>NC_090928.1:203004210-204316710 GCF_040938575.1 Ambystoma mexicanum | reverse complement strand
GGAAGAGATTTAAATCTCATAGGGGAAGAATTTGGCATTTCGTGCAGCCCAGTGGCAAATGTTGTGCCGGTGGCTGTGTCTACAGGTGTGGACACATTATTAGGTGCTCTCCTCCCTTCGGACTTGGGTACATCGACAGAGGTGACAGAGAGGTGGTTATTTGCCTCTTCATATGCATGTTCTGGTGAAGGGACACCAGTTCAAAACTCTTGGCACAATTTATCACCCTCTCTCCAAATGGCGGATCCCATGGTCACTTTGGGGGTTAATAGAATGGTAAATCAGCTGCAGGACCTCAACAGTGAGCAGGATTTGGTATCCAATGTCTCAATAATAGCTCCTGTTGTTTCCAATGAATTTGGGAAACTGTAAGCCCCTCACTTGATTTTAAATCTACCAGTGGATACTTCCCGAGCCTAATGTTCACAAGGATGAGGTTGGTGAGGTCATGCTGCACCGCCATATAGATTCTGGACATCATAACATTTTAGGACCCTCAATCATACAAAATTAGGTGGAAAAATTTCTGATGCAGATTAAGGGGTCTGAAGATTGCATAAAAGATTTGATATTGTAAATGGAAGATTCTAAGGTGAAAACTTTATTTAACTTAGATGGGACTGGGGGACCTGAAGCAGGACCTGTTTATCAGTGGTTGATGAATTATGCCTCCCTGTTTTATCACGCCTATTGGACTCAATGGAACAATGGTATGGCATTCTTAATTTTGAGCTGCGTGAGGTTTGTCTAATTCTTAAAAATGTATGTGCGAAAGTGAATTTTATTGAATGTTTTATTATGGCAACTAATGGGAAGATAAATGTCTAGTAGAAATAAACGGGTGAACGGAGCCCCCAAGCCCTTTTTTGTCCCACATCAGTTGAGCCCATCGAGAACTGTAATTTGTGGCTGTCAACAATCTTGCCAGGTGAGGAAACCCTGCATGTGGGGGTACAGCCAACTACTGAAGTAGGGGAATTACCATTGCTTGAGTCACCAAACCAGACACACCCAGTGGTAACACTGTTTGGGGAAAAGGCAGCTGTACTGTGGGAGGAGAGAGGGGTGCCCTGTCGTAACAGTAGCATGGTTGAATGTCCAATACCCCCCAACACACATTAGGTCAAAGGTGCAAGGGTATGGAGAGTAAGGCCAACAATCAACCTAAGTCGGAGAACTGCAAAGCCCTTGAGAAGCGTTCAAATAACAGCTCAAGAACGTTTTTGCAGAAGCTAAGTCTAAAGGTAAATGAGTTGTCTGGTAGCTCCAGTAGACCACCTAAAGTGTTAAAGAAGGAAAAATAAAAAGAAAAGAAGTCGGGCCTGGAAGTCGAAAAAAGGGTGTTCCCTTTAATGTGGATTCTATTCCTAAAGACCCGGAAACTATGACACGTTTTGTGCTACCAATCACCAAGAAAAATGGCGCTTTTCATTTAAGTGATATTTCTGTACACCCAAGTGTCCTACGTTTTGAAGAACGTGAAGTTGGGCATGGTTCCGAATGTGGGGCTATTAGGTCCGAGGAAGGTTGGATTAGAGTGGGGGAGGGTAAGTGTTATAGGCTGACCATACCAAAATGTCAAGACTGTAATGGGAGCTCGCAGCAGTACAAAATAGCATCCCTGAGCAGCCCAGATAACCTTGTGGTTCCTCCAAAGTAGGCCTTGCCTATTTTTATGTCCCTGGAAGGTAGAAGAAAGGCCATTATGCAGAGTCCAGCGGAAAGGGCCCACATATCTAGAGTAGCTGAGCCAAGGTCCCAGTTGCAGTGTGATGAAGGGGCACATAGAATAGAGCAGCTACACAATCCTGGTGGGCGGAAAGAGAAAAGAGAAATAACTAAAGGGAAGGTGGAGGAGAATTTAGACTATCTACTTAGCCCGCATATTTGAAGAATATGACAATAGCCCCCTAAATCGGCAGCATATTTTGAATGTATTCTCAGAGATCTTAATATTTACGGTCGATTAACTCCAGTGACATTAAGCAAGTTGTGTTTGTGGATTAGTAAATTAGTAATTAGTAATTAGTAAAAATACATCTAAGATTCATGTCCTCATTCCGAGTTAGGCGGTAAGGGATACCGGGCACCGGTAAGGAGACCGGTGCCGGTAAACCCTTACCACCCAATTCCGAGGTCCCTTAGCGGGAACCGCAAAGAACGTGTGGTCTGACCACACGTCCTTTACGGGTCCCGCTAAGGGACCAGGGCGCTAATTACGGGCCTGCTATTCGCAGGCCCATAATTAGCACCTTCCCCATTCCCATTGAGCCCTACTGGGGCTCAATGGGAATGGGGAATGGTTGGTTGAATGGGGACTTACCGGGTCCGCACAGGTCGGAATGTCCCGGTAAGTCCCCATTCAATCAGACCGGACACGAACCCGGTATTGGAGGCAGCCATGGTGCTAATATCACCAGGGCTACCTCCAATCTCGGAATGAGGCCCAGTGGTTAAACATGCATGTTGTTATTTCTGGGATAAGGAATTATGGAAACCCTTGAGGAGGGAGTCCCAAAATCTGATAGGGACTAGAGGGATGAAAAATCTCAAAAAAAGAACCAATGCAGAATTTGAATATCAATATGTGCAATAAATTGGGGGTGAAGTCACAGAACGTTTGCAACCAAAAATCAGAGGGGAACTGTGACCCAAAGTATGACTGGACTAGGATTGTAAACTCGCTGCATAATGGCTCATTTAGTAGAGAGCCTTCAGCATGAGTGTCTTTAATGTCTATTCTGTCCTGGAACTCCAGGGGGTTTACCAACATATCAAAGAACAAGGAACAGTTGAGAATTTTCCCCATAGTGTGTCTCCAGGAAACACTTATGTGTGAACCACCCATCATGGATGAATACGAGGTATTGGCAATCAAGGCTGAACAAGGCATAAGAGGGTGTACATATGGTCGGATGCTTATAGCAATAAAGCACAATCATGGTTTTGTGGGAAAAAAAATAAAACAGTAAGAAAAGACATGCTGCTCACACTACTTTCCTGGAGGCCGCAAGAGGCTGATAAGTTCTCTAAGTGTCTCCTATTCAACATCTATTTTAATCTCGACCGTGTATCCTTGGATGATTTATGAATGATTTTTTGTATCTTATGTTGGCGGACCCCCTGAAGAGTGTGCCTATATTATTGTGGTTGGGGATTTTAACTCAGAATGTTTGGATGAGGGGTGGCACCAGGAGCCAAACCGAGGTGGGACATCCAAAAAACAACAACACAGTGGAAGGCTAATTTGTCAAGAATTAGCGCTGTGGCATCTGGTGCCCTTGAATAGGGTACTAGACACTGAAATACCCACAAAATTCTCCTAGCACAATGCGCTTTTGTGATCCACAATAGACTATATCTTTATGTCATCAGATTTGCTTGCTGGGTGTGGATGTCTGGATGTGCAGAGGTCGCCTTTGAGCGACCACACAATGATGATATACCAGTCCCTGGTCCTATGCCCGGTAACAGACGAGCATAGAGGTATGTAAGTGTCAGTTAACCAAAGGCACCACAGTGATTGCTGGCAGTATAAAACAGAGTTTGAGCCTATAGTTCGATCAATGCTGGGAAAGCTCACTACCTCTAGACAGATGGAGAAAGGAGTGCTTGCAATTCCACACACACATGCGTTTGACAGAGAAGTAATGTCACGGAAGAAAGAGCTAAGAAATAATATTAGAAGATTGAAGAAAGATATTCTGGCTCCTATATAAGAAATAAAAACCCTGAAGTCAAAGCATAAAAACTGTCCCCGGGGTCATAGGTGTATGATGTCCATAAAGGATGCAGAGAAAATGTTGGGTTTCATAATGAGCAGTGGGCCAGATAACTTCTGGTGATTAAAAAAGATTGGATGGCATGGATCCATATTTGCAGGTGCAACCCATGTCAGAGGAATCCTGGGTGGAGCATTTTGTGAACTTATACACGGCCGAGCCAGTTACTGCTCCTGTCTTGTATACATCCAATTGGGTTGGGTCTGTATCCTGGGATATGGATGATATAATTACTCTGATTAAGGCTAGCAAAAACTCAAATGCCCCTGTGCCTGACAGTTTATCGTCTACAACATTTAAATCAGACCTGAGATTGTGACAGGTATTATGGTCAGCAATTGGAAGTGGTGGAAGAATTTAAATATCTGGGTAGTTTCGTAAACTCAGGGAAATCAATAGCGGATGTGAACAAACGGTATAAAGTCTCGTTTATGGCTGCTTCGTCCCAACTTATGTTATTTGACCATAAATTTGGTTGTTTGTCCACACTCACTATGGTAAAAATCTATAAACAGAAGATACTCCCAAAATTGATTTTTGGTGTGGAACATCTGAAAACAATAGCAGACTGGTCAAGGCTGGAGGCTCTCCTGTGGAGAAGAGTACTCCACCTTCCGAGTTCGCTCCCTATGCAGCAATAAGGAACAAACTGGGTTTACTGCCCTTGGGTTCTTTACTGGAATGGGAGATGCTGCAAACTTATGCACTTTTCTTGGACCCCCCAAGGGCATATATGTACATTAAGTTGGGTCAAGAGCTCCAAAATGGTACGTGTAAATCGATAAAGGCTTGGTAGAACAACTGTGAGGAGTCCTTATTAAGGATAGAAAAAACTGCTGAGGAATTGGTGTCTAACTCGAATAAAGTGAAATTAAAATTCCAAGAATCCGAATGGATTAAGAACAGGTTGCTTCTATTGAACTACGATGTTTCAATGATCATTTTCAGTGGAACATAAAACGTTTTAGCACTTTATCTGAAGAAGCACCCCTCAAGAGATCTTAGCTCTAAAGCACTAAGACTGAAATGTAACCTCTTCCTAACAAGGGAAGTTCAAGACAGGCGATCTGGCCAAGAGTTATGGTAGGAGTTCATCGATACTGTCAAAATTAGTTGGAACCACTGAGGCATCTATCTGTTGATTGCTCAGTGTTGGAGAAGAGGTGCACGAAAAACTGTATCAATGTATTAAGAATGTGGGGGGGTTGGTCTGCTGATCAATTATGGATTCATATTTTAAACTTAAATTAAATATCACTGACAATTGCCATTTTAGGATTTTTAGAAAGTGTTTTAAATTGATTGTTTAGGAAATGTCATACTGTTGTAATTAAGTGTTTAACTCTAACCATGTAAATTAATGGATGGTTTTATATTTTGTGGAGAACTTGAGGAGAACCATCTTTGGTTCCGGAAGCACCTCAAGACCTTCCTCTTTGCTTCTGCCTTCGCTCTTCCTCTCCACTGCTAATCTGTCTGCTTTGGCACTGGGCCCAGATCCCTGCCCTCCAGTCACATACCCGCACTGCCTCCAGGAAATCCCTGCACTTGGGTCTGTATCTGCAACCCCACAGTCCCCTTCCAACACTCATCAGACACCTGCTGTCTTCACCTTATTCTTGCACTTACCACCTGCTGGCCGCTCTATCTGTTGTTGTCTATCATGTGTTCGGTACGTTCCACTCCCCCCTTCCACTTTCCCGCTTCCATCTCCCCTGCACTTGCACATTCTCAATGTCACTGGACCTAGTAAGATCGTTGTTTTGTCCTCCCTTGTTCCCCTCCCTTTCCTCATCACACTCTGAAACACCTGTGTATGAGCGCAACACAAATAAAATATCATATCATATTATAAAGGTTGTGATGTACAACCATAAGACACAATAAACAAACATATTTGTTATACAGTTTTCATTTGCTTTGAATACAGCTTCAAATGAGTCATGGTCAGCTAATAATTCTTCATATTTTCTCCAAAGTTTAAAACGTTGTAGTAGGACCATGTAATAAAGTTCTCTATGCACTTAATATGATTAATAAGGGCTGTATTTTGTAGGTTTTACTAGGCTTTCATCACAAGTTGAGACTGAATATTTTCTAGTTGTCTCATCTGGTGTGACATTGCTTTTGTAGGAGTAGTTGGGGGCTATGTTATATAAACACATGTTTTCCAAACTAGTACTTCTGTTTGGGTAGTATGTGTCAATTAAATTGTTTTTTAAAATGTCCTGGCTGTTGGGATCATTTTTGGCTACTGTTTCTATCTCTTGGTAGGATTTTAGTACTCTTTCAGGATGAAGGTGGACCAAGGTTTAGCTAGACAAAGTGCTCAGATTGGCCATATAAGGCGGTCCTGTTAAATGGTCTGCAACTTCATAGCACCTGCCTTCTCTAGGGGAGAGCATTTTTATACCGACGCTGTATAATTTTTGTGACAGTGTTTTGTCAGATGATATGTCATCCCAGAGGTATTTACAGCTCTGTTTTCTCAGCTTTGGCTATGACATATCTTACAACTACAATAGAATTGTTTGCAATGTATTGGATATTTGCATTCCACAAGAGGGCAATGATTACATTGTAATAATTGATGTACTTGGATGCTTCATACCTTTTAATGTTGTATGTGTTTTTAGGGGATTTCCCTTTTACACTGTGTCTAACAGAAGACATTAAACTATTTCCTTGTCCTGTTGTGCAAAGTGGTCTAGAAAAACCAAAGCAACACTTGCTGTAGTATTTATCTTTCTTTTTATATCAACTTGGGCAGTATTTGCACACTTATATTTTTGAAAGTGTAAGATGTGTGTGCGTAGGTAATTATCTGTGGTTTCTGAAGGGATGTTACAGGTAATGTATTTTTGAATACATTGTAAAACAGTGGCATCACAGTCATGGCCAAATTTGGGAGCATCTTTTTTATTACTTAATGTTTATTATCATTTTGTATACACAGAACACGCAGTTACAAGCTGACATAGGAAAAATATAAGGAAACCATAAACCGCCTGTCTGATGCTCACTACCCACACGGCCCACCCCTATCAACCGGCAGAACTATTGTGGTCCAGAAGAAAAATCACTCCACAACCACCAAAAAGGCATTGACCTGTAGTCAAACACCCTCTATGTAGCTGCTGTATAAAGCCACCATCGGAAAAACATCCTATCCCCTACCACCCCTCCCTTACACCCCCAATCTCCCAATCCCTCACTCAAAACTCTTTCCTATGACAAACACTTCCAGTATCTCCCAGGTCCATTCCCCTTTGTGTCTCAGGAGTTTAAAAACAATGTTACACATGTCCCCCTCATCGTGGCTCCTAATCCTCTCCCACCTAGACAATCAGGGTCCCCACTCTTCCAGAAAGGAGCACAAATAATCATTCACTATTGCTGTTAGTTTTTCCATTAACAACATGCTATTTAGCTTCTGTTCACAATCCCTCCTCATAGGGAGTGTTTCATCTTTCCATCTTTGCGCTATGGCAAATCACCCTGCTCCATTCATTGCCTACCACATTCTAAGGAACCTATATTTCTCTCTTCCTTGGTCGAGACCCCCAAAAGTATCTGAAGCGTATCTACACCAAACTGCACCCCTGTGAACGGTGTATAGTCAAATGGTCGACAGACAAATGGTCGACAGACAAATGGTCGACACAATTTGGTCGACAGGTCAAATGGTCGATTTTATTTTATTTATATATATATTTTTTCAGTTTTCGTTTAGGGAAAAAAGGGTTTTTAGCAAAAAAAATGGGGTTGGGGGACCCCCCAAAAAAATAAAATGTGAAAAAACAAAAAAAGAATTCGACCATTTGACCTGTTGACCTTTTGGTGTCGACCATTTGTCCTGTCGACCATTTATATTTGACCAAATGACCTAGAACCCTGTGAACTCCTTCATCCAGCTCAGAACGGCATCCCAAAAAACCTGCACCTTGGGACAGCGCCACCACATATGGGTTAAAGATCCCAGCTGTCCACATTTTCTGGGGCAGTAGGGGGAAGCCCCCCTGATCGTTCTGGAGAGTCTCAAGGGGTCTGTATGCCACCCCCACAGCATCTTACAATTATGTTACATTGTTGAGCTAAATAAATTGCCTTGAAAGGTCAATTTGTAGATCTTTGCCCATTCCTCATCTAATATGTCCTCCCCACTAGGTCCATCCAAAACCTCTTAAATGTTTGCCTCCCTGTCAGGCTTGCTAAATTCAAAACTTTATACAGTCGAGATAGAATGTCTTTCCTTGAAGTTGATGTATTTAGAAATGTCTTTAATGGAGTTAACTCCCTGCCCAGAGAGACCCCCATCTTAAATCCGTGAACATGCCCTCAAACCGCAGGTATTCGAAAATCGGGACTACTTCTCTCCCCAGTACCTCCTGGATAGTCTCTAGATCCAGGAACTCCCCATCTCTAAATAGGTGACACGCCCTTTCCAGGCCTTCATCAGACCACTTCTGAGTGAACTTGAGTCCCTCTCGTGTGAGATTGAACGTGGGCCCCATACCAAGGACACCGAGGAGGGCCACAATGATAGTGCTTGATTAGAGGCACATCTGCCCCAGATGCTCCAGAGCACACCCAGCACGCAATGGGTCTGAAGCTTCTCTGGGGAATTGCTGTGGCGGAGCCTACATATGGTCACGTACATTCAGAGGGTGTTCCCCTAAATCCTCAAGATAGGTCCAGTATGTTCTCATGTCATCCCTCATGCAATTCAGCATTACCCTCAGCTGTGCGGCCTTATAACTGAGGCGTAGGTCGGGGAAACCAAAACCTCCCGAATACCTCGGGAGCGTAAGCGTCGACATCTTAACTCTGAGTATCTTGTTTTACCATACAAACTTGCATAATGCCCCAATTTGTTCCCTAAAACACTCCTCCTAAAGCTGACATGGGAGTGCCGAGAAGGGATACAAGAGACGGGGGAGCACTTTCATCTTTACAGAAATCATGCAGCCATACTATGACAGCATTGGCGGTGACCACCTACTGGGGTCTAATTTCAATCAGGTCACCAAAGGGTCATAAACAGCTGCTCCCAAATTCCTGATATTTTGCATCATACGAATTCCAGGTGCTGTATCCTTGGGAGCTTCACCCTCATGCCCAAAAATCTGGTAGAGGATTGCAGATCGGAGCCCTGCAGTTGAAGGGTCATTACACATGATTTACCCACATTGATCTTAAGCCATGACAGGCGCCCATAAATCGAGATATGTTCTAGCAGAGACAGGAGTGAGGACCGTATCTCTGTAAGGTATCCCAAAATGTCATCTGCGAAGAGTGACAGTTTGAATTCGAGGTGTCCTCTACAAATACCCCTTACCTGCTGGTTCTCCCAAATGGAAATAGCTAGGGCTTCTATGGCTTATTACATACAATAGGGGCGAGAATGGACACTGTTGCCTTGTACCACGTGTTAGTTTAAAGGCCTCCGAAAGAGCCATGTTATCCTGGACTCTCGCTCTTGGTTCACTATATAAGGCTTCTACCCATCTAAGGAAGTTGGCACCAACCCCCATACTCTCAAGGACCTTGAACATAAACTGCCACTCCACTCGGTCAAAGGCCTTTTTTGAATCAAGCGAGACCAAGCATGTATCTAAACCTAATGACTGGGCACTACCAGGTCAATGGTCTTTCGTATATTGTCCGACCCCTGTCTCCCCAGACAAAACCCACGTGGTTTCCATGAACCAACCCTGGGAGCCAGTGCTCCAGCCGCAAGCCCAGTATCTTCACTAGGATCTTCAGATTGTTGTTTAAGAGGAAGATCGGCCGATAGGAAGAGCACTGTGTGGGATCTTTCCCTTACTAAAGTATGGACATTATTGTTGCCAGCATCATAGTGGGGGTTAGGGTCTCTCCTTCCAAACATGCATTGTAAACCCTTACCCAAACAGGGGGTGACAGCTGATCTAAACATGTTATATAATCCATAGAGAATCTATCCTCACCCGGGGCCGTACTGGACTTCATAATTTTTGCATGGCACATTTCACCCCCTCCACTGTAATAGGCTGGTCTAGACATTCTACCACTTCTCGCGGGAGGCCTGGGATTTGCAATTGTTCGCTAGGAAAGAGTCAATCAGCCCTCCATCCCACTCCCATTCCGACCTATACAATTGCTCATAGTACTTAGCAAATTCACCTCCCGTAGCCGTTCGTTCATATAATTATTGCCCCTCCTCTGATCTCAGGACCCCAATTGTTCTCTGCTTTTTTACCTCCCTCAATCTCCATGCCAATTTCTTGTCTGCCTTGTCCTCCCTCTCATGGTACTTTTGTTTCAGAAATAAAACATTTTTTCTCAGTGTCTTCGATTAAAATAGAATTCAGTTGGGCTTTATAGCACCGCAACTTGCTTGCAACTGTTGGGGACAGAGAGCTGCCTTTCGCCCCTTTCGGTTGCAGCTGGCCTATTTTATTCCTAAGGTCCCTTTCCCTTTCTCTCCTCCTCTTCTGCTTCTGGGAGCTTATCCTTAACAGACCCCCCCCCAATTGTCACCTTAAACCCCTCCCAGATGGACTGGATCCCCACCTCTGCATTAACATTAAAGGAGAAATATTACACAATCACTGTAAGGAGCTCTTGCGCGACTTCCCTATCCCTGAGTAAAAAGTTATTGCACCTCCAGCTGCCTGCAGATTCTGTCCCCTTTCGCAACCCAATCACCACCCGCACCAGGTCATGGTCTGACCACAGGACCGGGGCAACTCGAGTATCCTGCACCAGTTCCTTCAGGTCTGAGTCTACTACTATTAGATTGATTCTGGAATGGGAATTATGCACTGTAGAATAATATGTAAATGGTCTATTTCCATCTGCATGGGGGGACAATGAATGTACCAGTCCTAAATCTCTGTTGATGTTGCAAAAGCGCTTAGCATCTATTTCGCAGGGTCGGGGTGCTGCTCCATTACCCATTCTCTTGTGATCTTTTTCTGGGTTCAATACCGTCTCCCTCGACCACCAACTGGCCTTCTACAAATAGCACCAACTCATCCCAGACATTTTCCCAGAACTCACATTGCCCGAATTTGGGACATGCAAAGTGCCAATAGTGATCTGGGTACCATTACACTTACCCCTCACAAATATAAAATGACCATTCTGGTCGATCAAGGTATTATCCATCTGAAAATCCAAACGAGTAGAAATAAGGATAGCCGCTCCCCATTTTTCCCCTCACTCGATGCTGTAAATATTTCACAGACACCTGTAAATAGTTCCCCTCCCTCTGCCAGTGCGCTTCTTGAAGCAAGAGTATATCTAACTTTGCCCGCTTAAACTCTCAGAGCATCATAGACCACTTGAATGGCGAATTAAGGACTCTCGCCTTAAAGGAACAAATTACTAAATCACCAGCCAAACTCATTGTGCTGATTCAGGAATACCCTACTTCTCTCCCCACCCCTGAGAACTCACCATTGGAAAGCCACTTCTGGCTCAGAACAATGGAACAACTTGGGACCTTGCAAAATCCAAACCAACAAAACATTCTAACCATAAAAAACCATCCCCATATACTCCCCTCTCCACTCCCAGCACCCAATCCCGCCCAAATTGATGATCCAAGTTGAGATTGGGTCACCAGCTGTTCATCCCTCTGATGAACAGGCTCTGCAAAGCATCATAGCATGAGCCCCCTCTCCTACGTAACCCCCACCCCCAACAATTAACTTGTCCCCCCTGAAAACTACCCCCTCACAACATTTTACCACCATGTGTCTACAATTCCTGGGGCATTTCTGCAGGCCTCCAAAAATTGGCATTAATGGCCTTTCAACATCATGTTGTGTGGGTCAAAGTTCACCAGCCCTACTTCCCCCGAAGGGGTGTGTTGAGTTTCTTGAATATTCAGGACCCCGGGATCTTCTGTCTGTCTCTAACCATCTCTGGGGTAGGCGCCACCACTGCTCCTTCAGCCGGTTCGTTGGGACTTTCTCGACAGTCACCCATTAACAAGTTTATATTTATATCCAGCGTAAGGAAATGAAAGTGAAAAGGGGAAGCTCCAGCAGTACCTAACCCCCTTCTCGTTTAGCCATTTGGTGAGGGGGACTACATTGCTTCCTTCTGGCCAATGTAAATGTGGAAAGGTCCTGGTAAATTGTTATTTTTGCAGAACCATAATCAATAGGGCCTGCCCTTCTTGCCCTCTCAAGTATCTTCATCAAGTATCTTCACCTTTTCCGCATAATAGTATTGTCATCTGGCCTCTCACACCCCCCACCCGATGGTTGGTCAATCTCATCTGATCTGAACAAACATCGCAGCACCTCCATTATGGACTTTTTTATGTTGATTTCAGTTTCCCCTCCTTCTCCAGGAACCCAAAGAAGCAGATATTGTTTCTCTGTTTCCTATTCTCAAAATCATCAATTTTCGAAGACACCTCTGCCTCTCTCCTTTCCAGTTTGGATAATCGCATATCGATTTGGGATTCCATAGTGTCCAATGATGTCTGGTTGTTTTCCAAGCCTTGAATCCTGTCATCTAGCGCATCTATCTACTCTCTGGTCCATCTTGTCAAGTTTCCGGTCCAGGGCTGCTCGAACTCCCCTAATTTCCTCCAAGATTGCAGCAAGTTTTTTGAGTAGATACCAAATCCTCAGCTGAGTTGGTGAGTAAATGGGGATACCCTACAGCATGCCCCCCACCAGAGACGGGTCCTCTGCCATTTTTTCTTTACAATCGAAAATGTGTTGGAATTTAAACTTGAGCAGCGACTCTCTCCACGACATACAGCTCCGGTCCTCCACTGTGTCTCTGGACCGTACCTCTACCTGGGGCTCCCGGTAACTGCATAGCCCTCAGGCAATCCTCAGACCAACACGCCCCCCTGCCCAACAGACCAAATGCTGAATACCACACTGCTGCAATGGCAGATCCCACCAGAGCCCTAAGCCCAGTCTCCTCCTGAGCCAACATCCAGGCCTCCCTCAGGTCCTCAACACTTTAGGACTCAACAGGCAAGGCCGCCCCGCCAAGACCCCTCATCCCTGCAGAAAGGCCTACATGCCTTGGGCCCCGCAGGGAGTGAAGGAGCTCTGTCTCGGCTGGGAGCTGCGTTGGTAGCCAGGCCGGGGCTTAACGCAGCTATCGTCAGCTTACAGGTACCTAGAGTCACCAGATTTGGAGGGGTGGCGCTGTGGTGGTTCCCCTTGGGGGGAAGCACTATCTCCCTCAGATGGGGAATCAAAGGGGGGGTCAGTAGCCCTTTCCTGTCATCGGATGCAGAGCAGCGAGAATCAGGCTTCCATCCTCTGTGACCTCTGATGACCTCTGGGAGCATCTTTTATCCACAAATGCATGTGGATGTGTAGTGCTCCTCTGGATTGATATTCTTTTCTACAAAAGAAGTGTTCCACTTCTCCGAGCGGAGGGGTATTATTATTGCAGATGAGGTGCAGCATGGTAATGAAGTGATGGTAAAAGTACCTTGATACATTAACAGGATCAAGAGAAGAGAGTTCTCCTGGTGTTTTTATATCTATTCCTTCTTTATTTTGGTTTGCGGTGCGTATGGAGTTGTGCAAGTCATCCCGTGCATATTCTGCACAATTTAAAGTAACACACCATGTGGGCGGGGCTACGTTCCTTAGCATACAATGTACATTAGCGTGACGTCAGAACCAGAATTATTTTGTACCATGCATGTTTGCCAAGAGATTTGTGGTACTTGACTGCAAAACCTCATCTTTGTCTTTTATCTTTTGATGCAGTTGGGTAGCTGCTTGAAAATTTAGAGCCTGTTTTAATGTGCGTGCAACTCCATAACATAGAGTTGCTAGTTCACTTTCAAACAGGAGGTGGAAAATGTATTGTACTTTTTGTCCAATTATGTGGTCTTCAGAATACATTCGTAAAGAGCAATATTCTGAGGACCTAATGTGTATGGATCTTTAATCATATCTCCCTCCTTTTCCTTTACACTTTTCTCCCATATGCTCCTTGGAGAGCCTTTGGCTTGATGCATTTGATATGTTTCTAATGAATCTTCTATGGTGTTCTGGAGTGTAGTGGGTGATTTGTATACTGGTCTAAAATGTTGGCTGCAGCAACAGGATCTACACATTCAAATTGGCCAGTTTGTGGTGAATCTGGAATTATTTGGGTGCTTTCTTTTAGGTTTTCCATTATGTTTATATCTTTGTAGTATTCATTATTTTCTTTAAGGTATTGCAGGGCTTGTCTAACTTTGTTTAAGTATACTAGTTGTTGCCAAATTATTGTGTCTTTTTTTGGTAGACCATTAACTAGTACAATCAATAAGTGATCTATTGGAAGATCTAATGGCAAATATACTACTTTGCCACAAATGCATTTTAGTAACTCAGATTTAGGGAATTTGTCAATTTTCGCTTGATGGCGTATTATAGCTTGATATTGAAATGGGTGTACTGTTTGGGTTGTAATGCTCTGTTAGAGAACTTTTAGAAGCATGTTTTGGCATTTGGTTATTGTCCAGCTATGTTGTGCAGTATGTGCAAACTATTGCTGGGTCAGTTATTTTGTATTTATTTTCTGCTGTTAGATATACAGCTAATTGAAACCATTGGCATTACTCATTGTGTTCTATTTTGTAGGCCATATGTGCTATTTTGGGGCTCTTTTTTTATAAAAAGTTATGCAACAGCAGACACATACTTTGTCTGGTATTTCAGCAGATGCGTTTTGAAACTTAGCTATTTCTCATTTGTATGTGTTTCTATGGTGGTGCTGTTTGTGAGGTTTTTGCTAATGTTTTCAAAAGTTACAGAATGTTGTAAGTTAACTTCAGTTCCAAAATATTATACTTTAGATATGTTCTATTTCTCAAAGGAGTTTGTTGGCAGTGCTATGTAGGACAATACTATTTAAATGTTGCAGTTCAAGAGCAGGACGTTTTGTATATTATAGTTTATGCACAAGATCCCGTATAGTGGAATGGTGTGTTGCTAACATTTTGATGTGATGGAACGTGCTTTTGTAAGCAGTTTCTGAAATGCAGGCTAATTAATGTCCTTGCAGTCCTGTGTGGCTGTGCACTGGGCAGGAGTCCATGGTTCGCAAGGGTTTTATTCCACTTTTGTCTTTTAGTTTCACATAGTGATTTAGGAATTGTAATGATTTGAAGGATTGTTGTCATACATTACATATTGAGCTTCACATCCATTTGTTTACTGGATGGTTTAGGCAAAAGGAACATTGGGTTGAAAGTTTGTTGGGGAAGTTTTCTCTTTAAGGTGCCTCATTATAACTGTGCTGGCCTGGTAACAACAGTGCTGGTAAACCTATTGGCACTGTTGTTACCAGACCTGCACAGTATAACTCTGCGGGCGGGTTCCTTCTCGCCCACCAGGGTCAGACCTGCTGGGCTGGATGGCACCCACTCGCAGAGCTCTCTCAGGAGCACCGGCACTGTTGTTAACGGTGCCGGTGCTCCTCTGTCCTCATTCCCATGGAGTCCTTAGGACTCCATGGGAATGTGGACTAACAAAATTACCCGCGCCTGACTTTCCGGCCATCCGACTTGGAATAGCCCGGTGGCACCGGGAAGTCAGGCACTAGTAATTCATTACGGGTCCAGTGACTCCCTGCCGGTTTTACCGGCATGGCTACCACCAGACACGACTTCTTTTGCTATAGCGGTGTCTCCTACCATTTCAAAGCCTTGGGCATTATTGTCTATGGCAATTGGGTTTCTTTGTTCTTGTTTATAAGCGTCTTCTTTGAAATATGTCTCTGTGCTACTTGTGTAAATCCATTCACCATCACAGACATTTGAAAAGGGTATCTCTGTTGACATTGCAAAGTACTTTTTGTAATTTATTGTTTAATTTAGTTAGTAGTTAGTAGCTAGTTTATTCTGTTTAATATTAATATAAAAAAACTTACGCTTTAGTAAAAATGCACTATCAATTAGAGCTTCGAGGATTCGTTTTATGCAGGAGTTTTTAAGGGTAGATTGCGATGATTGTTAATAACTCTACGGCAGAACATTGTTTGTGGCTACACTGATATTGGTAGATATAGTGTTAGGTTCATTACTCGGTCTGGTTTTGTTTGTACATGTGTTTTTACTTTTAGATTTTGCAAGAGGGACGTTTGTTGTTTTAGTGGTGGCTGGTTTACTTTTGTTGAGTGAGGTTACTAACTGTTTTGTTTTAATGTTTTTTTTATAAATTGCTTTCGAGGAGGATGACTATATGTATTGTTTTTATTCTTATATGCTTTATTTTTTCTTCGTTTTCTATGAGTTGCTTTTTAGTAGGCATTGTGTTTTGCCTGTTGGGAAAAAAGAAAGTTTGTGTTTGAAATTTGTGAAATGTTCATGCATGTATTATGCATGTGTGTGTATGATTGTGCAGTGGGATGATAGGGGTGGTTGGGAAGGTTGTAATAGTAAGAGGATTTACAGGTGTGATAGGCTTGGGTTAGTGAGTAAGCGAGATGCAATAAGTAGGGACTTTATGATGTTTTGAGGAAAACAGTGTTTGTTATAATGGTGTGATTTACTGCTTAGGTATGGTGGTTGTGTGGATATAATCGGAAAGGGGTGAAGAAGCATATCTCTGTGTGCTAATGTGTGTTAGTGATTTGGAAAGGAATGAGTTTCAAATTTGTTGCATTGATATTAGGACCTTATGTGCATAGGGGTATGGAATATTAAGGAAGTAAATTGTGGTGTTGAAGTTGTTGAGAGATAGCTCTGTTACGTAGTAAGGAATGGGCTGAGTTTTGAATAAAGAACAGTGTTTGGATGGGAATGGAAAGAGTGTGAATGTTGCAATATAATGAGTATGAGTGAAATACAATGTTGGTGAGTAGAACATGGCAAAGTACTTTTAATAAGAGAGTTTATTTATTAAGGTAGTAGAAGTTGTTGGCAAACAAGAGTTAATGAAGGTGGATTATGGATGTTGTAGTAAAGTATGTTAAGTATGTTGTTAGAAAAATTGAATAGGTCTTATTATCAATGAGTTAGTCTGTAATTAAAGGTACTAGTAAAATGTTACCGGCAGCGTTTCTGGCTGCTACCGGTAGGATTCACACTGAAGCACTGGCATCATTACTAATGGTGCCGGTGCTTCATGGTTCCCATTCCCATGGAGTCATATGGTACTGTATGCGAATGGGAACTTAGTGTACTGATGCTGATTGTGATATTTTGGTAGCATTGGGATGTCAGGTGGTGGTAACGGTAATACGGGGTTGATGACAACATGTCGGCTATCGTGGGGTTTTATCGGCAATACTGTAATGAGGCCGTAATGAGGCCGTATGAGTAGTGTTGTTTGGGACATGGTAGGTGTGAGGCAAAAAATGTATGCGTAAAAAAAGATGCATATCTAGGGTATTTTTGTGCTGGTGATTTTAATATGAGAAGGGCTGTGCTTGTGGTTCAAGGTATTTGTAATGTGTTGCCGTGTTTTTAAAGAATAGGGAAACAGTGGCCTAGTGGTAATGCAATGGCAGATTGTAATTGGCGCAGTGTTTGGTGTGTTATAGTAGTGGTTGGAAAAGGACAATGGTTTATATGTAAAAAGAAGTGTTGTATATAAATACTTTGGCCTCGATTAATGGAATTTCTTGCACAGTGTGAAGTGAATTTTCACTGCTAAAAGTGAGTTTGCTCTGCCGATAGACACACTCATTCATGGAACTGTGCAAAGTATATTTTTGCAGTGGAAAGGTAGTGGAAATTCATTTTTGCAGTATAAAGTGAGTTTGCATTGACATTGTACTACAAAAGTACACTTTGCACAGTACTATGAATCAGGTTTTGTGTTGGCAGCGCAGAGTGACTTTTTAGCACAGGAAAATTACTTTGCACTGTGCAAAAAAGTTGATGAATTGGGCTGTTTGGTAGTATATATGCATTATAGAGCAGGAGGAGAACGGTGGCACTATAAGGGATCTACTGATAAAGATTGGAATGTTTGATGTTGATATAGAATAAGAAATGGAAAATGGTGGGCATTTTAAAGTGTTTATTTTTAGGAGGATTTTGCTGAAAGTAAAAAAATGCATATGTGCATTTACAGCAGCACTGTGTCTAAGTATTTTGTAAAAGAATGGAAAAGCTGAAGTGAAACATTTGTAGCACATTTTTGTGTGGAGCTTTAATATGTTGGTTGTGCACATAAGTAACTGCCATTTGATGTTACCAGGTGTAGAGCATTGACATATATGGCATTTGATACAGTGGTTAAAAAGAGAATATGCTTATGGAGAAGATTATTAAAGGGTAAGTGGCAGAAACCATTTACATATATCTATATATATATCTATATATTACACGGCCACGCTAGTGGGCGTGTAGTTATGGTTAAGTTGCTGTTTCCATAAGAAGAGCACTTTTTTGGGCGGCTTATAACTCTGCTCCCCCTAGACGAATCCTCACCAAACTTTGCAGAAAAGTATATGGGCCACTCTGAATGTTTTTGCAAATCTTGGAGATGTTTGGTCCAGGGGGGCAAAAGTTATAGGGGGGTGCCAAAACGTCTTTTTTCCCCATAGACTGAATGGGGGAAAACCTTTGCGCACGGCTGCAGTTCAAACCGCTGGACGGATTTTCATGTAATCTGCGGCAAGTACATGGGCTTGGTCCAGAAAGCGTGCTTTTGTAAATTTGGTGACCTTCCGTGCAGTACTTTTCTTTAAAATTATCAAAAAGTAGGTCTGAAAATATTAGTGATATCTATCACACTTCCCTGTTCGGTCCACGGACAAGATACGGATTGGCTAAGGGGCTGGCGTCATGACCGCGGACACACAACGTATCTGCGCATTGGCTGCTACGAGACGTGTTCTGCGTCAGATTGTTTGGATGCGCCCGACATCTTGGATCCGCCGAAAGCGGAGCAACAACCAGCGTACATATGCTCTATTTATAAAACTCTTTTGCTGTGTCACAGACCGTTGGGAAAGGTTCAGACAGTAAGACATGGGTGATCAATGCATTTGTTCTGGGGGTCGGTCTTCATGATGTACTTTCCATGGACAGCTTGTACGCACAGAAAATGAGGGGTGTAATAACGATAGCACTTCAGTCCATGCAGTGGACAGGAAACTTCTAACTGTTGAAAGCACACGCTTAGTGGTAGCCAACATTGAAATTGACAACATGCCGGGATTGCATTACTTTTCCTGATGGCTATTATTATATTCATTAGTACGCCGCCATGGGTGTCACATGCTATAGTGGTTGTGTCCAGGGCCTAGAGTCTTGGGTGCATGGCTGTCGTCCGAAGGCCGAAGTCCTTACTTCCAAGACTGTAGGCCCTGGCCACAACAACCGCAGCATGTCACACCCATGGTACACCCGTAGTATTGCATTTTGATTGGCAAGTTGTGGGGAGTGCATGCAGTCTTGGGTGCATGGCCAAAGGCCATGCACCCAAGAACAAAGTTATAAGTACTAGACGTGGAAGCCACTGCACACCCATCCCATGTAAGATCTATGGACATACAGGTAGGATTGAAGCCTCTGGTCAGAAGCACTGAAGGATACCACACCTATAGAAAACCCCCCACTACCACACATCACTGAGGTGGTTGTGGAGAGACCCTGCAATCTTGGGTGCATGGCTGCACTGAATAACACAGTTATAATCTCTTCATTATGTATTTCCTATGCCCACCTTGTACGCACAGAAAATGAGGGGTCCAATAAGGGCAGTATTTCAATCTGTCCAGTGCACAGGGAACTTGTAACTGTTGTAAGGACACGCGTAGTGGCAGCGAACATTAAAAAAGACAACATGCCGTGATTGCATTACTATTTCCTATGGACATTATTATATTCATTAGTACGCCGCCATGGGTGTCACATGCTACAGTGGTTCTGGCCACGGCCTAGAGTCTTGAATGCATGGCCGTCGGCCGAAGGCCTTACTTCCCAGACTGTAGGCTCTGGCCACAACCACCGCAGCATGTCACACCCATGGATACACCCGTAGTTGTGCGTTTCGATTGGCAAGTTGTGGGGACTGCGTGCAGTCTTGGGTGCATGGCAGAAGGCCATGTACCCAAGAACAAAGTTATAAGTACTAAACGTGGAAGCCACTGCACACCCATCCCATGTAATATCTATGGGTATACAGTTAGGAGTGAAGTCGCTGGTCAAAGCACTGACGGATACCACACCTATAGAAAACCCCCCACTACCACACATCACTGAGGGGGTTGTGGGGAGACTCTGCAGTCTTGGGTGCATGGCCAAAGGCCATTCATCCAATAACACACTTATACCTTCTTTATGATATATTTTCTATGGCCTCCTTGTACGCACAGAAAATGAGGCATCCAATAAGGGCAGTATTTCAGTCTGCGCAGTGCACGGGGAACTTGTAACAGTTGTAAGGGCATGTGTGGTGTTAGGGAACATTGAAATTGACACCATGCCGTAATTGCAATACTTTTTCCTATGGTTATTGTATTCATCAGTACGCCGCCATGGGTGGCACATGCTACGGTGGTTGGTGGTTGTGGCCAGGGCCATAGAATCTTGGATGCATTGCTGTCGGCCGAAGGCCGAAGGCCTTACTTCCAAAACTCTAGGCCCTGGCCTCCAACACTTCAGCATGTCACACCCATGGATACCCCCTTACTAATGCGTATCAATTGCCTGGTTGTGGGGAGTGTGTGTACTCTTGGGTGCAAGGCTGAAGGCCATGCCCCCAACAACAAAGCTATAACCTCTTCACTTACAAGCCCACATGGGTTTCATGTAGTGCGGTGGTTGTGGACAAGATGTGTCATTTTGGGTGCATGGTTGCAGGCTGTATGCCATACACCCAAGCATGCAGCCAACAAGAAACTTGTAAGCACTGGAGTTATAAGACACTTCACAACCATATGTTGAAATGTATGGCCATCCACCTAAAATTGTAGGCCCTGCGCACAAACTGTGCAGCATTCCAGAGCTACAGAGACACCCCTAGTATTGAACATCAGTCAGGTGGCTGTGGGGAGAGTCTGCAGTCATGAGTGCATGGCCTCAGGCCATGCACCCAACAGCACAGTTATGTGTAGTGTACTTACAAGGCACAATGGGTACGATATGGTGTGGTAGTGCATCACTCTGGCGGCTGTTGGGAGGGGCTGCAATCAGGGGTGCATGGCCGAAGGCCATGCCCCCAAAAGTACATTTGTTCGTAGTGTACTTATATGCCACAATGGATGTCATATGGTGTGGTAGTAGTGGCCATGATGCAGATTATTTGAACAAAGTAATAAGCACTGCAGGTGTACGTACGTATGCATTTTAAATACTGTATACCAATACATTCATAATGCTATGGCCCAAACTCACCTCTGTAGCCTGTGGCTACAAACTACTGCACTATATCACAGCTATTGGTACACTTGTACCATGCAACATCATTAAGATGGTTGTGGGGAGGGCATAGCGTTTTGGGAGCATGGCCTGGCCAAAGGCCATGCTCCCTAAACCAAGTTTGTACATAGTAAAATGACAAGGCACAATGGTTCCGATATACTTTGGTGTTTCTGGCCAGGACCCAGACTCTTGACTGCATGCCCAAAGGCCATGCACCCAAGACTGAAGTCATAAGCAGTGGAGTTGCAAGTGAATATGAGTGTGGTGTAATGTGCTAGTTGTGTGGACGCCCTAGTGTCTTGCCTGCCTGGCTGCAGACAATGGTCCGAAAAGTAAAGTTATAAGTAGCTAATTTACAAGGACCATGGTTTTGATATGCAGCGATGGTTGTGGCTAGGAACTATACTCCTTATACCTTGGTCGTAAGGCGTAGGTGGTAGGTTACACACCGAAGATGCAAGGGCCAGCCTACAGGCACTGCAGCATATTAGTACCATAGATTAGACGTGTAGATTTGCATGTGTAGAAAATGACTGCTAATATACTTACTCCTTACTTTGTTCAGAATCCACATCCAATTTTTAAATGGTTATCATACTTGGCGGAAGTATCCCTTTTTCCATTTCTGTGATAAAAGAAACAGTTATGTTAGTCTTTGCTTTTTTTGAAAATGTACTACATTGCTTAATAGACAGTTTACCTTTTTTTTACGCTCTTATTTAGTTTACAAACATTGCGCTCAGTTTCTGTGTTTGCTTTTCTAATCCTTGGGTCTAGGGAAAAAATCCTTGTCGGATTAAAAAAAAGCCTTCATTTACTATGGTACTAACTACTTGTTGCCTTCCTGATGATTTTTACCAACAGATACCTGTAGGCGTATTCTACCTGTGCATTTGTTCCCAACGATCTGTGATATTCATGTATTTGTGTCATTCTTACATCCTCTTGGGTAGTTAGATACCCGTTGGCATATTCTAACTGTTTGTAGTCTTTCAAATATTTTTTTTTTTAAATCTTGAAGTAAACATTATTTGGTAAATGTTGGCTTTAAGAACATTAAATATGCATTTGTAAGATTAGCTGGCAATCTCCTGCTTTAGAGTAATGGTGTTATCATTACATTCAGACCATCCACAATTCTTTTTTAAAGTATGCCGTGTAGTGTCCTGCATTGGTTGTAGCTCCTGCATGGTAGATTATACCTACTGTTGTAAAGGTTTTCTTTCCAAGTGACACTTGACCGTGTGTGAATCCAGTCAGTTTGCAGTTGTTTTTGGTGCCATCTGTATTATAACGTAGAAGCATAAGTATTATGTAGGCACTATGTGATTGTATCAGTAAGGTGGAGCGATTGTCTGAATTGCAAATAGTACATAATCTGCCATAGTTTGTATTTTGTACAAGTTGCTGAAATGGAATACTCTCACAATTTGATATGGAAACATGCACAAATCGCTCATTTGGGATTTCTTCCTGTATCACTTTGCTGCAGAGTATTCATGTATGTTTCCACATGTACGTAATCTGGAAGGTTTAATTTACAGGTATGCTTTTGTTTTCCAATACTGATAGTATGTACATTAGAAATTCTTGTGGATCTTCTTGTGAGTTCATAGTGAATCTCACCATTCCAGCACAATCGTCCAATTGTTGCCTTACTCCATGCACACTGTATCTATTGTCAGGACTGCTTGTTGCATTTCTATGCAGCACTAACATTTGCAAACACAATTGGTCTGTACTGTGAAGGTAAATAATTGGTGGCAATTGAAATAGAATATTCATTGATACATTTGCATAGAAACTCACCCCACTTTCATTTGCAAATTTGAATGGTCTAGCAAGTTCTGTATCTTTTGCATTTTTCAGAATTTCTGTTGCTTCTTTGCCGACGTCCCTGGTTTACATTCCCTAATAGGTTCTTCTATGTTTGCGGTAATTGATGAAACTTTAGCTTCTTTTCTTTCCGGAATTTGCTATTGGATTCTGTTGCATTTCTGTTTCATTTAGTTTTCTTTTACCACGTTTTACTTTATCTGGAACAGGGTATTGTTTCAGATGAGGGGTGTACAGTGAACACAATCTATTGTATTCTCGATTGCAAGGAATATCAGCTTTGACTTTACTTGCACCAAAGTTCATTAGTAATAGACCGTCAAGTGTACGTAAGCGTGATAATGCTACGTAGCTCATGCCTTCCTTAAAGACTGTGTTTCCTATATCTATCAATGCTTTGTCTAGGGTAAGACCTTAGGATTTATGAATGCTAACTGCATATGCAAGAGTTAGAGAATATTGCTCTCTACGTACATACATGTCTTTGAAGAGAAGGAATCGAGCAATTGAGCGCCCTATCCTTTTCACTTCTGAAACTTTATCAAAGCGAAAATTGACAAACTGAATGTTGCTATCACGTAGGTATGATTTAAAGCCAACAACTGTGCCCAGTGCTCCATTAAATAGCCCTTGTTCTACGTCAAGGTTACGTTTAAGCATTACTCTATAATTTAAGGATAATTTCAATATATTTTCCAACCCAGCTCTGTTGGAGATTGAATTTTCTAAACCATTTAGTCTTGTTGTGGCTTGCTCACACATGGGTACTGTCATACCATGTACGTCTAGTTTGTCTGTGGCGCTAATTTCCAGTATTGGTTGCATTTCTTTATTTAACATTGCTTCATTGAATTTGAAACAGCTTGCAAGAGTTGGCATTAAGGCCATACAATTGACATTTTTGTGCGCTATTTGTTCCATAACATCAGTTGCACATGCATTGTCGCCATAAAGTGCATTTATGTGCCGGTTTTTCAATACAACTTGTGCTTCTTGCGATAATACACCAACTCTAATACTTTTTAAGATGTTGGCATAAGTGAGATCTGCAGATTGCTGCATGTTCTCAGTTAATTCTCTATATTGGAAATGTTGCCAAAAGTTAATATTACCTATGCTACCAACAGTTTTCCGGCAGAGTTTGTGGCCTAAGGTTTTAAAAATCAGTTCACCTTTCACTGGTGTTAATTGTAGAAGATCTCCGAAAACGATAATGTGTTTCCTTGCAAAGAGTTCTCCGTTGTTACTTTTCAGTACTTCTTGCAATCTGAGATGAATCAAAGCCAACATTAGGTTGGAGACCATGCTCACTTCATCTATTAGTAGCATTTTCATTTGTTTCAATACTCTGCGTAATTCCATTGCAGCTTCTGGAGAAAGTTTGTAGTAGTCTAATTTATTTTGATGCTCTACTGGAAGCAGTAGTAATCAGTGTAAAGTGACACCGCCTATGTTGTAGGTAGCTAAACCTTTGGGGGCCGTTACAACAGCTGACAGTTTGTTTTTTGTCAATTGTTGAAGGAACTTGCTGATGATTTTGATTAAGAATGTTTTCACTGATCCAGCTTCACCACTGACGTACAGCAGTATAGGTTTGTAATTTTGGCAGGTAATTCTTTATTTTCGTGTTGTACACCATGTACAATTTGTTTTGTTACGTCTTCAAAAATGGTGCGCTGATCATTGTTACGTTTTGCTTGTTGTACAGTTAAGTCTTCTGTATCTTCTTGATACTGATACATGGTGTTCTCTACTTCTGCCATAGCTACTTCAGCCTCATTTGCTATTAGTGGTTGTCCTAGTGGTTCTTGACTTCCTGTTACAGAAGGTTGACTACTGTCGAAAGAGTCCTTATCTAGTTGGGCCTGAAGTTCTTCTTCCTGTTGCTGTTCATTGTGTAACATTGTTTTGTACTGCGTAAAGTTCACATCGGTGATAGCGCTTTCATTTGCTTTGAAAGCATCTTCATAGCAGTCATAGTTATCAAGTATGTCTTCCTCTTTTCTCCATGTTTTGAAAAGTTGTAACAGAGACATGTAATATAGTTCTTTCTGTTGAGGAGTTTTTAATGACAATTTTACATGATTAATTAAACTTCGTTTGGTAAGTTTCACTAAGCTCCCTTAACAATCGGTCACTCTATATCTACGTTTGCTTTCATCGGGTTTTACATTATTTTTGTATGCAAAGTTTTGAGCTATGTGGTATAACACATGCTTTCCAGAGTGCTACTCCTGTTCGGATAGTATGTGTCCAGTAAATTGTTTTTTAGAATGTCTTGGTTGTTGGGATCATTTCTGGCAACTGTTTCTATGTCCTCATATGATTTTAGCACTCTTTTTCTAGATTTTGCAGGACCAAGACTGTGCCATACTATGTTGTCTGATTTTCCATACAATGCAGTACCGGTTAAACGATCTGCTGCTTCATAGGCGCCACATACTCTATGAGAGAGCATTTTTATGCCTAGGCTGTACAATTTCTGCGATAATGTTTTGTTGAATGCTAGGTCATCCCAGAGGTCTTAAAGCTCTGTTTTTTTCTGCTTTTGTTAAGTAGGCTGTAACATATTGTGCAACAGCAGTTGAATTGTCTGCAATGTACTGCACATCTATTTTTGCATTCCATAAGAGGGCAATGATTGCATTGTAATCATTGATATATTTTGATTCTTCCCTTCTTTTTATGTAATACGTGTTCTCAGATGATTTACCTTTAACACTATGTAGAACTGAAGACATGAAGTTGTTTACTTCACCTGTTTCTGTAACTGGTCTAGGGAAACCAAAGCGGCATTTGGTGTAGTATTTACCTTTGTTTTTGTATTTGCAGCGACAATATTTGCCACATTTGTGACTTTGAAATTGTCAAATCTGCCCATGCAGCTCACTATGGGCCTCATTACGAGTCAGGCGTTAAGGGGTTAAAGGCGCCGTAAACGGCGCCGACCTTTAACGCCTGATTCCGAGGTCCCTTAGCGCCATGGTGAGTTTAACGCCTGCTTTTTGGAGGCGTTAAAATCCATGGCGCTAAGGGACCATGGTGCTAATTACACCACCGTAATTTACGGTGGCGTAATTAGCGCCTTCCCCACTCCCATTATCCCCTTTGGGGCAAAAATGGGAATGGGGAAGGGTAAAATGGGAAATGGGGATTTACCGCCCCACTCACCTTGGAATGGGGTGGTAAATCCGCCAACCACCAGTTTACGCCATGGCGGTAAAGGTACGACCCAGGCGGTAACTTACCGCCTGGGTCGTAATGAGGCCCAATGTGTCTGTTGGGAAGGGATTTCACAAGTGACATATTTTTGGATAAACTGCAAAACAGTGCTGTTACTGTTGTGACCAAATTTTGGTGCACCTTTGATCCATAACAGCATGTGAATGTGTGGTGCTCCTCTCGCTTGATATTCTTTTCTCCAAAAGAAGGGTTTGCACTTCTCCAAGGGGAGGAACAGTTTTATTGCAAATAAAGTGTAGCATGGCAGTGAAACAATGAAGGAAATATATTGACACATTAACTGGATCTAGAGAGCAAAATTCTCCAGGTGTTAATATATCTATGTTGTTTTTGTTGCTGTTTGCTATGCGTAGGAACTCATGTAAATTCCCATGCATATTCGGCACAACTTAGCGAAACAAACCAAGTCGGTGGTCCAAGGTTTCTGATCATACAACGCACGTCTCTGTGCCATCGGAACCAGTATTCCTTTGTACCACGCATGTTTGCAAACAAATTTGTTAAACTTGATTGTAAAACCTCATCTTTTTCCTGTACTTTTTGTATTAACTGCATAGCTGACATATTTTGAAATTGGGTACCAGATTTAAGAATGTGTGCAACTCCGTAACATAATGTTGCTAATTCACTTTCATAGAGTAGGTGGAATATGTATTCCACATTTTGTCTAAATCTGGGATCTTGCGAATACATTCGTAATGAACGCTATTCTGATGTCCCAATCGGAGTGGGTCTATCATCGTATCTTCCACCTTTACCAGTAGGAAATAGCAGTGAAAAAGTATGTGCTTCTATAATTTTGTCCCATATACTCATTGGTGAACCTTTGGTTTGTCGCATTTGGTAAGTTTCCAGTGCATCATCTATGCTTTCATTGGAATGCAATGGATGAATTGTGTAATGATCCAAAAGAGTGGATACTGTAGCAGGATCCAGAAGTATGAATTGTCCAGTTTCTGATGGCTCTTGAATTATTTCAGTTGTTTCCCTTAAGCTTTCGTCAATATGTATTTCCTTGTAGTATTCATTATTGTCTTTTAGATATTGCAATGCTTGTCTAACTTTGTGTAAGTCCACTAATTGTTGCCAATTTTTTTTGTCCTTTGTTGGTACTCAATTTACCAAGACTATTAAAGAATGCTCTATTGAACGTTCCACTCCTAGAGTGTGTACATTTTCCGTTAGATCTAACTGCAAATAAACTACTTTGCCACGAATGCCTTTCACCAATTCAGAGGATGGTAATTTTGCTGTTTTTGGATGAAGGCATATAATTGCTTGAAATGGGTGGACTGTTTGAATTATTATGTTCTCATACAAATTGAGCTGTTGCAGGATTTTTGGTAATGGAAACAATTCCAAATTATTTGTAATAGCATGTGAAGGAGTGTGGTTGTTGTCTAATTTTGTAGTACAGTAACTGCAACATATTAGGTGTTCAGTTAGTTCATATTTGTTTTCTGCTAAAAGGTAGAGAGCTAATTCAAACCATTTAGAATCTTCATTGTCTTCTATTTTGTATGCTATGTCCACATTATTTGTGTTCCATTTGTAAAACGTTCTGCGGCAACACACACACACATGGTTTGGTACTTCAGCCAATGACCTTTTACATTTTACTATTTCTTTTCTGTATGTGTGTAATAGAAGGTTGCTATGTGCAGAATTGTTGCTACTATGTTCTAAAACTGTTGCATTTTGTAAGTGGCTCTCACTTCCAAAATACTTTCTCTGAATATGGTCAATTCCTTCTTGTAAGTATTTGGGTGTACCATGCAGAAGAGTGGTATTTAAGTTGCCTAATTCTGAAGCTGGACTTTTTGCATAGTATATTTTATACACTAGATTTCTTACATTGGAGTTATGTATTGATATCCTTTTGATATCATGGAAGGTGATTTTGCAAATAGGCCCATACATGCAGGCTAATGAATGTCCTTTTATTCCTATGTATTTCTGCACTGGACAAATATCCATATTTTGCAGCACTTTCATTTTACTTTTGTCTTTACCTTTTACATATTGATTGAGGAACTGACGTAAAAATTTGAACGCTTTGTTTGGAATGGTACACATTGATGTGCACGGCCATTTGTATACTAGACGGTGTGGTTCTGCTGAATCGAGAGGTAATTCTGAGTTTTCAGGGAAAACATTTGTAAGCAGTGTTTCTTGTTCAATGATGGTAGTATTGTTTTTCTCATACCCTCGCCCACTGCTATGGATGGCAATTGTGTTTGTTTGATTTTGTTTGTATGCTTCTTCATTAAAATATGGTTCTCTGGTTGTTGTGTGACTCCATTCACCATCACAAACATGTAAGAAATTATTTTTGTTCACATTCTGTTTGTTGCTGAGTTTCTTTTGTAGTTTAGTACTTAGTTTTGTTAGTGCTTTCATCCTATTTAACACTAATATAAACAACTTCCTTTTGAGAAGGATTGCACTGTCCACGAGAGCTTGTAGGATTAACTTTCTACAGTAGGTTTTAAGGGGTGAGGATGATTTCGGTCCTCTTCTTAGTAGAGTCTGAAGGACTCTTTGATGAAACATTTTTGATAAAAATACTTTTTTACTATGCGGTATTGTTACACTATCAGGATTATTAGGCACATTGTTAGCTGTACTGGTAGTCGTTTGTTTGACAACATTTTTGTGTTTTGTGACATTTTGATGGAGGAGGTAAAGTTTCGGTAGTTGAGACTTCCTTTGTTTTGCTAACCAACTGCATTAACTGGTTTGTTCCAACATTCTCTGCAAACTCTACAACAGGTGAATGCTTACATTGGGCACTTTTATTTTTTATTTTTATTTGCTCTACTTTACGTTCCTTTCTACAGAGTTGCTTTTTGGTAGGCATTCTTTGATGTCTGTTGAAAAAAAAGGTATACTTTGGTCTGTTGTCAAATGTATGTGTGCTGTGTGCATGTGTGCATGAATCTGATGGAGAAGCTCTTTGTCATGGTGTGGTGTGTCAATGTGCATTGGACTCTTGCAATGATTTGGTAAGGCTACTTTACTGTTTGTATACTACTACAATGTGCTTCAGATGAGAGTTCAAAGTGGGCTACTTGTGACGAGAACCATTATTAATAAACAAAATGCCATAAACTTGCAAAAGAAACTTCTTTATCTAACCTTCTAAGGATTACGTATGTTATTTGAGTTCCAAACACATAGGCATTTGTGAGCCGTTCTGCCTGTTATTCTTTGTACAATAAATGGATATTTGTAGGTAGAATGGTTTAGAAATCAATGTTTGCTTTGGCGCCCAAAATAAACAAATAACCCACACAGCCTCTTTGAGGAGTAGTTACAATATAAAGGTAGTACTGTACTTCCTTTTTTTTGCAAAGTAACTAGGTTTCTTCGGATATGCCGTCTGCAGTGTAGATGCTGTTGATTCTCAGGAGAGTAGTCTTCACTGCGGTGCAAAAAAACAAAATCAATTACTTTGTGTGTTTACAGCAGTGATGATACTGCACACATTAATTGTGCTTCTTTCGTCACAGCATTCTTCTTTCTTATTTCAACCCAGTGCATGTGTGCATTTCACTTCACTCTGTGCAGTATTTGCATGGTATTTGCAATATGGTACTTGAAAGTCCTTAAAAAATGCTAACGATTTTAAATTTATGGAAATTCCTTGTTTTTTACACAGTGTACTATGTATAGGAGAGAGGTTTGTAAGCGATAGGGCACAGTTGTAGATGGGGGAACATTTTCTACTTGCAAATTAAAAGCACAATGCCGAGAAATCAGGAGACCCTCAGAGGGAGATGTTACCACAGCAATCGGGAGCGCTTACTTTTCTCATACGTTTACATTGCAAGTAGCATTACTGTAGGCCGTACACAGTACACAACTCCAACATTTTCACATACAAAATTGAGTTCCGCCCTAAATAGGCATGCTTGCAACGTATGTATAGGTTATGCGGAAGACAGTAAGCAGTCGTGCGGTTTGTCAATGATGAATGGGACATCTTGCACTTAAAAGGGGGAGTGTTGGTATGCATTGCCTATACACATTTAGCTGCATTAATTTGTCTAAATTAAATCATAAGGGTTGCACATGTTCTCTGATTACAGTATACATACCTGTATTCTATACTCATGCATGTGCGCATGCATGGAGCTGTACGTAGCAATTCTCAATACTTGCACAGTAGCTTGTGAAGTAGGTGCTTTGCAATGATAGGCGACGACTTCCATTCAGAATCATCCACAGTAATTTTGAAGTGTGCAATGTTGATGACGGAGTTAGAATTAGCGATGTTCAATGTGATTGGCGGATGGTTGGTAGGGGTGGAGGGGTGTGCCTCGTGACCGTTTTCATCACTGCAAAGCGGTACAAAAATGTTACACACCAAGTCCCCAGGTCAGCTATTGTCTGGGATATGTGAAATTATATTTTTACACTCTACAATACTTTGCCTTGTGTCTAAAAGTTCTTTTGGACTGCGGAAGCACACAAACTGCGCAAATTAGTGTACTCGCTCAGCATGGGTGCGCTCACATGATGATGTCCTGAACACATCCGCGCCACAAATGAGATTCGCTGGACAGCAAATGCAGAGTATAAAACGTGTGCATGCGCGCAAGTGTCCTACGGACAGTGTTCAGGTTCTCAAACTATTTCAAAGTGCGACACTAGTGTGACGGACAGTTACGGGCAGGCGCGATGTTCTCTATACTTACGGTTGTACTGCGCATGTGCAAACATGATATGTTCACTGTACGGACAGTTCCAGTGTCCATAGGACAACTCCATTTTGTTTGCCTATGAACTTGCCGGCCACCACGCCTGTTCTACGGACGGCACCATTTTGGCTGCGCCCGATACAGACAGGTATACTGTCCTTCACACACTCCCATTTTGCTCATTTACATCCATCCTGGACATCTGGTGTGTTCTACGAACATGTTTCATCTCGTTTACAAGCGGTACGGCAAGGTTTGTGATGTCATCTTTGATGTCCTGGCTGTTAGTCTTAGCAATGTGCGTAGATGGTGCGAGTTATGATTGCTTAGCTTACCATAATGTGGGAATGAGCAGTGTTTTTTGGCAGGGAACGAAAACAAAGGGACTAAACATGTGATTTCGTCAGTGATGTCATCAGTGACATTTGAGATGACATCTTTCATGGTCTGGGTGTTAGTGTTAGCAGTGCACAGGGGCGGTGGCAGGTTTGGGGGCTTAGGTTACCATAACTGTCGAATTTCAGGGGTTTTTCGGTTTTAATTTGAACCATAAAGGGAAGGTTGACATTATTTTTATTTTTTTAGTGAACTGCACAGGTTTTCGGTAGGGCAATATATATATATAAATATATATATATACATATATATATATCCAAGAAGGTCCCTGAACCGAAGTACAAGGAAAGTGGATGGCACTCCAGGAAGAAGTTTGGATTTAGCAGTCTTTTTCCAAAACACAGATTCAGGAGGCCAGGGTCTTTCAGGGACAAAATGGCTTTAATTAGTGTAATGTCCAGAACAGAGAGAGCAACAAGAAAAACAACGATGCGCTTCGTGGCAACAAACCGCTTGTTCACATTGAGGGTAAGAGACACAGAAAAGGGACTTATAAGCTAACATCACCTCTATGGTTTAGGTGTAGAGAGTGGTATTTTAGCACACATAATCTAGGAAAAAACGTCTGCCATGTTTGAATTGTATGTTCTTCACAGTTCGTTGCATGTAAGATAGAAAAAAGATAGCAAAAACACGTATCCATTTATCAATCTTTGCAAAACAAGCATTGTAACATGTGAGACATGATTGTTTATAAATCTTATATAGAGAGCACCATTAAGTGCTGTGCACGGCACAATTCATTCTATTTAAAGAAACATAAACATAAAACCTGCTTCTGCATTAAGCATTTTAAATAAATGCCCGTTTTAAACTTATTTCCGTCTTTTAACTGCATGCAGTAATAACTGTCATGCATTTTTTTCAAAGTGAGCCTGTGCAGGTAATGGATAAATTTCGATCTCACACTGGTGATGCACAATGATATTCGTAATTTGATGACAAAGAAGGGCTAAACAATAATAACTCTTAGTCCATTTAGTATCTCTTTCCTAATCTTTCACATATATGCATTTGTGAGAGGCTTAGAGCATTTCTCTGTGAAGTGCGTTAGTACTGTGATGACCTATATTGTGTATAAGTCTTGACAAATGATTCTTACAATGTAGTATAAAGCTAGGAGTAAAGTGCTTAGTGCACCTAACCTTAATTGACTATATTTAACATGCATTGGAGTTTACTCTTAGGTGCTTATTATAGCTGACTGTGCAAATCCGCAATATTCAACATTATTGTTCATAAAGTGCTAGTGCCTTTAGCAGCCACAGATTCCAACAAATTGTTGGTAAAGTGCAACGTGCATTAGCAGCATCAGAGTAATAATCCCAATACCTAAGTCAGTAAAGTGCTTAGTGCTTGGCAATGTATGTAAATGGTTACTCACTAAACAGTATGTTATTACTTCACATTTGTAAAAAAAACAATAACTTACTATTGTAAGTCCTTCATTAAAAAATAACCTTTAAAAAGACTTTTCTAAGGTCATATTATCACAGCAGAGTTATGCTCACAGACATTGATAAAAACTTGGCTAAGAAATTAATGTGTGTGCGACTGTTAGTTTTTCTGTGTTTCATAAATATTTCAACAATAAATATGTTGCTCACCCTATAAAGGAGAAAAAAGTGTGAAGTAAAAGAATAATAATAAATATCAAAAAAAGGATAAAAAAAGGTCTAAAATACATTCAATACTCTTTTTAGATATAAAAGGTTTTCTTAAATTGATAGACCTTCTGTCCTTAATGCTAGTGAAAAACATTTACCCATGACAACTTCATGCAAGCACCAATTTTGAACAAAGCATTTTCATATATGTGAAAGGGGGGAGGAAAAGAAAAAGAGGGAAAAATTAGGCATACTATTGTAATGATAAAAATGATCTCTACACAATGCATGCTTATAGAAGAATCAAACTGTGGCAAACTGAGGTCTTCCTTAGAGTCTGTACAAAAAAATGCTATGGTATTCTAAGATAATTTAGGTGCCTAGAAAAGTGTACAATTCTTCATCTAGGTTATGGCCGTTAGGTTTCTTTGTCTCGAGGTCTAGAATATATCTAGTTTCAGATTTTCTGAGAGAGAGTTCCCGATTACCGCCTCTTGCTGTTTTTGGGATAGTATGTATACCAAAATACTCAAAGCATTCTAGTTTGCCTCCGTGCTTTTCCTGAAAGTGTAAGGCCATAGGATATGCGGGATCGACAATTTTGATAGCTCTTATATATTGTAATATTCTGAGTTTCAATTTGCCGATCGTACTCCCCACATACCATTTGTCACATGAGCATGTGAGCACATACACAACATATTCTGTTTCACATGTGATCCTAGATTTAATAGTCACATTTTTTTGTAGCACAGGATGTAGATAGTTTTTAGCATTTCTAGCAAACTTACACGCTTTGCATTTTGCTTATTTCTGGAAGCCTTCTAGATTGGCATTTAACCAGCTCAGGGCAGTTTGTGAGGTCTTCGGACTCATGTAACTGGATACCAAATCATCCTTCAAAGAGGTTGAGCGTCTGTATGTGATGTTAACATTGGGACCCAAAATGCTCGTCAAATGTTCCTCCTGCTTAAGTACATGCCAATGTTTATGTATTATATGGCAAATGTGCTTGGAAGCATTACTGAATATCAAAATGAGTCGTGTGTCTGTTTCTTCTTTTACACTCTCACTCTGAATTTTAGGCATCAGCAAAATGGAGCGGTCCTTCTGCCATGCTTTGGTTTATGCCCTTTCCAATACATTTTTAGGATAGCCTCTTTGTTGAAACCTCCCAGCCGTATCTCTGCATTCCTTATCGTAAGTATCTAGTTGCAAACAATTCCATCTAATGCGGGTAAATTCACCATAGGGGATGCTCCACTTCAAAGCTATGGGGTGACTGCTTTTTGCATGCAGGGGGGTGTTGGAGCTTGTGGATTTGCGGTAAAGTTCAGTCACTAATCCATCCTGTGCCACAGTTACAAGAATATCTAAATAAATGATAGCAGTCTTGCTGTGGTACTTGGTGAACTGCAAATTATATTCATTTACATTAAGTGACTTAACAAACTCCAACCATTCGTCTGATGTTCCATCCCAAATTACAAATAAATCATCTATTTAGCGCAATCAAAGGACCACTTTGTCCGTTTGGTGGCTATTGGTAGGGACCCATACTGCAAACTTCTCCCACCATCCCATCGTCAGATTTGCATATGCAGGAGCAAATGTTGTGCCCATGGCTGTTCCTTGCAACTGAGTATAAAAGTTTTTATTGAATAAAAAACTATTGTTAGTTAAGCAAAGGTTGATCATCTCTAAAATCATCTTGCCATGTTCCAAATAGTTCATATATGTATTAAAAAAAACAATGACCTGCTCCGTGACAGAACCCGGAAAAAGTTGACGGGATGCACTTCCAAGAACAGCAGAGAAAGCCGGAATGACTCTCTGCAAAGAGGCAGGAACACCAAAGCAGGCCCAGACTGACAATCCTTTTATTCTTTATAAGTCAGCATGACAAAGAAAAAGACAAGAAACAATACGTTTCGCGGTGCCCACACTGCTTGATCACATTAGAAGTGCAGACATAGTAAAGGTGACTTTAAGAAGGCTCATCAGTCGCTATTCCCTTGACTCCAGATAGAGTGTCTCAGTTCTAAGCTTAGTACTTCTTTAGATCCACAATGGCAGACATCTTTACACATGCAATGAACAGCATAATTACTGGAAGCTAGTGAAAAAGTGTTCCAATCACACTGCTTTGCATTAAAACAGTTTGCATTTTCACAAGCAATGTGGAAAATTTGTATAGCGGATTTGTTCCGAGCAATATTTATGCTTAGTGCAGAACCTTTTTGGAGAGATTTCGAGGTCGATCACGCTGATTAGCTTAGGGAACGGGAGAGTTGTGAATCTCTGGGTGTACCCCTTGAGTCTATGAAAATTTATATTGGAGGATTGATCCTTTCCTCCGAAATGGTGCTGCCTGCATGAAAAACAGCCACTGCAGGATTGAACCATTCCCATATCTTCAGCTGACGGTTACGGAGTACAGACGTGTTGGGACATCGCATATTGGTATAGCTGGTACTCCTGTTCTTCGTTTCAGGAATTTTCAGCTGTCTCTCCTTCTCTCTCTTCATTCATGAAGAGTTGAATTGTTATTCTCCTGATGAAGGCGTAACTCAATTAAAGTTAAATACGCCGAAACCGGTTGAGAAACCAGTGATGAGGTCAACTTTGGACATCAATGTGACAAATCCTAAACTGATGACCACTTGAACTATCTGTTGTTGTGACTTTTCATATATATTTATTATATATCTCTTTCTCTCTCTTTTTTATGACGACAATAAGTAAATCAATTGTTATGACTTTTTTAGGATAAAGTTTTACCTTGCATGTATTATTGTGATGGATGTATGAATGGTTATTGGATGCCTGTGTACGAATTAGATGGATTATATGTGAAACTATGTGAAATTATGTGTTCTTAATTCCTTTCCTGCGATGTAAAATTATTGAGTGCTATGATTAATTCTCGATTAAAATTTGATATTTAAATAATGGATCAGGTTCAATTAAATTTCTTGATTCCTTCTGTCTCCAAAATTGTATCCTCTGGTTTTCTTCCGTAATTAGTAGGGCAGAACATTTAACATAATCAATTGCCACTTTATATTTAGCGTACATTACCTCTCCATGCATGCCATAGATACCAGCATTGTAATGTAACACTGGTTATATATATATTGTAAAAGTGTTGCAAAGAAATACTTTATAAAATATAAGCATACCTGTAGTATGTCTTCTTAGATGCAGATGTTGAATCTGCAAGTTGAAATCTTGAAAAGTTTCACAGTAGATTTTGATTCAGATGGCTGTGCTTAACCGGAGATATTAACTCTCAGAGTTCAAGTGTACATCTGATGTGTTGAACTGAGATAACAGGGTTAGGTGTAGAGTTTGGATGTGATTAGTGGATGGATGTGTGACTGTTTGAAAGCAGCCAATGAGGGAGTGTTACAAACATATGAAAGCGGAAAGGGCAGAAAGGCTGCCCTTTGCTACTTGGTCCGAGGACATCATGGTAGTCCATGGACAGCAGGTGTACCATCCAGGTCCTTTGAGGATGCCCAGTATGTATGGAAAGGTGACTGTGGGAATTAGCCAATGAGGTGTTCTGGTTGTGGTTTACAGGAAGACAGGATAACAGGTGTTTTGTTTGTTGTGTGCATGAAAGATGGCTGTGGCTATTGCTAGGAAGAAGATGAATGTGTGATGGTGGGAGTTTGTTGCATGAATTAATTGAAAGGTTATATGGAATCCTGTGACATCTCTGCTACTATTGGATTGCAGGGAGTGGAGGTTTGGTGGTATACAGTTTCTGGGCTAGAGTGGGTAAGTTTAATATTTTGAGTATGTATCAATTTCAATGCCCAGATATTATCATTGTGCATTGCACAGGAAATAGTTTGGGCTATTTTTACTCCAATATCTTTGCAGTTTGCATTAAAGGATATGTTCTGAAGCTTAATGGATCTATTTTCAAATGCAATGATTATTTTTTCTGAAATAAATCCCAGGGAAATATGGAGATGTCCAAATGTGTTGTGTTTACAAATAGAAGAATTTAAGTGTCTACAAATAGAAGAATTTAGGCAGCATGTGCAGAAAGGTGTATGTGCTTTTTTGAATGTTTTATGCATGACATCTTTTCAAAATGAGAATATCACGTTGGGTGGTATAAATACTTTCTAGAACAATGGAGTGCATTTAAATGAGGCAGGGAATCATTTTTTTCTTTTCAATGTTAAAAATACTTTGAAAAAAGTTCATGTGAACAACTTATATGGGAAAATGTGGAGTGTGTAGGAAAGCATTTGTCAATAGGTGAAGGATAAAATAATTAGAAGAAATATTTTTTGGAAAATCAACAAAAAAAGGCTCTTTTAAGAGCCACCATTGTAGAATACATTTTTTAAATTGAGTGTAAAGCTCCCTACCCCTTTTAATTGGACATGCTGTCCACAGTACCCATAAATCTACAGATAGGACACTGTTGGTTTATTTTTTTTTTCAGATTTTGAAGATTTTCCCTTTGACTGGCATGAAAAGGGGGACTGCAGAGACTGTGGACAGTCAAGATGTCCATAGACACCAGGGGATTTGCCAATCAGGTTTCTTGGCTGTGATGTAAAGGAAGACAGGGTAGCAGGAGTTTTATTTGTTGAGTGCACTGAAGGTGGCTATGGCTATGCTTTTAGGAAGCAGAGCGTATGGATTGTGGGAGACTCTTGGATCCATTGCCTCAAGGTGTATTCACAGCACTGTGGATTGTCTGAAAATCTTGGATTACAGCAATTAGCGGTTTCATGGTATGGATCTCGTGGAATGAAGTGGAATTGTTCCAGTTTTGTGAGAGAAAGGTTAATGTAAAGCATCGGGACATCATTGTTGTTCACTGTGGAGGCAATAGTTTGGGCTATGTCACTGACATTTCTTTACTGTTTGAAATAAAGGGTACATTTGGGAAGTTGATGGAACTGTTTGCACATTCGAAAATAGTTTTTTCACAGATTGCTCAGAGACAAATGTGGTAGCGTTCAAAATCATGTTGTCTACAACTTGAAAAAGTAAGGTGCAATGTTAACAAAGCTGCATGTGTTTTTTTGCAGGATGTGGCATGACATCTTTTGATAATGCAAATATCAAATTTGATAGTGTGAACATTTTTTCGAAGAGATGGAGTGCATCTGACTAATATTGGCTATCAGATTTTTTTTTAAATGTTCAAAATGCGTTAAAGCCGTTTTTGTGAACACATAAAATATATAATCAAGTATTTGCCCCTTCCTTTCATTCCCTCCCCACCTTACCTTGTCTTTCTGACAAAAAACAAAAGCTCCAAAAAATCAAAAAATATAAAAAACAAAAACACAAAAAAAGGTTCTTTTAAGAGCAACCATTTTTGAACGAAAAACGAGTTAATTGATTTTAATCCCCCTCCCTATGCCTGACTAACGCACAGTGTCAGCGGACTATGCAGGCTGCAAAGAGTCTTGTGATTTTGTTCTATTATTCAACTGTGAAAGGTGGCTCCTAAAGGAACCGTTTTCTTTTGTATTTTGTGACTTTCTATTTTTTGTTGTTTTTTACAGGAGAGGCAAGGTAAGGTAGGGGAGTAACGGGAGGGAGGGTAGGAAAGGGAGGGAAGGGGCAATAATCACAAAGACATTGGAGCAGGTGTACAGGGGAAGAAGTTGGGCGGGCATTACATTTAAGATAGGTGGCAGTGTTTCTTGTGCCTCTTCACCGCTGCCTTGAAAGCACAACAATACTGCTCCCACCTGCAGATTGGTGAATTATAGTACAAACATACTACAGTGACCCTCGAAAGGTAAGGGTCAAGGATGCTCTGCCCCACAGGAGCAGTCAAGGAAGATGGGGTGGAGCTTGTTAACCTGTTTCTCCTTGAGAAAGAACAGCATTTCTCTGAGTACACTGGTGATATTTGGTGTGGTGGCACATGGAGGTGGTCTGGAGGAGTACAGACCAGGTTTTCCATGACTGACTACGATGCGTCACTCAGTACACCTGACCTTGTCTGCCTGCGCCTTTGGTACACCCCTACATTGGTGAAAAACTGCCACACCCATGATTCACACTGGGTGCTGAAGGTAGGCACTTCCACTACCTCATCTTACTCTTCATCTTGTTCTGCATAACCACGCCTGTACCCTTCTCCAGGCCCTCCAGACGATAAAGGTGGTGGTAACCCCTGGGGTGGATGAATGACCATGACAGATGCCATTGTTTGCATGCTGGAAGTCTCCTGCAACAAGGTCTCTAAAAGATGCTCTCTTCTGGTCTGCCAGATTGAGAATGACAGAAAGTAATGGGTGGGTCCCTTGAGAGGAAATGTCTACAGACCTTGCGACTGTCTGCTGACTATCGTGTCGAAAATAGGACTTGGAAAGTAGTAACAAGTTGACAGACAAGTTGACAGATGAACTAAGAATGGCTCTAACAGCTCTGGAATGGTAAACCTTCTCTTTGAAAGTTCCTAGATTGGCCGAAAATGTGGTTTTAAACCGTTTGCGTTCATGGACACTGCTCGCGGACACAACCTCACGCTGCACAGGTGCAGTCACATGATGATGCCCCGGACGTCTGCGGTGCTGACATGTGTCCGCGGACATCAAGCGCATGGGTGTCTGCTAACTGGCACAATGTCTGCGGACTAATTAAAAGTGCATCATGAGAGAACAGACATGCTGGGACATGGCGCAATGTCCGCAGACACCATATTGCGTGATCGGACACCCCAGACAATCATGTTGTCCGCGGACTACACATTGGGCTTTAATAAAAGAATAATATACAAGGTATTTATGAAAGGGATGGGATATCAGAATCGGAAACATAAAAGGGAGAATCTGAAATTTCTATACAATGATCATCAGAGGAGGGAGGGAGATAAGTTTCATCCAAGCGTCTTTCATTTATATTTTGTAAATTTGATGGGGGTGATTTCTGGCGGCAAAGGGGTCAGGGAAAAGAAGGACATTGATAATCAATATTTCTAATACCAGGATTTTTAACATAATTAAAAACTATTAGTCTTAGTAGTGCACAGTGGTGGCGCGAGTTATGGTTGCTTAGCTTACCATAACTAACGAATTCCTAAGATTTTTGAGTTTTACTTGTAACCATAACATTCCTTTAACAATGTTTTTTCACTGAATTTGATAGGTTTTTATTAGTGCAACTTCACCATAACGCCCCTTTAACAACTTTTTTGCAGTGAATTTGATAGGTTTTTATTCGTACAACTTAACCATAACGTCCCTTTAGCTAAGTTTTTTCAATGAATATATCATAGGGCAGCGATAGACGCCCTATAGTTTAAGGAACTCATGGTGGCAACAGTAAAGACAGACACAAGTTATAACAGTTCAGGGTGTTTATTAAACTGTATATGTGGGTTAGAAAAACACCGAATCTAAGTCTAAATCTAAGATGGGAGAAAGCTATGACCATCAAATAAAAATAAGGCAGTCTGTCATGGTGCATGTTCCCAAACATCTGGAGCTGGCAGGCATACCCCAGTCACTGGCACCCATAAGGGCTTATAAAGCCCCAAAAGGGTGTCCTAGGACTTCCTGGACTCAGTCCTGGCGCTGTTGGCGCCAGGATCATAATATTTCATCTGGTAGGAAACTGCCTGTGACTACTTACAGCCCAACCTAATGGGCTGAGCCATCCTACCCTGGGTGTGGCTGACGGACTACTTTACCTGAGATTTCAGGCTGTGGCTGGAGGGACTATTTGAACTACTTACAAGGCTATTTAAAGCACACCCTACAGACAGAACACGCTTCACATTATTCTGCACTCCTGCAGCGTAACGCTCACCGTGTCTGTTTAGCTCCAGTACCCGAACTTCAGAAGCCACACCTGTCAGCTGCCACACCTGCCCTGGAATCACGATCCATCGGCACCTGAGAAGAAGAGAAAGAAAAGAACAGCAATTAGTACAGCAGTTGAGGCCTTACCTGAAGCATTCCATCCGAACAGCTGCGTCTTCAGCTGCTCTCCGGCTTGTGGCACCTGCAGAAAAGAAAGCATTTGCAAGAATAGCTGATATTCACCCGGAGATTGCTTCCTTCTGGCATTTCTTTGAAGCGGTTCATCCAATCGCCGCTCCGGAGCCGCGCTGCACCTGCATTCTAGAAAAGGAAAGAAAACAGCAGGTTAGTCGTGCACAGGAAAGAAACCATTATTAAAGACATTCAGCACCACGCACTCGCGCTAAACTCACCTGCAGGAAATCTGCTCAGCATTGTAGGAAGAGGCAAATCTTCATCAGCTAACCACTTAAGGCCGCGCCTGAAAGAAAAGAGAAACAAAAGTCAAAACTTGGGTAATAAAGACATTAAGCAACTATACCAAGCATCTATTGGCATAGAGACTTACCGGCTGAGTCAAGTATTTCAAGACTCTGCTACAACCCTGCAGGATCAGTGAAGGAACTCTATCCAGGGAAAGACTGAACATATTGCGCCAATGCTAGAGATCGCAGGACGGCAGGTCCATCATTAAAACACCCAAGGTGAGTCTGAAGCAGAAAGGGGGCATTAGGAGGTTACGGGAGGTGGGAACCAAACCCGTTCCTCAAGGCTGGCTAATATTTTATTTTGGCATTTTAGGCAAACGCTCCTGGGAAGTGACAGTGAGGGAGAAGTCATGTGCAAGCCTCATCAATCAGTCCCGTGTAACACCAGTGCAGACATCATTCGTGCAGCTTTGTGTTACTCCCCCGTGGAGACCAGGTGATCATGACAGAACACGAAGCCTTACAAAAACCTCCACCTGGGCATCATGGAAACCTCAGAGACTGACCAGCTATCCCAGCTTTTGGGGGAACTCAGGGCCGAGGTGCATTCCGCTTGGCAAAAACCAATCCCTTAAGAAGAGAACTGATTGTAGCCAAGGATTGTACAGACGACCTCGCCAGACAACTGCTTCAATCACAGGCGGGGCAAACACTGCTACCGGGATTGGGATCAATGGTCCCGGCTTCACCAACTAATCCAGTAAATGTGGTCCTTCCAGGAGCCATACCTATGGCTCCCCCAGAACGCTTGGCAGCAGACCCAAAAAGGTATGTGGTTTTCATGAATCAGTGCCGTCTAGCTTTCCTATGCAGGCCGGGGGCCTTTCCAAATGACCAATCGAAGGTGGCCTTTGTGCTTTCATATCTCAGTGGCAGTGCTGCAGACTGGTCGGTACCACTAGTCAATCAGGATGATCCCGTTTTGCGAGACTTCCAGAGGTTCCAACTTGACATGGAAAAGTTGTTTGCCCGGCAGTCCCAAAGTCAGGCATTAGTTAATGAACTCCTGTCTCTGCATCAAGGGAACCAAGATCTGTTAACGTACATTGCAACCTTCAATAGGCTGGTAGTGGAAACTGGTTGGCCGGACGACAAAAGAACAATGCTGTTTCACTGTGGTTTGAGAGGCAAGTTAAAAGACGTTTTAGCTCAAGTGGTCAATCCACCCAGAGACTGTGCTAGACTTGGTGGTCCAGCTTGATCATAGACTGCAGAACCGTAAGGCTGATAGTGCTAGAATGGACACTCAGGTATTTGTGCATCCAAAGGAAAATGCTTCCAAAACTGCTGATGTGTCCGAACCCATGCAGATTGGAGGGGTGCGAGGGCCGCTATCCAAGGCTGAAAGAGACAAGAGAAGGCAGCACCAGTTGTGCTTGTATTGCGGAACAGCCGGCCACTTCCTCTGAGAGTGCCCAGTGAAACCATCCAAGAAAGCAGTAGGGGTTGCCGGCAAGTTTGAGGCAGAGCCAGTTCCGGAAAACTTCCCCGCCCGAAAAGCATTGAGGTCCGTTTGTAGAGCGAAAAGGACTCCCAGACCTCGCACCTAGCTTTGCCAATGATTCTCATAAGTCACCAACAGCCGTCTCGCATGCATGCAGTCGGAGCATATTTTGACAGCGGAGCCATTGGGAACTATATGGATCAAGAATTGGGTACACTTTGCGAGAAGGCCACAACTGACTTAGTCACCACTGTCGACGTAAAACAGAGATTTCCTCGGGACAGGTAACACATTCAACGACAGAGATGATGCTTTTGTGCCAAGATGGGCATCAGGAAGCCATTGTGTTCGATTGAATCAAGGCTCCAAAATTCCAAATAATGCTGGGAATGCCTGGCTAGAATCACACAATCCTTGCATCGACTGGCATGCTAAGAGGCTGACCTTCTCAGTCGACTGTGCTCATACTTGCTATCAAGCAGCAGACCCTTTGGCCAAAGAAGTGACAACGATCATGAGTCTAACGAATGTGCTACCCCAGGCATTCCAAGACTATCAGGATGTCTTCCAGAAGGATCAAGAAAAGTGGACAACACACCAAGCACACCCTGTTGTGAATAAAGTAATTTTGTTTTAGCCATATGGATTTAATCAGTGTTTGGAACTAATGTTGTGTTGAGTAAAGGTGCGGGGGAGAGGTACTCAGCCTTGGTATCTAGGCTGGGGGGAGAGAGACAAAAAGAGAATGTTTTCCTGAATAGGAAAGCTTCGTCCCCTGCACACTATCTGAAAGGCCTAGGCCTAATGGTTATTTAAGAATTAGGTGGAAAGGTATCTATTGTGTGTTGCCATAAAGGAGAGCATACAAAAACAGGTTACCAGCATTAGTTAATGGAAATGTAAGACATTTTTAGGCATTTTTGACATATTTGATCCAAGATAAAATCTCACTAATAAATTATGTTTGACAACTTGTAGATCAATTCAAAACAATACAATTTATTATTCCTACAAGATAATAAGGGTTGGCCCACTGCGTTTCGAGTTCAAAAGACTCTTCATCAGGGGCATGTTTTCGTTTTCAATTACATTTCTATAAAGAAAAGAAACATTTTTAATTTAAACAATAATCATGGTTGTCTGTACATATACTTAGAAACAACTTCAAAAACAACTCAAATTTGAAAACATCTCAGAATTACAAAGTAACACCCAATTCCCAGGGTTAAGATTCCTGATGTGAAGTACTTTTTAACCAAGAATAACCTGCCACTTAAGTGTACTTGTTTCTATTATTTCTACAGTACTTAAATTCCCAATCTATACAGACGAGGCTGAAATAAGAACGTCCTAATTATTTATAAGTCAGTATATCTATGGTGTTTGTCCCAAAGGAGGCAGAAGAACCAGAATGATATGGTTCTTGTATTTTTTGCAGACAGGTGGTAGGTGGATTTCAATTAGATAAATAAAGTTTTGCTATCAAATAGGTGCCCCTGATGAAGAGTCTTTTGAACTCGAAACGCGTTGGGCCAACCCTTATTATCTTGTAGGAATAATAAATTGTATTGTTTTGAATTGATCTACAAGTTGTCAAACATAATTTATTAGTGAGATTTTATCTCGGATCAAATATGTCAAAAATGCCTAAAAATGTCTTACATTTCCATTAACTAAGGGTGCTAACCTGTTTTTGTATGCTTCCCTTTATGGGAACACACAATAGGTACCTTTCCACCTAATTCTTAAATAACCATTAGTCCTAGGCCTTTCAGATAGTTTACAGGGGATGAAGCTTTCACATTCAGGAAAACATTCTCTTTTTGTCTCTTCCAGAAGGATCAAGCCAACACTCTTCCCCCCCATAGACCATATGACTGCCAGATTGACCTTATACCAGGCGCACAGATTCCATGTGGCTGAATCGATGCGCTCACTGAGGCTGAAAATCTGCATTTAAAACAGTATCTAGACCAATACCTGGCAAACAGTTTTATCCGGCAGTCCAAGTCCCCGGCGGCCTCACCCTTATTCTTCGTGCCTAGAAAGGAAGGAGACCTTAGGACTTGTATCGAATACCGCGCTTTGAACCAAGTCACTGTTAAAAATCGTTATCCCTTGCCTTTGATTCCTGAACTATTGGATCGAGTTTAAGATGCACAAATTTACACCAAGTTAGACCTCCGAGGAGCGTACCACCTTGTATGAATTAAGAAAGGGGACGAATGGAAGACCACCTTCAGTACCAAATACGGGCTATTTGAATACCAAATAATGCCCTTCGGCCTGTGTAACGCCCCAGCGGCGTTTCAATATTTCATGAATGACGTCCTGCGAGAGTTGATCGATGTCTGTGTCGTAGTATACATCAACGACATTCTGGTATACTCCTCTTCGGAACAAGAGCATGTGAAACACGTCCGTGCTGTTCTGGACAAACTTCGGCAACACAAATGATAAGCTAAATTAGAAAAAGGCTTCTTCCATGTTACTGAGGTTGAGTTCCTTGGATTTGTCCTAACCCCTCGTGGTGTACATATGGATTCGTGAAAAGTTGATGCCATCCTCAACTGGCCTTCTCCAACTTCAATCAAAGAGTTCAGAGTATGCTTGGTTTTGCAAATTTCTATCGTCGCTTTATTCCAGGCTTTTCGTAACTTGTGCACCCCATCACCTCTTTACTGCGAAAGAATAAACGTTTCCAATGGTCAGACGAGGCGGAAAAGGCCTTCCAGAACTTAAAACAAAAATTCATCTCAGCTCCAATCCTGAAACACCCTGGTCCAGATCTCCCGTACGTGGTTGAGACTGACGCTTCCAGCTTGGCAATGGGAGCGGTCCTCTCGCAACGAGATCCTGAAACGGGTCAACTTCACCCGGTGGCCCTTTGGTCACGGAAATTCATGGCACCAGAACTGAATTACGCTGTAACAGACAAGGAACCTTTAGCCATCAAGGACAAATTCAAAGCTTGGCGACATTATCTCTTGGGAACAAGGCACACCACCACGGTAATCACAGATCACCCCAATCTACAATATCTAAAGGTCGCGAAAGCACAATCATCTCGCCAACTCCGATTGGTGTTATTTTTTGCTGAATTCGATTTTGTAATTGCTTACCGACCTGGTTGTCGAAATGGAAAGGTCGATGCCCTGTCCCGTAAAGGGGTAGATGATGCATACACAAACACAGACACAGTACCCATCATCCCTGTAGGAAGAATCCTAGGAATTACAACGTCTCTAACATTAGATGACATTCACTAGGAAATCGCACATCTCATTGATACCAACACTCTGCAGGATTGGCCAACCAAAAGTACATACCACTCAGTCTCAAACCATTTACCATATTTTCAGGGACGTCTCTACCTACCCAGCAAGGAACTTCAGGAAAAGGTAATCTCAAATTACCACCAATCACTGGTAGAAGGTCATCCTGGAATTGCTAAGACCGAAGCCAAGGTCAAGAGACACTTTTGGTGGCCAACATGGCGTAAGGACATCAAGCAATTCATGCTATCATGTGGAGTTTGTGCACAAAACAAGGCCCAAAAGAAGAGATCAAAAGGTCTACTGCAAGGACTCGATATTCCACCTATATCCTGGTACACATTATCTCTTGATTTTATCACTGATCTCCCTCCTTGCAATGGATTCAACACCATTTTAGTGGTGGTGGAATTGTTTTCCAAAATGGCCCATTTCATTCCACTAAAAGGCTTACCCTCAGCTTCAATCCTGGCCAAGGAATTCCTTGAACAGATAGTCCGAATACACGGATTTCCTTCCCTCTTGATTTCAAACCGAGGCAGTCAATTTATCTCACGTTTCTGGAAAAAATGTGGCTCAAATTGATGTAAGACTTTCTACCAGACACCATCCACAAACGGATGGTCAGACCGAGAGGAACAACCAGACTTTGGAGCAATACCTAAGATGCATGTTACACCAAACAGAAAGCAGTTGGAAAGTTGTCTTGTGGATAACCGAGCATGCCTATAACAATTCCTTACACTCCAGAACTGGGCAGAGTCCTTTCTATACACTATACAGGATGCATCCTCGAACCTCCAATCTTGACCCGCCTCAACTTCTAGAAATGCCAGCGGTAAGAAGTTTGCACACTACTATCACTCAAGCCTTGAAACAGGTGACAGACCATCTGAGGCAAGCTAAGGAAAGATACAAGAAATCGGCAGACGTACATAGAAGTGAAGCCCCAAGGTATCAAGTTGGGGATGAAGGCTGGCTAGCCTCGAAACGCATACCAGTGAAAGGAACTCATACCTTCAATCCCAGATATTTAGGTTCGTACACCATAAAGGCCATCATTAATCCGGTAGCAGTAAAATTGGACTTACCTCCACACATGCGGATTCATCCCATGTTTCACATCTCCCTTTTGAAACCAGTGCAACCTGCGACCCAAGTTTTGAAACTACCAAAACCAATCATGGACGACGGGGAACCTGAATTTGAAGTTAAGGATATTCTGGACTCAACAATCATCAAATCAAAACTGTTCTATTTGATAGACTGGAAAGGATATGGACCACAAGAAAGATCATGGGAACCTAGTGATCACATTCATGCTCCATGGTTGTTAAAAAGATTCCATCATAATCATCCGAGCAAACCTGGACCGATGGGAGAACCCACCGTTAGGGGGGTTTTGGCGGGGAGTGCTGTCATGGTGCATGCTCCCAAACATCTGGAGCTGGCGGGCATACCCCAGTCACTGGCACCTATAAGGGCTTATAAAGCCCCAAAAGGGTGTCCTACGACTTCCTGCACTCAGTCCTGGCGCTGTTGGTGCCAGGCTCATAATATCTCATGTGGTAGGAAACTGCATGGGACTACTTACAGCCCAGCCTAATGGGCTGAGCCAGCCTACCCTGGGTGTGGCTGGCAGACTACTTTACCGGAGATTGCAGGATGAGACTGGAGGGACTATTTTCCTGGAACTACTTACAAGGCTATTTAAACCATACCCTACAGACAGAACACGCTTTGCTTTATCCTGCACTCCTGCAGCGTAACACTCACCGTGTCTGGTTAGCTCCAGTACCGAACTTCAGCAGCCATGCCTGTCAGCAGCCACGCCTGTCCTGGAATCACAATCCATCGGCACCTGAGAAGAAGAGAAATAATAGAACAGGAATTAGTACAGCAGTTGATGTCTTACCTTAAGCATTCCATCCAAACAACTGCGCCTTCAGCTGCTCTCCGGCTTGTGGCACCTGCAGAAAAGAAAGCATTTGCAAGAATAGCCGATACTCACCCGGAGATTGCTTCCTTCTGGCATTTCTTTGAAGCGGCTCATCCAATCGCCGCTCCGGAGCTGCGCTGCACCTGCATTGTAGAAAAGGAGAGAAAACAGCAGGTTAGTCACGCACGGGAAAGAAACCATTATTAAAGACATTCAGCGCCACACACTCGCGCTATACTCACCCGCAGGAAATCTGCTCAGCATTGTAGGAAGAGGCAAATCTTCATCAGCAAACCGCTCAAGGCTGTGCCTGAAAGAAAAGAGAGACAAAAGTCAAAACTTGGGTAATAAAGACATTAAACAACTATACCAAGCATCTATTGCCATAGATACTTAATGGCTGAGTCAAGTATTTAAAGACTCTGCTACAACCACGCAGGATAAGTGAAGGAACTCGATCCAGGGAAAGACTGAACATATTGCGCCCCTGCTAGAGATCGCAGGACGGAGGGTCCACCATTAAAAAACCCAAGGTGAGGCTGAAGCAGAGAGGGGGCATTAGGAGGTTACGGAGGTGGAAACCAAACCGGTTCCTCACGGCTGGCTAATATCTTATTTCGCAATTTGGGCAAAGGCTCCTGGGAAGTGACAGTGAGGGAGAAGTCACGTGCAAGCCTCATCAGTCAGCCCTTTGTAACGCCAGTCCAGACATCATTTGTGCAGCTTCGTGCGACGCTCCCGTGGAGACCAGGTGAGCATGACACAGTCCTAGTGGCGTCTTGTCAAATAAAAGGGCCTATACTAAGAAAAACCTATTGCCAATCCTTACGCTAAATACAAACAAAGAGTGTGGGATAGGATTCACAGGAAAGAAAAAAGTGTTCACAAATGATATGTCAGGATTTGGTAGTCGGGTCTCTCTTTCCCAGCTTTATCAGCATGAGCTAAAAGTTCCACTCTTAGCTTATCAGGGCCTTCAGTGGTTAAGTCTGTTTGCTACAAATATTCTCTTGCCTCCGAGGACCTGATATCCTCAACAAAACAATAAACAAAATGTCCTTTCTGCTTGCACGCTGGGTGATCCCTTTTCACCCTTGGAATCCTGGTTCGGGTTCACTACGTCTTTTAACACAATTTAATCTGTGACATTCACAAATCTTAATGTCTTTTTAAACAGTTCACTGTGGATGCGCCTCTGCTGGGTTCACTCTTGTCAACACACTGTTAAACTGTTAATCAGGACTTCAGACTTCACCCCCTTTTATTGGCATACCTTGCCCGGGGTCACTCTTGACATCTTTACGATGTGGGATTTGCTTCCCTTAGCTTCACTATCATCTGTCGGTCAAAGGCTTTCGACTGTATAGAGGATTTTTCCAACCCGTGTATGACCAGTTTGACCCCTTCTCGCCTTTCTCCTGAGGCCTTCTGGTAATGGTAATTCAACAACAGGGTAATCGCCCAGAGTTTTCGGAGTGAGCACCCACGTGGTGCTTAGCTCTCCTATGCTGGCTTTCCCCGTGCGTATCAATAGTTCTTTGTACTTTCTTTAATAAGCCTCTTGCTACTTTTGTTCAACAAGTTTGGTTTATTATCGGCTTTCCCCTCAACTCAACGGCTGTGATGAACCGCTTGGCTTTTCTTGCCAAGGCAACTACCATGGGGCCAAGCATCTCTCCTCGGCTGGGTTGTCAATTCAGGAGGACCCTATGTACCGTTGACATCTGTTCCAACACATGCTAGCTATTCTTCGCAGTCTTATGATTCCTTCTGCAGAGGTTTCATGGGCCTTGGTCGGAAAGGGCAAGGTCACTTCTTTCCTTGGCACCCCCTTGATTCGCGCTGTCTTTCTCCTCCTCTTGAACTGCCGTGCTGAGTTAGCTCTCTCGTTGTGCAGTCTGCCTTGCTCGTATTGTGCTCTTGTGCTCCACCTTTTATCCCTGTGGGGACGGGAAAGGGCTGCCAGGTGTGTGTGATTCTCGTCAATTGCCTGACTTTGCCTGACCATGGCATTGAGACATGTCAGGTAAATGGCTTTGGTGTTTGTCAGTCATCTTTCGTGATGTGCGAAAGTGTTCGTGTCAGAAGAGGGTGAGGGGGTAGAGTGTTAAGAGTATACTACGTGGTAGGATGGGGAACATGTGTTATAAGAAGGGGGATACTGCATCTCACCTGTTGGTGTTCCACTTCCACTCCGCAAGGACCCCCCATCCAGGTAAACCTCCCTCACTGGTCCACCCCCAGGAACTGGATCCAATAGCGATGGCCGTGCCCTGGCCACCAAGATGACAGATCCTCCGGGACTAGTCAGGGAGACACCTTCAGGTTTCTCACATACCGTTCCTCCATGTGATGTAGCCACATTTGATTCACAGGGGAACCGGAAAAGAAAATCTACATTTCCCTGATTTTTTCCTTTTCGGTGTTCCACAGTGAAACAATAGGGTTGGAGGTCTATAAGCCATCACATGACCCGAGGATTGGAGTCTTTGCATTGGCTAATCCAAACTAGGGGTGAGTAATCCTTGATGAGTTTAAACTTTCATCCTAAAAGGTAGTATCTAAACCTGGATTATGGTCCAGTTAGTGGCCAGGGCCTCTAGTTCAGCGCATTCAAGGTGCAAAACCCATGAGCACATGCATATTATAAGAGAAGGGAATCACATACCAAATGGAATTCTGGAGGACATAGCATTATGCAGGCTTCATCAATGGGAGTGTGCCGAGTTAAACTGGTCATGAATTCTCACATCCGTTGAATTTCAAGGGTTAAATCCAGGGGGGGGACAAATTTATAGCAGGGGTCCCCAAAAGTGTGGAAAACCTCATGGATGCAATGGAAAAAATGTTTGCTCACACCTACAGCCCAAACCGTTTGACTGATTTTCACAAAATGTGTGCCAAGAGTGGCGGCCTGGTCCCAAAAGCATGCTTTTGTAAATTTGGTGTAAATCCATTAAGTCTTTTTTTTTTAACAGCTAAAAAGTAGGTAAAAATAATTTGCGATATCTGGGTCTGGTCCGTGGACTCACTTCCCTATTCGGTTCACTGACACCCCCCCTGGACAAATCAGGGTTCGGCGTGATGTCCACGGACATCGGATACTCTCACTGACTGGATGGTGAAAAGCAGGAGCTGTGTCATGATTTTGCCTTCCTTCTTTTCTCAGTAATTTAAAGATATCCTTTTAAATTTAAGGGCAAGCTTACCAGTACCATAGTTACCGTACCAGCAAACTTATAATGAGGACCAATGTGCTTTGTCTTGGAACGCAAAAAATTAATTCACACTTCATGTAAAGTTTGAAATAGACCTGTCTCGGGTCTCTTTAGTATCACAATTAAAGATTATTACAGTAAAAGACAGATAGAAATGAAACAGAAAAACATCACCATTAGCATCTCTTTAACATTCTTCATCTCTGCCAAGCCTTCACTGGCAATCACAAGAGTGGGACTTTGCCAACGGGAACAGGCTAAAGGAAACGCATCTGCTTCATTAAGCCCAGCCGAGGTTCAAAGTAAAAAGTCAAGAAATGAAGTGACTTGCTTTTTCCCTGTTTGTGTGATGTCTTTCCCTCCAAGTAACCCAATATTTTTCCAGAGCAGTGCACCGTCAGTTGAATCCCAGAGCTGCTCAGCCGTTGCAGCAACAGGACTCCACTGAATTTGTAAACAATCTCGGGGTTCTCATGAGAAGCCAAAAGACTTTGCTCCTGGCTGCTAAAAAATGTAAAACAAACTTCCTCTGAACACATAAACAAGCCATCTTTCCATCGCTGCAGCATACACATATTCTGCTCAGAAAAATGACCCTCTCTTTAAAAGTTCCAAGGACGAGTATGCTTGTCCTTTTTGCATAGACTTGCATAATAGCCTGGCACTTAAGGGGTTAAGCTTAAAGTCAAATGTTCATGCGTGTTCACAGAATGCATTTCACTTACACTTCATCTTGGTACATTTTGTTAATGCACTACATTCCTCCCCTGGACATTTGACTTCCATAACTCAATGGCACTAAATTAGGTTTTTATAATCTACACAGCATTATTACTGAGCTATAAACACATTATAAACAACACCACAATAAAACCCAAATAATCAGAATAGCCAAAATGCAGGCATGGGCATAATTTAGGGTCTTGCCAATATTTGGGATCCATGCAAATAGCCAATCCCACCAATTACCTGAATGATAAAAAATATCCCCCTTGGTCAACACCTTCAATTGGTTGATATGATTTTGCACAGACTGGGAATGATCGCTCAAATTGAAATAGCACATCCCTTCAAATGCATTGGACCCTAAATTATGCTTTAATAAAAGATAATCGATAGCAGCTCTATTTTGCAAAACTGCTTTTCTCATAACTGTGCTATCTAAAAGCAATTCTTCTAAGGCTTGATATGTTTGATTTAAACCTTTCACTGCTAAACATGCTAATTGAATTAATCTTTTGTATATCGCTTCACCTAGGTAACGCTGACTGCAAAGGAAGCATGGTTAGTGCTAAACGTGTAATGGCACATGTACCTCCAGAAATGTTAGCAGGTCTATATGTAAAAGTAGTACTCCCACACAAGAAGAGCCACCCTTTTGGTAGCTTAACATGGCTCATATGACTGGGCGCTACAATTGTATGGTTACATTTCATGTTATTGTTGACCCGGGTGCATGTGCTTGGCACACGCCCACATAGTCTCTTTTCAAACACAGTTTGATTGATTTCTTGCTTTACCATAACTTGTGGACACTTGCCAACCTCCTTTGGCTGACAAGTCATGTTGAAGCAAATATCTCCATTGGCAATGCTGTAACTGTTGAATGTAGTCATGTTTTTGCATGTATCATGTGTCTCCTGGCAAAATTGAAAATAACTGTAGACTGAAAAAGTTTGATGAACATCGATCTGAACTGAAAAATCTTTGTGAAGTCCTTGAAAGATTTGTTTTAATAGTGGAGCAGGCATTGGCACTGCTACCAGACATGCTGTCAGTAGGTCCATTCCATTATGAACATCCAAAAGACAAATGCAAGAAGTATTAAGGATTTCTTTCACAAAATATTTCCAAATATTCTATGTTTGAGTAAATTGCCTTTGCATAATTCTTATTTCCTTTCGAATCCTTTTCTTCATGCCTGCTGGGAATGGTGTTTTTTGGTTGTCATCTCTTGATTTATGAATCACATTCTCAATTTTCCTCACGTGCACATTTATCCATTGCGAACACAGTGGCATTTTGATTTGGTTTCTCCATTTCTTTTATTTAAATCTTCCAAAGGTAGACCATTGATACTTGCAACTAAACCAGTCATGCACACCCAGTACAGAATCAATCTGTAAAACAAACCAGAAACAGGCAGATCAGTTGTGGCAATTATTTCTTTAAATAACTCTTTTCAGCAGGAACATACTTCAATTTCTTCTGTCCAGGTTCCATGACTAGAAGTAGTTCGTTTCTACCTAGAGCAGTTATCTCTGCGGGTACATGTGGCCCACTAGGCTTCTCCACCCAGACTTTTGCACCCAGGACCATGTGGTCTTATGAACCAAAACCACAGTCCCCCTGAATAGTTAATGCACTAGTGGGCTCTCCCTTTTTGATCATAGACAGTTTGATAGGTATGACAATTCATTGGGCTATCCTATCTTCTACAAGGATAGGCACAATCTAATCTGCACTGTTCATCAACATAACTTTTGTTTTCCCTTAATAGTCAGAATCTATCACTCCTCCCAACACCTAAATACCCTTCAATGCTAATCCAGATCTAGGAGCAATTAATCCTATATGAAAGCTGTGCATCATGCGACTGCCAATCAAGCGAATTTTACGGTCAAACAACAAAGACCTATTAACCCAATCATGATTTAAACTCAAGAGTTTTGGTGGCCTGAGTTTCAATGCATGGGCCCCGAGGGTCTGGAATAGTCTCCTCCAAATAGGCAGTTGCCGTCAACTGCCCAGTTTAGAAAGGCTTTGAAAACACACCTGTTTGATGGAGGAGGATTCAGTTTTTCAGTTCTTTTGCTAGCCTCTTGACTCTAGCCTACTGCTTTTTGGTATCTGCGTTTGTGTTTTTTGTTGTTTGTCTGTGAGGGCCCTGAGGCCTGCGGGCGTGTTGGCGTGATAAAATAATTCCATAGAATAGAATAGAATAGAATAGAATAGAATAGAATAGAAGAATATGCTCTGAGGGAATTTGTACTCCAATCCCTGTCTCAATGACTACTTTATCTTTGGGTTCCAGTCTAATTTCTTTCCAAGCATGCAAATCTACTCCTGCAGATTATGGAGTTGCTCGATAAGGAGCTAGAGCACCTGGTGTCAGTTCCCAGTACACCAGTGTCTCTGTAGCTAACTGAGGTTACATCTGTGCAGTAGGCATCAAAAGGCATGGTAAAGGAGTTTCACACTCCACCACAGGGCGATTATTCAAAATCTTAACTGCATCAAAAAATGCACTAACGCCAGCCTACTAGGCTCCCATTCCCTGACTTATGTAACTGCTCCTTCAGCAGTCCATTGTCTCGGGAGGATAGCCAGTGGCATCGTGCTCGCCTTGGAAGCAAGACGACATGGAGCAACACAAGTTCGATCTCAGGTCCGTGCTTAGAAACCTCTGGGTATTAAGTGTGTTATAAATAACCTATCATATCATTATATCTTTCATTCTCTCAATTAAGGCTGCCCCTTGGGGATGGTAAGGGACATAGTAGAGCCATTCAATATTTGTCTCTTGACAATACTCCTGAATTAGTTTGCCTTTGAAATGTGTACCATTGTCACTCAGAATTTTACAAGCGCACCCCATAAGGCAAACAAATCTGGTTTAGCAACTTTATGCTATTCAACTGTGTAGCCCTCTTGCATGGCAACAGCAGCAGATATCCTGAAAATGTATCCACAATAGTACAATAGTACATGCATATTGGCAGCCTTTACTGATTGGCATAGGTCCAATATAATCGATCTGCCAGATTTCACCTGGTAACGTACCTCTTCGCAAAGTGCCTTGGACAGTATGGGGGATGGGTCTATGTCACTGATGTTGACATTGCAAAATAACTGTTTTTACTACTTCTAAAGGGATGTTAATCCCTCAAGCCTGTGCCCACCTGTGAGTAGCTTTTTCACCAAGGTGCCTGCTTTTCCGGTGAGCCCACTTGGCCACACCCTCCAAATCCTCCGCATCCAGAGATGAAATCTTGGTGTATTAATTTGCAACTGAATCAAACCAATGTTCTAATGAGTCAATATTACAGTGTGCACCCGCATGATACACTGTTACTTCACTTTGTGCTAGTATTTCCCATATGTCCTGTCACAGTTCCTTTCCCCACAATTCTTTTCAATGTATGTTCCATGCATTCTTTTGCCATGTTGGCAGCCACATAGCTAGCCCATTGGCCACTGACAATGAATCTGTGTACAAATGACGTTGGCCAGGTGTCTCTTGTTTCAAAGCTCGATAGACAGCATAGAGGTCTGCAAACTGAATGGATGTTCTTCCCATTCCCTGACATTGTCAAGATCTTTGTTGACTTGGGATTATAAAACACTGCTTTCCAGTAGCGCTCAATCCCTACATAGCGTGCAGAGCCATCAGTAAACCATGCATGCTCTGTCTGCTCTACTGTCAGATCTCTATAAGGTACTCCCCATTTTATTGGAGATTCCTGTACTTCAGTCACTTCCTGTGGTATGTAATCTATGGGTGGAATATTCGCCACTTGCTCATGTAATTATGGTACTACACCCTTTAATTATTTGGCTCTGTCTTGAATGCACCATTTCCATTTGATCATGCTAGACTCTTGGGCATGACCTATCCTGTGACTTTTTGGAGAGCTCACTACCCAATGCACAATAGGTCTAATCAGTACTTCATCACCCACAGTTAATTGTTCATTATCGAAAAGAGCCCAGTAACATGCCAGCAATTGCTTCTCAAATGGAGTGTACTTATCACTTGCCTGAGGTAGGGGCTCCAAAATCCCAAAGGGACTTCATTGTTGTCTTGCTTCTGACACAAACTCCAGTTACCATAATATTCCTGTACAGATACATTTAACTCTACTTCTCCTGGCTTCAAAGGCCACACATCAAGCACATATTGCACTGTGTTCTTTGCCAATTCAACAGCTATTTGCTACTCTTCTAATTTGTTGTCCTTGTTTCTTATCTCTAATTGACCGGCATCAAGCCATTGTGTGTGGCTAACAATCTATGTCTGAATGCCTGTAAAATGGAGATATTTTTTACTGTGACACCTGTGCCATGTTTGTCTCCTACCCCCTGGCTGCTGTCTTTGGGCCACCTACTCTCACCACCCTGTGAGACCAAAAACCTCGAGGTTATCTGTAAGTCCCCTCTCTCCTTTACTCCTTACATTTTGGAGCTTGTAAAGAAAGCCCATGCTTTCATCTTGACCTCCTTACAGGCACAGTACTGTTCCTCACTTTCCCCCAGAAGCTCAAAGTCTGTAGAGCCCTGGTCCTGTGAAGGCTGGACTACTGCAACGCCATTTTCCTCAACCTCCCCCTTTGTTGTCTATGCCCCCTTCGGCTAATCTAAAATAGGGCTAGAAGACTTATCCTTGGCCTCAAACCCAGGGATTGTATTGCTGCAGCTCTAAAATGTGTATGTATGCAAAGTGTCGCAGAAAAAGTACAAATCTTCTCCCCGCTGCTTAAAGCTCATCTCCTTCAAAGTGACTGATGAAGGGGGGTGGGCGGAAGAGGGAGCGCAATTGCTCTTGCCATGGTATTGCTGTTATGGGAGTAAAGAGAAGTGGGCAGGTCAATATGTCCTGATACATCCCCGCTCCCATTGATTTCTCCTTCTTGTTTACAAGTATTAGGTTTAATTTTTGCTGACAATAACAAAAGCCTGTCCACCTACAAACTGATATAATGCACACTTACTTCAGCAAGAGTGGCAATGGAGGGATGATACAAATTACCATACAGTGTGAAACACCACACCCCTTCGCCCTGTGACATGGAAAACAGGCGAAAAGGCACTCAAGGGCACTCTGGATGCACGCACGTGGATGCGCACGACCCTGTGCCTAAGTAGGGAGTGGTTGCAAAAAGGATGCGTGGCTTCACACCGTTAAAGAAATCTCTGTAATCTACAAAAGAGACAGAAATATGTATCAGTAATCATGCGGACATAAGAATTAAAAGGATACATTAAATATTTCAGAGAATATCAACAACTGTGAAATTGCCTCCAACATGGACAACTGGTATCATAGACCTCATATATAAGCAAGGAAACAGACTGGACCCAAAAAACTATAGGCCCATTGCCCTGTTAGACAGTATAGGAAAACTACTCGCAGCTCACATTCAAAAACAACTTGTATGCTGGACTACTAATTACCAAATAATTGACATACGGCAAACAGGGTTTACCAAGCGAATAGATACAGACCTTAACCTATTCATCTTGAATGCACAGAAATTACAAACCATCAGAAACAAATCCAACTTATTCCTTGCCTTCATCGACCTCCAACAAGCATTTGACACAGTGAATAGGTCTAAACTATGGAACAAATTGCATGCGTGGAGGTCCCCAAAGACATTGCTAGAAATCACCATGGCATTCCACACCAACACTTGTCGGAATATGCCTGAACAAAGAAGGTGACTTATCGTTGGAGATACAAATGGACAAGGGCGTGAAACACGGATGCCCGCTTGTGGCTACATTGTCTAATTCACATCTAGCCCACTTGCCTATAGCCTTAAGAATCATTGCAGATTTTCCACCTAAAATCAATGTCCAACACATTGCCTGGATAGTATACACGGATGACCTTATAATCAAGACTGTACGTAAATAGGTGTGCAACGTAAATTGATGAACTTAGAAGCATACATGTGCAAAAACGACTTAATCATTAAGCAAGAAAAGTAAAAAAACATAAGCATAATTCATGGACGTAAGAAGAAGATGCCTTTCTCATGGAAATTGCAAAATTAAACTGTAGAATTATGTGACTCAATTAGATATTTCGGATTTCAGTTTAACAAATCAGTTGCTGAAACTATCTGGATAAACACGCTAAAAACAAAAATGAAAATGCTTGCCCCATGTGTTTTAGCTGTATACGTGACTTTTGAATCTAGGTGAATCTTTGCCCACCTTAGTCAATGCATTCCAATGTGTTTTAGCTGTCTACGTGACTTTTGAATCTAGATGAATCTTTGCCCACCTTAGTCAATGCATTCCAATGTGTTTTAGCTGCCTACATGGCTTTGAATCTAGGTGAATCCCTGGCCCTTTCAGTCATTGCAACTTAGTGTGTTTTAGCTGTCTACCTGATTCTGATCTTAGGCAAGGTAAACCCTAACAACTCAGGAACCAGCTGATAGTAGACACATGCCCACTGTTCGCACCTCCTCTCACTAAAATGTACCTACCGGGTATATATTCAGCACTGCTGAGAGTCATCATCCACCTTATCCACGCAACTAGTCCTCTCAGCCCCCCCTTACCAGGCCTGACCAGCATGGTTACCACCCCTCCACTCACCATGTACCACTCTACACCATGCAACCTCTCTGCTAGAAACTCCAAACTACGCACCAGACTCCCCAAAATATACGAGCCCAGAGCTAGGGATTTCACCCACACCAAACCATCTAACTGGCCCCAGCCTCACATCCTAACTATCCCAGCCAACAAAGGCACAAACCTACCTAAGCCTACCCAAACAAACACTACGACCAAACATAAGTCTCGATCATCTACCTCTACTCCTACCACGAGTAAACATGCCACTACACCCATAAGAGGGGCGTTAATCAATGCAAGATCTGTAGTAGCCCACGCAACAGACATAGCAGACCTCATCCTAACGGAAGAAATAGACTTCTTAGCCATCTCTGAGACCTGACTTCATGCAGCAGCTGGCCCAGCCCTTGCGCTAGCCATCCCTGAGAATTTCTCCATCCTTCGAGCAGACAGAATTTACTCTAGAGGCGGTGGCCTCGCCATAATCGCCAAAACCCACCTCAACCTTAAACCTGACACTACCGATCACTACTCATCCTGTGAATTGCTCACAGCCAAACCTCCCACCCCCAACTCCCAAACCATCACCATCCACCTACTATACGGACCCCCAGGACCTCTAGGCTCCTTTGAGGAAGACCCTAGCTCCATCCTCTCTAACAACTTAAAAAAATACCTCTCAATGCCTCCTCTTAGGAGACTTTAACCTTGGCTACAATGAGCCTAAAGACACCCAAGCGTCAGCCATTAACTACTCACTATCAGAACTAGGCTTCACCCAAAGAGTGTCCACCCCCACTCATTACAAAAGGAGAACACTTGACTGGATAGCAGACCACAACTGTGCGATCTCTATGACGGCCATCAGCCCGCAACCTTGGTCTGACCACCACCTCCTCTCCTTCACACTCAAAGCGGCCAGTTTTATCGCTAACATCTCCCTAGCCTCAGCCATCCCGACTAGAAGCAAGAAAAATATAACTGTGGAAAAACGCATCCCTCTCATTCTACCTACACTGAACCAACTCCCTGCCAACTCCAACCCCCACCATCTCGTTGAAAGTTACAACAATAGCATGCGCCTAGCCCTTGATGCCATCGCACCATTAAAGCTGAGAAAACCCAAGCTGATAAAACACCTGAATACTTGGTTCACGGCCCACCTAAAAGCCCTCAGACTAGATAAACGAAAAAAGAAAACATTTGGAGACAAACTCCCACTGACAGCAACAAGCTGATCCTCAACAAAATAGTATCTACCTACAAAAAAGAAATCCTCCTCGCCAAACAAGAATCTTACAATCTGAGAATACTGCATGCCAAATCCAGCACTAAAGAATTGTTCACCAATTTAAAAGAGCTGGAAACACCCATCCCGGTCCCAGACACCTGTAAGAAAGACAAACAATGGTGCACCAGCATCCAAAATGCCCTTTCCAATAAAGTCGCAGGCCTCCAAATCAAAATTAACAACAAGAAAGAGACTTTATCCATTGCCAAACCTAACAACACCCCCACACGCACCATCCCTCAACACCCTCCCCCAAACCTCCCACTCACTTCAGCTTTTCCAAAGTCTCCACGCTAGAAGTGGAAAAAATCATACTCAGCCTCAAGCCCTCTAATTGCCAAGGCCACCTATGCCCACCTAAAATCATCAAAGACGCGGCCAGAGACCTATCTCCATTCATCACCAAACTCATCAACGCCTCCTTCTCTTCTGGTACCATCCCCAACAACCTCAAAGAATCCTGGGTCCTCCCCCTACTAAAAAATCCCACACTCGATCCAGCCATACCCACTAACTACAGACCCATCACCACTGTCCCCTTCCTACTAAAACTCCTCGACAAGACAGCCTACCTACAAATTCAAAAATTCCTTGAACAAAACCACCTCCTAGGAGTCCGGCAATCAGGATTTAGACCCCAACACGACACAGAAGCCGCACTCATTGACCTCAAGGCCCAAATTGACACTCTGAGAGATAATGGGAAAACTGCCTTATTGCTCCTCTTAGACCTCTCGGCAGCTTTTGTTCTTGTTGATCATAAAATCCTATGTAGCCACTTAGACTCGGCGGCCCACTTTTCCCAAGAAGCTATAGGCTGGATCACATCATTCCTAAGCAATAGATCCATGCGCGTCTTCTCCACCATGGCCTCCGCTGACCCCATTCCCATCACATGCGGGGTCCCTCAGGGGTCATGTGTCTCCCCCACACTGTACAACGTGTTCACTAAGCCCCTGTTTGATGATCTCGATGGTTTGGGTATCACCTACACTAACTATGCTGATGATACCCAAATCCTCATCCCGTTGACGGAAGATTACAGCACGGATTTGGCCTTGGTGAACAAGGAGTACCTCATCATCCAGGCATGGATGGCCTCCCATAGTCTATGCCTGAATGATGACAAGACCGAACTCATCATCATGGGATCAGCCACGAACCTAAACAAACTGGACCTCAACTACTCCAGCTTCACCATAGACGGCAATCCTATAAAGGTAGCTAAGGAAGTGAAAACCCTTGGCATCTATCTCGATTCCACCCTCTCCTTCCATAAACAGGTCAGCTCCATGGCATCCACTACAGCCTACACGTGCAAGCTTATACGCTCGGCCAAATCCTTCCTCTCCACCCAAAGCTGCATTACTCTAGCCAGGGCTCTCATACTATCTAAACTGGACTATTGTAACTCCCTCTATGTAGGTGCCAACAAACAGATTACCAATAAAATCCAGATCCTACAGAACAATGCTCTCAGAGCAGCGCTTAGCCTCCCTAAAAGGGAACACATCTCGAATACTCGGAGAACCCACAACTGGCTCACTACCTCGGACAAACTCCTGCTTTAGGTAGCCTCCCTCACCCACAAATGCCTTAACAACGCAGCTCCCCGTTATCTCTCAGACAGAATAACCAGATACACGCCCAACAGACACACCAGAAATAGTAATGCTAACCTGCTCGCTGTTCCCAGATTCAAGCGTACGAAAATGGGCGGCAACAGCTTCCAGGTGAAAGCGGCCTAACACTGGAACACACTACCACCCTCCGTCAGAGCACCTCAAACCTACCACCAATTTAGGCGTAACTGCATCCTGTGGCTTAAGAACAAAGACCAATAATGACACCCTGCAACTACTACAAAATTGTTCAACCTGTAACTCTGTTGTAATTTTACTCTGTATCCTTGTAACTGCTTCTACTCACTGCACCCTTGTATAATAATGTAAATAATGTACAGTATTGTAACTAAGTTGAGAATATACCTGTAATGCTTGCGCCCTCATACCTTCTGGTCCGGTGCACCATATAAATAAATAAACAAACAAACAGGGTTCTATAATCCATGCTAGATATGGTAAATTTTCTTTGCTCCCACTAATAATTTTTTACAAACAAAAAGTGACACCAACAATAACCAACGGCGCAGTAGCAGCACCAGGCATAAAATTGGCAACTTGGACACTGCGATTCAATTTTTGTTTATTCAAAAACGTCTTTTTAGATTCAATCAAGGCATTACAGTCGAGCATCAAATGCTTAATTGTTTCAATAGATACATTACAGAATCTGCATCCACTATTACTTTCAGTAATAACTTTTCGTCTAAGTAAGATTTCCTAGGTTAAAAGCAAATTCCATCTGCATTTTAGTAGAATTGATCTATAGTAACGAATTGGGAACTGTGTCAGCAAGAAGGACAAAGTACCCCGTCTTTTATATTCATGGGACAGATGGCTCATCGATTGGTAAGAGTGGAACGATTCAGTCGTGTTAACCCAATCTTTTTTTTTTAAAACTCTATTAACATTTTACGTAACACCCCAAAGTTCCAGTATCCCCCTCCTCCTTCTTCCCTCCTCCCTCCCCCTCCCACTTCTCCCCTAACACAGTCAAACTTTAATATTGACAACAGCAACAACTCCCCAAACCCTCCCTCCCCTTCCCCTTTCCAGAGTCTGATCCCATCCAACAGGCTCCATTCTCTCCCGCGGGTGTCAACAAAACTTCATACTTGTCTTTAGACCCTATAGGGGTGCGTAAAGCCACCATCAAATCCCCAAGTCATATCTTCCCCCGCCCTCTTTTCCCCTCTCCCCTCTCCCCTCCATGTTCATCCCCACTGGTTCACGGAGGCCGTAAATCATTGTGTCTCGACAAGTCACTTAGCAGCTGAGTCCAAGAGATTGTTATCCCCTCTTCCTCCGCCTCAGAGTCCATACCCTGCAGGACCGTTAGTTCCACCACCCCCACCTCCGCACGTCTTTTCACCATTGACCAATCAACGGGCCTTGCGGGCAATTCCATGCTATCGCCATTCGGCGCTTAGCCAACACAAGTAAAAATCGGCCCATCCTGTTCCGCACCTTGTATCTTTTCCCCCCTGGAAGCTTCCCCCACAGACAAACTTCTGGAATCCATTCCCACCCAGTCCCTAGCAGCACATTCACTCCCCGGAGGACCCCTTCCCAATACTCTACTATAAGAGCACATTCCCATACCATGTGCCAAAACCCCGCCTGTGCCGCACCACATCTAGGGCATTCACCTGACCCTTCCCTATTCATAGCCCGGTATGTCGCTGGGGTTACATATGTCCTATGTAGAATATTGAATTGGGTCAGCTGACCAGCTCCCAGACCTGTGTCCACTCTTTCCCCGCTATTTGACAACCCATGTCCATTTCCCATTTCTCCTTAACCTTCAGATCTACCCTCACCGCCCCCTCCCGCAGGGCTTTGTAAAGTCGCGAAATACGCGCCCTTCCCCCCACGCGATATAGCAAGACCCGGAGGACCGGACAAACCTCTGGTTCCTCCGGGATTCCCACCCATAACTCTGCCAACCTACCAACCACCGCTCCATATGCTAGGAAAAGCCCCTGTGGTAACTCAAACTTTCTGCACCACTCCTGGCAAGTTAGCAATTTCCCACCTTCAAATAGGTCCCCCACTTTTTCACATCCCTTCTCCCTAAGTCTCTGCACTCCCACCCTCCAAATTGCCTGACAGAGTTTGTGGTCCACTCCCCATGGGAGGCCCCCCTCATACCGGTCCGTCACCCCCTTGCCCCCAACATACTTCCACCACACCTCCCGAAACCGCCTCAAACACCACCGTTCTACCTTTTCCCCACAACGGGTGCCAGAGTAATTCAACCGGCCTATGGTTAGGCGGTAAATCTCCTATCAGCATTTCGAGGATCTCGCCCCCAGGTTGGTCCCACCCCAATACCGACTGCAATTGTGCTGCCACAAAGTACCTTTCATAGTCTGGGAGATCAAGACCTCCCTCCTCCTTAGGTCTCTGCAGGGTCTCTAAGGATACCCTCCTTCTCTTCATGCCCCACAGAAGTTCTCTCACTTTAACATCCAACATTTTAAAGGAAACCCTTTTTGCTACACATGGTATATTAGCAAAAAAATAAAGGAGCCTCAGCAATATAACCATCTTACATAACGCCACCCTGCCCATCAGAGAAAGAGGTAAGATCTTCCAGAGCTGAATCGAGTCTCCTATTTTAGACAACGCCGTTCCCGTATTATGCACAAACGCCTCCTCCATCTCATGAAATATACGTATCCCCAGATATTGGAACGATTCCGTATTCCACTTTATGCCTAACTCCGGCAGCCTCTCTAATGGACGATCCTGCAACCCCCCCAATGGGAATAGCACTGACTTCCCTGGGTTAATACGGAATCCAGACATGTACCGGAAGTTTCACAGTATTTCCAACAATTGTGGGAGGTATGTCACCGGATCCGTCACATACAACAGCAGGTCATCTGCGTAGAGGGACACAACGTGTGTCCTCCCTCCTACCACAATACCAGCCTCCTCCATTTCCTGCCGCAGAAACGCTGCCAGTGGCTCCAGGTCAGGGCAAACAGAATCGGCGACGCCGCACATCCCTGCCGCGTCCCCCTTCCCAACTCCCACGCCCCCGACACCCAGTTATTAGTCCACACCATTGCCAGGGGTTTCTCATATAGAAGGGAAATCCACCTGCAAATCTTCTCCCCAAGCCCAAACTCCCGTAGAACCCGGAACAACCACCTCCACTCCAAAGAATCGAATGCCTTCATGGCATCAAATAACGCTATCACCATGTCCCGCCTTTCCAGTTTCACCAAGTCCATTACATGGTGTAAGCGTGAGAGGTTCCCAGATGTATTCCTCCCCCCAACAAACCCACATTGGTCCGGATGGACCAGGATCGGCGCCACTTTTGCCAACCTGGCTGCAAGAATCTTCCCCAACATTTTCCCATCAACATTCAACAAGGAAATCAGTCGGTATGCTGTACAATCCCTCGGATCCTTCCCCTCTTTTAAGATAACCGTAATAGCAGCCTCTCTCATCGACTCAGGGAGACAGCCATGTTGAAAAGCCTCCTCATATACTTTTACCAGGTGTGGCACCAGGAGGTCAGCAAACTCAGAATAAAACTCCACTAGGAGTCCATCACTCCCTGGCGCCGCGCCTCTCCGCATTGTGCAGATAGCCCAGCGAGCATCCCCCTCTTCAATTGGCCCTTCCAGTTCCTCCCGTATCTCCTCCCCTAACTTCGGAAGTCGCAACCTTTCCATAAGATCATCCACATCTGCTTCTACAAAACCTTCCTCACTCGTGTATAACTCCCTATAAAATGACACAAGAACTTGGACACTGTTAGAAGGGGCATTATGGAAAAGCGTGTTGGACTTACCAAAAAGTGTTCCCATGAGTCTCATACGAAATTAACGTGGATTGCCATCATTATATACAACAACGTTATGGATAGGACTGCCACTATATAAAAAGCTAAAAATGACAGATGCAGCTGTCCCTTATCGCCTCTTAAATGCCACCTTGAACAGCTCTGGAGCCTTGCCTCTGAACGAATGGAACAAGACATGGTAAAAACATCTTAGGGACCTAAACCCCAATGAAGACACATTGATAGCGAATCCAGATGCTGTAAAAAATAAAGCTACAAAAGAGAGATTGGATTGAAACAGTTGAAGAAAGATCTAACCACAAAATGCTAAGTGACTTTCCTAATGCACCACGTAGATTAAATAAGGAGCCGAGATATCTACAGAAATTTTCAAGTAGATATCACCGCAATCAGTTCTTATGGTTAAGATTCAATCTGTACTACACAAAGGAAGTACTCTATAGGCAGAAACAAACTAGTTTAGTAACTAAAGGTTGCTGATTTTATAAATTGTCTGAGCAAGCTGAAATGATCAAACATCTGCTACTCACCTGTCCAGCCGTGAGGACGGAGAGATAACTGTCAAGGGTCACACAGGTTCCTGGCGCAGGAGTGGCAATAACCAACCACCCCCACAATAGTCTTGATGCCTGCAAGTCAGTGCTTACACAGGCTTTCGCGAACAGAGCATGGAAAGAGGGTTAGGGTCTCGTTGGTTGGATAGGTAGGGGAAGCTAGGGTAACCGGGAAAAGGGGTAGGTAAAGGTTAAGGACAGGGCTGGAGAAACTGGGATTGGTTTTGATTGCTGCACACGTTTTATCTTCTGTTCCACAAGGCAGCTTCCATGGAGCCCCTAGGCTGACTCACAACATTACCACTTAATGCCCCTAAAACAGTCCTGACAATTATGTTACAATTCACATAACACTGGGCATCAAGTACAGGTTGTCAGTTAGCGTGTCACTGACACTAATAAAGATCTACACATGCACACTTAGTTTTCAATGTACACTTAACTTTCAATTGTCCAAGTCTGGTAACAGGGTCCTTAGCGTTCCCAGTCGGAGCTGTCAGTCTCTGGCGCCGTCTTGGATGTGGTCCAGGCAGGGTTCATGCTACATGGAAAGAACCCAGTGTCATTGCCTGTATTGTAGTTTTCATACAGTCATTCTCCCTCCACAGTACACACGTGCATTCACACACACTCCCAATGGCGTGTGGCACCACACGTGGTCTGCGCACACTGTTCTCAGTAAATAACCCCAAAAACTGGTTCTCTTTAAGATGCCAGCACAAGCGTTGCTGCGCATGGCTTGCAGCTCCTAAGAATTCCCCTTCGTTCCGCGGTGTCAGAGGTATGTTCCTCCGTGACACGCGGCATGCGCTTTACTCGTGTTCCCGGAAGTATTCCACCTTGGAATCTGTATCCTCGTCAAGTGAGAATGTATAGTGGGAATAAAGTAAAAGGAGTTGCTTGGGATGCGGCTACTTATCTCTTTTGAAGGCGCAGGGGCGTTTGGTATGGGTGGGTGATGGTGCCCCCTGCACTTCCCCAGCTCCCTCTGCAACACTTCCTGCATCTTTAGTATTAGCCTCCCCGCTCCCTCTGCAGCACCTCCCCAACTAATCTTGCAATGGACGAGGTGCCGGATCTTTGATCTGGTGGGGCAGGGCCCATCGCCTGAAGTTCTCGCCTAAGCTCCTCAGCGCACGGCCTCCTCCGTTGAGTTCTCGAGCACAAGCTCCGTGCTTGGTAGCTCGTGCATGCGCGGTGACTCGTGCCACACCCGACCTGCTTCCTGATTGGCCGCCCATGCTCAAAGCATGCCGGGCAATGTAGTTGTTTAGTGCTTGGAGCCTACAGAGAGGACAAAGTAGCCTCCGGTAAGGCAGTATACTCCTCTTTGCAGTTTTCAAGGGTTTAACAGTGTTTTTAAAAAGAATGCAATGTACAGTACCCACACACCCACCTGTCTTGGCATTGTTTGTGTGTTTTCTCCGCAAGTTTGGCCCTTTCTTGGGTCTGCCCCTGACATCACCCTCCCCCCCACAGTATACCCACGGCGGCCAGGGTTTGTCTGGATAATTCAGATGAAAGGTGCGCAGCAATTTCGGGGCATGCACGTGAGTAGAATGCTCCCAGGAGCGATCATCAGGGCCGTACCCAACCCAATCTACCAAGTAAAACACCTGCCCTTTTTTGTCTTTCTTGGAGTTTAAGATAGCCTGAACCTCATACTCGGGTTACCCTTGGACCATAATGGGTGGTAGCTTTTGGGGCATAATGGTTTTAGGGGCTGGTTTTAATAATGAAGTATGAAAGGTTGGATGGATTTTCATTTGGGGTGGTAATTTCAAACTCATGGCCACTGGATTAATGATTCTTTCGATGGCAAATGGACCTAAATAACGTGGCTGTAACTTACGGGGTCCGTGCAATGATATATTTCGGTTAGACAACCACACTAGGTCTCCTACATGATATGGGGGGCTAGCTCGACGATGTTTGTCGGCTTAATTTTTATGGGTGGATTTGGATCGAACAAGATTATCCTGCACCTCTTTCCATACCTGCTCAATGCACTTCCGCTGCCCTGTCAATGTTGGGAGGGTGGTGGTGGAAGGTGTAATTGGGGCTGGGAGTATCCTGGGGTGATGGTTGTAAAGGCAATAAAAAGGTGATTGTTTGGTGGATGCATGGCTTGCATTGTTATATGCCAGTTCGGCTAACCATACATGTTGCACCCGGGATGATTCCCTGTTGGTGATAAAACAACGCAGGCCCCTGGTTCACCCATTCCGTTTGGCCGTCATTCCTCAATACGGAAGCCCATGAAGACGCACCACGTGTTGGAGAAACAACTCGGCGACCTTGCCAGCTGTCGGTACCCCTATACAGGGAACAACGTGTGCCATTTTCGAGAAGGTGTCCACGATTACCAGTATGGACATAAACTCTTGTACTGTTGGTAGATCCACTATGAGGTCCATGGTAACCGTATGCCATGGTTCGGAAGGAGTAGGTAAACGATGTAATAATCCAGCAGGTTTACGATGATCGGCCTTATTACGGGCACACACTCCACATTCTCCAACATATTGTTGCACATCGCATCCCTAGTTGGGCTACCAAAAGTGTCGCGACACCGATTCTTGTGTTTTTGCTCTCCCCGGATGTCCTGCCAAAGGTGAGACATGGCACCAGGACGTAGCTTTTTCTGAAGTTCTTTTGTAGGCAAGAATAGTTGTTGACCATGGTAAGGAAGCCCAGCAATAACACCATGCTGTGGATTTTGAATACACCATTGGTGTAAGTCCTGCATCGTTAATTCCTTCTGTACAGCCTCAAATAAATTAAATGTGGCGCCTACAATGCGCGCCAATGGGATTATACTTTGAGGCATATTTTCAGGGTTCTTGATAGCTGGTTCAAGATACCGTGATAGTATATCGGCATTCTTGTCGAAGTCCGCAAAAAATAGCGCCCAACGTAACTGACGTGGGCTCAAATTTTTGGCTGTTCGGATGAATTGCAGATTCCGGTGATCAGTTATGACTGTTACTGTGTGGCGGGCGCCCATCAGATAATGGCACCACTCATCAAATGCGGCTTTAATAGCCAGTAGATCCCGATCCGCAATCGTATAGTTGGTTTCTGCTGGAAGTAACTTCTGTGAATAATAGGCCACCAGATGAAGTAGACCAGACTCAGGATTTCTTTGGGACAAGATGGCCACTAGGGCATAACTAGAAACGTCTGTCTCTACAACAAATGGTTGAGTTAAGTCAGGATGTCTCAAGATAGGTGCATCAGTAAAGGTCTTTTTGAGCAATTAGAAGCCTTGCTCAGCGGCACGATCCCATAGGAAGATACACCCTTTATGCAGGAGTTTAGTGATGGGGTGACTTCTTCTGTGAAATTTTTAATGAAACGACGATAAAAATGTGCGAACTGGATTTCCTTTACCGAAATAGGAGAGGGCCAGTCTAATAAAGCCGGCACCTTCTTGCGGTCCATTTGTACCCCGGTTGGTGTTAAATAGTACCCAAGGAACTCCACCGTGGTAAGGTGGAACTCACATTTCTCCAGTTTAGCATAGAGATGGTGTTCCCGCAGTTTCTTTAATACTGCGCGGACATGTTGGACATGTTCTTGGGGGCTTCGAGAGTAAATCAGTATATCGTCAATATAGACGACAACACATATGTCTAGATACACCCGAAGAACTTTGTCCAAGAAATGTTGGAAGGCAGTGGGGGCGTTGCAGAGGCTGAATGGCATAACCTGGTATTCATACAATCCGAATTTTATACGGAAGGCGGTTTTACACTCGTCCTCTTCACACACCCGCACCAGATGGTATGTGCCTCGAAGATCCAACTTAGTGTAGATGACCGCATCTCGCACCTGGTCTAATAGGACTTGTTAAGTGACTTCAATTCAGCACTCCAACTAAGTCAATGCCTAGTCTGGGATGCCAAAGGGAAGCCCTTATTTATATATTTTTATGACAAGTTCATAGATCTGGATGATAAACCCTTGTATAACGCCCCTCTCTTTGAATCCCCCTGACCTCACTGAGCCAAGAAGTAGGTTTGTTTTGCAAATTAAAAGATTTATTTGACAAATTAAACAATATATATTTATATATATCACACTTTTATGAATAAATTAATATTCGATAGCACACTTATGAATATAATGTTGATCAACAATGGGTAATGTTACAATTGCACACTCTTTTCAATCAGTGAGGAATTAGTATAGAAAGGATAAGGTAGCAGACGCTACTTTTATGGTTTCAAGGAAAAGCAATGATGGAAAGAATGCAGCACAGAAATAAACTGATATGGCTTCAACAAGAGATAATATGATCACTAATATGATCACTTTTTCTTTTGACAATTCACTCCCACTATGCAATATTAAGAGATGGAAAAGAGAGCACACAGGTTTTCAGGAATGCAATCAAAAGCAGTTCAGATCCCCGCTAGCAAGCTTAGAGCAACCGGTATGCTTTTAAACAGGCAGAAATATTTTTAAATGTGATTTGCAATGAAGTGAAAAATATGCTAAATTGATTTTAATTCCCCATAGGAGATTCAGGATAGGTGACAGCTACTTTGAATTAGTTCAGGTCAATACTAGCAATTATTCAGGAATGATTATCAGATTGAAAACGAATTTCAGCAGTTGCACGCAAAAGGACAGCTATTTTTGACAGGTGGAGAAAATTGAGTCAAATTGCAATATGCGGCACTTTTTCCAAGTGCGTCAATCGCGATTATGGAAAAACTATAAGGAGTACAAAATCTTAGCTTTAAAATGAAAGTTAAATCTCGTTCCTAGCACGTATGGTTCAAAAGATACGGACGATTTAGTGGAGGTAATTTCTCAAATTAAAGGAAAGCTCAGAAGGACAAATGACACTTTCACAGGTTTGAAATCACAGAATGGGCACACGATTTCTATGCAGTTCTAAATAGGTGGAAATGGTTTGGATTAGATTATTTTAAATGAAGAGGTTGGTTTTGCACAGCTCTGGCTAGATACTACTCCTAATTTCGGAAGGAATGGGCCTCATCACAGATCTGGTCAACAGGTTTAGCTGCGGTTCTCTCTGCTCTGCTGGTCTGGATCTCAGGTTCTGGTAAAAGTTCTGGTATTGCACAGCGGTCTGGTCTGCGGTTCTGAATACAGCTCTGCTTTCTAGGTCTGGTTCTGGTTCTAGCATAAGTTCTTGTCTAGACTCAAACAGCACAGCCCGGCTGTTTTATTCTTATATGCCCCTTGGAAGTTTGGAGTAAATCAGTTTGTAAAATTGTAAGGCCAGCTGAGAATACTTTTAGCTTGCAGTAGGCCTTCTGCTTCAAGGTTCTGGAGTCTGGAGTCTGGTTTTCTAAGTTCTGGTCTCTGGATAGTGCCTGAATTTGGATGTCATCCGTCAAAGTGCTTCGCAAGAAAGTGGAAAGTGCATCCCTATCTGGCTTTCAATGGTTCTTTTTATGTCTTTTGAAAATGGGTGGGAAGGCTAACTTTCTACGCCCAACCCACTGAGGATCCTGATAGGCTAGAGGATTCTCTGTCGCCTGACTGGGGAACTGAATTGTGAGTCATCCTGTGTCATCGGGCATCATTTTTATGGCATACAGAAAGGACACTCCCCTTGTCACTTTGCACACAAATCTATTTTTGATTCCAATGCATATTTATCTATGTACAAGTTTTCGAATATTATATGTCTGGTTAACATATTTTCTGTAGCGCCAAACCATCCGATCCCTGTCTTTGTAAGATGTTGTGTTCACTTCCGACAGAATTCTGCCCTTTTCATCCAGAACACAATCTCTAAACTTTTCCAGAATTTACACAAATGTGCGCAAGGAATATGGGCATCAGATGATGAAGTGTCAGATTTTTAACATACAGACATTTGGAGTAATACCCTATTTTCCGCCACTACCCCCCAGAACATCCCACAGAGTCCTAACACCTCTTAAAATGTACACAGAAAAATCACAGGAATAATGATATTATTGATATAATTTTGACAAATTTGTACTATGAATTATCCATCTTTCTAAAATTATGTTCTGGTCCAAATGGGTGTGGTTAAGTCCCCAAAGCACATGGGGAATTTCTGGTCTGTCCACTCCCTCCAAGCTCAGCTGGCTCACAGAGGCAGTGCCCCTCCTAGTTCCTTCCAAGAGGAAGCCATTTACGACCCCCTGATTTAGCAATTCCTTGGAGCAAAGGGAAGCTCATTGTTTCTGTTTCCCTGCAGTCCCAGGTACCCCTCCCCTTATTCAATCAGAGAGGTGTAATCTCCTTTTGTTGGGGCAGCAGAAGGCAGGCCAGGCCTGTGAATGCAGTTGATGGGCAAGTTTCAACTCCTGTCGGGGGTAGTTGCCAGGCAGAATTCAATCTCCTTAAGCCAGGCTTCAGCCAAAGGTCACTTTTGTTCCCATTTTTCTTCATTCAAATCAAACTTACAATTTTGACACATGCAGCTAGAACGCTGATTCTAAGTTCGAAACCATGACATTTAAGCAGTTGCAACCTATGTGACACTCAAAAGTAGGTCACTCATTTATTTTAAACATTTCGATTTTAGTGGCTTTAAGTCCCATTTCACTTAAGCTGCTGACATCCACAGCTCAGCCAGTTTTGTTATGAACATTATTTTAGGCTCTTCATCTTTCCAGATTTAGTATGCACACAAGGCTTCATCCTACCAGACGCCTGCTGGTGTTCAGTAAGATTTTTGAATATCTTGCAATGTTTGAAATAGGCATTTTGAGCTTGCATTCAGAGAAACAAAGGTGATTTCAAAGTGCTTTTTGAGCTAACAGGCACTGCTGTTTTTCCTTTGGCACCGCGTTTCACTCATGGCGCTTTGGGCCCATCACGCTCGCAATGGTGGGTGACGGGTCAGGCGACCATGTTGGTATGTGCAAAAACTGTGCGGTTTTCCTGGATTCGGGCACAATGTGGGCTTTTCGGCCAAAGGATGTTTTGATCCACGCACTGGGATGTCCGCATCATCTTCTTCCAATTCCACAGATGGCACAGTTCAGCATCTTTTCCTCCATCAGGGTGGATCGGTCGGTTCTCCTCGCCGGTCCTGCTGGGAGTTTTGGGTCGTCCTCCTTGGTCAGTCTCCATGGTTTATCTCTCCCTCTTCTCACCCAGGATGACAAAGCAAAAGCGTCAGAAACATATTCGTAGACATTTCCCCACCACTATTAATGGTGGGGCGAACATATACATTTTATACATCAGGAGACATTTGCATTCAAGAATCATAGAATTTTATAGGCTATATGTGGAATATTTTAGGGTTGGACTTGTATTACTCTGGAGCGGCCCCCTCTGGTATTGCAGAGGACTCCTCCAGTTGCTGCAGATGGCAACACTTTAGCTGATTAATATGGACCCACTTGTCTTCCCCTTCCGCCAAACTGCCTTTGGGGATGCGTATCTTGTAGGCGACTGGTGAGATCTTGTCTACAATTTCAAAGGTCCCTTCCATGTAGGCAGAAATTTCCGCTGTTTGGCCTGGTTCCTTTGGAAATTGTATAGATAGACCCGGTCTCCCACATTGTATTCTTTCCTAGTAGTCTTCAAACCATAATGAGTCTTCATGCTATCAGCTGATCTTTCTAGGGTTCGCTGAGCATAGGCGAAAGCATGTTGAAGGTGTTTCCTTACATTTTCAACATACTCGTGAGTTGTGGAGGCATTGATCAATGTTTGCTCTTGGGTCCTGTAGAGCAAATGCTGGCTGGGGAAGCACCATCCTGCGTCCAGTCATCAGCTCAAACAGTGACATTTTAGTTGCAGATGAAGGTGTAGATCTGATGGCCATTAGTAATCGGATATCCCAACTTGGCCCAGAATCTGCCACAAACTTTTTTAAGATGCTCACAATGGTTTGGTTATAACGTTCTACTGCCCCAGAAGAAGCTGGTCGGTAAGCAATGTGTAGCTTCCTTTTAACCCCCTGTATCACCCACATCTTGGTCATTACTTCGCTGGTAAAATGGCTACCTCTGTCTGACTCGATCCTTTGGGGTAGACCGAAATGGGAAAAGATGTGGTTAATCATCAGGGCAGCTGCTGTTTTTGCCTTGCAGTTTGGGGCCGGGAGACATTCCACCCATTTAGTAAATAAGCATGTCACTGTCAACAGGTACTTATTCCCCCTATAGGAATGAATCATGGGCCCTATGTAGTCGACTTGTAAATCTGACCATGGCAGTGTCGTCCCCCTCTTTTGGAGAGGTGCACGGTGTGTGAGGGATGTTGGCTGAAATTGTGCACACACAAGGCACCCCTTCAACTATTGGTTGAGGTTGTGCCCCATGTGGGGCCAGTATGCAACCTCTCTTAAGATTTCAAGTGTTGTGTGAAACCCCCTATGACCGGCTGTGGCCGCATCATGGGCGTGACTTAACATCAGGCTTCGGAATGAGGTAGGAACCACCCACTGATCATGGCCAGCTTGGGATTTCCTTACCAACAAACCGTCTTGGATTCTAAGGTCCTCTTTCCCAATGTAATCGGTATCCGTCAGGGGAAAGTTCTCGGGGTCCTCAATGTGTTGGTAAAACTTACCAATTATTGGGTCCCCCTTCTGAGCCGTAATCAAATCAGCATCTGGGGTCTCCTTAGTCCATTGTGCAGTTGAAAGATCATTGTGAGCATTTGTCTGGGACCTAGTGATAGCAGTGACCTGGATTTCCCCCAAAAGGGACTCGATCTCCATTATATCCCCTTGGATGGACCCGGTTTTGGCCAGCTGACCAGCTAAGTCATTTCCAGTTTTGTCTGGTCTCTCTACTTTGGAATGACCCTTGATCTTTTTCCAGTAGATGGTCATCCCATTCGAGGTGACCAAATCATCAATGTTTTGGATTAACTTCCCATGTTTCAAGGGTTTGTTATTAGTACATAACATGGCTCTGGTTTTCCAATTAAACAGGTGCTCCACGAAGCCGTTCCGTACATAATCTGAAACTGTGATTATGACCAGTTTGCGGAGTTGATGTTGGACGGCAGTGAGGATGGCCTGATGCACAGCCATCAACTCTGCCACCTGACTACTTCGGGGACCAATCTTGTATCCAGCGGAAGGATCTGGGGACTCATTCACCCATGCATTCCCTACGCCAGTCACCAGTTCTTTCTCCCCGTTGTTGTCAACATGGTAAGAACATCCGTCCACATAGACAGTGGGCATTCCCTCACACTTGTTTTCTTCAAAGACTTTGTTTGGGGAATTAAGGTATGCCTCCATGTTGTCCTTGATTTTTAGACTTTCGTCCTTGAGACAGTTTTCTCTGGCACAATCATGCAAGTCAACCAGACCTTGCGCGAGAGGAGTCTTCTTGTTTTGGCCATATCTGACCTCCACATGAAAGCCTTGCATTGACAGAATCCAGGAAGTAATTCGGGAATTACTCACATTTCCGGCCCGGATTCTGTCACTTTGGAGATATTGCAGAGGCTGGTGTGGAGTCTCCACTGTGATGTGTTCCCCCTGGATCAACGGGCGGTTATTCTTCAATGCCCACAACGTTGCCAGGAATGCCGTCTCACAATCGTTGAATTTTTCCTCCACAGAGGATAAAGTTTTGCTTGCATAGGAGATTACTTTATTGACCTTGTCATGCTTTTGATATAATACTGCAGTCAAGCATGTATTAGAGAACCCTGTCTCCAAGAAACACTCCTTGTTTCTGACAGGGTAAGCTAGGCAGGGTGTTTGTGAGAGGCTTCTTTTAAGATGTCTTACTGCCTCGGATTGTTCTGGACCCCATTCCCATTTGACCCCCCCCCCCTTCAAGAGATGAATCAGGGGTCTGGTGATCTCTGCGTAGCCCTCAATGAACTTTCTGCTGTAATTAGTCAGTCCAAGGAGGCTCCTTAGTTCCCGCAGAGTTGTGGGGTCTTTCAGTTTCTGGAGTGCTTCCACTTTCTTTTTCTGGGGACAGAGACCCTGAGGAGTAATCTCATGCCCCAAGAAATTAACACGGGTTCTACACCACTGTGCTTTCTGAAAGGAAAGTTTTGCTCCGGCGACCCTCAACTGGGTCAGAACATAACAGATCTCCGCTATGTGTTCCTCCACAGATGAACTTTTGATGAGGACATCATCTACATAAGCCAGGTTACCCCTCGCACCCAGGTCGGGCATGGCCTTATGTAGGAAAATGTTGAATTCATTGCCGGAGTTGAAGTATCCAAAGGGAGTCCGGGTCCATGTGTACTGCTGGCCCCCAAAGGTAAAAGCCAGTTTGTATTGGTCCTCCCTATTGACAGGCACGGTCCAGCATCCATTGGTCAGGTCTATTGCAGTGAACACCTGTGACCACTGGATCTGGGCCAACCCTTGGTCAATGTAGGGAAGAGGCCATCAGGAAGTATGGACCCGTTTGTTGAGCTCCCTAACGTCGGCGCAGAGTCTCCACTGGCCGTTTGGCTTCAATATTCCCAGCACCAGATTATTGAAGGTGCTGTGTACTGGACGGATTATTCCCCGGGACTCAAGGTTCTTAATTATTTCAGTAAGGGACTCCATGGATGTGAGAGGCAATATGCCACAGGTCCGTGGAAATTGTTGTGTGGATGTCGATGCAACCACAGTCATATGAGTCAACCGCAAAAAGATCTTAGAAATCCAAGAAAACTTGTTTCAACTTTTGCTTCTGTTCCAGATTCACACAGGCATCAGCTAGGTTGACTCTCTCTTCCAACATCTGCCTGAAGCCTGGAAAGACTTCTGGTTTTGCTATCTCAGCAGCCTCCTCCAGCTGGGTGGAGAAGTCCCTGGTCAGGGTGCTGATTTGGACTGGAGGCTTCAGGTGGGAAAGGTAGCCCTAATGGACCTGGAAAATCACCTCATCCCTTTTGAAGTCACAAGTCACATCTTCCTTACCATAAGGGCAGGAAGTGTACACCAGGAAGTTCCCCCCATGCCAGGTAAAGATCCTGTCTGGTGTTGTGTTGTCATCACTGTCACTGTCAAAACAGTCCTTGGGGATTGGTCCTAACAGTTCATTTCCTAAATCAATGGAAAAATGTCGGTCATCACCGCCATTCCAATAATGGTGCCTGCGGCTAGAGTAATACTCTTTAAGTCGCTGTTATCCACCTCTATTGGAATGGTGTCATGTTCTATGTTGACTAATGGTGTTGGGTTTACCCCCAACCCTTGCTGTTGGAGAGAAGCATTTAGATGAATATAAGCATCAGGGTGTTTCAATTTTTGTCCTCTTTTAACTTTCACTTTCAGGGAGAATTGTCGGGACCTTTCTGGGATGGTGACTTCCTCTTTAATCTGAATTTCAACTGCATAAGGTAGCAATTGAGCTGACCTAAATGCTTTTTCTCGATCATCAAAGCCCATGGGATTATCCGCTAATCGGGACCACGCTTTGAAGTTTATTAGGTCCAAACTAATGGCAAAGCAATTGAGAATGTCACTGCCTAAGTAAAAGGCGGCAGTGACGTCTCGCACGATCCAACAATTATGGACTATGCTCTTGTTGCCAATGGAGATTTTGAGCATACACCTACTTGGCAGGAGATGTTTGGAATTGGGTGTTTCCAGATCCATTTCCCATTTGTCTATCAGTTTGAATGTGGGAATGGCTGGATCTTTTGGGAGTTGGCGGAAACATGGCTTCGCTGATGAAGCTCTTACCGTTGTTCACACACACTCGGGCGTCCTTCCCATCATTTAACTGAACAGGGATGAACAACTGCTCTCCAATTTTCTGAATATCAGCCAGGCTCTGAGCTGATTTCACAACTTTCTGAACTATTGGAGTGGGAATGTCTGATTGTGGATTAGTAAAGAATTTCAGAGAGTTTCCGTCCAGTGCGGAATACCACCTTAAACTGGAAGGAAGGTTGATTTTCAGAAATAGAGAGGACCCCCCATCACTGGTCTGTTGTCCTACTGATATTACTGTCACGTCTGGAATTTAGTTGTTCTGGAAGTGGAATTCTACTTGGTCAGATTTTTGTTCAACCATGTGGCATGTGCCATTTAAACTAACATGGTTGACACTCTGTTTTAATTTTATTGGTTGGCTAGTCTGGGTCCAGAGGACCTTGTTTACGCAATCTATTAGGGGTGACAACCTTCTCAGGCGGTCATTCCCTATTAAACAAGGGGTGCCCTCTGGATTCACTACTATGACCGGGTGTTTCACCTTGTGTCGCCCAATTTTAATGTCCAAATCTGCAGTCCCCTCGATGGGAATTTCCTTCCCGTCAAAGTTCTGAAGTTGTCCAGGAAGAGAGGTGAGAGGAATACGGTAATTCTCCCCCCATCCTGCATTTAGTTCGTCAAAGGCCCGTCTGAACAGAAGGGTAGCTTGGGATCCAGTGTCCACCAGTTCCAAAATTGTACCCTGCCCCTGTACTTGTACCGGGGCATAGTATCTTCCCTCTTTCTCCTCAAGGGGGCACAGATAATGCACATTTTTGGACAACTGGTGGGCTAATTTTTTAGTTTTAGACATTGCGAGAGAAGAGATCTGGGCAGAATTCTGTGGAGAGTCATGGGAATCTGCAAGAAAAAGTTGGCAACAGGAAATCAGAGCCGTTGGGGGTTCCACTGTTTCCGGTTCTGGGCCACCCCCCCCCCCTTTTTGGAGACAGTCACTAGAATGCGTTTGAACCAGGGGATTTTGATGCTGTTGGTTCTGGGATGAGATGATGGGCGGCGCTAGCTCAGTCCCCACATCTACCCAGTCTGGATTTGGATCCCTTGGGACCCATTTTTCTTTGGGAGTAGTTCCCCCATCTCTGAAGGAGAAGATCCTTTTCCCAGGATCCTCTGAGGATCCCTCTCCATCAAATTGGAAGATCTGTACCTCCTCCACAAAATGGGTCTGTTTGGGTCCTTTGTTTCTCCTACCTCCTCTCTGCTCCTTGGGTGGCAGACTTTCAGGAGTAGGAGATTTTGTTTCCGGTTCCTGGGTTTCCAGGGTCTGTTTACAAGTGGGGAAGGAAGCTTCCTCCCAGGCTTTGCACCCCCCTTCCCCTTGTGCCTCCTCCCTGGGAACCGGTGGGTTATCGGGGTGCTGCCCCCGTCATTGTTCTGGAGCACCAGGCCCAAAATTTGGGGCATTCTGTGCCGGCATGCTCATCTGAGGGTTCTGTTGAGCCCTCAGCATGTGACCCAGATCCCGTGCCATATTTTGGACCTGGCGCTCTAACTGTGAAACCCGCTCAGGCTGATACGGGGTTCGGTTTTCTCCCCTGGGCTGATCCCGGGAAGGGTAGCTATCCCTTCTCTGGTAGTACCCCGGGTTGGAAAGATTTGCATACCCCTCCACCCTTGGCTTCCCCTCTCCCGGATTAAGTGGTCTGGGCTCAGGGAATTGGAGAAAGAAGGATGGATGATTTTGGGGTTGTAAATTGGGTGAATACCTGGGAAAAAAGTTCTGCCCAGTATTTGGGGAATTTCTGCCCTCCTGTGGGAAGTTAGGAGGGGAGTTCCCTGGGTTAGGTGCTTGGCTGGATCCCCCCCTTGGGCTGGAGGAGTCCACACATAACCCAGGATGGTTCGGTTTCCCATGTAACGGGGACTTACATAATCAGGTGAATGAGGGATCCCATTTGTGGGACTACCTCCTTGACTCCCTGTTTGTGACTGGCCCGAGGGCTTAGAGTTATTCTTTGCAGGCAAGATTTTAGGCCCCCCCATCTCCAAATCTAAAATGGGGGCAACCTTTACCTCTGCCACCTTAGCAGCAGCAGGGGTGCTGGTTGATTTGGGGCTTTTCTGGGCATTATTTTTTATTTTCTATTGGCTTCTGCACCTCATAGATCTGGGTAGCCTGTTCAATGACCCAGTCTAGTGACCTTTTCTCATGAAAATCTCTCACTAGCTGGGTCATGATGTATTTGGGCAAGGCATGGAAAAAAGTGTTAACAAATTCTTTGCTGTCCGTGCACACCCTTCTGGTAGTCTGCGCAAAGGCACGCTTCAATTCCTGCACAAATTCTTGTGGGGCCTGATCCTCCCCACATTGCAAATTGTAGGCTGCCTTGCGAGCCTCTTGGGGATTTCTGTGAACAGAAAAATGTTTCGAGATGGCCGCCCTATATGTGGACCATCTTGAATGGTTTTGGTCCTCCAGCCCTGCAAAGAAACTGGAGTATTCTGGAGTATTCTGGGGAGAATGTCCATTTTACATACTGAATGCAGCTCCTGCTGTCTTTCAAATGGAAAGTCTCCATCATTTGCTCGTAAAGCTCCCAGTGTTCCCAATTAGAATACTTATCGTTCTTGTGATAAGGGGTGATGACACTCCTTATTGCCTTAATCTGTTTTAAGGGGTCCTTAAGCAAGACCCTTTTTTGCCTTATTGGCCTTTTTGGTTCGGGTAACCCTGGTCCATTCATCCTCTGACTCAGAAGCACAGCTCCCAGAGGTGCCCGTCTAATCTTCCAGGTTTACCCGGATTCTGCGAGCCTGGCAATGGCTGGCAGAATGTGGGGACCTGGTCTCCTGTGTCCTGTGACGTTCACAGGAGTCTTCAGATTCCTCCTTGCTGCCAGGATTTGATGGGTACCCCCCCACTGACCTAACTGGGCAGAGGTTTTCAGGATGCCGTTAGTGGGCCTACTCTCCTAGGGTTCCCCACTAAATTGCACTGTACTTAGGTGCCCATACCTGGATGCCCGCCCATCCATTCCTGGGTGGTATTGGTCTATGAGCCCCGTACTTTTGGCTGGATAGTAATCTGCATCCCTGTGACCCTGTGCTCATGTGCGCCAGGGGACATGGGGGTGGCACAGTCCAGGGACTGGGAGAGATGAAGGCCTCTGGTACTAGGGCTCCTGAGGTTATGCTCAGGTGTTTCCCTTTCCCAGCGAACCTCATCTCTATCAGACCCTGCTCCCTGTTGCAATGCAAGAGCCGGTGCTTTCAGTTCCTCAACCAAGGCCTTACTAGACTCTATCAGTCTTTCCTGCATGGCTACCTGTTGCTGGAGCCTATCATTGTCCTGGCAGAGAGCCTCATTCTCTCTCGGTGCTTCCTGGTTTGTCCTGGAATACTGGGCCAGTCTTTGCCGCAGGAGGGTTACCTCCTGAGTCCCATCCCTACTGGCCTGCTCCTTTCTTGCCAGAGCATCTTCCACCCTCCAAGTGTGCTCCAACAAGTTTTGATGCTCTTTTTGGAGGTCACCCAGTCCCTGGAGGGCCAAGTGATTTTCTTCATTTTTTCTTTTAAGTGACAGACTTCCTGGCCTAAGGTGTCCCTTTCCTGAGTAAGAGGCTGCCTCTGTGCCGCCAGGTCATCCCTCTGCCTTTGAAGGGCACCAGCTTTCTGGCGCTGTTCCTCAAATTCTGTCTGGGTATCCAGGTGTTTCAGAATCAGTTTGTTGCTCTCTGCCTTCTCCCTATCTAGGTGGCTTTGCAGGGTGACTACCTGCTCTGCGCATGCCCTATTGAAGTCCAGTTGTTGCTCCAGCTTTTTCTGGCTCTACAGTCGGGAGTCCAAATCTTCTTGGTACTCCTTCTGCAAGGCCAGAAATCTGGTATCCTGGTCAGACTTTTCCTGTTGCAGGATACCCATATCCTCTTTGATTTTAATGAGATACTGTCTACTCTCATTTTCTGACTCCTGGCCCCTGTGCAGCCTCTGCTCAGAAGAGACCAGGGCAGAATGGGCATTTCTCTAATGCCATCTGTTGCCTATTTGCCAGATCTTGGCCTTCAGTACATTTGTCCTGTATGGCTCCCATATATAAATATAAATATGGCGCTATCCTGACAATCTTGTCATGCTCATCTTTGGCTTTAGGGGCCATATATAGTTCACTCAGGGCCACATGTAATGGACCCTGATCTCTACATATGTCTGACCCTGTTGCAGTGATCTTGGGTGCGATTGCCTGCAACCACACCGTTTGGTCCTGTTCCGTCCATTCGCCTCTCACAAATAGCTTATGTAAGAGGTGCTCTCTGGCTATTTTGATATCTACCAAGGTCGTCATTCTGGAAATTGATTTCCTTCCTGACTTACAGAAGTTAGTATTTTATTTTGCAAAACAGACCATCTCCTTAGAGCCTCCTTCTTTTGAGGGGTGCTCTTACAGTGTAACACAGCGTGGTGATCTAACAGGATTTATGTATCCTGTCAGTTAGCACACTGTATTAAGCTGCACAAGTGGTAGATCTAATCTAGATGTCCCGGCTCGATCCCCCACTCTGTTAAACGACTTCAAATTCAGGCAATATCCAGAGACCAGAACTTAGAAAACCAGACTCCAGATTCCAGAACTTTGAAGCAGAAGGCCTACTGCAAGCTAAAAGTATTCTCAGCTGGCCTTACAATTTTGCAAACTGATTTACCCCAGACTTCCAAGGGGCACATCAGAATAAAGCAGCTGGGCTGTGCTGTTTGATTCTAGCCAAGAACTTTTGCCAGGACCAGAGACCCAGACAAGCAGAGCAGAGAGCACCGCAGCTAAACCTGTTGACCAGATCTTGATGGCCTATTTCAAATTTATAGTGTGAGTATCCAGCCAGAGCTGTGCAAAACCAATCTATTAGTTTAAAATAATCTAATTCAAACCCTTTCCACTGATCTAGAACTGCATAGAAATCGTGTGTCCATTCTGTGATTTCAAACCTGTGAAAGTGTCACTTGTCATTTGAATCTTACTTTATTTCTGAGAACCTACCTCCACTAAATCGTCCGTATCTTTTGAACCGCATGTCCTAGGAGCGAGATTTAACTTTCATTTTAGAGCTAAGAACCTAAGCTTTCCAACAGGCCCAACACTTTCTACTCCTTATAGTTTTTCCGTAATCGCGCTTTATGCACTCAGAAAAAGTGCAGCGAATTGCAATTTGGCTCAGTTTTACCACACGTTGAAAATAGCTGTCCTTTTGCTTGCAGCTGCTGAACTTCGTTTTCAACCTGATAATCATTCATGAATCACTGATAGTGTTGACCTGAACCAATCTTAAGTAGCTATCACCTACCCTGAATCGCCTATAGGGAATTAAAATCATTTTTAGCATATTTTTCACTTCATTGCAAGTCACATTTAAAAGTATTTCTGCCTGTTTAAAAGCATACCGGTTGCTCTAAGCTTGCTAGGGGGGAACTGGAATTTGTATTGCATTTGATTGTATTCCTGAAAACGGCATGCTCTCCTTCCATCTCATTAAATTGCATAGGGGGGGGAGTGAATTGTCAAAAGAAAAAGTGATCATATTATCTCTTGTTGAAACCATATCAGTTTATTTCTGTGCTGCATTCTTTCCATCATTGCTTTTCCTTGAAACCATAAAAGTATTCTCTGCTACCTTATCATTTCTATACTAACTCCTCACTGATTGAAAAGAGTGTGCAATTGTAACATTACCCATTGTTGATCAACATTATATTCATAAGTGTGCTATCGAATATTAATGTATTCATAAAAGTGTGATATATATATATATATATATATATATATATATATATATATATATATATACATATATATTGTTTAATTTTTCAAATAAATATTTTAATTTGCAAAACAAACCTACTTCTTGGCTCAGTGAGGTCAGGGGGATTCAAAGAGAGGGGCGTTATACAAGGGTTTATCATCCAGATCTATGAACTTGTCATAAAAATATATAAATAAGGGCTTCCCTTGGGCATCCCGGACTAGGCATTGACTTAGTTGGAGTGCTGAATTGAAGTCACTTAACAGAGTGATATGAGGGGAAGCGGATACCGGTCCTTGATGGTGATCCGATTCACCCTGCAGTAATCGATACAAGTCCGGAGCTCCCCAGACTTCTTGGGGACAAAGAATAAGGGGGAGGAAACCAGCGAATTAGAATGACGTATAAAGCCATTCTGCAAGTTGGTAGCAATGTATTCACGGAGGTGCTCATTTTCCACCACGATCACCGCATAAATGCGGCTGCATGGAAGGACAGCCCCCTGCTCTAGATCTATTCGGCAATCGAACGGTCTATGCGGAGGCAAAGTCTACGCTGCCTTTTTGTTGAACACATCTGCAAAATCTATATATTCTTTGGGTATGTTTGTAGAATTTTCCTCGGTCGGTTGACTTTCTTTGGCCCCAATGATACAAGGGATTACTGTAGGCTTCAGTTTACAATGCTCTTGACAGTAAAGAGAATTCAACTCTACTTGTCCAGGGGTCCATTGGATCCTTGGGTCATGCTTCCGTAACCAGGGTAACCCCTGGATGAACCCAAATTGTGGGGCAGCAATTACATCGAAGGCAATTTCATCTAAATGTGAATCCCCATATTGCAAGGTCATAAATTGGGTACTATGTGTTACAGGTCCTGAACAGGTCCGTCCACTGCCCGTACTAATTCTGGTTTTGGTTTAGGTTGAACTGGGATTTCTAATGAAGCCACATATTTGACATCTAAGAAATTCCCCGTTGCCCCAGAGTCTACCAGCATAGTCACGGCCTTCTCCTGCCCTAAGTACTTCAAGTGACCCAATATCATGACATGAGGAGCATAATTAGAAATGCCAGTAATTGGGGCACTACTATCCAAAAAGCTCGATCAGGTGACCCCCACTACCGTCGAGCTGACACGTTTCCCTGATTCTTAGGTTTGGTGGGACATTCGCGAACAAAGTGCCCTGATAACCCACAATACAAACAAACACCTCCTCCGCTCCTTTTCTTCCTTGGACAAAGGCTCTTTGATGGAACCTCTTTGCATGGGTTCCTCTCCACCTGACTTTTCTACTGACCCTCGGGGCCCCCGTGACTGATCTAAACGGACCACTGGACATGTTTCTCCCTTTCTCCTATCACCCTGCCTTTCGGCTTGACGATGATCCAGCCGTAGAGCAAGGTCGATCATGTCCGAACACTCACATGGCTGTGGATCGACTTGAGCAATTAGGTCTTTAAATTCGTCCCGCAGCCCCTGGTAAAATAAGGACATTCTCTTCTCTGTTGGCCACTCAGCCTCGACTACCAGGCGGTTGAATTGTGTGACATACGTCACTAGTTCCTTGCTACCCTGCCTGAGAGTTAATAACTCTCTGTCCTTATACAAAGTGGCTGTCCGTCTATTAAACACTTTCTCGAACTCACCCAAGAACCCATCCCAGTCATATAAGAGTGGGTCATCCTTATGTACCAATGGATTGGCCCATGCAGCGGCATCACCTGTAAGATATGAGATTACAAAGGCCGTCCTAGACTGGGTGGATCGGAAGGCCGCAAGTTTGGTCAAAAATTGGAGATGACTCTAAGTGAGAAATGTGGAGAATTTTTGTGGGTCACCAGAATAACATTCTGGAGGGGCTAGCGGAATTGTGGGCTCCGGGGACACTTGTGCTTGAACTGGGGTTGGGGCTGAACTGGGCAAGGGCGCTGTCTGGGCCGCCAGACTGCAGACTTGCACCGATAGGGTAGCATATTCCTTCCTGGATGCAGCTAGTTCCTGTTGCATGTCCTGAAGGGCTTTTGCGATGTCCTCCATGTTGCACTGAAGGACTGGTCACACCCACTCGGGCACCAAGATATTATGTGGGCTTGTGCCTCTGTCAAGGGTCATGCAGGTTCCTGGTGCAGGAGTGGCAATAACCAACCACCCCCGCAATGGTCTTGATGCCTGCAAGTCAGTGCTTACACAGGCTGTCGCAACCGGAGGAGGGAAAGAGGGTTAGGGTCTTGTTGGTTGGATAGGTAGGGGCAGTTAGGGTAACCGGGAAAAGGGTTAGGTTGAGGTTAAGGTCAGGGCTGGGGAAATTGGGAAGGGTTTTGATTGCTGCACACGTTTTATCTTCTGTTCCACAAGGCAGCTTCCATGGAGCCCCTAGGCTGACTCACAACATTACCACTTAATGCCCCTAAAACAGCCCTGACAATTATGTTACAGTTCACATAACACTGGGCATCAAGTACAGGTTGTCAGTTAGCGTGTCACTGACACTAATAAAGATCTACACATGCACACTTAGTTTTCAATGCACTCTTAGCTTTTAATTGTCCAAGTCTGGTAACAGGGTCCTTAGCATCCCCAGTCGGAGCTGTCAGTCTCTGGTGTCATCTTGGAGGTGGTCCAGGCAGGGTTCATGCTCAAGGAAAGAACACAGTGGCCCTCATTACAACCCAGGCGGTAAGTGTTTAACGGCGCCGTAAAGAGCATCGGCTCCGTTAAACACTTACTGCCTGATTACAAGGTCCTTTAGCGGGATGGTGACTTTAACGCCTGCTTTTTGCAGGTGTTAAAAACCAACCCGCTAAGGGACCTTGGCGATAATTACGGCAACCGTAATTTACGGTGCCGTAATTATCGCCTTCCCCATTCCCATTATGCCCCATGGGGCAAAAATGGGAATGGGGAAGGGGCCATTGGTGAATGGGGAATTACCGCCCCACTCACCTTGTAATGGGGCGGTAATTCCGCCATCCACCATGGCGGAATCGTAACCTTAGCGGCATGGACCATGGTCCTCCGCCAAGGTTGTAATGAGGGCCAGTGTCATTGCCTGTATTGTAGTTTTCATACATTCATTCTCTCTCCACAGTGCACGCGTGCATTCACACACACTCCCAATGGCGTGCAGCACCGCATGTGGTCTCCGCACACTGTTCTCAGTAAATGACCCCCAAGAACTGGTTCTTTTTAAGATGCCAGCACGAGCGTCGCCACGCGTGGCTTGCAGCTCCTAAGAATGCCCCTTCGTTCCGTGGTGTCAGAGGTATGTTCCTCTGTGACAAGCAACATGCACTTTACTCGTGTTCCCGGAAGTATTCCACCTTGGAATCTGTATCCTCATCGAGCAAGAATGTATAGTGGGAATAAAGTAAAAGGAGTCGCTTGGGATGCGGCTACTTATCTCTTTTGCAGGCGCAGGGGCGTTTGGTATGGGCGGGTGTGGGTGCCCCCTGCGCTTACCCAGCTCCCTCTGCAATGCTTCCCGCGTCTTTAGTTTTAGCCTCCCCGCTCCCTCTGCAGCGCCTCCCCAACCTATCTTGCAATGGGCAGGGCCCCTCGCATGAAGTTCTCGCCTGAGCTCCTCAGCGCACGTCCTCCTCCGTTGAGTTCTTGATGGTAAAGCACAGTGTCCACCTACGATATATTGTCGGTATCCTTGTATTTGCCGTGCAGACAAGATCAGGTAGAGAGTATTCCAAACAGCGTACACAGGTGAACAAACACTCATGGTCACTCAGGGATGATGTAATTCCATGATGGCAGCCGCCACTGAACCAGCCACAGGATAAAGGTCACCCGCAGATGAAACGTGATGTATCGCAACACTTATGGTTAGTTCCCTGATCTCAGATGCTCCCTATTCCCCCTTGTTCTTCCTGGTCCCTTCCTGGTCCTGCTGTTACCCTTGTCACTAGTTCTTCCTGTTGAGGTACTCTGTGCTGTTTTGCCGTGCCTTCAGCAACTGCCCTATGCTTCAAGTCCTACCTTCTTTTAGATTCTGGTTTCTGTCATCATTCTACTGCCATTCAATCATCGCCTGGGATATTTCCCAATCTGGGTTTTTCCCCCATTAGGCTGCCACCTCTGGGGCCCATGAGCTTCCTCGGCTTACCCGGTAGGTAACTTGGGGTCTGAATGAGACTGGCTGAAATCCACATATAATCTAGAGCATCATCCTAGGTACGTGATAAGGCATGACAGTTTGCACAATGCCTTATAAAAAATAAAATTGACAACATGCAGCAATTGGTGGCTGCGGTTCAGTCCTTGACCTTCGAGGTCCAGGCACTGAAAGTGTCATAAATCTCCCCTGTCTCACCTGTGATCGGGATCTCCCTTGTTCGGCCGCAGGACTCTTCCTGTGGGTGGTTCTGGTCTTGAATAGGCTCGCCCGAGCCTCGTCAGGTTGCAGAGCGCGTTCAGAGTCCCGGGAAGTTCGTGGTTTCAGGGTGTCCAGGAATAGCGATAAACAAGCAATGTAGGGGGGAAGTCCAGGAACAGGAAAAAAGGCAAGGAACGAAGTAAGAGGATCAAGGAAGCAAATGTAGAGAGCAAACACACGTTGGGTCACTATCGAAGATAGCGTTGAGACGCGCGGACCTCCAGGGGCGTGACCAATTTATAATATGTGCTACAACGTGAAGGCTAGTACGTAGCACGGAGCTTGGTACGGCCATGTTGGGAGGAACAAGGAGTACAAGCCCTTCGTGACAATGACCATGAGGTCCAGAAGGGGCAATTTCACCGGTTCATGACAGCATGCCCCCTCCGAAGACTGGTTCCTCCAGGTTTGCCTGGGTGAATAAGATGGAATCTTCTGAGTAAACAAGGGGTCTTTAAATTAGAAACTGGTTCCCATGTTCTCTTGCTAGGGGGGTAGCCTTTCCACTCAACCAGATATTGTAATCAACCCCTTCTATACCTGGAATCACATATCCTGGACACCTCATATTCCAACTGGTCATCCACAACAACAGGTGTGGGTTTGAAGGGTTTTCCAGTAGAACTAACGTAGGGTTTCAACAGGGAAGTATGGAAGACTGGATGTAGCTTCTTCCAGGAATCTGGGAGCTTAAGTCGGAAGGAGACAGGATTGATGATCTCCTTTATAGAAAATGGACCATAATAGCGAGGAGCCAATTTGTTTGGTCGTAGATGTCGAGGTAACAGTTTCGAGGCTAGCCAGACTTGATCGCCAACTGAATAGGAAGGTGATGGTCTTCTCTTAGAGTCCGCATATCTTTTGGTTCGAGTCTGGGCCTGTTCTAACTGATCCTTGGCCTCTCTTTGTAAGTCGATCAGCGTCTGAATGCAAGAGTCAAGGGTAGGTACTGGAGTAGATTCTGGAAGAACTGATGGTAAAACAGACAGATGATAACCTTGACTGCAATAGAAAGGGATGATCTTGAGAGCTGAATGATCTGAGTTATTGTAGGAGGATTGGACTAAAGGTATAAGGAGAGACCAATCGTCTTGAACCTTGGTGGCAAAACAACGAAGATATTGTTCCAGGGTTTGATTTACTTGTTCTGTTGCCCCATTGGTTTGTGGATGATAGCCTGAAGAAAGGGCACGTTGGATTCCTAGAACACGACAGAGATGTTTCCAGAATTGTGAAATATATTGAGGTCCCCAATCCGAAATAATCTTGGAAGGGAGGCCATGAAGACGAAAAATATGTTCCAGGAAAATTCCAGCAAGTTCTGAGGAAGATGGTAGTTTATACAATAGTGTAAAATGAGCTAGATGAGTGAACAAGTCAATGGTTACCATGATGGTTGTATATCCTCGGGAAGGTGGTAATTCAACAATGAAGTCAGTGGCAATAACTTCCCAGGGTCTGGTTGGCAACGTAGGTTGTAGAAGCAGACCCGCCGGCCTCTGATTATCGTATTTGTTCTGACTACAAATTGCGCAGGTCTTGATGTATTGAACTACACTGGACTTCATCCTTGGCCACCAGAACTGTCTTTTTATAAGACGGAAGGTGTTGGTTACTCCTCAATGGCCGGAGTGAAGAGTATCATGACATAGATTCATTACCTTCTGTTGAAGTTCTTTTGTCGGAATGACCACTGAATTGTTCTTGAATAAATATCCTTCCTTGATTGTCAGACGCCAGGGATTTTTCTTTGATATGTCCTTCCAGAGTTCAGATAATTGAGTCTGTGCTCTGATTTCTTCCAGGTGATTGATCGCTTGAGCTACAAAGATTGTAGGTGAAAACATTTTAGGATAGATCTTATCCTCCAAGGGAACGTAGTCGGGACGCCGAGAAAGGGCATCAGCAATCCTGTTTTGCGGTCCAGGAACATCTGAGATTTGAAATTGATATTGAGCAAAGAAGTGGGCCCATCAAGCTTGTCTACTGTTCCTGCACTCCATGGATTGTAGGACCTGAAGATTTTGATGATCAGTACAGACTTGAATTGGATATTTAGCACCAAGGAGTAGATGTCTCCATTCAGTGAAGGCATGACGAATGGCCAATAACTCCTTCTCCAGAACTGAGTAGAGAGTCTCACTGGTAGTCAGGGTCCATGAAAGGTAAGCAATGGGATGTTCCAACTTATCATCGGATTCTTGTATTAAAACTGCTCCTATGGCGTAATTGGAGGCATCTGTTTCCACTAGAAAAGGACGATTTATGTCAGGTTGGGCCAGGATGGGGACCTGAGTGAATTCTTTTTTCAAGCGTTGGAATGCCTTGTTTTGTGGTATAGACCAGTTGAATGGAACGTCTTTCTTCAGGAGATTAACAATGGGTTGAACAATCTCGGAAAAGGTGGGTATGAATTTCCGGTAGAAGTTGGCAAGCCCCAGGAAGGACTGTATTTGCTTTACAGATGTTGGGGCGGGCCAAGCCAGTATGGCCTTCACCTTTGAAGGATCCATACTAATTCCTTCTGAACTAAGGACAAACCCCAGATAGTGAACTGATGTAGTATGAAACAAACATTTTTCTGGTTTGGCTAAGAGTTGATTTTCACATGTTCTTCATGTTTCAAGGAATCCTTTGAGAAGATCAATATGACATCCAGGTAGAAGATAACATTGAGAAATAACATGTCAGAGAACACCCTATCCATAAATCGCTCGAAGACTGCGGGAGCATTAGTCAGACCAAAGGGCATGACTAGGTATTCAAAGTGACCGAAGGGTGTTCTAAAGGCTGTTTTCCATTTGTCTCCTTCCCGGATATGGATCAAATGGTAAGCACCTCGGAGATCCAGTTTCGTGAATATCACTGCACCTCTCACAACTTCAAGGATATCCGAGATCAGGGGTAGTGGGTATCTGTCTTTCAGGGTGTGTTGATTTAGGCCCCGATAGTCCAGGCAAGGTCTGAGCTCTTTGGTATCCTTTTTAGGAACGAAGAACAATGAAGCACCAGCTGGTGATTCTGAAGGTCTTATGGTGCCATTTGTCATGATGCCTACCTCCAAGGAGCCAGACCATGCCCAGCTACCCCAGAGGCAGACATCATGTCCCCGAGGGAAGTTTCAGCAGCCCCAAATAGGGGCCCTTTGGACTCAGTCCTGGCGCCTTTGGCGCCAGGCTCATGTTGAACAACAGTCCTGGCGCCATAGGCGCCAGGCTCATAAAAGATGACTTTGTGTAGAAAGGTGCTTGGTGTAAACTTACCTGATGCAGACCATGCTGCAACATCCAGGCCATCTAGAGGCCTGAATGGGACTACTTTATCTTTGGGGACTACTTAACCACATGGGTGTGGCCGGAGGAAGAATACATACCTGAGAGGAAGGATACATACCTGGAACTACTTTGAAGGCTATTTAAGATAAGCCCAAGCAGCAACTCACGCTTCGCGTTGTTCTGCATCTAGCAGCTGGACGCTCACCGTGTCTGCTCCTGCATCCTGACTTCTGCCACGCCCGCCAGCATCCTGGAACACCTGCAAAGGGAGAAGAGAAGAGAATAGAAGAAAGAAGAGTCCTTACCTGCTAAATCCGCATCCCGGAGACATTTCGCCGACGATCCTGAAAAGGAAGACATTCATTTTAAAAGCACATCCCATCGATCGCTGCAGCGGCGCATTCCACTCACCTTTACTGGGCGCCTGCATGTTCATCAGCGACCATCTGGATCCGCAGCCACATTTCAGCGCCTTGGGAGAAAAAGACAAGAACAAAGGTGAGCTAGGGAAGAGAATAAGAAAACCTTAATTTTCCATCATAAGACTTACCTGTTGGGTCATTCCCACTTCATTTCGGGTCGGTGCCGCATCCTGGCATTTCCGGACCCCGGCCCCTAAGGGGAAAAAAGAGACATCAGCGTTAGTGAGCAAATGCTAAGACATTACCTGAACGCTCATTAAGGACTTACCTGATATCTACTGGAACTGCACCTCTCACTTCGGGTCGGTGCCATATCTCGGGCATTTCCGAACCCCGGCCCCTATGGGGAAAAAAGACACAAGGATTAGTGCATTAATGCAAGGACACTAAAGGAACCTCTCATCAAACAACTCACCTGAGTTTCCTTCGTCGGTTCCATTGCTCATCTCGGAATCTTTGTTCTGCACCTGAAATAGAGACAACAGACAATTATTATTTCGGGCTCATACTTATAAACAGAATTCTCACCGTATTTTACCGGGAAGGTCAAGCAAACTTGAACTCTCTACAATCCAAGATCCAGTGAAGTAACTGGATTACAACGCGCCCCTGCATCAGAAGCAGGATGGAGAGCTCGTCCTTTCAGACCCTAAGGTGAGACTTCACGAGGAATCGCAGAAGGGTTTCGTGGAGGGTGAGAAGGGAGTGGGAGGCTTACACATTATCCCGCAGATTGCTAATACTCCCTTTTCTCACACAGAAGGATATTTCTGTGAGCCAGACAAGCCAGATTGGAGGGTCCGGTCCTGTCCATCTTCCGAGTCCTGCGCTTCACCATAGAAGAGGCAACAGCACTCCAAACCAGGCCTGCGCCTCCGTGGGAGTCAGGTGAGCGTAACACCATTCTCAAGATTAGTGTCTAGGTATTCCCGGAGGGCTCTCTTTTCTGGTTCTGAAAGGATAAACATCCTGCCAAAGGGAATCACTGATGAGGGTTCAGTATCTATGGCACAGTCTTCGGGTCTATGTGGAGGTAAGGCTTGAACGATGGCAGTAGATAATACATCAGCATACCCTTGATAGATCTCTATAACTTGTACAATATTGGAAACCATGGGCCTCATTCCGAGTACGGCGCTAACCAATGGCGCTATTAACGCCTTGGTTGACGCCGTACCCGGACCGGCAGCGCCTTGGTGGTTGGCGGAATTACCGCCCCATTCCAAGGTTGGCGGGGCGGTAATTCCCCAATCCCCATTTACCCTTCCCCATTCCCATTCTTGCCCCATAGGGCATAATGGGAGTGGGGAAGGCGTCAATTACGCCACCGTAAATTACGGTGGCGTAATTAACATCAAGGTCCCTTAGCGCCATGGTATTTAACGCCTGCTAAAAGCAGGTGTTAAAAGCACCATGGCGCTAAGGGAACTCGGAGTATGGCGGTAAGGGATTACCGCCACCGCTCTCGTTAGCGGTGGCCGCTATCCCTTACCGCCATACTCGGAATGAGGCCCCATGAGTGGTGTCTCTGGACACCTTGGTGGACTTTTAGGGGCTGTGACTGAGGTATCTAGGGTTAAACAATGGTTCATACAGAACTCCAAGCCCAGGAATATGGATCCGGCCGTCCAGTTGATATATGGGTTGTGCCTTTGTAACTAGGGCATGCCCAAGACCAAGGGGTAATGGGCTGATATTATAATGTCAAACACAATTCTTTCTTGATGATGATTTATGGAAAGCTGGATCTCCCTTGTTTGCAGACTTATGGGTCCTGAGGAAAGAGGTCTTCCGTCAATCGCTTCTACTGGCTGTGAAAAACTTCTTGCTTCATACGGAATGTTATGACTTCTGACCCAATCTTGATTAATGAAGACTCCCATTGCTCCGCAATCCACCAAGGCCAGTATGGGGTAGACCTTGTCCTTGGATAGCGATAAAAAGGCCTGTAATATCACCAATTTGTTTTGTCCAGGAGAGTTCAAGGAAGGAATTGATGTGGAGCAAACATCGCTCTCCCGAAACCTTGCTCCATTTAGGATCTGGAGCTGGCGTTTCCCGAGCGTCGGGGAAGAGCCAGAGGACATTCTTTAACTAGATGTTTATCCGAGGCACAATACATGCATAAGCCTGTGTGTATTCTTCTTAACCTTACCTGCGGGGAAATTGGTCCACGAAAGGCTCCAAGTTGCATGGGTTCAGAATCAGTGCTCGGACTCTTGGCAAATTCTGTCCTTGTAGTATTCTCTAGGGAGTATCTTTGAATTGATACTTTATTCTTTTTCTTTGCAGCCTTTCTTTCTTGGATTCTAAAGTCTATTTTCATAGACAAGTCCAGGAGGGCCAGGAATGAACTAGGATGTGCCACCCAGGCTAGCTCGTCCTTAATCTCTTCATTTAGACCTCTGCGAAACAAAGTAAAACTGGCTTCCAGGGGCCAGTCCGCCTCTTTGGCTAGCTGTTTGAATCTGGTAACATAAGTCAACATGTCTTGGGATCCTTGTTGGAAGTCAAGTAGCTTTTCTTGAGCACTGTGAACCAGCTCTGGTTGTTCAAACATGGTCTTGAGTTCTGCGATGAACCCTTCATAATCATCCAGGAGAGGATCCCCTGAATTGAGTAATGGAGTGGCCCATGTAAGGGCATTACCGGAAAGATGTGATATTATGAAGCCCACCTTAGCCCTAGGAGTTGTGAAATAGTAGGGCTTAAAGGTAAAATGTACCAAACAAGAATCCAGGAATCCACGTAAGGTCTTTGTTGAACCATCGTATTTATCAACCACTCCTCCCAATAATACGCTGTCCTTGTTCGCGGAGTTTAGTTTAGTTTAGTTTAGTTTATTTATTTGTACCGCGCGCCGAACCCTGGGGTAGCTGGGCGCCGGAGACTTAGAAACAGTTACAGCATGGCAAAAATATACAATACAGACTGTGATGAAACAACAACGGTGTAGCAGACCGGGTTACAGGTGGTCAACAGAGGCATGCAGAGAGGAAGTGCATTAAGCAGCGTTTTTGTTGGAAAGCCATGTTTTTGTTTTGGCTCTAAAAGTCCAAAATGAGGGTTCTGCTCTAAGGTATGGTGGCATAGCGTTCCATAGTTTGGCAGCTAGGACCGGGAAGCTGGCGCCACCTGCTTTTTTTAGGGAGAATTTGGGAACGGAAAGGCAATGTGCGTATGGTGTTCTAGTTGGTCTAGTTGAGGTGTGGTTGTGGAACTTGTCTGCCAGGTATTTGGGTGCGTCATTAGAGCGGCATTTATGGACGATGACGAGGGATCTGAGGGTGATTCTGTCTCGTACTGGGAGCCAGTGAGCATCTTGTCTGAAGCTGGAGATGTGGGCGTTTCGTGGGATACTGAAGGCGGCTCTGATGGCATTATTTTGAAGTACCTGTAGTTTGTTCAGGTTGTGTTCTGATGAGCCAAGAAAGAGGGTATTGCAGTAATCAATTTTTGAGAGCACTAACGCTCTGGCTAGTGTAATGCAGCTGGAAGGTGATAGGAAAGGTTTGCAGGCGTTGATGAGCTTATTGGTGTAAGCTGTTGAAGAGGCAGTTGCGTTCACCTGTCTTTTGAGCGAGAGAGTAGAGTCTAGATAAACCCCAAGGGTTTTAATTTCTTTGGCTACTGTGATTAGGTTACCGTCTATGTTGATGGACGCGTAACGGGGGTCTAGTTTGTTTAGTCGATGTTGGGAGCCGACAATGAGGAGCTCAGTTTTCTCGTCGTTGAGGCATAGGCCGTGCTCTGCCATCCAGGCTTGGATCTCTAAATAAAGGTTGTTTATTCTGGTGGAGTCCTCGTCGTAGCACCCTGATAGGGTGATGAGAACCTGGGTATCGTCAGCATAGTTTGTGTATGTGACACCTAGGTTATCTAGGCGGTCAAACAATAGCTTTGTGAAGATATTGTATAGGGTCGGCGAGACGAACGAGCCTTGAGGAACGCCGCAGGTGATGGGGACAGGGAGTGCTGATGCCCCTGGGGAGAAGACCCGGGTGGTTCGGTTGGTTAGGAAGGACTGGATCCAGGCAGTCGCCTGGTTAGAGAAAGCCGCTGAGGTCATCAGATGTTCTGTGAGGATCTGATGGTCGACGAGGTCGAAGGCAGCTGATAGATCTAGCAGTAGGAGAATGGCTAGATTACCCTTGTCCTTTGCCTCGTCCATCTGGATTTTTAGGTCCAGTAGGGCTGACTCTGTTCCATGCCTTGGCCTGAAGCCGGATTGTCTGAGACCCAGGAGGTTGTTGTCTTCCAGGTGCTTCTGTATTTGCAGGTAGGCCACTCTGTCTAGGATCTTTAGGATGTAGGGAACGGTGGTGATTGGCCTGTAATTAGTTGGGTTATTGGGGTCTAGACGAGGTTTTTTTAGAAGTGGCATGACCCAGGCCTCCTTGAGGCTGCTGGGCACTGAGCTTGATTTGAAAGATGCATTGATGAGGGCTGTTATGAAGGGGGCCAGAGTGTTGGCGCCTTCTTGGATGATGGGAGCTGGGCATGAGTCCCCTTGGCATCTAGAGGGCTTGAGGCCCTTAATGATGCTTTCTACTTCTTTAGTGGAAACTGGTGAGAAGGAGAAGGGGGGGCAAGTAGGTGTTTTTGGGGTGGAGGACGGAGGATGGTTTGTTTTTTTGGAAAGGCTGAGCTTTTTCTGTTCGATTTTGGATTGTAACATGGTGATTTTGTCTGCTAGGGCTTTTTGAATCCTCTCACACCAGTCTGCATCTTTCACGCAGGTTTCAGCCAGAGTGGGGGGGGATTCGAGTTCCCTGAGGATATTGAAAAGCTCTTTTGTTTTGGATTTGGCGCTCTCAATTCTGTTATCATATGTCTCTTTTTTGGCCTTAAGGATAGCAGTTTTGTAGGTGGTGGCTGCTATCGAGAGTTGAGTTTTGTTGGAGAGGTTGGGCGTTTTTCTCCAGGTGGCTTCTGCGGCTCGTTTGGAGTTTCGGAGGATTTTTAGCTCTGGTGTGAACCATTTGTTCATATGGGCTGCCGGTTTGGCTTTGGTGAGTTTGAGTGGGGCGATGGTGTCTACTGCTGATTCTAACGTTTTGTTGTAGAGGTCAGCGAGTTTCTCCGCATCTAGGTTGGCGTAGTTTGTAGGGGTACAGATATTGTCTATAAGTGGGCAGAGGTTTTGTAAGGTAATGTTGCGGTTGTTTCTGGTGAGGGTTTGGGGGATGGTAGGGGTTGGAGAGTTTGGTTGTGATTTCCCTTGGATGGAGAAGGAGATGGCGTGGTGGTCAGACCAAGCAGTTTGCTCGTTTTTTGTGATGGTCGTAGAGCAGTTGAGATCCGCTAGCCAGTCCAAGGTCCTGCCTTTGTTGTGGGTAGGGTCTGTGATTCTGAGCTTGAACCCTAGTTGGGAGATGGTGCTTTCCAGGGAGAGTGCATTGGTATCGTTTGGGTCGCCGAGACCGAGGTTTAGGTCACCAAGAAGGATAATTTGAGATCCTGTTTTGGTGTTGGTGGTCAAGAGGTCAGATATCTCTTCCTCAAATGTGGTGATGGGGCCTGGAGGTCTGTAAAGGAGGTGTAATAGTATGGTTTGTGTGGCAGAGAGTTGGAGCTTTGCTGACAGAAGTTCTGCAGATCGGAAGCTGGGCGGAGGGATTAATCTAAGTCCAAGGGATGTTTTAGCGATGAAGGCTACTCCTCCTCCTTTACCTATGTCCCGGTCTTTCCTTAGTATTGAATAACCTTCTGGGATGGCGAGGGATAAGGCTGGGCCTGCTGCTTGGTGCAGCCAGGTTTCCGTGATAGCCAGGAAGTGTAGATTGTTGATAGAGATGAAGTCTGCGATATCTAGCGCATGGGCGACCAGGGAGCGGGCATTGACGAGGGCGCCCTTGATTAGTGGCTGTTCAGATGTGCTCAAGGGGGCTGATTGGGTGATGTTCAAAGTTTGAGCGGAGTTTGCTTGAATGTGTGTGGGATGAAAGGAGTGTTTTTTGGCGAGTGTCTTGGGGGTTATGAACCGAGAGCCGAGTCTCAGGTTTCTGTCTTTCAATGTGCATGGGTTCCAAGGAGTGGGCGGAGCAGCAAATCGGCGGATCCATTCTATAGGACTGAGGGCGTCAGGCTTGTCAATATGTTGGGTCTCCAAAAAACCCATAGTATGTTGGGTTGGGAGTGATTGCGGACGGGGTTTGTGGTGGGTGGTGTTGTTGTGGTGGAGCAGGGCGAGTGTAGCCGTTAAGGTGAGCGTGGCTAAGTAGAAGTTTGCCATGGGTGGTCAGAGTAAGACCCGGGTGTAGTTGGCCGAGGTTGACTAGGTGGTAGTAATAGAGTAGTTTGAGGTGAGGCGGGAGCCGACTGGGTCGGGATAGGCAGGATGGCAGGTAGTCAAGATCAGAGTGGGTACAATGGGCAGGCACGGTGGTCAACGGAGTTGCGCGACAAGACGAGCTGTCTTAGCGCCGCATTCTCGGCTTTTATATTCTGCATCTCTGTGGAAAGTTCTTGCATTCCGTGCATCAGGTCCTGAATAGCATTCTCCATGGTAGAATCCGTATTGATCGTTGGGCGTCTCAAACTGTCATAAATCTCCCCCCGTCTCACCTGTGATCGGGATCTCCCTTGTTCTGCCGCAGGACTCTTCCTGTGGGTGGTTCGGGTCAGGTTGCAGAGCGCATTCAGAGTTCCGGGAATTTCATGGTTCCAGGGTGTCCAGGATTAGCGATAAACAAGCAATGTAGGGGGAAGTCCAGGAACAGGAAAAAAGGCAAGGAAGGAAGTAAGAGGATCAAGGAACCAAATGTAGAGAGCAAACACACGTCGGGTCACTATCGAAGATAGCGTTGAGACGCGCGGACCCGCAGGGGCATGACCAATTTATAGTACGTGCTACGACGTGAAAGGCAGTGCGTAGCACGGAGCTTGGTACGGCCATGTTGGGAGGAACAAGGAGTACAATCCCTTCGTGACAATGACCATGAGGTCCAGAAGGGGCAATTTCGCCGGGTCATGACAGAAAGTGGAAAATGCCACCCTTTAGCAGATGGTCGCTGGCAGGAACATTGAAGCCCCAGAACCTCCCATTGCCGTCCTATCTAGTGGTAAACATGAGGGTGACTCAAAAGACTCGAGAAGTTCCTTGATGCATGTACAGTTCAGTTTGCCTTTTGGGCATCATATTTGTTGACTGATGGATCCAAGGTCGGGTTCATGATCTCCAACGTATCGGGAAAAGCTCTGGCTTGGGCCACACCATTAATTACTACCAACCACTCTATATTGAGCAAATTTTAGGGTTTTCTCAATAGCCTGAAGGCAATGTTTAGTGCCCCAGACTTAACCTATACTCCACAGGAGACATTATTGGACCTACATCAAGGAAATTTAGAATGTATGGCTTATGTAAGATGATTTAATCAACTCGCCTCTTAAGGGGTATGGCCTGAAGAAGCCCAGATTTCTATGTTTCAAAGGGTTTTAAACAAAGCCCTTAAAGACTTAAGGAAGAGTCAACCCGTGTCCTCATAGATTGGTTGATCTTATCATGCTGACATTACAACCCCACTGCCGCCTTCAGGAACGTTCATTGGAAAGAAAGAGGAGTTGTGAACCCGGGGTCAGTCCACCTTCGCTCCCGTCCACATCCAGCTTGTCATCACAGAACCCATGCAATTTGCAGCCACTACAGGTCTCTTTCAGAAGAGGACTGAAGAAGATGCAGAAACCGGGGCCTATGCATGTACTGTTCCTCATGTAATCATGTTGTCCGTGATTGTCCTATGTACCCTCATGGCATTTGTGAAACGCTGAATGCCAGTTGTAGAAAGGACAAATGACTGGGAACTAGAAAAGATTAATGATACCTTTACCTTTTTCCTATCCAATACCATGCAATAGGATGATAACCTTGTTGTGCGGAAGGTTTGGATAATCACGAATGGTCTCATCATATCTGAGATATCTGCACTTGTGGATTGTGGTGCTGCAGGTATATTTATGGGCAATGATTGGCTCTTTCAAGAAACAAATCCCGTGTTCTCAAGTCTGTTAGTCAACCAGGAGAAGGAGTCGATGGACATCCCCTTGTTTCCCAGCCCTATTACTGAAGAAACCCAAGCTGTGACTGTCAGGATTGCCTTCCTCTGTGTCTGTTGACTCTGTCTCTGTCTCAAAGTCCCCCTCAAAGTCCCACTCCTCCTCCTTACCTGATTTGCTGGGCTCTGGAGATGGTATCATCTTGTTTCTTCTGATTGGTATCTCCTTTTTTTTAAAGCAGATAGGGTTTGCCATGGAAAGGAAGCCACTGTGACCACACTTATTGTGGGGGAAAAGCCTCCAGGCATAAAAAACCCTGCTAAATTCCAAAATGTAAATGATCCAGTAGGTATCCTCAGGAATACTTGTAAGAGGTAGAACTGCCACAGGATGCTCAGTAACTTGTCAGGAAGATGGGTAACACAGCTGATAGACTGTTGGCAAGGAGAGCAAACTTGAGAGGAGCCCTGAAAACCCAGGAACAGATTAGCCTGAGCAGACCGGAAAGAACCAATGCTGCCTTAGTGATATTTGCACTGGAGAGTACAAAATTCCCAAGAGAACCCAAAAAAGGTGGGTCCAGTGGATAGGAAGAGGCTACAGAAAGTCTCCAGTTGCTGAAGGCGGCCGGAAGGGCAATAAAGAGGTACAAAACGCAACAAGTGCTCAAAGGCGAGTAAAAGTGCTCGGCAAGCCACCCGTGCGGGAAAGAAAAACAGAGCAGCTGAGAGGCTGGCAGGCAGCGAAGCGAGGAAAAGAAAGGAGAAGGCTGGCAAAAAAGCTGTTAAATGCAACACAAGAGAGATAGAGAGAGAGTGAAAGGGAAGAAGAAAAGGGAAAGAGGGAACGGAAACTTGATCCGTCAGGTGAGAGAGGAACCCCAGGAAAACAGGAGAGCGAACAGCTGAAACAGGGACAGAAAAAGTAGATCACCGCTACAGAGAAATGATACCACGGAGCGTAACAACTAGCAGAGGAAACCTAGTTCATTGCAACACGCTGGCCGCCGGGAGAGAATGGAATAAGAACCCCCCGGTGGCAGCCATGTTACAAAATAACTTGACCGCGCTGAGAAGTGCGGCCAGCAACGTGAAGGGGAAATTAATGGAGTCGATGCATCCAATGACTCCAAAGTCGCCAACCCCCTGGGTGCATGACAGTGACCCTATAGACCGAAAAGCGCAGTGAGCAACTTACTTTCAATTTATCTGAGCCACCCATTTCCTACTGACAATGGGCCTGCCATGATTGAAAAAGCAGAATCCATGCAGAAATTGGTCCTCATGTACTTTGTTTCTTGCGTCTGAGGATTGTGTAACCATTGTCTACAATGACAATTGCTGCGAACACTGGGAACTGCTCAGACACTCCCTGTGAAGCCTTGAACTACTAACATAGGACTGTTACATATGGTACCAGAACAATATCTGTGTTTCCCAGATGTCTTTTCTGATAGCCAGGAGCAAGCTACCAGGCCATTGTGCAGAAGACTATACCATTGATCTCATTCCATGATCCCAGGTTCATTTTGGTAGAATGTATTCTGTCTCTGAACAACGAACAAAGGGCTCTACGAGACTGCCTCGAGACCAATTTTTGAAATATCCTTATTACTACCTCCAAATCATCTGCTGAAGCTTCTATGTATCTATGTACAATCTATCTTATTTGTGCCAAATAAAGATTGTGCAGAATTAAGGCCTTGTCTGGACTACAGGGGATAAAATAAAGTGACGATACAAGACAAATATCTGTTACCACTCATAGCGGATATCATTGAGACGGTTTGAGGCACAGCCATCTTTAAAAAACTGTACCATCCGGTTCACATAGGAGCTGGTGATGATTGGAAAACTGCCTTCACAACACCATTCACCCACTATAAGTACAGGATTGTGCCCTTTGGATTGTCCAATGCACCCTCTATCTTCCAGCAATGTATGGACTGCATCTTTTCAGATCTTTTCCTTCACCCAGTCATAGTTTACCTGGATGACATCCGTATATGTTACACGTCCCTTCAACAGCACGAAGAATATGTTAAGGAAGTATCACTTCATCTACGCAGCCATAATCTTTTTGCCAAGCCCGAGAAATGCTTGTTGCATGAAGACACAGTTCCATATCTTGGTTATATCTTGTGGGCTGTTGATACAGCCATGGATCAACAAAAAGTAAAGGCTGTCCTCGAATAGCCACAACCTCACACCATTAAGGAAATTCAACAATCTCTTGGTTTTGCCAACTTTTACAGAGGATTCATCTCTGGATATTCCAAAACGATGCTACCAATCACCAGATTTCTTAAGAAGGGGGGATACGTTTCATCTGGGATGACCAAGCTGAAAGGGCTTCTTGTCATTAAAAATGGACTTTACTACTTCTTCTGTCTTATGCCAGCCTGACACGAACAAACCTTTTATTGTTTTTGTTTTTATTGTTGGATCCGACACATTGAACAAAGCCATCAGTGCACCATTAAAACAGCTTCAGGATGATATCTAACATCTCCTCGCCTATCTCTCAAGGACACTTACCAGTTCAGAGAAGAATTATCCTGTGCTCGAAAAAGAATTGCTTGTGATGAAACAGTCCTTTATGGAATGAAGGCCTTTATTGCTGGGAACCAAACAACCTGTGGAGATACGGACTCACCATGGAAACGTTGAAGTACTTCAACAATCCGAGTGCCGTAATAGTCGGCAGGCATTGTGGGTCTACTTCTTCACGCAGTGTGATGTTACCTTTGACTTCGTACAAAGGATCAGCCTGCCATTCGCGAACATGACAAGTTGATACAGCAAGGTTTACTCTTTTGTGGACATGTGATGTTCATTCCTACCACGGAATTACTATTGATCGTTCTTCGAATGTGCCAGGATAGCACTTCAGCTGGACACAAAGGCGTGAAGGCCACTCAGGAAAATATTCCTTGTCATTTTTGGTGACCATTGATGCAAACGGATGTCAGCTTGCACTGTTTGTCTTCAATCCAAAATGCCTCATATTGAACCTTTTGGGAAATTAAGACAGAACCCTATTCCAGATCACCCATGGCATACAATATCCACTGATTTTATCATGGACTTGCCCCCATTGCAGGGTCACACAGCCATCATAGTCACGGTAGACACCTTGACTAAACTGGGCCACTTCAAACCTCTACCTCAACTTTCGGCTGCAGGAATGGTGGCATGTTTTATCCAACATGTTTTCCATTTACATGGACTACCAAAACCATAATCTCAGATAGGGGACCTCAGTTTGTTTCGAACCTCTGGGCTTAATTGCTCAGGCAACTCAGGATTCAAAAGGCTTTGTCATCTGGCTTCGAACCTCAAACAAACAGACAGACTGAGTGATTAAATCAAGCAATTGAGTAATACCTACGTTGGTTCATGTCTGCTTCTCGGGATAACTGCTACAGTTTTATTCCAGTAGCAGAGTTTGCCTACAACAATACTCAACATACTATAATAAAGAAAAGCCCTTTTTACAGTTCCTACTATTTCCATTTGCAGGTGTTCACACCAGTCAGGCCCACTTAGATGTATATTCTCTCAGTGCAGCATCTCATCTCGTAAATCCAGGACTGTCATGAACAGGCTAAATCATGTCTCCAAGGCACTCAAGCTCTGGCCAAAGAGTATGCCGACAGAAAACACACACAAGAACCATCCCTGGATGTGGGAAATCTTGTATGGCTGTCTTCTCGATATCTTCCCAGGTGCCTGTTGCTATCCAAGCTGTCCCCCAGATACTTCTGTGCCTTTCACATCCTGTGATGTTTCAACCCAGTTGCCTCTCCTCTGCAACTCCGCATTCATCCTGTGTTCCACGTGTCACAGTTGAAGGTTCACGTTCCTGATCGTTTTCCTGGACTTGCCAAACGAACACCCATTTGGGTGATGACTTCAGAAGGACCGGAGTTTGAGGTCCCTCACATATGTGACTCACGTCATCATCGAGGATGCCTTCACTATGAAGTGAATTGGCAAGGGTAGGGTTCTTGTGATCATGCTTGGGAACCTGCCTCCAATGTCCACGCTCCTCTAGTTCATTGTCGCTTTCACTGTTCCCACCCATGGATGCCTGGTCCAGTGTTGGTTGCTTGATACAGTCTGTTATGACTCCAGTAGCGACAGGCTGAGGCCCTTGAGCATCTTGACACTGCCGCTCTATTTACTTACATCAACATTCCCCTGCACGGATCGGCTCACATACCAAGATGGCTATGGATCCGTCCCGAAGTAAGCCATCACAAGATGGCTGCTCTGTGCACCTTTGTGCCTGTTGTATGCAATTACATCATTCCATGATGGCGGCGGCAGCTGAACCAGCAACATAATAAAGGTTGCCTGCAGATGAAACACGATGCATCCCAATGCTTACGGTCCCGATTCCTCTTTGTTCTTTCTGGTCCTGCTGTTATCCTTGCCTCTTGTTCTTCCTGTTGCATTCATGTATTCTGTGTTAGTTTAACCCTGCCTTCTGCAACTGCACTATCCTTCAAGTCCTGTCTTCGTTTAGATTCTGGATTCAGTCATCATTCTACTGCCATCCAATCGCTGCCAGGTGTTTTCCCCCCTCTGGGTTTTTTAACCTTTTTGGCCGTTGCCTCTGGAGCCCACGAGCCTTCCTGGTTTACCCAGTGGGTAACGTGGTGTCTGAAGGAGACTGGCCTCAAACCACATATAATCTAGAGCTTCATCCCAGGTACATGATTAGGCGTGATGGAGAGAGTGCAAGGGAAATAACGAGGGAGGAGCTCTCCTTCTAGGTCACCACTCGTGAAGTGCTGCAGAAGATTTGCTAAGTGCTTTCTTTGGAGATGGTGCTCCACCCCCAGATTTGGGGGTGGGCGAGGTTTAGAACATTTATGTATAGGTTAAATAACAAGCAGTGTTGGGCAAAGAGGTCCTATTGTGTGTCATTTGAAAAGTGCAGCAAAAGAACTGACGACCGTGAGATTCAAATGATCCAAATGTGTACAACAAAATGGGGAAATTTGTTTCTATTTAATTATACAAGTCTGATAGTTTGAATTTAATGCAAGAATACTATAGACAAACAGGGCGATATGGTACCTGGCACTTAACCATATTAGGTGGAGGCACGCTTCTCAGTAGTTTTACTCCCAGTTACAGACACTCTATAGTCTGCATGTGAGTTAAAAAATCATGCAGGCCACTAGGGCGACTTTTGTTGCACCCCTCTTGTGGCCACTAGCTGGCTACTGACCAGAAACCCTCATCATCATGAGGGATAATCTGTCTGTATTCAGTACAAGGGGTTACAAATGTGTTCTTGTGTGGATTTATAACAATATTCTGTTTTAAAAAGACTTGAAAAGTACATAAATCTGATAATAGAGCAACTTGACAAGTTCATAAATCCTAACACAAATATGTTAAGCAATGACTTATTTTTGAATTTGCACCGGAATAAAAATCATTGTTTGACACAGGCATGCAGCTCAATGTTATTTCTGATGTGCAGAAACGGTTCATTTCCACAACTAAACAATCCATGTCTGTGTGTGTCAATCAGGAATACATTTGCGTTACACCGTTTTATTGTCTTGAGAGACGGAAGTCAAAGATGTGGGTAGCTGACCGAAGAGCTGTGTGGTCATTTGGAAGCAAATGCACCCATCAGTTCCTATTACCCAAACGTTAACACTTATTTTAGGATTTAGAGGCGACAATGTTCACTCCAATGATCCATCACAAGCTCAGAGTTTCGCATTTGGAGCAGAACGTTAAAAAAATATTAGCTACAGACCAGAGTGAGGCCGTGCTCCTTTTGCTGAGGTGACCTGTATGTATCTCACAGATGCCCCTCATCACAGCTCCTGTTGCAAGTGAAGGCTATGAGGCCCCCAAGAGCAGGAGGCTCTGTGCCACTGCACACGCCTGCCGTGCCTTGATTCTGCACTGCAACAGCTAAATATTCTGAAGTGACTTCTCTATTATAATAATAATTCAGCATTTATGTAGCGCTACGAACTCTCAGGATTCTATTGGACCAGCATTGCGTTTGGAGATATAAAGTAAACATGCACATGGCAAGGGATACATGTAGACGAGGTCCAAACCATCTAATAAATAGAGAGAGGAGACTGTCCACTATTAATGAAATAGAATGGGATGACAAGTCAGCAGCCAAAGAACAAGATTGAATGAGAACTGAATTGAAAAGGTGCCACGAGAAATTGTACTGTGCAAATGACTGTGAACACTGCTGCCAGATCAAGGGCACATTGAAAGAATACACCTTCTCCAAGACGCGCTAGATGAACGGGGAAGGTCAACATATGAAAAGAAGGGAAACATAGGAGCAGCAAATTGGCTGTTTCAGGGAATGGGCAGGATTACAAGAGAATTCTTCCAGGAATAGGACGCAGCCTTTTCACTATAACCTGTATTTGATGAAGCGCAACAAGCAGTGCAATAGTCACAGTCTTTCCAAACTCTGAGAAAAAAACAAATGATGAATTCACCTATCTAAGGCCCCCCTTTTTTTATTGTATATGGTTTATAAAAAAAACCTTTACAAAAATAAAATTACATTTGATAATACAAACTATGAGCAGACAAAGAAACATAATATGAACAGGTATAAATAAGAAAGAAAAGAAAAATATAGAATTCACTAATGACTTAAAAAGGAGCAAAACATTAAAATCAATCAATACAATCTCACTAAAACATGTTTCATACACATTTAAAATGTATCCTCAACATGTTCTTAAACACTACTTATCCTAGGAACAACATCATTCCACTATGCTTTACATGCTTTAATGTTTCTGAAAACAAACCTGAGCCAAAGGGCTGCATAATTGCTACTTTCCTTGCACAATATTTTTTCAGGTTTTTTGACATTAGAACCAATTTTGATTACGAAACCCCAATTGGGTCACAAAATACAATACAGAAAGAGGGCATAAAAGGACTTTAGTCTTAAATAGATTAAGAGTCAATACGTATTTGGTTATGCAATGCTGTTTCAGAGTAAGTTGTTGGCTGAATCCCTCCTTACATCGTTTCCAGAGTAATTCTCTAATTATTTGGGTGTTATTCGTGATGCTCAGGTCAAAAATACGAACACGGTGTTCTTCAAAAGAATCACAAAAAAACACCAGGTGCTTCAAAGTTTCGTTGCATTCATTTTTAGCACAGAAACGACATTTACCAGAACCCGTTACCCCCTGGCTTCTGTACCAATATTTGGTTCTAGCATAGACAGATAGTAGATTGAGTCTGAATCGAAGGTACAGTTTGCTTGTTATTGGAGAGGGGAATTGGATTAGGTATTTGGGTCGATAACCCACTTTCTCCGAAAAAGATTGTATTCTGAAAATGAGTGAGAGGTCCCAATGAAATCTAACATGGTGCACCAGTGATATCTCAGAATGTTTTTTTTTTACTTGGCAATTGCGCACACATAGACTCTGGAGTTTTGTTGACAGATTTAAGAATCAACTTGAGTTTAGACGATAGTTTGCGCCGAGAGGGAATACTGGGTTCATCAAGAATTTTATTAAGCTCCACATATGATGTGTTTTTGGGGGGGTCAACCATTTTAATGTAGTTAGTCAAACCTCACCAGTTACGGGAATGGAAAGTGCTAAACCCAAAACGTTTTTCCATAATTTACCCTGTAGCTCATCGAAGAAAGAGTCTAAATCAAAGGTGCACCTGTGCAAGGGATACAGCAAAATAGGCTACTTTTAATAGGTAGAATTGAATAAGGGGAAGCAGGAAGAACATGCAATACTTATGAAGTATGATTTTCATCATTGAGGTCAGTGTTTTTGCTTTGTCATTTAAGAAGTTCTTCCACATAGTCAAAGAATAGCAGTCTGTTAATGGATAGCTCATGTAACGAATTAGTAGGGCATACACAATAACAGCCTCGTTAAGAGTCCAAGTAAAATGCGTGGTTTTGTGTTTGCCATCAGCAAAAGTCAGCATGTATGATTTGGTAGGATTTGCTAGGAGATTATGTTCATTTGAAAATATACCAAAAAGATCTCATTTTTTTTGGAGACCGAACGGCATTCTATCAATAAATAGAAGGTAGTCGGCAAAACAAATCCAGTCCAATCCCATGGAACCAAGTTTGGCTGGAAAAACCACTGCATTTTGCCATGACTCATCGAGTCCAAGATGATATAAATTGAATAATACCGCCGCCATATTGCACCCCTGTTTGACCCCGATGACAGTAGAAATGGGGTTAGTCAATTCCCCCTCACGGTTCAATCTAATTCAGCAGTTAGTGTTTTAATGGAGTAACGTGATTAAAGCTACCAGATAGAGGGGAATTCCCAATTTCAGCATTTTTTCCCAAAGAATTTCTCAGATCACACTGTCAGAAGCCATGGTTAGATCTAAAATGGCCAATTAGACAGGCCACATTTTTGAGTGGTTGGATTGAGCTTGGAGATGGGACAGAATGGTAGCATTCAGAGTGCAGCCTATGTGTTTACGAAAACCCACCTGGTTTGAAGACAGTATTGCTTTTTTGTCGATCTGTGTTTGTAATTGACTCAACAGTAAGAGAGAAAATATTTTTGAGGAAGCATCTGTAAGCGCAATTGGTCTGTAATTAAGAGGAGAATCGGGAAGACCCTTTTTGTAAATTGGAATGATGTGTGCGGAGCACCAGGAGGATGGAATTTTCCCAGTGTTAACAGTCAAGTCAAAACATATTTTTAAAATTTGGGCCCAGAGAACAGGATCAGATTTGTATGGGGGGGTAGGCCGTCTGGTCCTGAAGCCATAGAGTTGTTTAGTTTCCCAATAGCGTCTACAATATTTGCAATAGACCATATAGATTGCATGCCTGGTAATAACTTTGGTTCAGTGCCTTTAAGCGGTGCAAAGCGTGCTGGGATTTGATTTTTATCCTTTATAAAGCAGGGCGATTTCTCCGCAGAAATTACAGACTCAACTGTGGTGGCAGCAGATCGTGTAGTACGTAGGACAGACCATACTTGCCTATTATCATGTCTTCAAAGATGAGAAATAATGTTTTGGTTGTCAGTAATATTTAATTGTCTTCTTATCCAGATAATTTTATTTTTGTATGTCTGTTTAATTTTTCTTATCTGTTCCTTCAATGCTTCGCAATATAAGTTTTTTCTTAATAGATGCCTAATTAGGGTGTTTTTTTCATTCTTTAAAGTAGCTAGACTTAAGTTAAAAGAATGGGCATGACTCAAATATAAGTGAGTTTGGGTGGCGTTTTCAATTGCCAATCTGTTTACGTGGATTTGTATGCGTGACATGTTGTTTGCTTCTACGTCCAATGGGGGCTGCCACCGACACTTAATCTAGTAATAATTTCAGCATCTAATTTAATATATTTAATATGTTTGTGGCAAGCTGTGGGGTTCCATCTTACAGTCAGAGAATGACGATCAGGTTCCACCAGAGATAATGGCCCTCATTAGGACCCTGGCGGAGTGGGTTTCCGCCAGCGGTAATCGCGGCGGACCCGTCCGCCGTACTACGAGTTCCCTTAGCGCCATGGAGGTTTTCTCCGCCTGGTTTTACCGGGCGGAGAAAACCATGGCGCTAAGGGACCTCGTTGTTAATTACGCCGCCGTACTTTACGGCGGCGTAATTAACTCCTTCCCCACTCCCATTATACCCTATGGGGCAAGAATGGGAATGGGGAAGGGTAAAATGGGGATTGGGGATTTACCGCTCCGCCAAGGTCGGCATGGGGTGGTAAATCCGCCAACCCCCATGGCGCTATCGACGGCTTTCCGCCGTGCTTCGCGGTGCATTTAGCACCGCGAAATCCGCCAGGGTCGTAATGAGGGCCAATGTATGGACTGTGGCAAAGCAAGCAATAGGGATATGCAGCGTCAGTTCAATAATCATATGGTCTCCTAATTCTGGGTTAATTATGTTAACAGGACAGTATATTGATAAAGCCCAGAAGACATTTTAAAAAAATCAATTAATGAACAGCTGGCTTCCCTTGAGCAAGTATAATTATAGGGCTCAAAAATCATAGGGGGTGATTGGATGTCCCATTCAAGAAGAAGGTTCACCTATTCCTGACCGTTTTTTCTTGACAATTCTGAAGGCTTCAACACTGTTGCTTCTGAGTAAGAAGCAAAGTCATAACAAAAGGAATTGAAGTCACCTCCAACAATTATTCTTACTGCAGGATTTGCAACATATGCCTCTTCTAATATGGAATTCAATTAATCAAGTATGGGAGATAATGCATTGGAGTATTTATTCCAGTATATGCAAATCAGTAGAATAATAATGGATGGATCCTCGTCAGCAGTCAACTGAATGACCAAAAATGCATCAGAGCTGCTAATAAATTTAGAGGAACAATTACAAGCGGTATTAATTAATATAGCCAAGCCACCCGATGGTCTTCCCATGGAACCACGCTTTGCCACCTCGAAATAGGGGTCGTAACCCTCAGCGGTGAAAGGAGCTAGATACATGGTTTCCTGCAGGAAAATAACGTCTGGCTTTAAGTGTTTCTTATTCCTGCACCAAGATCTAAAATTATTTAAACTGCAGGAGTACCAAGAGATGATAGAGAGGTCAGCAGAACTAGGAATCTCCTAACAGTTCAGATTTCATATCTGATTGAGCAGTACAAGGATCCATCCATGACATTCCCTTAATTGCTGATACAAAGGCCATAAACTGTTTCATTGTGTTCTTGTCTATTACGGATGGATTACCCAGAGCGCCTCTAGATGCTGTCTCAGCTACAGGAGGAAGAGGAGTTTCTACAAAGCTTATTCCATCCTGCGTTGACGTGAACAGATGTGGCATTAAACCAATAGATTTTAAATCTTCCCTTTGTTGCCAACTGAGTTTCATAATGAAATGAGAGGTGATCTTACAAATCGTTCTGTTGTTATTCACAGATGCTAATTTAATCCAGTCAATGTCATTCGATCTTATGGTACATAAAGCTGGAATGTACTGTAGGGTATTTAACAAAAAGGCTTGATTCAGCCGAGCCATACCATGACGTGTAGGATCACTTACCCAGCCCATTAGTTATAGCAGAACTAAGCTGGTTTGTTGTATAATGAGAGTCATTGCATGGTGGCCCATTCTCTTGTACACCACTACACCTTGTGGGGAAGCCAACACTACCTGTGCATTTGGTTTACCAGGTAAGGCGGGGGCCCATGCATATCTTCTCCATTCCAGTTTTGGATGTACGATCAACAGGGAAGATTTGTGGAGTGATTTCTTTGCTTGCTACCGATTTGTAGGTGCCTTTGACACATTGATCATTACCTACACCAATAATTACGTTTCCGTGTTCTTAATTCCCATTTTGGGTAAAAGGACGATTGCACAGATTGCTTTTGTTCAGGCAGTTCGGGCAGCATGCTAGAAGGGTAAATTCCTTTTGCCACCACTTTAGAGCCTGAAACAACCCCTTTTTTGATTTTATCATTCCTTTGTTGACGTCTTTACCCAAACCATGTGAAAGTACCCCGTCTCACCTCTGGTACCTTGTTGATTTGAGTTTTTTAATCACTTGAAGGATTTGTCAGAGGTTGAGCCTGTCGATGAGGCTCAGAAAGATTGAGTAGTGCTTTTGACTCTTCGTTCAATTGATTGAAATCAATAATTATATCCCCACCAGACAAGTTGCATATGTCTTTCATATACGTGTTATGTCTATCTGTTTTGTCAAGTGGTTGATTTTTTAATTTTTTTAATTTTTTTCTGCTTTTCCCTTCATTCTTTTCTCAAAAACTTTACGTTTCTCAGCTCTAGCCAGAGCTCTTTTCTGTTTACGTGTGAGGACTGCCTTAAGGGCCTCATTGGTGCAGTTTTCTATCACGATCATCTCTTGAGTCTCTTTTGATTCTACCGTGTCATCAGAAAGGTCAATAAGATCAGTTAGCGCAGACAGGCTATCTAAGTGCACACTCTCTGAGGAAGCATAGAGTGCAGGAGCTCCAACTTCAATATAGCTTGGTTTAATTGCCTGATTAGAGAGCATCGCTTTAACTTTCGATGTCAGCTCTGCAATTTTATCAGCATTAGTTGCTACAATTTGTGGGAGTTGCGAGTTCAAGCCCAACTCTAAAAGTGGCACAGTGCATGGATTATGTGCCACTATCTCAGCAAATGTTTTTGTCTGGGTCGCAATAGAGTTGGTCCCTACCCCCTTGTCGCAATTCTGGGTCAAAACAGATATCGTGTCACAAGTAAACAGCATTCCCTCAATTCTGCTAAGTTTCTCAATCAGATCAGTCATCTGTATTTGAAGCATCCTAACTTCACCATGAGTTTGTTCATGGCCCTTGTCCAACAAGTTGAGTATCCGAGTGAGTAAAGGGAACGCTTCTGGTGTCATGATGCCTACCCCAGGCATCCGGACCAAGCCCATCAGCCCCGGGAGCAGGCATCTAGACATTTAGTAAAACCTCAGCAGCCCCGGCTAGGGGCTATCTGGGTTCAGTCCTGGCGCCTTAGGCGCCAGGCTCATAGTAGAAATCAGTCCTGGCGCCTAAGGCGCCAGGCTCATAGTCATTACTTACCTCAGGCAGACCATGCTGCAAATGACTCCAATCCAACATGAAGCCTGAAAGGGACTATTTTTCTACAGGGACTATTTTTTACTCGGGTGTGGTTCTAGGGACTTCTTACCTGGGACTACTTTTGAGGCTATTTAAACCACGCCCGACCAGCAACACACGCTTCGCGTTATTCTGCATCCAGCAGCGTAACGCTCACCGTGCCTGCAGCCTGCATCCAGTCTTCTGCCACGCCCGCCTCGAATCCGGAGCTCCTAAAACAAAGAGGAAAGAAAGGGACAAGGTTAGAAAACCAACTTATTGCTATTCCACACCTGATTCTGGATCCATCTCGTCTCCGGACCTGTAAAGAACAACATTTCTGCACGCGCCGCACCTCCAGCTGCAGCGCCGCGGCATACTCACCAGTCTTCACAGCATCCTTCGGGTCGGCGCTGCCTCCATCATTTCTTCGCTGAACTTCGTCACCTAGGAGACAAAAGAAAACCACAAGGTAAGCCGAGGGAACCAACAAATATAATTCTTACCACCATAGACTTACCTGATTTACCACCGGAGGCATCCGTTTGTGACTCTCCATGTTTTCACGTGCCGCATCTGTAAAGAGGGACAAAACAACATGTTTTCCACGTGCAACATTTACCGGACAGCACCGGGTAATACAGACTCTTACCTGAGTGCCACCAGCTGCCACAAGAGCATCTTTTCACGAGCCAGCTGCAAGACAAGAAAGGAAGGGGGGAACAAGAGTGAACATCGGACATATTGAACTCTAGGAACTTAATACTTACTGGTCCTCACCAGGAACCTCAGAGTCAATACTCTCCGGAACTCTCCCGAGCCTTCAAACCAGTGAAGTAACTGGAATCGATGCGCCCCTGCAAATCCACGCAGGATGGAGAGCTCATCTTTCAAGAATATAAGGTGAGATTGCTGTGAGGGCATTTCGGAGGTGATTAGTTGGGGAGGACTGTAGGGGTGCCATCACTTGAAACCACAAGTGGCTAAATCCATCTCTCCACTTGCAGGAGAATATTTCTACGGGTTAAGCAGACAAGATTAGGAGGGTAGATCCAGATCCAGTCAGTCATCGCTGAACTACGCATCACGTGGGTGGAGACCGCAGCTGTCCGGGTCCGACCGACACCCCTGTGGGAGCCAGGTGAGCGTAACAGAACGCGAAGCCTATCTACAAATCCCCACCCGGGCGTTATGGAAACCTCAAAAACCGACCAACTAGCCCTATTGTTAGGGGAACTTAGGGCAGAAGTGCACTCCACGCACCAAGAGACTAATGCCCTCAGGAGAGAACTGATTGTGTCAAAGGAGTGCACTGATGATCTTGCTAGACAATTACTGCAAAACCAAGCTGGGCAAACACCATTACCTGGACTCGGGGGGAATCCAACTCCTATTTCATCGAGCAATCCTGTGCAAATGGTTCTACCAGGGAGCATTCCTTTAGCTCCTTTGGCTCCACCCGAACATTTTGCTGGGGACCCAAAAAAGTTTGCCGTGTTTATGAACCAATGCCGCTTGACCCTTTTTATGCAGACCTGGAGCTTTTCCGAACGACCAAACCAAAGTAGCCTTTGTACTATCATATCTTAGTGGCAGCGCAGCGGATTGGTCAATTCCATTAGTTAACCAGGATGACCCTCTTCTTCGGGATTTTCAAGGTTTTCAATTGAGCATGGAAAGACTATTTGCCAGACATTCACAGAGACAGGCCCTGGATAACAAACTTTTATCATTACGACAAGGTAACCAGGATCTACTAACCTATATCGCCACTTTCAATAGGTTAGTGGTGGATCCGGATGGCCAGAGGTAAAACGAATTACATTATTTCATCGTGGACTTCGGGGTGAACTCAACGACGTTTTGGCCCAAGTTGTGAACCCACCTCAGGATTGTGCAGAATATATAGACTTAGTGGTCCAGTTAGACCACCGACTTCAGAATAGAAAGGCTGATCGAGCTAAATTCGAGAATCGGGTATTGGTTAAACCCAATGTTACCCTCAAAGGAACAGATGTATCAGAACCGATGCAGATCGGGGGGTCAAGGGACCCTTAACTCAAAAGGAAAGAGAAAGAAGACGGCAGATGCAATTGTGTCTGTACTGTGGGGCTGCAGGACATTTTCTACGGGATTGCCCTATAAAAACATCTAAAAAAGTAGTCGGAGTTGCTGATAAAAATGAAACAGAGCCTGATTCGGGAAACAACCATGCCCGACGAGCGTAGAGGTATGCTTGCTGAGCTTGAAGAAGGATACTCAGACCTCACACTTCATCAATCCAATGGTCCTTATAGATCCAAGGCAGCCATCATGTATGCACGCAGTGAGGGCACACATTGATAGCGGGGCCATAGGAAACTATGTGGACCACGAGTTGGCTTCTAGGATGAATCTATCTCTCTGCAAAAAGACCACTTCGGATGTCATCACCACAGTCGATGGAACTGAAATTGCCTCTGGGCCTGTAACTCATTCCACCGCAGAGATGACACTATTGGGTCAGGATTGGCATCGAGAGACTATTGTGTTTGATTTAATCAAAGCCCCGCAGTTCCAAATAATACTGGGGATACCTTGGTTGGAAACACATAATCCTTGTATTGATTCGTGAGAGAAGAGAATAACCTTCCTGGATTGTGCACATACTTGTTACCTGAAAAAACCCTTGAACCAAGGCCTGGCCACAGTCGCTACTCCAGTCGTGCAGTTAACTCAGGAATATCAGGAATTCCAGGATGTTTTCCAAAAGGACCAGGCAAACACCCTACCACCTCACAGATTATACGATTGTCAAATCGATCTCATACCCGGTGCACAACCTCCATGTAGTAGGATCTACGCCCTTACGGAACCCGAAAACCTTCACCTACGACAATACTTGGACCAATACCTTGCTAATGGCTTCATTCGTCCATCCAAGTCCCCTGCATCTTCAGCTTTGTTCTTCGTGCCTAAAAAGGAAGGTGACCTCAGAACGTGCATAGACTACCGCGCATTAAATCAGATCACGGTTAAGAACCGATACCCATTGCCTCTGATCCCCGAATTACTAGACCAAGTAAAGGACGCTTGCATCTACACTAAATTAGATCTCCGAGGGGCATATCATCTGGTACGTGTAAAGAAAGAAGTCCGAATGAACTCTCAAAAGGTGGACGCAATCCTCAAGTGGCCATCACCCAGTTCAGTGAAAGGGGTACAAAGCATGCTCGGATTTGCTAATTTCTACCGCTGATTCATTCCGGATTTCTCACATGTTGTACACCCTATCACAGCACTTTTGCGAAAAAACAAACGCTTCTTGTGGACCGAAGAAGCTGAAAAGGCCTTCCAAGAGCTGAAAGCGAAATTCACGTCTGCACCTGTCTTAAAGCATCCACGCCCCGAACTTTCATACATAGTTGAAACTGATGCATCCAGTTTAGCCATGGGAGCTGTCCTGTCGCAGAAGGATCCTGAAACCGGTCAACTTCACCCAGTAGCATTTTGGTCCAGAAAGTTCTCAGCACCCACTATGCGGTTACCGATAAAAGAATTATTAGCCATCAAATCCGCCTTCAAGGCTTGGCGGCATTATCTTCTTGGTGCCAGGCATACCATTACGGTAATCACCGATCAACGGAACTTGCAGTATTTAAAAACAGCCAAGGCCCAATCGTCGCGTCAACTTCGATGGGCATTGTTCTTTGCCGAGTTCGATTTCGTGATCACTTATCGACCAGGTTGTAAAAATGGCAAGGCAGATGCCTTATCCCGAATAGGGATGGGAGAAGCATATGCGAACCCGGAACCGGTGCCTATAATTTCAGAACAAAGAATTCTTGGCATAACCACTCTACAGACACTAGAGGATTTTCAAGTAAAGATCCAACAACTCTTCGATCCAACAGCCCTGCAGGACTGGGTGAAGAAAGGCCCGGACTACTCAGTCATCAATGACCTACCTTATTATCAAGGGCGACTATTTCTACCACACAAGGTGTGGAAATCGATATAATATTGTGACCCCAATCGCATCGTTTAAATGTATGTTGGCCTACGCCAAGCTGTCTAAAGAATATTATGTACATAGGTTCCGCGGCAAGGTCTTGACCTTAATGTATCGTGAAAGCTGCCATCTTGGATTTAGCCGCCATTTTAGGTACTCTTGCCGTGTGAAAGTCACCTCGAATCACAAAATGGAGGCCGAATGACATTTCGAGTAAGACTTCGGCTATGGTGACCTCCGCACACGTGAATGAATAATATGTCCGCAGGCTACCTGTTAGGGTCATGAACTAAGACCCTGTCCTCTGTTTAACTTAGGTGTAAATATGTAACTGTATCAGCGGAATCGATCTAATATATGGAAATTGCATGTTCGACCTGGCTACGAACCCTAGCCGTTGTTCCAAGAATGGTTAACTTGCAAGAGGGCTGGCCATTGCAGCACAAAATGTATAAAAGCCCGAGCATCCCGATGATCGGTCTCTCCCACTTTCAGTGCGAACCTAACGTTGAAGGTTCGCGTGTTAGTCAGAGGGCCGAATAGCTATTCGCATGTCAATTGACTTTGGTAACTTTGTAACTTTGAAATAAAGCGCTTTGTATGTCCTTTGTAACCTGTGTTGGTGTGTTTCCTTTTGGGCTTCCCGGCCTCATATCAATTTCTCTGTTTCCACAGTTGGCGCCCGAATAGGGACCCTCAAGATTGATGCCGGATCATTGAAGGTTGACGCAGACTATCGAATTGGGATCGGACGGTGTGATTCTGCGGGCCCGACCGATCGAGACGCGATACCTCGGCAGCGCTGCGCGATCCGATCCTTGGGCGATAGTCGTGCGGTCTGACACGGCATCTTGACGAGGGTCCAATTCCGAGGCGGGCAGATTTGCCGAAATCACCGAACGCAGGTAAAATTCGTTAGTTGAAGTCCTTTGTAAACCGTACGGTCCTCCTTAGGTTTGGTCAGGTGTAGTCGTGACCCGGCTCTTAATTTAACCCTGACAATTTGAATTTGGCGTATTGTATCTGCAGACACAATTATTGGACCAGGTAACACCAATTCTTTGAGAAATGCCTGGGAAATTGTCTAGCTGTTTTAGGGCTCTATTCCGCAGCGATCGACAATCTTTGGAATTTAGCCATCCGGCACCACAGGAGGGGTCGCCGGCGTGTACTATGTACTGTAAGTATGGCATTGGTAGTATTGTATTTAATGACATTTGGCACAGACAGACCAGAAATGCCTCCGAATTTCAGTGGCCAATCAATGGTAGTTTCGAGATCCCCCGTATCGAATACTTAGAGTCGATATTGCTTAAGAAAAAGGCTAGGCCAGCAGCCTTTGATGTGTTACAAAACTGGAAAAAGGAAGCATTACAGCAGCTTAAAAGTAGGGATAAACATGCACGACGTCATAAAACGAATGCCGAAAAGGCATTGTTATATGACAAGGAAAAACGATTAGATGAAACCCAGAAAATGGACAGAGCTTTCTCGCTCGGAGTCCAGAAAATTTACCCCTCTAAAGATTTCCATGTTTCCGAGGAGTTTATTGAGAAAATATTAAACGAACGGAGGCCTGATTCTTCAGCGCCACCACCGTATGCTCCCGTTGTGGGCGCTCTTCCCATTCCTGCTATTGTTCCTATCGCTATTCCTACTCCTCCTACACAGCCTACTACCCCTAGTTCTTTAGTTGTCGCTCCTCCGTCTATTTCGTCTGTTACATTACCTCTTTCCCCTGCACCCATGTTAGGTTCACCTACACTTTCGATTCCGGGGAGTCCTGTGTTCATTAAATCAGATCCCGGTGCAGGGTCGAGAATAGTGACTCGTAGTACTGTTCCTGCAGGCAGGAAACAGGAACTATTTGCTTGGGCTAAACATTGCATGGAAAAAGGTGATCAAACTGATGTATTTTCAACATTATCTAATTTGCACGATTTTCCCGAGAAAAACGTTTTTATTGAAGGACTGGGCATTCATTTATGTGTAATGTGGGGTAGATTGCAGACTTCGGATCTCCCACAAGGGGTGAGAGATCTGAATGCCTTGGCACTCTCGAGGGATACAGAGCAGGAAGTATATGGGCATGTCGATAAGTTGTTTGAGTTTAGAAGGGATTTTGAAAGGTTACAAAACGAGGATGATGAGGACGATAGGATATATGTGCAGAAACGGTTCCTTTCGTGCCGAAGATCAGCACCTGAGGAAGTACGGATTTGTACCAGAGATGCGATTCGGTGGATCTCGGATTCATCGATACCGCCAGATGAGGTATATGACACATATAGTCAATACACGGTAGAGATGCAAAGGAAGGTGATCCAAGTGATGGTACAGCATTTACAGGAGGAATGTATAAGGAAAAAGGCTGGTTGCCCCACAGAGTTATTAGGTATTTGTAAAAGAGCTTTTTCGCCCGACACTTCTACAGCTGCTTTAGCGCTCGATTTGGCCTTATTACTTAGTAAGCGGTCGGAGGTCCCTATATCTCAGTTGCCTATGAGAGAGGTCCCTCCGACCCTTGTCCCAAAAGTAGAAATCCCCGCCAACGCGGCGGCTGGTACTCCCGCGGTGGATATCCCTGCACATTACGTATCACAGTTTGTTCACGTCCCGTTCTCTCGACAGGAAGTGAACACGATTAGACAATCAGTCCCTGACATCAGGAAGAACCCGACAGGGTTTTACAAAGAAATAGAATCCGTTTTGCAGTCTTCTGTGTTCACCTTAAGTGACATGGATTTATTGTTTCCAGTGCTTTTACCTGTTGATGTATGAAAACAGGTACGAACAATAGATGATGTGCCGGGGTTAGGGGATACATGGGTAAATTTGACTAGAATAGATGGGGAACGACCAGCTAGTGAGAAACCACCCCAGGTAATACTCACTTTACCCGATAGAATAGTTGCCAAATTAAAAACTATAATCCCAGAAAAAAGGATTATTTGGGACAGGCTTACGGCCTGCGTCCAAGGGAAAACTGAAGGTACTACTGAATTCTTTAATAGATTCGAACAGGTGTTCTCCGACTTCAGTGGACAGGATTTAGGTACAGAGTCGGGGAAGAGGTTGTTTGTGGACAAATTCGTGCGTGGATTGTTGCCCGACATCCAGTCACAAATTATGTCCTCAGAGAGCGCTTGGCAGGCAAAATCTCAGTCAGAGGTTTTGCATATGGCTCAGTATTATGAGAATCGGGTTAATAACGAAAAAGAGAAAATCGAAAAAAGAAGGGGTGACCTAAAGACTAAGGTATTGTTGCAGCAAATTGTCAGACACCCCAGAGGAGGTACGACACAAACTAGAGGTCAGTACATTCCAAGAGGAAATACTCCTCTAAATTCTATAAATATTAATCAGTGTGCTTATTGCCGCCAGGAAGGTCACTGGCGAGCACAGTGCCCTGCCCTCCGTCAGAGGTCAGGAGGCACATTCGGAGGTATGGGTAGGCGACCACGGGGCCGCCCTGGAACAGGGGGCCCTGATAGGGGTCAGCTTCTACAAGATCCACAGCAACCTTTTTCACGGGAAAATCAGACTCTGAGTATGGACTCGAGAAATATATTTGATCACCCTTCCGCCGCCTATCTTTCTGAGGAACTTCCCTTTGATGAAGTTCTGCCTTATTAGGATTGCCCGAAGCAGCGTTTGGAACCTTTACCTATTCCCGTTATTCAGAAGGGCCCCTATGTTGAATTATTGGTGGGGAATAGGAAACATCAGTTCTTGATCGACACTGGAGCACAGAAGTGCTCCATCGACCATTCTCGGGTTCCAAACATCCCCCTGTCAGGGCAAACAAATGTTTCTATAGGGTTCTCTGGTATACCAACTGTTTGTCCGGTTTCTGCACCGGTACCCGTTTCTTTGGGCCCTTTTACAGACCAGTGCCCTTTTCTTCTTACTTCAAACTGTGGAGAAAATTTGCTGGGGTTGAATTTGTTGAAGAAATTGAATGCAGTGATTCATTGTTCCCCTGACGGAATAAGATTAACAGTTTCACCACAGCAACCCTTTAACTCCCAATACTTGACCCGACCTCTACCTCCCGAATTTGACAATGATGTCGGGATATTGCACATTGACCCTGTTAAGAATAGTATTGAAACATGGGGTTAAGCTACCGCGCATTCCGCAATATAAAATTTCAGTTGAGGGCGAGCGCGCTCTGAAATGCATTGTCTCCGATTTTGTACATCGTGGAGTGATCGAAGAGATTACAGGTAGCTTATGTAATAGTCCGATCTTGGCGGTATATAAGAAAGGCGACAATGCAATTCCGTACCGGTTTATAATAGATCTTCGTGCTATTAACCGGGTAGTGGCCCCACAATTTCCAATCGTGCCTGATGTAACAACAATCTTAACAATGATCCCTGCTACGGCTACACACTTTAGTGTCGTAGATTTGAAAAACGCCTTCTTTAGTATTCCGATACACAAGGAGAGCAGGTATTTGTTCGCGTTCACCTTGGGGGGACACTCATTTACATTCACAAGGGCACCTCAAGGGTATACTGAAAGTCCTAGTATCTATAGTAGAGCCTTAAAAGAGCAGCTCGACACCCTTGAACTGCCACCTACTTGCACGCTGCTTCAATATGTAGACGATTTGCTCCTAGCTGCAGACTCTGAGAAAGCTTGTAAAGAAGGCACTATATTGTTGCTTGTTCATTTAGCTGAACATGGTCACAAAGCTTCACTTAGGAAATGTCAATATTGTTGCCAGGAGGTTGCCTATTTAGGCTACCTCCTGTCAAAGGAGGGGAGAAGATTGACACCTGAACGAATAAAACACATTTCTGGCATGTCTGTCCCAAAAACACAGAAGGAAGTCAGAGCCCTGATAGGGATGGCGTCCTACTGTAGACTGTGGATCCCGAACTTTGCCCTAGTGGTAAAACCGATGTTGGCTTTGACGAAGAAGGGCATTTCTCTGCCACTGCCATGGGAATCGGAACATCAACGATCATTTGAGCTTCTCAAAGCCGCGCTGTGTTCAGCACCGGTTCTGGGTACACCAAATTACGATAAGGCCTTTGTGTTGTTTGTGCATGAATGTAATGGATGTGCTTTGTCTGTGTTAACGCAGGAACATGGAGGGAAGAATAGGCCGTGCGGCTATTATTCCTCCGCCCTCGATCCTGTTGCATGCGCTTTGCCGCGATGTCTGCGCGCTGTTGCTGCTGCTGCTGCGTCTGTAAAACAGAGTGAGGGGATGGTCCTAGGCCACGATTTGATTCTGATGGTACCTCACTCTGTTGATATTCTATTGAATAAAACTCAAACACAACACCTTACTTCTGCCCGGTTGACCAGGTATGAATTAGTTCTATTTGCTCCTCATATCCAAATTAAAAGGTGTTGTGTTCTCAATCCGGCTGAACTTTTGCCTCTCCTGCAAACTTCTGCTTGCGGCGATGATGGATCACATGACTGCCTGTACGCCACCGAACAAGAAACAAAGGGCAGAATAGACCTTTCAGATACTCCTTTGGAGAATGCGGAAGGGGAGCTGTTTTGTGATGGCTCCTGTTTTAAACTTCCGAATGGCACATCTACAGCTGCTTATGCAGTTACTACTTTGAATAAGATTGTAGAAACTAAAAGGATTCCGCATAACTCTGCGCAGGCCGCAGAGATTATAGCGTTGACCCGTGCTTGTGAGCTCTCCCAAGGGCATAGAGTTAATATTTATACGGATAGTCAGTACGCCTTTGGGGTGGCTCACAACTTCGGAAAACTGTAGTCGGAAAGAGGGTTTCTGACCTCACATGGGACCAAGATTCAGCATGGCCCCTTAATAGTACAACTACTCTCAGCACTCTCACTCCCTGAACAACTAGCGATCATGAAATGTGCAGCACATCGGAAGGTCATAGACGATGTGGGCAAGGGAAATGCTTTTGCAGATTCGATAGCTAGACAAACAGCCACAGACCTTAGCACAGACATGTATACCTCGAGGGAAGTGAGAGATGGTTGTATAATAGATGAAGGCATTGGGTCTGTGCGAGATATTCAGACTGATGCCACTGCTGAAGAATCTAGGAAATGGGCTGAAGGCATGGGGAAATTGGATGACGAAGGGTGTTGGGTGGACACATCTGACGGGAAATGGTTGCTTCCTGATTCTTATGTATTAGCAATGGTCACAATGGCACACGGTCCAACACATGTGTGTGCCCAGCAAATTGCGAAGATATTACAGCAGGTTTGGGTGAATGACAAAATTTTGGAAACTTCAAAAAGATACGTTGAAAACTGTATGATTTGCCTGCAACACAATGTGGGTAAAGGGACAGTGACTCCAAGGGGAAGTTTTGGGCCCCCCTCTGTCCCCTTTGAAACCATTCACCTTGATTTCATTGAAATGGAACGTTGTAATAACTTGAAATATGTTCTTGTTATCATTTGTGCTTTTAGCAAATGGGTCGAGGCTTTCCCGCCATGACTACCGCAAAGATCTTGGTGAAAGAATATTTTCCTCGATTTGGGCTCCCGAGGATAATCTGGTCGGATAATGGCCCACATTTCATCGCAGCTGTAATATTGCAAATATGTGTTGCCTTAGGGATTGAGAAACGTTTTCATTCAGCTAGGCACCCTCAAGGTGCGGGGTTGGTAGAAAGACACAATGGTATTTTGAAAAACAAACTTGCAAAAACATGTGCCGACACTAAATTAAAATGGCCAGATGCTTTACCCATTGTATTGTTAGCTATGCGCACCACACCCCAGACTAGAACTGGGCTTTCTCCATTCGAGGTAGTAATGGGAAGGCCTGCTAATATTTGGGGTCTCCCTAAACCTAAAGCCCTGAGGGATGTGGAGAATGTATTGCTCGTAGATTATTGTAATCAATTGACTAAAAACCTGTATTTCATTTACCACCAGGTGAACGCCGCCTTACCTGTACGGTTTACGGGCCCAGGACACGATATATTGCCCGGCAGCTGGATCCTGGTAAAGGCCTACGAAAGGTCTTCCTGTCTCGCGCCTCGCTGGCGGGGACCCTACCAGGTTTTATTGGTCACCAGGACGGCAGTGCGGGTGGCAGGAAAGAAGAACTGGGTACATGCAACGCATGTGAAGAAGATCCCTCACCCGACGCCACACATTACAGAAGAAACAGAACCCCTTGCTGATGCTACGATCTCTGATCTCGGAGTAGCAGGCAGCGCTGTGAGTGCGTCGGAGAAGTTCTCTGAGCCCGAGGAGCTCGGAGAGCCGTCCATCTCGTCTCCACGCTCTCTTGATCGATCACTTCCGGAAACTCTTGTTTCAAGTTCTGCGACTTCCGTCGCCACCGACGTGACGCTCCCCTCAGGGAGCGACGATACTTTGCTTTTGGATTCAGCAAACTTGGGTACCATCAGGTACAACCTTCGACCACGCGCTGCACGAGTATAGTACATCTGAAAGGAAGAAGGAGTGATCGAAATACTATTGTCTTTCCTTTTTTGGAACAAAGGAAAACGAGGGTTCTGTTGGCTAGGGTTGGGAAGGACTAAGAAGTCGCGCGGCCGAAGTGCCGCCAGCAACGAACATTGGGGCTGACGATCGGGATAACCATGATGCCTGCCGCCTTCACCGCTGCTCCTCGTATTGAACTATTAGATAAGGGGGTGACCGAATCGAACAATGGACAATGTGCCTGGGCCCTGAAAACGTACTGTTGTGTTCTTGTTTTGATTATTGTTAGTTTTGCAACCGCTGCCGTGGGACTTTGGTACTTTGAAGAAATTTATCCTTTGAAGCCTCTGTTACCGACCAAAATTGTACCAACTGTTTTGACTCCCTCTGTAAACCTTCACACTCTGTCCCCTAGGGACTCTCGGCATAGACAGAAATATCATAATAACACTTTGATGATAGTAATGAATGCTACGCATGCTATTCTTAATAGGAGTAATTGTTGGATTTGCACTCACTTACCACAACATGGGAACAAGGGACTGGGATGGTATATACATCCCCTACCTCTAACGACTTCCTGCTATGCCTCTCTTAGAGCACTCTTCTTTGGCCGGTGGAATGATAGCATCTCAGGGAACTTCGATGGCACTAATTTGAATGAATTTGAAAAACGTGAATTGTCTCCCCTGGGATGCTCGCTTTTCGCGAATAGGAGTAGACCTAATATCGCTTCTATTAGGCCGTCTGATAAACTTTCTTTTCCTTTTCAAAATCTAGTTACTTTTAAGATGGCTCCGATAGGCAATAACGATGCCATGCCTCCTTCTTATTCTGTAAATCACAATCCTGATTCTGTCCCTTTCTGTGTACAAAGAAATGGCACTAGGCCAATGGGAGATTTCGAGCCTTGTGTAAATATTGTAAATTTGACTGGGGAAAAATAGGCCTTTGTATGTAGGGGGACCGGTTTATTTTGTTTGTGGTAGTTTAGCTTTTCCCTGGTTGCCCAAGGATTGGCAGGGGACTTGTTATTTAGGGATATTGTTACCAGGTGTGTTTATAGCCAGTACCTTAGAGGTATCTAAGGCTCGCCCGCGACGGGATAATGATGGAGATACCCCTGGACAAGTATTCGGGGATATAGCCAAATCAGTAGTCCCCTTCTGGGGACAAATAGTAAATTCAGAAAACATTAGGGGATTAGCGAGGGTATTGGAGAAAACGATCAACCGGACCACGGACATACTTTACAATATGACCTTAGAGCAAAAGGCGATAAGATTGGTAGCACTTCAAAATCGAATGGCATTAGATGTCATTTTAGCTGAACGAGGTGGAGTATGTAAATTAGTGGGGTCCGCTTGCTGTGTTTTCGTACCAGATTCTTCATCAACAATATTTAAAGCAATTCAGAATTTACACACTCTTAGTTCTGAAGTCCATATCCCTGTAGGAGACTGGAGCCTTAGTACTTGGTTTTGGGATTCTCTACGATCTTGGGGGTGGAAGGTGCTTTCTGTTATTTTAGGTATTTTAGGGACTCTGTTATTTCTTTGCTGCTGTTTTCAATGCCTCCCGAGTATATGCGGAATGATAGGGGGATGTTGTGCCCAAGTTATGAGCGCAATAGGGCGTAGAATATATACCCCGAAGACAGCATCTAAAGAATTCATGTTGCAAGAAGTTCTTATGAACAACTTTATGGCCATTGACATTTCAGACAATGATGCGGAACCTATGAATGATAATGCCTTCAAGTATTTTCAAGAGTATTAGGAAATAATGTTTTAGCACTTGGCATAGGCCAAAAGGAGGGTCTGTGGAAATCGATATAATATTGTGACCCCAATCGCATCGTTTAAATGTATGTTGGCCTACGCCAAGCTGTCTAAAGAATATTATGTACATAGGTTCCGCGGCAAGGTCTTGACCTTAATGTATCGTGAAAGCTGCCATCTTGGATTTAGCCGCCATTTTAGGTACTCTTGCCGTGTGAAAGTCACCTCGAATCACAAAATGGAGGCCGAATGACATTTCGAGTAAGACTTCGGCTATGGTGACCTCCGCACACGTGAATGAATAATATGTCCGCAGGCTACCTGTTAGGGTCATGAACTAAGACCCTGTCCTCTGTTTAACTTAGGTGTAAATATGTAACTGTATCAGCGGAATCGATCTAATATATGGAAATTGCATGTTCAACCTGGCTACGAACCCTAGCCGTTGTTCCAAGAATGGTTAACTTGCAAGAGGGCTGGCCATTGCAGCACAAAATGTATAAAAGCCCGAGCATCCCGATGATCGGTCTCTCCCACTTTCAGTGCGAACCTAACGTTGAAGGTTTGCGTGTTAGTCAGAGGGCCGAATAGCTATTCGCATGTCAATTGACTTTGGTAACTTTGTAACTTTGAAATAAAGCGCTTTGTATGTCCTTTGTAACCTGTGTTGGTGTGTTTCCTTTTGGGCTTCCCGGCCTCATATCAATTTCTCTGTTTCCACAAAGGAACTACAAGAACTAGTCATCTCCAATTATCATGACACCCTGATGGAAGGACATCCAGGTATAGCAAAAACTGAAGCTAAAATTAAGAGACAATTCTGGTGGCCCACCGGGCGAAAAGATGTAAAGTCATTTGTAATGTCTTGTGGCATTTGCGCCCAAAACAAAAGTCAGAAGAAAAAACCAGCTGGCCTCTTACAACCTTTGGATATTCCACCTACACCATGGCACACCTTATCGTTAGACTTTATTACAGATCTACCTCCATATAATGGATTTAACACCATTCTAGTTATTGTGGATCTTTTTTCCAAGATGGCCCACTTTATTCCTCTAAAAGGATTACCTTCTGCTTCAATTCTGGCCAAGGAGTTCCTCGAAAACATTGTTCGAATACACGGATTTCCTTCCGTATTGGTCTCTGACCGAGGTAGTCAATTCATTTCACATTTTTGGAAGAAATGTTGTCAACTGGCGCAAATCGACGTGAGGTTATCAACCAGTCACCATCCCCAGACCGATGTTCAGACGAAGAGGACCAACCAGACCCTTGAACAGTACCTACGTTGCATGCTACACCAGACCGAAAGTAATTGGAAAGATATTTTATGGGTTTCCTAGTATGCATACAATAACTCTGTACATTCAGGAACCGGAAAAAGCCCCTTTTATACCATATATGGACATCACCCTCGAACCTCATAACTAGATTCAACTCAGCATTTAGAAATGCCTGCAGTTAGTCATTTGCATTCTACTATTACACAAGCCTTTAAAGAGGCAACAGAACATTTGAAACAAGCAAAAGAGAAATATAAGAAAAATGATGATCAATATAGAAGTGAAACTCCACAATACCAGATTGGGGATCAAGTTTGGCTGGCTACAAAACACATACCTCTGAAGGGAACTCTGACTTTTAACCCTAGATATTTGGGACCTCACACTATTAAGGCCATTATCAACCCAGTAGCCGTCAAATTGGAATTACCCTCTAATATGGGCATTCATCCTGTCTTTCATGTTTCACTTTTAAAACCAGTTCAACCAGGAACAAGATTAACCAAACCACCCGACCCCATCTTGATAGATGGAGAACCTGAATTTGAGGTAAAAAATATCCTGGACTCCAAGATGGTTAAATCAAAACTTTTTTATTTAATCGATTGGAAGGACTACTGACCTCAAGAAAGGTCATGGGAACCTAGTGACCACGTCCATGCACCTCGGTTGGTGAAAAGATTCCATCGGAGCTTCCCAGACAAACCAGAGCCCAGGGGAAGAACAACTTTAGGAGGGGCCTTGGGGGGGGGGGGGAGAGCTGTCATGATGCCTACCCCCAGGCATCCGGACCAAGCCCATCATCCCCGGGAGCAGGCATCTAGACATTTAGTAAAACCTCAGCAGCCTCGGCTAGGGGCTATCTGGGTTCAGTCCTGGCACCTTAGGCGCCAGGCTCATAGTAGAAATCATTCCTGGCACCTAAGGCGCCAGGCTCATAGTCATTACTTACCTCAGGCAGACCATGCTGCAAATGACTCCAATCCAACATGAAGCCTGAAAGGGACTATTTTTCTACAGGGACTGTTTTTTACTCGGGTGTGGTTCTAGGGACTTCTTACCTACGACTACTTTTGAGGCTATTTAAACCACGCCCGACCAGCAACACACGCTTCGTGTTATTCTGCATCAAGCAGCGTAACGCTCACCGTGCCTGCAGCCTGCATCCAGTCTTCTGCCACGCCCGCCTCGAATCCGGAGCTCCTAAAACAAAGAGGAAAGAAAGGGACAAGGTTAGAAAACCAACTTATTTCTATTCCACACCTGATTCTGGATCCATCTCGTCTCCGGACCTGTAAAGAACATCATTTCTGCACGCGCCGCACCTCCAGCTTCAGCGCCGCGGCATACTCACCAGTCTTCACAGCATCCTTCGGGTCGGCGCTGCCTCCATCATTTCTTCGCCGAACTTCGTCACCTAGGAGACAAAAGAAAACCACAAGGTGAGCCTAGGGAACCAACAAATATAATTCTTACCACCATAGACTTACCTGATTTACCACCGGAGGCATACCTTTGTGACTCTCCATATTTTCACATGCCGCATCTGTAAAGAGAGACAAAACAACACGTTTTCCACGTGCAACATTTACCGGACAGCACCGGGTAATACAGACTCTTACCTGAGTGCCACCAGCTGCCACAAGAGCATCTTTTCACGAGCCAGCTGCAAGACAAGGAAGGGGGGATCAAGAGTGAACATCGGACATATTGAACTCTATGAACTTAATACTTTCTGGTCACCAGGAACCTCAGAGTCAATACTCTCCGGAACTCTCCCGAGCCTTCAAACCAGTGAAGTAACTGAAATCGACGCGCCCCTGCAAATCCACGCAGGATGGAGAGCTCATCTTTCAAGAATATAAGGTGAGATTGCTGTGAGGGCATTTCGGAGGTGATTAGTTAGGGAGGACTGTGGGGGTGCCATCACTTGAATCCACAAGTGGCTAAATCCATCTCTCCACATGCAGGAGAAGATTTCTACGGGTTAAGCAGACAAGATTAGGTGGGCAGATCCAGTCAATCATCACTGCACTACGCATCACGTGGGTGGAGACCACAGCTGTCCGGGTCCGACCGATGCCCCTGTGGGAGCTAGGTGAGCGTAACATATGGACTCATTCGATACTCATCGGGGCTGGGCACCATTGATGGAACAAACTCATCATTTCTTGGGTCGTTACTAAGTGGTTGTTGGACTATTGAATGTTCAAGAGAGTTGGAATCATTGGTGTGGTGTATGGCAGATTTTTCAGATATGGGAAAACTAATGTTTTGCCTTGCTGCAGCAACCGATGACAGGATTCTTGGTGTAAAAATACTGTCAATATCTCGACCATCTCTGTGTGGAATATAGCGGGAGGGTACAGTATATGAGTAGTTTGGTAAATTGTTATAAAGAAAAACATTCTCCACCCCATATTTCCTTTGAGTGACAGGAGTCGAGGGCTCATCCAAGAGCCTAATTCGCTTTCCTAGTTCAGATTCAATTGCAGGAGCTAACATTGAAAAGTAAGCATGATGATTATCAAAGCCTTCCACACCCATTGTTCTTTTGATCATGTCTCTAACAAGATTATCACCCAAATCGTCACACTCATTTTCCCATCGTACAGGCGAAATTTTGTTTGCTTCTTTTATAGTCAAAGAACCTGTAGCGTGTGTTAGAGTGGGCGTGTTTTTGTAAAACCCTAGGGTTTCACTCTCATACGGAGGGAATGCTTTTTCTGAAGGCACTTCCTCATTACAGTTTTCCTCAGGATAGCTTGTTACTCCTTGTAAAGGAGCTCCAGTCTCAACATCTAGGTCATTTTTATGTGATCCTAAAATTTCACTCTCACTCGAAGGGAGCGCTTTGTCTGAAGGCACTTCCTTATTTCAATTTACCTCAGGGTGAGTTATTTCACCTTGTGAAGGAGCTCAAATCTGAAACTCTGGGTCATTATTATTGATTCCCGCAAGATGTAAGAATTGAGGCTCAGTATTTTTATCTGAAAGCAAGAGAATAGTCTCGACACTGATATTACTAGGATTAGCTAGGAGCCCGCCCACCGACACATTTACTGTAAGTCCCAAGTTCTCAAACTCATGTAGAGTGCAAGGCATAGTTTCTGAACGCTTTGGAATAGGGGCTAACTCATTTGCCTCATGTGTTGTTCCACCCTCAGTAAGTATGGGGTGAGAGCTGGTGGAAGGAGCTGAGCTTTCAATTTGGGAAATTTTCTGTTTGCCCGTTATGAGTTTTCTGCCGCTCCGCAATCCATTTACCATTGTAGGATTACGTCTCTCTCAAAGCATGCAACTGCAGTAAGAATCACTCTAGGTGTGGGCACGTTCAAGATAGCTTGAGTGAACGTGTCAACTTAAAATAATTACTTGAATGCATACAAGTAAAAAAGCATTTTTTAAGTAGGACAAGTAGCACCAAGCTCAATGGTATAGCTAGTGCACACACTCGAACTCCCAATTGTCGATATCTAGTATAATACTTTAGAGCTGTACTCACCCTTACCCCATCAGCCTAACAGGCCAACAGCCTTACACTTCCAAGGCACTTTCAATGCGCGCGCCCAATGCTCATGTGCCCGTGTGTATGTAGGCTTGCTGGGAGGGTGGAAGGGTGAGGTAGCGGAGCCTTAACACGCAGGGGATCTGTAAAGGGCAGAGAGCAACAAAACGTTAGCGTGAGGTGGCGCGCCGATTTACAACACAAGGCGTCACTGCAGTGAGGAGGGGCCAACGACACCCACCCTCAATGGCTCCACACCCAATTGCTCTCCACCCCCAATGGCTCCACATCAGATCTCGTGAGGTAAGAAGTCACAGATTGTTAATACAGAAATGTCAATATTGAATATTTACTCTGGGCTTTGAAGTCCAAAAATGAAGTGTGTCAGTCCAAGTAAGCACAGCGTTGGTGTTTCGCCATATCCATGCTGCAGCACTTCCTCTTGTCCTTACAGTCCCGTTAAGGAGTCTCAGGTCAAAACAGCACAGCAACGTTGCAGCCCAACAGCCTTACACTTTCAGGGCACTTCCAATGCACGCGCCCAATGCGCACGTGCCAGAGTGTATGTAGGCTTGCTGGGAGGCTGGAAGGGTGAGGGGGCGGAGCCTTAACACGCAGGGGATCTGTAAAGAGCAGAGAGCAACAAAACGTTAGCGTGATGTGGCGTGTCGAGTTACAACACAAGGAGTCACTGCAGTGAGGCGGGGCCGAACACACCCACCCTCAACTGCTCCACACCCAATTGCTCTCCACCCTCAATGGCTCCACACCAGATCTCGTGAGGTAAGAGGTCACAGATTGTTAATACAGAAATGTCAATATTGAATATTTACTCTGGGCTTTGAAGTCCAAAAATGAAGTGTGTCAGTTCAAGTAAGCACAGCGTTGGCGTTTCATCGCATCCACGCTGCAGCACTTCCTCTTGTCCTTACAGTTCTGTTAAGGCGTCTCGACAAAACAGCATCGCAACGTTGCAGCCCAACAGCCTTACACTTCCAAGGCACTTCCAATGCGTGCGCCCAATGCACACGTGCCCTAGTGTATGTAGGCTTGCTGGGAGGCTGGATGGGTGAGGGGGTGGAGCCTTAACACGCAGGGGATTCTGGGCTTTGAAGTCCAAAATGAAGTGTGTCAGTCCAAGTAAGCACAGTGTTGGCGTTTCGCCGTTTCCACACTGCAGCACTTCCTCTTGTCCTTACAGTCCCGTTAAGGCATCTCAGGTCAAACAGCACAGCATCGTTGCAGTCCAACAGCCTTACACTTCCAAGGCACTTCCAATGCGCACCTCAGGGCCCTTTCAATTCTATAATCCGCCATGAAAATATTCTAAAACATTGTTGCAAGTAGAGTATGTAAAACATCTACTGGCAATCATTCGCCCAGACAAGTTCCGAGTAGGATGCAGCGAGTGAGCAATCTAGGAAGGGTGGCTGTCCACTGGCAGTGGTTACATTAGATCCCTAGAAAGCAATTCACTCTCTAGGACAGGAATACAGATGCGTAATGTGTAAGGACTTGATCAAATGGATGCGGTGGCTGACAGTAGAGGCAACAACTAGAGGGAGAACAAACTACAGAAACTGAGATGACCCTCAGGGGTGCACAAGATGCGGCCCGTGGTCCGAATGCGGCCCTTCAGGACATTATTTATGGCCCTCCAAGTCACATGAGTTGAATGATGCAGTGCTGCCTGCTATAAGTCAGTCTGTCCTAAGTCTGTCATGTAAGGTGTGGGAAGCATCGGTGGTCCATTTTTATGTCTTTGCAGTTTTACTTCGATTTAAAATATGATTTTTCGTCGCCTAATACAAATAAATTAAAATGGGAATAGAATTAAAAGGATATGCAACATGAGGTATAGTAAAAAAGTAATAGATTAAAAAGTCCATCTCAAAATCCATGTTTTTTCACTCAGATCCACACAACAATGCCCCTATAACCAGGCTCATTCCCATGGATTGTGCGGCCAACTTTATGGGACTTGTGTTATACATTCGGCCCTCCAGCGAAATCAGTTGTGCACCCCTGCTTAGATTATACTGGTTATGGTGAAGGTGCATCCTGGTGATTGGGCTGTAAATAAGTTAACAACCCGCACAATAGGCCCGGCTTTAAGTTAGCCAGGGTAGCACACCTGCAGTCTCCCAAAAGTGCTCCCAAGTGAGGGTGCTCTCAGTCCCTCACTAAAAAGCACTAATGCAATTTCTGCTGTGCACATATCCTGAGTCTGGCAGGCAGCACACTCCTGGGGAATTATGCTACTTGAGAATTGCAGGCACAAGCATCATCCTCTCCAGAGTAGCACATAAGTATATAAGGTTTGTTCTTTGTAGACATTTTACTGTTATGGTGAGCTTTGTGAAAAATGAAATTAGCGTGCATTATGTGCTCGGAAGGATTTCATGCTTGAATCGCTATCACAGAATAATTGTCCCACATACACATGTATTGTCATTCGTATGGTCCTAAAATAAACTTTGATTTGTTGCAAAACAGCCAGAAACCCACATTGGTGTTGTTTGCCTCCCTGAGCTTTCATATAGGTGACTTATTTACAAAATAAGCTGACTTTGTTCTATGCAGAGTGAGAAAGTGAATCAGTGAAATGTATTCATAGAACTAGCCAGGGAGAGATTTAGTGGCATGCAGTGATAAAATTGCGGCAGAAATGTCGCCTGTACAAAGAAATCGCTGCAAAAATGCTGTGGTTTGACCCGGTAAAGGTGTACCCCATTATACCATTTAAGTGGAGCGGGGGGGGGGGGTTGCAGGGGTGTCCCCCGCCCCTCTTAAATGGTATAATGGGTCCAGGGGTTGCAGGGATGTCCCCTGCATCCTTTACATGGATTGCGGCAGCAAAACCACAGCCTTTTTGCTGCAATATTTTGTGTCCACAGCCATTTTTGCCACGATTTTAACACATGGAACTGATTTAGTTACACCATGGAGACTGGATGAAAACAAGACCACATGAGACCATGCTGAGTGACCCAAAATCCATATTTGCAGGGCCTCCTGATGTATTGTTTGCGGAAGATGGTCCTTTCACAAGCAGCATTATTTAGGACATGGCCAACACTTAGGCCACACCCCCTTGTTACAGCTCGCCCTCGATTTCTCATCCCACTTGAAGCACTGACCATGGTTATGGGTCTGAGACACAACAGAGGTCACATATCGAAAGTAAGGGATGTTAAAACCTACTACAGTTTGCTTCCCGGTGCTGTAACGCCTAATTCCTTTGGACATCAGACTGAAAAGTATAGCCTCTGAACACAGAGTCAACCTAAACCATAAGAGACAGGCTCAGAGCATGCATATTTTAATCCAGTGTACAAAGTGAGGGCTGCAAAATCAATATTCCTGCTCCTAGCTACCACTGCAGCCCCAGGACTAATGTCAATGTGCATCCAATCCCCATCCCCACAGGACATTCACAACGTGGGGGAGCAGAAGGACCCGACATTAGAGGATGGTGGGGTGACATGAGCTTCAGCAAAGATGCAGTATTTCCCGGCATCAGACTGTGGCTGTGTTCATGAGAGTGAAAATCAGGACATGTTCTCTCTTTTTCAACTCATGTGGTGTCAACACTATGACATATTAAAAGTGAAAGGACAGCTAAGTCACTGTGCCTTCACTGTTAACATCACGGCCAACTTCCAAAGCAGTCACCAAGGGATAAGCACACGACTCGAAACCAAGAGTACTGTACTTCTGGTTCATTGTGCAAAACATATAGAGGGTAAAGGCCTGCAAGCAGGCATTCTACAGAGCAAGGCACATTTTTCAAATAACAGTGAAAAGGGTTTTAAGGTAAACACAAATAACTAAGATGGGTGTTCACGCCAGAGTCTAAGAAAGGATTGCGGGAGTATGTCCAAGTTCCATAAACTACAACATTTCATGTTCACGGTTTTTATCACCCTGCATTGTAATCACACAGAGAGCCCTGTGAGCTGGAAGGAACGATCCTGCCCACACGGACATTGTGGGAGAGGGGCAGGGGAAACGGGATGACACGTGACCGCAGCACGCATGGATTGGTCCCCGGGCTGGCGTTGTATAAAGAGAAAGGGAAGATGCCCCTCTTTTAAGCAAGGAAGCGTGGGAGAAGGACACAGTGGCTGTGTGAGCAGCAGCTCCATCAGAAAATGAGATCATGGCTGCCATTTCAGTCCTTCAGGCAGCAGGTCAGAGGAGGGTGGATGGGAGGGTAGTTTTGAATGAAGATGATACAAATGATATGAGTTTAGGGGACGATGTGGAGGGAGGAGGCAGGCGAAGCACCAGCATGAGAGGGACTCCCAAGAAGAGGGCTGCTCAGCAGGGTTAAGGAGGGGAGAAAGTTTGAAAAGGAATGGAGAAAAGGATGGGGATGCAAAGAGGAGGAACTACCCAAGTGTGCAGGGAAAAATGTGGTTAGGCACAATAAGAAGGTGGCCAAGGGGAGAGAGCCAGATCAGAAGTGAATAAAGGGGAGTTGGTGAGGCAATAGCAGTCTTACTCAACACCGAACAGTCCTTTGACTCTGTTGAGTGGCTCTTTCTCTTTGCCATCCTGAGGCGCATGGGCCTTGGCAATCGCTTCCTTAAATTGATCGCTATCCTATACAATCACCCCATCTCCAACCTCATCCTGGGGAATGCCAGGTCCTCATAAATAAAACTACAGACGGGGATCAGACAGGGATGCCCTCTGTCACCGGTGCTGTTCGCACTGGTGATGGAGCCCCTGGCTTTCGATCTTCGAGCTCGCCATCTGGACAGAGGTCTCTCCATCGGACCCCACAAATTGATTATCTCCCTCTACACAGACGATGTAGCCCTCTTCATACATGGCCCGGCAGAGAACTTAAACCCGATCATGCGTGAGGTGATCAGATTTGGCAACTTCTCTGTTTTGAAAATCAACCACTCGAAATCTGTTATATTTCCTTTAACCGCAGCTACCTCAGAATTTGCTGATGACTTTGCATTCAAATGGCAACATTCAAAAGTCAGATACTTGGGCATATTCCTATCCAGATCCCATCAAGACATCATGCAAGATAACTACGGGACAATGGTCGAAACTCTACAAAGCAAAATAAACAGATGGAAACTCCTTCCGCTCACACTTTGGGGACGTGTCTCCCTGGTTAAAATGGTGATTCTTCCAAAACTATTATACCTCTTTGCAAACATTCCTCTATTACTGACACAACAGTTTCTCCATCGTATTCGTAGCATGATACTTGACTTGCTATGGGCAAGCAAGGTGGCAGAGTGGCGTAATCCATACTTATTCAGCCTGTGACAAAGGGTGGCCTCGCACTCCCAGACCTGGAATGCTACTACTTGGCCGCTCAAGCCCAGTTCCTTGGGCACTGGTACTCCACCGACTTCATCAGGCCACATGTTCAGTTCGAGCGGGCCCTGGCAACCCCATATCTCCTCAGACCAACTACCCTGGGACAACTCCACAAATCTCACACCACTCTAAACGTAGTCCATACGACCTATGACATTTGGAAGAAAATTGCGCAAAAAAGCGGCGTCCAGACCAGGTTCTCTCCGCTAATACCAGAAAAATGAATATCCGGAATCCCCTTAACCACTGAGAAGATATACCTAAGATGAATAGACAAGTTACAAATTAAGACACTAAGCGACCTATTCAGAGACGGCATGTTTCTTACTCCACAAAAAGCCGGTGACAAAGGCGGCAATAACGCCCTAGATTTGTTCAACTACTTTCGGCTATGCCACGCACTCCAAACCAGTTTCACCACATTTCCTTGACAGCCACCCACTTGGCAGCTGCTTCACGGGGTGATACAATCTCAAGGCGATGGCAGACTAGTCTCAGAGATATACAAGACACTCCTGAAAGACACAACAGCCACACCATCAGCACCTAAAAAGAAATGGGAGAAGGCCCTGAAAGCCACGATAGCAGACGAAGAATGGACCTAAATCCTGCAACAAACTCAAAAGGTTTCACTCAACACGCGGTACAAGCAAATACATTTTATCTACGTGCACCAGGTCTACCACACAACAGCGAAACTCCACTCGCAACGTGCAACAATCCTGGCAACCTGTGAGCACTGCAATGCACTAGAAGCAGACTTCTTACACCTAGCTTGGTCATGCCCATGCATTGCTCAATTCTGGAGCCTTGTACTAGAAAAATCCTCAGCAATCATCGGTGTTCAGTTAGAACCTGATTCAACTCTGGCACTTCTTGGCTTAACCAGACATATACTGTCCTCGGGGCGCAAACTGGCTGGTCCGCTATTAGTCCTGGCACGAAGAAGGTTTGCAAAGACTCTGCCTCTCCATGCCCGACTCCCAGACATCTGGGGTCCTTACATCGCATATCTGATCTCCACCGCTGACACTACCCCTTCACAGAAATCGTCCCCTGGGTCAGACCCTCGAGATCACCAGTGCTAAGTAAACGCCATCTGCAGAACACAAATTATATATGCCACTAGTGGACTTAACTGCTGTTGAACCTGGGGGGTGGGAGTCGGGCGAGGGATGGTAAGGATCTATGATTGCAGCCTGTGCAATGTTATTTGTTTACTGTTAATGAAAAACCAAAAATAAAGTTTAAAAAAAATAAAATATAGGGGAGTTGGTGGAGAAAAAGGGGGTTTATCAGCTGCAGAGTGGAAACATGATGAAAGAAAAGAAAGATGCCTTAACGCAGGGAGATCGCTTTAGAGGTCAGATTGTCAACATATTTGTTTAAGAAAGTTATAATTCTATTAAAGACACGTAGGCGAAGGATTTTGCTTCTCTTATCTTTACTCAACTCGAGCAGCATTACAGTAACAATATTAGTAGAACAAATAAAGTGAAAAACTTACATGTGCCATGTGAACAGAGTCTTTAGTAGTTCTCTTGTTATTGGTGATCAAATAAACATGTGATCCTATTCCTCCAATAGTCTCTCAACAACTCTACAAATCCGTCCACCATCTTCATATTGTCCTCTTTCATTCGTTTAACATCCAAGTTTTTGTCCCAACTGGTAAACGCTGGACTTTATCCAATCTCAACCTTATTCTCATGTTCCTGTCTGCTTGCTATCTCCCATGCAACCTGCAATCAAAGAAATGTTTTCGGTTCCTGGTCACACGGGCTGGGTAATCATGTTGCATGATAAAATACATCACATAATTGCATCATAATTAGGACATTATATTGTACATTTTCATGATTACAATTGGTGTCTTTAATAGAATTATGACGTTTTTAAACAAATGTGTTGAAAATCTCAATTCTATGTCAAGACCAGAGGCTCGGATTATGCTTGTTTAAAGCTTACTTACCACCAACCATGTCACCTTTTCCACTGGCTTGAAATAGAAAGTTTTAAATGTGGACTAATTTGTCCAATCTGCTGCTTTCAATTTATCCTCCAGTCATGCTCCTACACTAAAAGCTTTGGAAGCCATGGCTCCTCTCGCTGTGTGCGCGCCATAGTGTGAAATGTCAATGCCCGCTTGTCTCATCATCCATCTCATTCATCTTGCTAAAGTGGCTGCGCTACTGCCCCAAAAGGTCTCCTCAGCGCAATGAGCAACTGGGATACCCTGCAGGCCATATGTCATTTGTTTTATTTATATATGTCTACATGCACCGTACCAGGCATCATTTTGGATGTCTAGTGAATGATGCATAATCTGTAGTGTGCAGGTTCATTTTAGTTTGTCTAGTTATATAAAATGTCACTCCTGTGGGTGTAAATGTCTTTCTATCAACCTCTAACTCGCTTACGTCAGATACCCGTTTGCATGACAATAAGCATAATAACATTGTCATCTTAGCTGATAATTCCTTTGTGGATAGATCCTCGTTTTCTGGCCATGTTGTGAACATTTTTAACACTCTGTCTACATCCCATAATTGGTCATATTTAACCCTGGGGGTCTCATCAGTCTGATACCTTTCAGTAATCTACATACCAAGGGGTTTCCCTCTATTGTTCGTCTTTCTAAGTGGCTGTGTCCTGCTGATATCGCAGATCCAGCAATATTGATGGTCCTGTATGGTTTGCTTTGTGCTTCCATTTGTGCTTGAAAATTAGCTACATGTACTGCATCTGTTGTAGCTGAATTAACACTCCTCTCCATTCACCAGCTATGCCACTTTTACCATGCAGACCTGTATGCCTTTCTGGTCCTTTGCACAGGATTCCTCAATGATGTGCTCAGCCTCGTTCGATAGTCCTGGTTTAGCTCAGGCTCCCCTGATATCACCCACATAATGAGGTTGAGACTGTCTGACTCCACTAGAAGATAGTTGTTCCCCGTTGAGTCCTGAACAATCGATCCAATTCTCGGTAGTGCAATAAGGTTGTCGTATGACATTTCCATCAGATCTGGGAGCCATGCTTGTCCCCGCCATGGTGGAGTCACTAAGATTAACAATATTATTTGTCTCCTCACATGTGCCATCGTTCTCGCTATCATTCGAAATGTCAGGAAGGCATATTCTATTTCTGGGCCCCATACTTGCAGGAAAGCATCTCTCGCTTCTGCTTCAGGGCCTGGTCTCCAGCTGAAAAATTGAGCAATCTGTCTTTTCATTCTCAATGCAAATTGGTCCCTCTGAAATGGTCCCCATTTTGCCCACAGTGTTTGGAATACTGTCTCTTCCAGCTTCCAGTCACTGCCATCCATTAGGAAACTGGAGTTGCAATCTGCTACCTTGTTCAGACTGCCTGGCAGGTATTCTGCTGTCACTGAAATCCTTCTATGTAGGCATAAGTTACAGAACTCTTTCGCTAGATCCGCTAGCATCTTGGATATAGTTCCTCCTAACCTGTGTATATATCTCACTGCGGACACATAGTCCATCTTGTGGAGAATGCAATATTGTGCCTTCTCTTGTGTCCAGCATCTTACTGCGAACAAGCCTGCTAGAAGCTCCAGGCAGTTCATATGCATATCCAGTTCTTCCATCGACCATCTTCCTCCAGTCGTCATATTTCTGCACCGGGCTCCTCAGCCCCATCTGCTGGCATCCGACTCTACTATTAGGTATGGCGATGAGCCAAATATCACTCTCCCGTTCCATGCCTCCATATGCTGTAGCCACCACTGCATTTCCTCAGTGACCTCTTGGGATAGAGGTACTCTCCTTCCCTAAGAGGCCCCTTCCTGAGATGTTGTATCTTCAATCTCTGGAGGGCTCTGTAACGGAGTGGGCCTGGAAAGATTGCTTTTATTGATGATGCTAATCATCTCACTAGTCTGGCTATTTCTCGAATCGACAACCTTTCCTTTATTAGAGCACTCTTGATCTCTCTCTTTATGTCATTTACCTTATGAACCCGTAGACTTATGGGACCCCTCGGGGTGTTTACCAAGAATCCCTAAAACTCCATGGATTGATCTGGAGTCAGAACTGACGTCTCCCGGGTTGACCAGAAATCCCAGATGCTCTAGCAGCCCAGTGTGATGTTCACCTGCTGCTTGATCGTCTCTCTGTCTTGACACATTATGCAGATGTCATCTAAAACCACAATCACACATATCCCTTGTTCTCTTAGATATGTCACTACAGATTTAATCAACTTTGTGTAACACGATGGGACTGATGCTAGTCTAATTGGTAGACATGTGAATTCTCACATTTGTCCCTTCCATCTGAATCTTAACTACTTCCTCTGTTCTGTAGCTATTGGAACTGTCAGGTAAGCATACCTGAGATCTATTTTTACCAACCAATTGTTCAGTTGTAATAGGTCCCTCAGGAGGTGAAATGTCTGTACATTATGAAGCTGTTCCAATCTTTTAGATTTAAAACTGGTCTCAGCTTGTGTTTTCCCTTGACCAAAAACATATTGCTCACAAAGCTGTCTGACTGCTCTGACACTTGTGTTACAGCTTCTTTCTTTATAAAGGCTTTTATTTCTGTGTCTAGCAGATCTTTGTCTGCTGCGCTCTGTATTAATGTTTGGCCATCTTGTCTGAAATGGGTTGGAATGGAAATCTATTTGAAACCCTTGAACTGTATTCGTGACCCAGATGTCTGAAGATAAAACACACCAATGTTCTACACAATGCGGTAGTCTCCTGCCTACTGCGGGTACCCTCTGTATTGTACAGGTTTTCTGTATCAATGTTCTTGCCTGTGTTCTGCTAGTTGCTGGCCTTCTGGTTGCCTAGAGCCTCTACCCCTCCCTCTTCCTCTGGATGGGAAGAACAGTTTGGGTCTTTGGTCATCCGGCCTCTAGTGAATCCTGTTGTTGAAGGAGCTTTGATGACTGTACCGGATGGCTGAGCAGCCCCATTGTTTGGATGACTGCCTGTTTGTAATTTGAGCTGGTATAGGGACAGAGGAGTAGAAATGGAATTGGGAGGGTTTGTGTAAATGCTGAGCCCAGGGCAACAACTAAAAGAAGATGGTGGATCAGAGGAGTGGCACAGGAGGCAGAGGATTGAGCACAAGTGTATACTTAGATGTAGCCTGCACAGCTAGCCTCTGAATGGCTGGCCCCCCTCTGCGGGCCAGCAGTTTACCAAGACAGTTTCCAATTGTCACCTCTAGCTAGGGCCTCCCGCTTGGGTTCTATCTGGAATGTGGGGCTTAGAATTCTAAAGGGATATTTCTTTGTTTTAACTGGAAAGTTCAGCTCTAGCTGTTAAAGGGGCATGCTGCTTCCCTGCAGAACTTTAATCGTCTGTTAATGACCCTAATTTATACACCTTTCAAATGTAACTTAACTTAATATAGTGTCTATTGTCCTTTTTGACTGTGAAGGACGCTACAACAGCTTGGTAAATCTCGGAGACTCCATGGGTATTTCAAGGCCCCGTGACAGTGACTCACCGTTTCTAAAGTACTTTTGTTCTTTGTACTCTATGTACTTAATATATCGCTTACTTATGAGTACTCCTAACAAAGACAAACAAGGCAGTGTTATACTGTGACAAAGCCAGAAAGGGAAAGGTAGCAACAACGTACCCTGAATGAGGTCATGTAAAATATTGCCCCATTAGTACAGAAGCACAGATACTTCATTTATACTGCAGTCCATGTAAGCAGAAACTACCTCGTGGCTACACAGTTTCTTGGAGAACATCCGTGATTGCAACAGGATAGCAAAAACATCTCAACCCCAGCAGCTGTGATGGCGCTCCATGTGACCTTTTTAATGCTAGCACAGCAACATATATTGCCAGACGGAATATGGCGCCGTTCCTCTGTACACCTTGGCATACACTTCTCTTCTGTAAAGAGCTACACTTTGGTTACTGCTTCGCCTTACAGTGCGGGGAGGGGGAAATCAAGACCTGTTGACTTTCTAACGCACAGAGAACCTTAGGTCTGCTTCCCATCCTATAACTTGTTGGAACAATGAGAGCATGTCCACTATGGTCTTATCAATAGAGATGATAGGAAATCTGAACTTTGAATTGACCATAATTTTGTTTCGCAGAAGGCGGCCCTTGCAAAAACCTGCGTTGCTCCATGCATTTCAAATGGTGAGTGAGGGCAAAAACTTTAACAGGCCGTATCCGCTACTCCTCTTGAAAGTCTGCCTAGGATGGTGTGAATCTTTCTAACTGAACTCAGTGCCCAGGTTTAATTGTTTGCACTGTAGAGTGGTGTGCAACAGAGAAGAACGGCTGCCTCCAAAACAGCAACCACCGACATTTGTTATTTTAACAATGTCTGAGATGCAAATTACTACTGTATTCAGTCAATTGAAGCGTGTACACACATTTACGTACACCAACCTTTTATTTAGGGACGTGGACGGAGGTAATTAGGATTTGAAAAACAAAACCATTATTTTGGTACAGCAAAGTTACAAATGTACCACGGTGCCATAGGCCCCCTGCCACGCCAGATCGGGGGAGTCTTTCAATGGCTCCCCTGAGCTGGCGTAGTGGGAGAAGGCGCGGCAGGTGCCCTTTTTAAATGTGCCCGCGGCGGCGGCCGCATTTAAGAACAATAGGGTGCGAGGCGGTATTCATTGGAATAGGGCACTCATGCATTTGCATGACCGTCCTATTTCAGTGATTAACTCCCTGCCAGGCGCCGGAGCAGGGAGATTGAAAAATAAAATGTGGTGCTCCTGCCCTTGCCCCTCGCCCTGTTAAATATGGGCGCACGCGTAGACTGTGGGGGCACCCATTCTTTTTTAACCAGCCCAGGGCGCTTCTGCTGCCAAGGCTGGCTCTGGCACCGGTCATTGTATGTCGCAGCATTTCCAGGGTCATGCCAACCAGAAGACTGCTTCTTGGAGCTCCTTTCTTATCTGTAACAATGGTTTTGGTGACATTTGGTGGTTTACGCCACTTAAAAGCACCACAAAAAAAAAAAATAACAGGACGTTGGTTGAGAAAGAGTATAGGGGTGCAGACTGGTCTGATTTTGAAAGTGAAGCAAGTAAAGAAGCGAAGCTAGTAGATGGTATACGAAGACTAGAAAGAAAGAAGAGGTCAAGGATGATGATCTTTGAAAGGGTATTGTGTAAAGAAAGAGTAGGAAGAATGAAACCATTGTATTGGAGAAGAGGGGTACCACAGGTGCACATAAGAAAAGTAAAAAGGAAGTGAGATTGCCATAAGTGGGGGTACCGAAGCCTCTAGGGTTACACCCCACATTAGCACCAAAAGAAAGAATTTGGAAAGGTGAACTGGTTGAGATATTTAAGTTGCTACACAGAGAAGTGAAATGTAAACAAGGTTCAAAGGAAGAAGAATGGGAATTAGCTAAGAGACCTATAGTACCAATGAATGTTGAGAATCGGACATCTGCCTTCCTCATATCCGCTAGCATATACTGCGAGAAGTTGGCTGAGCAGAGCATTGCACTATTTAAATACAGTGATGGGGTTAGGAAGGGTCAGACACATATTGGGGGATTTGCTTGACTAAGATACGACAAAGAGTTCAGGTCGTGGATGTCAGATAAAGGTGAAATTGACCCTGAATTATGGTTGCAGTGGATGGCTCCCATGAGGCCAGTAGCGGATACACACTCGGCTAGTCGGCTGCCAGTGCCATGTGTGCCCTTTCAAGTAAAGTCCACCCAACGAGGGATGGGCAGGCAAAGAGGGGTTTATGGTTGGGGCGGGGCATGCTGGGCTTAAAACAGAGGTATATGTTTCACAGCGCCATGCAGATACAAGCACAAATACATGAAATGCACTGGGCAGCATCACTTCACAAAATGCTGGGTGAGGGAGGAGGTAGGGGTTCTGGGAATTAGGGAGGGACTCTGGGAAAGGGGGCATTCTCTGGTATGTAAATGAACTGAAGGCGTGGCAACAATATCACCCAGATAGGGATGCGCCATGTTTACTCGAAGAGAGATTTGAGAATGCCTTCAAGATACGTTATAGGGGTTCAAGGGTGGAGCGATAGAGGGAGAATTTGAAATCCCATTTAAAAAAACACACAGCTTTGGTGGGAGAAAAGTTGAAGAAGGAAGTGAGACTGGTCCATTTGACCACATTTATCAGATATTTATTAATGACTAGATCAACCTGGTTGACTGTTTAGTGACTCGTGCTAGGGTAGACAGTGCCGTTGCCCTGATTAAGGAATGTGATGTAATAGTTCAGATGGTAAAATGTCACGCTAATTCAGCGTTTTTGGCTGTTACCAGCACACACAGTGGACTTTCAGTTTATGGGTATTCCGTTTAAGGGTGGCATATACATGGACAAAGTGTTGCCCATGAGATGTGTGTAATGTGTTCAATGTTTGAGTGTTTCAGCACTTTTGTGGAATAACCCTTTAAAGAAATGTCAACATCAAGGCAAATGGTTCATTGTCTGGACTTTCTTGGTGGCAGGTAGGAATGTGGACGAATGTGAGCAGCTGTTAGGAGCTGGGTATTCCGCTGGCACCTAAAAAACTAACGGCGGCCATGCTGACTTTTCTGGGCATTGAACCTGATGCGAACAGAGTGGAATCTAAATGACCTCTAGGGAAGATAGGTCAATTGAGAGGCCAACTATCTGAGGCGGTGTCTAAAGAAAAGTGTGATGTGAGGATGATACAGCAGCTTTTGAGGCCTTTGAACTTTGCCAGCAGGGTGGTGGCAGCAGGGAGTGGAGAAGGATAAACAAGGGTCTATTTCGGTGGCATTTCTGAGAAGTTGTTTGCCAGTGTTAGAGGTGGTGTGTTTGGCGGACGGAAATAAGGGTGCCGGTAGCAACTTACCGGCACCCTTTCTGGAAGGCTGAACTATGAGTCTGCCGGTAGGGCCCACGGAAATGCCGGGAGTTCAGCCCCTACCGGCAGAGTTTTCACTGAATTTCCGCACCGTTAACCTATGGGACTACACGGGAATGAGAATTTACTGTTCTGCCGCCGCTCATGATATCCCGGTAGCACCGGGATATCAGGAGGCGGAAACAGAGTTATGGGGTCGGCAGTAACCTGCCACCTCCCAGCAGGTTTTTTACCGTGGACCTTGTAATGAGGCCCTGTGTTTGTTGAAGGCCATATTTACAGCATTGTTTTTTGGGGCGTGCAGAGTTTCAGAATTAATGGGGTGCAGGAGCCTGGGGCTTTGGGCATTGATGAAGTCGGATGGTCTGGGTTGGGGGGCATGGGGCGGGCTCAGTTCATGTGGTTTGTACTGGGGACAAGAGACGGGAGGTGGACTTGTTAATCATCCATTTCAGAACGATTTATTGCAATGGATTGGGCTAGTAATGATCAAAATTCTGAAGAACGAACTGGGGCTCATACAGCGGGCTGGCACGGAATAAGGTATGGATACAATTGCTGCCATCGAGATGTGGCAGGGTGCGCGGAAACCTGTGGCTATTGATAGAGCATTGAAAGAAATTAACAGAGAAGTGGCTCATTTTTGTAGAAGGACAGGAGCAGGAGTGGTACGACGTGCAGACATTAGGTGTGAGGAGCCGGTGTACTTTAGACCGGACGGGGTGCATTTGTCATTCTTGGGAGCAGAAATATACTTGATAAATTTGATGGATGTGGAGGATGTATTTCTAAAGACCAGAAGGCAGGTTGGGGGGCAGCTTGACACCATATGGCAGGTGCACTGCTGAGTGCCAGAGCAGTGTATAGAGAGCAGAAAAACAATAGAAAAAGGTTAACAATAGCTGAAGTTGGTTTAAAGATTTCAGTAAGAGAACAGAAGGGCATTGAAAATAAATGACAAAAGAACAATTACATTGCTCTTAGAGCGCGCAGGTATGACCAAGAGAAAGAAAGAAAAACATTGAAAGAAGTGAGAAAAAGCAAGGAGAGATAACGCTAGGGGATGAGAGTGAAGATAAAAGATAACAAAGAATAGTACAATGAAAGGGGGATGTAAAAAAGATAGGGAAGGGGAAGAGAAAGAGATAACAATGAAGAAGAGGATTTTTTTAAAAGGGAAGTGAAGATGATGTTGCATTATTAGAGAGGCCTTTCATCAAAGACAAGCGATGTCAGAGTTTCATTGGTAACAATCTCACACAAAGCCACTCACAATTCCTGCAGAGGTTTAAGTTCCAGGATCCATCTGTGGCAGTCTTGGTGAAAGGGGCCCATCTGAGCTTTGTATCTCGATATTTGTGTCGCAGTTGATTTCAGCCGCTTTTGTCAGTTGTGAGTTTTCAGGCTGCAGTCACTTTTCTTGCACCCCCTCCCCAGCCAAAGGCAATCAAGACAAGGGGTTATTGCCTGGTCTCCTCTTAAGTCCTTGCTCCTTGACTCTACTTCTATGGCTGTGCCATCATTTCTGAGAACTTCAAGGCTCCTTCTCCTTTTCTTTACTCTTTACTTTTCTCTGTTCTTCACCTATCCTTTTGGTTGCTGCCATTTCTTTTCCCTCCTTTCCTCTTCCTCCCCCTCTCATTGCTCTTTTCTCCCCACTTTTCTCCTTTCTCTTTCTCCACATCTTTCGCCCTTTTCTCTTTGCCTCCTCTCCTTTCAGCCGTTCTTCGTCCACTGTCTTCCTCATCTGGAAACGAGCATGTTCTTCGTTCTCCATTCCCCCAGTCTGCCTTGGTCTCCTTTCTGTCTCTTTGGTGTTCATTTCACCTCCACTGATGAAAGAATAATCGGTGTGGGCGGGTCAGATAGCACAACGAGCTAACCCGTTTTTTACATCTGTGTGCAGCCTGCTGATGCAGGTTCGAATCCAGGCAGGGCCAACTCAATCTTTCATCCTCCCGAGGTCGATAAATTGAGTACCACGCTGTGGGATAGCAATATTAACTGTTATATCAGCACTTAGATGGCTTGTAGTGCTATATACAACTAGATATTATTATTGTGGCACCAGGGAATGGCGCTTAGCACTGTAAGTGTCTGCTGACCTGAAACATGCTTATTTCCTTGGTGCAGGCACACGCTGAACCTTAAAGCGTAGTCCTCAACTTCTCAATGAGCTCTTGCCACTTTCCCAAGGGTGCAATGGATTACTTCCATCTCTAATTAGCAGCTCAGTGCCCTGGTTCCTCGTCCTACCTGCAGCTGGCATTTTATTCATTTTTACATTTTTAAAGCGCTCGCACAGCCCGCGGGCATCGAGGCGCTGTTACAGCAATTGTTTTTGTTTATTTAGTTGCGTAATTGTTTGTGTTGCGTATTTATAACGTGCTTAAACACCCAGAGGTTTCTAAGCACGGACCGGGATGCTTTGTGTCCTCTTGCTTCCAAGGCGATAGCTGCTGAGCTATCCTCCTGGGGAATCATAGGTTCACTCCTGTGTTGCTGACATGTGCAGGGTTGCACTCTGCCCACTTTAGATTCCTTTCTGGATTTGTTTGGGTTAGCTCCCCTGTTGTGCTGCTGCCCACACTTTACAACCCCTGACCGTTCAGAACTTGGTGACTGTGAGTAAAGAGTAGAGAAGCTCATGGTTATCCATGTCTTCTCATAACTCTTAACTCACACTTGCCTATCCTGGAATGCCTTGGATCTTGTGAAGAATCGTAGAACTTCAACAGACATAATCCTTGCGACCAATCCGGATCGTCTGTCCATGTGCCGTCTGGTGCTGCCATCTAGAACTGTTCACTTTGTGGATATGATATAATATGGCATTTATAACAGGCCTATACACAAGTGTTTCAAGATGTGCCATTGGGGTATCTCTCCAATGGATACCATCCCTCTTTCCCTTTCTGGATTGCTCCCAACTTGTGTCTTCTGGATTTCCCACTTAGAAGGCGTTTCCGTGGGAAATTGCATTCATCATACAGGTATCCCCACTTCTCATTTTTATTGAAGCTTTGGTGACTTTTTTTGTGTGTGATTACTAACCTGCTTTTTCTGTCCCTGCAGCTCAGAGTTGAGTTTTCAAATCTCCTCCCTTCTCTTACCTCCCACCTTTAGTTAAATAGTTTCACATGGATCGACAAGGATCAGCTTTGCCGTTTTGGCTGCCATGATTGGATCCTGACAGATGGAGGAACCACTGATTCTGGTATCCATGAACACAGCTAACTATCTCAAATCAGCTCTGGTGCAGGTTACTGCTGCTTTATGGACAACTGAGATGACCGCGGATAATGCAGCAATCAATAATCGGTTAGACCAAATGCAAGCCAATGTCCAGCCTCTGCTGGATGAGCTGAGTACTTAGGACCTGAAGGCTTGGTCACAGCACTGATTGCCCTACTGACCCCTCCAGTGACAAGTACAGCCTCTCAGGGAGAGAGATGTCCATGATCCTATTCCACATAGGATGCTTTTTGGGCACCAAAATGCCTCCTGTGGGTTCCTTAATCAGTGCAAGTGGCCCTTGTTATTCCGCCCATTAGAATTCCCTAACTCTACATCAGAAGCAGCTTTTCTCCTGACCTATTGAAGCAGGGTGGTAGCTGCTTCGGATCACTCCTTATTGACGTCTAAGGACTCACTTTTGTATGATTTTGATGCTATGTCAACAGCCCTGTCCCGAGTATTTGATACAAGTACAAAACACAAGCGCTGATATAAAATGTCTGCATCTTATGCAAGCCAGAAAGCATCTGTTACAATATGCGGCCAAATGTAACCAGTTGGTCACCTCTAGAGCGTGACCTGAGATTGAAAGTCCTCTGTGTTCTACGGAAGCTTGCAAGAGTGATACAATAATCCTCTCTCAGTTATACCTACTCTGCTCAACACATTTCCAGAACTGCTTGACTTGGTGTTTCCTATGGACCAAAGAATCCTCGAATACAAACGGAAATGTAGAAAGCATCATTTTGTTTCCAAAACTTGGCAGGACAATCAGACCACTCCTAATCCTTGAGTTGAAGATGTCCCGGAACCCATGCAGACTTCAAGGTCCCCTTACACAGGAGGAATCTGAAAATGGAAGGTCTTCTAACCTTTGTTAATACAGTGTAAAAGGTAGGTAATTCAAATGGGCGGCCCGAGCAGAACCTCAACGTCCATGGGAAACATCTGTCGCTGACTGAACCTGAAGAAAAGGACATTGATTGCAGGGTTCTTTTTTCCTAGCCAATATCCTGCAGTTGACTGTTCCCAGAATTGGTGTGGATTTGGTGTTGCACATTTCAAGGCATGCTACATTGCCTACCGATGCCCTTCTGCTTTCTAGTGCTACCAGCAATTACACTGATGTCAGCTTTGTTAAACATTTTGCTCTCCTCACTTTGCCCAGAGCAGTTTCTGATGAGGTCCATGCAGTTAATGGCACCAAGCTTACCCCAGGCAGAATCCAGCATAAAACTATAGAAATTTGGATGATCTGCCTCTGAGATCATCAGGACAAATTCAACTTTGACATGAGTGACACCACGGTTTTTAGCCTTACCCTAGGCATGCCCTTGCTGGCCATGCATAATCTGCAGGTGGCACATATACCAACTGATTAGTCGTTTTCCTTTTGTAAACAGCACTGCCTAGACTCTGAATTTCTGGACCACAACAGCCCTGTACATTCCCGATGTCCTTCCTTTCGGAATATCAGATAGGGGCCATAACGTCAACCCTCCTAAATTATAATCAGGCGTATGATGTACTGCAGGGGGACCGCTAGAAGTTCCAGTATTCACTGATACACACAGAACCACTTCAAAGATGGTGGCCCCTGCAGCAAACTCATCAGTAAGTCAGACATGTTGGAATGTGACTTGACATCACTTCCGGGTTGCGCTCTGCACCTATTAAAGCCCAGAAACTTCGATCACAGTATGCTACAGGTCATGCCAAGATGGGCTATATGGTGAGCTACATTATGGGAAGTGCCCTGGCCTGGGCAATGCCCTATGTTACAGCTACAGACCCAGTTCAGGATAATTCTGAAGCCTTTGTCCATGCCTTAAAACATAATTTTGAACTTCCTGAGTTAACGAATACTAGTGAAGATGCATTACTGGATTTCCTACAGCACCCACAAGATCTCATTACGTATGGCCAGAGAAAATCCAGTTTGCACTTTTCCAACATGGATTGCAGGAGGACTTGAAAGCCGAACTTCCACGGACTTCACATCCAGCTGCACCGCTAGTTCTGATTGATTTAGTGTTATGATTAGATTTCCACATGGAAGGGTGGAGAAGAAGAAGCGAAGACCAGTATTACATTCCCCACCTTCCTTTCCCCAAGGCTCTAGACTCCTCAGCAACAAGTGAAGAAGAACCCATGCGAGTAGGCCTGGCAAGAGGGCTGTTGATGGAAGAACATCTACTAAGATGCAGAAGCAATGGGTCATGTTTATATTGTGGCACAATGGGCCATTTGGTACAAGACTTCCCCTGATGTCCCTTGCGTAGTCAGAAAACAAGTAAACCATGTACTGGAGAGGAACAAGTAGACGGGGGTTTTGGAATACTTCCTCATACGTATGGCTAGGTTACCTAAACAGCACTGATGACAATATTTGTGACATTGCAAAAATAACCCAGAAAAGTCATAGAAACATCTGCCTTGATAGATTCTCGTGTGTCTGAAATCTTTATGGACAATAGGTGTTGGATGACACCTTGATAGCATCAGGAATGGAAAACACCAAAGCCATCCCTCTTCAAATGTGCATAGCTCAACATATGGAAAGCCTCCTTTTTGACCTTGTCTCTGAGCCCCATTTTCCAGTCATATTGGTAGTGCCACGGCTACAGTGGCTCAACCCCCTGATAAACTGGTTTTCTCGATATTTATTCTGATGTCAGAATTCTGTTCAAGCACATGTTTTGCATGAAGCAGCTTTTGATAGAGGAGTTTTTTCCAGGACTACATAGTTTCAGCATTAGTCCAAGTAACAACTCGTTGGTTCCCTTCTGCCATATTTATTTCCTCAATGAGAAGGAAAACAATCAAGGCATTTTTACATGAAAACTTGCAAAACGCATTAGTGGTTTCTTCCAAGTCACCTGCAGGGGTGCCCTTTGTTTTTGTGCCCAAGAAGATACTCGACCTTCAGTCCTGCATTGATTTTAGAAGTTACAACGCAGTGACCATCAAGGATTGCTATACCCTGCCATGCTTTAATGCCATTGGTTCATCCCTATGGGGGAGCATATGTTTTTCTGTAAGGTAGATCTTCAGAATGCTTACCATCTGCTTCCGTTTACCATCAGCTCATTGCCATCCAACACCTACTTCCATTAAGGAGACTCAACGTTTGCTAGGGTTTACACACTTTTATCTGAGGTTCATTCCCCAGCACCCCTACAGGTTGTTTATAAAAGGTGTACCCTGGTCATTGGGACACTTCAGCTTCTGTGTCCTTACAAGACAAAGAATCCTTAAATGGCAATAATGCCAAGCCTTTCATAATAGAGACCGATGCTTCCAAGCATGCACTTGATGCAGTCCTTCTTCAAGTACATGACAGTGACTTATAAGAACATCTGGTGTATTACTTATCCTGGATCCTAACCCCAAGCAAACAAAACTGCTCAGTCTTTGAAAATGAGCTTGTGGCCACTCGAGAAGTATGTATAAGTTGGTGAAACATACCACTTGGTCTCATCACTTTTGAAATTCATACTGATCACTAGAACTTGCAAGCCTTCGAGTATATAAAGTGAAACAAATAGTAGTCATGCATGTTGGGCTTATTATTTTCTCAGTACTCATTCTGAATTACAGTAATGCCTGGAGTACATAACATGCTGGCGGACACCTTGTGCAGACTTAAAGGATGCACCTCCCCTTTTTCTAACGACCCCGTCAAAACATGTTTCTGGTAAGAATTTTGAACATATAATACAGAAGCATGTGGAACAGGTACGAATAACATGTGTTCCTTCAGGGCTGTGACCAGAGGTCACATTTAAGGGCTGTATACCGTGGAAGTGCACCAAGAAGTACATTGATTCAAAAAGTCTTCAAGCCCACCTGCTATGACTCATAATCTACCACATCCTGGACATTACAGATTCAAAAACTCCCTTGAACTGTTGAGGCGGTGGCTCTGGGAGCCTACACAACGCAAAGATGTCTTAAAGTACTTTAACACTTGTTTGACGTGCGTCCAAGCAAAACGGGACTTCTGTATGCCCATGTGACTTCTGCACCCATAGCCAGGCAACCATGGAACGCTATACCCACAGATTTCCTTGTCTCTCTCCCTGGCCGCAGAGATAAAGTCATGAAGGTCACAGTTGACACTTTTACCAAGTTGACCCATTTTTCATCCCTACCTGCACTCCCTAAAGCTCCTGAAAAGGCAGATGTAATTCTAAAGGAGAAATTCAGTTTGTATGGTCTTCCCAGGAAGATTATATCTGATCATGGAACGCAGTACATATCTCTTTCTAGACAACATTGTGCAAATAACCTAGGCATTGAAAGGGGGGTGTTCCCGTGGCACCATCCTAAATCCAATGTTATGACTGAATACACTAACCAGGTATGAGAACAATATCAAGGCTGTTTTGTGAACCCTGCCCAAAGAACAATGGTTTCTCATGGCAGAATTACCATATAATAATGCAGTTTAACTTCTGCTACAATGACCTACTTCTAAGCACTGTATGGATACCATTCCCGATCATTTCATCAGCTTTTAAATCAGGAAGTGCCCGAAGGCCAATGAGTTTGTGAGTGACATATAAAGAGTACATAAACAATGGCAAGAAAACCTGCAACAAGCACAAGAATGACTGGTAAAGTCCTTAAACCGCTGCCATATTCATGTGCCCCGGCATATGCTGCTGGTCAAAGAATCTCACTGTTTACCATCACAAGGCCTTCCTACCAAGCTATGTCTAGCTTCTATGGAGTGTTCTTAAAATGCAACATCCAGTTACGCCTGCCCTAATCCTGGCCGGTACACTCATATTTTCATCTGTCTCAAGTAAAAACAGTACACATTCTGGCCATTCGGGTGACCAGCGGTTCCAAAAAATGTAGACTATGTGACGACTTGAACCAACCGGAAACGGTAAGACATCTGTTGATGGTATGTCCGCAAATGAGACAGGAAAGAGTCGCCTACTTGACGCCACTTCTTGGGGGTTCAACCCTCATTGAAGAGGAAGTATGGTGGAACCGCCTGATTTCGGGAGAACAAATGAGATGGGCTATTGCAACAGCAAAGTTTTTGGAAATTGCCTTGAAAAAAATAAAATTTCATTTAGAATCGACGACTTCTCCCTCTGAACTTACTTTGGACCAGGTGTCAAGTCTTTGGGCCTCATTACAAGGTCGGTGGTAAGGGGTTAACGGCGCTGGTAAGGATGCCGGTGGCATTAACCCCTTACCGCCGCATTACGAGGTCCCTTAGCGGGTCCCACTAAGGGCGGCTGGTTTTACCAGCCCCCCCTTTGTGGGAGCCGCTAAAGGACCAGGGATCTAATAACGGGCCCGTTAATAACCCCTATGGGGGCTCAAATGGGAATGGGGATGGGTATTTTGAATGAGGAATTACCGGGTCCTCCAAGGTTGGAATGGCCTGATAATTCCTCATTCAAGGAACCCGGACCCGAGTTTGGAGGCAGCCATGGTGCTAATAGCACCATGGCTACCTCCAAACTCGTACTGAGGCCCTTTGTCTATATGCCCCAGTGGTTGTTTACTGTGACTTTTACTTGCACTTTTTTCAACTGCTTCTTAGACCTTGTAAAAATCTCATTGATTATATACAAATAAAAAAAAAATTAAAAAAAATAACAGTACATCCATGCATGCTTCATGGTATGGCTCCATAAACTCCTGTCATGGTGTATGGGCATCTAGAAGATGAGGTGGACGCAATTTGTTGAATTAAATGAACAAGGGGGTTGCATCTAATAGCAGGTATCATTCAAGGGGTATGGTGCGTCTGAACACACTCAACTCCTCCCCTACTGTGTTTCAAGCAATTAAAAGATGACATATACTAAGTACTGAAGTTCACGTTCCTGAAGGGGATTGGGACATTGAAACATGGGCCAGGGACATGCTTAGAACTTATTGGAAAATCTTCTCAGCACTTGCTGTTATCATTGGGATAATACTGTTCTTCTGTTGCTGCCTACAATGCTTGCCCATTCTAGGTTCTGCACTAGGTGACTGCTGTTCTAGGTCTCTAATAAAGCTAAAACCTGGTCCCCATCTTCCTGTAAATATGACTAATGCCTTGATCATGCAAGATGTCACTATCAAACAGTTTATGGCGATCAATGTAGAGGACAGTGATGACTCTGGTTGCTCTGACGATGATGATACATGGACACATAATACTAGCAATGTGTTGGCTTAGGCCAAAAGGAGGGTTTGTAAAAACATATCCATTTTGCATTATAATGTTGGCCTAAGCACGTACACATTGAACCGCGCTATCGCAGTCCCCAAACGCCATCTTGATTGCTTTGCTCTCTTTTCTGAGTTTTCATTCCAAAAGCGGGTAAAGATTCACAAAGTCACCACTTCGGAAACTCCTGAAACAACATGCCCCTGCACAGGAATGCTAAATCAGCTAAGCACATTGTTTGTCTTTAACCTTAGAGCCTTGAAGTACTGGCACAAACGTAGCTAATCTGTAAATTAGGTGCCTTCCTGTCTTCCCAGGCTCTCTTGCCCTTTCCGCAGCTAATTGTGAATGTGCATAGACTATTAAAATGAAGCACAATTCATGGCATATGTTGTTCTGAAAGACCAAGCTACTGAGTAGAAATAAAGACTGACCTTTTAGTCTAGAAACAACATAGAGAAAGTAGCACGAGGAATGTTACCTTGTGTTAGGAACATGATATACTCCTACACTCCACTCCGCTCTGCTTCCCAGACAGTAAATTGTCTGCGAGATGACGCAGAGTGTTCCAGCATATGTTGCTGTGGTAAAATTCCCACGTCTGTAGGTCATGAACCATCATCAAGTGATGGGTTAGCACAAATTCACCATGGTATTCTAAAATGTATAAAGTGCGCTCAATCCCCTATGTTTTAGCTCACCTTCTCTATGCCTGTATACATGCATTGACAAACTTGGGTCCGCTTAAGTGAAAATAAACTCTTGTTCATATGTTTGTTCCTCGTGACTGGTGAGTCTTCATTTCTTTGCAGTAGCCTCATATTTTTGGACTAACAGTCTATAATCACTACCACCCCAGCAACCCAATAGTGTAAGCTCTTAGGTCTTTGGGGGAAGAGCCCCAACTTGTGATGACACATACCAACGAAAGCCCCTGACACAGGCTCCGGAGCAGTGATTGCTGGAGATTTCTCATTTCCTGTATGCTCCCTGTGTGTTATGGAAAATAAAGGACAGTTCTGACTTGCTCTTGGCTGAGTCCTGCGTATTTTACTGGGGGAGGGTTAATTGGGCCCTGGGTACTCTGCTGAACAGTGATTGTGTGGCACAAACCCCAGTCCTCTGGTATACCTATACAAATTGGTAGCAGAGGGATAGTTCACTACTCCCATTCGGCATAGGGCCACCTCTTCTAGCGCAGTGCCTGCAGGACTATGAGCCACCCCACAGAGAGCGAGTCATACTGTGGTGCATCCCGTGCAGAGACAATCAGAAGCCGCCTTGGAAAATGTCCTGCTACGCTGCACTTGTCTTTTAGGGCGGCGAGGTCGAAGTCATACCAAAAGTTGCACTTGGAGGTAGGTATCAGATGGATTCTCATGGCAGGGGCAAGGATGGTCAGAGCGTTGGAAATGACAAGATGCAGATTAGAGAGGGCTGCATCAGGGAGGGAGTCAGCCGCAGGGGTAGGAGGAGCATAGAAGGTGGAGGCAAAGGCATCAACTGACACCTGCTGCATGGGCAGAATGACCGAGAAGGTAGGTGGCAGTGCTGGGGTGAGCTTTGCCTGAGGGACAGAGAGTTTCAGGTGAGAGGAAGAAGAAAATGGTCAGTCCAAGCGAGAGGAGTAATAGGAGAGGTAGAGAGAGGGATGTATGAAGAGCTGAGAACATCCAAGGTGTGTCCAGCAGTGTGTGTCAGACCAGAGGGTAGTACGGAGAGAGAGAGTCGCAGAGGTTGTGGAAGAGCCCTGTGGAGGGATCAGAATCATCCAGGTGGATGCTGAGGTCTCCAAGGAGGAGACATTGAGAGGTAGAGTCAAGGAGGGAAGTGGAGAGGTCAGCCCACTCTGAGAGGAAGAGGGCAGCCTGGCCAGGTGGCCTATGGTGGCCACTGTCAGAGAGAGGCCAGGAGAGAGAGGCCAGGAGAGATAAAGGCATTCAAAGGAGGAGTAGGCCTGCATATGAATGACAGAGGCAGGGACCCACTCCGGAAAGATGAGAGCTACGCCCCCCCCACCCGTCCGGGTAGGTTGGTTCTGGGCACATAGAGGATCTTGTAGCCATCAAGGAGGAGAGTGTCAAAACTTGTGACAGAGGAGGCTGTGAACCATTTCACAGTGAGAGTGAGGACATCCAGGTCAATCTCTTCGAGGAGGTGGCAGATGTCAGAGGAGTGTTTGACAGTGGAGCGAGAGTTGAGAGTGGCAACGTGGAGCAGGTTGCCATGTTTGTAAGAATTCTGGGCAGAGGTTCAGGCTTGAGGTACACCTGGCGGAAGTGGTAGAGGTGCCAAAGAGTGGGCAGAGGTGATAGCAGGGGGTGGCAGGGTAGTTAGAGAGGAGGAAGAATGTGCCAGAGAGGAGGTGGGGGAAGGATGTGGCATAGGGGCCAGAGAGGTGTTAGTAGGAGTAGCGGGAGAAGGAAGGAAGTTGATAAGACGCAGGAGACACCTAGCAAAAAGGAGGAGATTGGGCTGAAGGCCCTGAACCAAGATGGTGCCACTCAAGTAGACATTAATGATGGGCTTAGCGGAGAGGAGGAGATAGTAGGGAGAACCGAGACCATATGAGGGGTCCATAGATCTGGTGAGGTAACGACAAAGAGGATGTCAGTGAGACTCTGTCTGGAGGAAGCACCGATGTAGGTGTCAGCAATAGGGAGGCCAGGGTTGGTCACCAGGGTGCCCCTCTTGAACTGTGCCACTCAATGCATGGTGCACGGGGGACATTGGGGTAACAACAAAGGGAAGACACAGTGGGGAAAACATAGGAGGAGAGAACAGGTGACTCACAACAGTACAACGGCACCTCTTGCGGCATTGGGGATCTAGAGTTGGGAGAGAGCCCGATGGGATGCGCAGCAGGAGGGGTGGTCACAGTAGAGAAGGCGCATAAGGAACAGACATATAAGGCCTCATTACGGGTCGGGTGGTCCGGAATTAACAGTGGCAGTAAACCCGCCGCCACTGTTAATTCCAGACCGCCCGATCCCGACCCCTGCAGGCGGAAGGTGATCTTCCCACCAGGTCTGACCTGGCGGGTTGAACACCTCCCGCCTCCAGGCAGACCTGTAAACACCAGCACCATCACAAGATGGTGCCGGTGTTTCCACGTCCCCATTCCCATTGAGTCCTATGCCCCATTGGGCTACAGTTTATAGGACCTTTAATAGACTGCTGTGATGGTGGAGTCCTATGGGACTCAATGGGAATGGGGATTAACACCATTCCGCCTCCGTGACTCTGTGAAATTCAACAAGACCCACCCCACCCCTTCCGCCCTCCACATTCCAGGATTTCACTGCTGGCTTTTCCCCTCCGAGGTGAACGTTCCTAAGACCCCATTGGGCTACAGTTTATAGGACCTTTAATAGACTGCTGTGATGGTGGAGTCCTATGGGACTTAATGGGAATGGGGATTAACACCATTTCGCCTCCGTGACTCCCGGGACACCGGGGCTGTAATGCCCTGGTAATTCCGGGAGTCATGGAGGCGGAATGGTAATACGAGTCCAGCGGTAACCCGGCAGTTTTACCGCCGCGGTTACCGCCGGACTCGTAATGAGGCCCATACACTCTTCAGTACAACGTTACTCCCACGTGGCAGAGACCTGGAGAGAGCCTAAAGAGACATAGGCAAATGAACAGTTACCAGAATGCAAAACACCCAGATTAGACTTTGCTAGAACGGAAAAAAAGGCCACATTTTTAGAACAACAACAATGCAAAACACCCAGTTGCCACTTTCCTAAAAGGGGAAAACAGGCCAGATTTTTAAACACAGCAACAATGCAAAACACCCAGATGCAACTATCCTAGAAGGGGAAAAAGCCACCTTTTTAAACAATGAATATGTAATGATGGACACTCGCTACACAAGTACATATTGTTGAAAAGCTATTTTGGAAAGCACTTTTGCTCTCACCAAAAGCAACCCAAAATGCACAAGGCCGTGTATTAACACCCGACCTGTGACTTGAAGAGTTTGCAAAATATGCAAGCAATGCCTATGCGATACAAACATAATTCAATACATGTGAAACATTAAACATGACTTTAAGACACAATAAGATGTCGATGTACTAATATGCTGAGAGAAGTACTTGGCTGCAATAGAAAACAGTTACATTCCTGGGAAGATTAATGCCAATAATGTTCTTTTCCTTTTGCCAGGCGTCGACTGCTGGCGCTTCAGCCTTAGCACAGCCTGGGTGCCAGAAGCATTTCATTGAAGACGTACAGACTATTTCGCTGGGTTATCAATGGGAATGTGGGTTTAGTGTTCAGCTATTTCATCGCATGAATAGTACAGCAGGTTCATCTGGCTTTGAGCTGAGCATTCTGCGAGGACTGGAGGAACAACCTTGTACAGTTTATTTCAGCATTTGCAAAGATCATGGATTCTTCTGTAAGAACTCTCGTTGAAAGCTCTACCGTTATGAAAATGCATTCCATTTTCATGTTTTTTTCCAACTTGTTTTTATTAACATTTTGCAGTTAAACAGAAAATCAACAGAAATTCAGCAACACCCTCCCCCCCCACCCATCTCCTCCCCCAGATTCCAGGATTTCACCGCTGTCTTTTCCCCTCCGAGGTGAACGTCCATAAGACCCCATTTGGCTACAGTTTATAGGACCTTAAATAGACTGCTGTGATGGTGGATCAAAGATCCTCGGTTTAGCACAGTATGTCTGTGCCAGGGTTTACATGAAAAATACAAATGATCGATTCCATAGAGTTCACTTATCCTGTGGAAAAAAAGAAGTTATTGTGGCATTACAGTTGGATAAGTGAGTGTTTCATCCTTTGGGGTGGGGGAAAGATTTTTGGAAGCAGATTTACCAAATTGTATGTCTGTCCACTGTTGGACCAGAGGCTGAAAAAAGTAGCAAAAGAAGGAGTACTAAGTGCTTGCCAATATGGCATGGAGTCCAAAGGTGGACACTGCTGACATGTAAAAATGGTGATTTTAAAGTCCATAACTACTTAGATCGACATGTACAATATGTCATTGTATTAAGGTCGACCTGTTGCCTTCCTCCACAGTTGAACTCATGCAATCACTTTACACATTAAAACAATTATTGCACAATACAAAAATATGTATTAAAAGTGCCTTTTTTCATATTATGATTATAATTTTTATGTGAACTGATGACATGTTTGCAATGCCACAGTTAGGCATTTTAATGGCAATTTAGCAATATATATATATATATATATATATATATATATATATATATATTTGACAGAGAGGGGTGTGAGGGGCGCACTCTGGGTCCCAGCTAGATGTACCTTTCCACAGTCCAGTTGATGTTCTCCTCCTAGCGCGCTTTCTTGCCTCTTGCAATCATCAGGGAGGCAGTCTGTTCAGGTGTTTGTTCAGGTGAACAAACACCTGAACAGACTGCCTCCCTGGTGATTGCAAGAGGCAAGAAAGCGCGCTAGGAGGAGAACATCAACTGGACTGTGTAAAGGTACATCTAGCTGGGACCCAGAGTGCGCCCCTCACACTCCTCTCTGTCAAATGTTTTTTGGGAGTCCCGGGCTCCAGAGGCGGCGGCACCGGGGTGACATATGCCCCTACTCAGGAGAGCCACACTGTTGGTTTTCCCCCCTGCCCCCAACTGGGGTTTTACACTTTGTAATTGGAGGGTGAGTTGTTTCCTGGCTACTTGAATGACTACAGCAACCAGAATTCCCTGACGCCATCACTGGTAGTAACCATCAACACCTGAACAAACTCCTGAACAGACTGCCTCCCTGATGATTGCAAGAGTGTTAGGTCACCTACCTGGGGGGAGAGACGCTCCCGGTCCTGGAGGATCTATCCGAGGTTTCGGTTAGCAGGGAGAGGAGTCTCCCGGCGCCCGATTCCTCGGATAGTATCCGTTGTGCGCATGCGCCACGGCCCGCGGAGTCCAACGGCTTGCGCTTCAAGCCTCGTTGTCGCTCCGGGGTTTACGGGCTGCGCATGCGCAAGGCGGCCTGCGTTCCACGCCTCGGCTTCATGCCGAGGGATGTAAATAGCGGCTGTGTCAGGTAACAAATCGCGTCTTAACGCGGTTTGTTCCTGACCAGCCGTAGCAGCGCCTACCTTCTGTTTTGCCTCCAGCCTGAGTTCCTGTTCTTGGTCCTTTGCCTGCTCTCATTCCTGGGTCCGGTCACGTTGGCTCTCCCGAATCCTGCCCTCCTGGGGTTATCTGGGAGCCTTTTCTTGCTGCCTGCCAGGAATCAGTCTCTCTTGCCTTTTGGACCCACCCTGCATTTATTCACTCCTTGGTTTCCTAGACCTTCCTGTTACCATTGGCAAGCCAATCCCTATTCCCTGGTCTCCTGCCTACTGGGTTCCCGTTGGCTCTCTGGGGTACCTCGCCCCTTGAAGTCATCCCACCCGTTGGTGGTCACCGCTCCAGAAAAACCGGTGCACTTACCTGGTACCCTAGCCAGTGATCAGTCCCTCAGCCTGGCCTCTCCAGTACAGACGTCATCCAAGAGCCCCGCCTCGACAGGTGCTGTCTGCCCTAGGGACACACACCTTAACAAAGAGGCAAGAAAGCGCGCTAGGAGGAGAACATCAACTGGACTGTGGAAAGGTACATCTAGCTCGGACCCAGAGTGTGCCCCTCACACCCCTCTCTGTCAAATGTTTTTTGGGAGTTCCGGGCTCCAGAGGCGGCAGCACCAGGGTGACACATGCCCCTACTCAGGAGAGCCACACTGTTGGTTCCCCCCCCCCCAACTGGGGTTTTACACTTTGTAATTGGAGGGTGAGTTGTTTCCTGGCTACTTGAATGACTACAGCAACCAGAATTCCCTGAGGCCATCACTGGTAGTAACCATCGACACCTGAACAAATAGCTGAACAGACTGCCTCCCTGATGATTGCAAGAGGCAAGAAAGCGCGCTAGGAGGAGAACATCAACTGGACTGTGGAAAGGTACATCTAGCTGGGGCCCAGAGTGCGCCCCTCACACCCCTCTCTGTCAAATGTTTTTTGGGAGTCCCGGGCTCCAGAGGCGGCGGCACGGGGGTCACACATGCCCCTACTCAGGAGAGCCACACTGTTGGTCCCCCCCCATCTGGGGTTTTACACTTTGTAATTGGAGGGTGAGTTGTTTCCTGGCTACTTGAATGACTACAGCAACCAGAATTCCCTGAGGCCATCACTGGTAGTAACCATCAACACCTGAAGAAATACCTGAACAGACTGCCTACCTGATGATTGTAAGAGGCAAGAAAGCGCGCTAGGAGGAGAACATCAACTGGACTGTGGAAAGGTACATCTAGCTGGGACCCAGAGTGCGCCCCTCACACCCCTCTCTGTCAAATATTTTTTGGGAGTCCCGGGCTCCAGAGGCGGCGGCACCGGGGTGACACCTGCCCCTACTCAGGAGAGCCACACTGTTGGTTTTCCCCCCTCCTCCCAACTGGTGTTTTACACTTTGTAATTGGAGGGTGAGTTGTTTCCTGGCTACTTGAATGACTACAGCAACCAGAATTCCCTGAGGCCATCACTGGTAGTAACCATCAACACCTGAACAAACACCTGAACAGACTGCCTCCCTGATGATTGCAAGAGGCAAGAAAGCGCGCTAGGAGGAGAACATCAACTGGACTGTGGAAAGGTACATCTAGCTGGGACCCAGAGTGCGCCCCTCACACCCCTCTCTGTCAAATGTTTTTTGGGAGTCCCGGGGTCCAGAGGTGGCGGCACCGGGGTGACACATGCCCCTACTCAGGAGAGCCACACTGTTGGTTTTCCCCCCTCCCCCAACTGGGGTTTTACACTTTGTAATTGGAGGGTGAGTTGTTTCCTGGCTACTTGAATGACTACAGCAACCATAATTCCCTGAGGCCATCACTGGTAGTAACCATGAACACCTGAACAAACACCTGAACAGACTGCCTCCCTGATGATTGCAAGAGGCAAGAAAGCGCGCTAAGAGGAGAACATCAACTGGACTGTGGAAAGGTACATCTAGCTGGGACCCAGAGTGCGCCCCTCACACCCCTCTCTGTCAAATGTTTTTTGGGAGTCCCGGGCTCCAGAGGCGGCGGCGGCACCGGGGTGACACATACCCCTACTCAGGAGAGCCACACTGTTGGTTTTTCCCCCTCCCCCCAACTGGGGTTTTACACTTTGTAATTGGAGGGTGAGTTGTTTCCTGGCTACTTGAATGACTACAGCAACCAGAATTCCTTGAGGCCATCACTGGTAGTAACCATCAACACCTGAACAAACACCTGAACAGACTGCCTCCCTGATGATTGCAAGAGGCAAGAAAGCGCGCTAGGAGGAGAACATCAACTGGACTGTGGAAAGGTACATCTAGCTGGGACCCAGAGTGCGCCCCTCACACCCCTCTCTGTCAAATGGTTTTTGGGAGTTCCGGGCTCCAGAGGCGGCGGCACCGGGGTGACACATGCCCTACTCAGGAGAGCCACACTGTTGGTCCCCCCCCCCCAACTGGGGTTTTACACTTTGTAATTGGAGGGTGAGTTGTTTCCTGGCTACTTGAATGACTACAGCAACCAGAATTCCCTGAGGCCATCACTGGTAGTAACCATCAACACCTGAACAAATACCTGAACAGACTGCCTCCCTGATGATTGCAAGAGGCAAGAAAGCGCGCTAGGAGGAGAACATCAACTGGACTGTGGAAAGGTACATCTAGCTGGGACCCAGAGTGCGCCCCTCACACCCCTCTCTGTCAAATGTTTTTTGGGAGTCCCGGGCTCCAGAGGCGGCGGCACCGGGGTGACACATGCCCCTACTCAGGAGAGCCACACTGTTGGTTTTCCCCCCTCCCCCAACTGGGGTTTTACACTTTGTAATTGGAGGGTGAGTTGTTTCCTGGCTACTTGAATGACTACAGCAACCAGAATTCCCTGACGCCATCACTGGTAGTAACCATCAACACCTGAACAAACTCCTGAACAGGCTGCCTCCCTGATGATTGCAAGAGGCAAGAAAGCGCGCTAGGAGGAGAACATCAACTGGACTGTGGAAAGGTACATCTAGCTCGGACCCAGAGTGTGCCCCTCACACCCCTCTCTGTCAAATGTTTTTTGGGAGTTCCGGGCTCCAGAGGCGGCAGCACCAGGGTGACACATGCCCCTACTCAGGAGAGCCACACTGTTGGTTCCCCCCCCCCAACTGGAGTTTTACACTTTGTAATTGGAGGGTGAGTTGTTTCCTGGCTACTTGAATGACTACAGCAACCAGAATTCCCTGAGGCCATCACTGGTAGTAACCATCAACACCTGAAGAAATACCTGAACAGACTGCCTACCTGATGATTGTAAGAGGCAAGAAAGCGCGCTAGGAGGAGAACATCAACTGGACTGTGGAAAGGTACATCTAGCTGGGACCCAGAGTGCGCCCCTCACACCCCTCTCTGTCAAATATTTTTTGGGAGTCCCGGGCTCCAGAGGCGGCGGCACCGGGGTGACACCTGCCCCTACTCAGGAGAGCCACACTGTTGGTTTTCCCCCCTCCTCCCAACTGGTGTTTTACACTTTGTAATTGGAGGGTGAGTTGTTTCCTGGCTACTTGAATGACTACAGCAACCAGAATTCCCTGAGGCCATCACTGGTAGTAACCATCAACACCTGAACAAACACCTGAACAGACTGCCTCCCTGATGATTGCAAGAGGCAAGAAAGCGCGCTAGGAGGAGACACAACATCAACTGGACTTTGGAAAGGTACATCTAGCTGGGACCCAGAGTGCGCCCCTCACACCCCTCTCTGTCAAATGTTCTTTGGGATTCCCGGGCTCCATGAGGCAGCGGCACCGTGGTGACACATGCCCCTACTCAGGAGAGCCACACTGTTGGTTTTCCCCCCTTCCCCCAACTGGTGTTTTACACTTTGTAATGGGAGGGTGAGTTGTTTCCTGGCTACTTGAATGACTACAGCAACCAGAATTCCCTGAGGCCATCACTGGTAGTAACCATCAACACCTGAACAAACACCTGAACAGACTGCCTCCCTGATGACTGCAAGAGGCAAGAAAGCGCGCTAAGAGGAGAACATCAACTGGACTGTGGAAAGGTACATCTAGCTGGGACCCAGAGTGCGCCCCTCACACCCCTCTCTGTCAAATGTTTTTTGGGAGTCCCGGGCTCCAGAGGCGGCGGCGGCACCGGGGTGACACATACCCCTACTCAGGAGAGCCACACTGTTGGTCCCCCCCCGAACTGGGGTTTTACACTTTGTAATTGGAGGGTGAGTTGTTTCCTGGCTACTTGAATGACTACAGCAACCAGAATTCCCTGAGGCCATCACTGGTAGTAACCATCAACACCTGAACAAATACCTGAACAGACTGCCTCCCTGATGATTGCAAGAGGCAAGAAAGCGCGCTAGGAGGAGAACATCAACTGGACTGTGGAAAGGTACATCTAGCTGGGACCCAGAGTGCGCCCCTCACACCCCTCTCTGTCAAATGTTTTTTGGGAGTCCCGGGCTTCAGAGGCGGCGGCACCGGGGTGACACATGCCCCTACTCAGGAGAGCCACACTGTTGGTTTTCCCCCCTCCCCCAACTGGGGTTTTACACTTTGTAATTGGAGGGTGAGTTGTTTCCTGGCTACTTGAATGACTACAGCAACCAGAATTCCCTGAGGCCATCACTGGTAGTAACCATCAACACCTGAACAAACACCTGAACAGACTGCCTACCTGATGATTGCAAGAGGCAAGAAAGCGCGCTAGGAGGAGAACATCAACTGGACTGTGGAAAGGTACATCTAGCTGGGAACCAGAGTGCGCCCCTCACCCCTCGCTGTCAAATGTTTTTTGGGAGTCCCGGGCTCCAGAGGCGGCGGCACCGGGGTGACACATGCCCCTACTCAGGAGAGCCACACTGTTGGTTTTCCCCCCTGCCCCCCAACTGGGGTTTTACACTTTGTAATTGAAGGGTGAGTTGTTTCCTGGCTACTTGAATGACTACAGCAACCAGAATTCCCTGATGCCATCACTGGTAGTAACCATCAACACCTGAACAAACACCTGAACAGACTGCCTCCCTGATGATTGCAAGAGGCAAGAAAGCACGCTAGGAGGAGAACATCAACTGTACTGTGGAAAGGTACATCTATCTGGGACCCAGAGTGCGCCCCTCACACCCCTCTCTGTCAAATGTTTTTTGGGAGTCCCAGGCTCCAGAGGCGGCGGCACCGGGGTGACACATGCCGCTACTCAGGAGAGCCACACTGTTGGTTTTCCCCCCTCCTCCCAACTGGGGTTTTACACTTTGTAATTGGAGGGTGAGTTGTTTCCTGGCTAATTGAATGACTACAGCAACCAGAATTCCCTGAGGCCATCACTGGTAGTAACCGTCAACACCTGAACAAACACCTGAACAGACTGCCTCCCTGATGATTGCAAGAGGCAAGAAAGCGCGCTAGGAGGAGAACATCAACTGGACTGTGGAAAGGTACATCTAGCTGGGACCCAGAGTGCGCCCCTCACACCCCTCTCTGTTATATATATATATATATATGTAAAACAAAACCAGCTATCCATGTACGAGGAGGTGGATAGCACGCCAGAGAGCAGCTACGTGAAAAGGATTAACAGGCTGCAAAAAAAGAACACCTCCAAAGTCACTCCAAAAATAGACTTATAGTTGTGCAGTGGAACAAGTAAAAAATGCAGGCAATGACGCGTTTTGCGGCTATCTAGCCGCTTGATCACATTGAGAAATGTAAAATTGGGCAAGGTATTTCAAACAGTAATCACATCTCTATGGTTGCAGGAAAAAATTGACATAAGCAACGTCTTCAAGAGACTGACACATTTAGATCAAAAGGGGTCAGACATCTTCGAATGTTAAAACAGATAGAATATGCATTCTGAAGTTACCCATGTACACTCAATCACACAATGCAATCTCTTATATACAAAATAAATAAATAAGGTTAGCTGCAAAAGTGCAAAATTTGCAAATTAAGTGCTCAGTGTGAATTAATCCCCCAGTGCCCTACATGGTATAAATGTTCACTCTAATAAGAGCTGTTGGGATACAAATATCGATAGCCATGAATGTCAGCAAACATAATACACCTTGGGCCTCATTACAACCCTGGCGCTAAGTGGTTAACGGCGCCGTAAAAGGCTGCGGCGCCGTTAACCACTTAGCGCCTTACTACGAGGTCCCTTTGCGGGACCCGACCTGAACGGCTGGTCTAGACCAGCCGTTAAAGTAGGGACCCGCAAAGGGACTCCCGAGGTAAGTACGGTACCGCAATTTGCGATACCGTACTTACCGCCTTCCCCAGTCCCATTGAACCCTATGGGGCAAAAATGGGAATGGGGAAGGGCCAATGCTCAATGGGGAATTACCGCCCCGCCAACCTTGGAATGGGGTGATAATTCCCCATTGAACATTGGCAGACTCGTTACGATACCAGCACCAACCATGGTGCTAATAGCGCCATGGTTTAGCGCCAGTATCGTAATGAGGGCCCTTATCTATGCAGAAACACATATAAGTCAAAGACTGTAAAAAGGATAGTGCTTATCTCATTGTTCTGTCACCATTAGTTGTAAGAGTGTGTAGGGTGGCTAGACATTAGCTAGCAGCAAAAATAGGCTAAACAATATAGGTTGAACATAGTTGTAGATAAAAAAATATTTGGTATTTAACAAACCATTTAAGATGTTAAAAAGTAGGGGGCGAGGGAAAAATGTGCAAAAAACAATTCAACAACAATGCACGTAAGTGCATGTGCAAAATATGCAATACAGTACTTATCAAAATACAGTACATATGAATAAAGTGCTTAGTGCTTAACAATAGCATCAGGCATAGGGATGAGGCTAACTGGATCGCAAAAGCTACAATAAGGTGCGCTCTGAAAAACGTTAGAAAAATTTGCCAACCAATCACCTATTCAAAAGGCAGTAATAAACTGCAACCAGAAATAGGTTCGCTAAAAATAAACTCAACGAGAACAGGCTTATCCATAAAGGAATTAAGCCACTAATAGGAAAAATTAAAAGAAAAGATTGAGCATCCACCAGATGTATGCAATAAGCAAAATACGAAAGAAATGAAGTAAAGTCAAGTATAAAAGAGAAAAAGGGGGGGGGAGCAAAAAATGACAAGAAAAAAGTGTGGGGGGAATGAGTGTGATATACAAGGATAAGGAAGGAAAGACCAATATGTATCTAAACATGACTTAGTCTAAGTGAATAGATCGCAGAAACAAGGTCTAAAAAGACTGTCTCACAATCTAAGAATCTTATGACAGGTATGACAGTCTGTGAGAAATCTAGAAAGATCTGGAAAAAAGAAACCAATTAAAGAACAAGCAACAACAGCAATAGCATAGTTGGCTTAGGTTCCCAAGAAAGTATAGAGCTCCTCATCTAGGTTGTGTCCTCTGGATTTTTTTGTCTCGAAATCCAGAATACACTTGGTCTCAAATTGTCTTAAAGAATGTAAAGCCGTCAAGTTTGCTAGCATGAACAGTTTTAGAATGGATCACCATAGGATATGTAGGGTCAACGTTCTTGATCTTGATGGCCTGAATATGTTGAAGAATCATAAGTTTTAGCTTATCTATGTACTACCTACATACCATTTCTTACATGAGCAGGTAAGGATGTAAGCCACATAGGCTGTGTCACAGGTAATTCTGGACATGATTTTCATGTTGGTAGCTAAAATAGGATGGCAAACATTGTTCATATTGGTAGCTTTACATTTGGTGCACTTGTGAAACCCAGGAGTTTGGGTATTGAGCCAGCATTCAGCCTGTGAGCAAGCAATAGGACTCATGTAGCTGGATATAAGATTGTATTTGAGTGAGGCAGATTTCCGAATGGTGATGTTAACTCTCTCGCCTAATGTTTCACTCAAATGCTCGTCCAGTTTGGGTACATGCCAGTGTTTTCTGATGATACGCTGTATTGCACTGGAGCCATTGCCATAAGTTAGAACAGGGCGTGAATCTTTCTCTTCTGATCCAATTTGTGAAACTGAGTTGTATACCAAAAGTGACGTTCTATCCTTTCACAGGATTTGATATAAGCCCTTTCCAGGATTTTTTTGGGATATCCGCGATTATGACATTTGTGGGCTATACTGCACATTCTGTATCAAAACTTTCAATTCTGGAGCATTTTCTCTGTATACAAATGAATTCGCCAATGGGTATGCTCCACTTAAGGGCTACAAGATGGTTGCTTTTAGCATGAAGGGGTGTATTAGAACTTGTAGGTTTTCTATACAGTTCAGTGACCACCTCATCTTGCCCACTTTAACAAGAATATCAAGGAACACGATATCTGATGGCTTTCAGTGAATTGTAAATTCAGTTGGTTCACATTCAAGATGTTAACAAAATCTTGTCATTCTGTGGTGGTTCCCTCCCAAATGACAAACAAATCATCAATGTATCGTAGCCAGAGAGCAATCTTATCAGTGTATTTGTTATTTTTCAGATGCCACACCTCAAACTTCTTCTACCATCCAATGGTGAGGTTGGCGTATAAAGAAGCAAAAGTAGAGCCCATGGCTGTCCCCTGGAGCTGAATATAAAACTCTTTATTGAACAGGAAAGTGTTGTTATTGAGTCACAAACCTATAATTTCCAGGATCATTTTGCTTTGTTCCATATAATTCATGGATTTAGTATGTAAGAAGTACTCACAGGCTCGCAAACCATCAGTGTGTTTGATGGACATGTAGAGAGAAACCTCATCCAATGTGGCAAGTAAAAAGGTTGGTTCCCAAGGAATGCCATCAATTTTATTTTAAAAGTCTTTGGTGTCCCTCAATTATGAGGGCAATGTGGTGACAAAGGACACTAGGGTTTCATCCACGCATATGGAAGTATTTTCAAGGAAAGCTCCACATAGGGTGACAATGGGTCTGCCTGGGGTTCTTGTCATATTTTTATGAAGATTAGGCAGGAAATAGATAGTTGGCATGACCAGTATATTCAAGGACACAACTTTAGTTGCAAGGACGTTAAGGTGAGTAATACATTGTAAAAAAAAACCTTGAAATTCAAGGAAAAAACTTTAGTTTCAGGGACATTAAGGTGAGAACTTAATGCAGAAAAACCCTGAAAATTCAGCTATAGCCACCTTAACTTCAAGCCCCCTGTTGCGCACCCTATGACCACAATGATGACATCAGAGATGACAACACTAATTCCATTATATATAACTGATTTCATCAAAAATGCCATTAGACATAACATAATTGATAAATTAGCTCATAAAAACTTTGATTTGATTATCTTAATAACAATTTAAGCCGTGCACTTGGCCATGATGAAATCTGTAGTCATTGGCCATCAATAAAGGCCATAGCTAGTGGCCAGATAGTGTTGCAAAATACTGACGTGCATGGTTAAAAGCCATGCCTAGTAGCCTATCACTGTTTTAAAATATACAGTGGGTAATGTTAAAAGCTGCAGTCCGCGGAATGGCTAAAGGCCATAGATAGTGCCCATTAATATGTTAGAATATACAGTCAGCACAGCCAAAGGCCATGGCCACTAGCTACTACTGTGCTGAAGACCATGGCTAGTGGTTAGTTAGTGTATATAATATACAATGGGCATGCCCGAAATCCATAGCTAGTGGCTAGTTAGTGTTGTATAATACACAGCGGGCACTCCCGAAGGCCATCGCTTCTGGCATGTTAGTATTTTAAAATATACAGTGGACAATGACAAAAGATGTACAAACTGCTCATGGTCAAAGGCTGTGTCTAGTAGCTCATTCACATGTTAGAATATATAGTGGGCACATGAAAGGTTATTGCTAATGGCCAGTATTGTGTGAAAGGCCAAGGCTAGTAACTGGTTAATGTATATAACATACAGCGGACACGACTAAAGACTGTAGCCACTGGTGAAGGCTAAAGTCTATACTAGGTGGCGTGTTAGTATTTTAAAATATGCAGTGCACATGCCTGAAGGCTGTGGCTAGTGTCCACGACTGAAGGCCACAATTAGTACCCATTAATGTGTTAACATATATTTGGCCATGCACACTGACCAAGGCAGAATGCCATGCTCAATGTTGATTACTGTTGTAATGTAATTAGTGATGTCATCGGTGATGTCATCCTTGTGGTGATCGGCTGCAGAACAGCAGGTGCAAAGTTAAGGTGGCTTTAGTTGAATTTTGGAGTTTCGTTGTTTTAAGTTCTCACCTTAACGTCCTTGCAACTAAAGTGTATTCCTTGAATTGAATTTCTGGGGTTTTGGAATTCCATACACAATTGAAATTAATGATATAGGCAATTGGGCAAATGAAAACGATGTATCACGTATAGAAAGTAAAATAAAAAGAAATTGTGCAACCACATTCTCCCCCAAATAAACCTGTTCTTAAAAAACATTGTTTGCATATTTACATAACGTTTTTAAGTGTTTACCTTTATATGTACTGTTGATGAATAGAAAGTAACTGTGTACAAAGACTACACTCAATATAAATGTTAAAGGTATTTGTACCGCGCACCGTCACCAACGGAATTGGTCCCCAGGCGCTCTGGCGGATCTGTAAATGATAAGGTAGGGTGGGGTGGGTTAGTAAGGTGAAGAGGGAGTAGGATAGTGAGAGGAGTGGTGTTATGTTGGCAGCTTCAACCTGGTATACACCAGATGCTGAGCTTTGGTGCGGGTATTGGATCGGTGACAGGCCACGTGTGCTGTTGGTCCAGCTTATGTGTTGTTGCTGTTTTGTGAAGTGCGTGTGGCTTGTTATGCGAGAGATGGTTGTGCGAGTTTTTTGAGGGAGATAAGTATGCAGAGTTTGAGCTTATATTGGTTAGTGGGTTACCTGACCTTTGGCATGTTGGCATTTGCAGTTCTGTCCCAGTGTGGCACCAGTCGACCCCCACAACTCTATCTGGATGCGGCACGGGCCAATGTTTAGAATTCTATCTGGGTGTGGGCAAGCCAGCATTCACAGTCCCATCCAGATGCGGCGCAAGCTAGCGTCCAGAAATCTGTCCAGGTGTGGGCATGCTATCACTCGCAACCCTATCTGGATGCTACGCAGGCTGGTGTTCACAATTCCAAGTGTGGCACACGCCAACATTCATATAGCTTAATTTAAATCTTAACAAGACTTCTGCCCACATATATATTTAGCTATGTTTTCTTTTTTAAACGGTTTAAAAGCCCAGGCTACCACGGATGCATGTGTGGCTAAATGTGGCAACGACTGGGGGTGGGTTTACCCGCAGCTTACACAGGGGATAACCGTGGCTATATTGAAATACATAACGAATTGTAGGTTTTTGTAACACACACTGGGCCTCATTACAAGTTTGGCGGTAGCCAAACTCGCTACCGGCACCGGCTCCCGTGAATGAGCCATTACCGGCCCATTACGAGATGAATGGGCCGGTAATTGCCCATTCGCGGGTAACGGTGTGGGCGGGCTCCCAATACCCATTATGCCCTGTAGGGCAGAACGGGGGTGGGGAGCATGGTTGCACCAGCACCGTTTATAATGGTGCCGGTGCACTCACGAGTTCTGCTTGCTGGTGCCGGCAGCCATGCCCGGTCAGACCAGGTGTGCAGTCCGGCACCCGCAAGCAGAACTCGTAATGTGGCGGTATGGTAACAACGGCACTGGTAGCACTACCAGTGCCGTTGTTGCCTTACCGCCACATTCATAATGAGGCCGACTGTATTGAAAGGATCAATCGAAGGTCTCATATATGCAGGGTTCCATGTCATTTCATCACGGGATGTTTTTTCACTGGGTTTTTTACTGTGATTTTTTTTTTCTCGTAAAAACCCATCGATAGTCCCCTCCCCAAGACCACCATTTTCTAAAAAATTAGATGTTTTTTTGTGAAAAGTTTTCATGGTAAAAAACCCTGCAAAAAACATCCCGCGACAAAGGGACATCGTACCCCCAGTATGTGTTTTATTGTCTATTTTAATAACTGAAAAGTTGTCCCTGAAAGCGATAGTTTTGGGGGCTAGGGAAAAAAAGGCGGGAAGGGAAAAACACTAGGATTCATACATATAACAAAAGGTAAACAAAAAATAGAACATTTATTTATTTCGCATTTTATATTTTGCACATTTTTTGTGTTTTGTTTCTTCCAAAGAATGGGTTAAAAAAAATTGACACTTAAAAATATTCCTATCATTGGCAATTGGTCGTATGTTCTGAAAGAGCCTTGCCCACAGCATCTATAGTGCCACCTTCTTCCACCTCAATCAAGCTGTGACAGGTTTTGCACATCACCAGAAAGTTTGAAAGATCGGGTGCAGAAAGGATGCACTGTGTTTGGGTGTTAGTTGGTGAAAAATAACTAGTGATCGTATTGGAACTCTGTGGCGCAGATGATAAATACTGCTGTGCAGATCTTGGTCCATGCACTTTGACCTTATGTTTCACACAAGCCTCGCTATACGATTCGTCTACATCATCCCAATGTACCCACGGACAAGATGTTAAATTAAAGTTGATATTCCCAAACTTTGCGACGGCTTGTGTGAAGGTCCTGTCCGCAAAACCTTACCACAGAAATTGTACATGACTTCCACAATCTCCTTCTTGCTGTGTTGGTCCTTTACCTGGAAATATTGCCACCTGTCAGCTACTGCTTTTTAAAAGTTCCATAAGGCTTACAAAGAAGTTTAGCCAAAAGGAGATAAAAAGCAATGGCAGAAAACAGGAAAGAGATGCTTCGGAGATGGGGATAACCGCGGTTATGCAATATAGCCAACCGGAATAGGTTTCCGTATGCGTGGGTACACCCAAGCAAAATAACGAGTTTGCATCTAAATTATTGACCAATCGCCTGAGTCAACGAGAAGATGCACTATGCATGCCGAGCAGGAACACGGCTGCAGCCACCCAGCTGCAGAACCTGAAGGAGTAGGCCAACTGCTCTATATGCCTGGAGTACTTCAAAGAACTGGTGTCTGTAGGGTGCGAACATGCCCTCTGCCTGTCCTGCATCACTCATAGCTGGGAGGGCCTGGAGACAAATGTCCCTGGTCCTCAGTGCAGAAAAACCACACAGAACAAAACCCTCCAACCCAACTGGGAATTGACAAATGTAGTGGAAATAGCCAAACAGCTTAATGTATCCAGTGTGACCCCCCAGGAGGAGAATCTGTGCAGAGAACATGAAGAGAAACTGAAATTATTCTGTGAGGATGACCAGAGACCCATCTGTGCGATGTGCAGCATGTCACGTGATTACAAGCTTCACACAGTGTTCCCCCTCTAAGAAGCAGCCCAAGAGTACACATGATGTGTTCTATAATGCCATGGGGGTTCTCACACAGCGCTCCCCAATCCAGAGGCTGCCCAGGAGTGCACGTGTATGTGTTGCTGTAGGTCTGGGACATGGGTGGGTTCTCACACAGTGCTTCCCATTCCAGAGGCTGCCGAGGAGTACACAGGTGTGTGTTGCTGTAGGTCTGGGACATGAGCGGGTTCTCACACAGGGCTTCTCATTTATGAGGCTGCCCAGGAGTACAAAGTATGCACACTTTAGCTCTGGGGCGAATGGACGGCTTGCATAATTTTTCCCCAACCAGACGCTAGTGTCTAGGATTACACAGTATGAGTGCTGTATTTAGGTCAAGGAGAATAGTGGGGCTCAGCCTCCCACGGGAAGATGGGCAACTTTGTGGATATGATGGCTCTTATTATGGCCACAGTGAACCTCTAAATGAGGAGCTCCAATACGTGCAGCTGCAGTGGGGAAGGAAACACACACTAATGTATGTGCCAAGTATCTTTGCAGCCCAGAGCCCACACAGCGTGTCCAATAAAGAATGGCTGAAGAACGCACACACTGCCCATGCCTTAATAAAATGGATTTTCCTACTTCCACATTGCAGGAGAAAGGTTTTATTTCAAACCTTTTTAAACCCACCCTAACTTTCTTGGTGTTGTGAAAACATGGCCAAATGCTCCAACCAAAAGGCAGTCAGGACTATACTGCACTGATGATCACTAATACCGGTCAAACCCTGTATGTAGTTGTCCTGACAGCCTTGCAAAATGTCTGTCTTGGGTTGATTATGCTATGCAAAAAATAGTGCTGCCCTCTTAGACAAAGGCAATTTCCTGGAGAAAAGGTTTGCATTTGTGCAAGTTTTCATACCCACAATGCTTTGCTGTTGTGGCTCAGAACTGGAGGGGAATTTCCAGCGATGGCTACTAGGGGCACTGTGGAGTGTGTGACTTGACTCAAATGGATGTTCCTACTTTCACATTTCAGGGTAAAGTTTTTTTTCAAACCTTTTTAAACCCACCATAACTTTCTATACATATATATATATATATATATATATATATATATATATATATATATATATATATATGGTTCTATGTCATATTTTCAATTTTTGTAGGTCACCTTACAAAAAGACAGATTTTTTAGGTGGCCCACAAAAATCAGAAAAATGACATTCCTTCGCCCCACACCTCCACCCTCATTTTCAAAATTTCTGCGAAATCAGTGGGTTTCACCTCCCATACTCCCCTCCCTCAGCCCCTGCCGCCTCCCTCCCTACCCAAGACTCCCCTGCATGAAAATGCTCACAAACATGCAACAAACACACACACACACACACAAACATGCAACACACACACACAAGCACACACCACAGACACACTTAACCGTTCTCCCGCGACAGCGGTCTTTCTAAATTGTTTTTTATTCCTTTCCTTTTTTATAAATAGGTCTTTTGACCTAGAATGATCTATATTACAGGGCCTGAGGAAGTGGCCCTGTAGTTATGGTTAAGTTGCTCAACCCATAGGAAGAGCACTTTTTGGACATCTTATAACTTCGCCCTCCTTGGAATCGTCACAAAACTTTGCAAAAAAAGTATATGGCCATGTTAGATTGATCCTGGGAAGTGTGGTTTCGTCAAGGCGGGGGGTGAAGTTATAGAGGGGGTGCCAAAATGTGTGGTTTTTCCCATAGAAGCAATGGGAAATAAATGTTGCTCACGCCTACAACTCAAACCGCTGGATGGATTTTCACCAAATTTATGGTAGGAGCGGTGGCTTGGGACTGAAAGCATGCTTTTGTAACTTTGGTGTAAATCGGTCCAGTCGTTTGTTTTAAAAAATGACCAAAAAGTAGGACAAAACAAATGTAATATCTGGGGCCGGGCCGCGGATTCACTTCCTTGTTCAACCTGCAGATGGGCCTCAGATTGGCCCAGAGGCTGACGGGATGTCTGCAGACATCGGCTGCACTCGCTGATTGGATGGTGAAGAGTGTGAGGTGAGTCAGATTTTTGTGAAAGGCCCGCCATTTTGGATCCGCGGACAGTCGCAACTGACCGTGGACAGCTTGGTATGGAAAACATTTGAAAAAAACATCTTTTGTCATTTGGTGATGAAAAGAAGGGATGGGAAGGTGGTGGAGTGGAAAAATGATGATATGGGGGTGTTTTTGTTGGTTGAAAAATACCAGGCAGGTGCAGTAGTTCGGGGGTGGCACGGTGAACAGACAGCTTGGGAAAGACATATGGTGCTATTTGATGGTTAGAAGAGGGCATAGAAACGGTAGGGTAGTGGAATGAAGGCAATATGGAGCTGTTTTTGTAGATGAAAAAAAGGGTTTACAAATGCCGCCGGGCCCGCGGTCACTGTCGGTGTCCGCTGACATAATTTCAATTACAGGGGAGTGGGGTTGAGTTTTATTGGTTGACCGTGTCTGATAGATACTTACCAGTTAATTGTGTTGTGGTCAGACTCTGGGTGGCATGGCACTGGGTAAAATCACCACAGTAGTAATATGTCTATTGTAATTATAGGTAATGTAATATGAGTATGGCCAAAATAACCATAGTAGGAATATGTGTACAGTAATTGTACATAGTGTAGTGGAAGTACAAGGTGTTTGTAATATGAAGGAATTATGTAATTGAATGATATACAGCACTTATGATTGTAGTACAATTGAGGATAGTGCTCACAGAATATTCAGTTTATTAAGATTGCTGTGGCTACTTAGTGTTGTGGCGTTATGCAGCTGCTTTCTGTGGTTTGTTTTCTGTGGATTTGTTAAGCATGATAGTTCAAAAGCTGAAGTGGTATACAGTTTTTAATATACATTTTCTTTTTTAGACCCTCACCGTTGTTTTTACTTTATACAATCATTGGGTCATTGGAAAAATAAATCTGTACTGGATAAAAAAAACTATTACAGTTATCTGAGTGTAAGGGTGATAATATGTTTGTTTGAAGTATGTTGTAATTGAGGGAATGCATGAAATAGTTAGATACCTGGTGGCGTATTCTAACTACATTAGAGGTTAGAAGATGTTTTGTTATATAACATTTGAAGTGCTTTGCAATTATGTTTTTGAAATAGTTAGATACCTGTTGGCGTATTTTAACTAGACAGACTTTGTAAAGTGTTCTTGCAGTATTATGGATGTAGTTAGACCTGCTGGTGTATTCTAACTGATAATTGTGCTATGGTTTAGTGACTAAATTTGGTTTGAGGGATTATTAAGTAGGCATTTGTTTTGTTAAATTTGCTGGCAACCTATGTTTTGGGGTAACCAAAATATAGTTACATTAAAACCAACAACTTTTCCTTTCACATATGCATTGTAGTGCCCTGAAGTAGTTGTGGCACCAGTGTGGTATATTACCCCTACTGTTGTGAAGGTTTTCCTTCCAAGAGCTACTTGGCCACTTGGCCATGTGTGAAGCCTGTTATTTATTAGTTATTTCTGGGACCATCTGCATTGTATCTTATAAGCATTAGTATGACATATTGGCTTTGTGCATTTATTTGTATGGTGGCACGATTGTCTGCATTGCAAAAAGGGCATAATATGCCATGATTTGCATTCTGAAGGAGCTGGTGAAATGGAAAGGATTCACAATTTGGTATGGATACATATAGAAATCGTTCAGTAGGGATGGTCTTGTGAAACATGGTTGCAGAGAGAGCATGTATGTTTCCATGCTTATTAAATTTGGAAGATTTCATTTATAGGCATGTTTTTGGTTTCCAGTACTTGTAGTAAGTACATTATGAATTCTTGTGGATCTTCTTGTGTGTTTATGGTAAATTTGACCATTCCTGCACTATATTCCAATTCTTGCCTTATACCTGAGACACTGTAAGTGTTGTGAGGATTATTTGTGATATTTCTGTAAATAAAGATAAGATTCATTGTCACGTTAGCATAACCATTTACTCCAGTTGTGTTTATGAATTTAAATGGACCAGAGAGTTCTGTTTGTGGATCGTTAGAAGGGCCTGCAGATGTTTGTGGAAAAGACACATTTGTGTCTTTCTTTTCTGATGGATGAGACCATGACTTTGTACTAGATGGTTTTGTCGTTGTATTGTTTCATGCAGGAGTTGGTCATTGTTTTTTTTTGTATGGTTGGGAAATCTGCTATAGCTTCTATTTCTATTATTCGTCTTTTAAAATGTTTCTTTTTTGGAGGTACAGGGTACATATTTAGATAGGGGTGTATAATGCTTGTAGCATGTGCCTCATCCAGGTCTTTTAGTGCTACCTGGCATTGAGAGGGGACAGCGGAGACTGCGGACAGTCGTGTTGTCCGCGGACATCGTAGGATCAGCCAATTGGGTTTCCTGGTTATGGTGTACAGATAGAGAGGGTAGCTGGAGTTTAGTTAGTAGGAGTTGTGAGAGGATTGAAAATGGCCATGGCAATGTCTTTCAGCAGGCAGAGTGTTTGGATTTTGGGGGACTCTTGGGTCCACTGGGTGAAGGTGTATGCTGAGCACTGTGGAATAGCCAAAAACCTGGATTTCCTGAATTTAAAAAAAGTGTTCTGGTACAGAGTGTGTGGCATGAAGTCGGTGGACTTGCTCCCATTTTGTGAAAATATGGTTGAAATGAAGCATCCAGACATTATTATTATTCATTGTGGTGGGAACAGTTTGGGTAATGTGAATGGCATCTCATTGCAGTTTGCATTGGGAAAGTTGAAAGAAATGTTGCCTAGTTCCAAAATAATGTTTTCTCGAATTGCCCAGAGACAGATGTGGATGTGTTCCAGTTAAATTGTTCCGCAAATGGAAAAAGCAAGGGGCAAAGCCAATAAAGCTGTGTGTGCTTTTGTTAGCAATGTTGGCATGACATCGTTCCATAATGAGAACATTAAATTTGATAGGTCAAAACTTTTCGGCGAGATGGAGTCCATCTAACAGATGTGGGTAATCAGATTTTTGGGGAAAACATTCAAAATGCTTTGAATCAGTTTTTGTGAATGTGAGAAGAAATAATAAAAATCAGTGAAATGCTTTCTTACTTCGTTTGTAAAACCTAAAATTGAAAACAATATATAAAAGCCAAAACTCAAAACGGTTCTTTTAAGAGACACTCTTTTTAATGTAAAACAATTACAATGATTCCAATTGTGCGGTGCCTGAAAATTTCAAATGTCCGCATACTACCGAGCTGTCCGCAGACTTTGCAGGATGCACAGGAACCTGCAACTTTTTTTTGCTCTTCTATTTTTTTTTTTACACTTAAAGGTGGCTTCTCTAGGAACCTTTTTTTATTTTTTAAATTTTCTTCTCAGGAGAGTCAAGGTAGAGAAGAGAAGGGAGGGAAGGAGCACCAACCACAGGGATGAAGGGGCAGGTGGGGAGAGGAAGATGTTGGGTGGGCCTTAATAAGGTAGGTTGCAGTGTTTCACATGCTCCTTGACCGCAGCCTCAAAAGCACTCTGAAACTGTTCCCCCCTACAGATCTGTGCTTTATGGTACATACATAGCACTGTGACCCTTGAAAGATAAGTGTCAGGAGCGTTATGTATGGCCTGTGAAGCCGCCCCTGGGATCCTCTGTCCCAAAGGAGTATCTTCTGTGGTGACAGGAGCAGATGAAGATGATGGGGTGGAGGAAGTCAACCTGCTCTTACATGAGAAAGGTTTTGCCTTTCTCAGAGCACTCTGGTGGGCCGATTTGGTGTGGCGCCTCATGGAAGTAGTCCCGTAGGAATACAAGCCAGGTTTCCTTTGACTGAGTACAATTTTGCACTGAGTGTATCGAACCTTACTTGCATGTGCCTTTGTAACATTTCTAATGGTGTTGAAAAATTTCCACACCGAGGACTCACTCTGACTACTGGTGATAGGGACTTCCTCCACTTCATCCTCTTCTTCTTGATCCTCCTCTGTATCACTGCGTCTGTTCCCCTCTTGAGGCCCCCCAGGTTATTGAGGTGGTGGTGGTGCTGGTGGGGGTGCTTGGGAAGCAAATATGGCCATAGGAGATGCCATTGCAGCAGGTTTTAGGATATTTGGAAAGCAGGTGTCCTCTAGATGCTCTCTCCTGGACAGCCAGATTGAGAATGAGGAAAAGTAATGGGTGGGTCCATTTAGGGAAACTGTCCATGGACAGTCGTGTTGTTCAGGCACTATCGAGTTGAAAATAGGAGTTGGAAAGTTGGAAAAAGCTGCCAGATCAACATAGAATGGGCCTGCAAGCGGTGCAGGGGTACACATTCTGCTTGAAATACCCTATATTGGCTGGAAAGGCACTTATAAACTGTCTACACAGTTACACATTGTGGGAGCGGTCACATGATGACGACCCTGGACATCCACAGCCCTGAAGTCCATCCCCGGACACCCTTCGGGCGGGAAATTTCAGCAGGCATGCGCTGGATGTCCGTAGGACATGCACGGTGCCCGCGCGCTAATTAAAAGTGCATCATGTTAACACAGACATGACTGGACATCCGGCCTGCCCAGGGGCACCTCCATTTTGTGTGCGACAATCTCAGACAGTCGCATGGTCCGCGGACTTATAATGGGACTTTTAAAAGACAATGGAATAAACCACAACAATATAGAAAACACTTGTAGTACAAAAAATATATGTATTTAAGAAAGGGATGGGGTAGCAGAATGGGAAACATAAATGGGAGAGTTAGGCATTTGTGTAGAATAATCATGAGGGGAGGAAGAGACTGATGTCAAATCATCTTTGAGTAAAATGTTCAGAATTGAATGGGGATGACTGCTGGGGACAAGGGGGGCAGGTGCAAATGCGACAGTGAAAAGGAAAATATTTAATCAAGTGGTTTTTCACGTATTGTATAAGTTCATTGACATCATTACTCAGTTTATGCAATTTTGTTGACAAGTTCTTGATTTAAGTGATTACATTCAGGGATTCGACTACTGTTTCTGATTCTAGGGACTGTAAATGATGAAACTGGGGCATGCTTTCATCATGAACAATAGGTACTGTAAGAGAAATAGAAATCATTATTTTAGTACAGTGTGCACAAAGTACATTATTTGTTGAAAGTAAAGTATGCATTGCATACCATTAGAGATGTTATCGTCGCTCATTTAATCTCTTGGGAAGTTTTCTTCCAACCATTCCAGTGTGCTTGCCATTTCTGTGAGAAAAAAAGGGCTTATGTCTTATAACACATGTTTATGTAATAAAATAAAAATAAATGGATGCACTTACTATTTCGTGAGAATGTCCTGTCCAGTAAGCACATGCTGTTTGTTAATCTGTATCCAGAGTTGTACTGGGGAGATTATATGAAGTGTACAGTTATGGTTTGTGATTGGTGCATTCCATTGCAATGGGTGCTATCCAAAAATAATTTGTATTTTTAAACGTGAGTATTTGCAGAAAAGGGTACACTTACATGTTGTAAACATCACGTGTGATTTTAGATAGATCTGTTTGTTGGTTGATGGTTACATCTTTTTTGGGTCTCCCCAATGATTTTAAGTCTAGCAAATCCTGTCTGCCGTCTTCAGACTACCACTCTGTTCGTGGACTCCATAGCTGCCACATTAGGGGAAATACCATATAAGGGACTTGTAGCAGATTAAGGGTGCACTAGTAAAAACCCATGAAATGTACTAAAAACGTTGTTAACGGATGTTATGGTTAAGTTGCACTAATAAAAACCTATAAAATTGATGACATCACATATGAAACTAATTTTTATGGACAGTCCCTAAAAGGGGTTGTGCTTATAATGTTGGTAACAAGATGTCAGGGGTGATCAGGAGACCTATCATGACCTACTTAATCTATTAAAAAATGTACTCATCTAAAGACATTATATTGAAGTGTTGTTTTTAATACAGGAACCTAATCATACATAAACAAAGGCAATGGCTGCAGCGGCATGCACCATAGAAGTACAATATTTATAATGTTGTAATTTTGGATACTAAAATGATGCATGCTACCTTATTAGAGTTTTTAATGATAAACATGTAATAACTAGCCAACAATTCAAAACTTACTACACACTTGTGCAAACAATGCATATGAAGACCCACAATGCATACAAATCAGAGGCATTTACAGGGAAACTAAAGTAAGGAAGAAAGAAACAGCATCACCAGACAATGTTAATAACATCACAGTTCATCTTCATGTACACAAAAGAATTGTGTGTTTCAGGCCTGCTTATTGCCTCATATATGTGCACCATTAGCTGAGACCAAACCTTAAATGAAGTACTTTAAAATCATACTACAATGTTAACGTCTAGATATATAGGACTTTTTCAATTGAAATATTCGGACTCTCAGTGAACAAAACCACCTGGCCTAGATATGTCAGTGAACCACAACAAGTGGCCCAGATATGTGATGTCATCAGTGATGTCATCAATGAGATTTGTGATGTCTTCTTTGATGTCCTGGGTGTTAGTCTTAGCAGTGCACGGTGGTGGTGCGAGTTATGGTTGCTTAGCTTACCATAACTGGTGAATTTCTGAGGTTTTTCAGTTCTTCTTGTAACCATAACATCCCTTCAACAAAGTTTTCTCACTAAATTTCATAGGTTTTATTAGTGCAACTTAATCATAACGTCTCTTTAACAAAGTTTTTTTCACTAAATATATATATAGATATATGTAAATATATATATTTTATTGTGCATTTAGTTTATTTTCCAATCACGAAAAAACTTTTTTGCACATTTAAAAGAAAAAGGAAAATCACATTTTACAGAGCAACAAAAAATAAAAAGAAAAGGAAACATTCATATATACAAATCATTAAAACAATCGTTAATACAATAAGGTTAAAACAAATACATGCAATTGCCTAAAGCGTCGCCTGCTTCCAAATATAAAAAGCTGCAGCATTCATGAATATAGATTCCACCCCTATCAAAGCAGCCACAAATCTGTCTCTACTTATGCTCTCTATAGATATCACAAAACCCTCATATGCTATAAAGGCTTCAATACAGTACACGAGGTAAGCATATGTCTACTTGTCTCTACTTCACTGAAGCAATGCCTGCAAGTATCATCTTGCTCTGTTTTCTTCCACTTGTTTGTGAACTCTTTTGTCCCTAATATGTTAAATTGGAGTTGCATTGTGAATCGTCTAAGGCCTGCACTAGACCATTTTATTAAATAAGATCGGAGGTTGCCCTTTTTGAAGCCCTGAGACTATGCAGTCTGTTTGTCACCATGACCATGTCCATCTCAATTGTTTTCTTTTTTATGAGTGTTACGCAATCAGGACGCTCAAGTATTGCGTCCACAGTAAGTCCTAATTTGGACAGATAGTCTTTCGTGAAGGGCCCCAATGTATCAAGCCAAGCGGCTTACACGGGTTGACAAGGTCTCCAAGGCATAAACAATGGCAGGACATATGCTAGTTTTATATATTTGGATATATCCTTCCATGTTCAACATAGGTTTTTATGTCTGCCCATCTCCTCCATATTTTTGTGCTTATGTGATCCTCATATTGGGAAGCAGATGGTGTGGACCATATTGGGAAGCCCAAATAGAGAACTTCTTTAACAGTGACCAATGCTGTACCATCCAAATGCCACTGTGATTTTCTAAGCTTAGTTTGAGAATCCCTCAGACACATGATTCTTGTTTTAGCTTTGTTTATAACCATAACATTTTCTTTGGCATATTGATTTAGGGCATTTAATGTGCACTGAAGAACAATCTGCGTTTGGTCAAAAATGATGATGTCATCTACATATGACAAACTAATAATTCTGACACCATTCATGGTTGGAAGAAGGTTTTTAACTACTTTTAATGCTTGTTCCATGTCAGCCGTATAAAGATTGTAAAGAATGCAGCTTAAGGTGCATCCCTGTTTGAGCCCTTGATGTGTGGAGGTATATTTTGAAAGGGACCCCTGTTTGTTAAGACAGACTTCTACTGATGTATTTGTATAGACGTTTGGATGTAAAAGAGCAAGGCCGGATCAATGCCTGAGTATTTTCGATTTTCCAAAGGCTACGTCTGGAGACCAAATTGAAAGCATTCAAAAAATCAACATTGCAACAATAGTTTGTTCTTCTGTTTAGGTCATAATGCCCTCAGGTACTGTAGTGTCGCTATGTTGCTAGTTGTACTGTATTTCTTCCTAAATCCTTTTTTGAATATACTCAGTCTGTTATTTATTTCCATCCAGGTATTTAGTTGTTCCAGTAGTACCTTGGCAAATAGTTTCTGGCTTGAGTCCATCATCGCAAGAAGGTGATAGTTTGTTGTTATAAGTCTATCCCCCTTCTTTAGAATAGGGACCAAGATAGACTGATTCCAGCTCTCAGGTAGTTGGCCGCTCTTGAGTATTTTAAAAAAGTATAGTTCCAATATCCTAGCTCCGGGGGTTGGATCGGCCTTAATTACAAGATTGGGGAAGCCATCCAGCCCCGGGACGTGAGAAGCTTTAGATCTTATTATTAGCCTTTCTAAATGTCCTGCCGTGATCTCATCTTCCAATTTAGTTTTTGATAGCAGATCTGCCTTACACCAGACCATTGGGACCCCCAATTCTGTCACTGGCATTACACTTCCAGGTGGAGAATACAAATCTTGTATGTGTTTGGTCCAAATTTCTTGTGGGATTGGATTTAATTCAATATGAGAGGAAGAATGTCTACAGCTATTGAAATTACACCAGAATTTGACCTTATTATCTAATCTCAATCATAGGAACAAATTCAGCCAAATTACGGTTCTAATGGATTCTTTGTGTGTTTTGTGCCAGTTTCTGTATTTTATGGCCAAATTTGTCCCCATCTTCTTTTGACATCAGAACACCATTTTTTTGTACCTACTTATGTCATTTTTAAAAAAAATGACTGGACGGATTTACACCAAATTTACAAAAGCATGCTTTTGGGACCAAGCCGCCACTTCTGCCACAAATTTGGTGAAAGTCCATCCAGTGGTTTGGGCTGTAGGTGTGAGCAAAGAAAAATGACCATGGGGAAAAAACACACATTTTGGAACCCCCCTATAACATTGCCCCCCTTGAGGAAACCTCACCAGACTTGTTTTGCAAAGTTTTATGAGGATTCATCGAGGGGGGGGGGAGTTATAAGCCACTCAAAAAGTGCTCCTACTGTGGGTTGAGCAACTTAACCATAACTACAGGGCCGCTACCACAGGGTGTTTTCAGCTGATTTTGACATTACGCATTGAGTAGCATGTCCATTTCTATACTTGAGGGTTTGTTTGTGTGAAAGGAGCATTTGGTTCAAAATTTGTTGGGGACTTTTTTTCTATGCAGATTTCTTTTGCTATAATGGTTGTTCCACCATTTCATACCCTCAACCACTATTGTCTATGGCAATTGTTTTTGTTGTTCTTGTTTATAAGCTTCATAATTGAAGTATGGTTCTGTGCTGCTTGTGTGAATCCATTCACCATCACTGAAGTTTGAAAAAGTCTCTACATTGACACTGCACATGTTTAGAAGTACTTGTTGCAATTTATTGATTAATGTAGTTAGTGGTTTCATTCTGTTTAAAATCATTATAAACAATTTTCTCCTGAGTAGAAACGTGCTGTCAATTAGAGCTTGCAGGATTACTCTCTTGCAGTGGTTTTTAAGGGAAGATTGTGACTGTGACTTTTTAGATGTTTTTTTCTATAAAATTGTAAAGAAAAACTCTACAATGGAATATTTAATTTTTTGTAACATCCTTTTTTTATTGCTTTACAATGAGTATGTTAACACTGGTTGATAGAGGATTGGGTTTGTTAGTAGGTCTGCTTTTCTTTGTACATAATTGTGCACTTTTTGTTTTTGCAAGAGGGGCGTTACTTTCTTTAGGTGTGGCTAGTTTAGTTTTGTTTACTGAGGTTACTAGCTCTTTTGTTTTCATGTTTTCTATAAATAGCTTTAGAGGTGGATGACTTTGTGGTAAACTTTTAGTCTTATCTGCTCTATTTTCTTCTTTCTTTTCTATGGAGTTGCTGTTTAGTAGGCCTTGTGTTGTGCCTGCTAGGAAAGAGAAGGTTGCATTGGAAAGTTGTGCAATGTATATGCATGTAGGGTGCATGGGTGTGTGGGTGTGATTGTAGAGATGTTTGATTGTGAGGTGCTATATTAGGTGTTTGGTAAGGTTGAGAGGATACGAGTGTACAGAGGTGTGATGGTGTTGGGTTAGTGAGGAAGGCAGTGTTGGTGTGATGGAATCTGTACAGTGATTGTGCTGTTTTGAAGAACAGAGTGGGTGTTGCAATGGTGGTGTGTAGATGGGAATAGTAGGAGTGAGAATGGTGGAATGTAATGGGCTAGAGTGAAAGAAATGCTGGTTTGAAAAAGAGTACTCTAGGGTAATATATATAGTGGTACTGTGCTGCTATAATTACATACATATACCTGGTACATTAATGTACTTACGTTGTTGGATGCGAAGGGGATTTGCTTTTCGGTTTTTGATTGCAGTGATTTGCCTCTTTCTTGTAATTCTGAAAGAAAGTTAGTGGGGATATGTGGTGATGATGAAGTACTTTTTGGAAGCAAGGTTCATATTTAAAATGGAAGGAGGAGTGGTGGGGAAAAAGTTACTTAAATTGGTGGACATTCAAAGTCGTTGCTTTTAGGAGCATTGTCATGACAGTTAAGAAATGCGTATGTGCATTTGCAGAAGCTCTGTAACATTTTGTAGAAAAGAAGAAAGGTTGATGGAAAAGATTTGTAGTACACTTTTAAATGGCAGTTGGTGTGTAGAAGTTTAATATGTTAGGAGTATATGAGTATATGTATACTTGCCAACATGATACATTCTAATCTGTAGGTGTTTATGTATCCCTGGATATTTTGTTTGCATTGTGGGACTTGTAGTTCCACTTTAACCACTGTGAACGTTGCAGTACAAGTCACAGAATGTAGAGAAAAAAGTTAGACTGCATAAGCAGCTGAAGATTGGAATGAGTTTTTTTGCAAAGTACACATGTACTGTGAATATAGTAACCTGGCACACACTAAGTGCCAATTACAAATGTGTAGAAATCTGTTATCTGCTTTTACTTTCCGTTATGAAAAAGTGACACAGTGCTGCTGTAAATGCAGATATGCATTTTTTTTACTTTCTTAAAAATGCTTCCCAAAAAATATTTTGAAGAGCGCAGCATTTTATATGATTATTTGATGTACATGTCACAGTTTCGAATCTTGAAGTTAGTTGTGTTTTTTTCATTGCATTCCGGGACTTGTAATTTGTATTTTATTATGGAAGAAGAGGAATTGGAAGTGACAGAATGCAAAGGAAAAAAGAAAGACTTAAGAAGCACCAATACATTGGAATGGGTGATGTTGGGAGGTATGCATGTGCTGCCAACATATTAAACTAGGAGACACGAAGTGCCATTAAAAAATGATGTACAGATTTATTTCATGTGCTTTCCCCTTATTTTATGAAACAGTAACACAGTGCTGCTATATATGCAAATATGCATTCTTTAACTTTCATCACAAGGAGTGTAAATAGAAACAGTTTGAAGTGCAGAGCATTGCAATTGTTTGCTGTTTCATGTGAGCAGGTGATGAATGCTGAAATGCATGGCATTTGCTAGAGTGATTAAAAAAGAGAATATGCTTATTGTGAATATTATTGTAGTGCAAGTAGCAGGAACACTTTATATATATATATATATATATATATATATATATATATATATATATATATATATGTGAAAGAGTGGAAGAAAATGTTTTTTAAAATATAAGCATACATGTACTACGTTCTGTTGGATGTAGATCTTCATGAATCTGGAAATAGAAATCTTGGCCAGCTGTAGAGTACTTTTTTAATGCAGATGTCTTTCATTAACAGGAGATATGTACTTTTAGAGTCCAAGTGTACACCTCAAGAGTTCAAGTGAGATGACAGGGTTAGGTGTAGAGGTTTTGGATGTGATTGGTGGACGGATGTGTGACTCTTTGAAATCAGCCAATGAGGGAATGTAGATAACATGAAAGTGGAAAGGGAAGAAGGGCTGCCCCTATGTTACGGGGTCTGCGGACAATGCGGTAGTCCGCGGGTGGCACGTACCACACCCAGGTCTTTTGAGGATGCTTGGCATGGAAAGGGGACTATGGGGATTAGCCAATCAGATTTGCTGGGTGTGGTGTACAGGAAGAGAGGGTAGTATGAGTTTTGTTTTCAGGAGTTGTGAGCGCAGTGACAATGGCTATGGCTGTGTGTTTGAGAAGGCAGACTGTGTGGCTTCTGAGGGACTTTTCAATTCAGTCATTGAAGTTGTTTGCTGATAATCATGGTATCCTTGAAAATATTGGATTGTCAGAAGTGGAAGTTTTCTGGAATGCAGGTTGTGGCTTAAACTGGGCCAGCATTCTTTCATTCTGTGAGAGTGTGGCTCACTTTAAATGCCCAGATATTGTGATTGTGCATTGTGGAGGGGACAGCTTGGGGGTTGTGACTCCAGTGCCTTTGCACGTTGCACTGAAGGATTTCTTTAAAAGCCTAATGCAACTGTTTCTTGCTGCTCAGATTATTTTTCCAGAAATAAATCAGAGGCACACATGGAGATGTCCAACAAACCTTTTCAGTCCTCAAATTGCAGAATGAAGGCAGATTGACAATAAAGGTGTATCTGCTTTATTATATGCTGCAGGAATGTCATATTTTGAGAATGATAATATACCTTCTCATTGTGTGAATTTATTTTGCCCAGATGGAGTTCACTTCACAGATGTCGGAAATGCAATTTTCCTTTACATCTTAGGAATGCATTGAAGTAGTTCCTGTAAGGAAAATGTAGAGGAAGATATAGAGTGTATAGTACTACTGTACATAAAAGCTAAACAAAGGGAAAAAGGTGTTTGTTAAACACGGTCCCAAAAAAAGGTTCTTTTCAGAGCCACCACTAAATATTAAATAACTTAAATGGTGTTTAACCCCCCCCAACCCTTTGAGTGGCCGTGAAATCTGCAGACACTGCCAGAGTCCATGGATGGCACATGCCACATCCGGGTCTTTTGAGGTTGCCTGGCATGGAAAGGGGACTGTGGAGACCGTGGACTGCCCTGGTTTCATGAACATCGGACGATCAGCCAGTCAGGTTTCCTGAGTGTGGTGTACAGGAAGAGAGGGTAGCAGCAGTTCTGTTAGTAGGAGTTGTAAGAGGATTGAAAATGGCCAAGGCAATGTTTTTCAGCAGGCAAAGTGTTTGGATTTTGGGGGACTTTTGGGTCCACTGGGTGAAGGTGCATGCTGAGCTTTGTGGAATAGCCACAAATCTTGGATTCCCTGAATTGGAAGTGTTCTGGTACGGAGTGCATGACATGAAGTGGGTGGATTTGCTCCCATTTTGTGCAAATATGGTTCAATTGAAGCATCTGGACAATATTATCATTCATTTTGGTGGGAACAGTTTGGGGAATATGACTGGAATTTCTTTGCAGTTTTCAATGAAGGAGACATTGGGAAAGTTGAAGGAAATGTTCCCTAATTCAAAAATATTTTTTCACGCATTGAGCAGAGACAGATTTGGATGTGATCCAGTTCATTGGGTCCTCAAATGGAAAGAGCGAGGTGCAATGTCAATAAAGTTGTGTGTGCTTTTGTTCACAATGTTGGCATGAAATCGTTTCATAATGAGAACATTCAATTTGATCGGGCCACCATTTTTCGGTGAGATGGAATGCATCTAACTGATGTGGGTAATCAGATTTGTTAGTAAAACATTAAAAATGATTTGAAGCCATTTTTGTGAAAATGAGAAGAAATAATACAAATCTGTGAAATGTTTTCTTAGTCCAGTTTCTAAAACCAAAAGTTTAAAAAATATATACAAGCCAAAAACACATACAAACCAGTTCCTTTAAGAGCCACCCATTTTGAATGCAAAACAATTACAATGATTCCAACTGTCCCACGCCCAAATTTGTTTAGATGTCTGTGGACTACCATGCTGTCCATGGATTTTGCAGGATGCACAGGGGCCTGCAACTTATTTTTCGCACTTCTATTATTTAACTGTGAAAGGCAGATCCTAAAGGAACCTTTATTTTGTATTTTTTTTAATAATTTTTTCTCAGGCAAGGTAGGGGAGAGAAATAAGGGAAGGGGAAACAAACACAGGGACGAAGGGGAAGGTGGAGAGAGGAAGATGTTGGGCAGACCTTAATCAGGTAAGTGGCAGTGTTTCTCATGCTCTTTGACCTCAGCCTCAAAAGCACTCCGAAACTGCATGCCCCTACAGATTGGTGCTTCAAAGTACATGCATAGCATGTGGCCCTCAAAAGGTAAGGATCAACAGTGTTCTGTATGGGCTGTGACGCCGCCACTGGGATCCTCTGCTCAAAGGAGTATCCTTTGTGGTGACAGGAGCAGATGAAGATGATGGGGTGGAAGAAGTCAACCTGCCCTTACCTGAGAAAGGTATCACCTTCCGCAGAGCACTCCGGTGGGCCGATTTGGTGTGGCACCTCATCAGAGTAGTCCCGTAGGAATACAAGCCAGGTTTCCCATGACTGAGTACAACTTTGCACTCAGTGCATCGAACATTGCTTGCACAAGCCTTTGGGACTTTTCCAACGGTCGTGAAAAATTGCCACAGCCAGAACTCACTCTGAGTACTGGTTACAGACACTTCCTCTGTTTCATCCTCTTCTTCCTTTTGATCCTCCTCTTCTGTATCACTGTGCCTGTTCCCCCTCTCCAGGCCCTCCAGATGAGGATGGTGGTGAGGATGGGGGTGGCTTGGAAGAAGCAATTGCCATAAGAGATGCCATGTTCTCCAAGAAGTAATTCTGCAAAAGAAATGTGCCCAGCAGTGAAACACGTGGTCTCTCCTGAATAGTCAGATTGAGAATGAGGAAAATTAATGGGTTGGTTCCATTAGAGGAAGCATCTGCAGCCAGTCGTACTGTTCGCGGACTACTGAGTCACAAAAAATCCTTGAAAAGTTGTAATAAGTTGCCAGATCAACCAAACATGGGTCTGGGAGCTGTGCAAGGTTATGGTTTCTACTTGAAACACCCTAGATTGGCTGGAAAAGCACTTCTAAACTGTCCACGAACACAGACACTGTTCGCAGACACCGCCGTCACTCTGCATGGGCGCAGTCACATGATGATGTCCCCAGATGTCCGCGCCTCTGACGGGCATCTCGGGACAGCCGTCAGATGGGAATCGCAGTGCACATGTGGCCGGTGTCCATAGAACTAACACAGTGTCCGCAGACAAATTAAAAGTATGTCAGGTGAAAACAGGCATATCTGGACATCCAACCTGGCTGGAGACACATCCATTTTGAGTGCGGACACGCCGAACAGTCTCGTGGTCCGTGTGCTCATAATGGGAGTTTAAAAAAAAATAGGAAACATCACACAACAATAAACAAAACATTTATAGTACAAAAATATATTTATCCAAGAAAGGGATGGGGTATCGGATTGGGAAACATAAATGGGAGAATTAGGAAATTTTGCGAATTAATTATGAGGGGGGGAGTGATTATGAGGGGGACGTGAGGTTTCATTAAAGCATCTTTCATCAAAATGTTCAGAATTTCATGGGGATGATTTCTGGGGACAAGGGTGACAGCTGCAAGAAGGGCAGTGGTAGGGAACATTTTTAATTAAATGATTTTTCACATACTCTTAAAGTTCTTTAAAATCATTACTTAGTTCACCAATCCATGACATTTGTGATGTCATCTTTGATGTCCGGAGTGTTAGTCTTAACAGTGCACAGAGGTGCTGCTAGTTATGGTTGCTTAGCATATCAAAACTGGCGAATTTCAAGGGTTTCTCGGTTTCACTTGTAACATAATCTCCCTTTAACAAAGTTTTTCACTGAATTTCATGGATATTTCTTAGTCCAACTTAACCATAATATACCTTTAACAAAGTTTTTTCAGTGAATATATATATATTCAACTAAAGCCACCTTAACTTTGCGCCCCCTGTTACAGGGCCTATGACCACAATGATGACTTCACAGATGACATCACTGATGGCATCATAATTACATGTTCTATCAGATCAATGTTCACATCACAGATCGTCTCACTCATGCCATCACTGGTGGAAACAGTAATCACATTGTATGTAAGAGTTTTCTCTTTCAACTCGCTTGAATGTGTTAATGTTCCTTATATTATCCAAGTAGACATTTTAAATTACAATTAGTGCCCGACGAGGGACAATGAAATGGTTACAAATGATCTGATTGGCCTCCGCTGGGTCCTTAGCAGCCTGACAAGGCAACGGTCACCGCCAGGTGCCTCAATGTTCCTTCAGCAAGTGGCTGCCATAGAAAGGGAAAAGGGACTTGTCTTACTTTCCATGGCAGCCATATACCTTTTTTGATCTTTTTAATGGCAACCGAATTGTGGCATATGCAGCACCTTACCTTCATAATAGCAACATGTGGAATTGAAGCAGCAGCCACAGAAATTGAGGGTTTTCTGTCTGTTGGTGGTGTCCCATTGGTGGATGAAAGTTCTGCAGGTGGTGCTGATTCTCTGCGACATAATTCACAAGTTCCATGCATTTTGATTTTGTGGTCCTCGCATGATTTACAGAACTCATGATCCACATCGTCCCAGTGGATCTGCACCAGATGGTTAATTTGGACTGATGTTCCCAGGCTTTCAAAGAAAACATCTGAAGGCGCACGTCTCAGTGTTTTTTTGCACAATGTGCATTGGGCATCCGCTGCTTCTTTTTTTTAACAGTGTTCTGTTACTTCGAAGTAACGCCAACTATCTGCGATGGACTTTATTGCAGTTGCTTTCTTCTGGGGTGGGGATAGTTTGGGGACCCAGACAACATCATCATCACTGCTGCTATGATTGTCAGACATGTTTACATGTTTAACAGGGGAGGAAAATATGAAAAAAAAGAATTGCAAGACTAAAAAGCATGGCACAAAAATGTTGTTTTCAGTAGTCATCATGCACATTGTAACTGTGGGCCCATGACATATGGTTTATTAGAAAGACTGATAGCAATGATAAATATATAGTTATTTACTTTATGCATGGTCATAACTCATGGGTCTGGTGTGTCCTGATTGGTCATGGGTAGTGTTTCTAGCTGTGTTGCTGTTTCTACTGCAAATAAATGTGAATAAATGTGGGCAAGGTTTAAAAAGCTTCTACTGCACACAGAAGTTTGTTGGCTTTCAAGTGGTCGAGCGCTTTGTCATGTGCAAAAATTGCCGGAAATTATGCTTACACTTTTTCACGAAAAATCAGCTCAATTAATTCTGTGATCTAATTCAAATAAGATTTTGGTACACACAAATGGGATGTAGTGGGTGAAGACTTCTGGCAGATGCATTGGCATCAGAAAGAAAAGATCCTGGGAAGGCCTTTCGCTCATCCAAGTGGTACTGCTGGAGATGGGAGCAACACATCGGTAGACACTTCATCAAAAGCTTCCTTTCTGAACCTCTCTAGCATTTCTGATGACGCTTTGAATGTAGTGCTCCAATGCTGCCAGTGTTTCAAGAATCTAGCTGTGTGTGGCCGCACCTTTATTGGGTGGAGTTTGATCCTGCACAACCACTGCTCACAGATCCAGTGAAGAGGAAAGACCACATGCAAGCCAAAAAAGGTCCAGATCATCCAGAAGGCATTAGGTGCTACTTTGCAACATGGTTCGCAGCATCTATCCCTCATGTAGAATTGGTTCAAGTTCTCTCAAGGCATGGGCGAGATCAGAGGTATAGGAGAGTGTGGAAGAGAAAAATTGGGAAGAAAGAAAACCCAGAGGGCACATGATGGCCGCACACCTCCGGGTATGCCACAGAAGGAGAAAGGTGGCAAGAGAAAAGCACTGAGGTCGAGGATGAAAAAGCAGGTGGCAGAAAATATCCTCACCCAGCTCGGTCAAGGAAAATGATAGCCGGCAGGAGCAGTTTAGTGAAGCAGGGGTAGACATGCTATCATCTTCCAGTGAAGATAAAGACAAAAGAGCTATCAAGAAATGAAAGACCGAGCAGAATGGGGACGAGAATGTGGACGACTTTGACGCAGACACTCTCATTCATCCCTGGTCATCAGATTGGGAGCCGCCAACGAAAATAGCAGAAAATCTTATGAGGAGGTTGAGAACAGCTCTGGCCAAAGAACCCAGAAACAAACTACAGACTGAGTGTCCCAGACCACATTTGCCAGAAGGAATTACTGATATAATACTAGAGGGGAAGCACCAACTCGAATGGGAACTGGAGAAACAAGCATACGCATAAAGCAAACAAGAATGTTCCCATCGGGAATTATTATGATAGATAAGTAAAAAAAGTGAGCATAGTAAAATGCAAGGTAAACATTAATCCAATTATTTAAGTGTTCCTGCAGTTGGCATGAATCAGGAAAAAGCTGTGGTGACAGACAAAGAATGATTGTAATACACAGCAAGACAATATAGAGAAAATTGTGTGAATGATTTGTTGTGCACAGTCAATAATGAACAAATACAAGGACATTGCAATTCAAAACCCAGACTAATCACTTGCACATAAGTGCATAATGGTTGAAAATAGGTGCAATGTGACTGCAAGTACCATTTTTAAACATAGATGCACATTAAATGCAGGTTAAAATAATACATGAACGAACATGTATTATATTGATATATGTCAAAGGTCAATGCCAAGAAAAGAAAATCACAAGGGCGTTATGGCGGTATGAAGAAATGAAGACCGCTTTCCTCAGGACCATAGACAATTTTGGACCCTATGGATAAAAGCGTAAACAAAAAACACTCAAATGGTGCGAATCATAAGTATATAGATCTACCCAAGTGCAAATGATCACAGGAAAAGTGAAGTCCAATCACCACTGAGGAGAGAGTCCCACATTGCATGCACCACTCTGCCTCTCCCCATGCTACACATGCCAGTGGAACTGAAAATAAGTGAACTGCACCAACCTTGGACACAGAAACAGAAGCTGAACAAGGATGAATGAGAAGGAAACCAGCTGATGTAATGGCACATCAAAACACATATGCCTATGCCGTTATCGCTGCAATAATAAAAAAGAGGGAGTAGGAGGTTTGTGAGTACTGCCCTTCAGAGAAGTACTAGGGGAGTTGGAAGAGAGGAATGGGGTTGATGACCAAACTTACCAATGAATAATATCCTGCTTTCTAGATTTGTCAGGGAGATAAGCAGGAAATCAGCTGGGATTTAAGGCAGGTAAATAGCCTCCACCTGGCAGGTAACCGATATGTCCTGCCGATCTAGAAGGGCTAGATAAAGATAATAAAGGAGAGGGGACACTAGCAGCGTACTTGTCTATTGAAATTCAAATGAGTGCTGCATTGTTAGACCAGAAAAGTAACCCTATAGTCGAATGATATGTATAGTATGTTGGCCTGAAACCAATCGCATCATGTGACAAACATCGCAACCTAAGAATCGTCAATGTAACCAAAGGGCGTCCATTTTGTCTAATATCGGCCATTTTCTATTTTCCTTTCTGTCAAAACGCTTTGCAAATACATTCTATGCTTCGAACTCAGACACAGTGCGAGGCCACGGCCTGAATGCTGAAATACTAACACAGACAGGAATGTCAAACTGTGCAGAAATACATTGGGCCTCAGTACAAGTTTTCTGGTCCTGAATGCAGTGATTCCGTGACGATGGTAATGAAGTTTCCGCATCCGCAAGGTTGTGGAAAGATCGGCCGATTACGGGCTGTCGGTCGCGCGCCCCACACGGACATGGAAACGTCACCGTTGCCATGGAAACACCCACGGAAATGGACATAACGGCCCCACAAGCAGTGAGAGGCCAAAAAGGACCACCAGCATGTCAGCCAGGATCCCTGCCCAGAGACAATGCAAACAGCACTTCAACAAGGCGGAGCTCACTGTATTGGTTGACCGCATAGTGCAGCATGCCGAAATGCTGTTTATTGCAGACCAACGGCATGCAACACAGCAGCGCAGGAAGGATGTGTGGGCGGAAGCTGCACGCAAGTGCACAGCTGTGAGCGTGACTACAAGGAGCATCAAGGACTGCCACAAGAGGTGGGACGACCTCAGACTGAGGGTGCGGAACCTGATCGCAACACACCGGCAACGCAGCAGTGGGACAGGTGGAGGGCCCCCCTCCCCACTGAGGCTGCAGACATGGGAGGAGTGCTGCAGCAGTGTCCTCCACCTTGAGGCCATTCATGGGACTGGGGATGCTGAGGCAGGAATGAGCCCACCTGCAGATGCTGGTAAGTACACAGATATGAATGCCATATGAGTACTTGTTGAGGGCAGGAGTGCTCCAAAGGAGCCATTAACAACTCCCCCAGCCAGTGCATGAGTGCCCCAAAGGAGCCATTAACAACCCCCCCCCCCAGCCAGTGCATGAGTGCCCCAAAGGAGCCATTAACAACCCCCCCCAGCCAGTGCATGAGTGCCCCAAAGGAGCCATTTACATCCCCCCCAGCCAGTGCATGAGTGCCCCAAAGAACCCAATCATTACCCAAACGATGATCAACATCTCTACAACACATGAGCGTCAACAATCATATGCGTTTAAATGCAAATGTTCGCTGATCAACCTGTCTGATGCATGTGATGCACCCATCAGGTACCATCACACAACTAATAGCATGCCCTCTGTGTCCCCACAGCCATTTCAAGTGACAGTGACACCGCACAACAGCCAAGGCAATCAGCACCTGCATGTGTGCAAGCCAGCCCCCCTGCCCAGGAGGATGCTGCTAGCAGCTCATCAACTCTGCCACCAGTTGCATCTGGTACGCATGTACCAGCCTCCAGCACCACCATCTCCACACTGCCTGCTGCAACACAGCTGCCACAGGCACCCATCATGCCTACACAACCCACCCCAGAAAATATCTGCACTGCGGAGGAGGCTGCAGGCAGCGACAACAGTGCCCCAGCACTGCAGACTGATTTAGGGCCACAGGGGGAGGTGTCCAACCTGGATGACTTGGCATCCTTCCATGACCTCCAGTTCAGCCCAACATCACTACGCAGTCCGATGAGGTCGCAAAACCCCTCAATGGCTGAGCTCAATGCCCGCATGCAGCGGATGGAGGACCAGCAGGCTACCCTCACCCAGCTAGTGGAAAGGCAGCTTGAGGAGTCCAGGCTGCAGAGGGAGAGCTACAGCACATTTGTGTGTCGGCTCTCCAGGTCAATAGGACGCTTTGCCACCACCATAGTGACCCTGGCACGCCATGTGCGGTAGGGCAACAACAACACTTCCAGTATTGCTGAGTCTATGTTGCTTGCCCAGCAGGCATATCTGGGACGTTTGCCACCAATGCCAGCAACAGTGCCATCCACTAGCACCACCCCATCCAACTCCACCTCTGCCAGCCCACGGAGGCACTCAAGTCGCCTAACTGGGCCCTCTGTCAAGGATGCCCCTGCGCAGAAGCGCACATGCAAATGATGGCATGTGTGTTTGGCACTGCAGGACACATGGGGACAAGAAGGGTTTAAGGGGGTGGGTATGTTTGGTTGGTGGGGGAGGTCCATTAGGGGGTTAGTGATTTGGGGCCTGGTTGGGGCTGGGTACGTTTAGGTGGTGGGGGGGTCCATTAGGGGTTTAGTGATTTGGGGCCTGGTTGGGGGTGGGTACGTTTGGGTGGTGGGTGGGCACAGGTGTACAGCTTCCCTACCCATTGCACCTTCTTCCCTGTTGTAATGTTAAAAAATATATCATCATTGAAAGAAACATTCATGAGTGGACATCATCATTTCATTTTCAGTCCATCAATTTATTAACTGGCATCATCATATCCATGCAATGCTGTCAATGTGCAGTCTTTCAAAAGTAAATGCGAATCAGTGTATCGCGTGCTCTTTGTCCATCTTGTGCACACTCAGGAGGAGGTGCAGCCATCCCATCCCCATCCCCATCTCCATCCCCATCTCCATCCCCATCTTCATCCTCTGCATCTGGGGGCAGCAGAATGTTCCTGCGCAAGCACAGATTGTGCAGCATGGCACAAACAAGCGTATTTTACCCGTATTCACTGGGCTATAGAGCAGTGATCTGCCAGATCTGCTCTAGCAGCAGAACCGGGCCTTCAGTAGTCCAAATTTCCTCTCAATCATGCCGCGTGTGTGGACGTGTGCCCTGTTGTACGCCTCCTCATGCCTGTTCCTTGCCCTCCGTACAGGCATCATCAGCCATGGCATGAGTGCATATCCAGCATCACCTACATGGGATGTAGATGTGGGGGATATGTCAGTGTTTGTTGTATCATGTCTTCATCAGATACAGTGCAATCATGTGTCATTGATCATTCATCCATGTGTGGCAAGAAGTGGTTGGACCGGTGGTTGATTGCCATTCCTGGGTCATTGTAGTGGACATTGGCATCTGGACATTGACCAGAAAATTGATGTGCATGTGTAGTTACCCCAGCGGGAAATATTGTTTGGTAAGTATGGAATTGTGCACTGATGTACACACATGGCGGGGTCATATAAATTGACTGTGATGATATTGTCGATGCAGGATGTCTCATGTGCAGGCATCATGTGCATTGGGGGGGCATTGGTGCATATTGTGGGTGAATGTATTGAGTGGTTCCAGGTGTGTGGGCCAGTGGTAGTATTGGCTGTGTGTGTCATGTGGCAGGGTGTGTACGGGCACACTGTGGCAACCTGTCATGTGTAGCTTTGTGATGTGTAGGTTGTGCTGATTATTCACTGAATGGGCGGGGGGGATGCATGTGCAGTCGTAGCAGCCCACTCACATAGGTCATTGCCCTGGACACATACCCCACTTCCACAGGGACTGCGCATTGGCAGTTGTACTCGCACAATAGCCATGTGCTTTGTCCAGTGTAGCGTTCCATGTACTGTGGCAATGTTGAATTGCGCCAAACCATTGAGTCATGTGTTGATCCCTGGAAACGTGCACAGCAATGTGTTATCACTTATGCGACATCACATACCATCTGTACATTCAGTGAGTGGTACAGTTTCCTATTGCAGTACACCATCTCAATAGCACGTGGTACAGTCAGCTCTATGTGGGTGCAGTCTACTGCACCTATGCAATTTGGCAAGCCTGCAATGGCATGGAAGACCAACTTGGTGGCAATGACCTGGGCAAGGGTACGGGGTAGGGTGATGTGTTTAGACACATGGCGCAACAGGGCATCCAGTACCTATACCAGAATTTTGGAGAAACAGGGTTGTGAAAGCCCGTGCAGCTCATCAACTGTGTGCTGATACGTTCCGGTGCCAAGGAAATGCAGTACCGGCACCACCTTCAGGAGGGGGGGATGGCGGTGGTGATGTCAATGTGGCTGCTGATGTCGTCCTCTATCATGGTGGTGATATACAAGATTGTTGGACGGTCCAGCCGGTATAATGTATGGATCTGTCCTAGGGTCAGGTTCCAGGGTGAGGCCATGATGTGGGGTATTGCAGGCTGCCTGCTGGGTCGTGCCGGCTGGACAATAGGGTCTGACATGGGTACTGGGTTTGCTAGGTGCCGCCTGCGCCTCCTGCGCCTCCGCCTCCTCCTCCTCTGCACCATTACTGCCATCATGTGCAGTGCTGCCTGTTGGTGCAATAGCCCCACTCCCAATGCTACTGAAGCTGCTGCCTGCATAGTTATGTTCGGAGTTGGCCTGGGTGTGGCCCTTTTGTAGGCTCCCAGTGGCCTGCTGGGTCCAGCTGGGCTCATTTGGTGCACCTGCAGCCTGATTCAGGTCACCAGGCACTGTTTAACGTCATGTTCGTGGTGGCGGCGGTACCGCCACCGTGGTCACGGTTTTAGCGATATTTTTGTGGTGGTGTTTTTGGCGATCGTGGAAACGGAGCCGGTATGGTTATCACGGCAGCATTAAGTCCAGATCGGAGAACTTGTAATGAGGTCCATTGTTTTTCTCTCTTACTAAGTCCTTGAAGTCGAGCAGAAGCTGCATCTAATCAGTAGACCAGGTCCCGGGTTGTCTTGCAAACACTGTAGTAAAAGGCAGTTAAAACATTAATTATATTCTTCTAGCGGTGCTCCTTCACGGAGAATAGTATTTTCTACTTCAGGACTATCTGACCCTTAGCTCATGAAAAAGACACACAGATAACATAGAAAGGAATGTTTCCCTGCTAAGAACATGATATCCTTGTCGAGCCAAAGCTCCATGTTCCCCATAACAGAAAGCTGTCTCTGCTGCCTTTGCTAGAATAACTATGTTTAGGCTGAATGAAGACTTGTCATCACATGTCATAATTGTCATAATTGTCAATCACTGAACCCTAGCCTGTATGACATGTATGTGGGTGGATCGAATTGCCTTCACAAAGATTATGTCTAATGTATATATATTGCTGCTTGAGCGCTGCTCGCGCTCTCTCGCATCTCATGGTGTTTGGAAACACATGTCATGAGGTGGTGAGACCCGGTCGGCCGACTGAGAATACTTTGAAATAAACCAGACTTGTTTGGAAAACGATCCTCGTGTCTGACGTGTCACTTTAGTATATGGTTATTGTGCCTTAGTTTCCGTATGCGGTCTTTATGGCGTAGCAGCATGTGACCATTAATGAGGTTGGCAGCATGAATGCTGCAACTGGCTACATCTAGAGGCAAACTCAAGCTTACCCGGAAAGGCATCCATTTGATTGCCACAATGTTTCCCATTCACGGTGCGCAAAACTTGATGGAAAGCCGGGTTCCAACGTGGGGAGAGAGCTGATGCCATAGAGTATATAAGTGCTGCTAGAGTAGGCCCTGTGCAAAAAATAACTAAACAGTAAAGACGGACTCAGTGTCTGCTAGTCCAACACCAGGACCTTAGCCTGCGGGATGGTGGTGCCATACTGTAATGGGGCTTGCATGTATGCAGAACCTTCATAGAAGAGGAAAGACAACAAGATGTAGAGCTCAAACTGAGTGTTGAAATAGTTATTCAAAGCAAGAGCTAGACACAGAAGCAAGTTTTGGACCGAAATCTGCTACCAAGAGGGCATTATGTCATTGAGGCTCTCTTCTATTGCATTCAGCCTCAAAATCCATCTAGCTTCTTTAATTGACAATAGTGTGTGTGGGTTTGAAACATTTTTGACCGTATCAGGGACCCACCATAAAATATCATCGGCCGAATGACCATATTCCATATTTTGGCCAACCATAGGGGCTGTGCCATTCCGAATCCTGATGCATGACTGGTGTTCAATAATTCTGAGGGAGACAGGTCTTGAGGTTTGTCCAACCTAACGTATGCCACAAGGACATTGTATACAGTATACTGCTATGGTGTCTTGCAGTTGGTATGTTGAGGAAGTTCCCACTTTCTACCAGCAATGTCAAATGACTTAATTGTATTACAAAATGTACAAATCGAGCATGTGCCACACGGGAAATGTCCCGTGGGTGATCTCAGGCCCCAACTGGTAGTCATCAACCTATTGCCCTTGGGTTAGAGTGAACTAGCTGATCCCTCAAATTTTTCTGACCCTTAAGAGTGATCAGTGGTGATGGTTTGTTGCCCAGATTGAGTTGCACCAGAGGCCAGAATTTACAAACACGTTTTTTGGCTGGAAACATTTCAGAACTATAGGTGAGGACACATACCAATTTCTCTTGATTAGTATTAGTTCTAGGTTGAAATAGAGTCTCTTGCGCAGTGTATCTTGCTCTTTTCAGTGAGCGGGCCGCATGTTTTTAGGATATGCTTGTGCACGTTACCTGGTTGACAGCTGCTCAGCATTGTAATCATAGTTCGACAGAAGGGTACAATTGCGGGGAAGCCTAAAGAATTGACTATAAGGTAAGTTTTCCTTTTGACATTGCGGATGAAAACTTGAAAAATGTAATACGGTGTTACTGTCTGTTGTTTTTTGTACTGGGAACATATAAGTTTGTTCTGATGGAGGTTAATTGTCAAGTCAAGAAAATGTATTTCTTGGTTGTTAGATGTCATGGTGAAGTCAATATTGACATACCGTTGATTGAGCCACTGTAGAAACTCAGTGAGAAGTGAAGAAGGCCCATTCCAGATGAGAATAGTGTCATCAATATAGTAGCGCCATATTCCAATATCTCGCCAAAAGGGATTAGTGTCTGCCAAAATGAAGCAATCTTCAAATGCAGCCTTAAACAGTATGGCAGGGCCAGGTGCAAATGCTGCCCCCATGGCAGTTCCTTGAGTTTGTTGAAAGAACTGATCTTGGTATTTTAAGACATTTTTTGTAAAGCCAGAGCAAGTAGTTCCAAGATTAATTCTGCTGATGCTTTGACTGATTGTGCAGCATGCATTAGAAACTCATGCATACATTGGATAGCCTCATCTTGCAGGATGTTAGTCTGCAGGGCACAAATGTCCATGATTACCAGTGTACTGGTCGTAGGGTCAAATTTCATACCTTCAAATAGTTCAATCACCGATGTGCTATCCCGGAGGTAGGTGGCAGTCTGCTGACTGATCAGCTGTAAGAATGTATCAACGTATTTACAGATGGGTTCGAGAACTTTATCACAGCCTGCAACGTTTGGTGTGCCGGTTGTATTAAGATCATCTTTGTGAATTTTGGAGATGGTGTAAAAAGATGGCGTCGAACTCTGACAAGTGTTAAGGAGCCTGGATTCTTTATCAGTGAGCCAATTTCTTTGTAGTACGAAGTCAGTGATTTCTTCAATTTCTTTAATCTGCTCTATGGTCTTTCCCGACTTATTTGTAGCTGCCAGGCTCGTTCAAGAGGTCCATAACCATAAGATGGTATTGTTCTAAATTCATGACTACTATGCCTCCACCTTTATCAGCAGGTTTGTTAAGGACATGGTTATTATTGGCTAGTTCATGGACTGCTGTGCACTCAGCATTGGACACATTATATCTCATGGGATGCCTGTGATTTGCATTTTCCTAAGCTCTTTTAGTACACATTTTTCAAAAGTAAGTATTTTTCTCAGTGTTACGTTATCTTGGGGTGTAAAACTAGATAGAGCATGTAGATCTGTATCACTATCTATTTCAGGCACTTATTCTTTAAAAGAAAAATGTAAGCCAGATTTTTCTCAAGAACTTCCTGACATCTGTGTCTACTAAGAACCTGTCTGTTGGAGTAGAGGATATGATGTTAGGCTTTAGATAGGACACTGGTCTGACCTGGTATAAGGATATGATCGGATAGATTGAAAATAGGAAGACCAACTAGTTCCATGTTTGTCTGTAAGCCGCTCTCCTCTGCATTTTCGGTTGACATTGGTACCGCACCCATGGCTGGTGTTGGAATTGTGGGTCTCAGCCTGGTCCTGGGCCTCTTGTTGGCCTCTGGCTAAAAAAGGCAGATAGCCACGATATGGGGGAAAAAGGTGAATATAGATAGGTGGTATCAGACCCCAGATCTGTAGATTAATCAATACTACTGTCTGAAAATGTAACTCTACGTCTCATGGATTTGTGACTGCTTGGTTGATTGCGATCAAGATTGCAAGTGTCAGAATAGTTTGCTGCGAGATAGGGGTAAATAACCTCCAATTTGAAATCTTGGATGTCACGGGTCAATTCCTTTGTTCTTTTAGTGAGAGTAGTGAGTTTGAATTCTTCAAATTGCCTCGTCACTTCTCTGAGTTAGTCCCGAGCATTAATGATTGCAGTGTCATTAATTGCTGAAAAGCCTTAAATAGACAAAAGAATGCTCAACTGCAAGGGGCAAATATACTAAACACATCAAGAAACGGCTTGATGGATCTTGGAAATTATGCCAAGATAAATTCCTGGATCTATTTGTACCAATTACAAACATTCTCCACCCGGCTGATGAAGTGAAAGAGAAAGAGGGAGCATAAAGTGAAAGAGAAAGAGGGAGCATAGACTCTACAGTTCTGGCAAGATGGGCCCCGAAAAGCATATGCGTACTGTGTAATGCCAGCAGTACATTAAAAACGGAAAGGAAAAGGTCCATTCTAGTAAAAATGTATTTTATTTATTTATATTTATTTACATTTATAAAGCGCACAAAGCGGCACTTGGGCATTGTGGCACTGTTACAGTAGGCTTACTTGGTTGTGGGAGGAGTGCAAAACAAGGATATTCATGATAAACACAGCATGGTTAAAATTACAGTGATGTTACACTTGCCAGGTTAGCCAGCTATCCCTTGGTTACAGTGGGACCATTTCAGTTTGGCTTGAGCATTGGTGAAGGCTACCACACAAGGGGAGAGACAGATCAGCACAAAGATATTTTAATTACAGTGACAGTAGTAAGGTGTTGGCATAGCTGGACTGCAGTTCAGGTGGAGAGCTGGTGGGTTTGAGGAAGAAGGACTAGCTCACGTGTATTAGTTGAAAAGTTTGGTCTTGAGTGCTTTGTGGATGGCGGTGTATGACGCTTCCTTTCTGAGAGATGTAGGCAAGGAATTCCAGTTTTTTGATGCTAGATATTGGAAGCTGGAGCCTCCCGCTTTAGCTCTTTTGAAGGTGGGGACGTAGATCTGGTTGGAGAGGTGGTCTCGAATGGGCCTGGTGGAGGTGACAGGTACCTTAAAGTGATAGGTATCTTAAACTGAGCAAGCTAGCTTCGGAGGCAGCAGCAACCAAGGGCAAATTATATGGTGACTCATTCATCAAGTAAAACCCTGCCATAAATGATAATTTTTCTTCATTCTTTCAGACTTTGCCTGTCCCTTGTTTAAGAAACACCAATTTGGTGAAAAATAAACATTTGTTACATGTTCTGTTTTGTTTGATTTTTATGTAAATAATTAGCTTAAAAAGCTTCTACTACATATCATACTGACATATTTCAACATATGAACAAAATAAGCACCAAGGATATGCCTAAGTTTCTGAATGTCTTCTCCGCCCTACAAAAGGCTCACTCTCCAATGAAAAGAGTATTCACAGCTTGGGTGTTTACCACGACTGACAGAGGCAGAGGCCACTCAGCCAGCTGCAGAAGTAGTCAAAGGCCCTACAGAGAAAACAGCTGACGCCAAGAAGACAGCAGACCCTTCTTCCCTTCCCATTGGTGAGGTAGAGGTCGAGTTTGGCGCAGCGGCAGCACACAGCAGGACGGTAACACTGGTGAGACTGGAGTCGCTTGTACATGGCCGAGCGATAAACAGCGTGATTCCACCATTTTCGGCAAGCTAGCAAAGCACATGCATGCTTGGCAAGGTCTTATAACAGACTCATGGGTCTTAAAGATACATTAGATGCCAACAAAATAACAACGGGTGGATTTGAACTACCAGCAGCAGACCTTCTGAGTTGGGTGCTCATTGGAGTTGTTCCAGTGGTAGATGGAGGTGCTGATAGACGAAGTGCTGTTTGTCGACAACCTAGTGAATGAGGTTTATGCATTTTCATTTTGTGGTGCTGATGTGCTTTGCTATAGTCATCGTCCACATAGTCTCAGTGGAACTTTACTGCATGATTGATCAGCACCGATGTTCATAAACTTTAGGATGGAACATTGGAAGCGCCATGTCTCTGAATCTTTTCAAACAAAGTGCATTGCATGTCTTCTGCCTCTTTTATGCAAAAGTGTAGTTTCACTGGAAAATACTTCCAACTGTTCACGGTAACAGTAGCCTTGATCCATGTAGGTCAAAGCTTTCCAAACTGTGTGCCGCAACACATTACTGTGTCAGTGGCAGCATGTGGTGGTGTCACACGAAATGCAGACAATTGTGTGGCATGAAAGCACAGAGCTCCTTTACTCGCAATGGCATCCCTCTGGCCCTCCTCCACAACTTCCTAAAACAGCTAATGTTAAAGCAACGCTAAGGCTGAGCTGCTTTAACATCATGTGCTGTCTTGACATAGGACACGTGATTGTCGATGTTGGAGCGATGCAGAGAAACATAAACACTGAAAACTTTCCTGTTATTTTCATATTTAGTTAATGCTAAAACCTAAAAATAAATTCACATAGATTTATTCATTAAATTGCAGTTGAATTACCTGTAAAATGGATCCTAGTCACGCAAACCATTGGAAATGAATAAGGAAACCTTTTGGTCAAAGTGGGTCAAATGGTCAATTACATCATAATCTCAATGATTTGCTCACATTTGTGAATACATGTGTTCAAGGTTTAAAAAACTTCTATTGCATACAGAAATTTGTTGAGTGCTTTGTCAGATATACGAATTGAGGGAAATTATGCTTAAACTTTTTCACGAAAATCAGCAAAATGAACTCTGTGATCTAATTCAAAACAAACTTTAGCACACAAAATTGGGATGACGTGGATGAAGTCTTCTGGTAGAAGCATTGGCATCAGAAAGAAAAGATCCTGGAAATGACTGTCGCTCATCTAAGTGGGCCTCCCTCTGGAACAGCCTACCTGCCTCCCTGAAACTTGAGGAGAACCATCTCTGGCTCCGGAAGCACCTCAATACCTTCATCTTTGCTTCTGCTTTCTCTCCTCCTCTCCCCTGCTGAACTCCTGACTGAAACTGCACTGGTCAGCTGGCTACTCTCTGATGTCAGGCCCGGATCCCCTCCCCCAACAACTGCACACCTGCACTGACTCCCGGGCTACCCCTGCACTTGGGGGCTGTTTCTGTATCGCGACAGTCATCACCAGCTCTTGACACTTGAGGTCTGCACTTACCCCTGCACTTGCCACAAGCAGGCTGCACTTTTACCTATTGTTTTATTTATTCTATTTATCTTTTTTACTGATCATATGTATTGCACTGTCCCTTCCCGCCCCGTCCCTGCACTTTCCCTTTGCCCCTTCCCCTGCACTTGCGCAATCTCAATGTCACCTGGCCTAGTATGATTGTTGTCTTTGTCTACGCTTGTTCCCCATCCATTGCCTCGTTGCGCCTTGAAACACTTGTGTATAGGCACGTTATAAATGCCATATCACATCTGCAGACACTTCATCAAAAGCCTCCTCTCTGAATCTCTCAAGCAATTCTGATGGCACTTCAAATGGAGTGCTCCAGTGCTGCAGGTGTTGATGGCAGCACCTTTAATGGGTGAACGTTGATTCTGCACAACAACCGCTCACAGCTCCATTGAAGAGAGAAAACCACATGTTAGCCTAAAAAAACCTGCAGTCCAGTATGGGGCAGACCATCCAAAAGGTGTTAGATGCCAGTTTGACTAGAAGTAGGGTGGTATCCGATAGCAGACATCATATTTTGTCCCGGATGAACTATACGTTGGAACAAAGACCTTGGCAATTTGGCAGGTAAATCTCCAGTTAATGTGTTACTAGTATGTCATGTAGAAGCTGGTTGCACCGAGATTAAAGATGTTGTTATGGAGGCAGCGTGCTAAACTAAAATAATGGGGTTTAGCATGCGGTTGCAGTAACATCACGCAACCGTAGATCGAAATAAAATAATTGAACATTTGTGAGCACCATTGAAGAACTTAGGTGATTACTGAGTGACAAGACTTGCGCCAAGATTTGTGGAGTGCGGGCAGGAGTGCTATACAGTGTGAGATGTCAATTACTACTGATATAGTCTTTTTAGAATGTTCCCAATTTTTTAAGAAAAGATGGGATTTTTATTTAAAGAAAAAGTGAATCCAACATCTAGACCTTAAGCAGAGACGACTCGAATGTTGTTGGTGCAACTGTGTACTAATGGGATGCTATTATTCCACACCCCTGTAGGTCCGGTTACTAATAATAAGGAATTACACTCTTCGCATTTTACCCAGAATACTTATAGCAAAGAATTATTAATTCATTTTGGCACAGTTTTTGTATGATTTAAACAATGCAACCCAACCTATATTAAGTGTTGTGCTATCTCCTTAGGTCACTGTCTGTTTAGGCAGTTTACCCTTATGAGGAGCAGTCAGAAGTACGTACCCATTAGAAGACGGACGACTACCAAGCCCATGTTATGACACACTGTAATTAACTTGTTTCCCCTGAAGAATTTCCCTTAATTATGTTTGTGATACAAAACTGGGAATGATACATGTTGGGATTGTTGTCACTGTTATATTAATGGTTACAGTAGTATTTAGATACTGATTGTTAGTACATGCAAACAATGTAGTTTGATTTTTGATTAAATACGGCGTTTAAATTAGATACAGGTTCTTCCAGACCAGGACCTAGTGCTAGAATAAAATATATGTGTCATTTTTAAGTTGTTTTAATTTTTTTCATCAGGTTTTCATTTTTTTCACTTTTTATCTACCTTTTTATCTGTGTTTAGGTAGTTTTTATGGCGTGGGCCCATTTGCTTTGATGAGCTTTCGTTTGTAAAGTATACAATGGTGTTATTTAGGTTTTTTCGATTGATATTTTATTTCTATCGCGCTCAAACACAAGTGTTTCAGAGGTGGCAAGGCAAGGGAGGGGAACAGGGGAGAACAAAACAGCGATCTTACTAGGCCCAGTGACATTGAGAACGCGCAAGTGCATGGGAGAGGGGGGAGGGGAAAATTGCATGGAAGGGGGGAGAAGTGGAAAGTGCGAAGCAGAGGAGAAACAGATAAATAACAATAAATAAATAATAAAGGCAACAAACAGTGGTAATGCAGCCAGCAATTTGCAAGGGCTAGGTTTAAGGTAGCAGACAGGGTAGGTCTGATAAGTGCATGAAGAAAAAGGGGGGGCTGTAATGGTACAGATACAGACCCCAGTGCAAGGGGTGGCCCGGAGGCAGTGCGGGAGGGTGGCAGGGTGAGCTGGTACCTGGGCCTGAAGGACAGAGGGTGGCCAGGTGCACGGTGCCAAGAGAGAACAGATCAGCAGGGGAGAGGGGAAGTGAAGGCAGAAGAAAAGAGGAAGGTCTAGAGGTGCTTCCGGAACCGGAGATGGTTCTCCTCAAGTTTTAGAGTGGCAGGGAGGCTGTTCCAGAGGGAGGCCCCAGCCAAAGACAGAGATTTACCCCCAGGGAGTTGGAGGTAGAGGAGCAAAGAGCTTGAGAGGGGAGGTATTTGTGGAGGGATAGCTGAAGGTATTTTGGACCCAGGCCCCAGAAAGCCTTGTGGACAATGCAGAGGGTTTTGAATGTAATCCTTGCATCCACTGGGAGCCAGTGGAGAGATTTCAGAGCTGGAGATATACGTTCCCAGGGCTTGAGGCCAAGGACAAGTCTCGCAGTCCTGTTCTAGATTAGTTGCAGAGGGCGGAGAGTAGAGGCAGGTAGATTTAGAAAGAGGCTGTCACAATAGTCCAAGCTAGAGCGAACCAGAGCTTGGGATACCATGAGCTTCTGGGGGAAGGAGAGGAAAGGCAGAGTACCTCTGAGGAGGTGCAGTCGGAAATTTGACTTTTTAGAGACTTCAGAGATGTGGGCGGAGAAGGAAAGGGTGGAGTCAAAGATGACCACGAGGTTCTTAGCCTCGCAGGTGGGGGTAGGAGGAGGGCCAAGGGAGGCAGGCCAGAGTGTGAGGGGAAAGGATGGTGAAGGCGTGCCGATGAGGAGGATCTCCATCTTGCTGGCATTCAGACAAAGATCATTGGCGGCACACCAATCTTGAATGGCAGTTAGGCAATCAGAGATGAGAGAGGGAGAGAAGGAGGCAGAGGGCAGCCTGAAAATGAGTGGAGTTTTGTCAGCGTAGCACTGGAAATTTGAGCAGAAGTGGCAATACAGTGGGCGAGAGTTGCCAGGTATTGGTTGAAAAGCCAGGGCGAGAGGTTAGACCCCTGGGGAACACCACAGGTAGAGAGGAAGATAGATGAAAGGAAGGACCCAAGTTGGACCTCGGAGGGTCAATCTGAGAGGAAAGAGGTCAGCCTGGCCAGAGCCTGATCAGTGATATCTGGATTTTCACTGAGACAGTTGAGCAGGATGGTATGGTTGACCATGTCGAAGGCAGAAGAGAGATCGAGGAGGATGAGGACAGAGGGAATGTTAGAGTGAAGGTTGGAGAGCAGATCTTCACGGATGTTCAGGAGAGCAGTTTCCATGCTTCTGGCAGCTCTGAAGCCAGACTGGTGGTCATGGAGACAGCCAACAGAATTGGAATGAAGGTTAAGCTGAGAGATGGCCAAGTTTTCTAGGAGTTTGCCAAGAAAGGGAGTAATGGAAATTGGGCGATAGTTAGCTGGACAAATGTGTCATGAACCATCGGACATGCCCCTTCTGGGCCTCCTGGTCCCTGACACGTCGGGGCGTACGCTCTGTTATACTACCAACATGGCCGCAAGCACAGAACGCTGCCTACCAGCCTTCACGTCCAATGCAGCACGTTCTATAAAGTAGCCACACCCCCGCGGCCCCGCGCATCTCAACGCTACTGTTAGCTATGGCTAGACGTGCGCTCCGTAGTTCGCCTTCGCGGAACTCTGTTGTTTCCTGGTTCCCGGACCTTCTGCTTTCCTACTATTCTCACTCCTTCTTATTCAGCCTTCTCCCGGATTCCGTGCACCCACCTCTGAGTGCTCCTTTCCCTTTTCTTGGACTTCCTGGAGTTTCCCAGCGATCCCGGACTTGAAGCTGAACGAACACTGGAAGCCGAAGTCGGCCAAGCGGGCTTGTACAAGACCTGAACCATACAAAAGAAAACTCCTCCTAAGGACTCCATCAAGCAGCGAAAACAGGTGAGAAAAAGGGAAACCTGTGACAGATTGAGACGACACCTGACCAAAGTCGATACAGACATGGAGGCGGCCAGTCAATATCTTATGCGCGGCATGCAAGAACTAACGACTGAAGTACAAAACCTAAAGGCAGAGAATGCCACGTTAAAACAATTAGTCTTATCCCGTGACTCTGCCACGAAGGAGAGCGTAGTATTGGGCGGCATTGTAGACAAATACGATGGGTCAGCAAAAAACCTTCGTGGATTCCTTGATTCCTGTTTGGTCCACTTAAATTTTAAGCCCTATTATTTCTCTACTCCTAAGGCTAAGGTGGGCTTTATCATTTCGCACCTTTCCGGGAATGCATTAACCTGGGCCGCCCCATTAGTTAATGCCGGAGATGCCCTCCTGGATGATTATGACGGATTCATTCAAGCTCTCGAGACCATTTTTGACCGCCCAGAACAGGTCTATAGTGCTCAGGAACGTCTACTCGATTTCCAGCAGGGCTCCCAGGACATGCTCACGTATGTAACATGATTCAAGCAATTGGCTAAAGAAGCGGACTGGTCCTCTGAAGTTGGCATTACTCTCATTCAAAGAGGGATAAAAGAAGACATCAAGGATGAACTAGCCAGGGTGGCACGTCCAAGTTCATATCGGGCCCTTATGGATCTCGCACTGCAGATTGATTTTCGCATCCAGGAAAGGAAGGCAGAGAAAAAGAAGACCAAGTTACCCTTCCAGAAGAACCCCATAGAGACTTCCTCGAAATACGAAAGTGGTTCTGTCCCTACTAACAAACCCAAACCCATGCAACTAGGAGCCTTCCGTGGACCCATATCCCCCCAAGAAAGGTTACGAAGGATCCATACCGGCTTATGCATGTATTGCGCCTCAGACAAACATCTAGTGAGAGAGTGTCTTATAGCCCCTCCATGGCGTACGGGAAACGCCAGCTCCCGATCCTAGATGGAGCACAGTTTCGGGAGAGAGATCTTGGCTCCACATCTATACCATCCTTGAACTCTCCTGGACAAAACAATCTGCTAATTTTACAGGCCTTTCTATCGCCATCCAAGAAGGAAATCTACCCGATTCTGGCATTAGTGGACTGTGGGCCATGGGAATATTCATAGATCAAGAATGGGTCTGTAAACACCATATTCCTTACGAATCCCGGGATATCATGCAACCTGTAGAAGCAATTGATGGGAGACCTCTTTCTTCAGGACCTATAACCCTTCAGACCAAGGAAATTGAGCTTGCAATAAACCACCATCGAGAGAAGATAAAGTTTGATATCATAAAGTCTGCCCATTACCCCATGGTTTTGGGAATGTCATGGCTACAAAAACACAATCCATACATCAATTGGGCAGCAGGTTCCTTGTTCCTGGGTTCCGAGCATTGCATGTCTCATTGCCTACTCCTGGATCCCGCTCCGACACCATCAGAAGGACTTTCAGCAAACCTTCAAGCTCCACTCACGGTCTCAAACATCATCCGGGTTCCTAAAATCTATCAGGAATACTCTGATGTGTTCTCTTCTGCTATTGTTCAAGCCTTACCTCCTCATAGACCAGAAGACTGTGCTATTGAAACCGAACCTTCAGCTGTGATTCCCTTTGGAAGGATGTTCATTTTATCCGAACCTGAGAAAAAGACCCTCCGTGAGTACCTAGATACTAAACTTGAAAATGGCACCATACGACCATCCAAATCTCCAGCCGGAGCTTCACTGTTTTTTGTTCCAAAGAAAGACACCAATGAGATCAGACTTTGTCTTGATTATCGAGGTCTAAATCAGTGCACCCTTAAGGATCTCTATCCGTTGCCCTTGATCTCAGATATCCTGAAGGCAGTAAGAGGAGCCGTAATATTCACCAAGTTGGATCTCAGAGGTGCCTACCATCTGATTCGTATTAGAGAAGGTGACGAATGGAAGACAGCCTTTAGAACACCCTTTGGTCATTATGAATACTTGGTCATGCCCTTTGGACTTGCTAATGCCCCGGCGGTCTTCCCATGCTTCATGGATCGGATGTTTTCAGATATGCTATTTCTCTTCGTCATTGTGTATCTGGATGACATCTTAATATTCTCTAAGGACCCTCTCAAGCATGAAGAACATGTTAAGACAGTGTTACAATGGCTACGTGAACACAAGCTCCTGGCAAAACTCGAGAAGTGCCTTTTTCATGTCTCCACTGTTCACTATCTAGGATTTGTCCTTAGCCCAGAAGGTATTGGAATGGATCAATCCAAAGTAAAAGCCATACTATCCTGGCCAAGTCCGACCACTGTGAAACAGTTCCAGTCTTTCCTGGGTTTAGCTAATTTCTATAGGAAATTCATACCTTCCTTTTCCAAAATAGTCCGACCGATTATTGCCTTGTTGAAGAAAGACGCTCCCTTTCATTTGACAACAGCTCAGGAGGAAGCCTTCCAATGGTTGAAAACAGAGTTTACACAAGCGCCCATCCTGGCTCAACCTGATATCAACCGGCCCTTCCTAGTGGAAACAGACACCTCTAAAAGGAACTGCTAGCCATCCATCAAGCCTTCCCTTCACTGAGTGGCATCATTTACTTCTGGGAGCAAAACATCCTGTCCAGGTTTGCACGCACCATCGAAATCTTCAAGTATTACAGGCCCTGGAATGTAGGAATAGCCGTCACGCCCGTTGGGCCTTCTTCTTTGCCCAATACCAGTTCCAGATTCATCATGTTCCTGGAACACAGAATATAATTGCTGACACCCTATCTCGATGTCCTGACTACGAACCCCCTGAAGACCGGACATTTCCTAAGATGTTTCCCCATACGATATTTGTAGCTCAAGCAATCAGCTTCAAGGATGGATATTTGTTCAAGGATAATGCTCTAGTCATTCCCACACAAAAACTACAACAAAGGATAATAAACCCCTGTCATGATACCCTTCACTCCGAACATCGTGGCAATACCCTCCGTCTAATACAAAGGCAATTTTGGTGGCCTAGAATGAAAACCGACGTACAACTGTACGTACAATCCTGTTCTGTCTGTAGTCAAAACAAACATGATAACAAGAGACTGGTGGGTCTCCTATTGCAGCCTACACTACCAACAAGGCCTTGGAAATTCATCGCTACAGACTTCATTGGGGATACACGACTATCATGGTCACCATTGACTTGTTCACTCATATGGCTCATTTCACCCCCCTGTATAAACTGCCATCCTGATCAGAACTTGCTGGAATCTTCCTGGAACACAGTTTCCGACTTCATGGACTCCCTTCCAAGATCATATCAGACAGAGGGCCTCAATACATTTCTCAGTTTTGGAAACACCTTTGCCGGATACTAGGAATTCAACGTGCCCTCTCCTCAGGCTATCATCCCCGAACCAACGGAGCTACTGAACGTGTGAATCAGACCTTAGAACAATATCTTCGTTGTTTCACTACCAAGGTCCAGGACGATTGGTCCCTTTTAATACCTGTGGCTGAATTTGCCTATAATAATTCGGATCACTCGGCTATTAAGACCAGCCCCTTTTTCTGTAGCAAGGGATTCCACCCTTCGGTCCTACCTTCTGTCCTCCCACATTCTACACCAGTTCCTACAGTCGATTCCTGGATTGAAACACTCATCAATGTACAAAGAGAAGCCAAAGAACAGTTAGAAAGGGCCAGGACTCAGACCAAGCATTATGCGGATTCAAAGAGAAGACCAGGGCCCTCCTAGGCACTAGGAGATAAAGTATGGCTATCCTCGAAACTGCTGCCCGGCATCTATGGCCAAATAAACTGGCACCCCAGTATTATGGGCCTTTTCCTATAAAAGAAATCATCAACCCAGTGGCCTTCGGCTCAAATTACCAAACTCCTGGAAGAAAATCCACCCAGTTTTTCATACATCTCTAATGAAACCATACATCCAGACCTCCCGGACAAACCTCAGGCCTACTCCTGTACTTGTCAATGACCAACTGGAATATGAAGTCTCCAGAATATGTGACTCCAGATATAAACGTGGTCAGCTCCAGTACCTGGTGGAATGGAAAGGGTATCCTCCCAGAGAACGCACTTGGGAACCCATCTCAAACTTAAATACCCCCAGGTTACTCAGAAGGTTCCATCTCATACACCCGGGCAAACCCGGCGGGAGAGGTTTTCGGAGGAGGCATGCTGTCATGAACCATCGGACACACCCCTTCTGGGCCTCCTGGTCCCTGACACATCGGGGATTACGCTCTGTTATAATACCAACATGGCCGCAAGCAAAGAACGCTGCCTACCAGCCTTCACGTCCAATGCAGCATGTTCTATAAAGTAGCCACACTCCCACGGCCCGCGCGTCTCAACGCTATTGTTAGCTGTGGCTAGACGTGCGCTCCGTAGTTCGCCTTTGTGGAACTCTGTTGTTTCCTGGTTCCCGGACCTTCTGCTTTCCTACTATTCTCACTCCTTCTTATTCAGCCTTCTCCCGGATTCCTTGCACCCACCTCCGAGTGCTCCTTTCCCTTTTCCTGGACTTCCTGGAGTTTCCCAGCGATCCCGGACTTGAAGCTGAAAGAACACTGGAAGCCGAAGTCGGCCGAGCTGGCTTGTACAAGACCCGAACCATACGAAAGAAAACTCCTCCTAAGGACTCCATCAAGCAGTGAAAATAGGTGAGAAAAAGGGAAACCTGTGACAAAAGGAGTGCTTTCAGAGCACATAATTGGTTTTGGTGAAATTGTGGTTTTCATCTTTTCTTTAGAGATGTGTTGTAAAGTATTTTGACTGTATGAATTTTGTGTATTAAAGCGAGAATTATTGCTATTAAATAAAACATCTTTTTAGAGAGTTTATATTCATAAACTTGACTCTCGTATTTTGATTTTCAAAGAATTGAAGTGGTGTCTGCTTGGTTACGTAACACTGACTGTCCCTTTTCGATTAGGGTTGGTCCTCATTTTAGGGGACTGTGACCGTGAAGGTTGTAGCAAAAGAGGTGACAGGATTTCTTTGGTAAAACAAATTTTTGTTGAAGGGGCATAGTCCTGTCCTCTTATTAAATTTAATCCCCAAGTCCTTTCTTAGTTCAGAGGTGCCAGTTTGAGACATAGTTCACAGCATATATCCCTAATGTAGAATTGATTAAAGTTCTCACAAAGCATGGACAAAATCAGAGGTGCAGGCGAGCTTGGAAAAGAAAATGGGGGTAGAAAGAAAGCCTGGAGGTTACATGATGGTCACACACATTCGGGTATGCCACAGAGGGAGAAAAGAGAAAAGCACAGAGTTTGAGGATGAAAGAAAGCAGGTGGCAGAATATATTATCAGCCAGCGTGGTCAAGGAAAACAAAAGCTGGCAGGATTAGTACAGTGAAGAGGAGTTGGAAATGCTGTAATCTTCCAGTGAATATAAAGACAAAAGAGCTCTCAAGAAAAGAAAGACTGGGGGGAATCAGGTGGAGAATGGGATGACTTTGACCAAGACACTCTAATTCATCCATGGTAATCAAAATGGGAGCCGCCAGTGAAAATAGCAGCGTCCCTGATGAGGAGGTTGAGAACAGCACTGGCCAAAGAAACCAGAAACAAACTATGGACTTCGTGTCCCAAACCACATCTGCCAGAAGGAATTGTTGAAATGCCTAAAATAGACACAAGAATCCTCAAATGCATGGGCAGATATATTAAAGACATCAAGAAACGGCTTGATGGATCTTTGCAAGCATGCCAAGATAAATTATGAATATGTTAGGACCTATTACCATCATTCTCCTCTTGGCTGATAAAGTGAAAGAGAAAGGGGGAGCATAGACCCTACGGTTCTGACGAGATGGGCCCGGAAAACCATATGCCTTCTGCGTAATGCCAGCAGTACATTAACGACAGAAAATAAAAGGTCCATCCTAGTAAAAATGTATCTTAAAATGAGCAAGCTAGTTTCGGAGGCAGCAGCGGCCAAGGGTAAATTATTTGGCGACTCATTCATCAAGTAAAACCTGACCAAAAATGATAATATTTCTTAATTCTTTCAGATTGTGCCTGTCCCTGTTTAAGAAACACCAATTTGGTGAAAAAGAAACATTTTTTCACCTGTTATGTTTTATTCGATTTTTATATAAATCACCAGCTTAAAAAGCTTCTAGTACATATCCTGCTGACATATTTCAAAATATGAATAAAATAAACACCAACTATATGTCTAAGTTTCTGAATATCTTCACTGCCCTACATATGACTGATTCTTCAATTAAAAGAGTATTCACCCCTCATGTTTTTGCCATGACTGGGAGAGGCCACTCAACCAGCTGCAGAAGCAATCAAAGGCCCTACAGAGGAAACAGCTGATGCCAAGAGGATAGGATGCACCGTGTCTGTTACTTCACTTTCAGTTTTCCACACTTCACTTCGGATAAACTGCAGTTTTTTCTGTCAATGATTAGTGATGCCACCACAGGCCATAGCCTTCAGAAGTACCCATTATATATTTTAGAACACTACCAAAGTTTGCATTGGACATTGTCAATTTCTTGGGGAAATGGTAAATCACATGCTCAGACATTACAGGAAGCCTGCTCAGTACAGAGAAGAAAAAGCTTAACTCCATGGAAGAACCAGTTTGCCCATAAAGCTGTAACTTTCAGCAGGAATGATTCCTATTGTAAACTGTTGCAGGTGGAAGCTTCCAATAAACCATCCCAAACCTTTGCAACCTCTAATTTGATTCAGCACTCATCTGGCTCCATTACCACAATGCGTCACTCTCTTCCACTTCTAATGCTTCCTCTGTTCCCGCCACCTCCACCTTACCGCCTCCCATCCTACCTATACCCAATCCTCATGACTGCAAAGTAATGTTTGAAATATGATAATTGCATCATGGTGTGAGATGGCACCCTACATGGTTACAGAAGAGTTATTTTTGAACACCAAAGCAATTGCTGCCACTACAAATATATATCCATTTTTTTCAGTGGCATTTTTATCCACTTATTTTGCAAAATTGAAAACAGAAAAAATCTCATGAAAAGAGTAGGCACAACAAAACTAAAATTCAAACATTATTTGTAGACTGAAATTGCATTGCTAAAGCCCATAGTGTGCCTGTATTTATTGGAGCAATTTGCACCAAAAAACATTCTATTTATTTTTTACATTATAGGAGTTTGCACAACTAATACCATTCCTATATTCTTTATGAGTTTATCTTTGAAAATAGAACCAATCAAACATATTTTTCATGAAATTAAACACAAGGTTTCACAAAGCAACAAACAACACATGAAGATAACATATTTTCTCTTATAGATAACCACACAGTAACACACTCCAGCAAAAAAATCTTTCTAAAACAGACACATTTTTAGATCATCCCAAAAAGCACTTAAATAAACACCACAAGTGATTATAAGAGCATTGTAAATAAAATCACATTTCTACTGCTCTGTAATCATTATTTTATTTTGTGCGCAGGAAGTATACTTCCAAATAAATAACTTCAACAATTGTTCCCACCCATTGTCTGCATTTAAAGCAGTACCACTTCATTGTTAACAAATACAGTAAGATACAAAAACATTACAAAGCCCCATTATCATTATATTATCAAATAAAACCTTCAACAAAACAGTAACATACAACTGATACATGCCAATAATATTTTGTCAGATGTAACATGAACTGCACCATAAGCAGTGTGAGTTCTGCAGTCAAAATTAGAAAAGTAGACAAAATGGTGGATTTTAAACTTTCCAAAATCAAAAGCAGAAAAAGAGGAGTATATATTAAACAAACTACTAAAATGGGCACAAATATTCACCACCTATCACAGACAGCTACACAAATCAAACAGTAAAAGCAATCAATAACAAACCATCATAGTCACAGAAATCTCTTTATCCCTGCCCTGCATATCTCGCCTGTACGTACATTTTCTGGAAACTCAAAATCAAACCAAGTCAACCTTCAAAACTTCAAATAATACAAGGAAACACCTAAGCACATAAAATAACAAACACAGATACAATTCTGAGCTGTATCATCCACATAACAATACGATTATTGCACAACATATGTATGGTCCAATAGATGCGGCTACAAAAATAGTTGTGCCTACCACAACAACACAACAACCAAAGAAATGGCAAAAAGAGTTGACGCGTCCACGCACATGCTTGTTATAGCCACGGTTATAAAGAAGCCTCACCTGTTTGGCTATTAATAGCTGCAGCCACCACACATCCACATACACTCGACGTACCATTTGCTGGCATGAAGCCGCTGCTGCACGGGGTGCAACATCTACTCGCGGGTAGCAACGCAGCGCTTCAGGTGGGTGCTGTGTAGATGCAGGAAAACACCCCAGCCATTGCTTTGGCTATGCACAACCCTCAATACGCCAATTGCAACCTTTTTTGTACAGATGCAAATATAAGATTTAAAAGAAAAAAAGAAAATCTAAGTTTGAAATACCATTGACAAAAGAGTCATTAGTAATACAATGGTAGTTAAAAGGTATCACTACAGTATATGACTGCTCATGGAGTTATGTAAAGTGGATGATGATAAGGAAAGCACAGTATACATAGTAGTTAGGATACAGAAGATAGGGTTAACTTGGCTGCATGCAGACAAGTTCATATACATTAGTATGTTTCTATCTGCAAAAAAAAGAAAAGACAATTAGTAAACGAACACACTACATGAAAAACAATTATCAGCAGATGTTGAGGTGGTTGGCTTTCCTTGTTCTCCCAATATGAACATTGCCAAGCTTACACTTAAATCTAAGCTTGGGTGGTTGTGTCTCTTGGGAGCCAGTGCCAACTTGTCCTGCAGGGGTCTCACTATCTCAGAAACTCAGCCAAACGAGCCCAAGGGAAATCATTTATCTGATCAAAAAGTAAAAAAAAAATGGCTCAGAATTTCTTGCATAGCAGACATATGAAAGAATCCAACTCATTTGTAACAGTATTGGAAATGGTGCCAGAGCTAGCGTCTCAGATCCTCCATTAATTGGGTTTTGCAGATCAGCATCTCTAACTAGACGATCAATTAGAACCCTGTCATGGAACTCCAGGGGATCAGACTCATTTTGTAATGATGTGATGAAACAACATATGTTTGGCTCCTATGATCTGATCTTTCTTCAGGAAACTTGGTTGTCCAAGCCTTTTAATATAGATGTATTTTCTTCTTACCATCAATTGTCCATGAGGGGGGAGGTTGGGCGCCCGATGGGAGGTCTAACTATATACTGTAGAAACAAGATCTTCGTAAGCTTAATCGTCCTGGTTAATGAAATCTCAGGGATCATTATTATTAGAGCGTTGTTGAATTATATAAAAGGGGACAAGGGTTGGTTGATGGTAAATGTTTACTGGAACCCTGCCCGCTTCCCTATTATTACCTTTTTGCAGAATTTTTGAGACTACTTGACTGCATTCACGTTGCAATATCCAACAGATGACTTATTAATTATGGGAGATTTTAATTCATACTGTTTGGCGGACAACATGTTACATCTGCCTCATAGAAAGCAAAAGATGTTGGATGGTAGAGCGTGGTTGAAAGAATGGGAACTGGTGGCTTTTAATGGTAATCTGGAATCTGATACCGGGGCCGGCCCTACTTGGAGAAGGGGCTCCTCACGCTCTACCATTGATTACATCTTTGCCTCTCAGGGGTTGTTTGAGAGATGTAGCCATTTCAAGAATGTGGAAGAAAAGTTGAGTGATCATGCAATGTTGACTGCTCTTTTTGATTTTCCTATAAATCAGAACACTCCCTACATGAAACAGAAGCTGCAATCTAATGTAGTTGGAAATAGGCTGGTTAGATTTGACGGGGGGGGCAAAATCTGAATGCCATGTTGGAGGTAGCAACCTCAGATTGGAATGATCGGGAGTTATTATCTCAACTTGAACTGAATACCTTTGTAGAACTGCTATGGAATTTAGATCCACCAGATGTCTGTTCAGCTAAAAAGAAGATAACTCACATCCATTGTTTTGATTATTAAGACCTTAGAAAGAAAGAGAGAAAGAAGAAGGGAGCTATATGTCTTAATAAAATTAAATAAGACTAAAGCTCAATACTCTATAGAGGCGAGGCAAATAAATAATAAATTCAGGAACTGGATGAGATCCCAGCATGTGGTAAAACTCCAGAGCGACAGTGAGAATATGTTACAAACTATCTGTCTCAAAAATTCCCATAATTACTGGTCATTGATAAAACTCTATTCAAGGACAAGAAACTACTATACAGGAGCACGTCTAGGTAGAGCATTTTACCAATATTTATGGCTCATTAGAGTCCATTGCCCCTATGATTAAACCTTCTGGGAATTGGGTTTTGTCTTGCTTGCTGGAAGAGATCAGACTACTTATTATTAAATCATCGGCGTCACATGCTGCAGGGCAGAAGGGACTCTCCAATGTAATTTTAAAGTCGAACCCTGATCTTTGGTCCAGGGTGTTAAAGGCTTTATTTGATAATATTATTAGAACAACTATTATCCCTAACTTCTTGAGAAGTTCTGTGATTATCCCTATTTTTAAGCATGGTGATCGCCTAGCTGCGGCCAACTATCGCCCAATATCTCTATTGGATGCGGATAGTAAGATATTTGATGTCTGGTCCTTAGAGACCTTGAAGAGTGGGCCACAGCTAAGGGAATCCTCTCTAAATTTCAGACGGATTTTCACAGAGGACTATCTACCACACTTTATAACCTCATTCTCAATTGCTTGAGCTCTGGGAGTGTAATTAAGGGGGGTAGACCTCTCTTTTGGCCTGGGTGGACTTATCCCGGGCCTTTGATACTGTAAATAGAGAGCGCCTGTGGGGGAAGCTGAAGAGCTGGGGGATCCCGGAGTCCCTTTTGGCTATTCTTATAGGACATCACCACAACTCCACCCTACGAGTGAGATTATCGACCTCTGGTTATCTATCGCAGGCTATCCGTATCAGGAGAGGGGTTCACCAGGGTTGTCTGGTGGCTCCCTTCCTCTTCAATCTCTACCTTTCCGATTTGTTTAATTGTTTTTTGTCTCTTTTGTTGGCTAGAGCTAAGATCGGAGAGACCAGGGTATCGTGGTTAGCCTATCCGGACGATATCATCGTTCTGCATTATTCGCGAATGGGCCTTCAAAGGCTCATGACAGCTCTTGAAGTGTATGCAAAATCCAATGCTTTGAAAATCAACCCAGATAAATCCAAAGTCTTGATTTTTATGCGCCCATTAACAAAAACAAAGTAAATTTCACAGAAAATTGATTGGTGCCCTGTTCCGCTGGGCTCTAAGATCACTCATGTCCAACCAAATTGGATCTGAATAATGTTTTAGAGCTGGAAGCAATAAAGTTAGGATCCCAAATGGTCAGGATCCACTTGAAATATTGTAAATTCTCTGTCATCCCACTGATAAAATACTATGTGGGGAAGGTGATACCTACTATGTTGTTCGGACTGGAGTGTAACACCCAAAGTTTCGAAATAAACTGGGAACGCATTGAAGCAAGGATATGGAAAAGAGTATTAAATCTCCCCAAATCAGTTCTGATGGCCTTTATTCGTTACGAGTTGGGCCTGAACACCCTTCTATCATGGATGGAACTAAAATGGGTTTTGTTATAATATAGATTGATTATTGCCCTTAATTTGACTCTCTGTATGAGGATGTTCGAATCCAAATGCTTAAGGGGGACAATACCCTCTTGGAACTACTTCATCTTAATGCTCTGATATCCTTGTTTCAGCGGACACTGACACTCTGTGTTCAAATCCTTTAAAATCTAAAGAATCTAGTAAGAGGAGAGATTGGATTGGGATGATTCATAAATTGCGTACAGCAAAGCTATCCAAAAATGTTTACCATATGATAAACCTAGAGCAGTTTTACCCACCTATGTACAAACATTTCCAGATCCTAAGGCCAGGATGAATTTCCTTTGTTTTAAATTAAATATATTGCTTACTCTGGAAATTTTACACATTCGGGATAAGATGGCTTTTCCATCTGACATATGTCAGGATTGTGAGGTGAATGTGAAACATACAGTAAAACATCTCTTGTTAACATGTCCTGGGAAAAGCAATCTCAGATGGGGAAATTGCAAAGTTTCTTTGGTAGGGCCGAATGGTTGGACTCTGAAGATCTGTGGGAGAGAATTATCTAAGGCAATGAAGTCTTCTTGACAATGGAAGTGGTTAAACTGCTTAATGAGTTAAAATTGGTTGACCATGTTCTCATTTAAGCAGTGATGTAAGTGAACGTTTGGTTTTCGTTCCCCTTACTCATCTGTATATTCTGTATATATTGGGTTGTTTTGGAGAAATTGGTAATTTTATTTTCTCTATCAAAACGGTTTCGTGCCATTCCCTTTTCTCCTTTTCATGCAGTCGAGTAGCACATTTTAATGTAGTTAATTTCTTTTTCGTTCTGTATGTTTTTAAATGTTTGAACTTAATGCTATATGCTATTTTATGATTATGTACACTGTAAAAAGTCGAAATTTGTTTTGGCTAAATGCACAAAAAAAATTAAAGAAAAACAATTACATGCATTTTATTTACCCTCATATATTGCAATATATACACAATCTAAGATACAAAATTCATGAACAGTAGTACCCTGTTGTTGTCTTTGCACATACTAATCATTGGACCATTGGGAAAAAACTTGGATTAAAATAAACATACAATAATATAAAAAAGTATTAAAACTGCCATTACAATAAATGAACACTGATATAGAGTAATATTAAACATCAGAGATTAGACTAGGTTGTTGCAATAGGACAGATGAGGTAGGGTAAGTAAACTTGGAGAGCAAGAGAATATAGGGTAGGATAAGTAAACTTGGAGAACATGGGATGGAAAACAAACATATAGGTAGAAATACTAGTACTGAGCTGCTGTGAGTGGCTTCTGCTTTACCGCTATAAAAAAAAGCAATGTGCGCAGAAAACGATTGCTGACAGTTGGCAATATTACCAGGGTGAAGGACCAACACAGCAAGTATGGATTTCAAACAACATACCGTTCTACATAACCAATTTACATAGGCATGATGGAGCACACAGTAATGCAGCATTCCTTTATAACATCAAAGCAAAACTCCAAATGTGCTAAAGCAGTAAATGTTCTAATATACTACACTCAGTGTAGCCCAAAACAGTTCTTTTAAGGACTACATATCACATATAAATACACAAATACAATGAAAAATCATCCAAACATATTTGTCAGTATAACCGTGCCTAGAGTTCATTGACTTTTTTTATAGCTGCGGTTGACATAGGGTTTTAAACATATATACATATTTATGTAATAGTTGGCTCTCAAAAAGAACTCCTTCAAATACATAAAGTGTACTTTTCAGCATGAAACCTGCTGCTTCAACCTCCAGAAGTTACTGCGGTTGACTGAGCCTCTAAAATTCAACACCCCATTGGGTTATAGTGTAGCCACGGTTATGCATATATGTTAAAAAATATATATATATTGTTCCCTATATATGTGTTAACTGAATAGGAATAAAGAGGATGAAGTATGGTTAATGTCTGAGTTAGTGAGGCTGTGAATACCGTCACTGGATGTAGAAAAAGAAAGATACAGGAATAGCCTTCTGTCTGTAAAAGAAAAACAAAAGAAAATTATTTAGAAAACACACACACTTTTTGAAACACAATTAAATAGTAAATATATATATATATATATATTACATGGCCGCAGTAGCGGCCATGTAGTTATGGTTAAGTTGCTAAACCCATAGGAAGAGCACGTTTTGGGTGGCTTATAACTTCGCTCCCACTGGACGAATCCTCATCAAACCCTGCAAATGAACTATACGGCCTACTCTGAATCTTTCTGCAGAGTTTGGTGAGGTTTGGTCAAAGGAGGGCAAAGTTATAGGGGGGGTCCCAAAAGTTCTTTTTTTCCCATAGACTGAATGGAGAAAAAACTTTGCTCACGCCTACAGCCCAAACCGCTGGACGGATTGTCACCAAATTTGTCGCAGGAGGGGCGGCTTTGTCCTGAAAGCGTGCTTTTGTAAATTTGGTCAATATCCATCCAGTCGTTTTTTTAAAACAACCAAAAAGTAGGTCCAAAACAATTAGTGATATCTATGTCAGCTCCGCGGACACACTTCCGTGTTCACTTCGCGGACAGGACTCTGATTGGCTTAGAGGGCAACGTGGTGTCCGCGGACATCAAACGCACCTGCTGATTGGATGGTGAAAAGCGTGAAGTGCGTCATATTTTTGGAAACGTCTGCCCTCTTGTATTCATGGACAGTGGCCAGTGTCCATGGACATGGCGGTAAAAACATATTAAAAAACACAACTTGTCAAACTTATCAAATAATCTCTGGGGAGTTGAGGGGTGATGAGAATGGGATGGGATATGGCTGCAAGAAGCAAAAAAACTTTTTCTGCGAAAGTCCGCGAACAGTCCGGATGTTCGCAAACCTTCCTGTGAAGTTCGCAGACACCTCTGCATTACAGGGTTGGTGAAAAGCAGTTCTTGGATGGCTTATAACTTTGGCGCCACTTAATTAAACTGCATGAATTTTGAACTTATATGTTTGACCTGATTCCGAATGAGTCTGCAAAGTTTGGTGGGGCGAAATTAGAGGGGGGTCCCAAAATAATATGCAGGCTTATAAATGAGGTGTCATTTGACGAATGTACACAACAGTGTGCAAAAACATTATAGATCTAGATATACATGTTTTTGCAATGCTTGGTGGGATTTTGTCAAGAGGGGGCAAAATTTAGAGGGGGGGTCCCAAAATATTGTAAAGGCTTATAAATGTGGTGCAATTTGACAAATCTACACAAAAGTTTGCAAAAAGATTTTAGATCTAGATATACATGTTTTCATAAAGTCTATATGGATTATGACAAGTGGGGGCTAGGTTATATGACTATTGTATGTGCATACATTTGACACTTTTGAAAATAAAACATGTGTGGATTTCCAGCAAACTTGTGGAAGGAGCATTGGCAAGGATCTGAAAGCATGGTTTTGCAAATGTGCCCGTGTTTTATTTTTGAACAAGTGTCATAATATAGGTACAAAAAATAATGATGTACCTTTTTGGTGACTGAGGTATAACCTCAGTGATGTCATCAATGACATTTGTGATGTCATCTTTGATGTCCTGGGTGTTAGTCTTAGCAGTGCACGGTGGTGGCGCGAGTTATGGTTGCTTAGCTTACTAAAACTGGCGAATTTCTGGGGTTTTCGGTTTTACTTGTAACCATAACATCCCTTTAACAAAGTTTTTTAATGAATTTCATAGGTTTTTATTAGTGCAATTTAACCATAACGTCCCTTTAACAAAGTTTGTTCATTGAATTTCATAGGTTTTTATTAGTGCAACTTAACCATAACGTTCCATTAACAAAGTTTTTTCAGTGAATATATATATATACATATTTATTCCTTGAATTCTAATGTTCTTTTTACGAAGTTACACATTTAAAATAAAATACAATTTTAATAATACCACACAATGTATTGCAATAGGGTATCTCTTTTATTTTTTAGCAAACTAAAGATGTTCTTCCTTTTCAGGACAAGTTTCTATTTGGCTTTTAACCCAGTGAATATAAGGGATCGCCTCCATTTTTTTTTTTTATCTTTCAAGTGGTTATTAACAAAAATGGAGAATAACGATAAGGTGAAGCAATCATGTCAGAAAAAATGTATTTACTGAATTTCTTATACTTGGGTATATTTTATTTCAAGAAACAATTGAACTGCTATTATATGTTAATATATGTAATTGAATCTAGTCTTATTTCCATGTCAATGCATGTTTTGTTCATTCACTGAAATAAATGTTCTTCTCTAGTTCTTTTCTATTTCTTTGAAGCCTGTCGAACGTTATTCTTGTTAACAAACAAGGTTTTTTACACTGTTGGGACAAATTGCATAAAAATACACTGCAAAATGAAACAATTTCTACATTAACCATAAGATGATCTGTCTCGCCCCAAAACACAGTTGTGCCATGGGGCCAGGGTGCTGCGTCCACAGTACAATAGTCTGTCTGGGGGTGGTACACCGATCACATGGTGAAGGTAGCCTCTTCTGGGATTGGGGACAACCATTCTCAGAGAACGCTGTATACCTCTGCTTCAATACACCCAACCCCTTCTCCAATTCCACATCCTCCTTCCCCCTCTCTAGACAGAGCCAATGTGTTCTATTTTCAATTCAGTCAACCTAATATACTTGACAGGATCAAAACACTAGAGAAGACAAAGTATGCTACATGTGATTCAAATAAAAGTACTGTGAAGACGAAGATGACCCAGAGTCCGACCATCACACTAGAGAACCAGAGCAAGAGGTATAGCCTCTCACTGTATGTGATTGGTCCAAAGCAATACAACAAGCCAGCATGGGAGTTTAGAGTAAGCTCAGCCAAAATGCTGGGAGAGAGCTGTCATCGAGGAGTAACCGCTGGAGCCGTGCACCAGGCGAACAGACGAGAGCCAAACGAGAAGCCTGAACGGAGGAAAAGGAGAACCTGAACGTGGTCCAGGATGGAAAGCCTACTTGGGCTGCTGCCAAGTTGAACCTCTGGGCAGTCCAGGCCCCAGCAAAGTTCCTGAGAGAGGGGACGCGCAGCCGAGATGAGACAGATGTCTGCAGAGCCGAATCAGATCCCGCCGGTTACCCGAATGCTACCAGAGCCTCGAGAAGGGACACAGCTACTAGGAAAACGCTGGTACCTGCACAGAAGAGACAAACGATATGCAGGTTACCCAAGCAGTGCTAGAGGTCCGGGGAAGCCAGAGGCTTAAAACAGAAGCTGAAATGAGAGACGCTGGGACCCTGAGAAGAGGTTGCGAGTCTGGGACATGCACCCATATGGAAATCAACATATAAGAAGGTCTGGTACCCCGAAAATAACCAAAATAGAGAAAGAGGAATGGTATGTTTGGCAGGAGAGTGAACCAAGCTGTTATGATAATGAATTTTGAGTCTGGCACAAGCACCCATATGGGAATCCGAGAATAAGGGGGTCTGGGACCCTAACTGGGAAATAAACAAATAGGGAAGAATGATATGCTTGTCAGGGGAGTAGACCAAGCTGGTACAACCCTATATTGGGAGTCTGGAAACCTCACCCACAAGGACTAAATAATGAGAGTTCCAGAATAAGTGGGTCAAGAACCCTGGAAGTGAAAATTACTAATTAAAAAGAAAACCTACGCTTGGTAGGGAAGTCTGCCAAGTTGGTGGGACAATGAACTGTGAATCTGAGACGCATATCCTTATGAATTACTCAGTGACATCTACTTAAGAAGACACAGCGTTAAGGAGCCCAAAATAAAGGAAAGTAGAACAAGAAGTAGTTTAGGGAATGGAGCACGTCTTGAAAGGGGCCCCTAGGGGTCCCTCACGTCTATGGAAACAAGGCAAGTCACCACACACGATAGATACGCCAGACACAAGGTTGTATTCCCAAAGCTAGGGTTTATTGCAAAGCAAATAGTCTCCGTTGGCCAACTCGGTCTCACGCCCCGCAACGTGTATCTCTAGACCTCGAGGGACGCAAGAGAGCGAATTACGTACATCAGTTACATATATACAAAATGCATATCATACAATCAGCTGTGACATGTTTAACACCCCCCTTTATTGGGTTTCTTTGAACTCGGTGTGATGATGGACACTTTCGACAAATATGACACCTTCACATATCTATTCTAGTAACAATATGCAATTTTGCAAGTGCGGAGGCATCTTTTAGTTGTTGAACAGAACACAGTGCTTCTGTTCTTGGAAGCAAGCTACATAACCGGGAAGAGTCACATTCCAGACCTTGCTATCTATGAGGTGCTATTCATGTCCTGGGAGCCGACACGCTCTACAGGGCTCGGTAAAGGGGGGCCATAAGAAGACCATAATTCAAGCCTTTAGATGCTTTATTCCAACATATTCTACCATATAACGAGACTGGCTGACAGCTGTGAAATGATTAAATTCCCTGCGGCTCTGCTTCAAGGCTACATTCGGGAGGGAGCAGGGCATTCCTTCCCGGTGCTGCCTACGTTGTGTTTCAACTAACTCTTATTAGCCTCGCGGCCCTGCGGCCTTGTCCTTTCACGTTCAGACAACAATTTTAACAGTCGAGCAGTGTACGCAGAAAATGTGCTGCAAAGCAATTTGAACAGAAAGCAATGAGCAATTGTTAGAAAAAAAATGGCAATCCTTTTTACATCAAAATGGCCTTTCATTGGTAAACTCGGAAACCTGTATTTCTATCGTTTCGTGCATGAGACGGTTGGCCCACGGCCGCCATTATACGTTTGTCGTCAATCATGAGAGGTATACATTTTTCTAGACTGACAAACCCTCCTTTGGCTGTATGCCAAACGTCTCATTCATTTATTGTATCCTCCCCTCTGATGACGATAAGTCTAAAGCACTTATGTCTGAGTTTTGCATGCTACTATAAGCATCATCATCTTCATTAATATCTATAGCCATGAATTATTTCACTGTTTTCATTTCATTTGTGTCTCTGTCATCCCGGCCATAAGTTTGTTTTCTTTTTGTTATCATATGCATACATCCCTTCGTACATCCCTCAGTTACCTCAGTGCAAACTAACGGTAGGCAGTGTATGCAACAACAGCACGTTATGAATATTCCAAACACCACTACTAATATCGAGATCAACTTCCATCCCCAAGAACGCAGTATTCCCCAAAACCAGGCCTCTATTCCCCAGCCCCTTCGGAGCTTAGGACATGCATTTTCTTTATTGCTTCAAAAATCGTAGGGGAATAGTCATCTACAAATACACAGCACGCTGATCCCACAATCTTGCAAATTCCCCCACGATCAACCAGGATCACATCGAGCGCCATTCTATTTTTCAGCATCATTAACCTGATTCCTTTTTCTTCCAACGTCATGTTCAATAGTATATATGTCGTTGTGTTTATGGTATCTTTCAGTATTCTAGACAGCTGCCTTATGTTATAGGAGTTCACTATCTGGGACAAGAATGGAATGAATGATTTTGCTACGTCAGTCGCTATCAAAACATCTTCGCTACTCCTTTTGGTTCTAGATCTGGATAGTCTGGCCATGTCTGCTGTTTCTAAGAGGAACACTCCCGGAAACAGTAGACCTAGGTAACATGTACCTTCCCAGTTTCTGGGCAACCAAGGATATGCTTTCTCTCCATATATAAAATAGACTGGATCTCCCATATATACTGGTTCTATTTCCCATTTTAATACCACTGTATTCATGCATCCAGTAAATGTTCCTACTGAATAGGAGCCTTTCTTTTTTAGACAAAAAGGGACAGTTTTCGGGTTATAATTCACCGTGTAAGAAGGGGGAACTGCATCTTTGTTCCCATCTGTTCTTACATGAAACGTCATCATAGATGTTTTAACTGTTTTTTTTCACGTACTTTTAGCCGTAGGTTCTGGGATCATCACTCGCGCTTTATGGAATATGTAACAACTCACAGGCCTCATAATTATTTCCTCAAACTTATTCATGTTTGTTCTGTCTAATTGACCCGTACCACTCTTATTCCATTTCCCATAGAACATTGCACTTAAAAATGCACTACATGCAGAACTTAATGGTAATGGCTGTACATACCAACCTATTCCTTTCGCAGCATGCTGCGGTAAATGGGCACATACCCAGCAATTAGTTTTCTTTAGAATTGCATGCGTCATATTCATAATCAGTAACAGCGTATTGTTCCCATACCCTTCTCTGTGTCTTTCTTCCATTGGGGACAAGGCATAAGTAATTACCTGAACCGGGCTTTCAGTAGTGGATATATTAACTATGGGTAAAAACATTCCCAATGGGTGTATAGATTCCACATACCATAATACTAACTCTGTCGTTATTGGTGCTACCACACTCATGAAGCACATGATTATTGTCAATGCCAGCATACAATTTCTTTTACCATGCGTTTTCCTTAAGTTTTCAGTCTTTATAATTAACTCATTCTCAGCAGCGGTGCAGGAGGAGGCTGAAACCGGTCCCGACATGTTTCTCATCGTCCTTCTTCTTTCTGATTAAAATTTGTCATGGATATTTCTCTTCGTTGCACTTTTCCTGATGTCAATAAGTTCAACAGAATTGTCACAGTTCAGTCTGCCAGTCCTTTATAGCCTGGATTTGCTTATTCGTTTTAGGCAAGATCACTTGTCCTTTCTCATACTGCTCAGAGTACTTTTGATCACTTATCTATTGCCTTAGTACCATGTGCGCCCAGCTTGTCCGCTCTGGTTCCGGACACATGTACTTTTTATGATCGCACCGAGGAGCCGCGAGTCTTGAATTGTCCGATTTGCACAATTCTCACGCTTCTCTCCTCTACACCTCCAGTTCCTTCTCCGTCCATGAGCGGAACCAGAGGTTAACATGAGCACCAAAGAACTGTGGATCACTTTGTCTTTCGAGGTCGTAAATCACATCACCTCACTCCTGGTATTGTGTGATCTGTAAACAGTGCCAGTGCACTTCCAGATCCAGGCTCAAAGTCAGCCTGTGGCGCTAATGCAGGTGCTGGTGTGCGCCACGCCAGTGATGCAGATTCGGTCTTTGGCGTGCTGACAAGTGCTGGTGGGCGCCAAAGGGGTACACGTTTAGTGTCTGCCGGTATTTGCAATACAGATTTTGTGTCAGCCAACAGTGATGTAGATTCTGCTGGCCAACGTTGGGGCACTCTTTGCCCTTCCCCCTTTTTGGCAATCTTTTCAGGCTTCGTTTCGAGTTTCACTTCTCGCTCGGGCAGATTTGGTGGCAGTTTACTGACAACAGTTTCTTTTGTTTCTGGGACCGCTGTCTCTTTCCGGTCGTCTGGGTCAGGCAAGTCTTTCAGCGAAGATGGCGAAGATGGGATCTTTCTGGCATGAGTGGCATGGATCCACGACTTCCGTCCATCCACCCGTATCGCCGTCTGTGTTGCCAAGAGTACTTGATAGGGGCCGCGCCACCTGGGTGCTAACAATGATTTTCTTTCAAAATTCTTAAGCAGCACCCAGTCGCCTGGCTCCAGCGCGTGCCCCAGACCGGTGTATCTCACTGGTAGATCCTCCTGCACCTGCTGACGAATCAAACGCAATTTCTGCATTAAAAGGCCACAATTAATCCTAAGCACAGGATGTTCTACCTCACTAAGTCGTTTTGGCTGAGGTGCGCACCAAACATTTGCCGGCCTCCCCAATTACGATTTTGTATGGGGAGAGCCCAGTTCTAGCCTGTACAGACGTACGCATGCATAATAGCGTTATTGGTAATGCATCCACCCAACTCAACTTGCTTCCTGCACATATCTTGCTTATTTTTGACTTGACGATCCCGTTGTGCCTCTCCACAAGACCGGCCGAACTCGGATGTTTTGAACTTTGAAATCTCTTATTAATCTGGAGACCTGCACATATCTGTAATATCACTGCGCCCACAAATAGTGGACCGTTGTCTGACCATAGGACACGGGGCAAGCCAAAACGGGAAAAATCTTCTTTAAGCATTATTTTTGCCGTACTCATCGCTGTGCAGTCTTTTAAGGGATATGCCTCCACCCACTTGCTGAATGCACAGATCACCACTAAGACATATTTTAAGTTTTGACATCTCTCCATCTCTATGAAATCAAAATGGATTACCTCAAAAGGCATAGAGGGCGGGCCAAAACTGCCTATTGGAGTCACTGTTCCCTTTCCTGCATTCTTCTTTATGTTTACATTCTGCCATACCGTAGATAGGTGCTGTAATATTTTTTTCGCACAGATGTGAGTAGGGCTGTGAGCCATTGTGACCATTGCAGTCACATAAGAATTTGGCAACATCCAGTTTTTAGTTCCCTTGTCCACCCAACAACCCTCCAGATCTAACTCAGCAGAGCCCTCTGCCCACCCTTGTATCTCATCGGCCGTGGCTTCGGCCTGTATTTCTTTGACAGTGGCAATTCCATCTTCTATCATACAGGGTACTTCCTCAGTCTGAACTGTCATCATCTTAGTATTTAAATCAGTGGCCGTTTGTTTCGCAATTCTGTATGCAAACATGTTTCCCTTTCCTACTTTGCATGTAACCTTTTTATGTGCCTCGCATTTCACTATTGCTAGGCGCTTTGGAAACGTGAGTGCAGACAGCCATGTTGAATTCTGGCACCATGTGATGTCAAGAAACCTCTCTCAGCACAGAGTCGCCCAAAGTTATGAACCACCCCAAAAGCATATTGACTATCAGTATATATATTCACATTCAAATTTTCAGAAATCTCGCAGGCTCTGGTCAATGCTATTATTTCTGCGGCTTGTGCCGAGTTGTAGGGGATTCTTTTGCTTTCTACAACGCTCTCTAGGGTAGTGATAGCGTAGGCGGCAGTTGTCGTGCCATCAGGTAATTTGAAAGAGCCATCACAAAATAACTCTCCATCTGGCTCTTTCTGTGGGGTGTCACTTAAATCAACTCTCCCCTTCGTTTCTTCCTCAGTGACCATTAAGCAATCACTGGGGGGGGATTCGTTGTCACCAATTTCTTTTATGGGCAGTGGCATTAATTCTGCAGGATTCAAAGCGCTACACCTCATAATTTGGATATGGGGCGCGAACAAGATAATCTCATATCTTGTCAGTCTAGCAGAGGTGAGGTGTTGCGTCTGTGTCCTATTTAATAGAACGTCTATGGCATGTGGCACCATCAGAATTAAAGTGTGCCCCAGTACCATCCCTTCCGTTTGTTTCACCGATGCAGCAGCCACCGCGACAGATCGCAAACATCGTGTTAGTGCGTGCGCTACAGGGTCCAGCGCGGAAGAGAAATAGCCGCACGGCCTATTTCTTCCACCTTGTTCCTGTGTCAAAACCGCCAATGCACATCCTTCACTTTCACACACAAACAGTCTAAAAACCTTTTCATAATTTGGTGTGCCCAAAACTGGAGCAGAACACAATGCAGTTTTCAATTGATCAAACGCTCTCTGACATTGCTCATCCCACTGTAAAGGCATGACCGCATCCTTTCTAGTCAAGTTCACCATCGGTTTCACAGTTAACGCAAAATTACTGATCCATTGTCGGCAATACGAAGCCATGCCTATTATGGCTCTGACTCCTTTCTGTGTCTTTGGAATAGGCATACAAGAAATACTTTCTATGCGTTCTGGCGTTAGCCTTCTTCCCTCTTTCGAAAGTAGGTCGCCCAAATAAGCTACCTCCTTTTGATTATATTGAAACTTCTTCAAACTAGCTTTACGGCCATGTGCCGCTAGGTGTGACAGTAGTAATACAGTGCTTTCTTTACAAATCTCCTCTGTGTCAGCAGCTAACAACAGATCATCTATGTATTGCAAGAGTACGCAACCCACTGGTAATTCTAGCATGTCTAGCTGCTCTTTCAATGCTCTACTGTAAATACTCGGACTTTCCGTGTATCCTTGCGGAATCCGCGCAAATGTAAATGATCGTCCTCCTAATGTGAACGCGAACAAATATCTGCTGTCCTTGTCCACCGGAATGCTAAAGAAAGCATTTTTTAGATCAATTACACTAATATATTCTGCTGAGACAGGTATCATTGTCAATATTGTAGTGACGTCTGGGACCAAGGGAAATTGTGGATCTACTACTTTGTTTAGAGCGCGCAAATCAATTATGAAACGGTATGGTACTTCATTAAACTGGAAGAATCGGGCTGTTGCATGTACTGCCTGTAATTTCTTCAATCGCCCCTAATTTCACCAAATCTGTAACAATACTTTTCAATCCTTTCTCACCATCATCCAAAATTCTGTATTGGGGAATTCGCGGTAGTGTAACACCCTCTTTCAAAATGATCTTTACTGGCTCTATTTTCAAGCATCCTACATTGTTGTCATGCATTGCCCATATACAGGTTGGCACTTTACTTAACTCTCCTGGTAAAGTTTCAAACATGAATTCTGACACAGGGGTATTTTGTTGCCAAATCGTCAGGAACACCCCTTCTGACGTGCAATGTATAACTGCACCTAACTTTTTCAACAAATTTAATCCCAACAGGTTCTCCCCACAATTGTCTGTTAAAAGGAAAGGACAATGTTCAGTGAATGGTCCTATGGTAACTGGTACTGGTTGGGACACTGGGTCTATGACTGGTGTACCTGCGAACCCTACGGAAACATTCTTTTTCCCTGACAGTGGTATATCCAGAACCAAGTGATGGTCTATGAACACTTTTGCGCTCCTGTATCTACAAGGAAGCGGTGCTCCTCATTCCCGACTCTCATTTCTATGTAGGGTCCTCTCTGATTCACAGGAATAGACACTGGTTCCGACCCCTGCCCTGGGCTGTCCTATTGGGGAAATAACACGTCATCCGATGTGTAATCACTACTATTACTGTAATACATATCTGGCTGGGTATCGAAAACATTCCCACTCTTCCCTCTATTTCCCCCACTCTGGTTTCCATACTGTTGGTTTTGCTGGCCCTGATTCTGGTTAGGAGCACTTTGGTTTTGGGCTTGGTTTTGATTACCTCCATTATTGTGGTGCTTCTGCATACTATTTCTATTTGGTCCATTTGCTCCTTGGTGCCCTCTGTGGTGTCTTCTCTGACCAGACCCATTTCTATTCTGCAGATGTGGACATTGCGCTCGCCAGTGTCCTTCCTCCTTACAGTACGCACAATGATTTGGTCCCAGTGGCCCCCCATGCATATTCGAATTACTCCTTCCTTGTGCATTCCCTCTCCCTCTATTATGTCCTGCTCCTTGCTGCAGTAGCACCGGTGTCTTCAGATTTACCCTATCCTTCTCCTCTTTCTCTTTCTCCGCATTCACTCTGTTCTCATAATATTGGGCCATGTGTAATACTTCGCCCAGCGTTTTTGCTTGCCATGCACTCTCTGATGTCATTATTAGGTTCTGGATTGGAAGTTTTAACCCCCTCACATATTTGTCAACAAATAACCTCTTGCCCACTTCCGAGCTCACATCCTGCCCACTGAAGTCTGTAAATACTTCTTCAAACCTATTAAAATAATCTGTAGCTAACTCATCCTTGCCTTGTACACATGCAGTCAATTTGTCCCATTGAATTATTTTCTCTGGGACAATTTGTTTTAATTTCTGTACTATGTGTGCTGGTAATGCTACCAGGTTCGCTCCCGGTGTTCCTCCAACCGCTTTATTCCTGTCTTCTATTACCAAATCCGCCCATGTGGCGCAAAAAATCGTTACGTCATCCACCTTTCTTATTTGCTTCCATATGTGTGTTAGCAGGATCACTGGGAATATTAGGTCTTTGTCACCCATGGTAAGCACGGATGATTGTAGGCAGGACTCTACTTCCTTGTAAAACCCTGCAGGATTCTTTCTTATATCGGGAATCGTCTGCTTTATGTTGTTCACCTCCTGTCTGGAAAAGGGGACATGCACATATTGGGCGGTATAATGGGCTGGTCTTACCTGCGCCGCTATGGCGCCCGCTGCGGGAATCTCTACTTTGGGCACAAAGGTAGGTGGGACCTCTCTCATAGGAAATGCCGAACTTACTGTCCCTCCCCCTCTCTCATGTGCAATAATATTCCCAGATCAAGTGATAGGGCTGTTTCACCTGTCCCTCGCTCTAGTGCTCTCTTATATACTGCCATTATTTCGGGTGGGCTGGCCTAGTCGTTTTTTATATCTTTGTCTAGTAAATGTTCAGCCATCGACTGCAGTGCTTTTCTTTTCATGGGCATGGAATATTCATCAAATATCTCATGTATCTCCATTGTGGGAATACTGGGATTTGACATCCATCTGAACGCTTCTCGTATACATACTTTCAATTTGTCGCCCCTCTGTACTGACGACATTGAATGTCGTCGTTGTATATATGGCTCTACCGCTTCCTTCCTATTTCTCCCAATATCCTTACCCCTGTACCCAGGTGCAGTAAACATTTCAGCATAATCATTATCCAATTCATTTTTAAGTTCAAAAAGTCCATATACATGTTCCCTCACTTCTTCATCTCTTTCTCTACAGCGTGCTAATGCATTCAAATCTAACAATCGCTGCAGTGGTAATTTCCCAATTAATTGTTTCCATCTCTCCACCAAATATTCACCCATACATTCCAACACTACCTGTCTTTCGTTGCTTCTTCGGAAGTCATACATCGAAGCCAATGCTGTCGTTCCATCATTCCCGTCTATATACATTTCTGCCTGTTGCTGCAATTCCACCTTCCTTTCTTTGCTGATCGTACTGCGAGTTACCCTTGTGCATCTACTTTGTTCAGTCCCGCCTCTCGCCCCTGTGGTTTCAACTTCAACCCCGGGAGGGACGGACGATCCCGAGTCTGTATCTAAGGCGGGAGGTGCGGATGGGACAACAGGAGCCGGGAGTGTCTGCTGTGGGCTTGGTTGGCTAATATGAAGTGTTACGTGCGCGGTCTGTGGCTGTGGGAGGTCTTGAGCTACGGGAGGGAGCGTTTGAGCTTTGGGAGGGGTTTGGGCAATAATTACTGACGTGTTTGGCCTCGCTTCTGATCTTGGGCCTTGTTTTGTATGGATCAATATGTTTTCTATCAATTCATCTGCTATGTGCAATTCTCGTTGTGGGTATATTTTTTCTATATTCAACTGGTCACGTCTACCTGACCTTCTTAGACTCTCAGTCCACTCCTCCTCCTCTTTTTCTTCCGCTACTTCACCTTTTGATTTATGCCTGCCCGCATGCTTCGCTCTACTTTTAAATCGGAGCATTGCTTCCCTTCCCCAGTCCTTAACAATATCAAATGTTGCGGGACACGCTTTCTTTCTTATCAACACCCTTTCCAGGTTATCTATTCTTGCTATCTCAAAACTACCATGTATCGGCCACTGATGGTCTTGTTGCTTTCTCGTTTGACTATGCCAAGTCTCACAGAATATTATCGCTCCGACACCATACTTTACATACATCTCATACGCCGGCATTCCCCCAGGTGGTGAAATTTGGTAATCTTCCAAACATTGTCTACCACAGCGGAAAAACCCTGCTAGGGTGGACAATACCCCAGGCATGTTTCAACCTTCCCCCTGGTTAATCAACCTTACCTAGGGTGTTTGATTTTGCAAAGTCAACTCTCAACCAATATCAGGATTACTTTGAATCGGGGAATGAATCACCTGATGAATCAATTTGTCCTCCAGGACACAATTCGCCTGTATACTGACGCAATCAATGACGTCGTGTCTGCGTTTCTTGGCTTCTGCCTCGTTTCGGGACCCTCGCCTCCTTGTTCTCTAGCCGGGTACGTCGATCAGGGATCAGATGTGTGCTGATCTGCAAAGGAATCTCTCATCACTTCTACAGGGCGCCCCGAACATCTCTTGATCCCGGCTCGATCGTCCCGTCCTCACGGTTCTCCGCCTTTACTCAATTACAACGTACACGATGGAACAAGCGGGAGAGGGTCCCTATTCGGGCGCCATCTTGAAAGGGGCACCTAGGGGTCCCTCACGTCTATGGAAACAAGGCAAGTCACCACACACGATAGATACGCAAGACACGAGGTTGTATTCCCAAGCTCGGGTTTATTGCAAAGCAAATAGTCTCAGTTGGCCAACTCGGTCTCACGCCCCGCGATGTGTATCTCTAGACCTCGAGGTACGCAAGAGAGCGAATTACGTACATCAGTTACATATATACAAAATGCATATCATACAATCAGCTGTGACATTTTTAACACCCCCCTTTATTGGGTTTCCTTGAACTCAGTGTGATGATGGACACTTTTAACAAAAATGACACCTTCAAATATCTATTCTAGTAACAATATGCAATTTTGCAAGTGCGGAGGCATCTTTTAGTTGTTGAACAGAACACAGTGCTTCTGTTCTTGGAAGCGAGCTACATACGGGGGAAGAGTCATATTCCAGACCTTGCTATCTATGAGGTGCTATTCGTGTACTGGGAGCTGACACACTCTGCAGGGCTCGGTAAAGGGGGGCCATAAGAAGAGCATAATTCAAGCCTTTAGCTGCTTTATTCTAACATATTCTACCATATAACGAGACTGGCTGGCAGCTGTGAAATGAATAAATGCCCTGCGGCTCTGCTTCAAGGCTACATTCGGGAGGGAGCTGGGCATTCCTTCCCGGCGCTGCCTACGTTGTGTTTCAACAAACTCTTATTAGCCTCGCGGCCCTGCGGCCTTGTCCTTTCACGTTCAGACAACAATTTTAACAGTCGAGCAGTGTAAGTAGAAAATGTGCTGCGAAGCAATTTGAACAGAAAGCAATGAGCAATTGTTAGAAAACAAAATGGCGATCCTTGTTACATCAAAATGGCCGTTCATTGGTAAACTCGGAAACCTGTATTTCTATCATTTCGTGCATGAGACGGTTGGCCCACGACCACCAAAATACGTTTGCCGTCAATCATGAGAGGTATCCATCCCTGGCCTTGCAGTGTTACATTTGTGAACCTTTTATCATTCATCAATATGTATTACCCGAGAGACTGGGAATTTTTCTGTGGGTTGAACCTACAATGAACACTTTTCTTTGGAAAGAGATCATCCTTGCACAGTTGATTTAAGTTATTAGTGTTAGGGGAAGATGTAGACTTTTCAGGACATGACAGTTACCAACTTTTTAGTTTTGGACCTACTGGCAACTTCACTAGTTTTCTTTGAGGTAGGGAAACCCCTTTTAGCTTTATGGATAGAGAGGCATTTGTCCAACCCTTTTTTGAGCAATACAAGTGTCTACCCAAAAATATGCCACCTTTGTGTCCAACCCTTAGTTCTGCACCCTAACGCTCTTATTAAATCAATAATTGTCCATCTAAATAAAAGACAACCAAATAATAAAAATATAATCAAGTGCACAGGTAGAACATCAAAGCTATCATAAAGCAAACTATGCTCACCACATAATTCGGGGGAGAGGTAAAATACATGAATTGCTTAAATACCAACTGAAGGACCAATTATCAGTGTAGGACGAATTTCGGAACGTGCCAAACTAATGGTAGAGCAATAAAATAGGGTTCAAGTTTCTAGGATCTTCTGAGAAAATGGTCATGATTTTAAGATTAATATTTAGGATTTTTTTAAAAATGGACAGAAAATAAAAAACGCCCACCGTGCCTAAACATATGTAAATCTGTCGCTTTTGATACTAGCTCCAACAATGTTCAATACTGATATCTGAGAAATTCCTTACCAAATTGTTTAAAAGTTAAAAAGTGTGGAAACATTTGATTGATGACACAAATCCAAAAGGAGTCAGAAAATTCCCACTGCACAGATCCTGAAAGAGTATGGGCCTGATTCACAGAGTGTTTTCCTATGGGATTGCACCATTATAAAACGCTTCTGTGAATCAGGCCCTGTATATTCTGAAGGGCAGGCACCCCCTTGAGTAGTGCAAGTAAGTGCTAATTGTTGAGGTAGTTCCCCCTACAACCAGGACACCCCTCTGGACACAGCTCACATTCTGAGCGGATGATAATCCATGAGTGCAACTAACTACGAGCCCGCAATGTCTCTTGAGGAAGACCCTCCTTATCAAGGCACGATCCCTGATTAAAAAATGGAAAACAATAAGAATAACGATGTTTTCTGTGTATGTTGAGTTTATGCCCCCTACATTTAAATCTAGGAAGGACAGCTCCATAAAATTCGATCAATTCTGCTCCCTTATTTAACAGTGTCTGTATATTTAGAGAAGTAGCAAACCCTAGGCTGAGGGACAGTGCATCTTGTTTAATGCAGCACTTTGAAGTGCTTCATGCCAAGGCTTCAGCAGCATTCTAGGACCTAGTAGAAAGATCATGTTACTTGTGACTGCCTCCCTGGTTGACTGGATCCATTGTGCGTCCTCACATTCCATAAGGTTAGCGTATAGTGCTGCAAAGCTATTGTTCCTGTTTGTGAGGGAACCAATTGTCCTTGAGCTGAGCTTTGCAATGAGCTGTAGCAGAGATCTCTACTGTTATAGGGGGATAGAGAGAATGCTGATGTATGTGACATGACAGCGTTGTTGGATTCCTAATTCTGCACCAGTGGTAGCGTTCTCTCCATTCCCTCCACCTGCCTGGCATATCCTTGCTTTAATTTCAGTCCATTTCTCTTTGCATTCATGAAGCCAGGAATCCATTTGCACAGTGCTTTGTAGCACATTTTGGGGAGTCCTCGCTTCACCTTTTATCTTTTCCTATCCTCATCACATCAACCTAAGTGTTCAGAGTCAGTAGAACCCATTATACATTTTTGTTGGAGTGCAAAACCTGACCAAACCGCTAAAACGGGCCGAGCTGAATGCAATTATAATTATTCTTTCGTAACACGCGAGTGAGCGCAGTGGATTTGAACCTGTGTTGTCTGCGTTATCTTGCTAGGAAGACAAACGTGTTGACCCTGAGCTATCCTCCCTCTCTATTAAAACAAGCCCGTTTAAAAAGGCATCTATCAGACAGATGTTTGCTCCATCAAAAACATTCTGTAATTTTATTTGAAGACAGAGTCATATTTTATTTATTTATTCGGTATTTATAATGCACCTATACACAATGTATTTCTACGATTGAATGGTTTACCAATTCCACGTCCCTCTTTTGCCTTGAACAAGGTCCTTCAAACAACAAATTACGCCGTTACTTAAAATAAGAGGTAGTGCACTAGGAGCATCAAAATATGGACCAGCATTGATTTGATTTAGTAAATTGTTAACGTGCTGGAGCCAGCAGCACCCCTTTTTACTAGCAATGTTGGCAGCCATGCATTTCGTCAGGTCTGATTTACTATTAGCCCACACCTGTAACCAATGCAAAAGGGGTTCGTCAAATAACTCTTCTTCCAAGAAAGCCAAACCCAGTTGTAAATATGCAGTATAATTCGAGGTTGATCTTTGGAGTCCTAATAACCTTTTCAGAAAATCGTTCTCAACCCTTTGGTGAAAGGTAGCATTTGAAAAGCCCCCACAGAATAGCAGCATACTTTTTGAATGCTTTTGGTTTTGCCATATAAACTTTGAAAACCATTTTAAGAGGTTGGGCTTTCCACATTTTCATAAAATGTGTCACTCCCCCCACCAAGGAATTGCTTCATTCTGGAGACCCGCTTGTCGAAATGTGCCACTAGGACTCTCGACAAATGGATGCCTAGAACGTCAGACACTGCATCTTCTATTATCCTGATGAATGGCCATTAACATGTCCAAAATATCATTCAGAGACTTCATTGGCCCAAGCTCCTGCCACAATTTAGTTTTATTAACTTTATAAAAGGTGGTGCCCAGGTCCATGAAGACCAAATATGTTGGCTCTCGCTTGACAAACAGGGAATGTGCAATTATCAAATAAAGGTTTAGTGACTGTTCACCAGTCCCCAAGCCTTCTGGGAATGTCAGCTGGACCTTTGTAAAAATGTTGTTTGCCACCATCTATTTCCCCAATTTCCTCAATAGACACCTCCAGATGATCTTAAAGCTAGTACACCGGAGTGAAATTGGCCCGTAAACCCCCCCCCCCTCCCCGCCCCCCCCATCGGCCCCTCTTTCCCTTTTTTAGAATATTGGGAAAATAACTCATTTTTTCCTTGAATCTGGGATTCTACCAGTCTTTAATATGACATTTGAAACAATAGTAAGTAAAGGTGTGCAGAAAACAAACTAAAGTTATAGAGCTGCCTGGACATCAGGGGATTCAGGTTCAATTTTGGCCTTTGGCTGTGTGTGTCATTTAAGAGGGGTTTGAGGAATGCTGGTTACAGTAGGAAAGGTTACTGGGACAAAAGCCAAAGGATTCTGGCCCCTACTCTGTTTGCCTGAGGATTGCCTGATTAATTCTATTCTTTGCCTGACTGGTATTGCCCTCACAAACATTACAGCAGGCCCCAGTTGGCACAGCAGTTTAGGATGGCATGGTGATGTAGGAGATCGCTCTTAACTAGCCCCCTCAGAATCCCAAGACAAATGGGGGTCTGTGTTTTTCATTTCCTGTGCCATTCTTTCCCTCAAACCAACAGTTTGTGTCTCCCAGCACCCTGAGCTATGGACCTATGGAAATGAGGGAAGTACCCAGACTATACCCATGCACCTTAGCTGCCCTCCCCTAACCCATGGTGCACACTGTGCACATTGTATCTTCCTAAGAGAGCATGAAGAGAGAGAGAGAGTAGCAGAATGAGTGAATGTAAAAAGGAGCTTTCTGCAAACAAGAAGGGGAGGAGCCCACATTGTGCCTTTTAACACATGTTTACACCTTGTTATGCGATGTGTGCCTTGCCATACATTTTCCCGACTTTGTAGAACTTGTGCTTTTTTAGGCTATGTTATACAGTTTCAGCCTGTGTTACTGTGATGAATTGCCAACTGGCAAGGGTGTGAAAGCGCTGGCCTTTTTGATTTGTCTTAAATAATAAAATGATGAAGGTAAGTCCATCTCTAAAAGGGTATAACAGATTCACCTTTCATGAGCTCCATGCCAAAAGCATAGTGTGTATGTGTGACTTGCTGCATAGTATCTTGATTTGCAGGGCCTGCTCTAACCATCGCACAGATCAGGTTCAGAGGTTACAGCTGCCCATATGACACTGTAATGACAGCAAAGACTTGGCAGTGCAGGGGCTGCATTTAAGATATGTAGGCCGATTCTAAAACTATGATGATCATAAGTATCCCAAGCTGGTGGCAGGGTGAAATCTAAATATATGCTATGCCTGAGTTAAAGCATGGTGCATGACACGACTTATGATCCTTGAAGCTACATCCACTTTGAGAACACATGTGTGCCAGGTTCTGTGAGTCAGCTCAGCTGTGGAAGGTGATGTGTATTCTGGCCAGACAGGCTGAGACCTGCCAAACGACAGAACAGGAACCTGAATGGCCATGCAGCTTCTTTGATCTCTTTGTAAGTGTAGGTAACACCCTCCACCACAACAGACATTGGTCCTGGGCCCAGGCATCAAAGGAGTACACCCATTCAAAAGGAGTAGCCTCAGACCAGGGTGCTACATTTCTAAAGGCCTTTTATTCCTAGTGAGAGGGGAAGGGGGTGGGGTTAGACAGGAGGGCTCTATGCAGTGGAGGAAGACTTCCACAATCATGTTTCTCTCTGCCTCTCTCTCTCTCCTTCCTGCCACCTCCACTTCCTCTGAAGCAAAACACTTTGGATGTGATGCCAGATGGGCAAAGTCCACTTCTTTCAAGAACAGGTATTGGACCACTAACACAGTCTAGGTTTAGTCCATCCAAATGTGGACTTTTACCTTTAAAAGAAGGAGTCTCCCACCACTTCTTGGAATCATCTTGGGAATCATCTTGAAGAACTTTTAGATCCTTACTTGAGAAAATCTCAAATTATCATGTTGGCAGAGCAGTCATTTCCAGAGTACTCCAGTTCTGAGGTAAAGGCAGGAGTATCAAGGCAGATGAGAGCTCTGTGCCCTAACCATCCCCAGGGATCATTGTAGGTGACATACTGCTAGAACAAGACCTGCCTCTCTGCCAACCACAGTGGTACCCAGGACCTCATAGTGGTGGCAGACCCATGCAATTGTGTGTCAGCCTCTCCCTAGTTTGAGAGCACAAGAACAAGTACTGATCTTGTCCCTTAGCCACTGGAGTGGGTCTCACAGCACCTGAAAGCCAGACCAGCAAGGTTCCCTGTGTTTTTTCCACCAAACCTCATTACGCTGTAATTCGGGCATGTTCAACACTCTTTGACCCAGCAGGACCCTCTAGAGCTGTCTTTGGCATTCTTCATTCTTTGAACCATGGTTTGCCCAGCTCAAGCCCTTTGATGTCTCAGCTCGAACCAAGAAGTACTGCTGCCAGCGCATTTGCTCGAACTGAATCCGAACTGCCACCTGCTTCATTGCTGCTAACACTGTAAGCCAATCGAACCTGGTGTTTGTTGAACCACAACCTCCAAGCTTCTACATCGAACCAACTCACCTGAGTATCCTGGTAGCAGCTCTCTCGCCTCCGAACCTGGTGACCACCAGATCCGCATTGCTGGACTAATGATTCAAAACTCAGCAACCTTCTTCTACCTGGTCCACCCTGTCTTGACACCTGCTCGCTACTGGATCGCCGCACCTGCCGCATCCTCGAACCATTGAACAGCATGAGAAGCCTGGTTCGACTTCGTAGAACTGTCAAGTCACCTGCAAAGGTATTATTGACTGATATATGCCCCTTTGGTAAATCTTTTGTTCACAGAGACCGTATAGGTCCTTCTAACCCCTTTTGCAAGCTTAAGAAATATCATTTCTGTACATTGTGGTCTTTTAATTGCCCTTTTCTCCCCTGTATAATTACCCAGAGTGCTGCATCTATTCTATCTTTGCATATTCTCTGTTCCTTCAAAATGGGTGGTCTTTTACGGTGTTCTCTAGTTTGGACATTATGCCAGGGGTGCAAAGTCCACTTCTTTCAGGGATTGGACCACTAAAGCAGGCTAGGGTTAGTCCAATCACCTGTGGACTTTTACCTTTAAAAGAAGGGTCTCCCAGCACTTGTTTGAATCATCTTGGGAATCATCGTGAAGCATCTTTGGATCATCACTCAAGAAGACTTCATTGTATTATGCTTGGAGAACAGTCCTTTCCAGAGTCCTGCAGTTTTGTGGGAAAGGAATGTGTTTCATGGAAGAGGAGAGCTCTGTCCCTTAACCATCCCCAGGGACCATTGTAGGTGACATACTGCTGGAACAAGACCTGCCTCTTTGCCATCCACAGTGGTACACAGGACCTCATAGTGTTGGCGGACCCATGCAATTGTGTGTCAGCATCCCCCTGGTTTGGGAGCCTGAGAACAAGTACTAATCTTGTCCCTGAGTTCCTGGATTGGGCCTCAAAGCACATGAAAGCCAGACCAGCAAGGATCCTTATTTAATTTCTCCATCAGACTGCTTCAAGCTGTGATTTGAGCCTGTTCAACACTGTTTGAACCAGCAGGACATTCTGGAGCTGCCTTTGGCATTCTTCATTCTTTGAACCATAGTTTGCCCAGTTCGAACCAGTTCACCACTGCACCATCTTATCTGCGTTATTGCCTCGGCTCTAACCAAGAAGTACTGCTGCCAGCGTATTTTCTCGAATCGCGCTCAAACTGCCACTTGCTTCATCGCCACTACCACTGTAAGCTGATAGAAGCTGGAGTCAGTTGAACCGTGACCTCCAAGCTTCAGTATCGAACGGACTCATCTGCGTATCCTGGTACCAGCTCTCCACCATCGAACCTTGACCGTCGAACCGAACCTGGTGTTGCCTGTTCCGCATCACTGGAGTAATGTTTCAAACTCCAGCTCCCTTCTTCTTCCCATTCCACACCAGCTTCACACCTGCTTGCTACTGGATCACTGCACATGCCGCATCCTCAAACCATTGAACAGCATGAGAAGCATGGATCGACTTTGCAGAACTGCCAAGTCACCTGCAAAGGTATTATTGACAAATGCATGCCTCACTGGTAAATCTTTGGTTCCTAGGGACTGCATAGGCCATTTTAATTCCTTTTGCAAGCTCAAGAAATATCATTTTTTAATATTGTATTCCTTTTATTGCCCTTTTCTCCCCAGCCTAATTACCCAGAGAGATGCATCTATTCTATCTTTGCATAGTCTGTTTTCCTTCTACAGGGGTGGGTTTTTACGGAATTGTATGAAGGGACCGACAAAAAAATTCCAAACGCACAAAAAGTCTGAAAAATGCTACTACCAAAGGTTCGAACACCAAAGGTTTGAACCTTTGGTGGTAGCACGCATTGAAGGTAAGTTAAAAACAAAAAAAAGACTGCAGTGGCTGCGGGGGTGCCCCCCGCAACACCCCGCTCACTATAACACCACGCTCACTATACTGTGTGGTATAGTGAGCGGTGGGTTGCGGGGGACACACCCGCAGCACACCTGTAAAAAAGCAAGCCCTGCTCACTATACTTTACAGTATAGTGAGCGGCGGTTGTAGGGGAAACCCCTGCAACCTTCTGTTTAAAAAACAAAACAAAGAGGAAAAGGACCCTGTGGCACCAGTTCCCGATCACAGAAGTGAAAGGGAACTGGCGCTGCAGGGAGACAGCCTGAAGAAAAGGTAAGTAGGGGTTGGTTATGTTGGGGGTGTGGGTGTGTTGAGGGTGTGGGTGGGGGGGGTGTCGTGGGTGTGTTGTGGGTGGAGGTGTGGGTAATGTAGTGATGTGCAATGTTTGTTCGCATGGGAAATGTAGGCACCTTTGGTGGTGCGTACATTTCCCATGCAAACTTTTCCGTTTCAGATTTTCTGTGACGGAAGGATCACGCAGATCTGGTTTTTACAGTGTTTTCTAGTCAGGTATTATTGTATAAGGTGTGTTTGATTAAAGTGTATAGCTTTATAGAACCTTAATTGGACATTCCTTTATTTTGGACTGTTTTACTTCACTGGGTGGTTTGCCACTAAATCACATTCCCTCTCCTATATAGGGCATAGCTTTCCCTCAGCCTATGTAACCACAAAAGGCAAAGCAGGTATATCTCTTGACTGTGCCTGTTTTTCCTTTATGATTGTATTGGCTGTTGGTTTGTCCAAGTGTGAGTGCTGAGTAGGTGCTTTAGCCTCTACTCATCCTTGTACTTCTGCAGGGCAGAAGCCAATCAGCCACCGTCACGCTATGTCCGAACTTGCTATGCCAGTGCACACACTCAGGGTCCTCAATTTTCCATCAAAATAATGAATGCGGACTGTCACCTCACAGATACTCCAACTGCTGAATCATTCAGGCTCTCATGGGGTGACTATACAATGTGGTTGTGTATGCACCATGCATTAGCAACTTACATAGCTAATTACACACCACATTACAACTATGCACATTTAACCACAGTATTGCCATGCAGAACAGTACCTGTAAGCGATAGTCTACTAATCCTTCTGATTTGTGATGCTATTCTGCATTCATTGGTATGTTAATGACATTTTACAAAGCATAAACGTCCCAACCATTTACCATATTGCAATTATATTACTGTATGCCATTCATTATAGACTCATGGTTGAGACTGGTGGAAGGCACCGGTGGTAGCGCACCTTGCCAAAAGTCACTGATTGCTAACAACTAACCTTCCAGCCCACCACCCTAAACGAGAATGCACTTCCTCACAACGCCAAGACACTTAAACACTCTCTGCCAAACTCTCTTGCCTGTACCCAGCCTCAAAGCACGTCACATTCATGCACTAATCAAACTGGATTTCCAGACAAACTCAGACTTGATATCAAATGTACCCCTTCTAGTGAATGGTCAGGCAAGGTATCATTGAACACTGTGTCTCTAAAAACACCTAGATTCTTGCTCACACACAAATCAAAGTTGCTACCACTCTGCACACATCAACACTGCACTTATGCCTGCTTTGCTCGCCTCCCTCTAATGCTAACCTCCTGTCCCAACCAACCCTAACACATCCATGTATTGCAGGCCCCTCAGTACCAGTAGAGGCAATGAAAATGGCAGCAGACGTCAACGCATAAAAAATAACATGGTGGCATGTCTTGGCCACGCCACCTTTTCTGCATGGGTATTTACTGAAATGCACTTGCATCGCCAGTCTTCAAAAGTTGTGCTGGTGAGGCTGGAGCATCAGAGGTGGGTGGGGAGTGCGTGGAGAGTGGTTGGGTAGGGCACATAGATAGGGGGTGTTGCATTACGCAACACCGAAGAAGAACCTTGAAGAGACAATGTGAAGAGGAAATAATTCCCCACCCTTGAGAGATAAGTGTGGGAAGGATGGCTGGGAGATCTGGAGGGGGAAGTGACTGAGGAACCCCCCTTTATGGGAGTGTGAGGCAGGAATTGGGGGGTGAAGGAGGGGCTCATTTCATGATGCTAGACGTGTTGGGGCAAAGGGCCAGCAGTGAGGGAAAGAGCTCTTACGTATTTGGTGCGCTGTAAAGACCCACACAGTAAATATCTCGGAGAAGAGACATTGAACCATTAACATAACATAACATAACATAAATATATAGATTCAGTCACTTAACGCTTCCATGTATTGTTTGAGTTTATCACAATATTCAGAAGTTTAAAAATGTGTGAAATGCATTTCCACAATGTGATGTCGAACTCTGTTACCAGAAATAAGATTACATTAAGATGGCCAACATCTCACAGCAGAGACCTTGGGCCTGATTTATGGAAGTGTTTTATAAGGAAACGTTTCATGAATCAGGCACCTTGACTTTTCTAGGTCTATATTAATCACACAAAACAAGGTATACCACCAGCTAAATATTTTATAAACGTTGGAGGTTAGAAAATTGCTCCTTTCCTGCACCCTGTTTCACAACTGTCCATCACTCCACACCCACAATCTCAAGAAAATACCACAACTGTGCAATGATTTGGGCAATTGACCTAAGTGTCCTTCCGCAATCAGGTGAGCAAGTCATTTGTGATGCCCATTTCTGACAATATTTATAGTGTTCTTAAAATAAATAATTATATTGCACATTAAAAATCGATATTACTTTTTTTAATCCACAAATGTATATAGGTATCAAAATGTACCATTTCCGCCCAGTAATGATCAACCGTAAATCCTTAACCAAGAACCTAATGGCTAGCAAGTCAACTACTGTGCACCACCATTCCCTTCTAGTCATGCCAAAACAGCACAGCAGGTGGCCGGACCCAACGAGAAAGCATCAGTATGCCGAGTTATGTAATTGACCAACTTTTACATGACCTTGGATAAGGAATCAGAGTAACTACTCTTTTTAAATGTTTTTTTTCTTTTGCACGTTTTTTTTGTTGCAGTGGAGCACTTATTGGGGGTCGTTTCACATGGAGTGGTGCGGAAAATGAAGATGTTTAAGCAAGGCGTAATGCTTGTATGTCTTCATTTCCCGCTCTGCCACATTTTCAAGGTGGGGAGGCGGCAGAAAGCAAAGTTTAGATCTCTGCCGTGCTTTCCTCCTTCGGACTTGTAGGTGATTTCCATGCAACTTCAAAACAAATAGATTCCTGTGGAATCCTACCTCCATCTAAAAGCATGATAATTCTTTAAGGGATATTTAGTAAATGCCACCTGGGAAGTGGTATTTGCAGGTGATATTTACTTTTTGTCAAGACGGAGATCAAAAGCAATTTCACCTGGTTTTATGGTTCACATTTACACTTCACCTCGCAAGTGTTAAAAAATGCATGCATGGGACCCAACCTCATGCATTGCTATTTACACTTGGTGTAAAAACGACCCAGTTTCAGCCTCTTTTCCTAAAAATCGTAAATTGTGTGCTGGGGGCCGCCAATGTTAGCGCTTACATGCTGCGGGGTCCCCTGCATGCAATTTTAAACCTTCAAGAGGCAAACGCAGGGGAAAAGCAAAGAGTAAGCGCGAGGCAAACTCGCTTTTACTCTTTCCGTTTTTCATTCCGTCTCATGAAAAAGTACAATCTACCAGCTAATATCCCTTTGCAGGCTGCAATTATTAATGGATTCCTAAGGAATCCGCCTGCTTTTGACCGGGTGAAACTCTTTGGTGAATTTCATCAAGGGTCTATGCAGATACGACCACATCAGCCCGGCCCTCATCGACCTTCACTGGATCCCACTGCACGCACAAATCACCTTCAAGTCGCGCTGTATCCTCTATAAGGCGGTCGCCCTCAAGTCACCCAACTACCTCACAAAGAACATCTGCATCTCCGGTGGACAGTGCACCACCAGAAGCCAGGACACGTGCAGACTTGAAATCTGCCGCTGCAAAAAAGAAAGGACCAGAAAACAAGCCTTCTCAGCCTACACTCCAAGACTATGGAACCTCCTCGCCATCGGCATCAGACTGTCCCCATGCTCCTACAATTCAGAAAACAACTCAAGCCCACCTCTTCAAGGAGTTTCTCCTCCTCAACACCTAGGCCATCACATCGACCCTCGTGCCACCTGACCCAGTAGATGCCACCCACCCTTCTCTTCCCGCCAGCTGGTAGAGCTGTACCCCCCTCTGTCCCCTTCTGTATCCTACCCGCCCACTGTATATCTGTTATGTTGTTACGACTGAAAAGCACTCTGTTATGCATCTGTTATGTTGTATACCTCTGTAAAGTACTCCGTTATGTATCTGTATTGGTGTGTATCTCTGTAAAGCGTGCCGTTGCTTCTCAAAGCTAGCTCCGCTCTCAATAAATGCCATAATACTAATAAGGATCCATTTGTTGGAAGCCGATATGAATCATGCGTGTATAAAAGAAGGCACACACACGAGGTGGACTAAGACTGCATGGTGGAGATTTTATCACTGCTCTGTGCCGCTCCTCCATCTTGTAACTGCTGCATATTGGGGCCGGGCAGGAGATTGAGGTGTAAACGCATTACAACTTTCTTTTACGCTTCTTTCACCCTCAAGAGAAATAGCACTTCACTTAAATGCCACTTATCAAGTGTATTCCAAACACATCAGCCAAATATCAATTGAACAAAGTCAGTATGAGTGTTCTGCAAAATAAAAAAGCACCACCTTCAATGGATTCTAATCTCATGTACTCATCTACCTAAATAAAGATGAAAGAAAAAGGGATTTGAAGACACTTATTTACTAACAGCCTGAAATGCGTGGGAAGTTTCTTTCATGATCCAAATCAGAAGACTTCTTAATTTAAGATATCACTAAAATGGCATCTGAAGAACATCCGCAGCAAAACAAAGACTATTACCACAACCATCATGGACTGGATAGTTTGATGTGAAAGGGGCATACACATCTGTGCTCAAGGAAACCGGTCTCTGCGACTAATATACATCTCTTTCAGGTGTATCCTTCACATTATGAAGGACCTTAAACATTTGTGACAAGTGCGGAAGATAATGGGCCTCATTACGAGCATGGCGGTAGCTGTGCCTGTATGGCAGGCACGGCTACCGCCATGCTCGCTAATGGCACCGCCTGCCACGATTAGGCAATAACCTGCCCATTACGAGATGAATGGCCCGGTAATTGCCCATTCGTGGGTGGCGGTATTGCCGGGCTACTGATCCCCATTCTGCCCAATAGGGCAGAATGGGGTGGGGAGCATGGATGCGCCGGCACCGTTAATAACAGTGCCAGCGGCATTACAAGTTATGGTCGCATGTGCCCCACAGCAAGACCTGGCGGGCTGTCAGGAACCCGCAAGCAGAACTAGTAATGCGGCGGGACGGTATGAACGGTGCCGGTGCCTTACCATCCACCGTTCTTACCATCATCGCCAGGGTCCTAATGAGGCCCAATGTATTCTAGATATTAAATCTACAATACCTACATAGCATATAATGATATGGGTGCATACAGGAACACATGGTATGTGCACCTCCCACCACCTTAATTGAGCAAAAAACAATAAATGTTCCTGATTATAACGTGACTATAAATAATGGATCTACACACCATGCATTTGAAAATGTCACATACCTGCACTTTAGAACAACATATGTAGGTGCCTATATTTTAGCAGGGTTTTGTTTATCATATCTATGTGTGCATATGAAGTATTTACATTCTGTACAAATGGTTTGCTAATGTGTATGTGTGGCCTGTTTTACTTGAAGTCCAGAAAAAACCTTAATACATCTTTATAGCACTTAACTGCCGGCTACACTAACTGGTAATGGCAGGGACATCATTTGGGAGTCGGCAGGAGTCACAGCCATGACCCCTGTGGCCTCCTTTGCTACGCGAGAAGTCTCTCTTGCTATCCCTTTTTAAAAATAAAATAATACTAATTTTTGTTTTGTTTAAATGGAGGCTCCTGGGCATTGGAGTAGCAAAGGCCCCCTGCTATTCCAATGCCCAGGAGCTTCCAGGGGGCCTGCCACACCAGGTCTTGGGGGCCCATCAGTGGGAAGGCTGTGCTGGGGCTTGAAGTGCAAGAAGCAAGCGCTCGGTAGGGGTTGGAGCTGACTTTGACATGCAGCGTTCAGCTCCAACCCCTTCTCCGGCTCTCCCAGCTTCCTGGTTCCTGTTTGTGAGCAGCACAGAGGAGCCGAGGGTGGCCTGAGTGACGGAGCAAAGCTGGATAAACAGGTAAGAAGGCTTTTAAAAAAAATGGGATGTGTATTTTTCATGTGTGAAGTGCATGTCAGATGTATGTATGTGCTATGGGTTAGTGAGTGGTGGGTTAATGAGAACAAATGGGATTGTGGGTGTGTTTGAATGTTCTGAGTGGGCCTGTGCTTGTGTGAAGAATGCAGTCAGAGTGGATGTAAGAGAAGGTGTATGAGTGAGTGACTGATGGGAAAATGAGTATGAATGTGATACTGTGTGTTTGAATGTTCTGGGTGGGTGGGTAGGTAGGTTTGTGTTTGAAATGTCTGGTTGGGTGTGTGCCTGTGTAGAGAATGCAGTGAGAGTGGATTTAAGAGAAGGTGTATGATTGAGTGACTGGTGGGTGAATTACTATGAATGTGATAGTGTGTTTCAATGTTCTGGATGGGTACGTGTCTGTATGAAGAATGCAGTGTGAGTGGACGTGAGAGAAGGTGTATGGGTCAGTGAGTGGTTGGTGAATGAGTATGAATGTGATAGTGCGTGTTTGAATGTTCTTGGTGGGTGGGTGAATTCCTGTGTGGAGAATGCAGTGCAAGTGGACTTGAGAGGTTTATGGGTGAATGAATGTTCAGTGACTAGGAATGTGAGTGTGTGTGTGTGTGTGTAAATGTTCTGGATGGGTGTCAGTGTGAGTTTATGTATGAGAATGTATATGGTTGAGTGACTGGTGAGTGAATGGGTATTAATGTGATTGTGTGTGTGAATTGTCTGGGTGGGTGAGTGCATGTGTGTGTGTGTGTGTATGTGTGTGAGGCCCTGGGAGACTGGGGATCACTATTTATTGACTTTGTATGTTTTACTGGTATTTTAGGGCAAAGTCAAGTTCATGTGTGTCATTACCTGGCTAGATTGGCATTTTGGTACAGCCATTCTACCCATTACTTACTGTGGCATGAAATGTATTACTCTGCATCTTTGATAATGCAAGCATGATAAGTAGTATTACCTCACAAGACAGACATTTTGTTGTAGCGGTCTGTATATTTCTTATTGTATCATTCATGACTTTTTATTAACTGCACATCTATGATGAAGCAAGGATGATAGATGATAAGTGTTCTTAAGGGTCTAGACTGGCTTACATTGGAACCAGTTTGGACATGTTTTCTAATTGTGACATGTCACTTTTAATGGCCAAACCAACCAGAGTATTTTCTTACACAGGAGTATTGGCATATATGGGCAGAGCCAGCTTTTTGCCTAGTGCCAGTAATGATACTACAAAAACCTCTCAAAGCGAACATGAGTATTTTCTTATATGGGAATACAAGCATATGTTGGTGGAGCCAGCATGGAAATGTATGGGCACAGCCAGCATGGAAATGTTTTTATACTGGCATATATTGCAGGGACCAGCATGACAATGCATTGGGAAATGTGCTTGTGCACGTTTGCTGACTTGCTTTTCTTCATGAGTTACCCTACACCCTACAAAACCGATTGCAAACTGTCTGGCCGTTTACACACATTTTCATCGAATGTGTGCTGTGTAATGACCATATTAACTCGTTATTCAAAACATGTTCTCATGGGAGGGGGGAAGAATACCCATAACATTCCAACCCCAATTTCGTTAGTTCGGGCCTCCCCGATGTGCTCGGTCGCAATCACATACTTGTGGCAAATATTTACACCCTCCAATAAAATAACTCACCAACCACCACTGGTGGCTGGTATATTTGCAGACCAGGCACTGCCCCCTTCTTTCTACGCTAGGTGAAACATTTAAGCTTTGATTAAAAAGCATATTTACATCTTTCACTTGGAGTAGTACATGCCCCTGCAGCAGCATAATCTTCATGGACATTGCACACACATGGTGGTCTGGGCCAGCCCGGGTTTTGCCTGCCCTGTGCTTTGTTAAGGAGCTTGGGGGTGGGAGGGGCCCGGGCCACCCAAATTTTGTGCTACACCACTGATTGGGCTCTGCTCACCTTGAAAGCATTCAAGTTTTATGTGAATGGCTGAGAGGGGCCGCAAGCTCAACCAGAACCCTGCTCTTGCACAACACTGTTTGAGAAAATAAGCACTGGACACAGAGTCTCAGAAGTGGGAGAACCATGTAGTGACCCACCCCTCCTAACTCAAACTCCTTCTTGGAAAGTGCTTTGTGGAAGTTCCATTCACGGGCTGGTCATGGGGGAATAATTGAATAACACACCTTGCACATCCAGCTCTGAAAATCGTAGATGCAAAGAGCCCCACTCTTGAGGGAAGTGCAGCCACTCTCCCCACACCTTTGCCGTTAAAAAAGATTTAAAAAGAGTCATGTATCAAAACCTAGGATATTAAGGTGATATGTCCGGCTCTGGGTTGTGGGGAACAACATGTGGTTGCTTGTCACTTAACTTTAAGATATATGCACATGGAGACAGATGACCTCAGCTTACACCCACACAATAGGTTTCTTCTACCGTAGTGGTAGCTGACCCTTAGATACACTTATAGCCAGAGAATTTTGTTGACACTAAATCCTGGTCAATTATTTAATTTTCAGGCCTTGCTCATGCAGCATTTTGCTCCTGGGTATACCTCCCCAGGTCAGTGCTTTTCTGGCACATCAATGCCACAGATAACAAGTACTTTTGTGTCCATTGATGTACAGATGTTTCATAATCTAGCTGTAGCTTCCTTTAGAGATGTTGGTTACCCTGTTACAAGTACTGCATTATGTATGCTCTACATATAAGCCCCACGTCAAATCTGGAAAATGACTTTCCCCAAATATGTGATTGTGGACAAATTACGCCTCCCTCTGAGAGTCACAGTTCTTATATCTGGCTGAAATGGGAGCGCCTGGAAACACAGGTGTTAGACGCATCTGAAGGACCTGTGATGTCACTTGGGGGAGGGGTCAAATTACCTCAGTCCCTGAGATGTCATCATAGGTCAAGGCTCATGTGATGTCACTTACGCTACCCCTGGCATTTTGGTGAAATGACATCCCTGGGTAATGGCACAGAAGTCTGATTAATGCTCCAGCGAAGCTGTCAGGATAGACCAGGAGATATGAGGTGCCGTGACCAGTGCAGATGTCACACACATGGTGTGAGGATTTGCCAGATGTCAGATTGTGTTGCGATGTTCACAGTAACTGTCGACAGAGTTGGAGTAAGGTGGCATGTAGCCATGCTCAGTGTTAGATGCTTCACACATATGGGCATTCTAGTACAAAGTATAGCCTAATCACATAAGCCTCCATGTTATTCTTTAGGATCACAGCTTGTTCATACTATGATTCAAGGGCAACATGTATTGCTTGGTGGTGTATGGCTTCCATTTTAAGCCATTTGCAACTAGTTCCATTTTCAAATTATGTATCCTCCTGCTTTGACGTCACAGTAGGTAATTATGGATGTCATAATCAATTGCTATGATGTTACAGTAGGGAGGTACTGCATTTTCTCTGCCAGGTGTTTATTTGACCTTTTTTGAAGCAGCAGAGTGAGGAGAGGGGGAACTTGGGTCTCGTAACAAATGTGGAGGTATTTTCTATGTAAATATTTCCACACTCATTTACAATTTCTATCCCTTGCAATCACAGTAAATCTGCCTCAGTAGGAGTGTCAGAATGGCAACGCTGAGCCCCAGTCCAGGAGGCCAGAGGTTTCCTTTAAAGATATGGAGGAAAAACCTCCAGCAAGTACTAGCAATACTTCCTCTACTTTACCGCCAAAACTCACCATTTGGCAGTGTTGGAAATTGGCTGTAACATGACGGAAATGCAATATCCATGACGGTACCACCATTTTCTTCAGCACTGCCAAACTCAGAATTAGTTAGTTGGTATTTGTTATCTTGTATATAGTACTTCATTCCTCCACACTACACCCCCTGCAATGCTTGACCATAAGGGGCAGTGGAGGGGTTGGAAAAGAGGTGCATGGGGGGTCCACACAACATAACATTATAGATAGATAGCTTTCAACTGTGAGGTACAATCCACCTCAGGTGTCTGAGCAACAAAGGGAGGAAGGATAGTTTAGGAGCAACGTATTTTTCTTGGAAGCAAGACAATGCGGGGCGACACAGGTTCGAATCCCAATCCTGCGCTTAGAAACCACTTGTCAGTATTAAGCGTGCTATAAAAGAACAATTATAATTATTAAAAAAAGAACAATTAATTATAATGATAATATAGATAATTTGGGCTTTGCTAATGTTGTCTATCAGATGTTACCCGGAACCTCTTAGGGAATATATGCACATTTTTAATAGCTAACCATCTATAATTCTATATATTACTATGGGATGAATGGGGCAAAACGTTTTTAAAATCTATTTCTACTCACTTGGCAGCTCAGGAATGTTATAGACATATTTGGTGTTCTGTCAGCTGCTTCTGGCACCGTCGACCAGGCTGCCTAACTTAAAAAACTCAGCCCTGCACTGGTCAAGGTATTTTTTGCCAGATTTTTCTCATACGCCTAGATAACAATAAGGGAACATGGAGTGCTGTGTTATCCACGTTAATGTTGAACCTTTACATAAAATCCTTTCATGATTTGGATTCTAATTTAGGCGTTGTATATCACTGCCATCCAGATTGTGCCCGACTGTTCTAAAACTATCCGATTCGCCATTGCTGGGCGTAGACTATTAGCCAGGTGTCCTTCCCAAAATAAAAACCTGGATGCAGTCCGACAGCTAAATGTTGTATTTTGAATGCTATATTGTGTCTGTGTATGCAGGCTAGGCCCCTTGGAATGCTTAGTGGAATGTGGAGTGCTTGGGGCCTGGGTATTCCAGAGTTGAAGGTTGAGGAGAATGGCAGGGAAGCAGGCCAGATGCTTAAGACCTTCTCTCTTTACCTCTATGAACTGCATCTATGCAACTAAGTAAACAAAGCATCTTTCTGTTTGTACTTACATGGGTCAGCCTGGTTCCTGCTCCATGTCATCTCTGATCCAGGCACATCTTGCTGGGGAGCAAGATACAACACTAAACACAAATTTCAGCAAAACTGAACTTGCCATTATGTCTCCATAGGGCCTCTTTAACAACAAGCCCTCTTTGTTTTTTAGTTTGACTCATTTTCTCTTCCGGTTTTCTTTTCTGATCAAATGAATTAAGTGGTCAGTGGCATATCATGTGACATACTTTTTTTTAAAACAAATACGTCCTTATCTGAGTTAGGAACATTTGGGCATTATTGCCAGGACTATTTTAGAAGCTATGTTAGCTTACTGCAATGCCATTCGTGTTAGTCTTCCCTAATCACTATTTTAGACATTGCAGGTACAGGTAATACAGTTAGAATACACTACTCCTATTTTGTATCATCTTCTCTGGCTCCCGACATCTGCTAGGATCATAATCAAACTAGTCAGGCTGGCTCATAAATCCGTGGATGGAAATGGCCCATGTAACAGTCCAATCGATCGAAAATCTAAGCTCCACAATTCAAATTCAATAGGGAAGCGTGTCAGCCATAGGAATCTTGGAAAACAATCATCGGACAGAGTTGGACGTGACTGAGAAACATAAAAGCAAAGACGTGTCCAGCAAAGGTATTTTGTTGGATGGAGAAGGTGAGAGAGCAATGGAAAAGGATACTATGTGTGTATGAAGGGGAAGGTGGAACGCTTGAGGGGTTCATACAATGGGGATAACTATTTAGGATTTATGGGGCAGTGGCAGAGGTGAAAGAAGTTGAGAAAGATTGGAAGGGACCCAAAAACATATGGAAGGAGTGCAATTATTTGGACTATGGAGAGTATAGGTCATTTTCCAGCCAGGGCAGGACAATAACAGTGTTGAACCTAGGAAAGCAGCTACTTTTGGCACAAGCAGGGAGGGGACCCATCATATACACGAACACTTCTTTATTACATCACTTTACAGGTTACATGGAAGATCCAGTTACTCTAAAGTTTAGATGACACACAAGAGGAGACACTCAGCGGTTCAATGTCAGGCATTCACAGCTCAGATCTAACTGACACTCTTGGAACCATAGATGCATCCCACTCACCCGACATTCTCTGAGCTGTCATTCATTCGCATACACCAACATTCTACAAGCCAAGCAGTCCAACTAGCATGGAGAACCAGGTATAATAACAACTGTATGACACATGCACTCATCTCCCTTACACCAGATATAACACACCTCCTGCCCTTTCACAGCACAATGAGTGCATCCAGACCACAGGCGCACACTTACACAGGAGGGGAAGAAAAACCAGCAATGGGTAGATTCACTCTGTTACCTCGACAAGACAAATGAACAAATCTACATCCTTGCACATCCTGGCTACCCAGGCACAAACACATCCAGACATACACAGAAAGGTAGGACACCACCAATACTGTGCACTAATACCAGATGCAGTAGTTAACAGGAAAGAAAAGAGATGGCAAAATCAGCAGGCCTCAAAGTAAGGAACTTAGCAGTAATCCAACGAAACCCCACAGTGCCAGGGCAGAGCAACCTTAGCTAGCACACAAATGTCTGGGCTTGCAACAACCAAACAAGGCTTGCCACACTTGCCCTATTTTACCTCAACAATAGGACTTCCATCCAGTGAACAACCTGCTCAGGGAAGGCTAGCCAACAATGATGAAGAGTATTAAACTTCATTTCTGTGAAGGGCTCTCAACCAATGCCCTTTAGCACAGGGCAACCCTGTGCCAGATACATGTCTAGACCTGCCACACCTGAACCAGGCACTCAATAAATTCCACTACAAAGGGACCAACAACCAAACACAATACCTAGGCAATGCCATTTAAAATGACCAGAAATGTCAACATCTCCAAGTCAGAGAAGCAGAATGTAAACCACTGACTTGTGCACACCATCAACACAATAGCGATCATGTCCAATACTGCACAAGGAAACTGGCAAATAGCACACCCCTCCACAGCGGGTGTTCTCAAGCACATTGCCTGGGAACACAACTGAAGTCAAAGAAACAGTATAACCATAGCACATTGAAGCATTCACACTCATATTACACTGAAGCACTTATACTCAAACATTTCACACAAGGTACCTGTGTAGAACCATAGTGCACTGAGACAGTCACAGGCAATAAGCATATGACTACACATAAAACAAAAGAAACACATTTAAAAGAAATAAACTCCTCCATTTTCTCAAAGCCACACTGTGAATTTGAAGGATCAAAACCATAGCATAACACCAGGGAACCATTGACCCAAACACACCCACACAAATGGCACTCCAAATGCATACACTACATGCAGAACTGCAAGTTTTTAAGTCCCATGGATAGTGAAGAAAAAAGTGAAGACAGCCTTTTTCAACACAGACAACCACTTAAGCAGTCAATGTCATCCAACCCCCTCAAACTAACTATTTAACTAATTGCTAGCAATGGGAGAAAAAAAACATTATGTCACAGTGGTTTTATATGTGTTAGTCCTTAGTCTGTTTTTGCCAATCAGGGCTACAGCAGCGGGGCCTGATCCTGATCAGAACTCATCAAAACCTAGTTTTTGTGGCTGGTGTGCCGTAAACCAGGGCCACAATAGTTGAGCCAGTTTGGCACACATATCGGGCAGAAACAGAAAGCATGTGGTGCATTCAATAGACATCACTAAGATAGCACAACTTCAAAGGTCAACCACAAAATTCCTGGGTATCATCATTCCTAATTGTGTCCACCTCATTAAATTTAGTAGCGTTGCTAATTTATTTTCAGGAATATTGTGTTGCATTGTTTATAATGTTTGACATGTTATCGTCACTCTTATTTGTATACTTTGTTCAGTTAATGTGTTGTCTGTTTTTATTTCAACCAAACGTTATGCAGACAAATAATTAAAGTAAAATTCAAGCTTACAAGAGTTACAGGTTCATCTCTGAAAAAACTCAAATAATAGTCAGGAACAAATCCTGCTTGATCAATGCATCCAATAAAGGTAGTTTCAATGTTTTACTAAGTACATGCTTTTTGCACTATATTAATGTTATAATGTTGAATGTTTTTCATATTTACTGGTGTAATAAGTAGTTACCCCTTTCTCTGGTATAAAAGAGGATTTCATGCCACTGTAACCAGTACTGTTGGATGCGAGTGGAGCAAAGATGTCATGCTCTCATTTGAGGAAGCCCAGGTATATCGGAGATGCCATTTTTTTAGCCTTTTAGACTTGTTCAATTATGCCGCGTGTGTTCAGTTTCACATCATTGCAGGGAACAAAGGTTAACGGTGCAGGAAGTGCAGTGTAGTGTCCCAAAGGTGAAGCAAGTTAACTACCTGCACTAGTTAGAGCATCTAAACAAAAAGCATGTCAAATGGCACCTCTTGCAACCAAGACTGATTCCCGGGGACCCAAAGGAGGGTCACCCAGGTTTCTACAGAGGGATATGTGCAGGAGAATATGTCCATGTTTGAAAAACAGTGGCAATGCCTCCATTCAAGATGTGTACACTGTGCTATGAGTATAGCATTTCCCATTAAGAATGGAGTAGACCAAGAAGCCAAATCCAAATAAACACTCTATTACCCAACCCAAAACCTAAGAGAGAGAGAGCTATGCATTAATAATATCAAATTTGAGGGTAATTGAATGTGTCACAATTCAGGATTTTCACAACTTGCTGTGCCCACAACACTGACCTTAGCAAAGGATCATGTCAAGTGTGCAACCCCGGCAAATTAGGTGTTTCCCCAGCATCCAAATGAGGCTCACCCTAACTTATGGGTGTCTTAGAAAAGTTTCTCTGTGGATTAAAGTTCCTGGATTAGTAAACAATTGAGGTGTGGTGACCATAGTGAAAACAGGTATTTTGGGGGTTTGTACAGAGGAATTTAAGTATAAAATAAGCAACTCCAACAAAAAAAATATGTTTTCCCAGAATCAACTCCACTTTAGTTCTTGGGTGTTGTTACCCCCAAATCCCAAAAAGACACATACTATTTTTCTTAATATTATACAAAGGAACATGTATGTGTTGAGAGACAGATGAATACGTCATCCATGCCTTCTGCCCCTCCCCAGCTCAATACTGCGCAGGTGAGAAACGTTTCATACTAAGACAACTATCATCCTTATCCCAGACAGGTAAAGCAGGAGATAGACATGATCTAAGCTGAAGATGGCGCAAGCAACCAAACTAATGTTGTGACAATACATGTGCATACATTAGACAAAAAGCTAATGTACACTCAACCTCAAGAATGTGGACACTTGGTAACAAATGCACTTATACGTGAATAATATTATATTCATCCATAAGACATGAAGAATACTAACATAAGCAATGTAAGCTGAATACAACATGAATGGCACGCAAATATAGCTCACTAACATAGAAACGCAACAGTGATGGGCAGCCATCTTTTACGAAATGGAAGCCACAACATCCTTCTAATAAAGCAAAAGGCCTTGAGGCTTCATGAGAACTAAAAATGCTGAAATAAAAAAATACAGATCAGTGCACAGCTCAGGAAGGAGCTGGCAACCACAGCCAAGGTTATTGCGAATTAAGTAAGGGTCAGAATATTGCAGTGAAAGTACGAGACAGCATTTCCCAGGACGCAAGAAGGATGCTCACTGATCATTTCAAGTTTTATAAGAGTGCAGCCAGTCATTGTAAGCCAGGTGCAGGACAACTATAAGTCAAAAGACCCCATGAAGAATAACTCAAGAGTGTCCCCAGTGTCAAGAGCAACATAATACGCACATCAATATTAGCTAAACTCCCAAAAAATGAAGGGTGAAATAATTCCAAACATGGTCCCATCACACGTGAGCCATGATTGAAGAAGACTGCCTAAGCTTTAGCAACAAACACAGATATGACACCTGCCTTTCTCCTTATACATATCCCCAGACACAAAACGCTACACAAGGCCAAAAACAAAGCGATCACCCTAGCTCAGGGCCTAGAAATGAGGGATGGTATATTTTTTTAATTGAAAGGAAAGTAGTCTGTCGCCCTCTCTCCCCCTATTCCTGTCTGGCTCATGTCTTGATGGCCTGTCAGTTGCCCAAGGTTGGTTAGTAAGAAGGCAATCAATGAAAACCTCTAATGTTACACTGCCCATGAAGCAAGGTGCCATCCATTTACATATTGCCGAAATTATGTCTTTTTACCTTTTATCAATTTAGAGGTGATCGCAGGAGGAGCACTCAGGCTAATTTTACTCAATTAGAAATAAAACTCATGTAGATGAATATAGGAAATCCCTGTTCCTCATAGGTTTTGGTAACTCAGATTACAGAATGATATCAGTTTTGACAAATGTTGAATATGTAAACCATTGTTCTTTTGTAATCAGCAAGAGCTCCAAGAGTGCAATGCTTGTATGCATTTCCTCCTTTATTTTGGTGATAATAAAGCTGTGTTGTGCATTGCACTTTGTCTATTTCCGGTATTGAGTCCGATTTGAACTGGCTCCAGAACCTCTGTGTAATTTGGGACTTTCAAGGCCGTCTTAACAGATGGTAGCAGAGGCTGGTTTGCTAGGATTGTCAGATTTTCGAGGGGTCCCTGCTGTGGCCCAAAGACTGTGGAGATGGCCTGTGGAGAGTGGGATTATGCGTAAAAGAGAAAGGTCGACAAGAGCCCCTTTGTAGAAATTTGGGTCTGATCCCTGCTGGGCACCCTGCAAGGTCGAGGACAGCTGGCTGTTAGGGAAGACTCAATATCAAAGACCTTCAGCAGATCCATGGATGTAAGTATGACATAGGCCTGGCAAAACAGCGGGGGGTGTTTGTATATTGCAGGATTGTGATGAAATTAAGAGATAAATGATAAAGGAGATAGCTTCTGACAAGGGTCAGGAAAGATCACATTACAGATTCATAATAATAAGAGACGAATAGCTTACCAGGAATTAAGTAGACGGCTGTAGTGTATTTATTTGTGTAGTGATTGCTGGAGCCAACCTTATGTTGTAAGATAGCTAAGGCTTTGTAAAAAATGGATTTTTGTGTATATTGGTATGTATTGTGGAGGACGTGAAGTTGTGGTATGGACCAAGGAGTGTGGTCCCATGTGGGAGCAGCAAGGTGTGGCTGTTCAGAGCATAAGTGACAGTCGAGGTGTCACTCAGAAGGTTTGGAGGGAACAGCGAGGTGGAGCTGTTTGGAGCATGAGTGGCATTTTTGGTGCCACTCCGAAGCATTGGTTGACTCAGAAGGCGTGGTGCCAGAGAGATGCAGAAGTATAAAGTGCAAGAGATGTATTGTTGGGGAAGGGTGTGAAAGGGAGGTAAAAGAGTGTGAGTGAGAATTGAAATACAATTTTCTAAGTATTGGTAAATTAAGATGTGATGTATTATCATGGGAGATACTCCCATTATCCACCAATGCAAAGCATTATCCCAGTATAAGGACACAATCATGAAATACCACACACAGTGGGTGCAGGACAGAGTGGGCAAAATGTTTATGCCGTGGCCGCAGGAAGGAACTCACTCGAAGACAGTATTGCACCCACACATATGCTCGTATTTACATGCCGCGTATAAGAGAAAACAGTCACAGAATCGACCAGCCATTCTGGAACTTTGGAAAATGTATGGGGAAGGGGTAGAGGAACCACCAGTGAAAGAATGGAAGCTTAATCAGCATGATGAAGGTGGTATAGCACCCACGGTTTTTCCTCCTCCGCCCCAGAGCAGTGATCCATCTTTGGAAGCACAGGGATTATATACATTGCGAGCATCAAAAGCAGTGGCGGGGTATACTAATCCCACATATCGCACCACCTTTATACGGTAATGAAGCAGCTTCTCCCTCTCTTATCTCTGACTGTCTGTCTGCTATCCAGGAGTCGTGTGCCGCCAATGATCTTTGCATTAATGCCAGTAAGACTGAGATTCTCCTCATCAGCACACCCACTCCCTAATTCCCTGTCACTCTCTGGCCGGCCTCTCTTGGCCCTCTTCCTGCTCCCACCTGTGAGGCTAAAAAACCTTAGGGTCATCTTTGACTCCACACTCTCCTTCTCTCCCCACATCTCAGATGTCTCTAAGCAGTCACACTACCAGCTGCACCTCCTCAGGGGTATTCTTCCTTTCCTCTCCTTCCCCCAGAATCTCACTGTCTCCAGAGCTCTGGTTCTATCTAGGCTGGATTACTGCAACAGCCTCTTGCTAAATCTGCCTGCTTCTACTCTCCGCCCTCTGCAACTCATCCAGAACAGAACTGCAAGACTTGTCCTTGGCCTCAAGCCCATGGATCGTATCTCTCCAGGGCTGAAATCTCTGCACTGGCTCCCAGTGGCTGCAAGGATTAAGTTCAAAACCCTCTGCATTGTCCACAAGGCCTTCTGGGGTCTGGGGCTTCAATACTTTCAACTCTCTCTTCCTAAATATCTTCCTTCTTGAGCTCTTCGCTCATCCGCGTCCAATTCCCTCAGGGTCAATCGCTTCTCCAAGCAACGAGTTGGTGGTAGAGCTCTTTCTTCAGCTGTGGCTTCCCTCTGGAACAGCCTCCCTGCCTCCCTGAGACACGAGGCGAACCATCTCCGGTTCCGGCAGCACCTTAAAATCTTGCTCTTTTCTTCTGCTTTCTCACTTCCTCTCCCATGCTGAACTCCTGGCTGAAACTGAAACTGCACTGGTTAACTGGCCACCCTCTGATCTCGGGCCCAGGTCCCCTCACTCGCCAGTTGCACACCTGCACTGCCTCCCTGGTGACCCCCCCACACTTGGGGACTGTTTTTCTGTATCCCTACAGTCCCCTAACAGCACTTGACACCTAATGTCTGCACTTACCCTTGCTCTTGCCAGCACCTAACTGTACTTTTTACTTATTGCTTTTATTTATTCTATTTATTTTTTTATACTGTCGATCCCATGTACTGCCCTGACTCCCCCTTGCACTTCCCCTTTCCATTCCCCTGCACTTGCGCAATCTCAATGACACATGGCCTATTAAGATCGTTGTCTCTGTCTTTCCTCTGTTCACCCTCCCTTGCCTCGTCGCGCTTTGACACACATGTGTATAGGCGCATTATAAACGCCATATCATATCATATCATATGGGGAGAAAAAAAGGAAGCAAAGATCAAAGACCAGAGTCCACACATGTAGCATATGATGAGCGCAGTGACACAAACAAAACTGGCAGAAACCGTGGAGGAGGTGCAGGAGAGAGAGAGACAGGCAGGGCAACAGGGATGAGATGTAATTGTGCCAAATAAATGTGTAGAATGACAGATAATGTTTAAGTTGGCTGGAAACCAAATGGACGATTTCAAAGAAAGAGAAAGGGAAGTTAGAGAAAGAAAGGAGCAGGAAGAATAGAAAAGGGAGGAGAGAGACAGAAAGCAGGAATGATAAAGAAATAGAGAGAGAAAGTAAGCAAGAGGCAGAAAAACGGAGTAGAGGTGAGAAGAAGAAAGCAAAAATTAGAAGCAAAGAAGTGAGGAGAGGGAAAGAAAAAGGTAAAGAGGAAGAAAGGGAGAGACAACGAGAGGCAGAAAGAAGTAAGGCTAGGCAGTAAAAAGAAGTTGATGATATTATTAGGGGGCGTATTCTCCAAGACAGAGAGAGAACAACAGAGCACAAGAATAGGGAGAAAGAGAAAGGATTTAGGGCGATGCAGCGAGGAAGTGGATGAGATTCTTAAAAAACATAGGGCCTCATTACAAGTGAGGCGGTAAAGGGCATGGCTGCCTCCAAACTTGTAATGAGGCCCATACTCTTCTAGATGAAGGGGAGGAAGGGGCTTTATGAAGGAGGATTGGCAATCTCTACAGGAGCAGGAGGGATTCCACAAGAAGCATAAAGGGGTGTAGAGGAGGGTTTCTGAAAGATGGGGGAAGGAATATATTGGAGGAGATGATGAGTGGAACGTATATTTATATTGTTTATTGGATATTTGTAAGGCGTCTATACAACAAATGGTATTTCAAGATGCCACAAAACAAAGAAGGTTGGGAACAAGGGAGAAGGATAACAATGCTGGTCCTATAGGCCCTGTGACATTCGGACCATGCAGTTGCAGTAACAAGAAGCGTGAGAGAAAAGGGGGGGTGCCGGGCTGCGCAGATGCAAAGTGATAGGGTGGGAAGGGAAGTGCAGGGTAAAAAGGAGAGAGTGCAAGTGAAAGGGGAGGTGGAGAGGGGGAAGCGAACCACGGGGGCTAGGCAAGTGCTAAGGGGAGGTCAGGAGGGCAAGTGCCAGGGATTGCATGGGGTGCAGGTGGTGAGGGTCTACATGTGAAGTGTGAGAAGGGGGTTGACTGGACGGGGTGGGCCTGGTGCCCTGTGAAACTCCTTGGAAACCAGGCAGCCAGTCACTGTGGCAGACAGTGGTGCTAGAAGGGGAAGGGAGAGAGAAGGAAGTAAAGAAAAGGAGGGTCTTAAGGTGCTTCCCGAACCTAAGGAAATCCAGCTCAAGACTGAGAGGGACAGGTAGACCTTTCCAGATGGAGCCTCTGGGGTAGGAGAGAGATGTTACCCCCCACACTATGCTTAGAGAAGCATCTGATCTGCAGAGAGTTGGAGCTAGAAGACCAAAGGGCTCTAGCAGAGAGGTATTTGTGGAGAGAGAGTTGGATGTAGCAGGGCCCTAGGCCCCAGAAAGCCTTATGGATGATGCAGAGGGTCTTGAACTTGATCCTAGCAGCAACTGGGAGCCAACTGAGAGTTTAGGGCTGGAAAGATGCGGCCCCTGAGCTTGAGGCCAAGGATAAGTCTCGATGTCCAATTCTGGATTAGATGAAGGGAGCGAACGGTGGATAAAGGAAGATTGAGGAATAGGCTGTTGCAGTTGTCCAGTCTAGAGATGACTAGAGCTCTGAAGGCATTGAGCTTCTGGGAAAAGGTGAGGAAAGGGAGAATGCCTCTGAGGAGGTGCAGCTGATAGTGGGTCTTCTTGGCAAGGTCTGCAGTGTGAGGAGAGAAGGAGATATAGGTGTTTTCCTTGCAAGAGGGTGAGTTGTGGGCACCCATATAGGGGGACCAGAGGGTAGGAGGGAAGGAGGAGCTGAGGTCCCAATTAGAAGGATCTCAGTCTTACCGGCATTAAGGCAGAGATCATTGGCAGCACACCAGGCCTGAATAGCAATCAGACAATCAGGGATAAGAGAGAAGGTATAGGATCAGCAGAGGAAAGCTAGAAGAAGAGCTGCGTGTCATCTGCATAACACTGGAAGTGAGGCGAGTATGAGGAGATCAGGTGTGCCAGAGGCTCAAGGTAGATGTTGAAGAGCCACAGCGAGAGGGTAGAGACTTGAAGAATGCTGCAGATGGAGAGTGTAATACGGGAGAGAAAAGATCCCAGTTGAACCTGGGAAGGTTGGTCAGAGAGGAATGAGGTCAACCAGTCCAGAGCCAGGCCTGTGATGCTGAGTGTGTCACAGAGTCAATTTGTCAGGGTGGCATGATTGACTGTGTCGAAGACAGAGGAAAGATCCAGAAGGATAAGAACAGATGGAGTGTTAGAATCGAGATCTGAGAGTAAGTCTTCATGGGTGTTCAGTAGAGCATTTTCTGTGCCTCTGGCTGCTCCGAAGCCAGACTGGTGGTCGTAGACACAACCAACAGATTCAGTGCGTTGTATCAGTTGGGAGATGACCAGCTTCTCCAGGAGTTTGCCCAGGAAGGGGGTTACGTAGATAGGGTGGTAGTTAGCTGGGCAGGAGGGGTTGGCAGAGGGCTTTTCACAGAGAGGATGCACAAGGGAGTGCTTGAGGGGTGGCGGGAAGGAGCTAGTGGCAAAGGAGTGATCACAGAAATCGGCCAAGGCTGGTGCAAGGGAGGCAATGTTGTCCTTTATAGTTCTGGAGGAGCAGAGGAGCATGTGTTGGGAGGAGACTTTCATAGAGAGGACTTGTCTAAAGAACTCATCCGATGCTTTGGGTGAGAAAGAGGAGAGTGGGAGGGTAGAGGAGAGGGAGGCCAACGGAGGCCTGAGAGCTGGGGAGGGAAGAGAGAGGTGTATAGAGGAGGGTGAGGACAGGATATTCTGAATTTTGGATAAGAAGTCAGAGGCCAGTGAATTACAGAGGGTCAGGGATGGCAGGGATAAGTGGAGACTGCAGTAGGATTTGAGAGTTACTTGCAGATTTTAAACATTTCACCCATGTCGTTAGCGGCTCCAAAGATGCAGGCTTAGATATGGGCTCTCTTCTTTGAGTGGATGGAGAGTCTGTATTGACTTTGGAGCAGGCAGCGGGCCAGTTTGTCAGAGGATGTGACTGATGCCCATCACTTCCGCTCAGCAACTCCACACTTGTGTTTCAGAGAGGCTACACCGGAATCATACCAGGTGTTGCACTTGGAGGAATGGTTCATGTGGATCCTCATGACAGGGGCAAGGATTTCCAGGATATTGGTGATAGAGCGGTGAAGATGGGCAAGGGAAGAGTCAGGCTAGGAATCCCTGGCAGGAGTGGGAAGGGGAATGAAAGTGGCGGCAAAATCAGCAACTGACAAATGCTTCATCAGTCTAATAACAGAGAAGGAGACTGGCAGTGAAGGCAGAGGCGTAGTCGGGTGACCTAAGAGATCCAGGTGAGAGGTCAGGAGGGCATGGTCAGACCAGGAGAGATGTGTAGTGAGAGGGTTGGAGATGGGCATATCGTCTGAGATGAGAGCATCCAAGGTATGTCCGGCTGAGTGCGTTGGGCCAGTGGGATGAATGAAAAGGGAAAGAAAGTTACAGAGGCTTCGGAAGACTCCAGTCGCTGAATCAGGAGAGTCAAGGTGAATATTGAAGTAACTGAGGAGGAGAAGCTTGGAGGTGGAGGCAAGAAGAGAAGTGGTGAGGTGAGACCACTCTGAGAGGAAGAGGGAGACCAGAGCAGGGGTCCTGTAGATGGTGGCGAGAGTCAACGAGAGGGTGGGAGAGACACCAAATCTGCAGATGAGGCATTTGAAGAAAGGAAAGAGTAGATCTGAGTGAGAATGATAGTAGCGGGATCCATTCAGGGAAGACTCCTGGTTAGGCCGGGGCTTAGAGAGGACCTTGCACCCCTCAGGGAGGAGTGTGGCAAAATCTATCACAGAGCTGGCAGTGAACCACTTCTCAGTAAGAGCGAGAATGTCAAGGTCAAGGTCTTCAAGAAGGAGACATATGTCAGAGGAGTATTTAACAGCAGAGCAATAGTTGAGGGTAGCGAGGTGAAGCTGGTTATCACCTTTGAAGGTCTTCGGAGGAGGGGTACATGGATGTAGTGTGCCTGACTGTAGTGCGTAGATGGGCCAAGAGGGTAGGTAGACAGAGGAGTGGTGGACAAAGGGTGGAAGTTGATGAGAGATGAAAGACGCCTATCAAGAAGGAGGAGTTTGTGCTGAGAGCCTTGGGCCATGACAGTGCCATTCTGTTAGAAAATAATGATGCACCTAGAGGATGAGATGCATGCTAACAGTACTTCCCATCTGGTGCCACCATAAATGGGCGAGGAAGAGAAAGGGGAGAGGACAGAGACCATGTGGGCAGTTCATAGGTCCGGCGAGGGGGCGACAAAGAGGATGTCTGTGACAAACTGTCTAAAAGAAGCGTTGACGTTGGTGTTAGCGATGGTCAGGCCTAGTACGAGCCCCCTTGAGCGACTAGATTTTTGAAGACAGGGAAGATGATGAAGGTGATGACAGTGACAACAATATGCTAGCAGATGAAGAAAGATAGGAAAGTGGTGACAAGGAGTCTGCACAAGCCTCTTCTACAAGCATTGGGGTAGGGAAAGAGATAGTGTGGTTAGATTTGGAAGAGCCAGTGAGGAGGCCACTGCCCATGGAATATTCCAGATGCCAGAAGATGAGATAAAACAGTTTAGAAGAGAGAACACTGTACATGTATAGACTGAGGAATTTACCAGGATGGCAGAGAATTAGAATGGCAGACGTGGTGACAAAGACATAAGGTGTGGCTGCACTTGGACAGGGTGCTGGGTTCACAGAATTCCCCTCGTTGGTGAAAGGTGGAGGACTGCCACGAAACATCCCGTGGCCACAAAGGGACAAGAATAATTGTATTTGTATATTGCTATCACTTAAATCATGGGCAGATAAATGGATCTATTAATTAGAGAGAATGACTGCTGGGATGACCTTAGCCGTAGCCTCCTTGCTGCCATATTAGATGTTCCCTGTGGCAACCCTATTTCTCTTGGTCTTGTCCTTTTTTATGAACATTTATCCCTTTTTAGGAGCTTGGAACCTCTGCATAACTACCTAAAGATGTATATAGTGTTGGAAAGACATTTTCTCGCAATATTGACAAGGCTTTTCTTGTGACCACTTCTTTTTTAAGAATACAAAAGAAAAGCTTCTCCTGATACAAGAATGCATATCTTGAATAATAAAAATGTTTCTCTTTTAGTGCCTAGAAGAGGATTTCCTTGCAGAGATTTGCAGAAAGTAGATGCCTTAGAAACAATAATAATAGCAATGTTTTTTTACACTTTGTAATCTTTGTATAATAACTTTTATCACAACAAGAGAAATGATCATTTATAATACTACTAGACCAGTAAACATGAGCACAAGTACTGTAACAACGATAAATGAAATGGCACAACCACATTTCCCTATAGTAAACATACAGATGAGAAGACTAAAAAGAAGTGTGCTAAATTACTCTGGGGATCTCATCAAATATATTGCTCATTCTCCCAATGTCACTATTAATTTGTAGTACCAGCATGTGAGCAAAGTAGGGAGGGACGTCTGATGAGGGCTGTTATGTATATTCCCTCATTCTCTATGCCATGAGTGCTTCCAGGACATTTGTGGCCACAGAAATATCTGCACATAGAGCACACTGCCTAATGCACTTAGCACTTTGCACAACTAGGGGGCAATTCCAAGGAAGATGGGCCACCTTTAGATGGATGACAAAAAAGACATTTCCTTATGAGGATAGCTACATCAAACAAAAGGCTATGATGGATGATTCTGGAAGAAAAAATAAAGGGATGCAATAAACATTACAGGGTCCGAATAGAGGAGAGGTTAAAATAATGGACCATAAGCTATTACAGTGTATACATGCCACAGGGAAAGATATACCTGGAAGATGGGAACGACCCCAGATACTATTATATGGACAGGCATTTACCTCAGAAGGTTGGGTCGAAGGGATGATGGAGTGCAATGCACAAGCAGTACAGTAGAGGTGGTGCAGAATGCAAATGATATATGCCTCAAAGAATGGACTGAATATTCCAAATTGCTCACATGTGTAAAGGATCAAACAGGCCACCTACCCATAATACCCATGAAGAATGCCACATTATGTGTCAGGAATACTGGCCCAGTGAAAGTAGGTGAAAACAATTGCATTTTTGATGTACCAGGCATGAGAATAGGCACTGCCCTATAAATGGACCACTATTGGGCCTGTGGTTCAAGGGTGTATATGCAGCGCCATCCAAATTGGGAGGCTTTTATTTCCTGGGGTTAATATGTACTCCACCCTAGGTAGGTGGAGTACCCCAGAGTGAAGAACAGATTGGCGATTTCGCGAAAACGAAAATAAATATAAGACAAAAGAGGTCCCTTACACTTGCCTGCATGAAGAGGAGCAATGATAACTCAATTACGATGGAAAATGCATCTGATACCATACCAAATAAGCATAAATTGTTCTGCACAGCTGCGATGTTCTTTATATCCCTCTTTACTGCCGGATTGCAAGCCAACATGAATGCAAAATAGCTGCAAATAACCTGCTGGGAGCTGTTGAAGACAATCAACACAACAGTAAAAGGCTTTAATGCCATAAAAGAAGAGCTAAGGGCAATAAGACGCATGACCCTCCAGAACAGGTACATTCTTGATCTGATAATGACCAGGGAGGGGGGTTTGTGCGCAATCATTGGGCCTTCTTGCTGCACGTATTTACCTGCCCACCATGAGGGGAATGGAACCCTCACAGAGGCTATAGCCAACTTTAACAGAAATACACACAAGAATAGTGGAGGAGGTAGACAGCATTGCTAATGATGACTGATTTAATTTCTTGCTCTCATGGATCCCCTCCTAGTTGGCTAATGAATTGAAAATATGGATGACCATTTTAGTACTAGTAATATTTGCCTTCTGTGTTCTAGGAATTGCAATAAGCCAATGCAAAAAGGCTGCCAAAAGGCAGTAAGAATGAAAATAGTAATAAACTTGGATGCTCACAAGTATACCCAAACAGATGACCTCCCCTGCACCCAAGCAATAGAAAGCCCTATCACCCCTTCAAGATAAAAATGCATTTGTCCTCAGAACCCTCACAATTACACTGAGCAATGGGTATATTGTGGTTCCAATGAGGAATGCTGCAATATGACATGGGGGGTGGACGGACATTTTAGACATACAGTCTGCTTGAGGGGGAGATAACCAATTAGCCTTATCTGGGAGAGAGCAGAAGGAACCGTGGGGTCAAGGACTCGACCAGAGAGGGGAATGTTCAGAGGTAGATGAATACATCATCCATAGCTTTTGCCTCTCTCCCAGCTCAATACAGCACAGGTGAGAAACATTACTTACTAAGACAACTGTAACGGCCTTATCCCAGGCAGGTACAACAGGAGATTGACATGATCTAAGCTGAAGAATATACAAGTAACTAAACTAACGTTGTGACAATACATGTGCATGCAATAGACATGTGGCAAATGTGCACTCAACATGAAGAATGTGGACACTAGATAACATATGCACGTATACATTAAGAATATTAACATAGCATCCATAAAACATGAAGAATACTAACATAAGCAAAGCATAAGATGAATGCAACATGAACGAGACGTGAATATAGCTCACAAACCTACAAATGCAACAGTGAAGGGCAGCCATATTTTCCAAAATGGAAGCGAGAACATGCTTCTAATTACACAAAGGGACTAAGGCTTCATGAGAACTCAAAATGCTGAAATCACAAAAATGAAGAATCATGCAAAGCTCAGGAAGGAGCTGCAACCACAGCCATGGTTACTGAGATTTAAGGGAGGGTCAGAACGTTGCAGTTAAAGCATGTGATAGCAATTACCAGGACACAAGAAGGATAGTCCAAGGTGAATTAAAGTTTTATAAGAGTACAACCAGCCTTTGTAAGTCAGATGCAGGACAACTATAAGCCAGAAGACTCCTAGAAGAATAATGCAAGAGTGTCCCTGGTGGCAAGAGAAAACATAACACCTGCATCAATATTCACTAAACTCCCAGTAAATTAAGGGTGAAAAAATTCCAAAGGCGGTCCCATCACACGTGAGCCATAATTGAACAACACTGTTTATTCATAAGCAATAAACACAGATAGGACACCTGCTTTACTCTTTACATTTATCCCCAGACACAAGATGCCACACAAGGCCAAATATAAAGAGATCACTCTGGCTCATGGCCTTGAAATGAATGGATGGCATCTTTTTTCTGAAAGGAAAGCAGTTTGTTGACCTCTCCACCCCCACCCCTGTCTCATGTCTTGATGACATGTCATTTGTCCATGGTTGGTTAGTAAGAAGCCAACCAATGAACATCTCTAATGATACGCTGCTTATGAAGCAAGGTGCCAGCCAATAACATATTGCAGCAATTATGTCTTTTTATCTTTTATCAATTTAGGTGGTAGCATGAGGAACCAACAGACAAGCGTTACCCAATTAGAAATATAACCCTTATAGAATGTATAACTAGCCACCACTATTAGCCTATACCCGTTCCCCATAGGTTTTGGTAACTAAGTTTCCTGTATGATGTCAGTTATTATTAAAGTTGTACATATAAACCATTGTTTTTTTTTATGTAACCAGCAAGAACTCCAAGAATTCAATGCTCATATGCTGTTCCTGCTTTATTTTGACGATAATAAAGCTTGGTTTAGCCTTGCACTTGGTCTATTTCTGTTATTGAGTCCAATTTCAACTGGCTCCACAACCTCCGTGCAATTTGGGACTTTCCAGGCCATCATAACATATGTATCAATTGTGAAAGGTTTGAGGAAAACTGCACATATTGATTTTATGATTTACATAATGTACTATCTTGATAGATTTTTCTGATGAGAAAGAAGCATATTAAAAAGTCAACTTTAAACTAGCGAACGTTTACTCAAAATGGAAGTGAAACACATCTTAATGTTGGGTATTTCAAAACACGGTATGTGTGTACATGAATTTTGCCAAGTTTAAGAACAATCGAAGGCACCAGAATTCATCAGCTTAACAACTTGCTATGAACATAGCATTTACTTTTAACAAATCAATAGGATATAATCCCAATAAGAATTGAGGGGTTATGGGGAAACCCGTGTGAACAAAGGGCTTTCTTTAATGGAGCATAGCATGGCCTTTGAGCCCCTGCTGGAAATCTACATCAAGGTTTTATGACTCCATGTGGGGATTCCCCTGGCTCTCTCAGGGATCTGTTTTCTGATCCATATGAAAAGTCACGATTCCGACAGACTTTTCCATTCATTTTCAGTAGTCTGTCGGATTCAATTTGCATGATGGCATTCATGTGTTTTCATGGCGGTTCCCTTACTTATTGCCGCTTTGTGTGCATGACGTAGATGCAGTGGGATTATCTGCATGGAGTGTAAAAAGGCATGGTGACATGGGGTGTGCCCAGACTCCCCTTCTGGATACCGCCCTATATGGTTAATCTTAAAATCTGCATGAAGCGGAGAGGCCCTCCTAGTGGACACTGATGTGGATGTACACTCTCCTAATTAACCAGAATGAAGTTTTTTGTTTCCATTTCCCAATTTAGGGGAGCTAACTCTTTTTTGTATATTGTTTAGATGGGCGTATTTGTACAAATGTTGTCAAGTTTGCAGACAGTTTCATGTATCAGAAGTTGTAGCTGACCTATTGTGATGGCATATCATTTACAATTTACAAATTAGTTAGCAGATTCAGTTAACAAGTCTAATTAAATAGGCTTTGATGTACAGTGTTCCAGAAAGACACCTCTTTGTGAAATATCCAATGTTTGATGGAAAGCCAAAGTGTTGAAATATATCCCTTAGAGCTATAGAAATCTAACACCCAATCTCCATTCAGTAGCGTGCTTCACCAGATAAAGAAATCCTTTTAATCTATGTTTGAAAAATATGTGGTGTATGTTTAAATGTGAGAGTTTAATAAAGTGTACATCATTCGAAAAGCTAGCAGGAGGAAGATTAGATTTAAAAAAAAAAGTCTTCACCAAAATAAATGATGCAGTGTAAATAGCAAAATAGAAACCTCTTTCAGACATATGAGAATTGCTCCAGCTTCAGACGGCTTGGCCGCCCTCTCTTTGCTGCAAGGTATCCCACGGAGTTGGGAACACTTCAAACCTAAAGACAACGAAATAGAGGGCAGAAATGCAACATGAAATAATGATAAACACACGTTGCATTTTTCATGATGCCGGATTTTCAATTCTTCGCGGAAAAGCACTTTCCTCCCGCGTAAACGTCCCACTCTTTCTTGATGCTAAGCTGGAGCCTTGGATCAAGCCTCCTGCTAAAAGCTGATCTAAGCGTTTTCCCATGCCGCAAGAGGCCGAGCCAAGTGCTGATAGAGCCCAGCATGAAAGCCGTAATGCACAAAAAGGTGTCCTACTTTCTTATCAGTGTAATGATAGCCAATCTCGGGGAACCATTGTGTGCTCTCTGTTGTGCCGATTAGACGGTAACTAAATTGCTTTTTCATCCAGGACGCTGTCCTCTAACCACCGCGTAGCTTCTATAAACAAACCATCTCTGAATATATCAGTGGCCTCCACATCAAACTAGATCATGCGCGTCTGCCTTTAAAAAAAAAAAAAAAAAAAGTGTAACAGTCGCAGTGTGAGAGGGTTGCTGCCTTTCAGCTTACTTTGACATGAAATATAATTTAATCTTGTCTTTCATTTTAAAAACTGCGCATCTCGGCAGCGGCCTGTAATATTCAGCATCGCCTACTGTGCAAATAAAAGGCTTTTATCAAGCTCGAAGCTCACTCTGTTGCATTTGCTAGCTGGGCATCTGCGCGAGGTTATTTTATTTTATTTGTTTTGGTCCTATGGCTCAATGCAATTGCCAGAGCCTGTAGTAGGTGCTTCGCTAACCTAGGTGTGCAGACAAATTCAATGCGTATTTCAAGCACGGCTTATTTTTATTTTATGAATATTGGACTTGCTTTTTACTATTTGTCTTTCTTTTTGTTATTCTATAAATGTATTCCAGTGCTAAACAATGTTGCTTTCGTAATTTTAATTCACTTTACAACAGGATTCTAGGTGGTTCACATGACCCTCCTTAAGAATTTTTGTAAAGAGCACACTCAGTCTGCCTCAAAGGAGCTGGCTTCAAGGCACTAGGAAAGCTGCAGTTTTGTACATACAAATCAGTAAGAAGAACAGAAAGGAAGAAGTCCAAAGCCACGCGACAGTGAATGACCCCCATCGGTCACTGTCCCGTTCGGTCATTTATGCTAGGACAGAATTAACTCCATACTTCCTCTTCACCGTAACCTAAAGGAAGAAACAGAAGGAGGCAGGCCAAGGGCAGCACTGTATCACTAATCCGGGTAAATGTCAGAAGGAAGCTATCTTCCAGGGCTGCCTTATGTTGTGACATTCATCAAGAAAGCTATAACAAATGTCCATCTTGACCAGTGTAGATGTACTCACAAATTAAACAAAAGAAAATGCATATGAAAGACCAAACAGCACCAATGAGAGACGTTTCCCAACACAAACGAGAATTCATAGGAAATTACATTACATAAATATGTGCACGTGATGTCAAGTGAGGAGAACATTATTCCCAGTGCCACTGATTTGTTGCAAGACTTAGATGTCAATAGTTTGTCCCCTGAGAGTGGTTGGCAAGTCAAATCTAAATGTATAGATCAGGCACCCACTGATAACTTAATGGCTGCCTTTCAGGAGGCCGTAACACAAGACCGACATAAAGGGAACACGAGACATCTTGGGAACTCATAAGGGCACACCAACGTGCACTCTTAAATGATCTATTATAATATAATGAAATAATCGTGAAACCGGCTGATAAACGTGGAAATGTAGTGGTGATAAATAACCCTGAGCAAACGTATTCGCACACAGACCTATTCACAAAATAGGCATTTCTGAGCTTTGGGAGACATTAGGGCAGGGATTTGGGGTGGTTTGGACAAGATTAGTATACACGGGGCATGATTGGTTGGATTTCAGAATCAGTCTTGTATAGGCAGCAGCAGAGGCAGACTGTTGCACCACAGTTTAGGGAGGAGGCTCTAGGTTTCAGTTGAGGGACGGATCAAACATTGACAGGATTTAGTTGAGGGTGAGGTAGTAAATAAAAGTGGTCTTTAGTTGAGGAGTAGACAATTCAAATAGGATTTAATTGAGTGAGAGGTAAATTGCGAGAGAGGCAGAACATTAAAATAGGACTCAATTTAAGTAGATGTAGAACATTGAAACAGGATAGGCAATTGTCATGCATATTCCTTACCTTGCATGCCATAAACATGTGTTCCATTGCTTGTCAGAGTGATAAGATCCACATCACAGACATGCTCAGATGCAGGATGAAGCAAGACATTAAGGTTAGTGACTGTAAATCAGTGCCCCATTTTGTGTTGCCTTACCAAATGCTTGTTGCCTGTGCAAGTGCAAATAAAGAAGTATTAGTTTTTTTTTTTTTAGGCAAGGGAATATATTCAGTGTCTGCTACTGAGTGGGTTGTCTTATTGTGGCCTTTGAAAATGCTTGTTGTTTTCATAGAAAGAGTAAAATAATTCTTTGGAGACTGGTGGAGATTATAATCACTGTCTGTATCTCATACCAGAAAATGTATGTGGCCAGATCAAATATGTAAAACGTTTCAGAGTTCAGAGTTCATTCAGTGGCTGAAACTTTCATCTTTCTGTGGCCCAAAAAAGAATGACCAAATGATTGTCTGTAAATCGGGGAGTATTTCACTACAGGGCATTTTACATTTCGAGGGTTTATAATCATAATGTAGAAAGTCAAAATGTAGAAAGTCACAATGTCGAAAAATAAATGTAGAAAAAAAAATGTCAAATTTTATTTTATGACGTTTTTTATTCGAAATGGGGGGGTTCGCCCAAACCCCCCTTTTTTTTTTTTTTTTTGTTTTACCCATTTTTTTTATTCCCGGTCCCCAAAATAAATATATAATTAAAAAAGAGGGAATTCAACATTTTTTTTTTCTACATTTATTTTTTGACATTATTGTCATTCTACATTTTATTTTCGACATTTTGACTGACCACCCATTTCATGAGCTTTATGTTTGAAAGACAAACGGCTGCTGGTAACTTCTACAGCCAACTCTTTGCATAGAGGAGATTGCCGGGTTCCTATATTATGGAACTCTTTACCTCAACATACTCAAGAGATGGATCATTTTCTCCAATTTTGTAAGGTGATTAAAAACTGGTTGTTTTGTTAACTTTAGTGCTGTGCAGTTTTACACTATTTAGAGTAATATGAGGTCTTTGGTGTCTTCACTTCCTGATGCACTTTATTATGTCTGTGACGTGTTACAAATCTAAATTAGAATTAAAATCTCCAACAGCACTTCTGTGTACAACAGGTAGGACAGATGGGTTGCCAGCGAGTCCTGCAAGGTTTGCTGGATGGCCAGATATCAAAGGTATTATGTGGCACATTTTGCCAGATTGGGCTCGGGGATCGTCGTAATTGTAGTGGGAAATACCCAAGACTATTTCAAGCACATAGCAGTACAGCTCTATGATACAAGCTGCTATACCCGATTGTCACAAAATACCATAGAAGACATATAAAAGCATCTGAAAGCCATGTTGTAAACATGGAAAAATTAGGGTTTATTAACATTTCAAGAAATCATCTATCTCTATGGAACATTTCCTAAACTTCGAATGATCCATTTTCTGATTCAAAATTCATAAATCTTTTCAAAACCTCTAGACTTGTCATTCAATAAAGAGGGCAACCACATCCAAAACAGAACCACTCTCTGAATATATTGATCTGTATCTTTGTGCATATGTGGGAAAGTTTGACTTCAAGTGACATGACAGTATCCATATACTAGAAAAACGATCAATCATTAACTAACATTTTCTCCTAGTGACTCTGGATGTTAAGCCTCTACGTAGATGCATTGATCACACAAAAAGAGTGAATGCTTTGTAGTAGTATCTTATTTATTTATTTATTTAATTTATTTATTGTTCATTTGTAAAGCACCTATACACAGAGGAGTGTTTCAAAGCGCTTCAGGAAGGGTGGGGGAGGGGAACAGTGAAACAAATAACAACAGTCATTCAGAGCCCTTGAACTTCTGAAGGATACAAGTCTGCACATATAACAGTGGAGATAACTCCTTAATGTCTGATGACAGTCCTTTGTTTTCAAAGTGCCTTACACAAATAGGGTAAAGGAGGGGGGCAGGGTAGAACAGACAGGCTAATATACAATGCTAAATTGTGTAAAATTATATGGAGGCATGATATACATACAGTGGAAGGGAGTGGGTGCGAGAGGGGGCAGGAGGAGCATGGGAAAGGTAGACTACTGGGTAATGCTATGCCCCAAGTAGTAAAGCAAAGTTAAGGTATACGGGAATGGGCATGTAGGGAGAAGGGGAGATGATGGGGTAGAGGGTTGAGAACATAAGGGGGGACAATACACTGAAAATCCATGCAGGATAGAAGAAAGGAGAGTGCTAGCAGAGAGGGTGGGGTAGGTTGGGAAGGGGAGTAGGAGAAACAGAGGCAGGCCGTAGAGGCTGCAGATGGCAGAGCCAAATTCGAATCTTGGCAGGACAAGGAGAATCACATGCAGCAACTGGGCGCAACCACAAACACGAGTTTGGCAGGACAGGTGAAACACATGCAGCAACTGGGCCCAACCAAATACGAACTTGTCAGGACAGATGAAACAAATGCAGCAGCCGGGCACATCCAAATACGAATTTGGCTGGATAGGTGAAATACAAGAAGCAACTGGGCACATTCAAATATGGATTTGGCAGGTCAGGTGAAACAAATGCAGCAGCTGGGCCCATCCAAAATTGCATTTTGGCAGGACAAGCTGAAACACATGAACAAACTGGGCGCAACCAAATACAGATTTGGCAGGACAAAGTGAAACACATGCAGAAACTGGGTGCAAGCAAACACCAATTTGGCAGGACAAGGTGAAATACAAGCATCAAATGGACACATCCAAATACGAATTTGACAGCATAGGTGACACAAATGCAGCAACTGGGCACAATTGAGTTGGTGGGAGTCCAGATAAGAGGGAGTGAGCGGTGGGAACATTCTAAGGCATGAAGTAAGAGGGACAAAGTAGTTAGTGATGAGAGCTGACCTTTGAAGAAATGATAGATGCTCTTTTTGTTCAGTGTGACCGCAGGTGTGGAGGTCTCCCCAGCCACCATGCGACATGGGGTGTGTAGTGGAGGGCCCCCAGACCCAAGCAGGCAACCGACAGGTGAACAGACAGGGCCTTAGAAAGTGGGCCTTTGGATAGGAAGCCGGGTAAAGCCTGCCGGTCCACCATAGGCCACTTAGTCCAGTACCCAGGCCAATCAGAGTGAAGGTATGGTGAAGAGGGAGGACTCCAGGCCTCATTCTGTGGTGCAGCAACACATCAGCCATCATTTAGTTGCCACGAGGAACACCAGCAATGTAGAATTGTGGAAATATCACCCTTGTGCCCAATTTGCCCCCCGCCCCAGCGTGATGGATGGGCAGCGAGGCACAAAAAAAGGCAGCACAGAGGTCGACACGTTAGAGAAGTGCTAATTAAAAATACTTCGTATTTCTTTCTTTTTTCATTTTGAAAGCGCTCCTCACACTTCCTACCTTGTGTGCAGTGTGATTAAGGGGAAAAACACTGCAGCATCGGTAGAAGCTGGACGCACCGTGCGGTTGTTGGAGAGAGCAAGTCATATCATGAAGGCATCAGTGGGGAGGAATCTTAATGAAAGATCATCTTATGTGAAACAAAATCAGTTTATTTTCCAAACTGTTTTGTTTACTCTACAAAATAACATTTTCATCTTCAATGATTATATTTATAGACAACTTCGACATACATTCATGGGCAAGGAATTAGCTCCCACATTGGGAAGCATTTGTATGGGCTTCTGGAAACAACATATATTAAAGCAAAATATCCATCAAGAATATATGATTCCTTGGGTGTGATATATACATTAAATATTTCTAATGTAGTGCGGGTTAGAATAAGACCTTGTTGACTTTCGTCTGAAACAAATGCCTTAACAACAATTAGACTATAGAGTTTACAATGGAGTATGAAAAGGAGAACATCACCTTTTTAGTTTTGAAAATGTACATTGGGAGACAAACAATATGTGCAGCTTCACATTTTATAATGTTAGCAAGACATGCATTTCAGAAGAGTGTAATATATAATATAAACAAAACAAAAATATTGATATATGGCTAAGTAATTATAATTAAAGTACAAGAACTAAAAAATGATACCCTCCACACCGTAAAAAGAAATCAGTGGAATAGGAAAGGCAAGATTCACCACAATAGTCGATACACCAGAGAGAGTCACACATTCTTTGAGAGTGAATACTAAAGCCTGCATATCTTGAAGTTGGATCCTGGTTAAACAAGGACTTTGAAAGAAAGACTCACAGGAACCACTAACACATCTAATACCTTGAAAGAGGTATTATGTCCATATAACTTTGAACAAAAAAGAGAACACTTAAGTAACTGCCAAAAATGGGCATTAGGAGCCAAATGCAATGACCCCTTTCAATCAGGATTCAAGAAAAGCGCAGGTACAACTTGTAACATCCTACTATGCAGCACGCTAAAAGCAAATGCATTGCAAAACAAGCGACATCTATATGTTGTATACATTGATTTCACTCAAGCCTTTGACCGAGTGGAAAGATTAATATTATGGGACAAATTAAAAGCGTGGCAATGTCCCGAGGAGCTACTTGCTCCAATCCAAGCATTACATCGCGACACCTCAATGAAAGTGCGTTTGAATCACAATGGATTGCTATCAGACGAAATTCACAGCAATCGAGGTGTAAAACAAGGATGCCCGTTAGCCTCTGCACTCTTCTTGACTTACATTGGCGACATTAACTGCATAAATGAAACAACTAGAGCATTTCCGCCAAAGCTGGGGCAAACGAAGATCGGGCACCTTCTGTACGCCAATGACTTAACCATATTCGATCAGACGGAAATAGGTCTGCAGCGAAAACTCGATGCGCTCCAAATCTGCGCCACAAAAAACCACTTGGAAATAAATACGAGTAAAACCAAAATTATGATTCTCCAAAACAATGGTAACAAACAAAGAAATCAACAAAGAAATAAGTTCAAATGGCATTTGGGTGAAATCAATCTCGAGACCGTTGCCCAATGCAAATACTTAGGAGTACTAATGGACAGCTCTCAAAAGGAAACAGCCATGCAGACAGAACTTTATGCAAAGACCAAAAAACTAGCTGCCCAAGCCAAATTTGTGGACGGCAAATTTGGAAAATTCTCCCTAGTACCAACTATCAATTTCTATAAAATGAAAGTGGTACCGACAATCACGTATGGTGCAGAAGCAATGCCCACCTTGCCAACAGGTTTGTGGTCCAAGTTGGAAGCGCTGTTTTGGCGCACAGTACTACATCTTCCACCGTCAGTATCAGGGTCAGCAATCAGGCGTGAACTGAGTCTACTATCGTTAGAATGTACAGTCCTCTGCAACTCCCTCATGCTGTACAGAAAATGTCTAACTGCACACAATAACGAAGTCTTTAAGCTACTAAAATGCGAAATGAACAGCAGAAAATGTAAAATGCTAAACGACTGGCAAGACAAAAATCAACTAATTCTGAAGATCATCGCATGTGAAGATCAGGAGCTCATAAGCAATCCGTGCAGAATACTAAAAAAACTAAAAGACAATGACTGGGCCATGACAATAGATAACGCATCCAAACTGAAACTCACTTCGCATCTCCCTGGTAACACTCTAAAAAGGAATGAGTTACAAAGATATGTCAATCAATGCCCAAGTAAACACATACGAAATGCAATCCTGCGTGCACGGCTAAACTTGTACAAAACAAGGGAGATCCTACACATTCGCGGACAAGTTACAACAAATGGATGCCGCTTCTGTAAAACCAATTCTGACCCTCCAAAAGAAACACTAAGGCACTTAATCATGAGCTGCTCAGCCACAGCTAGTATCAGATCACAATATCTTGCACCTATGGCAGGGTTTGACATTTTGGCAGAAGAAGCGACATGGTGGGCGCGACTAATAGGAGGAGAAAGAACAACATGGCAAATTGCAATGGCACAAATGGTCCGACACATCGAAAACAATTTATTAAATGAAAATGAAAAGTAACAGACAACCGAATCAGATGAAACGGACGCTGTAATATAGACTAACTGCGCGAACTTAACAACAAAAGAGAGAAAAAACCCTGGCAAAGCTTCTGACGACAACGATGATGATAGAACCTACAGTCTGTATTGTAAAATCTTATTTTTTTTTGATCAAACAATAAAAAAAAAATAAAAAAAAAAAAAGAACACTTAAGTAACTGCTTATCAACGCCCAATGGTGGGATTTTCCATATGTCGATTTTGCTTAGCTTGTCAATAAACATTGAATAAAACTAAAACCACTATACTCTTTAATAACACTCATTAGATTATCAGGATTTTCTTTAATTGCAGGATTTAATCAATTTTAAATATGCTGTTCGATGTTTGTAATCAAATGTATAATTGCAGTTCCAAAATACCATTAAATGAAATTATGCTTAAACATATTAGAGCAATGGAATATGGTTATAATAATCAGTGGAGGCTGGTGGGGTTCAACATTAGAGCCGAATATACAAGAGCGACCAGGTGCCACAAAGGATCCCAAAACAAACGAGAGTGGTTTGGGTGGTTCTCCTCCGGAGCCATTTTTTAAAATAATGGGTTAAAATGGTGCATTTTACAGCACTTTCTGCACAGAATCGCATAAAGAGCCACACAGTATGCAAGTCACCAACCATGCACAGGAACATTTCACAACACATTTTCATGATGTCTTTGCCCAAAACATATACCAGTATGCAAACATGTTCATGCTGGCTTTGCCAAAGCATGTAAATGCAGGCTACCCCAATATATGCCAGTATTACCATATAAGAATCCTAGCCAATAAAAGATTCCATGCCATAGAAAGAAAGTATATTCAGACTGTCTATAACAGCATAGGCCAGTGTACTGTGTAATCACGGATGTTTGCTTTTATCCTCAGTGCTCAATACAAAAATGCCATGACATACTTAGCATAAATGTTCAAACTGGAGCCAACAAGTTTGCTTTTTCCTTGATGCCATATGTGATGAATCCTATTTCTGTTGGATGTATCTACTTGCATTAATGGTGAACACTTTTTGCCAAACATGAGTCAGAGACATTTTCCTTCCATCCTTAGTTGTTCCTTTTCAGTGTGAAGGTTGGATTAGTATGTTTTGGACACAAGGACAGTTTATATGATTTTGACGACTTGGCACAGACTAATCTTTAGTTTTAGTCTCCCAGATGGTAAATCTCTCTTTGGGACAGGGACAGAGAGGCCTTTATCCAACCCTTTTATTTTAACAAAGATGTAGGTCAATGAAAATATTACAACTTTGTGTCCACCTCTCATTTCTGCCCCATCACACACCCAACTGTAAGAAAGTATATATGGACATAAAGCAAAGTTGATAAGTAATATTACACAGCTAGACTGTCCAACATAGGGCAGTCCAGCCTTCTAATAACAATTATCATGTTTGCTTTACCCTTGATGTAAACCAAACATGATAAGCAGCAGTGCATGGCTAGACTGGCCTACATCAATGTAGGCCAGTCTAGCCATGTAATGAAGCTTATCATATTTGCTTTATATGTGATGTACAGTACTTTGTGTCAAGATAAAGCAAACATTGTAAGTACCTTTACGTGGATAGGCTGGCCTATATTCATTCTAGTAATGCCTATCCACATAATCACTCTTATCATGTTTACTTTGACCTTGGTACACAATAAAGTATATGTACTGTGCATCAAGGTTAAAGCAACAGGAATGCCATGTGCCCAGCAGTTCTCTTTGTCTTTTAGTGTTTTTGCAAGCTGCTCAACTTGTCATTCCTGCCCACTCCTATTGGGAGAGTGCTTTTAAGCAGGGTGCGTACCCCTCTGTGCCATATAAGTGTCTGTAGTTGTTTTAAGTCCAGGAGTATTTATTCTAGTCTCTACTATTTGAGTTTAGGCCTCACAAGTCTTCTTTTTCTTGGTCTAATGTATAGGATCTGACCCTACTTGAGAACACGGGACGCAACATTTAAGGTCAGTGCACCACTTATTTAGATTGATTCATTATTACACATACACAGATGCTCTGAATAGGTACTGAATAAGTACTGTTTTTTATGATCCTTTTAGAAATGAGCATTCAGAAGTTTATGCGCCCAGCTGAACAGATAGTCTTCACTGCCCTGAGGATGGATTTTTTATAATCCGAAACGCGTTGGCATTTCACCAACTTTCAAGAAGCTATTTTGGTCTTTATGTATTATACTTTGTGGTTCATAGGAACTAAGGGATTCAAAGTATTGCGACCTGTTATGAACTTTCATGTAACTTGTGACAACCTATACTTGTTTGAGGCAGAATGAACCTATGTTTAGGTGTACAATGTTTGTGATTGAATCAATGTGTGCTAATGTCACATGAATCTTGTTCGCTGTACCTTTATATTCAAACTTTACATTTGATTTTTGAATTTTATGTTATTATTGCTCATATGAAAACGATGAGATAAAAATTGGATCACATACACTTGTTTTGAGTATGTGGATTATGCCAGCTACACATGTGTTTTTCTGAGATTGACTAACAAGCACTAACTTTTGAAATCTGGTTTCAGGTTTGAGCCAATATTTGTTGTGGGATTAGTATCCCTTACGAGTGCATCTGAGGGCCACCATACGTCAACGCACATTTTTGTTCTGTTCTGTTATGTCCCCAGCAGATGGCACTAGTTAGAGGCTGCTGGGGACATGGCAGGGCCACCTCTTAATTTTGCTGCCCTTCTCTGCCTTCAGAGATACAAAAACACACACTCACAAAAAACACTTTCACCAGCACATTCACAAATCATCCAAACAACTCTTTGCATGCATGCATACATAAAAACAATCACGCCATTATACACAAGTGCAAACATACACACATACATATGTATTTCATAAAAAAAACACTTGTCATACATGTTCACACACTCAACACACCCCACACGTCCATGGAGGACCGTCCATGGAGGACTGGATGGTTCTCCCTTCTGCTCCACAACATGGACATGCTGCTTGACAGGAGAACCCTTCTCTCCTGTTAGTTAGCATGTCAATGTTGTTGGCACAATAATGAGAGTCAGCAGGGCCAGACTTCTGATGCCTCTCATTAATACATGCTACATCTACAAACAACAAACAAAATGCATACCAGGGGATGCACCCCTGCTTAGTGATAGGCAGCACATTCCTCCATGCAAATAAAGCACCCACTGCCCATAGTTGCATGCCACCACTGAAAGATATCTGGTAGTACTACAAACAAAAGCATCAAGACGTAAAACATATAAAGTGCACTTGAATTGAAAATCTTATGCAGCACAAAGATGGGATGACCAGGAACTGCACTTAAGGCAAAGGGAGTTCATATAGATTTGTACTGTGAAGACATTTGGAGCCTGTTTTATACTAAATTGTGTTATTCCAATTTGTCTTGTTTTTATGTTTCTTCTCCCATAGGGGAGCATGTACATATTTGTATGTTGTTATATGTTCATGGTTGCATTTCTAATCTATTCTAAAGCACACTGCATAGTCAGATATGTGACTATAGTATTGTAAAAAGCCTACACACGTAATAATATCCCATTTGAATTAGATTATTGTACTGGATTAGAGCAAACTTTAAATTGGGCACTTTAATTTTGAAAAGCGACAGAGAATAAACACGGGCATGTCAGATTATTTGTAAAGCATTGACATTTTGTGTTCTTGGGGCTTTCTTTCTGACCCATAATGGGCAAATATGAAGCCCTGTGCACCCTTTCTCCCTTCCAATGGCCAGATACTGTAAATGTGAAAACACACAATGGTTCCCATTTTAAAAGCCAATCATTTGATAAACTAAATTGAGGTCCCTCTTGCTGATTTTCAAGGCAGTCCAAAGGGCACCCCCTTGATCTGATTTCTGAATTCATTAAAGAAAATGAGCTGGGCAATACAAAGGGTACATTTGCCTTTGAAACAGGATCAGGTCAGTTTTACGAAGAAGCAGGTACTCCCAAATAATTACTGCATACTTAATGGGCAGGATCCAAGGCATAATGGCGTGTTTCAGATTAGTGGGGCATAGAGGTCACCCATTTGCAAGTAAATATATTGTGAAATATGGGGCTAGTATCTCAGACTCAAATGGATTTTCTCTTTTGAGTGAGCCCTCTATCGAACCTGCCATATCCTATTGTAACACCTCTGCCATATCCTATTGTAACACCTCTTTATTTGTTGCATAATAAGGGCAACATAAAATACATATTATAGGAGTATTAAAACCCTCCGTCATTAGTACCCAGCATGGCGAATTCACGGGATACACTGCATGTGGATTAGCTCGTTTCCGAGCCTTACCACAGTGTAATCCCGTGGACGCACTTACGTGCATTCCGTGCCGGGTATACTCTTTTTTTAATTTATTTTCAAGGCGACCTTGGAAAGGGAGAAGGGACCACGTGTAGCCCCTGCTCCCTTTTCCAAGTTGGCCTTTTTTATTTTTATTTTTCTCCCATTCATTAGTACAGAGCAAGTTGACCCAAAATGGGTCCCTGTTGCTACGTACGAATGAAGCAGTACGCCTGTTCTAGTGTTCCTAGAACTAACGCGTACTGCGATGAAACCTTTTCAAACGGCACAAGAAATGCTGCTTGAAAAGATTTCGTCAGCTATTAGTTTTCTGGAGCTGCAAATTCAGTAAAAATAGTTTCCTGAGCCTGCAGACCGGGAATACTAATGGCAGTAAGCCCCTCGACTGCGTGCCAATACCTGTTGCGGTAATGCCCCCGTGGCCTTCTGTAACTATGGGCCCCAAGGGCATTATCTTGGGCGGTATTGGCCTGCCGCCTCTGGGCTTATTGCCACAGTAATGACTTGTGCTGCTCAAGAGATAGTGCTCTACTTAGTGGCGCTGCCTAGTGCAATACGAATGGAAGAAGACGTTTAGCCATAGGCGCATGACCATAATAGGGTTAGTGTAATTTAAGCAGCAGTGAAGTGCGAACAGCAGTATGAGGGACACAATGACTCAAGAAAACGTGATGTAACGTGATGAGAGATGAACAATCAAGCATTTAAAAGTGTTACTGTTGAATGTAAACCCTGAATAGCAAAATCCCCTTACGTGCAAAAGAGAGCTTCATTATTTGTTCTAAATGAAGTATGCAGAGAGAAGCATTAGAATGTTTCTAAGGCTTCCGTGGTTGCAGGCCTAAATGAATGTATTACTGTTAACTGGCATTTTGTTTGAAAGACAGGTCGGGGTTGGTGAGAGAATGAACCTTACAAAGAAATCATGTTATAATGGGAGCAGGTGATGGAAGCAATAGAGACACTAGGGGTTAGACTCATGGCATAGAAACATGTGTGAGTGGGTTTAACAAGGAGAAACGTTTTAAATACATTGTCAGAAAGGAGGGATTTTTGGTTTCTTGGTTTTGATGTGTCGTTTTTGGAGCTTTTCCTTTAGGGAATGAGGCTGGCACACTAATAAAGAAAGACCTGAGTGGTAGAGTGGGATGCCTTCATAAAGCATTACAAGTGACAGGTGGCCATGCCCCTTAATCACATCCGTGAGCCCCTAGAAATTTGATTGAACCCCAATAAATGTAATGACCCACAAACATTTTAATGCCCATTTTATATAAACCTGATAAGAGCCCCACTGTTGTGCATATAACATTTGCTATAGATTTATCTAAGCCCCTGTATGTTTAATTGAACCTCAATACATGTTATATACATTTTACATACATTCTGTATTAATTTGATAAGAATTCCAATGAATTTGACATAAAAATCTGATATTGATTTGACTGAACCTCTGAAAATACTCGGCAATTCCCTCTTTTATGATAATGAGGAGGCTGTCTCATGAGAGAACCCAAAATATGGCAATAAAGAACAATTGAGCACAGGCTCACCCACCCTTGCACATGGACGTGGATGGACGCAAGCTACAGACACATTGGGCCTCATTACAACATAGGCGGCCGCGGAATGAACAGTGCCGGAAAGGGACCAGCACCGTTCATTCCGGGCTGCCACATTACGAGGTCTGCAGCGGGTCCCGCTCTGGATGCCTGGCCAGACCAGGCGTGCAGGGCAGGACCCGCTATCAGACCAAGATGCTAACAACGGGCCCGTCATTAACGGGCCCATTGTTAGCATCCTCCCCATTCCCATTGAGCCCTATGGGGGCTCAAATGGGAATGGGGATGTACCGGGTCTGGGTCCCGCGAAAGGGAATTACTGGATCCTCCAAGGTCAGAATGGCCCGGTAAGTCCGCTTTTTCAGGACCAGGGCCCGGTACCTGGTTTGGGGGTAGCCAAGCAACTAAAAACGGCATGGCTACCTCCAAACTCGTAATGAGGCCCATTGTATGTTATTCAACAATACATATGGTCAGGCACCAATTTGAAACAATTAAAAACGATTTATTCACAACTAATATCAAATTACACACATCAAACATTAACATGTACAGGACATAACATTAAATAATGTATCACAACAACCACAAAGGGCAGATGTCTTCAGAGACCTATTTCGAGGGTATAATCAGCATAGTTTAAATAACCTATGTAAGTGTAGGGTTAGTAATAGTGTCAAACAATTTCACTGGACAGGTCGACACATTTGCGTTTCTGGCTCATGGGCGAGTTGTGCCTTTCATCAGTTCACGAAGGTTAGCAATAGGGAAATCAGGGTCGCAAATGTTTAATAAATCTCAACGTGCAATCTCTACCCCTTCCCGGATAGGAAAACATACATTGAACATAAAGAGGTAGAGTGTTTACAGCCTGTAATGTGGAGCAGGTATGGTCGAACAACAAGTGATTAATACAGAAATAAACTTTATTTTTAATTTATAATTAGTAAAATATCAATAATCGAAAGAGACAGTTCATTGATAGCAGTAATTAGACATTTCCAACACAAAAAAATGAAAAAATGGTAAAATAGTTACTCCAGACCTAGCGAGTATCTATCACTCTTCCGAATAGTAGTAGAGGTCATTATAGAGACATATACAGTTTACGGTCTTCAATGGAGTATTGTAGACACAGTGTGATTCGTTTTTGAACACACATATATAGCCTAAGCTATTTGGCTTAAGCACTTTCTGAACATGTTGCTGTTTTTATCCTCTCAATGGTGAACATTCCTCAGGCGACAGAAAGCTTTGTGGTCACCAGTAAAAAACACACTGGACTCTGAAGTTTGGTGTCCAGTAGATACTTAATCAAACAATAGGTAGTAACTGCTATCGCATTACAGGCTGTCGATAAAAAAAAGACAGTAGGGGCTATTCGCGCTATGTCTAGAGTCAGAGATCAAAAGTATCTCAATGCCAAAAACTGGTAAGGATATTTACATCAATTGGTGTGTGGGGGTAGCAGTTTGCCCATGTTAAGTTAATAGACCTTTTTCTGGGTCCGCCCTGTAAACACACAAAAATGTTGTTGTTCGAGTACTACCTGAAATACATACTTGCACATACAATTGTCCACTCCATCTGGTATTAATAGATTTGCACATTCAACTGGATAATTTGCAGTCAAGCGTTTGGCAATAGTTAGGAACTGATGGGTAGCACAGCATTCAAGGCTCTGTCCATCTTTGTTGAGTGTAGTGTGCTGTGTAGAAGATAAGAACGATCAGTAAGTCTAAAATCTAGATGTAGGTAGCTAGAGATAGCGAATGATGAACAGATGAGACTTACCCTTTAAGTAATAGGTTGTACTTGTAGAGGCTGTCTCTGGGCAAACAAATAATCCTTCTGAGTTGTTGTGGTCCTAGTAGAAAGGAGAGAGGGATTATCTTGCTTTAGGATCTAGTCATATTTAGCACATGTGCGCGCTTGTTGCAGGTTGATATGTTCCAATAGCGCTTAAGGCTAAACCTGATGTAAAGTGATACATTTAAAAGAAATTAAATATAAAAGAAGTCCACGGTATGTGTGGAGATGTACCTATGTCTCTTAACTTAGAGCCTCACTGTGAATCTAAAGCTGATTCAGGGATTTGCCATTTTTGGCACACCGTTAGTAAACCGCAAATCCTGTGGCTGTGGCTGGATAGACAGATATACAATAGCGCGCTAAGAAAATATTGTGAGACACATGTTACAGTACATTTTGGTGGGTAGGGTGGAATCCACAGTATAAATGTTGTAGTATCTAAAGCTAATTTGGGAATAGCCATTTATGGCACACTATTAACAAACCACAAATCTCGCAGCTGTGGCTGAGTAGCAAGATTTACAGTTGCGCACTAAGAAAATATTGCGACAGACATGTCACAGTACATTTTGAATTGGTAAGATGGTTTCCAACATATACATTTTGTAGTAACCATATATACAGCAAAAAGCCTCTTAACTAATATTGCGTTGGCGAACGTCGGCAAGTCGCTCAGGTCGATAGGTTCAGCGAAATGTGCTGCCGGGTGTCAAAAGGCTTGCAGCAGTGTGGCTGGCATTGTGAATATAGAAGCTATTTTATTAAGTATTACCAGCTTGTATCAATATTAGAGGTATCCAGTGATAAGTATGGTTCAAACTGGAAGTCTCTCTGTAGAGTAAGATGAACTAATGCTTACCTTGAGTCATTTGGCTCGTGTGTGACTCTCCAGTGCAGTAACAACGGTTCAGCCATTTTGTAATGTACAATTAGCAATTTATGTTAATCTACATGTGAAGTGAATATTGCTCTCAATACTAAGAGGGGTACTCTGTTCTAAATAGATATCTCTGTGTATGGTGTTATCTCAATTTTAGAGTATCACATATGTGGAGGCACCCTTGGTAGAAATGGGGTAGAGGTACAGTAGACTAAACTGCAAGACAAGGTGCCTAGAGGCAGTGGGTACTTAAACATAATACCACAACTCAAGAAAAGTGGTCTTTGAATGTGGGGTAATCTTATGGTTGCGTATGGTTGTCTAGGCTCAAATATTATAGTAGAGGAGTGCTCATTTAATTGTGTGCCATTCCACGGCCTAATTGAGGCCTTTTTTTATCACTTTTGCTCATAAGGAACAGTTCTTGTTCTCTTTTGAGCAACTTTTCTTCTTTCGCAATTTGATTGGTGCTTTTGATAACGTGCAGTACTGTCCATTCAAAGTCTTCCCAGCCATGATTCTTGTTATTAAAATGTTTCACCATGCTTGCATACTCAATTTAATTTTTTAGGCAACTTCTATGTTCAGTAATTCTGGTTTTAATTTTTATGTTAGTTTTACCAATGTATTTCAATCCACATGGGCAAGTTATCACATATATAATGTGACCTGTATTACAGTTTAAGAAGGAATGTTGTTTCCATGCTTTGGTCAATCCCATGTTGACATTTTTTGATTTTTTAGTGAGATTGCATATCTTGCATTTCCCACATGGATAGTGCCCTATTATGTGGTTCAAGCCCCATGTATAGGTCAAACATTCGATGATAGGTGGTCTTTGTTTGTAGTTTGATTTTGCTCACACAGTTTCCTATGGAGGTGCTTTTTTTCCAAGCAAAGATAGATCATCCTGCATTGTTTTCGGTGGGGGCAAACACTCTCCAGTGTTTATTAATGATGTTCTGGATAGCCTAACTCTGGTTGGTGAAAGTAGAGACACAGACCAAACGGTTATCTTTTTGTTTATGTGTTCGTTCCTTTGGTAAGGCTTCTCTGTTGTTATTGAAAGCTCTTTTTGCTGCTTTTTTTACTTATTTTTTAGGGTAACCTCTATTTACCAATTCTTTAGATAATGAATGAGCTTCCTCTTCAAATGCTTCTTTTTGGCTCTTGTTTCTCTTTAATCAGAGAAATTGGGCGAAAGGAAGGTTGTCTCTTAGATATTTAACATGATGGCTATTATAGTCAAGGAGGGAGTTAGAGTCTGTAGGTTTTTGAAATGGTTTAACTAAAAGTTGACCATTTTCATGAAAGATGGTAATATCTATGAGATTTGTGGATTCACTACTCTTGCTCATTGTGAATTTTAGATGATGATTCTGTGTATTTAACCACTCAAAAAATGGATCTGCTATCTCACTGGAGCCATCCCACATGATGTTAATATTATGTTAATGTTAAAGGACATTTGTACCGTGCACTATCACCACCAAAGTGGTCCCCTGGCGCTCTGGTGGCTCTGAAAAAGGGGAGGAGAGGGGGGTGGGTTAGTGGGAATGAGCTGGAAAAGTGCAAGAGAGCAGTGATGTGCCGTTGACAGCCTCAGCCCGGTGGGTCCGTTGGCTGGGCTTGGGGTGTTTTGCGGTCCGTAGTCGTCGTGTGCTGTTGTGCAAGTCTATGTGTGGTTTGTTTTGTTGTTGCATTGTTGTGAAGTTTGTGCGGATTGCTGCATTTTAGGCTTGTGGTTGTGTTTGGTTATAGTTTGAGAGGTGTATGCAGAGGGATGGAATGGTTAGTTGGTTGGTTAGTTGGCATTGCTGTCCTTGCAATTGTGGGATTCCATCTAGGTGCAGCACATGCCGACAGTCACACTTCTATCTAGGTTCAACGCAAGCTAGGTTCTGGTGTCTCCCAATATGTAGAGACCATTTTTGATAATGCAGTGTGGAAAGGTAAAATTTGATCTTTCTGGGGACCCTGGTCCAAGCTGTCTGTCATTCCATATTCATTCCATAGAAACAGCATGCTTCTACCTATGTGTATACATTTCAACATATCCATTTACTGTACTAGAGATATTCTAAGAAAGCAAGGCATATCATGCCAACATTCCTTCTCGGACATTCCTATAAAGATATCATCTATATAGTGAGTCCAATCTTTTATATGGTTCTTAAAGGGATTGGTTAAAGCATATATAATCACTTTTTCAAACATTTCCACGTATAAATTGGCCAGGCTCTGGGCCATTGTGGTTCCCATAGCAGTGCCTTCAATGTGTTGGTAAAACACTCCCAGGAATTCAAAGTGGTTTTTAGTGAGGGCCATTTCTATGCACCACATGACAAATTAATTTGAGACTGGGTCTTGGTCAGTTCTGTTGTGGAGTATTTCCTCTATGGTTTCTAATATAGCTTGTTGGGGGATGTTTGTGTATAGTGACACTATATCTAGCCCAATCAAAAGATTCACCTTTGGGTCAAAATCTTTGTGTTTAAATTTTCTGATCATCAGTTCACACTATGATTTTTCCCTCTGATATATCTTTAGGACATCCAGCACAACGCAATGTAAATCAGTTTGATTCCCCAGTTATGGAGAACCACTCTGGAAAGACGCTACAACCAAAGAAAAATCGAAATTAAAAACTAACCATAGCGGGTACCATTGTGTGTACTGCCCATATGTTGTAGCTGACCACCCACCTTTCATTTCTTCTATGTGTCTTGGGCCACTTGTTTTCACACACATGGAGATTATGTGTGTCTTTCATGTTCTTATTACTGAAGGGCAGAGACAAAAGAGACCAGAAACCCTGCTATCTTAGTCCCCATGTATCCTCTCTTATTGTATACTTCTGCCAAAAAAGGAAAGTTAAATTCACCTGCATTGTTGGTGGTTCTGGTATTGCACATATTCACAGTGGATGATTATTACAGCCTGTGCCTAAACTAGAGCACACTCCTGGACAAGAGATTATTTAATGTCTTCAAATTGCAGAAGATTTTTCCTTGTTCATCGGTCTGGAAGAGAGGGGGAGAGGTATCCCTTTAGTTAAACCCTTATAGTGTGGCTGCTTCACACTAGTCAATACATCAACCCCAATATTCTTGCCACATAAACGTTTCAGCATGGCCATGCAGGCAGACCTACATAGTATTGTGGTCCGGGCGCGTGTGCACCGGTATTTTAAAAGTTAGCATTACCGCTCCATGAAAGCAATGTGTTTGTTTATAGTGCGGTAACCGTAAAAAGGGAACAGGCTATACTCTTACCTGTTCAGATGCAGTGTAATGATTCCCAGCTTCCTTGACTGGTTCGCAAGTGAGATGTAAGCTTCTGTGTTCGTACGAGAATACATACGGTGCCGCTTAGATAGTACTCACCGCCATCTTGGAAGGGGCAATACTGTGCTGACTATTTTCGCTAGAAAGCTTTATTGACTGCTGACATGCAGAACCAGCACAACGAAGAACTGGCACTTACCAAACAATGTATGTTTTGCATAATTCAAAACCAGTGCTGACTGAACAAGCCATCAGAATCAATTGTAAAACATGTGGTGCACCCCACCTAACTAAGCACTATAACCCTAGCTTGAATGGGTGACAGAAAAACACTGGCCCATGTTGACACCATGCAAGGAACCCCAAAACGCATCTACAGGGGGCTTGGGTGGAAGGAATTCACCACGTGCCTTACTAATAGGCAATCCGTCGTACCATAGGGGAAGAGAATGTGAATAGACCTGATGCTTAAGGAGAATATTCAGTATGTATCCTCTTCTTAATGCAGAAACAGGTTCCACTCAATGGAGGTGTTGAGACCTTTGTTAACTGAGTCCAGTCTATAGATCAATTTTTGTTCCATTTGTCTCAGTATCAAATCCCAGGCTCCACATTGGGCGGACATTTTACTGTCTGAATGACAAAACATAATAAATCGGAGTGTTTGTGTAATTTTGCCCTAAAGTGGGCCACCATAGGTTTGTCTACCACCTGGTTCTTAATGCAGGACCGCTGTTCACAGACCCGTTGTCGGATCTCTCTTTAGGATTTTTCAATATAGATTAGCCCGCCTGAGCATTTGATACCATAAATTGTCCATTTACTAATACAGTGGTAAAATTGTTGAATTTCCAGTTGAGTCCATATAGGTCAATCTACTTCATGTCTTTCGTGAGTCCACACACTGAACATTTTCTGCACCTGAAATGAACGATTACTGGTGGTAATGACCATAGGGTGGTCTGGGACAGAGGTTTGTTCTGTGGTTCCTCATAGGAGTCTGTCTTTTTGACTGAACCCCTACATATTTAAATGAACCTCAATGTATTAGATTACACCCCAAAAATGTATTTGTATATACATTTTATATAACTTCGATATGAATTTGATAAGAACCCCTGCTGTAGTATATATAGAATTTGATTCAGATTTAACAGAACTCCTCTAAATTTAATTGAACCCGAATAAATGTGTGTAAATTCAATGTAAATTTGATAAGACCCCAATACATTTAATGACCCTCAATATTAATGAGAGCCCCAAGACATTTGAAGACCCCAATAACTTTTATACACATTACATATACATTTGATAATAAATGTGATGACCCAATACATTTTATATAAATTCAATATACATTTGATAAGAATCCCAGTAAATGTGATGACCCCAATAAGTTTTGTCATAGATTTGATATCAATTTGATAAGAACAATACATTTGATGACCCCTGAATATATTTTATACAAATTCAAAATAAATTTGATATACATTTGGTAAGAACCACCAGAAAATGTATATACATTTTATATAAATTAGATAGAAATTTGATAAGATCCCCAATGAATTGTATATAAAAAATTGATATAAATGTAACTGAATCCCTATACATGTAATAATCCCCCCAATAAATTGTACATACATTTTATATTAATCCAATATAAAATTGATAAGCACCCCAATGAATTTGATATGAAAATAGAACTTTGAGAATGTCCTTATCAGTTTGATAGGGAACTATAAAATTAAAAAGTGCACATTTAATACATACTATTGCAAGCATCTGACACATTTCATAGTAAATAGTAATGGACCTCGGATTTCTTGCGCTGATACAGTATAGTTAGTGATTGAATAGTCGTGCTTTCCCGAATTTTGTCCCAACATTGTTTGAATCTAGTTAGCTATACGGTTGCCGGTCACCACGTTTATTAGTATGCTATACTTATTTGCTCAGACTTGATAGAACAGCACACAACTATACTTATGTTTTTCACAACAGATCAATACTCTCTATAGCGATACACAACTTTTATAACTGTTGTTATATATATATATATATATAAGTGAAAAAAAAAACTTTGTTAAAGGGACATTATGATTAGGTTGCACTAATAAAAACCTATGAAATTCTGTGAAAAAACTTTGTTAAAGGAATGTTACGTTTTCAAGAAAAACCGAAAAAACCACATAAATGTTCCATTTATGGTAAGCTAAGCAACCATAACTCATGCCATCACTGTGCACTGCTATTGCAAGCATCTGACACATTTCATAGTAAATAGTAATGGACCTCGGATTTCTTGCGCTGATACAGTATAGTTAGTGATTGAATAGTCGTGCTTTCCCGAATTTTGTCCCAACATTGTTTGAATCTAGTTAGCTATACGGTTGCCGGTCACCACGTTTATTAGTATGCTATACTTATTTGCTCAGACTTGATAGAACAGCACACAACTATACTTATGTTTTTCACAACAGATCAATACTCTCTATAGCGATACACAACTTTTATAACTGTTGTTATATATATATATATATATATATATCAGTGAAAAAAAAAACTTTGTTAAAGGGACATTATGATTAGGTTGCACTAATAAAAACCTATGAAATTCTGTGAAAAAACTTTGTTAAAGGAATGTTACGTTTTCAAGAAAAACCGAAAAAACCACATAAATGTTCCATTTATGGTAAGCTAAGCAACCATAACTCATGCCATCACTGTGCACTGCTAAGATTAACACCGAGGACATCAAAGATGACATCACAAATGTCATTGAAGACATCATTGATGACATCACATATGAAATTAATTGTGATAAAAAGTTCTTACAAGGGGTTGTGTTTACAATGTTGGTAAAACGATGTCAGGTTTGATCAGGAGACCTACCATGAAGTACTTAATGTATTGAAGAATGGACACATCTAAACCGAATATTATATTGGAGTGTTGTTGTTAATACAGAAACCTAATCATACATACACATAGGCAATGGCTGTAGCATGCACCGTAGTAGTATAATATTTTTAATCTGGTAATTTTACCTTGTAATATAATGAATGCCAGTTTATCAGAGCTTTGAGTAATGTTAAACATAGAATAAATAGCTAATAATTGAAGACTTACTACATACTTGTTTTAGTACAAACAATACATATGAATAGCTGTGATACATACAAATTACAGCGACATACACGTAAACTAAAGTAAGGAACGACAAAACAACAACACTATAAAATGTCAATAACACTAAAGTTCATCATCAATTAATTGTGTGCTTCAGGCCTTCTTATTGCCCCATGTATATGCACCAGGAGTTGATAGCAAACCCTAAAGAAAGTACTTTAAGAACATAGCAGAAGGTTAGCATCTACATATACAGCACCTTTTCAATGTTCATATTCTGACTGTCAATTAACAAAAACAAGTGGGCCACATATGTAATGTCATCAGTGATGTCATCAATTACATTTGTGATGTCATATTTGATGTCCTGGAAGTTAATCTTAGCAGTGCACTGTGGTAGCATGAGTTATGGTTGCTTCATTTTCTACAAGTTCCTTATATTATACTCACCCGCAATGCAGGAGCTCTAGAGTCTGTGGACATTGCGGATGTCCAGGGACAGCAGGTAGCATTCACAAAGCCCAGAGCCACAGGGGACAACAGAACATGTTGTACCCTTCAACCAACAAACAACTATATATATAAAACAACATTACTGACATTTACTACACCCAAATATACCTTTATGTACAAAATCATCATTTGAAAATGTACACATTATTTTTTCATGTAGCACATAATATAATGGAATGCACCAAGCACAAACTATAACTGTACACCTCATATTATCCCTTCAGTACAACTCTTCATACAGACTCACATAAACCAGGCACTAATTCCTAAACCTCTTACCAAACAGTAAGTACACTGTATTTATTTCTCTATAATTACCATTCATTATATATGCAAAAGCACTATTTTTTATTTTCACAGAAATGACAAACACACTTGAGTAGTTAGAAGAAAACTTCCCAAAAGAAGAAATTAGTGATGATAGCATCTCTAAAGGGTAAACAATACTTCTTTGAATATAAACAAATAATGTAATTTATACAGAGACCCATGAAATAATAATGTCTTCCTTTCTTATGGTACATACTTTACTTCGAGAAAGTACACCACCAATAATTTATGAACAATCACAACAATCACAAAGTCTATTCCAATCCCCCACTGTAAACAATGAACTAATGATCTTGTCAGCAAAATTGGATACACTTACCAATGACTTCAAAGAACTTATAAATTATGTTAAAAATCATGTTTTCTTGTTGTTGATTTGGTTAAATAAAACAAAGAATATCAACCTTTCAATTCATCCAGTTACAAAAATAATTGTTGTAAAATCTTCACATATTAAAAGAAAATAAGAAGAAAAAGAAAATCATGTTATTAGAAATGCTCATTATCACTGTCCTTCTTGTACCAGTCCCCCTTGCCCTCAGCAATCACCTCCATCAAATTCGAAAACTATAAATGAAAAACGCTTTGATGAAACTTCACTCCCTCCCTCCCCTGATGATCATTGTATAGAAATTCCAAATTCTCCCATTTATGTTTCCCATTCTGATACCCCACCCCTTTCATAAATACATTTATTTAGTATATTATACATATCTTGTATACTGTTCTGTCATAATTTTTTTTAACCCCCATTTAACAGTCTGCGGACTACACGAATGTCCAGGGTTTCTGTTTACAAAATGTGGGTGTTCGCAGACAGTGCGCCATGTCAGTTTTTGTATGACACACTTTTAATTAGTCTGCGGACAGCGTGCCTGTTTGCGGATGCCCATGTGCATGTGCTCTACATCTCCCACCCAATAGGTGTCCGCGGGCGGCATCAGTGCTGCGGACGGTTACCTGATGTCATGATGTGACCGCACTCATGCAGCAGAACAGCGTGTCTGCAGATGGTGTCCATCATTTTAAACTGCATTTTTGGCCAATCTAGGCTCTTTCAAGTTCAAAGTTTACCCTTCCAGAGTTCCTAGACCCAATATTAGTTGATCTGGCAACTTTTTACTACTTTTCAAAGCCTATTTTTGACTTGGTTGTCTGCGGACAGTCACGCAGCCCACGGACTGTTTCATTGCTGTCCCTGGATAGGACAAAACATTGTAGGGGAGTGAATGCTGGGAAGGTTTTTGTAGTTGTTTCTATGTTTGTAAAATAATAAAAAGACATACAAAAAAGAGAAAGGACCCACCCATTACTTTTCCTCATTCTCAATCTGGCATACTAGGAGAGAACAGATGACAGCACCTACTTTGCAGAACATCTCATTTTCACAGCAATGGCATCTGTTATAGCCATTCCTCCTTCCCAGCCACCACCATCACAACAACCAACTGGAGGGTCTGGACATGGGAACAAGCGTGGAGATGCAGATGAGGATAAAGAGGAAGACCAAGACGAGGTAGAGGAAGTGCCTACATCCAGCGCCCGAAGTGAGTCCTGGGTGTGGTGGTTTTTTACCAATGTTGGGGGTGTACCAAAGGCACGGGCAGTCAGGGTGAGATGCACTGAGTGTGGTGTCGTACTCAGTTGCAGAAAACACGGGCTGTGCTCCTCCGGAAGCACCTCCATGCTCCGCCACACCATATCCATCCACTCAGGTGCTCTGAGAAAATCTTCCTTTCTAAGGGAGAAGCAGATTGACAACCTCTACCCCATCTTCCTCCACTGCTCCTGCCACTAAGCAGGCTACTGCTGTGGGGCAGTGGATCCTGGTCAAGGAGTATGATAAACACTGCCCCCAACTTAAATTTAAGGCCCACCCAACATCTTCCTCTGTCCACCTGCCCCTCCATCTCTGTGGTTGGTGCCGCTTCCTTCCCTTTCCTCCCCACCTTACCTTGCCTCTCCTGAAAAAAACAAAAAAAATACAAAATCACAAAACACAAAAAAAGTTTTCCTTTAATCACAGGACCCTTTGCAGCCTGCATAGTCCATGGACCGTGCAGTAGTCCGTGCACACCTGGAAAATTCCAAGGGTGGGGTGGGAGAATTAAAATCATTGTTGGTTCTTAAAATTTCCCTTTTTTCTCTTTTTAGAGTTTATATATTTTTTTTAATTGTTTGGTTTAATAGACTCAACTAACACATATTCTACTGAACTTAATTCTTTTTTCTAACTTTCACAAAAAGTGCTACTAAGTATTTTACTGTTTTACCTTTTTGTTTACTTCAACTACTAAAGAATACTTGAATCCATATTCTATGTGTTAACAAAAACTGCTTCAATGCATTTTGAATGTTTTCAAGCAAAAATTGATTGCCCACATCAGTGAGATGCACTCCATCTCTTTGAAAAATGTTGACAATATCAAATATTATATTTTCATTATGGAAAGATCTTATCCCAACACCCCACAAAAAAAGCACATAAAACTGTATTCACATTGTGCCTTTGTGGACAAACGCATCCACATTTGTCTCTGAGCTATCTGTGAAAAAATAATTTTCCAAACAACTTTCCAAATGTTTCCTTCATTGCAAATTGTAATGAAATTCTGGTAACATAGCCAGAACAGTTGCCTCCACAGTGCACTACTATGATGTCCAGATGCATCATGTTAACCACATTCTCCCAAAATGGGAAGATTTCCAACCACTTCATTTCTCGAACTCCATACCATGAAATTTGAAATTCATCAAATCCACGATTGTCAAACAATCCACAGTGCTCACAATACACCATCTGCTAATGAATCCAAAATTCTCCCACAATCAAGACAGTCTGCTTCCTCAAAGCCATACCGATAGTCATCTTCACTGCCACAACGCATATAACTCTTGCTACCAAGTCTACCTGCACACCACACCAGGAAACCTGATTGGCTGATCCCCTGATAGCTGCATACATCCATGTCTGCCCATGGTCTTTGCAGTCCCCTTTCAATGCCAGGCATGCTTAAAAGACCTGGATGTGGCACGTGCTGCCCGCAGACTACTGCAGTGTCCGTGGATGCTGTAGCACAAGGCAGCCCTTTTACTCTTTTTACGTTTATGTTTGCAACAATCCCATACTGGCTGCTCTCAAACAGTCACACATCCATCCACCAATCACATCCAGAAACTCTACATGTAACCCTGTCATCTCAGTTCAACACTTCAGATGTACTCTCAAACTTTCAGAGTACATGTCTCCTGTTACTCACAACTACCTGCATCAAAACTACAGTAAAAATCTCCAAGATTTCTATTTGCAGATTCAACCACATCTGCATCTAACAAGACATAGTACAGGTATGCTTATATTTTTTAAAGTATTTTTCCAACTCTTTTACAAATATATATATACAGGGTTTCTGCCACTTACCCTGTAATAATCTTCTCAATGAGCATATTCTCTTTTTAAACCACTCTAGCAAATGCCATGTATTGCAGCATTCAGCACCTCCCCACATCACATGGAGTTACTTGAAATGCTGTGTGTTTAAAAATGTTTATTTTTAGGAGCATTTTCATAAAAGTAAAAAAAAAAATGCATTTGTGCATTTATAGCAGCACTGTGTGTAACTTTATTGTAAAAGAAAGGAAAATCAGATTGAAAAGATTTGTACAACAGTTTTAAATGGCACTTGGTGTGTGGAAGTTTAATATGTTGGCAGTACATGCATATTGGCCAACATGACCCATTCCAATCTATAGGTGCTTATCAAGTCTTGTTTTTTCTATGCATTCTGTGACTTGTAATACCACTTTTCTTATTGAAAAAAAGAGGACTGGACTGTAACATTCGAAAGTATGACATGTATATGAAATGAAAAATGGAAAATGCTGTGTGTTGTCCTTTTAAGCAGCATTTTCATTAAAGCTAAGAAATGCATGTATACATTTACAACAACGCTGTGTGTAACCTCTTTGTAAAAAAAAAAAAAGAAAAGGCAAATGTAAACGTTTTGTACAGCATTTTTTAAGTGCCACTTAGATTGTGGAATCTTAATGAATTGGGAGCACATGCACACTTGCTAACATTACCCATTCCAATCTGTATGTGCTTATCCAGTCCTTATTTTTTCTCTGCATTCTGGGACTGGTGTAAACTTCTGAGTTTAAGTTCTGGTGCTGGGAAATGGATACATGAATTAGAGAAAATGATGGGAGGAAACTCGTTGGCTATAGGGGACATTAAAGGTCTTTTAATCACTATACTTGGTGAGAGAGCGGATGACATGTGGACAAGGGCAGCGTACCCTGGTGTGACTACAGTCAGCACTGCTCACGATGGAGCACCGTTCAATAAATGTAGATCGGCAGTCTGAAAAGCGCTTTGAGTACTGTATCCGGACACGTCGATATGGGAGCTATAATGACGAAAAAGATGAAGGAAGGAGATGATCCGTTGGTTTACATTCAAAATGTTCAGGAATCTTGGGCTTAGGAAATGCGCAAATCTTGGGGAAAATCAATACCATTGTACTATCATATATTATGCCAAGGGCTGCCAGAGGCAGAACAGAAACAGCTCAAGAAGTTACAGGGATAGAGGCTAAACCATGGTCGGAAATTCAGCTGACTCTTGCGCATTACTGCAGACTCTTGCAGGAAAAGAATCGCAAAAAAGACGATGCTCTCAAAGGCGAGGAGGCAAAGTTAGTGCACAAAAAAGTATCCAAATACGCCTTTGAACGGGCAATGTTGACCAGCGTAGACGGAACAAACTCACAGCAGACAATGAACATGCCGCAAGTGAATAATCAAAGGCAGTTTGATCAAAACAATAGTGGATATATTCCACGAGGAAGGGGATTTCGAGGATGAGGTTGGCAAGGTTATCAAGGGAATTGGCAGAATAATCAGGGAAGCTTTCAGAATAACCAGGGTGGGTTTCAAAATATGCAGAATGGTAATCAGAGTATGCAAAATGGGCAGGTTAGGAGACCACCACCTATATGTTGGACGTGTGGAATGACAGGGCACTTTTTTCACACATGTAGAAGTCAAGGAAGGGTGCAAAACAGGGGGATGTCAAATCCACCTGCATATTCACAGCAGAATGGAGATGGACTTGCGCAAAATCAAACAGTGCAGCAGGAAGCGCAGAGGGTACAGCAAGGCTTGCAACCACAGCAGGTAGCAGTTAATCTGCCACAAGGACAGTTGAAGCAATCGCCTATGCAGCTTCAGCAAACCACAATCACAGGTCAGTTAATGACTCCTGGAATAGGGGACGTCACTGCCAATAGAGGGAATCCTTTCACAAGTAATGGGATGAGGCTGTACCCGCAATAGGAAAGCTCACTCGGAGACCTGATGTGTTCAATACCATCCGTGACGCCAAACCCTCATTAGGAACCAAAGGTGGACGTCAGTATAGTAGGCAAAAGTTTTTTGTTTCTAGTAGACACAGGTGCAACGCGCTCATGTATACGAGAGGGAACATTTTCAATGTCTGGCAATGTCATGAATGCTCAGGGGTTCACAGGAGCTACAAGCAGAGTTCCTTTTACTGAAGAATTACCAGTTTCTATAGGAGAATTTGACATGAAGGTGCCACTGCTATATTCAAGGCAAACACTTGTCAATATATTGGGACGAGATTTAATGACTAAAATGAATATGACAATCTCGTTCATTGATGAAGGTATAGTGTGTTCAACACCAGGAATGCATTATGTAAACGTGTGCAAAATGATTATGGCATACACAGGACAACTGGCTATCAGAGCAATTCCATTATAACCAGAGGTTTTTCAGTATGGGGTACGCATTCTGTTGTCAGGGTTACCAGGACTAGCAAGCAGAAGAATGAGAACTCCAGATGAATTTTTGTTTAGACCAAGAATACCTATGCTCGAAGAAAATGGACACATTTTTCCCTTAGAGATACAAGCAGCCATAGTGCGCAGGGAAATGGTTTTGCTTGATGGACATGATGATGAAGGAAAACAATGGCGCGCAGTAATCACCATTGGGGAGGGTTACAGATTGACTGACGTCACTGATGAAGATCTGTTTGAAGATCCTCCATCTGATGACGAAGTAACATTCGAAACGTGCATTACTTATTGGGTAAGAGTAATTAAAAGAGAAGTTCCTCAGAAAATGGTGTTAGCACAAAAACGTCACGAGTATTTTAGTGAGGATATGGCAAAAGTTCCAGTTTCATTATGGACCACTGGCCCCTATGACATAGGCTTGCTAAAGGGGGTTGGAGAAGTGAAGATTAAATTGAAACCAGGAGCAATTTTACCTCGAGCACGACAATATCCTATGTTCAGAGAGGCAGATGAAGGTATTTTTAAGACGATTTCTGCCAAGATGGATTAGGGTATTTTAGTGACATCAGAGTCACTGTGTAATATGTCAGTGTATCCTGTGAAAAAAAGTAAGGGGGGGGTTCATGGCGTCTAGTGCAGGACCTTCGCCCAATAAATCAAATTGTAGAGGCCGAGTTCCCTCTAGTTCCTAACCCGTCCATGATCCTATGTAATATACCTGTTGACGCACAATATTTCACGGTGATTAATTTAAAAAATGCATTTTTCTCAATCCAATTGCATAAAGACTGGCAGGATCTGACGTCATTTACGTTCAGACAGAGTCACCTAAAAAGCACTCGCTTACCCCAGGGGTACTGTGAGTTCCGATCGATTTTCAATAGAGTCCTTCAGATGGACTTAAGCAATATTGCTTTTGAAAGCGTTGTGTTGCAATACATAGATGACATTTTAGTCTGCAGCACCTCAGAAGAAGAGTGCAGATGTGATTCTGTCCAGCTGATGATTATATTAGCTGACAAAGGATATAAGGTTGACAAAGAAAAATTACAGTATTGTCAACAAGAAGTGTTGTACATAGGCCAATTGTTTTCACATGAAGGGAAAAAGGTTACTCCCGAAAGAGCTGAGGCTATTTTAAAAACAGCAAAGCCACACACGATAAAAACCATGCAGATATTTTTGGAATTAAGTAACTACTTCAGAGCATAGGTCTTCGACTACAGTTCATATATAAGACCCCTATTACAGTCCCTAAGGAAAGCAAAGGCAACACAAGAAAGAATCATGTTGACTGAGGAGATGGAAGAAGGGTTCGATGAATTGAAAAAAGCAATTTGCACGGCTCCAGTTTTAGGGATTCCCAATTATGCTGAAGAATTCTTCTTGTTTTCACATACAGATGGCACTGTTATGACAGCAGTCTTTACACAAAGAACCACATTGGGGTACAAGCCTCTTGCATATTACAGTGGAATCTTAGACCCAGTGATGAGAGGTCATTTTCTGTGCGAACAAAGCTTGGCAGCTGCCGCGTTCGCCATAGAGAAGGCTTCAAGCATAGTAATGGGATGTTCCATGACGTTATTTGTTGAGCATGCACTATTTGCCATTTTAGAAAAACCAAAAGGCACATTAACTTCTCAAAGAGCTTCTGCTTATGAGGTAGTCATATCAAATCCAGCAATTAAAATAGTTTGATGTAAAATAGTGAATCCTGACATATTTATAGCTGAGCCAATGACAGGGGGAGAGCCTGTGCATGATTGTGTGAACTATGAAGAGTTCTGCGATGAGCTCCCCAGTATAAAGGAGAATGACCTGGCAGGAGGAGAGATTATTTTTATTGACAGTTCTTCAAGGATCAATCAAAGTGACGGACAGAGATATACAGGTGCCGATGTCGTAAATCTCCCCCCGTCTCACCTGGGATCGGGATCTCCCTTGTTCGGCCGCAGGACTCTTCCTGTGGATGGTTCGGGTCTTGAATAGGCTCGCCCGAGCCTCGTCAGGTTGCAGGATGCGTTCAGAGTTCCAGGAAGTTCGTGGTTCCAGGGTATCCAGGATTTAGCGATGAACGAGTAAGTAGGGGGGGAAATCCAGGAACAGGATAAAAGGCAAGGAAGGAAGTAAGAGGATGAAAGGAACCAAAGTAGAAGGTAAGCACACATCGGGTCACTACCGAAGATAGCGTTGAGATGCGCGGACCCGCAGGGGCGTGACCAATTTATAGTACGTGCCACGACGTGAAAAGCTAGTGCATAGCACGGAGCTTGGTACGGCCATGTTGGGAGGAACAAGGAGTACAAGCCCTTCGTGACAATGACCATGAGGCCCAGAAGGGGCTATTTCGCCGGGTCATGACAGCATGCCCCCTCCGAAGACTGGTTCCTCCAGGCTTGCCTGGGAGAATAAGATGGAATCTTCTGAGCAAACGAGGGGTCTTTAAATTAGAAACTGGTTCCCATGTTCTCTCGCTAGGGGGGTAGCCTTTCCACTCGACCAGATATTGTAGTCGACCCCTCCTACACCAGGAATCACATATCCTGGACACCTCATATTCCAACTGGTCGTCCACAACAACAGGTGTGGGTTTGAAGGGTTTTCGAGTAGAACTAACGTAGGGTTTCAACAGGGAAGTATGGAAGACTGGATGTATCTTCTTCCAGGAATCCGGGAGCTTAAGTCGCAAGGAGACAGGATTGATGATCTCCTTTATAGAAAATGGACCATAATAGCGAGGAGCTAATTTGTTTGGTCGTAGATGTCGAGATAACATTTTCGTGGCTAACCAGACTTGATCGCCAACTGAATAGGAAGGTGATGGTCTTCTCTTAGAGTCCGCATATCTTTTGGTTCGAGTCTGGGCCTGTTCTAACTGATCCTTTGCCTCTCTTTGTAAGTCGATCAGCGTCTGAATCCAAGAGTCAAGGGTAGGTACCGGAGTAGATTCTGGAAGAACTGATGGTAAAACAGACGGGTGATAACCTTGACTGCAATAGAAAGGGCTGATCTTGAGAGCAGAATGATCTGAGTTATTGTAGGAGAATTCGGCTAAATGTATAAGGAGAGACCAATCATCTTGAACCTTGGTGGCAAAACAACGAAGATATTGTTCCAGGGTTTGATTTACTCGTTCCGTTGCCCCATTGGTTTGTGGATGATAACCTGAAGAAAGGGCATGTTGGATTCCTAGAACACGACAGAGATGTTTCCAGAATTGTGAAATATACTGAGGTCCCTGATCCGAAATAATCTTGGAAGGAAGGCCATGAAGACGAAAAATATGTTCCAGGAAAATTCCAGCAAGTTCTGAGGAAGATGGTAGTTTATACAATGGTGTAAAATGAGCTATATGAGTGAACAAGTCAATGGTTACCATGATGGTTGTATATCCTCGGGAAGGTGATAATTCAAAAATGAAGTCAGTGGCAATAACTTCCCAGGTTCTGGTTGGCAACGTAGGTTGTAGAAGCAGACCCCCCTTGCCTCTGATTATCTTATTCTTTCTGACTACAAATAGCACAGGTCTTGATGTATTGAACTACACTGGACTTCATCCCTGGCCACCAGAACTGTCTTTGTATAAGACGGAAGGTGTTGGTTACTCCTCGATGGCCGGAGTGAAGAGTATCATGACATAGATTCATTACCTTCTGTTGAAGTTCTTTTGTCGGAATGACCACTGAATTGTTCTTGAATAAATATCCTTCCTTGATTGTCAGACGCCAGGGATTTTTCTTCTATATGTCCTTCCAGAGTTCAGATAATTGAGTCTGTGCTCTGATTTCTTCCAGGAGATTGATCGCTTGAGCTACAAAGATTGTGGGTGGAAACATTTTAGGATAGATCTTATCCTCCAAGGGAACGTAGTCGGGACGCCGAGAAAGGGCGATCCAGGAACATGTGAAATTTGAAATTGATATTGAGCAAAGAGGAAGGCCCATCGAGCTTGTCTACTCTTCCTGCACTCCATGGATTGTAGGACCTGAAGATTTCAGTGATCAGTACGGACGGACTTGAACTGGATATTTAGCACCCAGGAGTAAATGTCTCCATTCAGTGAAGGCATGACGAATAGCCAATAACTCCTTTACCAGAACTGAGTAGTGGGTCTCGCTGGTGGTCAGGGTTCGTGAGAGATAAGCAATGGGATGTTCCAACTTATCATCGGATTCTTGTTTTAAAACTGCTCCTATGGCGTAATTGGAGGCATCAGTTTCCACTAGAAAAGGACGATTTATGTCAGGTTCGGCCAGGATGGGGGCCTGAGTGAATTCCTCTTTCAAGCGTTGGAATGCCTTGTCTTGTGATATAGACCAGTTAAATGGAACGTCTTTCTTCAGGAGATTAACAATGGGTTGAACAATCTCGGAAAAGGTGGGAATACATTTCCGGTAGAAGTTGGCATGCCCCAGGAAGGATTGTATTTGCTTAACAGATGTTGGGGCGGGCCAAGCCAGTATGGCCTTCACCTTTGAAGGGTCCATACTAATTCCTTCTGAACTGAGGACAAATCCCAGATAGTGAACTGATGTAACATGAAACAAACATTTTTCTGGTTTGGCTAAGAGTTGATTTTCACGGAGACGTTGAAGTACTGCTTTTACATGTTTTTCATGTTTCAAGGAGTCCTTGGAGAAGATCAATATGTCATCCAAGTAGACGATAACATTGAGAAATAACATGTCACTGAACACCCTATCCGTAAAACGCTGGAAGACTGCGGGAGCATTAGTCAGACCAAAGGGCATGACTAGGTATTCAAAGTGACCAAAGGATGTTCTAAAGGCTGTTTTTCCATTCGTCTCCTTCCCGGATACGGATCAAATGATAAGCACTTCAGAGATCCAGTTTCGTGAATATCACTGCACCTCTCACAGCTTCATGGATATCCGAGATCAAGGGTAGTGGGTATCTGTCTTTCAGGGTGTATTGATTTAGGCCCCGAAAGTCCAGGAAAGGTCTGAGCTCTTTGGTATCCTTTTTTGGAACGAAGAACAATGAAGCACCAGCTGGTGATTTTGAAGGGATTATGGTGCCGTTCTCAAGATTAGTGGCTAGGTACTCCCGGAGGGCTCTCTTTTCGGGTTCTGAGAGGATAAACATCCTGCCAAAGGGAATCACTGCTGAGGGTTCAGTATCTATGGCACAGTCTTCGGGTCTATGTGGAGGTAAGGCTTGAACAATGGCAGTAGAGAATACATCAGCATACCCTTGATAGATCTCTGGAACTTGTACAATATTGGGAACCATGAGTGGTGTCTCTGGACACCTTGGTAGACTTATGGGAGCTGTGACTGAGGTATCCAGGTTTAAACAATGGTTCATACAGAACTCCGAGCCCAGGAATAAGGATCCGGCCGTCCAGTTGATATATGGATTGTGCTTTTGTAACCAGGGCATGCCCAGAACCAAGGGGTAATGGGCTGATTTTATAATGTCAAACACAATCCTTTCTTGATGATGATTTATGGAAAGATGGATCTCCCTTGTTTGCATAGTTATGGGTCCTGAGGAAAGAGGTCTTCCGTCAATTGCTTCCACTGGCTGTGAAACACTTCTTGCTTCATAAGGAATGTTATGACTTCTGACCCAATCTTGATCAATGAAGACTCCCATTGCTTCGCAATCCACCAAGGCCAGTATGGGGTAGACCTTGTCCTTGAATGGCGACAAAAAGGCCTGTAATATCACCAGTTTGTTTTGTCCAGGAGAGTTCAAGGATGGAATTGATGTGGAGCAAACATCGCTCTCCCGATACCTTGCTCCATTTAGGATCGGGAGCTGGCGTTTCCCGAGCGTCGGGGAGGAGCCAGAGGACACTCTTTAACTAAATGTTTATCTGAGGCACAATACATGCATAAGCCTGTGTGAATCCTTCTTAACCTTTCCTGCGGGGAAATTGGTCCACGAAAGGCTCCAAGTTGCAGGGGTTCATAATCAGTGCTCGGATTCTTGGCAGATTCGGTCCTTGTAGTATTCTCTGGGGAGTTTCTTTGAATTGAGACTTTATTCTTTTTCTTTTCGGCCTTTCTTTCTTGGATTCTGAAGTCTATTTGCATAGACAAGTCCAGGAGGGCCTGAATGAACTAGGAAGTGCCACTCTGGCTAATTCGTCCTTAATCTCTTCTTTTAGACCTCTGCGAAACAAGGTAAAACTGGCTTCCAGGGGCCAGTCTGCCTCTTTGGCTAGCTGTTTGAATCTTGTAACATAGGTCAACATGTCTTGGGATCCTTGTTGGAAGTCAAGTAACTTCTCTTGAGCACCGTGGACCAGCTCTGGACGTTCGAACATGGTCTTGAGTTCCGCGATGAACCCTTCATAATCATCCAGGAGAGCATCCCCTGAATTGAGTAAAGGAGTGGCCCATGTAAGGGCATTACCGGAAAGGTGCGATATTATGAAGCCCACTTTAGCCCTAGGAGTTGAGAAATAGTAGGGCTTGAAGGTAAAATGTACCAAACAAGAATCCAGGAATCCACGTAAGGTCTTTGTTGAACCGTCATATTTATCAACCACTCCTCCCAATAATACACTGTCCTTGTTCGCGGAGTCACGTGACAAGACAAGCTGTCTTAGCGCTGCATTCTCAGCTTTTAAATTCTGCATCTCTGTGGAAAGTTCTAGCATTCCGCGCATCAGGTCCTGAATAGCATTCTCCATGGTAGAATCCGTATTGATCGTTAGGCGTCTCAAACTGTCGTAAATCTCCCCCCATCTCACCTGTGATCGGGATCTCCCTTGTTCGGCCGCAGGACTCTTCCTGTGGATGGTTGGGGTCTTGAATAGGCTCGCCCGAGCCTCGTCAGGTTGCAGGATGGGTTCAGAGTTCCGGGAAGTTCGTGGTTCCAGGGTATCCAGGATTTAGCGATGAACGAGTAAGTAGGGGGGGAAATCAAGGAACAGGATAAAAGGCAAGGAAGGAAGTAAGAGGATCAAAGGAACCAAAGTAGAAGGTAAGCACACGTCGGGTCACTACCGAAGATAGCGTTGAGACGCGCGGACCCGCAGGGGCGTGACCAATTTATAGTACGTGCCACGACATGAAAAGCTAGTGCGTAGCACGGAGCTTGGTACGGCCATGTTGGGAGGAACAAGGAGTACAAGCCCTTCGTGACAATGACCATGAGGTCCAGAAGGGGCTATTTCGCCGGGTCATGACAGCCGATGTGGTAAAGCACAAGGCTAATGCGGAATTTCGGGTGCTTATTAGTACTCGATTGCTGTCTCATTATTCAGCACAGGCTGCAGAATTATTGGCGTTGATACTCGCGATTGAGAGTCACGCAGACCCGGAAGTAACAGTGTACAGCGACTCCGCCTATGTGATGTCAACGATGCACGCAGGGCTAGCACGTTGGAAAAGGCGGGGCACCCACTTCAGAGCGGACGGCATGCCAGTGCAACACGCTGCCTTATTGGATAGACTCATTAAGGCACTAAAACTCCCAGTAAGCATTGCAGTCGTTAAAGGCGCAGCCCATACTAAAGGGGCAGATTTTATCTCACGTGGAAATCAAGCAGCAGCCAAGTGCGTAGCGATTACAGATAAAGAGATGATGAATGTTGAGACTTTTGATATGAATAAAAAAAGATTATTATGATGACTGTATCTGAAGGGTGCAACCACTTGTCAAAAACGCAGTTAGTGGAAGTCCAGGGGGAAGCACCTCAAGAGGAAAAGAATTTGTGGACGCGCAGAGGATGTTCTTTAAACCCCTCTGAAGCATTGTGGCGACAGGACAGCACTGGTAAACCGATGATGCCTGTAGCCTTATTAAGGGTGGCACTGGAACAGCTACACTACCCTGCACATACAACTAGTGATCTCGCTGTAACTATTGCTGAGGAATGGTTTGTGCCAAATTTAATGGAGCGTGTTGAATTTTATATAGTGAACTGTATTGTGTTTCAACAATTCACGGCTGGGCATACACTGCGCACAGTTACGGGAGTCATTCCGAGACCTAATGGCCCTTTTCAGCACTTGCATATCGACTATGTCAACATGATACAAGTATGTAATAGATATATATATCTAATCGTTGTGGTGTGTCCTTTCTCAAGATGGATAGAAGCAGGTCCATGTACACACCCAGACTCTACCTGTGGAGCAAAATTCTTAGTGCGGGAAGTATTTCCTAGATGGGGAGTATGCAAAGTTATGAGATCGGATAATGGTCCTCACTTTGTGAACCAGATATTTGAACAGATCAGCTTGTTGCTTGGTATAAAGCACAAGTATTCTTCGCCTTATCATCCGCAAGGAAATGGGATCTGTGAGAGGCTCAACAGCTTGCTTAAAGAAAGAATAGCTAAGTTGAAGTCTGCCTACCACTGGCATTATATGCTTTAAGGAACCAAACAGGTTCTGACCACCATATTACACCCCATGAAATAGTGACAGGGAGACGAATGAGAACCCCCCTAATGCCTTCATCCAGAGTTAGAAGTGATGCTCAACCAACAGCAGAACTGTTAGGTTTGGAGTTATGTGATTATTTGAACTTTATGACTTCCAGTATTTCTGTCATTTCAGGACAGCTGCAGAGACGAGAGTGTAGAGCAGTACAGAACACAGAAGGAGATGCTTCGACAGACCAATCTCAGAGACTTTGTGTTCCCCAACTATTCCCAGGAGATGCGGTTCTAATCCGCAACCACATAAGGAAAAAGTGGGACGAACTCCGTTTTTGTGGTTCGTTCATTGTGGAAGACATCACGCCGTCTGCTGTCAAAGTGCAGGGCAGGCGTCCATAGATCTTCGGGGGACGTTAAAATCTTTGCTGGAGAAACTCCTCTGCCTGCACCCCTACACGATGAGGCAAGTACAAGCATCGAGAAAGAACCACTGCACGTGCAGACGAGATCTATGATGAGGAAGAAGGACGCAGAAGCTGACAAGTAGAAAGACAAAGGGGGTCATTCCGAGATTGGAGGCAGCCATGGTGCTACTAGCACCATGGCTGCCTCCAATACCGGGTCCGGTCTGGCTGAATGGGGATTTACCGGGTCATTCTGACCCTGGAGGACCCGGTATATTCCCATTCAGTAGGGCCATCGTGTTGGTTTCTTTGTACTATATGTCGAGTGCCCTTAAGCCTCTGGGTCAGTGGCTGCACTATGTAGATCCATTAAAGTAAAGTAAAGTAAAGCTGCCTTGTTCGGCATTCGGCACATGATGTGCTCCATTTACCATCCTCAATCCAACAGGATTGTTCAATGGATGAATGCACTTCTTAAAGGGAAACTGTCACAATTGTGTGTGACCCTTCAAAATAACTGGATCTACTGTTTGCCAATGGCTTTGTTTAGTTTAAGAATGCAACCCTGCAAATACCATCACCTCTCTCCTCGCAAAATTGTGACAGGGAGGAGAATGCACACGCCACTTTCACGTAAACCTCCTTTCACCTCCACCGAGAATCACGGAACACTGCAGTCACTAATAGGACTTCAACCTGAAACAAGCCAAACCTCCCAGCCGCCCACAAGAGATTCCACCCCGAGGGTACCCACCCTGACCAGAAAATGCAAGCAGTACCCTGATCACCCTTTTTAACTATTTGGAACCCAAGGATACACCAGTGCGACATAATTATTGCAGAAAAGAGCATCACCATCGCAAATCGAGGGAGAGCAGAAAGATTCTAATTCAGATCGGTCATACCAAGCCTCATAACCTCAATGGAGGTCCACAGATCCCTGGCAATTACTGAGAATTAATGCAGATTGATTTCATATGGTTGAATGCATTACATATGTCTGAATGGATCTTGACAATAATTTGTTGACCTAGAATGGGTCAGCCACAGACCGCCAAACTAGGTCCAACACAGCAATGCACATTAAGCCCTCATTGCTGTAAATATTAGACATTCTGTACATTTAAGCCCACAGAAAGCCATAGGATTGGCAAAACAAAAAAGCATATGCGCCAAAGGTTATTATTGGCTCATGCCCTAACAAATGTATACAACTTGTAAAAACGGACACATGTCACTTACTGGAATATATTTAATAATGAGATATGAGGTAATATCCTTGTCCGTTCGATAATTAAACCAGACACTGATGACACACAATTTCATGTGCAACTAATTCTTTTAGATAAATCAGAGCACAGACCACACAACCGTGGGGAGATTAACCTTTCTTATTGCTTATTCAATTTGACTAGTAAGGTGTTACAGTCTCATCTCCCCCCTCGTTGCTGATAGTGCCTTACAAATCCATGCAGAATTAAACTGGTACAAACCCTAGGGTTGGCACAACCGCACTTGGCAACACCGACTCACACAACCATAACTCCACTTTCACCTACAGATGGTGCATCTGATGCTCACAGGTCTGCAAGTATTTTGGGGGAGGAGTTTACAGGATATTTGCATCAGTTAACCAGATGCATAAAAGTCTCGACAGATAGCACCAAAAAGAGATGATTCAGATGATGATTCAAATGCTGTTGGAGAGATGATTCAGAAACTGGTGTGATATGATATGACATTTATAACGTGCCTAGACACAAGTGTTTCAAGGCACAACGAGGCAAGGGAGGGGAACATAGGGAAGACAGAGACATTGATCTTATTGGGCCAGGTGACATTAAGATCACGCAAGTGCAGGGGAAGGGGGGGAGGGAAAAGTGCAAGGGGTAAGGGGTAGGAGAACTGCAACACATAGGATAACAGTAAATAAATAAAAACAATAAATAAGAACAATAAATTAGAAGTGCGGCCAGCTGGTGGCAGGTGCAAGGGTAGGTGCATACATCATGTGTTAAGTTCTGGTAAGGGGATTTAGGGATACAGAAACAGCCCCAGAGTGCAAGGGTTGCCAGGGGGGCAGTGCAGGTGTGCAACTAGCAGGGAAGGGACCTGGGCCAGAGAACAGAGGGTAGCCAGGTGACCAGTGCAGCTTCAGTTTCAGCCAGGAATTCAGCAGGGGACAGGAGGAGAGAAAACAGAAGCAAAGAGGAAGGTCTTGAGGTGCTTCCGGAACCGGAGATGGCTCTCCTCAATTTTCAAAGAGGGAGGGAGGCTATTTCAGAGGCAGGCCCCAGCCAAAGAAAGAGATCTACTACCAACTTGTTGTTTGGAGAAGCGACTAACCTTGAGAGAGTTGAATGCGGATGAGCGAAGAGCTCTAGAAGGAAGATATTTAGGAAGAGAGAGTTGAAGGTATTGATGCCCCATGCCCTAAAAGGCCTTGTGGACAATGCAGAGGGTTTTGAAATTAATCCTCACAGCCACTCAGAGCCAGTGCAGAGAGTTCAGTCCTGGAGAGATACGATCCCTGGGCTTGAGGCTTGAGGCAAAGGACAAGTCTTGCGGTCCTGTTTTGGATGAGTTGAAGAGAGTGGAGAGTAGAGGCAGGCAGATTTAGAAAGAGGCTGTTGCAATAGTCCAGCCTAGAGAGAACCAGAGCTCTGGAGACAGTGAGCTGCTGGGGAACGGGAGGAAAGGAAGAATACCTCTGAGAAGGTGCAGCTGGTAGTGCGACTTCTTAGAGATGCAAGAGATGTTACGAGAGAAGGAGAGTGCGGAGTCGAAGATGACCCAGAGGTTTTTAGCCTTATAGGTGGGAGCAGGACGAGAGCTAAGAGAGGCCGGCCAGAGAGTGAATTATAAGTAGGGAGAGGGTGTGCCGATGAGGAGAGTCTCAGTCTTACTGGCATTAAGGCAGAGATCATTGGCGGCACACCACTCCTGGATAGCAGACAGTCAGAGATGACAGAAGGAGATGAGGTGGCTGAAGAGAGCCTGAAAATGAGCTGAGTGTCATCCGTATAGCACTGAAAGTTATGGCAGAGAGCGGCAATGCTGTGGGAAAGACGTGCCAGGTATTGGTTGAACATCCAGGGAGAGAGGATAGATCCCTGGGGAACACCACAGGTAGAGATAGAGATAGAGGAGAGGAAGGACCCAAGTTGGACCCGGGAGGGTCGATCGAGAGGAAAGAAGTCAGACAAGCCAGGGCTTGATCAGTGATACCCAGGTTATCCACCAATGTAGGCTTACCACCACTGCTGCTCCTGCCAGGAGATACCATCTATGTAAGGAACTTTATTCATCAACCAAGACTTAACGGGTCCTACACCATTGTGTACGTGACACCATTTGCCATTAAGCTCAAGGAGTTGCAGTATTGGGTTCACCTTTCTAATGTCCGGAAGGCACCTTATACAGTTCCCCCTTTGCCTGACTCACAGCAATTTACAGAGTAGAAACATGAGTGTTGAAATGCAACCAACAGCAGTTTCATGCTCTGGAGAAAATGCTCTGTAGTATACTGTGTGTTTGTTTTTAAGTGTAGTGTTATTTTAGTTGTAGTGTATATTAGTTCTTGTGATAAGGAGCATGAGTATTACTGGGGTCACTGCATGGTTGTTTCTTTCTTCTCTCCTTCTGCAGGTTTCACACTATAAGTGTTGTGCAATATTGTCAATATGGTACATTTGTTTAGGTTCTGTTGTAGGTTATTGTGCATTTCTTTTGGGTCAGTTTATAAGGTGGGTACATATAAAGGGGGGTGTAGAGGGTGTGGACAAAGTGCTATTTTTCAACATGATTTTGCCAATATAAAAATAACTAGAGTAATAGAAAACAATACTTGGTTTAGGAAACAACATATTAACCAATATAAAGGGGTGGTGTTTGATACAGTGGCTGACGTGCACCATCCAGAATTCAGTCATCTATGGTACAGTCACATGCGCTCAGTGAGGAAGGAGAGGTCAAATCAGAGCTGGTATGTGTGCTCCCTCATGAGTCACGACTGCCCAAGCTGTTAATGCCCCAAGAGATGCCACCTCTGGTAGCCTAGTTGTAAGACCATATATGGAATAAAGGCACAATAACCATATAGTAATGACACACCAATCGTGAGGTTCATTTCCCAAACTAGTCTGGTTTATTTTCAGAGTATCTCAGTCAGCAGACCGGGTCTCAGCACCTCACGACGTGTGTATTCACAGACACCGTGAGAGGAGAGAGAGCAAGCTTCGGTAAAGCAGTAATATATATACATAACACATCATCATTCTACAGCATTATTCTGTCCGCCCATATACGTGACATACAAGCTAGGGTTCGGTAATTGACAGTTATGCATGTAACTTCATTCAGTCTAAACATTTGGTATTTCTAGCCGAGGCTGCAGGGACAGCTTTCTGTTTTGGGGAACATGGGGCATTGGCACAGGGAAGGATATCATGTTCTAGCAGGGAGACATTCCAACTAATGTTATCTATTTCCTACGCTCATGGGCTAAGGGTCAGACAGTGCTGACGCAGAGAAAATATGATCTTTCCTCAAGGAGCACCATAAGTTGCACATAATTCTTATTTAACTGCCTTCTACAACAGTGTTTGCAAGACAGGCTGGCACCTGGGTTGCTGATTAGTTGCAGCTTATGTACAGCTTCAAGGCTTTACAGAATAAGAAAGACAATGTATTTCTGCAGGGTTTCACATTCCTGCCTACGTTAGCATTCAGAATTTAAGCTGTGGCCTCGCACCGTGTGTGGATCTAAAGCACAGAATATATTTGCAGAAGCGTTGCGTTACAGAAAGGAAAATGGCAGGCAATTACAAAATTGACTCCCAGTGGTCACATTCAGGTTTCATGGATTGCAATGTTTGTCACATGTTGTAATTCACTTCTGACCAACATACTGTTCATACTATTCAGGCTATGCGATTGCATTTATGGTTTCACAAACCCTCCTTTTGGCATTAATCCAATAGCATCATCCAAACATTACGTCATCATCGGACCAAGTATCACTTTCCGAACTTCCCAAGTCGCTATCATAATCATTATCAGAAATATTGATCGCCATAAACTCTTTGATTGTTTCATTTTCATGTTTGAGACTGCCATTGTTCATATGAGGTTTGGGCTTCATAATCTTTGTACTAATTATCTGTAAACATTCATTTGTAATCATGGAGTAAATGGCTGGCAAACATTGTATGCAACAACAGCAGAATATGAGGATACTAAATATCATGACCAAAATTGGGATCAATTTCCATCCCCAGGATCGTAACAGTTCCCAGAACCATGTACTCAAATTTAGATTCCAGCCACCTGTGGGAACGTGGATTTCAGAACTTAGAACGTGTAATTTCTTAATCGCTCCAAATATTGTAGGGGAGGAGTCACTTACGAAAACACAGCACGCTGATCCCACTAATTTGCATACACCTCCATGGTCAGCCAAAATAATGGCGAGACTCATTCTATTCTGAAGTGCAACTAGCCTGATTGCTTTTTGTTCCAGTGTCATGTTGTATAGTATGTCAGTGGTTCCATTAATTATTTTTTCTAACACCCTGGACAGTCTTCTAATATTCAAGGAATTTATTGCCTGACCCCAAAAAGGTATAAAGGATTTAGCTATATCGCCAAAGATTTGCCCTGGATACCTTTGCTATGTCAGAGGTTGTAGCGAGGAATACACCAGGTAAAGGTATCCGAAATAACAGGTACCTTCCCAGTTTCTAGGTAACCATGGATAAGTTGGTCCCCACACACAAAATAGACAGGACCTCCTACATACAATGGTTTCTCTTGGTGCTCAAGTACAGCAGTAGTCATACATCTGGTAAATGTTCCCATCGGGTGGGAATATTTTTTCCGCAAACAAAATGGAACAGAATGTGTGCTATGATTAATAGTGTAGGAGGGAGGCATGGCATCTTTGTTTCCCACAGGAGCCATTTTGAAAGTAAGCAGTGACTGGTAAGGCCTAGAGAGTCTATCAATGGGATTGTTCGATACAGTGTTTGTATTGCTTCTATTTGTAAACACAGAACAACCCAAGGGTGTCAATACCAATCTTTCAAATTCATTTATGTTTGTTCCATCAAAGTTTCCATTGACACTAATATTCAATTTCCCAAAAAATAGAGCTCTTAGTGATGTATCACAGGCAGTACTCAAGGGTAGAGGATGTATATACAAACCCATTCCTCTTTCCCCATGCTGGGGTAAATGCGAGCACACCCAGCAATTGGATCGATTCAAGATTGCATGTGTCATATTCATAATCAATAACAGAGTATTGTTATCGTAACCTTTTCTGTGTTTAATATCTCGTGGAGGAAGAGTGTAAGAAAGCACATGAGCTGGGGCCATAGTAGGAGCATTGACAGTGGGCAATAGGGTGTTCATGGGATGTATAGCTTCTAAATACCAGAACATTAGGATTAGTGTAAATACGATACAGATAAATATGATACCAGGAGCAGTTTAGTCTTCATAGACCAAGGCCCTCATTACAACACCGGCGGTAACCAATGGCGCTATTAGCACTGCCAATGTTAAATTGGGAAATAGCGCCCCATTCCAAGGTTGGCGGGGCGGTAATTCCCCATTTACCATTGCCCCTTCCTCATTACCATTTTTGCCCCAAATTGCGGTACCGTAATTACCTCGAAAGTCCCTTTGCGGGTCCCTACTTTAACGGCTGGTCCAGACCAGCCGTTAAGGTCGGGAGCCGCAAAGGGACCTTGTAATCAGGCGTTAAGGGTTTAATGGCGCCAACACCTTTTACGGTGCTGTTAAACCCTTAATGCCAGGGTCGTAATGACCCCCCAAGTCTTTCTCGGAGCAGATTCAATGTCAGTGTCTATAGTTCTATTAATGTCTTCATCAGCGCAAGTGGCAGCAGGAGCGAATACAGGCATGATCTATAAATGCTTATTGCAAAGGTTTCTCAGGGTCTGTCGAAAAAGATCTCACACGGCAACACACGTTTAGTCAGCAGAGTTCAAGCAAGTTCAGTTCGGCCTGCTTAATATGTCAGCAAGCTGGTGTTTACCTCAGAGGCTCCAAAATATAGGAGCAAGTATCAATATACATTTTTCATAGGGTCGGTACCTTTGCCCCCGCTTGTCCACACTAGGTTGAAAAGCCCTTCACTTTCAATGATAGCACCGGGAAATTGCGTGTCAGAGCTTTCATCCGATACAGCTCATACGCTCCCTTTCCCTAGGCCTCCATTTCCAGCTCAATCCGTGGGCCAGAAAAAAAGGCTGTTACAATTACTTCCAAATTCGTGGACGCAGATTGTACCTTAAAGCTCCAGGTACAGTGTGATCGATGAACAATGCACCATCGTTGTTTGCAGTAGATGCAGATCAGTGCCAATTGGTGATGCAATTGGTGATTATGAGGCAGCAGATAAACAGGGTTGAGGTAACACTGATGTTTCAGATCCTGTTGCAGTCTCCCCAGGCCCCTTCTTGGGCTCGGGAAGTGGTTTCGGCTGAATTTCAACAATGTCTTTGTGATCAATTAAAGCTCGTGCACTCTGGAAATCAGAATCATCGGTCTCTTTCTCATGTGGCAAAGGAAACAGGATTCTTTTCATTTGCGTTGCATGGATCCAGTGCTTCCGATTGTTTACTCGAACCGCAGTCGGCGTGGCCAGGAGCACCTGGTACAGCCCCTTCCACTGTGGTGCAAGTGAAGACTCTCTCTCAAAGTTCTTTATTAGGACCCAGTCCCCCAGTTGCAGACAATGGCCTGGGCCCGTGTATCTGACAGGAAGAGCCTCCTGCACCTGCAAGTTTTGAGTCAACTGTTTACTGTATTCAGTAAGTAACGGATTCTCTATATCTTTCAACCTTCTCGGATGTGGCACATTCGATACATTGGCTGGTCTCCCCATAATAATTTCAAAGGGGGAGAGACCAGTCTTTGCTTGCACAGACGTACACATAGACAACAGGGCTAGCGGTAATGCATCAGGCCATTTCAAATTACTTTCGGCGCATATTTTCGCTAGTTTATTTTTAAAAATACCGTTTTGCCGTTCCACAGGACCGCCACTCATCGGATGTCTGGCTGAATGGAATCGTTTATCAATTTGTAGGCCTGCACAAACCTATAGTATCACGGCTGCTATAAAATGTGGGCCATTGTCTGACCATTTGACACGTGGTAACCCAAACCTCGGAAAATATTCTTTTAACATGGATTTTGCTGTTGACATAGCTGAACAATCTTTCAGGGGACAGGCCTCCACCCATTTGCTAAACGCACAGACCACTTACAAGGACATATTGAAAGTTGTGGCATCTCTCCATTTCTATAAAGTCGAAATGGATAACCTCATGGTCATTGAGGGAGGACCAAAACCTCCTACTGGTGTCACTGTTCCCTTTCCAATGTTGTGTTGTAAACAAGTCATGCAATTTTGAACCAACATCATGGGACAAAGTAACCATTGCCATAACATATGCATTCGGCAAAATCCATCTACGGTTCTCTTTGTCTAACCAACAACCCTCGGGATCTAATTCTGCTGGACCCTCGGACCATTGTTTTATTTTCTCAGACGTGGCTTCCTCTTGTATTTCTTTTACAGTCCCAATTCCATCCTCTATCTATTATAGTCTATGTGATCCTTACTGTAATAACTGTACCATCACTCCACCTCTCAGTAGCATAAACAAAAGGCAAAGCACTGACCTTGTCTTCTCCACGGAACAGACGATTAGAGAAATGTACCTCACCACTACTTGCCGCCCCAGAATAATCTGGTGGAAGGAGAAGCAATAAGGGAAACCCTCGAAGCGGAAACACCCTTGTATCTCGTGTGCGTAGTTTGTGTGTCGCAGCGTTGGGGGACTTCAGACAAAAATTCTTGCTCCAAAATTCTTGCTCCACAATTCCCGTTAGTCTCCGATGTCACCACATTCTTGACTATGATTCCAGCTTCTGCATCACATTTTAGCGTAATTGATTTGAAAAACGCAATCTTTAGTGTTCCAGTTCATCCAGACAGTAGATATGAGTTTGCATTTACATTAGGAGGGTGCTCATTCACATGTATTCTGCAAGGTTACATTGAAAGTCCGTATTTACAGTAGAGCATTGAAGGAACAGCTAGATATGCTTGAGTTACCATCAGGCTGTATATTATTGCAATACATTGACGATTTGCTTATAGCACCAGATTCAGAGGTTTCCAGTGTTTATTGACTAAATGTATCATGCACTTCAATCGGGGAAATGGCAGCATCAGTAATCCTTCTAAACGCATCTCGTGTACAAACTCGCATCTCTTCACTAACAGGTTTCAACGGCGGAAGAAATCGTTTCTGGACATATGACATATGCGGTTCACGCTTACTCATTATATCTTTATGCAATCGATCAACTTCTCGCTTAAACACAAATATTCGCCCTACATGTTCACGCAACTCTTGCGGTATCACCATCAGTTAAGTCACTCCATACATTAACAAGATAATCTCCCATTTATTCTAACAATACCTCTTGTTCACCAAGGCCTCTATGATCAGATATGGAACTTTGCACAGTTACTTCATTGCCATCATCAATATACATCTCAGCCCAGTGTTTCAGTTCGTCTTTTCGCTCCTTACTAATGGTACTACGAGTCAGTCTAATAGTTCTCCTTTCAGGCCCCACTGATGCAGAACTGACAGCTAAAGCGTATAACTCATGCTCTGTAGGAGGTGGAGGAAATTATGTCATTGGCACAGATGGGACGGTTACTGCAGGTGCAGATGCAAGCATGGGAATAACAGCAGGATGAGATACATAGGGAGGCGGTGCAACTGGGTCATTACTTGGATGATCATTCCTTCGCTCATTCAGTATCTTATTTATCAATTCGTCTGATGTATGCAAATCCTGTGACGGATATATTTTCTGAATGTCTAATTGGAAGGCCCTATCCATGTTCCTAATGGCTTTTGCCTGCTTCTGCTGATCATGCATTAGCGCTTTCACTGTATTCGACATGGGTCTACGTGCGTGTTTCTCTCTATTCTTCAAGCGTTGATTCTCTTCCTTCCTCCTGTCCCTTACAACATTGAACACTGCAGGTCTGGCCTTTTTCCGTAGCAATACTGATTCCAAATGTTCTATTTGTGCTAGTTGGAAGCTCCCATTATTCGGCCACTGAAGGTCTGATACACGTCTGGTCTGCCTATGCCAAATCGCATTAAACACTATTGCCACTATACCATACTTGATGTACATTTCATATGTCGGTGACCCCTCGGGTGGCGCGGCCTGGCCAGTTTCCAAAAACTGTCTACCGCAATGAAAAAATCTCACTAGACAGGAAGACAATGTCCCAGGCATGGTTAACTCTTACCTCTTTCATCTGGGTGTTTGTACTTGCAAGTGCAACACTCAACCAATATCAGAACGTTTAAGAATCGGGGCACGACTCACCTGATCAATCGATTTGTCACTCAGGATGGAATTCACCCGTATACAGGCGCAACCAAGAATCATAATGACCACTTGTCTGGCACAATTTGCCTCGCTTCCAGGACCCTCGCCTTGATGCTCTCTGGGCGCTGCTCGTCGATCAGTGATCGGCTGTGTACAGATCTGTGGAGGAGTCTCTAATCACTTCTGCAGGGGCGCCCCGAACACCTTCCGATGCCGGTCCGACAGCTTTGTCCTCGACTCGTCCTTGCCTTCAACGTACGCGATGGAGCATCATGCGGAGGGTACCTATTCGGGTGCCATTTTCGTAAGACTGTATATGGAATAAAGGTGCAATAACCATATACTAATGACAAGCCAGTCGTGAGGTTCATTTCCCAAACAAGTCTGGTCTATTTTCAGAGTATCTCAGTCGGCCGACCGGGTCTCAACACCTCACGAAGTGTGTGTTCAGAGACACCGTGAGAGGAGAGAGAGCGAGCTTTGGTAAAGCAGTAATATATATACATAACACATCATCATTTTACAGCATTATTCGGTCTGCCCATATACGTGACATACAAGCTAGGGTTCGGTAATTGACAGTTATGCACGTAACTTCATTCAGTCTAAACATTTGGTATTTTAACTGAGGCTGCAGGGACAGCTTTCTGTTTTGGGGAACACGGGGCATTGGCACAGGGAAGGATATCATGTTCTAGCAGGGAGACATTCCAGCTAACGTTATATATTCGCTATGCTCATGGACTAAGGGTCAGACAGTTCTGAAGCAGAGAAAATACCATCTTTCGTGCATGAGCACCGTTAGTTGCATATAATTCTTATTTAACTGCCTTCTACAACAGCGTTTGCAAGACAGGCTTGCACCTGGGTTGCTGATTAGTCACGGCTTATGTACAGCTTCAAGGCTTTACAGAATAAGAAAAACAATGTATTTCTGCAGGTTTTCACATTCCTGCTTACGTTAGCATTCAGAGTTCAAGCTGTGGCACAGAATATATTTGCAGAAGTGTTACAGAAAGAAAGGAAAATGGCAGGCAATTACAAAATGGACTCCCAATGGTCAGATTCAGGTTTCATGGCTTGAAATGTTTGTCACATGATGTAATTCACTTCTGCCCAACATAGTATTCATACTGTTCAGGCTATGCGATTGCATTTACGGTTTCACATAGTGTTTAGTCCATTTGGCACTGTGTCGGGTACAAAGCATGTTCAAAGGGCACAAAGTACTAGTTGTACTGATGGAGAGAGATGATGAAGAATGTGCTCAGAAAGGAAAGGACCCACGGTGCAGGACACATCCATTGCTAAAGATGGAAGGAGTAGTGTTTTGTGCCAACAAATGGGAGGCGGCTGCAGTAAGCTGTGCAGCAGGGTGTTTGGTGGGATTCGATGAAGAAGTGATATTTAACATGAACAAGAATTGTGTTTCATATGGGGTACATATGTGCCAAAGCTAACGTGGATCGAAGCAAAACAGACTCCAGTGGAGATACAGGCAGTAGGAGAATATGCTTTTTGCTTCTGAGGAAATGGCACCGTACCTGTGGGAACTAACAACAAATGCAACAAAACATTGTTCATCCCTGATTTTAACAAAGGAACAACTGCTCTTATGGACATATTTTGGGTTTGCAGCCAGCAAGCCTACATGCATCTAGCAATATCGTGGAGAGGCACTTGCTCACTATGTACCCTGCATTCAGCTGTCTTAGTCGTTCCTGACACACACCTGTCTCTAGTAAATATGCCAGGACCAGAACCATCCCAACTCACGCAAGTAAAGCACAAGACATGCTCAATTCAGAGATGCCATCAGAAACAATCTAATTGCGTGTCCAAAGACTGTTCTAAAATGTTGCATGTCATTCCAGACAAATATTGCCTCTATACCAATACATAGACATTTTTTGTTTCCCTATTGGTGCCAGGTATCCAGGCTGCAGCCAAGCGCAAATGGTTGCAGATATTGCAGTGGGAAATCATCCAGTTGGTGAAAGATACAGAGCAGGGTCTGAATTTGATAAAAAGTTAATTATGAGCGATACGGCTGATGACCCTGCAGTATAGATGCGTCTTGGATTTTTGGACGGCCATGGAAGGTGGGGTCTGTAAGAAGATTGGGTTGTCCTGCTGTACAAACATCTCCAAAATGATGCTGGCAATGTGTCTTTTCCCCATATAATAGGTGCCCTAAACAAGTTGAAGACAGGAATGGAGACAGAAGCGGGAGTGCAAGCTGATGATTGGTTCAACACCTTGTTTTCTACGCTAGGAATAGCAGTGAATATATTGGTTCCAATGGTAGTGTTCCTGCTGCTAATTTTGTGCAGATGGTCTTTCAATGTTGCACCAATATTCTCTCGAACAGTGCCATGATGATGGTGTTGATAAGGGCAGGTGGAGCTCCTCCTATCACAAAAAAACAGTATACGCAAACAGATAGTTGCCCAGAGGTGACAAATAAACCATGCATGGTGAGAAGAGAATGTCCGTTAGATCTCTTTTGGGACATTAACTTTACCCACAACCATATCCGGAAAGTTATGTGGAACACTGGTTTGACTTATCTGGGGATGATGATTCTTGTTACCTCAAATGTACCCCAGAAAAATATGCCCAGGATGCGTGCAGAGTATGGGTTCCAAAAGAAGAGAGGAAGGGGTTAGTTCATAAAGTATTAACTAAAGGGGGGAATGTTGGGATGCACGTACAGCATTCAAGCAGGGTCAAAAGATTCAGACTAAGGAAAATCTTTTAGTGCATTAGAAAGTGAATGTGCACGGCAGCATGCGTGTAGGGATTACAGTTGGGAGCTGGCCATGTGATAGGTTTGCATATGAAAATATGTATTAGGCAACAAATGTATCTTTAAAGTTACAATTATAATTTTGATATATTTGTAATAATTGTTATTTTATAATGCACTTAATACTGGGGACTAGTTTCTAAGCATGAGCCCAGGATTGAAACCTGTGTTGCTATGCGTTGTCTTGCTTCCAAGACAAACGTGTTGTCTGTGAGCTATCCTGCCAGCCTAAAGTAGTTATAGGTTATAGTCTTTCTTCTGCTGGGGCCTCCCTCTGGAACAAAACATTTGATGATCGGTTATAGTGAGAATTTACAATAACGATTTTTAATGTATTTAATCTGGGGAATATAAAAATCGGCTTTTGCTCTCAGGTGATTCTTGAGAGATGCCTTAAAGAGAGAGCTGAAAAATGGGAATCCCAAATTAATGATGAAGTTAACTTTTTTCAGAGCTACCCCATTTAAAGAACAGAGTCTAAAGAGTTTTTTTGGGATTCATGTTTAAATCATTTTCCCTTGCAAGTATTTCATGGCAGCAAGGCAACCCAGTTTGGGTGCAATCAATCAGGGCAAAGTCATCGGCATAAGCCAACCAGCAGATTGTCAAATGTCTGATTTTTGGGGGAGCAAAGGAGACCGCTGTCAAGGATTTACTGACGGCCACATAAAGATTAAATAGAAAGGAGGCCAATATGCACCGATGTCTCAGACCATTATACGTCAGGATCTTTCTAGTCAGGGAACCCTCCTGATTTAGTCTTACTCTGACATGGGTGTCGTCATTTAGCAAGATGATCAATTTAAGGAGGGAATTCCCCACTGCCTTAGTTTTTTCCACAGTCTGGCTCTAATGGCAGTGTCAAAGGCACTAGATAAATCCAAAGCCACCATGTGTAACACTGGATACGTTCCCCTATTGACGGAGTGCTGAAGACATCCTAGCAGGAGACCATTCAGGCTGATGCCGTGAGATTTCCTGAAGCCTGTTTGAAAAGGTGAGAGTAGATCGTTACTGTTGACCCAGGACTGCAGATGCTTCAATATGATGGTCGCAGAAATGTTGCTATCGGAGTCCAAAATGGTAATAGGTCGATAATTTGTTGGAGACAATCTACCCCCCTTTTTATATATCAGGATTATATATGCAGTCCCCCAGCTGTCTGGGTAGATGTCTCTCTTTAAGATGTCATCAAAGAGACATTTGAGAATCACAGCCCACACCAATGGAGCACCTTTGAACAATTTGTTAGACGTTTTGTTGGAGCCCTGAGCTCTAGAGTCACTAGCTCCTTTGACGGCATCAGTATGTCCTGTAGTTCAACCGCAGTTGCCCCCTTTAACTCAAGGCCACTGCTACGTTCCGTAACAGTGCTGGAGCAGTCCAGGGGCAAACTTCCCATAGAGGTCTCCAAAATGTGTCACCCAATCGTTTTCTGAGATGGCATTGATATTTTCCCCTAAGCCATTCCCTTGAGCATTCATTATTGCCAAAAAAACAAGATTATTTCCTTTGACGGTGGTCCAACTTGACCTCGAAGTGTACCTGAACCATGTGTGCCTGATGGTTTCTGATCCAGTTTTTGTATTTCTGGCTGAGTGTTTTTATAGGGTTGGAACAATTCACACATCCTGGATCAAAGGTTTGTATTTCCTGAATCTGTTGCCTTAATTCCCTTTTTTATTTGGCAACGGCTTCATCAAATGTGTGTGTTTTGCTATAGTTAGATTTTGTTCTACGACCAGTTTTATGATTACCACTAGTGATTGGATCTAGAGACTCCCGCATTAAAGCTCCCAAATGTTCATTTGTGAATGTCCTCAGTTTCCATTCATAATCAGTGCAATCAATAAACCCTTGTATTTTATCATTCACATAACCTATCTTGTGTTGATTCCACACAATTCTGTTTTGAGTTGAATTAAGGAGTATAGGTTCTTCAAAACTATTACGTACATTCACTGGTAACCATTTGATTTCACATTTCAGTATACAGTGATCACTCCATACGGTTCTCAAATTTTCATAATATTTAAAAATAGCCAACAAGAAGGTTTCTAGGTGTTGGGAAGTATACTGAACATTTTGAACAGACACACACATATCCATATATGGAAGAAGTAAGCACTGCAAACCACTTAAAAGAAATCAAAAGAAATGTAGATTATATCCGTTTACATTGTCTAAACTCTGGAACCTACCGACATGCCAAATTTCAGGTTTGTCACATGTTGGGAAATATGATGAACATTTCGAACAGACACACACAGACATCCACATATGGCAGGGGGAAAACATTGCAGACACTTACAAAAATAAATAGAAAAATTTATATTTTATACGTATAACATTGTCTACACTATGGAACCTACCCACATGCCACATTTCAGGTTTGTAGCATGTTGGGAAGTATGCTGAACATTTCGAACAGACACACACACACATATCCACATATGGCACTGGTAAACCTTGTACACCGCTTATCTTATATACATTTTACATTGTATGCACCATGGAACCTACGCACATGCCATATTTTAGGTTTGTACCATGATGGGATGTATGCTGAACATTTCGAACAGACACACTCACATTTCTACATATTGCAGGGGTAAGTAAGCATTGCAGACCGCTTAAAGAAAATAATCTAAAAATGTATACTTTATAATTTTAACATTGTGTACACCATGGAACTTACCCACAATGCCAAATTTCAGGTTTGCTGCATGTTGTGAAGTATGCTGAACATTTCCAACAGACCCACAGAGACATATCAACATATGGCAGGGGAAAGCATTGCAGACCGCTTAGAAAAAGTATGAAAAATGTATATCTTATACTTTTTCCATTGTCTACACCATGGAACCTAACTACACGCCACATTTCTGGTTCTTAGCATGTTGGGAAGTATGCTGAACATTTTGAACAGACACACACACTTATCCACATATGGCAGAAGGGAAATCATTGCAGACCGGTTAAATTAATTGTGAAAAATGTATATCTTATACTGTTTCCATTGTCTACACCATGGAACATTAACACATGCAAAGTTTCAGGTTTGTAGCATGTTGGGAAGTATGCTGAACAGTTCGAACAGTCACACACACACACATATCCACATATGGCAGTGGTAAGCATTATAAACCGCTTTTCTTTTATACTTTCTACAATGGTCGACACCATGTAATCTACCCACATGGCAAATTTTAGGTTTGTGGCATGTTTGGAAGTATGCTGAATATTTTGAACAGACAATCTCATATATCCACATATGACAGGGGTAAGGATTGCAGACTCCTTAAAGAAAATAATGTAAGACGGTTTGTTATACTTTTTACATTGTCTATACCATGCAACCTACACATGTGTGAAATTTAAGATTTGTAGCATGTTGGGAAGTATGGTGAACATTTCAAACAGCCACACACACACATCCACATTCGGCAGGGGTACGCATTGCAGACCACTTAAAAAAATGCTTTCAGCCATTTATATCTTATACCTTTTACATTGTCTACAACGTGGAACCTAACCACATGCCACATTTCAGGTTTCTAGCATGTTGGGAAATATGCTGAACAATTCAATAAGGCACAAACACATATCCACACATGGCAGGGGGAAAGCATTGCATAACATTTAAGAAAATTGAAATATATATATATAGATATCTTATATTTTTTACATTGTCTACACCATGGAACCTATCCACATGCCACATTTGCGGTTTGTAGCGTGTTGGGAAGTATGCTGAACATTTCAATAATAAACAAATACATATCCCCACATGGCAGGGGGAAAGTAATGCAGAATATTTAAGAACATTGAAAAATATATATAGATATCTTATATTTTTAACATTGTCTACACCATGGAACCTACCCACATGTCAGATTTCCGGTTTGTATCAGGTTGGCAAGTATGCTGAACATTTCAAACAGACACACACATATCTACATATGGCAGTGATAAGCATTGTAGACTGCTTATCTTTTCTAATGTTTACATTGTCTATGCCATGGAACCTACCCATATGCCAAATGTTAGGTTTGGAGAATGTTGGAAAGTATGCTGAACACTTTGAACAGACACACACACACATCCACATATGGCAGTGATAAGCATTGTAGACTGATTATCTTTTATACTTTTTACATTGTCTAGACCATGGAACCTACCCACATGCCAAAATTCCGGTTTGTATCTGGTTGGAAAGTATGCTTAAAATTTCAAACAGACACACACACATATCCACATATGGAAGGGTAAGCATTGCAGAACGCTTAAAGAAAACAATCTAAAAATGTATATTTTATACTTTTTACATTGTCTACACCATAGAACCTACCCACATGCCAAATTGTAGGTTTGTAGCATGTTGGGAAGTATGATGAACATTTCAAACAGACAATCTCATATATGGCAATGGTAAGCATTGCAGACTGCTTAAAGAAAATAATCTAAACATTTATATGTTATACCTTTTACATTGTGTATACCATGGTACCTACCCACATGGCAAATTTCAGTTTTGTAGCCTGTTGGGAAGTATGCTGAACGTTTCGAACAGACACTCACACATCCATATATTGAAGGGTAAGCATTGCAGAAAGCTTAAAGAAAATAATCTAAAAATGTATTTCTTATACATTAAACATTGTCTACACTGTGGAACCTACCCACATGCGGAATTTCAGGTTTGTAGCATGTTGGGAAGTATGCTGAACGTTTCAAAAAGACATACACACATATCCACATATTGCAGGGGAAAAGCATTGTAGATAGTTTAAATAAAATAGAATCATGTATATCTCCTACTTTTTACATTCTCTACACCATTGAACCTACCCACATGCCTAATTTCAGATTTGTAGCATGTTGGGAAGTATGCTGAACATTTCAAACAGTCACACACACATATCCACATATGACAGTGTTAAGCATTGTAGGCCACTTATCTTTTATATATTTTACATTGTGTTGGGGAGGTGCTAGCACCTTCCTGTACCCCTCAAGCGCTTTACAATTAGGCAAGACTTCTAAGCACTATAGCACTGAGAAAGCTTTTTTCATGAAGATATAATCACATACAGACATGGGTGGTAACTAAATGAAGCTAGTTAGTATTTAAATATAAGGTACAAATAATTATTTAGCTGAATACATTTGGAAAACTGTTAAATTGCTGCCAGCTTTTCTCAAAGCATGTGAATGCAGCCTGTGCTAAAAATAGACTGCAGGCATTGCCTGGTGTCGGCTATGGCTGGCAGAGAGCATGAAGTAACTGAGCAGCTGTGTCCTGTCCATCAAAAGCCCACGAAGACTAAGAATAGGGGAGTGTACATGCTCATGCACACAATGCAACATTATGTATAAATTAAGTTTTAAGCAGAATTACTGAACCAGATCAAATATATGAATATTGAGTGAAGTGTTGAGAGTATTGCGGGAAGATGTGTTTATATATAACAGTTTATAATATAGAAAATGATTTTTAACAAAAGCTACAATGTATTCCTGCAGAGGCAGCAGTATGTTAAGTAGGTTGTAAACTGGCCATGCAAGAAGGGTGACTGCAGCATCGCTTTTAAGGAAGAAGAACCATTTTGGATGACCTATGCCAGTATCCAGTGACCAAGTTGAACATTATATAAAGGCGCCTGCTTGGCATTAGTCTGCAGGAGCCAGCCACGGAAGACAGAATGCTGGTCGGGGGAGCAGAGTCCTCTGCTCTCCCATCCTCATCCTTGTACAGACTAAAGTTGGTTATCCTTGCAAGATGAAGACACAGGGCCGTAATTCCCTAGAGGGGTGCATTTACGCTGGTGTGAGTTTGATTAGGGTACCTGTGCTTAAGGGGTACCCCTGTAAATTGGTCTACCTTTCAGTGGGGACCCTGACGTGACCTCAGCCTTCCCCCACACTTTGCGAAGCCTAGGCCTAGTCACCAGGAAAAGAGCTACGCCCATCTATAGTGCTCGGTCCTCTTAATCAAAAACCCCATGTATATTGAGCGACTTTAGTAGGCTCGTTTTAAAAGAAATCCTCTCTGCTCACTGAAGCTGGGCATGGCTCCAGAACGACAGGCCGGCTTCGTAACGGAGGAAACTCGAGTGAACAACACCCACGTGAGTATACTCTTGCAAGTGATAACAACAATGGAACATATATGTATTATATGGTGATGTGAATGGTATTATGGTGATGTGAATGGTATTAAGTTGATGTGAATGATACTATGGTGATGTGAATGATGCACAAGGTTAATGGAATAGATGGAATAGGACTTTTGGCGATATATTATGGAATAGGACTTTTGGCGATAAGGAATAGATTGGATAGAATAGATTGGATAGGATTTCAGGTAATGTGTTAAGTAGTAGATTGGATAAGAGGTGGGTTATGCATTGAAATTGTCACATATTTTTGTTTTTCTACTTTTTATAATGGAAGAAGGGAACCTCAGCGTATAAGAACTGGAAAGTAAGGGATCCTCAGCCTTAATAGGTTGAGAAGGTAGTACAACCCATTATTCCTCTATGATGATAGAAGCAATGGGATCCTCAGCACATTATAAAATGCTGGGAAGGTAGTATTACAAAAAGCAGTGGCTCAGTAAGGAATGGGCTTTTAGTCAATTAGCTTTTATAATTTCTCTTGCTATCTTTTGTAGTAAAAAAAGGAATGAAGGTGGATGAGTCACGGTGGGTGTGTGTATGTGTGAAATCAAAGTGGAAAAGTATGAAATCAAAGTGGGAAAAGTGTAAAGGGGTGGGGGAAAAGTAGATTGATCTGTATCTTTGTGTAAAAAGCTGAAGCATACATAGCAATAGGGTTTAAGTGAAGCATTAGGGACGCACGCAAAATTATGGAGGAAGAAACTCCAATATAACACATGCATAGGGTTCTGCCACTGTATTGTGACAGAATAAATAAACAATGGATAGTAGAAAAAAAGGAAGAGGGGACGTCCTGCTCCTGGCCAGAGCAGGGATCCCATAACAGAAACATGCTAGACAAAATGCCCATCTTTGTAGCAGCAAAATATGAAGGGAACAAGTCCCAAAAAAGAAAAGAGATTCTAGATCTCTGGCAATTAGTTGAGGATATGGAAGATCAGAAAGGTGAAAAAGAGATCCAATCTAAGGAGATATACCCCGTAACGCCTAAACCTGCAGTAGGTATACAAACCCAGTCTATAAGACTCCAGTGGTAGAGAGAGTGTCAACATGATTATCAGGATTAGCAACCGGGGGGGAACTCAAGAGCTTTTGTACCTCCATATAGCCTTTCCACAAACGCTAATATGCCCGTACCATTGGTGTACCCAGAGGGTCCACAAGTAGACCTAGACAACGAGGTAAGAACATTGCGGGAAAGGTTAGTTAGGTTACAAGAACCTGAAGAAGTATCACCGGAAATAAGGGTACCAGTACAGAAAATAGGGGATAGGAAGTCAGAAGATTTTTTGTTTAGCTTTAATTTGTTTAATTTGTTTAGGGGCAATAAGAAATGTTTGTGTTGAAAAAGATGATGGGCAGAGGGTCTGGACGGTCCTGGGACAAGAAGTAGAACAAGGAAGGGATAATGGAGGGGAAGATCAAGGTGGTAGAAATAATGAAGAGGCAGGGCAAGAAGATCATCAAGGAGAGGAGGAAGTGAGAAACCCGTCCCTGCCACAAGAGGCAGTCAGGAGGGACAGACTAAGAAATAGATCAGACAAAATCAGAAGAAAAAAGGGGTAGAAGACAAAATAGATATTCAGATGCCTCTTATACATAAAGGAGTAGGGATAACGCAGTATATGCCATGGCCTCAAATGGACAAAAATCATTTGATTAAAACTCTCCCCAAGGTTATAGCCAGAGCTAATAAATGGATCTATGAATTTGAAAAACAAACAGCAGGGGTAGCCTTAGCATTAGGAGAGTTGGGGACCAGGCTGGGGACATATGGGCAAGGGCAATGAACATGATGGAGCAGCCTTTGATGAGGTAAGGCCAAGGGTATGGGTTGCCCTATGAAGGATGTACCCAGATACCCCTGACTTACATTCTTTAATGCAGTGCACACTGGGTCATGAGGAGTTACAGGAAATGTGGAGAGTTGAGACAGTACCATTTTTCTATTTTATTGTAAAGAGGGGATTAACAAAAGAGGTCCAGAATGCACTAGATAAAATTGTGGAATTGAAGCCAAAGGGTGGGTAGAGATACAAAGTATAATAGTCCACAATTGTAAGAGAATCAAGGAGCGGGACAGCGGCAAACGGACAAGGCAAAACTAGTAGGAAAGAAACTAAGTAACGTTGTCGTCTAAGCACCAGTGACGGCACCGGCTCAGGGGGAAACAAATTGGGAATGCCACAATTGCGGCACTATGGGGTGAAGGAGGACAGGGACAATGGTGTGGGGGGACAGTACCCCAACCAACAGTGGCAGTATGAAGGAGCACCAAGGTGAAAATGAGGATTTCGAGGAACAAGTGCAGGTGGCTTTGTGGGGATAGGGCCTTGGGGAGGAGGAATGGGAACATCACAGTGCCGGTATTGCGGGAAATGGGAACAGGCATGGGATGAGATTTAATTATGGGCCATCACCTCCAGGGCAGGCATTCCGAGGGCCTCAAGGAAGGAGACAACAGCAATTTGGCGAGGGGGTCAAAATCAGTTCCCTTATGGGGCTGACATGTAAGGGCAACATGGGTAACAACTACAGCAGAGTGCAGAAACACAGTTTAAAAGGGTGGTAGGGGGAACAAGCGCCCCATTCCACAGAGTTGCAATGACAGGGCGGCCCTTTTTCATTCCCCGGGACAAATATCTATTCTGAGTAGGACAGCCCACAGAAAGCACTCGCATGTCCAATCCTATTGATAACCGCACGCCCTGAAGAGGAGCCCTTGGTGGAGGAGGAAATAGGAAACAGGCGATTTATATTTATGGTAGACTCAGGTGCAACCAAATCATGCATCATGAAGGGGAACTTTCCATTATCAGGTGAAACTCTTTACAAGCAGGGATTCTCTGGGGCTATTTCTACAGTTCCATGCACCGAGGAGCTGGATATGGAAAGTGGGAGGGGAGGTAGTACAAGCCCCCTTGTTATATTCAGAGAGTTCCCCCGTGAACGTGTTGGGTAGGGATCTGCTCAGCACACTAAATAGAACTATATCATTCACAGATCAAGGGGTAGTGTGTTCCACTCCATGGATGTGTGTAGCTCAAGCAATAGTAATAACCAATGCAATGGCGAGGGATACAGTAGTATATGGGGTTCCTGTGGTCCCAGATATATTTATCTATGGTATAAGAGTATTAGTAAAAGCAGTGCCTCAAATTGTGACAAAATGTTGGCAAGTACCTACAGATTTTATTTTCCAACCCCTGGTGCCACCCGAGATGGTGGCAGGGACAATATTGTCATTAGATTTATAAGGACAAGTAGTATCAGACAAAAGAGCAGTCCTGATTGGAACAGACCATGTTGGGTGCGAGTGGCGCACAACATTATATATAGACTGGACAGTGTAATTAAAGAAAATGGCTGATGAGGAGTTATTTGAGGACAGTGAACAAAATGGGGAGATAATTTTGGGAATTTGCATCCCCTGTGATATCATGGTGCAGTATAGGGAGGTACAGTGCCCCCTTATGGCAGTGGTAACTCAGAAGTTTACATTTTTTGGGGAGGACATGCGATATGTGCCAGCACAATTATGGACTGTTAATCCACATGTTGTTGGGTTACTGATAGATGTGTCCCTAGTACAGATTACATTGAAGTCAGGTGCTTAGCACAATCATCCAGTATGTGTGTGATTGGTTGGTATGTAGTGAAAATGAACATAAGTGCAGGAGGGATTCTGTTGCATTATTGTAATTGCTGGCTCACAAAGGGTTCAAGGCAGACAAAAAGAAGCTACAATACTGCCAACAGGAGGGACTATAATTTTTTGTAAACAGGTAAAAATATATTACCAGATAGGGCGGCGGCAGTATGCACCGGCCCTAGGCCCAGTACTGTGAAGGAAATCTAGCAGTTTTTGGGTTTATGTAATTATTGTAGGGCATGGATACTAGACGACGCAGTCTACACAAGGCCACTGTTACAAAGTCTCAGGGAAGGACAGAGGACTTAAAAGTACATTTAAATGGACTGACAAAATGACTAGACAATTTGAGGACTTATGCTATTTGCACGGCCCCTGTTTTAGCAACTACGGATTATATACACGAGTTTTATATATTTTCCCACTCTGATGAACGGCTCATGCATTGACAGAAGGATCAATATTATATGTTGGTGGGTCACAAATAATTGACCAGGGGACGGGACGGAAGCACACAGGGACAGTAGTGGCATGCGGTAAAGGGGGGGAGAAATAGTGACCACCCCTGTAGAAAGCAAGACCATAGTTTCATACACAGCATTACCCATATTACAACTTTAACCTTTTTATCTGAGGAACTGATCAGCCCCAGGTTTGAAGGTCCATATGAGGTGGTCTGTAATCTTCTCGCCGTCCGTATGAAAGAGTTAGATATTGGGTTAATCTCTCGGATGTCCGAAGAGCACCTGAGACAAGGCAAAGTTTAGTATGGGCACAGCCAAAGAAGAGACATTTTTGAGGATCCATGCAGGGTGGTGTGCAGTGGCACACGCCTGATTTTTTCTTTCTTTTTTTTTCATTTTTTATTGTTTTTAAAAAAAATCTTTTTCAATTATTTGAAGGTCCAGAACCTGGACGCCCTGGTGGAAAAGGGTCTCTCTTTCTCCCTCTCCCTCCTTCTCCATCTCTCTTCCTCTCCCTCCCCTCCCTCTCGCTCTCTCTCTCTCTCTCTCTCTATCTCTCTCTCTCCCCGTCTTTCTCCCTCTCTTTGTCTCTCCCTCTCTCTCCCTCTCCTTCTCTCTCTCTCTCTCTCTCTCTCTCTCTCTCTCTCTCTCTCTCTCTCCCTTTTTCTCTCTTTCTCTCTCGTTTTCTCTCTTTCTCTCTCTTTCGTTCTCTTTCTTGATAACCTTTTTTCTCCTCTCCATGGATAAGCAACGATGGCTGACCAACCTCTATGTTATGTAGGGATAAAGTTAAAATACATTACATTTGTTTTAGAAATTATGTAGTGCCTCTTTTTAGTACTATGTTGTTTTGTATGACACTGGTTGTGGTTGTTGGAGTGGACGAAGGAATGCCCGTTATATGGGTGGCCATATAAAAGGGGGCGGGGAGGCGGGTGGACAGTTGGAAGAAAATGCTAATATGTCTATAAAAAAGGAAATACAAAATGGCTCACTTTTTGCCGCCCATCCCTACAAGTTTTCTTATACGAATGAAACGGGAAGTATGAATGATGTATGATTTATACAAGGGGTTGGGCTTTGAAACTATTTCTGACATCGAGACTGTAGAAACATTGAATAGCTGGTACTCTGATATGCGCATTACAGGAAGGAATATAATCAATATTATCCCGCACACATCAGGGGCTCCTAAGGTTTTAGTTCCACATGCAGTCCCAATTACAGAGGCAACATGCTTGATACATCTTGCACTGTAGGGGATAAAGGGCACATTCCGGGCACACAGTGTGCAGTTGAGGAGCATTGATCCATACCCAGCCTTATGCAATGGCAACACAAAATACCGCCAGTGTCTAAAAGTACCATATTTTTCCTTGGGAGGTTACTCAAAGGACAATGACAAATGGCAGGGCACCACAGTGATGTGCCTGGCAGATGGGCTGATCGAGTACAGTGGAGAAGCAATATCCCAAATAGAGACTATGTGTGCGCAAATATGGTCCCAGCACATCACAAGGCTGACATGGATTGCATCAATGAAGAAGCCAGTGCAAGGACATAGAGCCAGAGGGCCTCATTACAACCTTGGTGCTAAGTGCACCAACTTTACCACCATGGTGTAAACTCTGTTTACACCATGGTGGATGGCGGATTTACCGCCCCATTCCAAGGTGAGTGGGGCGGTAAATCCCCATTTCCCATTTTCCCTTCCCCATTCCCATTTTTGCCCCATAGGGCATAATGGGAGTGGGGAAGGCGCTAATTACGCCGCCGTAAATTACGGCGGCGTAATTAGCACCATGGCAGGTTAGCGCCATGGATTTTAACGCCTGCTAAAAGCAGGCGTTAAAATCAGAATCAGGCATTAAGGGTTAACGGTGGCGTTAACCCTTAACGCCTGAGTTGTAATGAGGCCCAGAGACTCAATGAAGGAACAGTTCTTGGAGGCACAAACACACAGTGCAACCACACTCCTGTGATCCCTGATATGACAAAATGTACAGCAGCGGTGATGGATTACTACTGGGTTTGTGGCCGACAAGCCTACCTGTACCACCTACCGTCTTGGAGGGGCAAGTGTTCACTGGCCACTCTGCACTCAGTGCTAGTAGTATTCCTGGTAGAAACATGAAGGGAGAAGAAATGCCTATCGAGGTGCCAACAGTCACTCTAGCATTTAAGAAGCAGAAAGAAGCTTGCAGATCACACAAGAATTTGGTATGCTTTCAGAAAAAGGACAATTTCAACGGCAGGGAAGAAAGAAGATATCAAACTATCTCAAAAAACTGTTCCGCACTGCTCAGAGGCATAACTGACGAGTATCTGCCTTTTAGCTCAGCAGAGACTTTCTTTTTTATCTTTTTTGGCTCCTTGGGTACAAGCAGCTGCTGCACTTTTATACCCCCAAAGGATGCTGAGAATGGGTCACTATCCCACATCATCAAGGCGGTGCACAATCTAGGTGTTCAAATGAAGAAAGAAGGTGGAGTTCAGAACACAGATTGGCTATTGCTTGCCTTTGATTGGGTCATGTCATGGCTGGGGGCAGTAGTAAAACTACAGGTGCCTGTGATCGTGTTCTTTTTGGTTCACTTCTGCACATGCAAATTGGGTCTCTGATGATGTCTTCATATAGTCCCTGGTAGTGCAAAGATGATGGTATCAATTGGGGGATCTAAAACACCTTTTCATTCAATAAACAACAAAACTCAAACTAATATTTCTAGGGCTTTCAACCATTTATATCTTATACTTTTTACATTGTCTACACCGTGGAACCTACCCACATGCCAAATTTCAGGTTTATAGCATGTTGGGAAATATGCTGGACATTTCGAAACAGACACAGACACATATCTACATATGGCAGGGGGAAAGCATTGCAGAACACTTAATAAAATTGAAAAATGTATAGCTTATACTTTTTACTTTGTCTACACCATGGAACCTACCCACATGCCACATTTCAGGTTTGTAGCATGTTGGGAGGTATGCTGAACATTCCAATAAGACAGAAACACATATCCACACATGGCAGGGGAAAGGCAATGCAGAACATTTAGAGAATTTAAAATATATATAGATATCTTATATTTTTTACATTGTCTACACCCTGGATCCTACCCACATGCCAGATTTCCAGGTTGTGTCAGGTTAGAAGTATGCTGAACATTTCGATCTAATAAATATAAGGGTGCCTGGATATTGTCTATGATCCTCCATGTGAGCATACATATAAACAAAAGTAGGGTATCGACCACTAGAAAGGAGATGGCATTTTATGTGAAGTATTCATTGCTTTTGTGTAAAATAAAGGATATCTCGGAGATTAATGGAATTATTTGCGCCGAAAAACAGGGATTTGTACGCCATTCTGCCCGCAAATCCCCATTTGTTAAACAGGGATTTGCGGGCAGAATGGCACACAAGTTCCAGTTTTTTGGGGGAAATAATTCCATGAATCGGCCCCTATATTTTGCTAATATTTTGGAAAATTGAACTATATCCCTGTAATCTCCTTTCTAGTGGTCCATACCCTACTTTTGTTTACATGTATGCTGAACATTTCGAACAGACACACACACATATCCACATATGGCAGTGATAAGTATTGTAGACCGCTTATCTTTTATACTTTTTATATTGTCTACACCATGGCACCTACCCACATGCCACATTTCCGGTTTGTATCCGGTTGGGAAGTATGCTGAACATTTCGAACACACACACACACCTATCAAAATATGGAAGGGTAAGCATAGCAGAACAATTAAAGAAAATAATATAAAAATGTATATGTTATACTTTTTACAATGTCTACACCATGGAACCTACCCACATGCCAAATGTTAGGTTTGTAGCATGTTGGGAAGTATGCTGAACATTTCGAACAGACATACACACATATCCACATACGGCAGTGATAAGCACTGTAGACGGCTTATCTTTTATACTTTTTACATTGTGTTGGGGAGGAGCTAGCGCCTTCGTGCACCCCTCAAGCACTTTACAATTAGGCAAGACTTCTAATCACTATAGCAATGAGAAAGCTTTTTTCATGCAAATATAATCACATACAGACATGGGTGGTCACTAAATGAAGATAGGTAGTATTTAAATATAAGGTACACATAATTATTTAGTTGAATATATTTGTAAAACTGTTAAATTGTAGTTAGCTTTTCTCAAAGCACGGTGATTGCAGCCTGTGCTAAAAATAGACTACAGGCATTGCCTGGTGTCGGCTATGGCTGGCAGAGAGCACGAGGTAACTGAGCAGCTGTGTCCTGTCCATCAGATTAAGAATAGGGGAGTGTACATGCTCATGCACACAATATAACATTATGTGAAAATGAGGTTTTAAGTGGAATTACTGGACCAGATAAAATATAAGAATATTGAGTGAAGTGTTGAGCGTATGGTGGGAAGGTGTGCTTATATATAACTGTTTATAATATAGAAAACGATGCTAAACAAGAGCTACAATGTATTCCTGCAGAGGCAGCAGTATGTTAAGTAGGTTGTAATTTGGCCATGCAAGAAGGGTGACTGCAGCATCCCTTTTAAGGAAGAAGAACAGTTTTGGATGAGCTATGCCGGTATCCAGTGACCAAGTTGAACAGCATATAAAGGTGCCTGCTTGGCATTAGTCTGTAGGAGCCAGCCATGGAAGACAGAATGCTGTTCGGGGTGGGGGGGTTTGAGTCCTCTGTCCCCATCCTCATCTTTGTACAGATTAAAGTTGATTATCCTTGCAAGATGAAGACTCATGACCTTAATTCACTGGAGGGGTGCATTTACTCTGGTGTGAGCGTGATTAGGGGTACCTGTGTTTAAGGGGTAGCCCTGTTGGGCTGGTTGTAGATCAATTGGTCAAATCTAAATGGTCGACATGACAAATGGCATTTTTTTTTGTTTTTTCACGTTTTTTTGTTTTTTTTGGGGGGATCCCCAGTCCCCCTTTTCTTTGCTAAAAACACATTTTTTCCCTAAATGAAAAACTAAAAAATATATATATATAAATAAAAAAAATGTGATCATTTGTCCTGTCGACCAAATTGTGTCAACCATTTGTCTGTCGACCATTTGACTAGACACCAGTTGGGCTACCTTTCAATTGAACCTACCCACATGCCAAATGTTAGGGTTGTAGCATGTTGGGAAGTATGCTGAACATTTTGAACGGACACACTCACATATTCACATATGGCAGGGGTAAGCATTGCAGGCCGCTTAAAGAAAATAATGTAAACATTTATATGTTATAGCTTTTAGATTGTCTACACCATGGAACCTACCCACATGCCAAATGTCTGGTTTGTAGCATGTTGGGAAGTATGCTGAACGTTTCAAACAGACACACACACATATCCACATATGGAAGGGTATTGAGGTGGTGGCCCCTGCAGCAGCACATGTCTAGGGAACTTGGTGTGGGTACTCAGCAAGGAATATGGGTTAGAAATAAGGCAGGAGTAAGGAATACGATTGGGATATGGGTAGACGGGATACCATATATACTTCTAATTGTATCTTTGAATCTGCTGCAGGTGGTTGAGACCAAGTGATGGAGATACATATTCTATATGGCAAGATCATATGTAATGGGTTACATAGCAAGAGAGGTATGGGTAATAGACATCAGAGTAAAGTGTGTGCAACTCTGCCATGACACTATGTGGTGATTATTGGTGGGGCAAAACTGATGGACTACAAGGACTGATATAGACCTCTAATGGTGACAGGGAAGTAAGGATAGTACCTTGGTGATTGTACAGGATATAGTTAAAGGAAAGGAATGGGTAGATGTCTTATAAGCGATTGTCAAATGAATCTAGGATATTTATGGAATGATATTGAAACTCATTATCACCTTGCGAAGGTCGCCGGGTGTAATGTTAGGTTTAATCTATATGTGTTTTGATAATTATGTGTGTTTGTCCTTTTTATTTGTTGTCTTGTGGGCACATGTACAACTCGTGCTATTTGAGCCCCCTCACATCCTATACAAGGGATGGGTTTTGAATTAAGTGGTTAGATATATCTCAGGAAGGGACTGCAGACGGGTGAATTAAATGTATGTTCATGGAATGTTAAAGGTCTCAACATCCCAAGGAAGAGAAAAGAGGTGCTCACCAGATTGAAGAGGGAAAAGATAGATATTGCCCTTGTTCAGGAGACTCATCTGCTAGATGAGTCAAAGCATCTCCTCAAGAGCAAATTGTATACAAGGGCTCTTTTGAACTGTTGAACTTGTTTTTGAAATCAAGAGGCGTAGGTATTCTGTTACGCAAAGGTCTGAATTTGAAGATGGAGAAAGTAGTGATGGGTGAGGAAGGGAGGGTAATTCTGATTGATGCTAAATATGAAGGGAGATTAATTACAATAGGGTCTATTTATGGGCTCTGTAGTAGTGGAAGCTCCTTCTTTAAGAAGATGTTAATGCTTTTGAGAGAAATTAATGGGGCATACACAATCCTAGGGGGTGATTTTAACTGTGTTCTTGATGGAAAAATTGATCGTTCTGCACAGTGTAGATATACGTTTTTAAACAAGGAACCAAAAGAGGTACCCACGCTGGTGACAGTCCTAATTTCTGTCAGTTGTTTTATATGAATCTCCATATAAGTACAAGGTATATGCTTTCAAAGAAAGTCACAGGAACAAAAACCAAAGAATAGAGTCCTGAGAGTACAAAAAATAAATGTATTATTCAAAACACATTTTGTTATTCAAATTACTTCTTACACAAGTTAAGGAAAAATATCAGAAGAAGAAAAAAAAGACATAAAACATAGCATTCATCGTATATACATAAGTACACCAAGAGTGGTATATTCATCAAGGAGTAGTTTGGATAGTTTTCAATAGCTTAATTAGATAGAAATATCCACACAGGAAACAAATTGTTCCTGTGGACTAGGTATTACCAGGGTGTATAAAAAATTACCCTAGTAGGTACAAGCAAAATCATTCAATTAACTTGGTTTATAAGGTTATCTGCCATATGGTTATCTGCCGTGTAGATATACAGCAGAGAGCACGAGTAAGGCATTTAATGAATTTTTACAAGGTCTAGATCTGGTTGATGTTGATTGTTGGAGGTTTATGCACCCGGGGGAGAGAGGGTTCTCCTTTTATTTGCTGATCCATGATTCTCATTCAAGGATTGACTACTTCGTGATTTTGGAGAGACTGGCTGAAAAGGTCCAAAATGTGGACATTAAGGAAAGAGAGATATCAGATCACTCGTTGATGACGATGCAAGTGAATATGGGGTTGGAAAGCTCAGGACTTTCAAAGTGGCGCCTAGAAACCTACATATTACAAGAACAAGCAGTGATTGAATCGCTAGAGGAATTCACCAAAAACTTCTTTGATATAAATGGGGGCTCATCTTCCGATGTTATAGTCTGGGATAGCTATCAGACAGCCGTAAGGGGGGAACTAATTAATATTACGTCCCGTGCAAGGAAAAAGGGAATGGCTGAGCTTAAGAGGTTTGAAAGTAAGTTGGGTGCAGCCCAAAAAAAGTATGCAGTATCAAAAGTAATGAGGACAAGATGAATGTGGGAAGGTTGAGGGAGAGCTTTAAACAGGAAATGGATATTCAATATGAGAAAGGCATGTTCTTCATGAGACAGAAGTTATGGGAGCAAGGGGATAAAAATGGTAGGTTGTGAGCAAATAGGCTACATGGTCTAACAGAGAGTTCTTTTATCCAGAAAAAAGAAGGGGAAAGTGGAGAATATAAAACTAAAAAAGGGATATATGTGAGAGTTTTAGGACATTTTACGAATCTTTGTATGAGGAAGAACAATTCCCAACATCTCAGGGTATGGACACATCTTATCATACCAAGGTTAAACGATAATCAATCAGCGAATGTTGACGGTCCCATTACAGAGGAGGAATTACTGAGAGCTATCAAACAGCTCAATAAAGGTAAGACACCAGGCTTGGATGGCCTCCCGGTTGAGTTTTACCAGGCATTGAGTGGGGTGCGGGTGCTGTTCTTGTGCACACTGTTTAATGGTTTCATGAGAGATGGGGTAGTTTGTCCCACAATGAGAGAGGCTTGCATTGTAGTGCTTCCAAAACCAGGCAAAGATTGCAAAAAATGTGAAAACTACAGGTCGGTTTCATTATTGAATGTTGACCTTAAGCTATTTACAAGGATAATGACTAATCGGCTTGATGCATGCATTGGTGACTTAATCAGTAGCTCCCAGGTTGGCTTTATGAGAGGTAGCTATGGGTATTACCATAGTAGAACACTAATAGACATAATGGGACTACCATAGGAAAAGATCCAGGATACTTTATTAATTTTTATGGATGCAGAAAAGGCCTTTGATGGGGTCAACTGGGCTTTTCTTTACCACACTCTTAAAAATGGGATTTGGAGACACATTTATATAAGTTATTAGAACACTGAACTCATCAATTAGTGCAAAGGTCTGGGTAAACTATGTTATGTCTTCTACATTTTTACTGTCTAGAGGTACTAGACAAGGATGCCAATTGTCACCATACTAACTTAGCCTTGGAAACGCTCCTTGCCTACATAAAACAAGAGCAGAGTCTTCATGGACTTAAATTTGTGGATAGCAAAGTTAAAATTTTGTGTTACGCAGATGACATGACTATTATCTTAACAAACCCAACAGAAGGATGTGAAAAACTTAAATGTATGTTTAGTGAAGTTGGACTGTTATCTGGCCACCAGATAAATTGGGAAAATCAGTGGTCTTCCCTCTAGATGTTGGACAACCCAAGAATGTTTTGGGCTCCTGGAATTGTCAATGGGAAGTGGGTACAATTAAGTATTTGGGTGTTTACATGGTCAGAGACTTGAAAAGGATGGCAGAATACAATGTTTCAAAAATATTGGAGAAAATTAAAAGAGACATTTTAAAATGGGGTCAATTAAAGCTAGGACTATGGGCCAAAGTAAATGCAATAAAAATTGTACTTCTACCAAAGGTGCTCTACGTCATACAGTCTATACTGCTGAAGTTCACAAAAAGGTCATCCTTACTATTGATAAAGATTTTCAATGGTTTCTCTGGGAGGACGGTAACAGAACAAAGGTTCTCAAATATATTTTAACATGTTCTGTAAAGGAAGGGGGATTTGGGTACTGCAACCTAATGAATTACTGCACTGGGTTTGTCCTTAAGAAATCAACATTTTATTTTTCTGAAGTAAATAATTATGTTCCCAAGTGACATGTCATTGAAAATGCACAATCCTCGCCTTATGCTCTGAGTGATATGTACTCAATGTCCAAAATGGCAAACTCTGCAGTAAGGCTACCTACTATGAATACAACTAGGGAGGCATATCAAAATGTTATGATAAATAGAGGGGAAAACATCTGGATATATTACGACGCATCTTTGTGGCATAACACATGGCTGCAAATAGTACTAAAACTTTATGTTGGAAGACTAGGATTAAAAAGGGCATACTTAAAATATGTGACGTATGGGAAAATGATCACATGATTGCATGTGATCAACTGAGAGAATCCTTCCAGATTGGGGTTAGGGAACGTGAGCGTTATAGGGTTTTAAATACTCTTTTGATAGAAAGGAAAGGAATGTTGGGTGACACCATGAGAGAGAGAGACCCTCAGTATGTGAGATTATTCGATCTATCCCATGTGCTGTGTCCACATATATGAAACTAATGCCAATGGAGAGGTCAAAAATGGAGGCATGGGATAAACTTCGTCAGGCTTGGATGGAAGATCTTGGCATAGATATTCCTATTGAGGAATGGGAGCATTTGCTTTATATAGGGGTACAGACAAAAATGGACCTGGGGCTCAGGTATGTTAGACAAAGAATCATATTTCACAAATAATCAGAGTTAGAGATCACATATGGAGTCCTTCAATGTGTTATTACACACTCGTGAAACAAATAACAGAATTCTTGAACTATTAGGGCAACCCAATCTTAAACCCTTAGTTGTTTCTTTAACAATACAATTTCTTCATATTTTACATATTTTACAAGATGCTTCATTACGGCTTTGGCGGTAGCCATGCCGCTATTGGTGGCATGGCTGCCACCGAAACTGGGTCTGGGTTCCTTGAATGGGAAATTACTGGTCCATTCCGAGTTTGGAGGGCCTGATAATTCCCCTTACAGGGAACCCGGGCCCAGACCTTCCCCATTCCCATTTGAACCCCCATAGGGCTCAATGGGAATGGGTGCAGGGAGCTAACAATGGGCCGATTACGACCGGCCCTTGTTAGCTCCCTGGACCCCTCGCGGGGACCAGTTCCCCCCCCGTCCTGAAGAAGGCCACCCTCACAAGAGGCTTCAAGAAATAGCTTCACTTGGCCGAAACATTATAGTGTCCACCTCCTTGTTATAATGTTCTGTATTTTATGTCACATTGTGTATTGTTTGGTACTCCAGATTTGCATCATGCTGTGGAGAGCACACGCTTATATGTAAATACTGTATCACGAATTATAGAACTTGTGCATTGTTTGAGTTGAATACTTTTGGATCTAATTGGATGGTACAAAGTGGTACTACCACATTGTCAAATTGAAAAAAATGTCAGTTTTTGGCTTTGTCTTGTAAAATATGTAAAATATGAAGAAATTGTTTTGTTAAATAAACAACTAAGGGTTTAAGATTGGGTTGCCCTAATAACTCAAGAATTCTGTTATTTGTTTCACGAGTGTGTAATAACACATCGAAGGACTCCATATGTGATCTCTCACACTGATTATTTGTGAAATGTTATTATGTACCCACATGGGCATATCAGGACCTAGCCAGGCACTCTTTTTTCGCTTATTGTTAGACAAAGGATCCTTTGCAGACTATATTGGACGCCATCAAGAATGGTCAGGTTAGGACTTTTGGAAGCTGATACCTGTTGGGGTTGCGGTTGTGGTGGAGGTACCTTAATGCATATGCTGTTGGTGTGTTCTAGAGTATCCACCTTTTGGAATGAAGTTTTAGATAGATTAGACATTGTGGTGGGAGAGTCTCCGCCGCGTTCATTCAACTCAACGATTTTGTTATCAAACAGAGGAAGAGGGGATAAGGCCAGAGTAAGAACAGATTGGATTAATAGGGTTTTGGTAATGGCGGCAAAGCAAATACTAAGAGTACTGAAGTCGAGGAGTTTGGAAGTCGAGGAAAAAGCCAAATGTGGATGAATGGATGTTAGATGTTCGAACCTTATCGAACTATGAAAAAGTGATGTTATTAAAACAAGGGAGAGATGGGCATTATTCTCGAATTTGGGGATGTTTTAATGAATTGTACAGTTAAAAGCCAAGGACCATGTGTATTATCTTCTGTATATATTAATTAGGGGGATAGTGTAAATATTATTTGGAGTTGTCTGTTGTGCCTGTCAATGATGTGTTGTCTATTGTAAGTCAAAGGTCTAAAAATTGGTTGTGAAATGGAGATTTGCAATTGTTAATGAATTTTCAATTTCATTAATTTAGGAACGGTACTGCATGATTATTAGTGGATTTGTGTATTTTGCAATCTAGATGTAAAGTCATGATGTTATGAACATGTTGTAGGTCTGTTCTTTGTATGTTTATTCCAAAACAATAAATACAATTGATAAAAATAACTCATTTTTTTTTAATACATTTTATACTTTCAACCTTGTGTACACTGTGGAACCTACCCATATGCCAAATTTCAGGTTTTTCACATGTTGGGAAGTATGCTGAACATTTCAAACAGACACACCCACATATCCCCATGTGGCGGTGGTAAGCATTGTAGACTCCTTGAAGAAAATAATCTAAAAATGTGTATTTTATACTTATTACACTGTGTATACCATGTACCTTACCCATGTGCCACATTTCAAGTTTATAGCATGTTGGGAAGTATGCTGAACATTTCAAACAGCCACATACACATATCCACATTTGGCAGGGGTAAGCACTGCAGACCACTAAAAAACATTTCTTGTTACATTTATATCTTATACCTTTTACATTGTTTACACCATGGAACCTACCCACATGCCACATTTCAGGTTTGTAGCATGTTGGGAAGTATACTGAGCATGTCAAACAGACACACACACACATATCCAGATAAGACAGCGGTACGCATTATCTTTTATAATTTTTATATTGTCTACACTGTGGAACCTACCCACATGCCACATTTCCGGTTTGTTGCATTTTGGGAAGTATGCTGAACACTTCAAACAGACAGACTGTCATGATCCCTGCTTCCAAGGGGTCAGGACTTGCCCCACGACCTTGGAAGCAGGCCCATAACTCTGATCCCAGGAACCAGCCAGTCCCGATTGGGACCTTTTGGACCTTGTCCTGGCGTCAGTGGCACCAGGCTCATGATGGTGACCGGTCCCGGCACTGGAAGCGCCGGGCTCATATCTCATATTAGGTAAGAGTGCTTGGTGGACCTACCTGTAGCAGACCATGCTGCTTACTTACCAGCTAACTGGTCTCCTGATCCTTTTCTGCCTGGGACTACTTTTCTGTCTGGGTGGAGCAGGAGCCACTCCCTGGAAGCAGAACACAGGAACTCTTCTAGAAATCTGGAACTCTTTTCTTACCTGGGTGGGGCCGTGGAAGAAGACGCCTAAGCACTACGGAAGGCTATTTAAATCACACCCGATTGGTTTCACGTGCTTCGCGTTATTCTGCATCTGCAGCAGGACGCTCACCGTGTCAGAGCGAACAGACGATTTGGCTAGACAATTGCTGCAAGCCCAAGCTGGACAAACTCCTTTACCAACCCCAAGTGGGGGCCACGCTCCTCCAGCTTCCTCGAATCCGGTGCAAATCAATCTACCAGGAAATATACCTTTGGCTCCGCCCGAACGCTTTTCAGGTGATCCGAAAAGGTTTGCTGTGTTCTTCAATCAATGTCGCTTGCACTTTTTGTGCAGACCCGCCGCTTTTCCAACGGACCAGGCTAAAGTGGCCTTCGTGCTCTCTTATCTCAGTGGCAGTGCCGCAGATTGGTCTGTTCCTTTAGTGTCTCAAGATGACCCCATTCTCCATAACTTCCAGGACTTCCAAGCCAGTTTGGAGAAACTGTTCGCAAGGCACTATCAGGGACAGGCCTTGGACAATGAACTTCTTTCACTACGACAGGGCAATCAAGATCTTCTGACTTATATTGCATCCTTTAACAGACTAGTGGTGGAAACCGGATGGCCGGAGGATAAGAGGATCACACTGTTGTACAGAGGTCTGCGTGGGGAATTAAAAGACGTTCTGGCTCAAGTGGTAAATCCTCCACAAGACTGTTCTGAATATATCGATCTGGTAGTGCAATTGGATCATCGTCTACAGAATCGGAAAGCCGATCGATCCAGATTTGAAACCCGACTTTTTTCAAGGCCACAAAGTTCTACGAAAGGAACTGATTCTGTGGAACCCATGCAAATAGGGGGTGTAAAAGGACCTTTAACCCAAAAGGAGAGAGAAAGGAGGAGACAACTGCAATTATGCCTCTATTGCGGAAACTCAGGGCACTTTCTTCGAGATTGTCCAGTGAAGCCCAAGAAGAAGATAGTAGGGGCGTCTGATAAAGGTACGGAGAATTCTGAGCCGGGAAACGACCTCGCCCGGCAAGTGTAGAGGTCCGCTTGCCGAGCGTGAAAACCAGTTCTTTGACCTCGCATTTCATCATGCCCATGGTCCTCGTGAGTCCTGAACAACCTAATCGTATGCATGCCATTAAAGCATACATTGATAGTGGCGCAATCGGGAATTACTTGGACTGTGAACTGGCCGCCAGGATGAATCTATCTCTTTGTCCAAAGACGGTGAAAGACGTCATTACCACCGTGGATGGGACGGAAATAGCTTCCGGACCCGTAACTCACACCACCCTGGAAGTAACGTTAGTAAGCCAAGATGGGCATCAAGAGAAGATCGTGTTTGATGTGATCCAGGCCCCGCAGTTTCAAGTCATCTTGGGAGTTCCTTGGTTGGAGAAACACAATCCTCAAATTGATTGGCGAGCAAAGACAATCCGGTTTCCAGAATGCGCTTCTACCTGCTACCCTCAGCCCTCCACCAAACTAGCTGCAACTGTTTCTGAGAGTCCACAACTGCCTCCTGAATACCAGGAATTCCAAGATGTCTTTCGGAAAGACCAAGCTAATTCTTTGCCTCCCCACAGATCATATGACTGTCAGATAGACCTGATTCCCGGATCCACTCCTTCGTGCAGTCGGATTTATGCCCTTACTGAACCTGAAAATCTCCACCTAAGGCAATATTTGGACCAGTACCTGGCTAATGGATTCATCCGTCCTTCGAAGTCCCCGGCCTCCTCAGCTCTGTTCTTTGTACCAAAAAAGGAGGGAGACTTAAGAACGTGTATAGACTACCGTGCCCTGAACCAGATTACAATTAAGAACAGGTATCCATTGCCATTGATCCCAGAACTACTTGACCAAGTCAAAAACGCCTGCATATATACTAAGTTGGACCTCAGAGGAGCCTACCATTTGGTGCGAATAAAGGAGGGCGATGAATGGAAGACGGCCTTTCGTACCAAGTATGGACTGTTCGAGTATCAAGTGATGCCTTTCGGGTTGTGTAACGCACCGGCCGCATTCCAGTTCTTTATGAATGACGTGCTCTGTGAACTCATTGATGTGTGTGTAGTTGTATATATTGACGACATTCTGGTTTATTCGTCCTCTGAGGCAGAACACCAAAAACACGTCACCGCAGTACTGGAGAGGCTCCGCAAACACAAACTTTTTGCAAAATTAGAGAAGTGCGTCTTTCATGTCACGGAGGTCGAATTTTTGGGATTTATTTTGTCACCTAACGGAGTTCACATGGACTCGAGGAAAGTAGACGCAATCATCAAGTGGCCCTCACCAACATCTGTAAAAGGGGTTCAAAGTATGTTGGGCTTCGCCAACTTCTATCGCAGGTTTATTCCAGACTTCTCTCGAGTAGTCCAACCCATTACAGCTCTCCTCAGAAAAAACAAACGTTTTGAATGGTCTACCGAGGCAGAACAAGCCTTTCAGGAGCTAAAGACTAAATTTACCTCCGCCCCGATTTTAAAACATCCCCGCCCGGAACTACCTTACATCGTCGAGACCGATGCCTCCAGCCTTGCTATGGGAGCAGTGCTTTCACAAAGAGATCCAGAAACCAACCAGTTGCACCCCGTGGCGTTTTGGTCTCGCAAATTATCAGCCCCAGAAATCAATTACACCATTACCGATAAGGAACTGTTGGCTATTAAGTCCGCCTTTAAGGCCTGGCGGCATTATCTCTTAGGAGCCCGACACACAGTCACTGTCATTACTGACCATCGTAATCTACAGTATCTTAAATCAGCCAAAGCTCAATCCTCCAGACAACTTCGCTGGGCATTATTTTTTGCCGAATTTGATTTTATAATCACCTACCGACCAGGCAATAAGAATGGTAAAGCGGATGCCCTCTCTCGAATTGGAGTAGATGAACACATGGTTAACCCTGAGCTCGTACCTATTATTCCTGAACAAAGAATCCTGGGTCTGATCGGCATGCAATCCATTGAAGAAATTGAAGCCCAGGTTAAACAACTTGTAACTCCAACAGACATACAAAAATGGCAGCTTCGGGGGGAAGACTTCACAGTAAAGAATGACTTATTATACTTCAAGGAACGACTTTGTCTACCCTGTACCAGCTTACAAAATCAAGTCATCTCTTGTTATCACGACTCCTTAATGGAAGGACACCCCGGTATGGCCAAGACCTCGGAAAAGGTCAAGCGTCACTTTTGGTGGCCATCTTGGAGAAAAGACATCAGAAACTTTGTCATGTCCTGTGGAGTGTGCGCCCAGAACAAGAGTCCTAAGGAAAAACCAGCAGGCCTCTTACAACCAATTGAAATCCCACCTCATCCCTGGCATACCCTTTCCATGGACTTTATCACCGACTTACCTCCCTGTTCCGGATACAATACAATCCTGGTAATTGTAGACTTATTTTCAAAAATGGCACATTTCATCCCACTAAAGGGGTTACCGTCAGCAGCAATCCTGGCTCGAGAATTTCTTGAAAACATCGTTCGGTTGCATGGCTTTCCTTCAGTTTTAATCTCAGACAGAGGAAGTCAATTCATCTCCCACTTCTGGCGGAGTTGCTGTCGGTTGGCTCAAATTGATGTGAGGCTTTCCACCAGTCACCACCCACAAACCGATTGTCAGACCGAAAGGACCAATCAGACTTTGGAACAGTACCTACGCTGCATGCTGCAACAGACAGGAGGAACTTGGAAGGACATCCTTTGGATAGCCGAGTACGCTTACAATAACTCAGTCCACTCTGGAACTGGAAAGACCCTGTTTTTTCTTTTGTATGGTAATCATCCTCGAACCTCTAACCTGGATCCACCTCAGGATCTTGGAACACCAGCAGTTGACCACCTACATTCAACCATCACCCAAGCCTTCAAGGAAGCTACTACCCACCTTCAAAGGGCCAAGGAACAATACAAGAAAGGAGCAGATCAACATCGAAAGGAAGCCCCTCAATACCAAATAGGAGATCAAGTCTGGTTATCCACCAAATATTTACCCCTAAAGGGACCACGCACCTTTAACCCAAGATACCTAGGACCCTACTCTGTCACTGCCATAATAAATCCAGTAGCGGTCAAGTTGGATTTACCCCCTCGCATGAAAATGCACCCAGTCTTCCATGTTTCACTACTAAAACCTGTTCAACCAGAAACCCGATTGACTAAATCTCCTGAACCTATCCTAGTCGACGGAGAACTTGAGTTTGAAATCAAAAATATCCTGGATTCCAAGATCTCCAAATCAAAACTACACTACCTGATTGACTGGAAAGGCTACGGCCCCCAAGAAAGATCTTGGGAACCTGCAGAACAAGTACATGCACCCCGACTAATCAAGAAATTTCATCGGACATTTCCTAACAAACCAAGACCTCCGGAGAAGTCAACCTTGGGAGGGGCCTTGAGGGGGGGGTGCTGTCATGATCCCTGCTTCCAAGGGGTCAGGACTTGCCCCACGACCTTGGAAGCAGGCCCATAACTCTGATCCCAGGAACCAGCCAGTCCCGATTGGGACCTTTTGGACCTTGTCCTGGCGTCAGTGGCGCCAGGCTCATGATGGTGACCGGTCCCGGCACTGGATGCGCCGGGCTCATATCTCATATTAGGTAAGAGTGCTTGGTGGACCTACCTGTAGCAGACCATGCTGCTTACTTACCAGCTAACTGGTCTCCTGATCCTTTTCTGCCTGGGACTACTTTTCTGTCTGGGTGGAGCAGGAGCCACTCCCTGGAAGCAGAACACAGGAACTCTTCTAGAAATCTGGAACTCTTTTCTTACCTGGGTGGGGCCGTGGAAGAAGACGACTAAGCACTACGGAAGGCTATTTAAATCACACCCGATTGGTTTCACGTGCTTCGCGTTATTCTGCATCTGCAGCAGGACGCTCACCGTGTCAGCTCCAGGAAACCTCCAGCTCCAGATCCTGTGAATACGAAATAACCTGCTGGGATCCAACCTTCAGTCTTCTTCAGTCTTCTGCAGCTCCTGCAAGATAAGGGCACAGGTTAGGCTAAAGCAAAGGCAGCGAATCTACTTACCTAATCCAACGGCAGCATCCGAAGCGCCTTTTTCTGCCTTTCTCTTCAGGCATCCGACATCTGCAAAGAGAAAGAACATCGGTCAGTAATATAATATTTAACTGCAGAGCCTGCTTACCTGTGTTACGCTCATACCAACCATAAGACTTTTGAAAGAGAAGAGAACAATCTAAAAGGAACTTTATTACTTACAAGGCACGCTCGTGCAGTAACGGCGTCTTCGCTCTCAGCAAATCCTCTGCTATCAAGAGGCAGAGCTCGCATCCAGTGAAGCAACTGGACCCAGCGCCCCTGCACAGGACACAGGATGGAGAGCCAGGCAATTACCTACATAAGGTAAGCGCAATATCAACCCAGTTCCACGGGGAAAGAAAGGGCGAGAGGGGCAAGGAACTTTCCAAACCTTCCAAACACTAATACCTTGGTTTACCCTTGCAGACATCTCACTCTCCAGCTTAAACTGTCGATGGGAAGGGGGCCCAGTCCGGGAGCAAAACGAACCCTGCGCCTAACACTGAAGACAGTATCCTCGCCAGATCAAGACCTGCGCCTCCGGGGGAACCAGGTGAGCGTTACACAGACACACATATCCACATTTGTCATTGCATTGCAGGCCGCTTAATGAAAATAATCTAAACATTTAGATTTCATACCTTTTAACTGCCTGCACCCTGGGACCTACCCACATGCCAAATTTCAGGTTTGTAGCATGTTGGGAAGTATGCTGAACGTTTGGAACACACACATACACTTATCCACACATGGAAGGGTAAGCATTGCTGACTGCTTAAAGAAAAAATCTAAACATTTATATTTGATACTTTTGACATTGTCTGCACTGTGGAACCTACCCACATGCCACATTTCCGGTTTGTTGCATTTTGGGAAGTATGATATCCACATATTGCAATGGGAAAGCATGGCAGACCACTTAGAAAAAAATTAGTAAATTGTATAAATTAGTAAAATGTATATCTAATACTTGTTACATTGTCTACACCATGGAATCTGCCCACATGCCGAAGTTCAGGTTTGTAACATTTTGGGAAGTATGCTGAACATTTCCAACAGATACACACACATATCCACATATGACGGGGGAAGCATAGTAGACTGTTTATCTTTTATAATTTTTACATTGTCTACACCGTGGGACCTACCCACATGCCAAATCTTAGGTTTGTAGCACGTTTGGAAGTATGCTAAACATTTAGAACAGACACTCTCGCATATCCACATACTGCAGCCGTAAGCATTGCAGATCACTTAAAGAAAATCATGTAAACATGTATATTTTATACTTTTTACATTATCTACACCATGGAACCTACTCACATGCCAAATGCTAGGTTTGTAGCATGTTGGGAAGTATGCTGAACATTTTGAACAGTCACACTCACAAATCCACATATGGAGGGGTAAGCATTACAGACCGCCAAAGAAAATAATCTAAAAATTGGTATTTTTTGCTTTGTACATTGTCTACACCATTGAACGTACCATTATGCCAAATTTTAGGTTTGTAGCACGTTTGGAAGTATGCTGAACATTTGAACAGACACTCTTGCATATCCACATATGGCAGCGGTAAGCATTGCAGATCGCTTAAAGAAAATCATGTAAAAATATATATATTATACTTTCTACATTATCTACCCCATGGAACCTACTCACATGCCAAATGTCAGGTGTTTAGCATGTTGGGAAGTATGCTGAACATTTCGAACAGGCACTCTCATATATCCACATTTGGCAGGGGTAAGCACTGCAGACCACTTAAAAAAAGTGAAACATGTATATCTTATACTTTTTGCATTGTCTACACCATGGAACCTAATCACATGCCAGTTGTCATGTTTTAGCATGTTGGGAAGTATGCTGACCCTTTTGAACAAACACGCACACATATCGACATATGGCAGGGGTAAGCATTGCAGACCGCTTAAAAATAAATTGAAAATCTATATCTTACATGTTTTACATTGTCTACACCATGGAACCTACCAACATGCCAAATTTCAGGTTTGTAGCATGTTGGGAAGTATGCTGAACATTTCGAACAGTCACACTCACAAATCCACACATGGATGGGTAAGCATTGCAGACCGCCTAAAGAAAATTATCTAAAAATGTGTATTTTATACTTTGTACATTGCCTACACCATTGAACCTATCGTTATGCCAACTTTCATGTTCGTAGCATGTTGGGAAGTATACTGAACATTTAAAAAATAATTAGACAACAACAGACCATGGGCAAGTATGTGTTACGTAAATGTTTTGTGATGTAGACAACAACACTCAGATGAATAGGATGAAAAATACAATTACCCTGTTAATGTTGTTATATTTAAGAATGTATTAATATATACAATATTGTCTTTAAAACAGCTTGCTCTAAATCAAAAAATCAGCGGTTTCTACAACACATATAATCACAACATCTAAAGTGTCTTGTGCAACTCTAAAATTTAACACAAATAATTAAGTATATATATTGTTGCTAAATACAATAAATGGCATTCGTGAAAGAACACATCAACATCACCACATATAATTATAAAATAGGACAATTTAAATCACCAACATCAGCTGTCTTCTTAGATCAAGAAATAATCATACAACCTCCCAAAATGAAGTACCACAATTAAACACACTCTACATTCAATGTATTCTTTGGAAATTCTTCAGGGGTATAGTTGTGGTCTTCTAGATGGACAAATGCTTGCTCACATAGGTCAATTGTCAAGATGGAACTCAGATAGAGTCTCATTCAGTAGATTCTGCTCGATTCAACTCTGCTCAAACATTATTGTTCAAAGTGGTTCCCTCATACTGTCAGGAATGGCACTCTGTCAAGAGTGGCACAGGGTACCCAGGTAGGTTTTGGGTGGCTGAGCTGAAGTAAGGTAGCAGATAAGCACACACAGCAGGAAGTTCAACAAGAAAAAAGAGTAGGAAACTGTAGCAGTGAGCCAAAGGGGGCAAAAGATACAAAGGTACAAACAAACTGGATTCCCTCTTGGGGTGTATGCTGAAATGGGAAAGAGTGTTCCACGAACCTTAGGAAACTCCAGCCTTCTGCACAGATTGCTATAACAGAGGCCCACGCTGTATGGTCATGGCTGGGAACAACAGCAGTGGGTGTCTGTAACACTGAAAACGCGACAAGGGAAGGGGCAGAGGTTGCCTGCCGGAAACCAACAGGCAAGCTCTATACAAAGGGATTACATAAAACACATGAGAAGACAAGAACAGATATATCCAGCGAAAAGGAAGTCAATGAGCAATCTAGCAGAAGGAAATGAAGGAAAGGCAGTTAGACTGAAGTAGATAACCTAAGGGAGGGAGTCCAGAAGAACAGGACAGAGAGAGATTAGTAGTAGGCGACAGACAGAGAGCCCAAAAGAATAGGGCCGCGAGGTAGGGAGCCCAGAGGAGCAGGGCTGTAGACAGCTAAGAGGTGCAGGCTGCAAGGTAGGGAGCCCAGAGGACAAGACCTTGGAGACAGCAGAGGGTTGCAAGCTGCAGGTAGGGAGCCCAGAGGACAAGGGCTGTAGGCAGCTGGAGTGAGGCAGGCTGCAGCGTAGGGAGCCCAGAGGACAAGGACTGTAGGCAGCCGGAGTGAGGCAGGCTGCAGGGCAGGGAGCCCAGAGGACAAGGGCTGTAGGCAGCTGGAGTGAGGCAGGGTGCAGGGCAGGGAGCCCCGAGGACAAGGACTGTAGGCAGCCGGAGTGAGGCAGGCTGCAGGGCAGGGAGCCCAGAGGACAAGGACTGTAGGCAGCCGGAGTGAGGCAGGCTGCAGGGCAGGGAGCCCAGAGGACAAGGACTGTAGGCAGCTGGAGTGAGGCAGGATGCAAGGCAAGGAGCCCAGAAGAGCAGGGCAGCAAGGAGACTTGTTATACTTGCAGGGCATTGAAGAGACTTGTTCTATTCACATCATGCACAAAGAGGGCTGCATGAACTTTCAAATTCCAGCTCTAAAGTGTCCTCAAGGTTGCCCTACCAGAGGGTTTTTACTGTGGGTAGATGCCAAACTCAATGTATCTATTAAGGCAGTTGATTCCGATTCTCAGGATAGTCAAAGTCTTATTATTGGCTTACAAGTGGAGTACAGGTATGTTTGCTTATCATCTGCAAAATGCCACATAGGTCTAGTGATGTTCCATTTACACTTACTGAACTGTAAAAGAAGTAAGCATCCTATGAAAATCTGACCAGGATGAGGACTTTATGACTCAGATTGTGGGGGGTGATTTGAATATACAGTATGAGCCTAGGCAGTTTTCTAAAGATATCCTCAGTGAGAAAGCTGTGATGTTACCAGTTTATAGTGTTTACCCCTAAATACATACACCCCTTTTACTAAATATTTGATTATCGTCTTCCCTCAGGCCTCCTTTATATAATGGCTGCTAAGCCAACCAATAAACTAATTGGGAAAAATACTCAGACTGATTATATTATGCTGGATTTAGCAGTTCTGAGTGCCGGCTGAATCATTCCAAGTAGAAGGTGACCTTGATCCACTTGTCTTGAGTTTGGATGTTCTTGCCAATGTTGTTCTAGACAGTCAGATATTGTCTGAAATGTGGTTTGACTAATTGAAAAATGAATAACCTTGAATGAATTTAAGCAATGTTTCTATTCATCTATAATGCTCTTTTGCCCATACTGAACTCTATACTAGAGAGTCATGCTCCTCCTAAGAAACTTTATAGCAGGTAATTTGCTACTGTGGATGATATTATGGGTACTTTTGTTACGAAACCTCATGGCACGATTTAAAAGCAATCTTAATGAGGGAAGTGCATAGTTTGACACTGAATGTCGTGCAGCTAAAATAGGTCCATTAGCAGTACTTAAAGAATATGTTGGAGTGATGACAGTTTAATCCATGGCTTCCATAGTGACCATACTGTATTTTGGAAATTAATTCTAGACCCCCTTGTAGATGATATCCTTTTATTCTCAGCAGTTGAAGTCTGCAACATGCTGTCGTCCCAAAGAGTGGTGAAGACAGCATGTCGCGATACGTTACCTATGGTCCTAATTATGAGTCAGCCCAATGTATGAGTACCTTAATTGATCCTATCATTCAATGCAGTCTGAAAAAGCAACAACATAACCAATTCATGGCCTGGGACAAAAACGGTTCCGGTCTATAAAAAAGGTATTAAGACTGAGAAAGGAAGCTGCCATCCAAAATCTCTTTTTCATGGATTCAATACATTTTACTTGAAGGTTCTGCAAACCCGCCGGCGCAAATGGGTTATTGAGGGGTCGAAAGTATCACATTTTTGGATTGAGTTTCAGAGTGGAATGGGTATCGGAGAACAAGCTTTTGGACTTTCTTATTGATTCAGAAATGTGTTATTTTACATCAAAAAATCCTATGTATTTTGCCTAAAAACCTGAATTTGTTTGTATTTTTAGACCTTGTCTATGGGACACTCTAGGACCCTTATCTGTTTCTCCTGAACTATTATGCTCATTAGAGAGGTTGCATATTAATAACTATGCTGCAGTATGAAGTATTGAGGTGGAGAAGTAACTGAGTCCTTTTCAGATGAAAAGGGGGTGTGCCAGAGCTGTGTTTTGAACACTTTCTCTAGATTTGTCTAACTTAAAGTCTAACTCCTTTCGACTCAGTTGAGACAAAACGAATAATTTAGTGTTTGCAGATAACGGTGCCACAATACCAACATTTCCTATGAGCCTGCAGAGGCAGTTGGACAAGTTCCAAATGCTTTCTGATTAAAAGGGGCTCCATATAAACAAGGTATTAACTAAATATGTGGCATACCATTATGGACAACTCTAAATGCCAAGTCCAAAATCGAGAGGGTCTCTGTTTTTGACTACCTGGGGGTTTGGTCTCATGAAAATGGGATATTGAAGGAACAGCTTGATAAAAGTGTGGCAACTCTGTGGCAACGTCTAGATCTTGCCCAGTCTGAGGTGTCGGTATGGTTGTGTGATTGCCTGGAAGCCGTGAGGGAGTGGATGGGTAGAAATTGGCTGAAGCTCAATGGGGACGAGGCAGAGGTACTGGTGGTAGGGTCTTCAACTGATACTGCATTGTGGTCTTCATCTCTATGGTCTACTGCTTTGGGTGTGGTTCCTGCTCCAGTGTCTCTGGTGAAAAATCTTGCGTCTATCTGTCCACCTCACTCTGTATGTCTGCTCAAGTGAGTGCTGTATGTAAAACTGGTCAGCTACTTTATGGGTACTTCGGGGTATTCTACCTTTTCTCGCTGACCATCTGCGCCCTCTATCTGTGGCTTTGGCTGTGCTCAGTCGGATTGACTTGATTCCTTGTTTTTGCTCAACCTTTGGGTTTGATATGTCAGCTGTAGCTTCTTCAGAATCTTGCTGCTAGGGTAGCTACATCCACCCTCTACTGTGCCCACATCAGCCCGGTTCTTTGCTCTTTACAATGGCTTTATGTGACCAAAAGGATTGACTTTAAGTCTCTTTGTTTGGTACATAGAGCTTTCTACGGTCAAGGAGCCGACTATCATGATGAAAAAGTCCTACATTATGTCACAGCCCATGCTCTTCGCTCTGGAAATGCACTCTTAGAGACTATTCCTAAGTTTCACTTCTCTAGGATCGGTGGGTGGGCCTTTTCTATTTCCGCTGCCAAATTGTGGAATGAGTTACCTGTTACCCTTATACGTGTTGAGAATCACTTTCAATTCCGGCGTCTTCTGAAAACCCTGCTTTTTTAGACTGCTGTTATTCATTAGTGTTCTGTGCATTTTCTTCACGCCATGATGCCTTTGGTTGACCTTGCACGTTATAAATGCTGATAAAATAACATAACTCAGAGCAAAAGAAGTGGCGTAACCCTGAGATTTGATAAATGCTATGGTGGTCAAGCTGTTCCACTGGCCTTCAAGGTCCAAAAAGCACAGGTTTGCTCAGAGCAGAACTTTGCAGGTTTGATAAATTATCCTCTATGGAAAGTATTTTCCATGAATACTTTCTTGCATTACTGAAGGAGTACCCCATAATTTCAATGCTCCTGGAACTACGTGTGGAAGGTATTTTGCACAAAGGATTCTATGTGAAAATGTCCACTAGAAAAAAGTCGTCAGGTAAGCAATTTTTTCCCCTGCACCTCTAAAAGCTTTCTCCCACATATTGTAAGGTGAGTATTAATTACTATTCTAACTCCAGTCCTAGAATATTTGGGGAAAGTGCTTGATTTCCGTGGGAGTGCACATTTGGGGGAAATGTCACCCACTAGTGACCTTTTCTTAGGAGACTTTATCACTGGATATAGTACAAAGATTTAGGTCACTGCATCAGTACTGTTAGGCAAGATTGTGTGCAGTACCCTTTGTGTGTACTACAACAACCCTGACCTCCTGCAATAGGAACACAACCTTTGGTATAAGTCTGTACTACACAGGTTGGTAGCGTGATGAGCAGCCAGGCTTATCTCAAGAGGGGTCAATGTGTCCAGTAGGGGAGTTACACAGAGATTAACAGTGACAAGTATCCAAATAAACTCTTACACACAAGTTAAACAATAATTCATTTACCAGTCAGTTTGAGTAAGCCTTCTTCAGAAGGGGCAATATAATAGTAAAACACAAATGCACTCCAAAATACACACTCTGAGTTTCTCTAAATCAGCAAATGCCCATTTGGGATGCAACATAGCCAATTCCCACACCCTCAGGTTACTTAATAGGCTAGCTACACTGTGGACATTAAAATATCACTGTTGCATTTAGAGCAATACTTAGGAGTATGTCAAAGAAAAGGTTTATTAGAATAAAACAATAGATCTCACAAATATTCTGAAGCAGGTACGTACTTTTGGTAACCCCCAATGCAAAGTAAGTTAACCTCTTCCTGCAAGGAAGACTAAACACAAAGTTGGAGGAAAGAAGAGTCATTCAGGGAGCCAAGCCAGGCCAAAGTCAATTGGACAAATTCTAGGCGAGCTGAAGAAATTCTTGCAGGTAGGTAACAGTCTTGCACAATGTTTTAAAAGTCTTTGTAGAAAAGAAGAAATCAAAGTAGGGCCACAAGCTGATTAGGCTTGTGAGGTAAAGAAGCTGATAGCAACTCTACAGAAGCAACCAAGACAGGTCTCCACTGAGAACAAGTGAGGCTACACAACAAGAGGTAAGTTCTCTTAGACTGTACAGTACCTTTGTTTAGAAGAAATGGTTCCAGCTGGCTTCTGTTCCTGTGCAGCTCTGCAGATCCTGGGTTCCTGGGCCCCAGTCATGGGGACAAGAGGGGGGACGTCTGTAGGACTCCTGCACTGCAATGGGAAGGTCAGCAACAGAAAAGGACCAACTTCTATTCAGTGGCACTTTGCGGTTTCAGTTCCTCACTTCTCAGCAAATAGCACTGCTGCAGACTCTTGGCTGTTGAGATGGGCTTTCCTTGCATCTGGGGTCCAGCACTCTGTTGAGGTGGCTCAGGCTTTGTCAGTCCTGCTTCCTGGGAGTCCGGAGGATCTTCCTGGAGCTCTTGGCCAACTTAAAAGCAACACACACGATCTAGTGTTCCTCTGCCTGGCTCTTCGGTTCCAGCAGCAACTGCAGTGGAAATACCACCAGCTTCGAGAGGATGTCCAGGTGGCTTACTTTGGAGTTGATTGTTCCCACCAACTCAAGGGGAGAAGTCGTCCTTGCAGGTCTTCTCTAGTCGAGGCGAATGCAGAGCTTCAGCACAGCAGCAGGGCTTCACCGGGCAAACCAACAGTCCAGGAGTTGCAGCAGGTGTCTCTTCCAAGTTCTTTTTCGGATTCCTTCATCCATTGGTCGACCCTGCCTTCCAAACCAAAAAGCCTTGCCTTTTATGCAGGTTTCTCCCATTCATTCCAGCCTAGCAGCCAGCCAAAGAGCAGGGTGGCTGTCCTTACCGGACAGCCAGCCAGCCAATCAACTTTGGGTTCATTCCTGTGACCAATGGGATTAAGCACAGAGAGTTTTGGGCATCTCCCTCACTTCCTGCACTCACCAGACATACTGGAGCCAGAGGCGGGCTTGTAAATCCTGCCAAAGACAAAATGAACAAAGGGACCAAACCTGGCTTGGAGTGCAGAGTAAATCTAAAGAAGGACCTTTCCACAAAGAAATGGCAAAAAAAACAAGACCAGGGCCATTTTTACAAAAATGGCACCCTTGGGTGCTTTACTGCAGCTGCGAATGCAGCCCACGGTAAAAGCACCCCACCGCAGTTAAAAGTAAGCCACTGCCGGAATGGCCACCAGGGTGCACACCAATAAGGACACAAGCTAGAGCCTCTCTGTGTCCCTGGCCCCCGAATCTCCAAATGTGCCCCCATTTGCCCAAACCCTGAAAACAACACAATGCTCCCTGTGACAGAGGACTGCCAGGGCACGTACTGGGAGAAAATCCGATCAAAATCGGTACCGCCATCACAGAGAAACACTGTCTACGCGATCAGCCTGCAACCAGCGGTGAAAACCACGTCTAACGCCCCTTGCGCCCATGTCCCCAAAAACATGTGTTGGACTGAGCTCATCTGAGTGCCCCAACAGAGCCTGGAGGAAGCGAGCGGCCCAGCACCATAACAAACAGCTCCCCACGGATAGCCCAGCTGAACGGTGGAGAAGGCGAGATTGTGGAGCGGGAGTAGTCCTTCCGATCACTACCCGGCCCCGTCACAGCAGGCTGCCTACTCACTGAGGATCAGCAACACGCACGGAGCCTGGGCATAGACCCCATGCAGGGGACGTGGGAGTCGACGGAAGCCACCAAGCACCCATAAACTTTGAAAGGTAGGAACGCTCTAAACTGCCTCACGACAGGACACACCCCCAAAAATAAAAAGGAGAGCAGTTTGTGTATCAACTGCGACCCCAGCCCACACAGATCCTGAACCTTCGCCTTCCATTGCTTCCTCATCCCGCTCCCACACCTTCCCTCCTGCGTTACTCCTTCACATCGGATCATCTTGTAGCCCCGGATACTCACTGCTGTTCCCCTGTGTTACCGCCATAGCACAGTGAAATAACCAAGCTACAGCTCTCCATGGGGTGAACACTGCGTAAGCGTTCCAAGAGGGATGCGCGCACTACCTCACCTCCCAAAGCCTACCCTATAAACTTGGGCTGATCCCTCCAACACCACAGAGCTGAACCCAACAGACATTGCTGAGCGGAGAAACGGAGGAGCCAGGCACTGGGGCGCTATGCCAGGGGAAAGCAGGCCAGACACCTACATTCCGTGGTGCACCATTACACCGCAGCTCTATATGGTCCCCATTCTACACCACCAGAGGCCTCTGACAGCTGTACGGGTTATCCTGGTGCAGAAGCCAGATCAACCCCGGTGGCACTTGGCCCCCTTTTATGATACCACCCACAGTACACACATGGAACCTTGAGAAGGGTGCACCTTCACAAAGGAGACCCACCACCCCACTTCCCTCCACACAGCAACGGTCCACACTGGTGCGCACCAAATACCTCGCACCATCGCAGGTCGCGTCCCACATCCATGCTAATTTTTTCCGGAACAGTGGTAGAACAAACCACCTCCTCAATACGGTGTACAAAACCAAGCAGCACACAGAACTTTGGAAGGCAGCAAGGCGCGGCAGGCAAATTCACTAAAAGGCCTAACTTTGTTTACAACGAAAACAAGCTTGCCTCCCAAATCAGACAACATTGCTCTATTCCACGCGACTCATTGTGCAACAGAAAGTCAACCTTTCTGATCCCTTGACAATCTCAAAACGTTCACGAGATCAAGAGACTCTGAGAACTCGTTAAACTCCACGGCAGACCTGGAAAGCACCCCCAGGAAGTCTTGTCACCCTGACTTCCAGAGAGAAAAATAATAGGGCATCTGAACCAAAGCAAGCCTGCAGTCCCAGACCCTGTAACCACGCTGTCTTCTAAAATGCCACGACCAGCAGTGAGTCCAAACCATATATGGGGAGAAACCTGCAGACTCACCAGAGGCACTGGATAACGCCCTGAAGGAACTCAGAGGGAAGAGGAGAGGTGCGTGGAGTGCGACAAGGTGTGTGTGCCCACCTACCTCTCCCACATGCAGCGGAGACACTCAGACCAACCAAACTTGTGACCGTTGAAACTAGCTACGAGGGTACACCCTCGATAACAACAGCCAGACACCATAAGCAACCCATAGCACTGCACTCCAAAGCACTCCTAAGCACCAGGCACGTAACTCAACACGTTCACCCAGCTGCTACAATACCAAGAGGCAGCCCATAGACAAACACACCAGTGCATGGAGTGCAGAAACAGACTAGCCATTTTTGCATTCTCCAGTGGGAACAGAGATGGCCCCCCCAAACACAACAACAATGATGGCATCAGGGACCCAAGACTCAATGGCCACTAAGGCAGACGTTGCCGCACTGTTGGACGAAATAAAGGGCATGCGTGCAGACATAGGCAACAAAGTGGAGATGATTAACAGCAGGATGGACAAAATGGAGGACAGACTCAAGGAGGTGGGCCACAACCAATCCTCCCTTGACACCATTGAAACATGGATAGATGTCCAATTAAGTGAAATAAAGTGGCATGGGGCAGATATGATCTTAAAAATGGATGACTTCGAAAACCGAGAAAGGTGAAATAATCTCTGCTTTTTTGGGATTCCGGAGAGAGATGGAGAGACTGAGGGAGACCTGATGAACACCATCCACTGGATCCTAAAACACCTCTTCGATGACAAATCCATTGATGTCACGAAAATTGAAAGGCTTCACAGAGCTGGTGGACCTGCTGGAGGCCCAAGATCTATCCTGGTCCGTTTCCACAATTATCCTGACAGGCTCAAAATCCTGGAAAAAGCTAAAATAAAAGGACCAATAACATCAGACAAAGCAAGAATCACCATATTCCAGGACCTGTCATCGTTAACCCTCGCCAAAAGGCGACTATGTTCACCACTGACCAAATGGCTTAAGGAAAAGGGAATATGTTACAGATGGGGCTACCCCTTCTCCATTATGTTCAAAGTAGATGGCAAAAGACACAAACTTGTCACAGAACTGGAAATCAACAGCACCATACGGGAACTGGTCGAAGGAGGAGAACCCGCCTCAGACAATCAGTCACAAACTGGCAAAAACACAGAATGGCGGATCAAGGGACCGAAGAGTAGAAGAATACCAGGATCAAGAAAATTCATCAGACTTAATGCATCCTCACCCAACACAACATGAAGACGCATCCGTCCAGCAGCGTCCGACCACAATATACAGATATCCACATAGATCAACCAGTGTAAAGGTGGTCAGTGGTGAGTAGAATGATACTCTCTAATCCGCAACGGCAAAAGGAGCCCTGAACAGTCCACTTCAGTGACTCTGGCTCAGCGGATTACTTGATACTGTTGAGGAAAGTTGTTCAAAGTTTATAGTTCATAATGTTATGGTTAACTAGAAAATAGTAAAGCAAAGGCAAAGGGGGGCACCCAAGAATGTGGCGTAAAGAGAAGGGGTCAGTTTTAAAGACCCCACCTGTGGCTCGGACTCGCCTGGTGTTCACAACTGGGAGGGACAGGGTGCCTCAAGGGAAGGGAAACCTGGAGTGGGGGACAGGGGAGGAGGAGGAGGGAAAGCCAGAGATCACTCATCAAAACCGAGAAGGTTCATGTAACGGTCACCACTACAGATGGGAATGACACACCCAAAGAGTGCGTTTGGTACACACAAATAGGCAAACTTCACAACCAACACTTATGGCGGCAGTAACAGAAGCCCACAATAATAACACACTTCGAATATGCACACTAAATATCAAAGGTCTAAATTCACCCACAAAAAGATCCCTAGTCGCCAGCTAGTTTTGGAGGTCTGATATTGATGTTCTATTTTTACAGGAAACTAGATACCAAAAAAGGGAAGAGCACAATATACCCAGTGGCCTCACAGGTGGAACATACTGGAGCTCAGGCATTCTTAAAAAAGTGGGAGTGGGGATCTTAATATGCAAAGGGTTGCACATGGAAGTCACAAAAACATGGACAAACACAGAGGGGAGAGTACTTCTGATCTCTGGTTCCATTAAAGACACGAAAATTACCTTTGCAACTATCTATGCACCTAACCAGTGTCAGAAAAGATTTCTACAAAGGACCACGGAAAAAATAATTGGTTTGACACAGGGACACCTTGTACTTGGGGGACATTTTAACACCTGAATGAACACAACCCTAGACAGACAGACTAAAACTGGCACACAGTACGAACCCCGAGGTCAGGGAGCCGCAGAGGTCAAAACATCCCTAGAACTATAAAGTCTGAGGGATAGCTGGAGGTATCTTCACATGCAAGATAAAGGATTCACCTTCTAGTCTACCCCACACAGCACCCTCACGAGAATTGATTACCTATTTATATCTGAAGGCCTACTGGAAATACTAAGCAACTCTTACATTCACCCTATCGCATGATCAGACCACGATATGGTCATGGTAGAATTGCACTGCAAAGGACTATCACCCCGAAACTCAAAATGGAGATGTAATGAATCTGTATGGAAGGACCCAGTCTTTAGAGCAGAACTAGAAAACGAGATCAAACAGTTTTCATCACTACTGACACAGGGGAAGTTAAAAAAGGATCAGTGTGGGAGGCAGCTAAGGCCACACGGAGAGGTATTCTCATCAGGGAAGGAGCCCGGAAAAAAAGAGAATGATCGCTCATAGAGAAAGGACTCAGGGCAAGGATAGGTAGTGCTGAAAATCTTGCCCAATGCACCGCTAGAGACAGGCAGAAACATATTATGGAGGCCAAAAATCTAAGAGAAGAACTAAGTGCACTTGAGGAAGGAAAGATAGTCCGGAGTTTACAATTCCTGAAACAAACATTTTACGAAAAAGGGAACAAGGACGATGACATTTTAGCAGCATAGCTACATAAACAACGTGCCAAGAGGTGGGTCAATGAAATAGAAAGACCTCACAAACACTGTATAGAGCACAGCCCAGGGAATACAAGAAGCATTTGGCACCTTTTATGAGGATCTGTGTACCAATAAAGGGATAGCACCCTCAGAAAGCATCGACACATACCTCACAGAATTGCACCTCCCATCACTCTCTAAAGCAGAAGCAGAGGCCCTTAAGACAGCGATCACAGGGGAAGAAGTAAAACAGGCCATTGGACGCCTCAAATTAGGGAAGGCTCCTGGGGACGATGGTTTCACTCCCGAATTCTTCAAAACATTCTCTTTGATCCTCACCCCCTTCATAATGACACTCTTTAATGATATATTATCAAGGCGATATATTCCTCTCCAAGGACCTGCGTAGAGGTCAATGGGGGCTATCAAGATGGTTCGAACTTAAAAGAGGAACTAGGCAAGGGTGCTCATTGTCCTCTATACTCTTTGTCCTCTCACTAGAACCACTGGCCCAAAAATTAAGACAAGATAGAAGGGTGGAGGGAATCACGGTTGGGGGTCAAACCTACAAACTAGGACTTTATGCAGATGACATACTCCTATGCCTGACAACCACCCCTAACATCAATCCCAGCAACAAAATAGAAAAAATAGGCATATGGTCACCTAGCGGGACTTAAAATAAACACTGGAAAATCAGTCATCCTCCCTACAGACAAAAGCAGAGATGCTGAGCTGGAACGTTTTGCACCCCTAGGCATGAAAATCAGTCTGGACTGTCATGCGCCCTTTTTTTCGTCAAGCATTGGGACTGATGGAAATTGAGCCGCCATTACTTGTCCCGTTACGTTTGACGCGTTCCTGGGCTGCGGTCTAGTCTTTTTCAACATGGCAGCCCACAGCTTATCTGTGCACAGTTGCCGCCGGCTCACCGCGTTGCAACTATGTGTGTTTCTCTCCCTTGCCGTTGCCACGCTCCTGGTTATTTCCCTTGGCTTTGCTGAGCCCTGTCTTTCCTCGGGCCCTTGCCCCCGCTCTCTCAGCTCCTTCTTTTTCGCCTTCCTTTGCGGCTCGCTTCTCCTGTGGACCGCCCCGTGGTTCCGTCTGTCATCGCTCGCTTTCTCTCCTCCCCTCTTTCCGAGAGGCTTCAGTGTTTCTCCTCGGCTTCTCGCTCCTCTCTCCTGTTTTTGCTCTCCGTTTCTCATTCGCCAGAGTTCCCCCTCTTCCACAAGGACTCTCTCCTCTACTTCTGGGCCGCGATTGACACTTCCTTACCTGCTCGGAGTTCCGTGTCTCGTTTTTGGATCATCAGCGGCCTTTCCGAGTACATCTCTGCTGCAGGAGGTTTCTTTTTTTTTGCCTAAGTGGCTTTTTCCCCTTTTTTGGCTGTCACGGTCCCGGGGCCCCTGGTTTCCAGAAATCCTCTGCAACCAGTGTGGTGTCATTCCGTGGCAGACCGTATCTTCTAAAAAGAAATCGTCAGCCAAAGAAAGAAGAAAGAAGACTTCCAAAGATATCTCTTCAGGTGAGGAGTAGGGGAGATAACAGAACTAGAAAGTGATCTGGACATTACTGACAAACCCTCAATTTGTGACATGGACACACTACAATACCTAGGCATCAATGTCACCCGAGACCTCAAAGACCTCTATGAAGCAAACTTCCCTCCCCTGATGACGGTAATAGAGAAGAACCTTAAAAGATGGGATGAACTCACAATCTCATGGATGGGACGGCTTAACTTAAATTTCCTACCTATTCCAAATGCTCCCCATCCACATACCTGACACCTATTCGTAACAACCAAAAGTTCCTTACTACGCTTCCTATGGCATACCAAAAAACCAAGAGCCCCCAGTGCACTGCTTCATCTCTCCAAAGACAGCGGAGGAGTCGGGTTCCCAGATATACACTGTACTACAAGGCCGCTCAATTGAGAATTCTAATTCCACACCCTCGACAAAGGAAAGACTTACATTGGGTAGACCTAGATAATTACCAACTACGACACTCAACTGAAGGAGAATGGCTTTGGGTACCCAGACCAAAATCACCCAAGAGAATACGAGAACACCTCATACTTGGTACCCTATAGAACATGTGGAAACAGGGAAATGGAATGAAAGGGATCACAACATGACCATCCCCCTTGGGGCACCTATGGGTTCCGGGAATTTCGAGATGCCATCCCAGTCCCAGAGAGGTTCCAGATATGGTATGAATCTGGGCTGGAAAGAGCGGGACAATTATGGAAGGGGGGAACCTTTCTTACTATACAAGAACTTGAAGAGGCACTTGTTCTGGGCCCACTTCCAATCTTCCTATACTTACAACTCAAAGGGGTTCTGAATAAAGAAAGCTGGAAAGATAATTTACAGAGAGAGCTCACCCCATTCAAAAAAATATCCTAGACACCGGTTCAGGCACCAGTGGTTTGATAGGTGCAATGTACACAACCCTAGTAGATGTAAAGAACTACCCAGCCAATATCCTAAAAGCAAAATGGGAATCCGACTTAGGGCAAGAAATATCCCTGCACACCTGGCTCCAGACCTGTAGGAGAACCGCACAAACATCCATTGCATGCCAGTACAAACTCCACTGCATCAAACTCCTTTACAGATGGCATTACGACCCAGCCAGGCTCGCAAAAATGTATCAAAGTGCAAGCCCATGCTGCTGGCACGGATGTGGAATGAAAGCCAACTACTGGCACATGTGGTGGGATTGTTCAGCTGTTCAGGCATATTGGGACAAAGTCCTTAGTTGGATCAAAGAGCTAGATGGCGTAACCAGGGAGAAAGCCCCACTGCTCATTTTGTTCGGTCTAGAAGAACAAGATGATATAGTTCTCAAGCTGCCAAAGGTGAATCACGGTTTACTCCTAGCTGCCAGAGCGTGCCTCACAACTTTCTGGAAAAGGGAATCTCTCCCAAGGAAATCCGAATGGTTTAACGTAGCACGAAATCTGCACCGAATGGATAGCCTAATTGCGGCCCTCCTCAGAGATCGCACCTCCGTTGATATAACATGGACCGACTTTCGCACAAAATATATTGATTAACAAAATGTGTGCAAAACTATCATTACATAATAGAACTTTATCGAACTCATAATGTTATCTGTGACACAGTTGAATATAAGTGTAAAAAGTACCTATATAATACACCGCGATGGTCCCCTTGTGGATATTGCTCATCATGGTGACGAATGACCGAATTCTGGGTGGTAAATGTAAGAGCAGGGGGTGGGAGTTTTGGGGTTAGAGAGGGAAAACTTCACATAATGTGTTAGTAAAATATGTTCATGCATGATCTTGAAATGTTACTAATGCTACTTTTTGCCAATTGAACTGATTGCTACCCATGTTTGATGTATTAAAAGTAAACTACTGGCATCAGCCATTCATCGAGGCAATGGTAACATAAAAATGTCACATGAGAAACTAGACAAAGGGGATACTAAGTAACTCCTCCAGCACTCTATTGTAAAATAGTATGTGCTGGGTCTAGAAAGTTACAATGTAAGTAAAGTCAATTTCACTTCACTGCTCTTGGAAACAGTAGTTTATCCAAGAGAAGGTATTTAAACCTTTTGGGAAATCGGAAAGACTTCCCTGTGCCACTGCACTGAAGGTGCTGTGTGGTAGATTGTAAAAGATGATGCATATGGAGTTTGTCAGACTCCAAAGTCAAAAAGACCATAGAAAACACATCTTTAAAAGTGCAACATCCCAAAGTTCAGCAAAAGAGCTGGGGGTTTCTGAGGTGGGAGGAATTTAGCACTAAACGGAAAATTGTGCCTAACATGTATAATAAATCTTTTGCTGATATGTTGCACTCTCATGGGGCATGGACCTTTCCAGGTTTCAGGAACCTGAAGACGCACTTATAAAATATTTCAACAACTAGGTGAAATCCTTTGTGCTCTGAAATGGCATGTTAGAGGGATAACTGGCATGGTGGCACTCTGAGGTATGTATGCTGGACAGGTGTGTTGGGTAACCTGTACAAGATAAGGAATAAACTACTCCAATGAGATTGCCCCTGGAATGGCTGCCTGTGAGGTGGAAGGATGACAGGAGAGCATTCCTGAGTTCTTGAACTAAGGGGTACTTCAGAGTGCCAGAGGGGTTGGATGCTTCCAATGGCGATGCAAGGGTCCAGCACGCATGGTGGTGAAGTGTCTCCAACTGGAGTGGTTTGAGGAAGCTAACTCCAAGAACCTTTAAAAGGAAAAGTAATATATAAGCAACAATGAACACTGCAGTATTAAACAAACCACACTGGCAGTTGACATGCAAAGAAACACACAAACACAGTGATGATGTCTCAAACCCCCTTACAGAAGGTACAATTTGTATTAAAAAACTACTTACACTACTCTACAAAATGAGTCACACATAGGGCAACCACCCTAGTTCCAAGGAATGGTAACAACTCACATCTATTAAAAAGGGTCTCAGGGCCTCAGTTGATCTTTTAACCTCTTTTTTTCAAGGAAACACAATGTGCCGGTGCTAACGTTGGAATACATATGTTTTTTATATACAGAATGAGTGAGCGTTTCACCAGTAAATAATCACTTAAGCATTATGATTAATAACACAGATACATACAGAATAAATACTCTTTCCATAACATACAAACCCTGCGCATTCGCTTACAGCTACACATAGGCAATGTAGTTTATCATTTTCCAGTCGTTTAGTTATTTCCTGAGTCAATGTCCCAAGCAAGGTCCCAGCTACCATTGTCCCAGCACCTTAAAAGAAAAGCGACCTACAAACACAGCCCAAAGTCTTTAAATGCAGGAAGAAGATCACTCTCGGTCACAATAATGTCCCCAACTCTAATCCAAAACTCTTTCTCCCTTAAAGACAGCTACAATCTGCATAAATAAAATTAAGCAATAGTAAAAACACAAAACCTAGTGAAAGCCAACAGTGTAAAATAAACATACCCAGGCTTGCATATTCTCCACGATAACCGTGATGTGTAAAGCCTGCACTTAATGGCTGGATGCAGGCTGGCATTGATAAGGCCCACAAATGGATGCTGATCTGTCTGCTGATGCTGGGTAATACAAGCCAGCAGGGCTGCCCTGCTTCCTTCTCTGGGGTCTACTTTCATGGGTTGATGGTGATTAAGAAAGGGCCCTGCTAAGGCCGAAAGTACTGGGTGTGCCCTTCTCTTAGTCTCCCTGCTTACCATCCACGTAGGCTCTGTTGAATATGAAAGGCCACCAATGAACAGGGTCTGGTAATTTTAAGACCTACTTGGGATTGATGTCGGCTGGTTGTGTTGAAGCAGGCAAGTTCTCTCTGTCTGTTTCTGTAGGGTAGTGGTGCTGTATGTTGGCCTGGAAGAGCAGCCCTTTCAATACTAGGGCCCATATTCTCATGTAGGTGTTAAGTACCAAAAAGGACGTTAAAAGGCTTAACGACCTTTTCGGTACTTAAGACCTATTCTGAAGGTGGCGCATTCTTCTGTCATGATGCCTACCCCCGGAGCACCAGGCCAGGCCCAGCACCCCCGGGAGCAGGCATCACGCCCCCGGGTAAAAGCCCAGCGGCCCTTTATAGGGGCTCTTTGGACTCTGTCCTGGCGCCATTGGCGCCAGGCTCATGTTGGACATCAGTCCTGGCACCATAGGCGCCAGGCTCATAAAGGGAAGTGTTTGGTGCACTTACCTGAAGCAGACCATGCTGCACACTCACCTGATGCAGACCATGCTGCATGAAGAACCAAGCCAAATGAGGCTTAGGAGGGACTATTTTTCTGAAGGAACTATTTTGTTACTTGGGTGGGGCTGTGGAAGAATACTCACCTGGAACTTCTTCCAAGGCTATTTAAGCCACATCCCGGACAGCCACACGTGCTTTGCGTTGTTCTGCATCCCAGCAGCTGAACGCTCACCGTGTCTGCTCCTGCACCTGGACTCCAGCCACGCCCGCCTCGAACCTGGAACACCTGTAAGGGAATAAGAGAAGAGAAAGGTGAAAACCAAGAACTATTTCAACCTTCTTACCTGCATCCGGAATCTTCGCGCCAGCATTCCTGAAGGAAGACTTCCATTTAAAAGCACCGCGTTGCTCGCTGCAGCGCCGCGCTTCACTCACCTGTTCCCGAGATGCCGCCCGGCTCCATCGCGGCTCTCAGTGCCGGTCGCCACATCTCTGCACCGCACCTAAGGAGAGAAGAAGAGACAAAAGGTGAGCAAGGGAACACAAGAGGAAAGCCGGATTTTCAGCCATATTACTTACCGGCTATTCTTGGTGAGCCATTCCACATCTCGGGTCGGCGCCACATCTCTGGCAGGTACCGCACCCCGGCCCCTATGGGGAAAGGACAAAAGACATTACTGGGGAATTATAAAGACATTTAGAGGGGTCGCTCTCATCACTGACTCACCTGATTTTACCCCGGCAATTTAACCCTTCAACGCATCGCCTTTGTTCTGCACCTGAAATAAAGGACAGAAAAAGACAACATAAAAGGAGGCTCACACTTGAACTTTTGCATCTTCATACTTACGGCGTATCGCTCAGTAAAGTCAAGTGGATTCGCCAGCGCCATTCCGAAAACCAGTGAAGTAACTGGACGAACGCGCGCCCCTGCACCAGAAGCAGGATCGAGAGTTCATCCTTCCAAACCATAAGGTGAGCTTAAACCGGGGGTTTTGGAGGAAGTCAGAGGAGAACGAAGGGGGAAAGGGGGGAGCAAGCACATTATTCAGAAGACAGTTAATCCCCTTTCTCATCTGCAGAAGGATATTCCTACGGGCCAGACAAGCAAGATTTGGGGGTCCTGTTCAATCGGTGGTCCGAATTCTGCGCATCACACTTGAAGAGGCCACAGCAACCCAGACCAGACCAGCGCCTCCGTGGGAGCCAGGTGAGCGTTACATCTTCTGAAGTCGGAAGGAATGCGCCACTTTCGGAATACATGTGGCGGTTGCTAGGATGGGTTGGAAACCAACCGAGCACCAACACATTCATAAACTGGCTTTTTGGAAGCCTATTCTTGTGACACTCCTCCAGTTTAATACACCGCATGGGTGTATATGAACACTTTCATTTACACCAAAGCGATCCTGCTCGCTTTAAATGAAAGTGTTCCTATACACCGCACAGGTGTATAGGAACACTTTTATTTAAACCAATGCAAGCAGCTCCAACGTTGCATTCTGCAACGTTGAAGCTGTTGGCTTTGGTGCAAATGAAAGTGTTCATATACACTGCAAGGTTGAATATGAACACTTTCATTTACACCAAAGCCAGCAGCTTCAAAGTTGCAGGATGCAATGTTGAAACTGCTGGCTTTAAATGAAAGTGTTCATATACATGGCACGCACTGGTGTATATGAACACTTTCTTATACACCAAATTAAGCAGCTTCAACATCCCAGCTGCTCACTTTGGTGTATAGGAACTGTGTTCTCGGCAGCATTTTTGTAAAATAACGAATGCTGCCGAGATTGGATTGCGCCCGTAAACCCTTCGAACAGGCGCAATCCACATAAATCACTGTCGTGCTCTCCGAGGACGCCCAGGCCCACTTGAGAATAGCAGTGGAGGCTGCGCGTCCTCTTTTGGCCCAGTGAATCGTGCTGTTTAGCACCTTCACTGCGCCAAGATGAGAATATGGGCCTAGCTCGACATCAGATTGGCATGCATTGCAATCCGTGAGTGAAATTCTCCTCTCTTAGTAGAGGGGTGCTGACATGAGGGACTGCTATAACTGGATTACAGTAGAGAGTACAGCAGCAGGAGGGTACAGCAGCACTTTCCCAAACAGTTTAACCTGCAGGCAGTAAACATTTGCTTTCTATACGTGTGTGAGCCTCCTACTTTGATTTGTATACATGTACTCACATACTGTGCTCCTCCTTTCCTTTCATTCTTACGTCAGAGGAATGTGCCCTGGGTGAAAACAGTGGGCTAGGGGATGTTATCTCTACTTGATCAGGTGAAAGTGGGGATGTTGTTTTTTTCTTTGCACACCCACTCACAGCCGAGAGACGGTGGGTCCTGGAAGTACAGTGTGACATTTACCTTGACCGAGTGAGGTGTTCCCTTTGAACAAGCAGGAACTGTGAAGTATTGATGGTAGTATTTTCTTTCTGATGTAGTCAGTACAGTGCAGGCAGAGTACGGAAAGTGAAGTCCACTTCGAAGTAGCACGCCCAGTGCTGATGTGAGCTAGGAAGGTTTCATTTCCAGTTTAATTTGGTTTTGTCTGAGCACGGCAGAGCGTGGGTGAGGAGTGGCAGAGCCTGACTCTAAGTCCCTTGGATAGCCTTTTTTGTAAGTGGTCGGGTGCTCTTGCAGGCATGCAAACTCTTGTCATTTGTTGTGTTTGACACCCAGAATGCGATTGCAAACCAAGGGACTGATTCATGGAATTGTTTGCAAGGTGCAACGTGATTTTGCACTGTGCAAAGTCAGTGCATAGTTATTTTGTAGTACGATATTATTTTGCACGGACTTTGCACTGCAAAAATACACTTTGCACATTTCCATGAATCAGAGTATGTCGGCAGTGCAAAGTCACTTTTCAGCAGTGCAAAGTCCCTTTGAACCGTGCAACAAATTCCCTGAATTGGGCAAGTGTCTAAGCATACAAATCAGACTCGGCCTCTGGGCACACTCAAGTGTAGGGCACAGAGCAGTGCACCTCTGGAGAAGAGGGTGCAGCACCAGAAGCACGCTTGGCCATCTCTCGCTCTACAGTCATGATGCTCCCCCCCAGACCTAGGAGACTGCGGACGCCCGGCCCTTACTTTCTTCTTCATTTTTTCACACTGCAGGATAACAGGCTTGCTGGGTCAAAACTGGGCACATATAGGCATTTTCCTGCCTCAGTTCTACTCCGGCACTAAGCACCTACAATAGCAGGCACCGCCGGATGAAATGCCGTGCTCAAATTCAACATTGAAAGGCAATGTTCTTCTGTCTCCTGGGTTTTCACTTCTCCTTGTGGCCTGAGATTCCTGGGAGGTAGGTCTAGATATCAAGGTCTAAGTCAGGCCATGAACCCCTGGCAGCCCTCCATGCAGGAGAATGGTCAACTTACTCCCATGTCCCCTCAGTCTCCCCTAGTTTTATTGGGAAAATTAGTGTACAGCACTGTTCCTGTCACAAGAGGTTTAGACAATCCGTTTCTTCAATTTACCATAACACAGGACAATGTGTCCCCCTAGCTGTCACACATCAAAAGTGGCCCTTTGGTGAAGTGGTACAAGCAGGTAAGTAAGTCTTGCAGTTTGTAAAAATGGTGCCTTTCGTTCAATGCATGTTTCCACAGATGGAAATGGTTACAGATAGATAAAACAGGTCATGTATAGATTTGGAACACCGGGAGGGAACATTTACAGTAAAACCACCGTTTTCATATTAAAGACTATTGCACTTAACATGTGCAGTACACAGTAATACAGTGGGGTATTCATTAGCATGCTGTCTGGGTGGTTTCATCACATAACCAACACCTGCATACAGGTTATCCACCATTAAATTGTTTTTATCATACCATAGGGATGAGAAGCCAAAATGACCCTTGCTTTTTATTTGGGGTAACACGTGGTCTTAACCTTATCACATGTATCAATATTCTCACGAGAACATTACATCACACTAGAAGTACTTAGTTACACATGACATGTTGTGAAGTTGGTATTGAAATACATTGGCCATATTGTAGCTTAATATTTGCAGACCACCTTGATGTAATTGAACCTTTGATGCCAAAGACGTTGTATTCCATCTTTTAATCGAGGCATTCTTAAGCTTGCAGATCATATATCCTCCAGTAGGCATATCAAGTGGCTGGCCTGCATGTGCACGAGGGGCACGTCACGGGAATACAGAGGATGTGGTCATGGAAGTGCAAGCCCAATGAAGGACAACATCCCAAAGGAGCAAGGGTGCCATGATAAACAACATAAATTGCACACATTTGGTGGACGGACCTCATGTCAGCACTAATGCGCTTACACCCAGGTCCACGCTATATTAGGCCCGAAGCAAATTAATAAAAATAATGTTTGGGTGCTAGATATATGGAGGTGGTTGCCATTTGCTTCACAATATAGTTATTATCTCAGTATGGGAAAGTTCTCCAGTCAGTCAGTGATTTTTATTGTCTGTGCAATTATGTAATCAGGGTATGTTGTTAGCAAGGTTCCAAACATTTAGTATTCAGCCAATGTTCATCTGAGATGGAAGAGATCAGCCTCAGTCGAATACATATTTGTTTTCTTATTCAAAACCAAATACATGCTGACAGATGTCAAAAGATTGACCAGTCAAGACTGCAGTACAAAAGGCTAAGCAGACATAAGCTGCAAGAGATGCTTGGAAGGAATACCAGAGTACAGTGAATGTACTATGCGAAAAAAGGAGGTGGGGGAATGTTTGAGAGAAAGATCCACTGAGCTCTTCATATACTAGTGCGGAGGAGAGGAGGGTAAGGAGTGAAACGTGAGGGTTGCTGCTGCACTGGACAGAGATACTAACCAATGTAGACAGTGGAGAGAGATATACTATGAGGGCATTGGAAAACTATGTTTTAATCTCAGTTTCGTTACTCGCCAACTTTCTGTGATATTTGGTCAAATATTGAATCCTCTGTGCCTCATTTCCCATAGATGAAAAATTGGGAGAGCTTCGGAACAAGCTTAATGGTGCTAGGAATCACTCCAGGGATAAAGGAAAGCGACAGTCAAAAAATGTTGAGGGCTGTGAGCACCTGTCTGTGTGGGAAAGACAGGCACAGGACCCTGAACACATGCTTGGTAGCTGGCCAGCAGAAGCATTGAAGACTGAACAGTTCAAGGAAAGTGGGCATGTCCACGTGGTGACAGTGAGATTTAAAGAGCTCTGCACATGCTAGAGACAGAAAGGGGGTTGGGTGTAAAGACATGGTAGAGTATTTCTGTGTCACTTCTACAAGTGCTTCTGAGGGGAGGAGGAGCTAGTATCTAATGGCGAATTTAGAAGCCCTTCTTCTAATGACAGCTTCCAACTTTGACCACATATCGTGACCCTGGACAAAATCTTTATCTTGCAGTATCATTTTTGTTTCTGGCTTCATGTTTTAGTCTTGTCCAGACTTGACTTTCCTTTGACTGTCCATTTTATAGTATAGTCCACATATGCGCATATATGTATATGAATATGTATAGGATATTGTGGCGGTCGCTGCACTATAGTTAAGGTGAGTGTCCAGATACGTAGGAAACCAGAAAAAGGAATTGCCAGTAACGTTTGACTTGCATAACGGGTTTGCCTGATGTTTTGCAAACAAAAAGTTAGTCAAAGGTCCAAAAAAAGGTTTTGTTTGATGTGAGAGATAACCACGGTTATAACAAGTATAAATGGTGTTAGGCAAAAACAAAAAGTGGAAAAAATGCCATTTGGAAGAGGAAAAAGGATAAAATGGCATCAGGCAAGAGGTGGGAAGGGGAAAAGAGGACACCATGCGAAACTGGGGAGTTGGGTGTGGCGGTAGGGACCAATTTCAGAGCTCAAACATTTTCACATGACCGGGGTTATACTGGGGATAACCGCGGTTATAGTAGAAAATGGTTTTGATAATTAAAGTGCGTCACATGAAATGACGAGTGTTGGGGGAATGGGAGAGGGCTAAGGAGGGTAAAGGTCTTGAGGGGTTGAGGGGAGCATGGCAAGAGGAGGGGGACACTTGGTGGGTGCTTGGTAGGGCAGGGAAGCGTGTTGGATTTCATATGCTTTTTATGGACAACCACGGTTATTTGCGGGCATTTATGGATAACTCGGGTTATTTGTAGTACATTGCTAATATAGGTTGGTTATGGGAATAAAGAGTTAAAGAAATTATATTAATATAAAAAAGTGGAATTATATAGCTACAGTAAGGTGGGTTAATAGGTGTGGCCGAAAAAATATGGCTACTGGGTTACTTTAAGGAACCAAATGATGCAGTATGGAAAGGCATCACGGTCGAAAGCCATGGCTAGTGGGCACCAATGCAACCTATTGGGGCGACATGTCAAGGGGTGCAATATAGAAAGGGGTCACGGCCAAAGGCCATGGCTAGTGCACCCAGAGGAAACCGAGTGTTGTGAGCTTGGCAGAAGGTGAAGGCCATGGCTAATGGCCCGGTTTAGGAAACCTATTGAGCAATATGTCAACTGGCCGCGGCTGATGGCTGTGGGCACTGGCTATGGCCGAAGGCATGGCTAGCGGGACCAAAAGAAAGCTATTGGGGAAACAGGTAAACGGGTCACAGTCAAAGGCCAGGGCCAATGGTGAAGGCCATGGCTAGTGAGTAAGAAAGAAAGGTAGTGTTTTAAAATACACAAAGGGCATGACCAAAGGCCGTGCTCACTGGCCAGGGCCTAAGGTCATGGCTAGTGGGCCAGTAGTGTTTTAAAATATACATTGGGCATGGCCATACACCATGCCCACTGGCCAGGGCCGTGGGCCTGAAAGAGATATAGTGGCCACAGCCAAAAGCCAGTAGGCACCTAGTGGGCCCTGTGTGGGCTCAATAATGCGTGGCAGACAAGTGCTTGCGGATTTATCGAGATATGACATTTTAATAAAGAACAAATATTCAAAAATGATTCACTATCCTTACCCGGATGAGTAATTCCCTGCCTAACTAAAGCTAAAGGAGCATTCTCTAATATAGGGTAACTGGCCCTCACACTAAACAACAAACACATAATGAAAATATATGGCAACACAATTTATCAAACAATATTAACGCAATGTCTCAATAACAGTCTCCTGTCCTGTGTAAGGACCCTTCCCCAAGATTCAAAGTCAACTTTAGAATGTTCAATGAAGGAAAGACATGTTTTGAACTGGCTCATGATAGTTCAAAGTCAAAACAAAAGTTAATCAGCCAAAGTTCCACTGGTAACAAATCTTCATTCCTGAACGAAAGATCCACTTCTGATTTTCAAGAATAAAAATAATAGCACCAATAGTATTCCTCGTCACAATGCGCTGTCTCTTCTTCCAGTAAGTTTGCCACATTTCCAAAAGAAAACATAATATCCCTACTGTCAATAATACACTGCTCTTCGTAAGAAGTTAGGAATTTTTCAGTTACAGTCTTAATATTTATATTGGTATATTTGTCAGGATGTTTTCTTAGTGCTGCTGCTTCCATTCCAACAACCACACTTATAATATTGTTGCAATGAGAACAGTAACATTTGTCCCACGGTACTTTACTTGGTCAAACCACTGCAATATGACGTCCACTGACAACTAAAATATACCACCACGGTTTCAGTACTTTATACCACTATCACAGCTTCAGCACATTGAAAGGTCAGAGAGACTTCAACAAGATACACTTCAACCTCTTCAGGTAGGCAAGGGACTCTTCGTTTGGACAGCTTTCTTCAAAAGGGGCAGTCTCTTTGCCTCTCCTTTCTGTCTGCCTTAATAACAACCTGGTTCTTCCCATAAGACTCACTTTGCTCTACCTTTCACAGTCTTTGGCACCACAGGTTATGTCTACTTCAGAATATTCTTTACAAGCAGTTAGTTCCCCTTCCCCAGCTTTACCTGTACAGCTACCAATCCAAGTAATTACCCAGAAACCTTGGTGTCCCTCTCTCAGCATTAGGTAACACTTTCACACTTGTATCTTAGGCCATTTTAGTGTTAATAACTTCACAGTGCAGCTGAATGGCTCTTTAGCTCTTAGAAAGGCTGGCTTCACTATTAACAGGGGCTGCCTCAGGGGCGCTGCTGAGCAGCAGTGGATGAAGGTGTAGATCCACGTCGCTCTGTGAGGCTGACAGTATCCTGATAAAAAATATCCTACTGGGGTTGCTTAAAGTGGGCACAGTGACCACAATTGTGCAGGGGAAGGTGCCGGCTATTATCTGGTGCACTCCTGACAAGATCAAAAGTCGGGAAGTGCATGATTGAGTGAGGTGCTGTGAAGGCTGTGGGAGACTGTAGTGAAGCAGCTGCAATCTTGCCAGGGGCAGTAGCGTGGCTGGCCCAAAGGCCACGGCAGTGGCATCCTTTGGTGGCTGGTAACAGCTGCACCGGAGGACTGGGGGGCTAAGGCGGGAAACCACCAAACAGAGCGAAAGAGACAGTACTGCCGGTACCATGTGAGGGATGCGACTGCTGCCGGGACACGCTGTGTGGCACTCATGGCGGATCAGAGAACAGCAGAGCATGCCTGCAGCCCGGGTAGCATAGCATATGGAGAGCACCCTGACGCCGGTGACGCTGCGCTGCAGTATGAGTGCAGAGCCTGGCTGCCAAGGCAGAGGCTGCTCCTGCACTGTAATTTCAAATTATCTCAGCAGCGCTTTGCGGTGAGCAGCATTGCCATGGTGCAACCTAACATGAAGAGCAGTGCCCACATGGAAAATCTAGCACAGGACCCGGCCATCTCACTAAATGACATCAAGGGACCAATTGCAGAATTCTAGTCCTTGTTGGAGGAAAAGATTGATGGACTGTGTAACGCTCACCTGGTATCCACAGGGATGCCTCCCGACTTGGTTGGACCACTCCCGACCTTGACTCGCCCCCCCAAGTTCTCGTTCTGCCGAGGATCTAGTTTGAATACAGGAGTTCTGGTTTAGCCCACAATCGCTGTCTCTTTGGGCCCACCTCCCTTGTGAACCCCAACAACCCTTTAGAGTTTCCCTCACCTTGGATTTCGGTAAGATGTGCTCTCCATCCTGCAATTCTGTGCAGGGGTGTGTCGTGAATGGGGGCGCTTTGATGCCAAGTTGCTTCACTAGCACGGCCTGAGAGTCCAGAAATGCTGTGACTCAGTTTCTCAGGTAAGTAAGTCTATTGTTCTTAATTACTGTCCGTAAAGGTAATTGCCTTCGTTAATGTCCTCCTTCTTGTCACGACCCTCGCCCAAAACCCCCTCTGGCAAACCCATTGGCCAGGTGGAGTCAGGACTCGGGCCTCTAGAGCCTGGCATCCTCTTCAAAAGCCCTCATAGGGCCAGTCCTGGCCCCTATGGCGCCAGGCTCATACACCATGAAAAACAATGTGCTTGGGAACTACTTTATTGTATTGTCAGCCAACATCCACTTCGTAAGAACCAAGCTATGCGGTCTAGTGTTTTGGGTGTGGTAGCCTAGGGACTACTTTACCTGGATTATTTTGTTGGGGCTATTTAAACCACACCCGAGCAAGACAACACGCTTTGCGTTACTTTGCAGCTTGCAACGTGATGCTCACTGTGTCCAGCTATTCCCTCGAACCTCGGAGAAGCAGAACCTGCAAGGAGACAAAATGAACATCATTAGCAGCAGCATCTTACCTGCAGTCTTCATCTTTAAACACTCGCAGCTACTGAGAACAGCTTCCTCGAATCTGCATGCCTCCCAGACAGAACGACCTGAAAGAGGAAGATAGAGGCAACATTAAAGAAAGCAGTAGAGACATTTACAAATTACAAACTGCTCAAAAGGCTTACCTGGCTGGTCGCCTCTCGGCTGGCACCACTCCGGACATTCCACTCGCGCTAAAGAACACCGCAACCTACAAGGAAGGAAAACACACGATAGCAAAGGCAAGACTTCACAGGGCTGCGCATAGCGCTTACTTACCACATCCTAGCGCTCTTAATGCACCATCATTTACCAGCAGGGATCAACCAAGCCAGTTCGCCGCGCTGAAGCTCTGCATACCTAAGGGAGAAATAAGAGACATTTTAAACAAAGAAAGGCATGCAGGATAGCAACAAAACTAAAGAACAACAATAAGACCTACCTGAACAATATCAAACGGGCCGGCGTCAGTGAAGTAACTGCACCGCACTTGCCCAAGAAAGACAACGCGCCCCTGCAAAGAAGGCAGGACGGAGAGCACACCTAATTCTACCACAAGGCAGAACCTTCCCCGCAGACCACATCAGGGCAAAGCTGAAAAGCATACCAGCGAGTAACCCGGCTGGGTGGCGTCCCTGTGGATACCAGGTGAGCGTAACACATCTCTCTTAGGTGCAGAAAGGATGATCAAGACGTTGAGCCAGTTGGTAGGGTGGTTCTCGAGATGGTGAGTGAAGGCACAGAGCGCGGCGCTATGTGCGCTTTTGTTGCTTTGTTAATCTGTTTATTATTCTCTTGCAGGCCGCCGAGGTGTTCTGGATGCTGAGCGGCCGGATGGATGCTGAGCGAAGAGTGGATGTTGTCCGGACCGCCGTCGAGTAAGTATGAGAGCCACCCGCCTTGCCTTTCTCTTGCAGGTTGATGAAGGCCGGCGTGGAATAACTCGGCAGCGAGATTCGCTCAGGTAAGCGTGCTTCCGAATGATTCTTGAATAAAGGATGCGAACGCTTACTAATATTGCCTTTCTTTTTCCTCCTCCAGGTTGCTGCTTTCAAACGTGGACGAGCTTCCGAGGTTACACTGGAGCGGATAACAGGAGCTGGATTGACAAGCAGGTAAGGATGGATAATGGTGTTCTTCTTCTCTTCCTTGCAGGTGCAGGCCAGGAATGCTGAGGACAGATCGCGGTGAACATCACGCTGTGAGTGCAGAGCAACGCGAAGCGTGTGCTGCAGCTTGGTTGTGGCTTAAATAGTCCCCAGGTATCCCAGGTGCCTTCAGGCCTGACCACACCCTGGATGCTAGACGGCATGGTTTAGTTCTGTACTGAACCATGTGGGGGCAGCCTTGTTGCTCCATTCCCATTGGGAGCTCCAGCTCCTTCTTCTGCCTTATGAGCCTGGCACCAAAGATGCCAGGGCTGACTCCAGGAGAGTCTTGGGGGGCATGATTGGGCCCTAGAGGCCATGCAGGGACACTGTGATGCAGCCCAGAGGCCCCGAGTACCAGGGCCTGGGGTTATGGCCATGACAGCCTGGCATCAGAGATCTCCTTTATGCGGCAGGACATTCGTAAGTTGCCATCAAGAGTGGGCGAGGCAGAGCAGCAGATATCAGACAAGGGGATGCTCTAAGGAAGATGGAAAAACAACTCACTGCGGTGTCCCAGAAGCTCAAGGTCTTGGAGCACAGAGCAGAAGATAGCGAGGGGAGGTTGAGGCGGAACAAGCTCCATATCCTGGCGTTTCCAGAGAAAGTGGAGGGGCCCATCGTGGAACACCTTTTAGAGCAGTGGTTGGTGGAACTCATGGCACTGAAGAAACTATCCAATGTCTTTTCTGTCAAAAAAGCACATAGGTGCCCACGGAAAGGCCAGTGCCAGGAGCCCAACCACCTACTGTCATTGCAAGGCTTTTAAACTTTCAGGATAGGGACACTATCCTACAGATAGCAAGGGTGACCAGCCCGATTACATACAATGTCTCTCACATTGGCTTCTTTCCCTATTACACGAGGAAGGTGCAGCGGGCCAGGCAGTCCTTTGACTCGGTCAAGTGGAAATTACTCTCCTGCAGCATTAAGTATGCACTCTACTTCCTCTCTCAATTGAACGTCTACCATGGGGCAAAGGCACTCCTCTTCAGCACACCACAGGAGGTGTGGGAGTGGTATGAAACAAATGTCCAGCCGTCAATGGCACATGCACCATGGAAGGAGACACAGTGACCTGGGACTGAATCAGTGCTATCATCTGCCCCACTATATTCTTAGGACCTGCATCCCCCAAAGGAAGCAGGTGGGACAAAGGACCGAGGGGAAGAGGGCTGAATGGCGATGGACTTTTGGCACCAGGCACCAACACACTTTGGAACATTAAAACTTTATGATGCAGAAACTCTAGAAATGTGGCCTCTGGAGTACAAGAGATCTAGGACTAGCCCAGTTTTGGCAAGTTGATGAATTAGTGAGCACTCTGCTCATAGTGCTCAGGCATTAAAAAGGCTAATATTGCAATTCTTCGAGAGGCACTCCCCAGACTTTGCCCTGCTTACCAATACCCACCTGGCGGGGACATATTGCAAGTTCTTTATGCGTACAAATTATATAGTGGCCTATCATGCCGGCTTCGCCAGAGGGGTAAGGAGCACCATGATTCTAATACATAAGAGGGTGCCATTCTTTGTTATGGAGGTGAGACGGACCCTGGTGGGAGGTTTGTGTTGATCCTTGTGGTACTATTGGTGCCACATGGAGAATAGGGGCAGTCTATGCATCTCTTCCTCCTACGCAGGAGTTTCTTAATGATCTCCAGAAGCTTGTATTACTGGGGGAGGCTGAGAGGTGGATCCTGGGGATAGATTTCAATGACGTGATGGACACTGGCCTCAACAGATTGCATGTGGGCAGCAGGAATCTGGGGCACCCCACTAAATGATGCACCTTTGCTAGAGCAATGGGTTGACTGGACACGTGGACGGCCATGCACGCAGGAGAGGCTGGGCACTCTTTCTTTTCTGGGGGTCACTCCTCTTTCTCTAGGTTCAACTATCTCTTTATCCCAGAGGGCGATAGCCATAGACTGCTCGCTGCAAAAATATTAGCTAGGGGGATTTCGGACCACTGTCACTCAAGAGTGGGTGTGAGAGGCCCACACCCACTTGGAGACTGAACACCTACTATCTGGACTATCTCTGACTTCACTGAGGCCTTAGAGCACCCCACGCAGGAATATGTTTTTGTTAATGAGGGCTCAGTGGCGAGTCTGGTTACAGTCTGGGAGGGTTACAAAACAGTCCTTTGGGGGGAGGCGATCTCTCTCGTCTTGACACAATGAAAGCAGCATGCACTGCTGGTAAGTGAGGTCGAAGAAGCCTCTGGGAGAGCAGCAGTGACTCATTCACTTCTGACTCCCCGGAGGCGCAGCTTAAGCTACAGAGTGTCCATGAGGCACTCCGAAATGTAGCATTGGACAAAGCAAAGCAGGTGCATTGGTATAGGCGCAGTCAGATTTATGATGTCAGGGACAAGGGGGGTAAGGTGCTTGCATGGTTGGAATGAAGCAAAGAGGCTGTATGCAGGTGCTTGCTGTGCAGAGTGAGACTGGGATGCTCGGACGAGGGATGTGGACATAGCACAGGCATTTGCAAGGTATTATGAGTCTCTATACACGGCCCCGTCGGGTGGATCAGCAGACGGTGCAGGAGGCTGACCCCGTGGTCATCGCACAGTTCTCAATGCAGCAACAGGAGGGGTTGGAATCAGAGATCACAGTCGAAGAGGTGATGACAACGATGGCCAAATGCAGTCGGGGAATTCCCGGGGCCCGAATGGCTTCCCAGTGTACGTATGGAAGAAATTGTGGGGGGGCCGTGGTCGGGCCACTCCACAAGCTGTTTCTGCAAAGTAAAAGAGATGGGATACTGTTGGATGATCTGAGAAGAGCATGCTCATTGGTTCTCCCCAAACCCGGAAAAGCCATCAGAATATTGTGCCTCTTATAGGCCAATTTCATTGATAAGAGGGGAAGCAAAGATCCTTGCCAGGATCCTGGCAAATTGTCTTCAAGGTGTTATAAATGACTTTGTTCCCCCGGACCAGTGTGGGTTTCTGCATGAATTTACACAGGGTACAGCTGGCCCTTGGCCAGGCCTCCACTATCCCTGGTCTTCTGGCATTATTGTCAGTGGATTTTGAGAAAGCCTTTAATTCTGTGCTCTGGGACTCGCTGTGGCAGACTATGGAAAGAATGGGCTTTGGGAAGAATCTTCTGAGTTGGGTGCACCCACTGTACAAATCACCAGAAGCTGATGTGCATGTCAATGGGGTTTGGTCCAGGACTTTTCCTCTGGAATCGGGCATGCAGCAGGGCTGCCCCTTTTCCCACTGCTCTTCACCCTAGCAATAGAACCGCTGGCCATGAGGCTTAGGTCATGCAAAGAGTGGTTGGGTTTTAGATTTCCCTGGGGTGCAGAAGATAGGATATCTTTATATGCAGATGAGCTACTGATTTAAATGGGGGACCCGGCCGTGATCTGCCAAGTGGTGTTGAAGATACTGATTGAGTATCACGGTGCCAGCAGCCTTAATGTTAACTAGCAGAAGTCTGTGATTTTTCCCTTTCAAGGTGGGATGCAGCGCTCCCACAGGACTACCTGTATCAGATATATCAGACGGGCTTCCGGTATCTAGGTATTCAACTGGGAGAACACCTCTCTAACTTTATAGACCTTAATCTGCTCACAATAATTGGAAAATTCAGGGCAGATTTCACACACTTCCACTATGTCTGATGGGCAAAGCAGCCCTTTTCAAAATTACATCCCTATCCAGGTTTCTCTATGTACTGCAGAACGCCCTGCTCTCGGTATCCAAGAAGGTATTCAAAAAAATAGATGGGGTTCTCAGGGAGCTGTTGTAGGAGTAAGCAGGCTTGGATTGATATGATATGATATGATATGATATGGCATTTGTAACGCGTCTATGCACAAGTGGTTCAAGGCACGACGAGGCGGGGGGGGAACAAGGGGAGAACAGACAACGATCCTACTAGGCCAGGTGTCATTCAGATCGCGCAAGTGCAAGGGTAGGGGGACTGGGAAAAGTGCAAGGGGAAGGGGAGAGGGGAAGTGCAGTACATGGTTAGTAGAATACAAGATAAGTAATAGGGCCAGCTGGTGGCAAGTGCAAGGAGAGTGCAGTACATGGTTAGTAGAATACAAGATACATAATAGGGCCAGCTGGTGGCAAGTGCAAGTTAAGTGCCGGGAGAAGGGGCTGTAGGATACAGAGACAGTCCCGTAGTGCAGGTAGGCAGTGCAGGGAAGAGTGGCAGGGCCAAAGACCAAGATCGGTGAGTGGCCAGTTGCAGATTCAGTGCAGGTTCAGTGATTTTAGCAGGGGAGAGAGGGAGAGAAAGCGGAGGCAAAGAGGAAGGTTTTGAGGTGCTTCCGGAACCGGAGATGGTTCTCCTCAAGTTTCAGGGAGGCAGGAAGGCTGTTCAGAGGGAGGCCCCTGCTGCGGAGAGAGATCTACCCCCACCTCGTTGCTTGGAGAAGCGGCTGACCCTGAGGTAGTTGGAGGTGGATGAGCGAAGAGCTCGAGAAGTAAGATATTTAGGAAGAGAGAGTTGAAGGTATTTTGGCCCAAGGCCCCAGAAGGCCTTGTGGACAATGCAGATGGTTTTGAACTTAATCCTCACGGCCACTGGGAGCCAGTGTAGCGATTTCAGTCCTGGAGAGATACGATCTCTGGGCTTGAGGCCAAGGACAAGTCTCGCAGTCCTGTTCTGGATGAGTTGCAAAGAGCGGAGAGCAGAGGCAGGAAGATTTAGATAGAGGCTGTTACAGTAGTCCAGCTTCGAGAGAACCAGGGCTCTGGAGACAGTGAGCTTCTGGGGGAAGGAGAGGAAAGGAAGGATACCTCTGAGGAGGTGTAGCTGGTAGTGTGACTTCTTAGAGACGTCAGATATGTGAGGAGAGAAAGCGAGTGTGGAGTCGAAGATGACCCCGAGGTTTTTTGCCTTGCATGTAGGAGCAGGAAGAGGGCCAACGGAAGCCGGCCAGAGAGCTGCAGGGAAGGAGGGAGTGGGTGTGCCGATAAGTTTTTTTTTTTTTTTTTTTTATTGATTTGGCTGAATAATTCAACCTTTCAAACAGAGAAGTTTACATCAACAATAGTTTCATACAATGTAAATCTGAATAAAATTGATTTGATACAAAAAGATAAAATTGAGACATATAAATATATAGTTTTACAAAGTGTTGCATTCTTAGCTTGATTGAAAATTGATTTGATACAAAAAGATAAAATTGAGATATACAAATATATAGTTTTACAAAGTCTTGCATTCTTAGCTTGATTGATCATTGATCACATGATTAACAAATTGTACTAACGCAATTTGAACAGAGGGATTCGTACTAGTCAGTAAGTAATTCCAAAGTTTTTCAATAGGGTATTCTATGTAGAAATTACATTTTGCATGAAAAAATTTGTATCTCACATATTTCAGAGCCGGGCACTCAACCACTAAGTGACATAAAGTCTCAATTGTTTTGTAGTTAAGGCAGTATCTACAAAATGTTTGATCTTGGGGCACCAGATGTCTCCTTCCCAAGATCTGTCTTGTTAAACACAAATTTAGCCGAATGCGCATCAACTGGGTTCTCATATAGCTTGAAGGACATTTAATTAGATATGACTCTGGACTACGCATTTTTTTATGCGAGTACTTTACCAAGTCGCAATCTACATATTCTAAGCATTGTTGGCGCGTGTATATCCAGTCATGGTGGTGCAGTTTTAATTTTGCCTTAGTTGGGTTCAACAACAATAGTTCTATTGAGATGTCAGCCTTAACTAGTATGTCTAATACACATTCAGACCATTTCTCCGGGAATTTCAATTTGGAGGTTATCAAATGGTTAGCCAACACACCCAGAATATTGTGAGACGATGCACCAATTAAACATTTCCGGTAAAGTGAGCAAAATTTCCATAAAACTTGACAAAATAAGGAGATTAGTCCCAGTTCATAACGAATCATTGGGATTGGGGTCGATTGCGGCAATCTCAACAAACCTTTCCAAAATTGAGATTCAAGACGGTCCCAGAAAGTTCTTGGCTTTGGAGCTACAGTCTCTGCTCCATAGATTAGAATGGGAGTTACTTTTTGCTGGAAAAAGGCAATTACGTGAGTTAGCGTGAATTTGCCGTATTTAAACAATAATATTTTGGCTTGGGATATTAGCGTGCGATTTTTTGCATCAAGTGTGACACGATATATATCATCGTTCAATACTTCTGAAAATGGAAGGCCTAGGTACTTGTAGTAAGGCACTACGAGTAACTCTTGATTATGCAAGGACCAGGTATATCTACAAGTTTTTTTAATTGCTGATTTGTGACACACAACAATTTGAGTTTTTTCAAGGTTAATAGTTAAATTATTCTCAAGAACATACTCTTGCAATTTATTTAGGAGGTTTTGAAGGCCATAGGGTGAACATGACAGTAATACTAGGTCATCGGCGTAAAGCAGCCATGTAACTTTCTGAGTGCCTAGCTTAGGTGAATCGGAAATTGTGTTCTCAAGTTTCATACCAATGTCTAACAGAAAGAAATTGAATAATGTAGCCGCAAGGATACACCCTTGCTTTAAGCCTCGCTCAGTTGGAATAATAGCTGTAAGGAGCCCCTCTAAAGATAATCTCACCTGCAAGGAGGTGTTAGAATGCAAGAGTTTTATTAATGTGAGAATTGAGGAGGGACACCCATGTTGATGGAGTTTTTGAAATAGTAGATGCCGATCAATTGAGTCGAATGCAATACTGAAGTCAACAAAGGCAACATAAAGATTGCGATTTTCATTAACATATTTTTGTTTGATCAGATTAAGTGCGAGCATGTTTGGAGCAGTGCCAATTCCTTTAATGAACCCAGACTGGAAAGGGTCCCTTTTGGATTCCTGCTGCGTCCAATCGTTGAACTCTCGCAAAATAATCCGACAAAACAATTTGCCTGGAGCATCTAGTATAGCAATCGGACGGTAACTTTGAGGCTGCTGACAATCACCTTTCTTAAACAATGGTATAATTATAGAATGTCTCCAGGTAGCAGGAATAGTTTGTGTAACAATAATATTTTGAAAGATCTGAAATAAGGCCTCTGCCCATAAATTCGGATTACTCTTGAATGTTTTATTCGAGAGCCCATCTAATCCTGGAGCCTTGGATTCACTCAGTGTTGAAATAATATGCAATATATCACCTTTAGTGAAATTGAGGTGAAATGGCATAATCTTACCAAATTGAGGCCCCGCAGGGGGTGTTATGGGTCGCGCATATATTCCGGTAAAATGTGCAATCCAACTTTTTTCGGAAACATCAATGTTTGAGAGTGAGAAGAAACTGAATTTAGTGTGGACCACATCTGAGCTGTATTTTGATTCCGAGTCATGGATAACATATTCTCTCCATCTTTTTGATAGAGGTTTGCTCGGTATTGGCGCATCCAGTTTCGATATTTTGTTTTAATACGGGTCAAAACTGGGATTCTATATTTGAGAGGAAGAAGGTTAGCTTTCCGCTTTTGCGTACGAAACTCAGTTTTTTTCCTTTTTACCAATATATCAAATACATGATTTCTCAAAGTTGTTTGTCGTTTGGGTTCTTGACTCCTTGGGACAAAGTCCTGCATAAGGTCATAGTAGCAGACGTTTGGATGAGAGCTGTTTAGTCATGAGTGGGTAAATGCTGCCACTAATGAGTTAGTGTAACGTTGTATTGTTGTGTCATGCCATTTAATTCGATTTAACTGGGAGTTTGCACTAAGCGCTTCAGCGTAAGTAGCTGCATGCTTCAGTGGTGTTGCCAAGGGAGTTTTCCAGTGACTAGTTAGAAGCAAATGATCACTGTCACTTCGAGGCAAGATCTTGAAAGTTATTCCACTCATGAACAACTTTGAGTCAACATATATGTAATCAATAGTAGCTCTTCGCACACCCCTTTGCCACGTGTGACTTGGTGGAACATCTCCTTCACAAGCTCCATTTAACATGCAAAAACCCCGTGCGGACATCAAGTCTTCCCATTGAATTAGTCTAGAATTTTCCGACGGGACTCGTGCGGAGAGAAGATGCACATTTAGGTCTCCCGCAATTATAGTATGTACAATTTCTGGAGACATCACAATAAAGTCCAACATACAAATCAATTCCTTAAAAAAGAATTCATCAGTAATGTTAGCATGGTTCCAATAGATGTTAATTAGAGCATATGACATTGAGCAAACAGAAATGATGGTTAGTTGCATGAATGCGTTTGAGGAATAGGTTGACATAAGTTCTGTGGTAGGACTAATTTTAATGGCAGTTAAAAGACCAGACATCGGCCGACCTTTTTCGCCGCGTACGGCAGGAGTAAAGTGTATAGTATGTCCTTGCCAAATTGGAGAGTTGGTAAGCATGGTTTCCTGCAACATAATTATGTCAAACTGATTAAAGTCTGTGCTATAGTTGTTAAACAAATGTGAGTGGCCACAAGAATTCCAGGAGGCAAGGAGTATTAACTTGGCAGGTGATTGTTGGCTTAGTTAGCTATTTGATACATAGTTGCATTTACAATTGCATTGTGATATACACTCTCCTTTTCCCGAGTTAACCACTGCAGCCGCCTCCTGTAAAAGGTCCCTATGGGGTTCATTTGTCAATGACGAGCCAGGGGTAATCAAAAAACCCATATCAAAAAGTTGGTTTTTAGCAGACCATATAATATTGCGAACTAAACGAGATCGCAATTTGATGCAACTGATTGTTAGAGTGTTTTTTTCAATAAATTCTACTTGTTCAATGTCGGCTGAACTCACATCCTCAAGCTCATCTATATCAGAAAAAATCTCGAGAATACTTTTTCTGTTTAAGAGAAATTGAGGATGAGGAGCTGGGCGACATCCAATAATCAATGAATTCAAGTTGTTATCTCTTACCAGAGGTTTAGATTGTTTTTTCTCTGGGACAGGTACTTGTTGGAATTTGACTATTGGTTGCGCTGTAATCTTTGGTTGAGTTTTTGGTAATAATGCTCGCACCATTTCGGCTATTTCTAGCCCATAACTCTCCGATGAAGCATCCTCAATTTTGTTTTTTTGAATTGGATTACCACCTCTTCTAACTTCCTCACCAGAGTGAGTTGCTTTGAGAACATTAGAGGAAGCCTCATAGCAATCATTTAGTGGGGGTTGGACACAGTCATTAGATATGGTTTCAGAGGTCACATGTGGTACAGGGACTATTTGCTTGGCTCCCAATATGGGTACTTGCACAAAATTGGCCATGTAGGCTTCAACCGCCCTTTTAATTTCTGCTTGTCTAGAGACTTGCTCCTTAGGGACAGCTGGGTTAGTAGACTCACTGAAAGGGACAATGTCGATCGTAGGAGGAATCACCGGTTCAATGGGTATCGAAGAGTGCTGACTCACAATGGCTTCCACTAGACCATCTAAAGGCGAGTGAGGTAAAGGGTTAGACAGAGAATTTACATTTCCTCCTCTCGCTCTCCGCTTTTGATTCAAAAGTACATATTTCTTTGTAATGGCAGTAGACATCTTGTTGATTTTTTGCCTTGGGGTGGTAAGTGCATTAATAAACTGTTTTGCGGAGTTTGAATCGTCTCCTTTTCTAGTTTTTATATTTTTGGACTTCTTTTTTTCCGGAGCTACAATTATTTTTTGATTTAATTTGCCTAGGTCTTGATTTATAGGTTTTGTAGCCGGGATTCCGCTCTTAGCAGGTTTAGCGAAAATTGTGTAAATTGGTTTATTGCTTAGCTCTATACTAAGTGGCGGAGCATTAAATTCTCCAGTCACAGAAGCCATTGGGTCAAAAATAATTTTTTGGAAAAAGGGCACTGCATAGGAAGCATCATGAATCTCCACATTGGAAAGAGACTCTTCTCGATTGTGACCAGCATTAAAAGGAGATGATGCCTTGTCGCAGTGCTTGATTCTAATGGGAGAAGTGGATTTAGATTCAACCGAATGAATGTCTTTTGGATTGGGCAATTGATTAGCGGCTTGCCATGCCATAATAGATGCAATCTGGGCACTTTGTGTATTTAGCTTTTCATTAAGTGATTCGAACAGTTTCACTAGAGTGTTCATAGTTGTGTTCATAGCTTCTAGTGCTAGACCCACAATTCTGTTACCCATCTGCGGGGACTGCGAGTCTCTAGGAATAATTTCTCTGATTTGAGATTCTCTGTTTAATGTGTGCCTTGGGGTGGGGTCAAGAAATGATAAAGAAGAGTTAGGCTCTTCAGTACTAACATTAGAAAACATTTTTGGGGAAAATGATAATTTTTCTGAAATGGTTTGTGCTGAATAGCTCGTATGTATGGAGTCTAAATCAATTACCGCTATGTCCGTTTTGTCTTTGTTGGGATTTTTTTGATCAAGAGGCTGATCACTTGTTGGTATTGTAATTATATCATTTGAGGTTATGTTATTTGAAGTGGCCAAGAACAGCATTTCACACTCAGGAGATTGTAAAGATAAATCAATTAACTCTACTGTATTTGGGCAAACAATTCTTTCAACGACATGACATTTCCCCACCTGATTAGCAGGGCATAGCAGGTTCATCCCTCTTGTTGACTGGCCCAAGAAACAGCTACGAGTATCCGCCGTAGTTAAATCCTTTGAGGGTTTCACTGGGGGGGGACACAAGGTCAATTGTTTTGGAGTGGAACAGTTTCGAGAAAAAAAGCTTTTTAGGGATTTAGTCCGTTCCTTCGATTTCAAGGGGTTGAATTCATCTATTGCTGATTTTACTGGCATTCCAGTCCGTAGTGAGTAAAGTGGCTGAGTCATTTTTCAACTAAAGTAATGACTAGCAGATCATTAATTAAAAAATAGCTGAGTGAATGAACACAGCAACAACAGTAAACAAAACGCTGAGTTCTACGGTGAGCTCCGAGCGGCGCCGCGGCGAAGCGGCAAAGCGGGACTCACCGGGACTCGCTCGGGTGCGCGCGCACGGTGCGCGCGGCTCGAGGCTTATATAGGCCCGCCTCCAACAGGGACCAGCACAAAGCCTAGATAAATATAAAACAAGGTATGAGTAGTATATAGTCCACCTTGTGTAAAAGTGAAGGAAAACACACAGAAATGGGCTTTCTTGAAAGTCGATTTCACCTGCTGGGCGTTGTAGTCCACAAAAGTCCAAAAGTCCAAAATCCAGGGCAAAGCAGGGCAGACTGCAGCAGCGTGTAGCGGCAAAGCGGGACTCACCGGGACTCGCTCGGGTGCGCGCGCGCGGTGCGCGCGGCTCAAGGCTTATATAGGCCCGCCTCCAACAGGGACCAGCACAAAGCCTGCTGGGCGTTGTAGTCCACAAAAGTCCAAAAGTCCAAAATCCAGGGCAAAGCAGGGCAGACTGCAGCAGCGTGTAGCGGCAAAGCGGGACTCACCGGGACTCGCTCGGGTGCGCGATAAGTAGAATCTCAGTCTTACTGGCATTAAGGCAGAGGTCGTTGGCGGCACCCATTTCTGGATAGCAGAAAGACAGTCGGAGATGATTGCCCTGAAAACTCTCCAAGGGTCGGTTTGGGGTGGGGGATAGGGCTACCTTGCTTGCAACAATAGTACTGGGCAGCACAGTGGGGAGTTGTTAACAATTGGCTACATGGAGACCCGGGATTACCCCACATACAGTCAAAACAGGGTTGGATGGGGCCAGTACCATTGTACAAGTGTTATATGCTAGATGGGGGGGGGGGAGAGGAGCCCTCTCACTCATGTTGCAGAGCATGCAACGGGTATGGGATGAGGCGCACGTGCATATTGGTTGGAAGGGAACCCGACCAAGTCAGCCCCTATGGGTGAATGCATTTCTCGTGGAGCTTCTTAAAATGGGCCTTTTCAGGCATTGGGAGAGATGTGAGATTCTAAATGTTGCAGATGTGATTCAGGGTGACAGTCTCCTTCCCTTTGGGACTTTGTGGGAAAAGTTTGTCCTAGGCAGAGGTGAGAGCTTCAGATGAGTACAGCTGTCGGATGTGGTTATAGCCCAATTCCCAGTTCTGAGAGAGATCCCACAGTGCTCCCTGCTGGGGGCTAACTTACTTGCAGCACGAATTGAGTCAAAGGTCCCATCAACATTGTATCAAGTATTATCTGCTTTTGGTGCCTGGGAACTGTCTGGTCTCAAAGACAAGTGGGTAAAAGATGAGCCAGAGGAATGGGTGGGAGTGATGATGTTTCTAGGGAAATTAGTATGTCTGCCAGGCTCCGCCTTATACAGTACTAGATTGTACATTGAGTTTACTATTCGCAATCCAAGCTTTGTGCTTGGGGGTGGGCTGACAATGATTGCTGCCTATGATGTGGGCGGCTCGCAGGGTTGTTTTATCATACTCTCTTCGAATGTCCCTTAGTTCTATTTCTAACTATTGAGGGAGAAATGTACCTGCAGGTTGTCTAATGTACTAAAGGTGTAAGCCCCCTCTAACCCGCAGTGTATGCTACTCGAGGTATGGGGGAGGTGGGACTCTCAAAATATGAGAAGATATTCCTGGTGATTGCCTTGGGACTGATTAAGAGGGTAATTGCCTTGTTGTGGGGATCTCTGGATCGCCCCCAGGTGACCAGCTGGATGGCCGAGATGGACATGTGCATGGCCTTGTAAGGACATGTGTACAATGCTGGAGGTTGCCCTACATATTTTGTGAAGATCTGTGGCAAAGGGGAGGAGGGGGGAAACGGGTGGTGGAGATTAGTGGGATAGGTGGCATTTTCGGGTGCTGCGATGATTGATACACTTGACGGACCTTCATAGGGAGCCCTGCAATCACACATTATTCAATATCTGCTTGTCTGTGCTGCTATGTCAAGCATTATTGGTTGTGGTTATTGTACTCTTTTCTTGTTTGTTTTACTGAGAAAAATGAATAAAACCTGTTTTTTTTTAAATCAGGGGGTGCGTCTTGGCTTGGGTAATGCTGTTCGTCTCTTCAACAGTTTATAAGCTATACTTCGTAAAAATGAAATGTATGTCAATTCTAGATACAGTATAAGATTCAGTCTTTCAGTTGAAAAAACAATTCAGCACTTACAACGTCTCTTCAAAGTAGATATCAAGGTTTAAAGATGAATATCGAATTGCATTCAAAGGAAAAGGATACAATTCTGACCTCCTTTGGGAATCACAATTTGGCACACGCAACTCTTTTTGATGCAGTTTTCACACTTTGAAAATTGTAAATCGTGTATTGTAAAGGTTTGGTATTCGGGAATGGTTTGCAGAGAGTTCCCTCTCCTTTATTGGGGACATGCAACCACTCTGTTAGACAGCAACAGTGCTAAAATAGTGAAACGATGTATTTCAGTAACTTTAGCTTTTCATGCGAGTCCTAGGTCTTTCACGTTATATGTGAGTGCTACATTTCCATTGTTAACAATACTTTGGATGCAACAAACAACTTTTACACGCATAAAGCTATACGTGAGTTAACAAGGAGCTGGATACTGTTACTGGCAAGGCTTGCACAATGTGTTAGAATGCTGTGCTTTACTGAACAGCTACTTAGATACTTGCTTTCCGGGTTACATTGTTTTCCCGACTTCCACTGCAGCTTCTACTGCTTCTGGCTCACTGGGTGCCCACACCTTTCTCCTGAACAGGTGTCTCCGATCTGGCCACTCGTTTTGGGAGTTCACTTTTTTCCTTGAGACCCTCGTTTGCCACTTGCTTCTGGCCCTATTCTCCTGCACGTTCACTGCTCAGCGATCACAGCAATCAGGCTCACATGAAGAAAAGCATTTCTTCTGCACATCTTCCGCTGTGTAGTCTCTGCACTTCAGATTTTGGGAGAACAGGAATCTCTCAGAACTTGCAGGTGAAGTCTGCTGTTTCCAGGTTCCAGCTTCCCTGTTGATCTCCCACATTTGCATGGTTTGTGAGCCTTGTGCCTTTCTGCTTCTACTGCTACAGCCTGCACTACAGCTCACGTTCCAGCTCCTTCCACTCCTACCACTCCTTCTACTCCTTCTATCAAACTGCACCTGAGGGAGCCTGTTATGTCGCCCAAGTCCAGTGATCATTTTCAGGTGTGGGTTATTAGGCTCAATTGCCTGACTACTGAAATGGCTACCAGGTATAATACTCTGACTACATCTGCATGCCACTTCACCCTTCTTCCTCATCTCAGTACCTCTAGAATTCTTCGCCTTGAAGTCCCTTCGGCAAAGTTAGTTCTTTCAACTTCTGCAGTTTGGCAAATAGCCACCACAAGTGTGGGAGTGTGGAAAAAGTTCAATAGGGGGTTATGCCATTCTTCCTGGTCTGTTTATCCCCCCCATGTGACCCTCCTGCAGTACACCACCCCCAGGGTCAGGATCAGGAAATGTCTGCCTTTCCTGACCACATGAGGAGGGTTCCAGATCAGGTTTCTGGGAGGAATCATCACTGATTCATCATAGTCCAAAAGAAACATATTGGGGAAGCAGGTACAGTGGACACTCTTACACTGAGGAGTTGGCATTCTTTATCAAAGTGTTCTTTCTTGCTGCAGTTGTGCTGGCCCAATAAAATGCTCCTGATGGGATATTTTTTTACAGTGGACCTCATTACCACTGTAAATAATATCCCATCAGGAGAGATTTAATGAAACGGGCTATCCACCATCCACGCTGAAAAGATCACTAGATAGGATAACAACCCTAGATAGAGTTGCAATGTTGAAACCAAATGGTGTCAATGACAAATATTGCAACAAGATACTTGATATCATCACGCAATTTTCGCAGGATACACATGATCTCTATAAAATGGTACATAAACATTGGCACATTTTGAATATGGATCCAGATCTCAAGCAATATTTATCTACTAATCCGTGGTTTGTGATCACACGCGCACCTACGATTAGGAAAAAACTGTGCCCATCATTTCTTGACACCAGCAATCGAGCCATTAGCATTGGCAGCAACTGGCTGCAGATCATTACGAGTTTCCACAAATGCGGGCCCTGCAGCATGTGCAGGTACGCACATGAAGACAGCGACACATTCAAGCAACCAGATGGTTCGAAATTTGTTATGAAAGATTTCATCAACTCTAGGACGATCTATGTAGTATATGCCATAATTTGTGTCTGTAAGAAACTACACATAAGCTACACAATACATCAAATGAGAATTAGAATTAGAGAACAGCTGGCCAGTCTCAATAGCCAGGATCCCAAGCAGCCATTGGCTGTGCATTGGCAGTGAAATCACCAAATGCATGACAAGAACAATCTCCAATTCATAGGATTAATAAAGGCCAAACATGGCAAAAAAGATGGAGATCTCAAACTTAAACTCGGGGAAATAGAATCCAAGTGCATATGCAACATTTGGTGCACTTTGGTGGGCCTCAACACAGAACATGAGATGCATGTGTTTATGTAATATTACTGTTTCCCATCTCATTACTAAAGCACAGTATTGTACAAATATGTTTTACTTAAGACAACTGTGTTTGTTATGAAATACCTAATTTATTCTAATTGTTCTGTTTTAACTTGTCTTATTCAGTATGGTAAACACTGCATGAAGCTAACACATCCATTTATTTACTCAGAAAACTATGTTCAATTGCTCTGTGCCAAACTGTCTGTTTCATTATTTTATTTGCTATACACCATATTGAGACAACACTAATAGGAATATTGGAATAGGTCCAGGAGGCATTAACAACATCCCCATTTGAGCAGATGGCCAAGCAGGCCACATTCTGCGCATATTGCTATAGTGCATTTCAGACTGAGGTTTTTTGCTGGGAAACCATCTCTACATAGGGGAGTCTAATAAATGTTTTACGGGTAGCACCAATGCATGCTTTTGTTGTCAATGGAGGCCGGTCTGCACCTATCAAACATTAACAGCACACATCAAGGCACTTGCCGAAGAATTAACTCCAAAAATATGCTGGATCAGCAAGATCCTCACACGCACCGCCAGGTGAGCCTTGTGAACCCATACACATTCCAACTGCAGTCAAAGAACACTTTAGCGTTCTTGGCCGTGTCAGACGCATTCATTCTAAGTCACAAGACCAACATTTTACACAGGCACTTTGCCGATTCACACTAAGAAGGCCCACATTTACTGCATTGAGTCACCAAGCATCGATTAATATGGTTATGCTGGACGTACTGTGTCACGCATAGCCTACCCTAAACAACTTGCATTAATATGGCGCCCACATGTGGGGAGACACCGACGAGGCAGCAGGAGCACTCAGCTTCATAACAGATCATACCTAACAAGTTAAGACCTCGTGTCTACTCCAACCGATTTCGAATATGTATAGACCAAGCAACTGAATATCGCATTTCCATCTGCGAATGGTCGCTTTACTTAGAGAACTACGCACATATGGGCTACAGCTGAACATAAGGGCTATGGATTATTACCCTAACAGCTGTTTCTATCTAGAAGTGCAAAGGATAGCTGAAGCTACATCATTCTTAGGACTCATCCAGTCCTTTATTTCTTCTAGGTCTATATATAGCAAGCTTATCTGAAAGACACTTTTTGCTACCTAGACAAGAACTTACATGCAATCGAACATTCATCACCTTGAATTGCTACAAAGGGTGAGTTAGCTCATTTCTGCAATTACTTTCATGAAGTAGGTATATTGAACCTTACTCCAAGACAGTCATTGATATGTAATGCTAACCACATGCCTTTCATTATTTGCCATCATTAGAAAATCGAATACATTAACTCTAGGTGAGTCACATTCCTTTACTTTTCACCCTTTCAACACAGGGGTGGCGTGCACATTATCGCTTCACTGTCACCATTGCAATGTGTTAGGGACACCACATGACACCACCACAATTTTCAACAGTTCATATACTAACCACCTTTATTAGAGACTTATCTGTAGAGAATTACGCATAAGAGGATAACAGCCAAGCTGCTGAGAATTGCCTAGAATGGGGATGTGTGTATTATACGCCATGTAATACTAATTCACAACAACGGGGATCAGATATATTATTTATTTGAGATCAACATCACTGAACATTAGCATACGATGTTCTGTTTCCTTAACAAAAATGTTGAAAATACTTTCTATTCTTTGTTCGCTGTTTGTTGTTTGTTTCGCCAACCCTGCTGGACATATGCACACATTGTAAGTAGCCATTGAATGGCTTATCTACTTTATTTTACTTTTCAAATCTTTTTACTTTTGCAACACCAACATGTAATGTTTTCTATGTTAATGCCATTCATTCAACAATAATGTTCCATTTGGCAGCCTTGAGGACGACCTAGGGTTGAAACACATGTCGGCTGCAAGCTGCTCTGTGCTTCCTGATCTTGAATAAATACAGCATTGTGACAATTCAGCACAGAATGGATGACGTCAATTAATTAATTATTATAGACTATTAAAACCATGTTAGCCCAGCACAATTTGCTAATCCATTAACCAGTCACCATTATCAGTCTATGGAGGTTACGGTTGAGCCTCCAGGTATTAGTGACGCTGCGGGCTAGGACAGACAACTCACAAATTACTTTTGAGTGTCCGTGCACAACCATTAGCGTCTCTACCCCAGTTTCCTCTTTACATTCAGCTTCAGCAGCACCCACTGCCCCATGTCTTGGGGTGGGGCTCGGACTTCAAAACTATATAATTTATTTTTGACATCCGAGATCCCGATACCAACAGGACATAGCGGTATCCAACTTCTCTTCTCTGTGCTTGCCTTTTTGTGTGTAGAAAATTGGTGCTAGAGGCCTGTCTGGCCTGTAGAGGAGTTCCTTGAGCAACGGATGTATTTTTTGTAAATGTGTGTGTGTGTGTGTGTGTGTGCGTGCAATGGTGAGTGTCTGTGCACGATGTACGGGGTGGTGGGTATGCGTGTCTGAGTGAATGGTGAATGGGTGCATGTGTAAATGAGAAAGTGAAAGGTGTGTGAATGCGTGTGCTTGGCAGGCTGAAAAACGATGGTCTGGAGGGTCGCCTAGAGCTGTGCCCGTGGTTATGATTTGTTCAAAGCCTTCCAGCCATCAACTTTTGGTTTTGCTTTAGTCACCCCGAGTTGCACGGTTAAGCCAAGATGTGGGTCCTGAGACTGCTGGGCCTAGAGATCCAAGTTACTCCTCATTGATGACACCCAACAAGCCCAGAACATGTCTGGGGATGCTTGTGGTTTCCTGCAGAAGGTATGTGACCTAGCAGTTCGGACTGGACTGCACATTTTGGGTTGGGACCAAGCCTGATTTGCATATGCTCTTTCCCCTTCTGTGGTGGCTTGGAGGCTGAAAAACAATGTTCTAGAGGATTGCCCAGACCTGTGCCCGTGGTTATGATTTGTTCAAAACCTTCCAGCCATCAACATTTGTTTTTTCTAATCAATGCCTGGATTACGTACCAGTAAACCTCATTACTCCTATTCCTACTCTTCCTCATCACAGTATTTTCCCATGAATCACCTTGCCTCATTTAAGTACTGGAATGAGGGAAAGGGATGTGGAGGTAATGCTGAGCTGAGAACCTGATTTTGAAGGATAGAGGAGGAGATTGAGAGGGAGAGGGAACATGTGGGGATGGCAGGGCAGGAGTGGGTGCGCTAAAATTTAATCTGCATCCATGATGAACAGGTATGATATGTGTTTTTGGGGGCTAGGCTGGAACTTTGGTATAGCCTGTCTACTAATTTCTTACTGTAGTATTACTTTCATTACTAGGCGGCTATAATAAAGTAAGCATGTTCAGTGTTCTTACCTGTCTAGGCTGGCATTTGGATGCAACCAGCTAGCCATTTCTTACTGTATAGTGGCATAATTATCTGGGCATCTATAATGAAGTAAGCACCATAAGCTTAATTACCTGGCTACACTGACATTTGGGTGCAGTCAGTCTAGCCTTTCCTTACTCTGGCATTGTATCTTTTTCTGGGCATCTATGATAAAGTAAGCATCGTAGGTATTACTACATGGTTAGATCAGCATGATCAGCATTGTGGCGCAACCAGTCTAGGTATGTTTTACTGTGGTTTGATATTTTTTACTGTGCATCAGTAAGGCTAGAGAAAACATGATAAGTGTCTGGTCTACATTGTGCAGTCAATTTTGACAGCTTTTCTTATTGTGGCATTGCATTTTAATAGCAGAGCGGCAAGATGAGTTCCAACTTCGGTTGGGATGATAAATGCATGTAAATATCTGGTATTGACAGCACTTTGGTGAAATCCCCACATAAATAACAAATCCTTATTAATTAAAGCATTAATGCCCCTGTGCATTGTTGGTGACTTTCATCTACTGGATGTTTCGATGCTTTATTGTAGCAACAACTGGCAATGTAGGGCTCTACTTATCATATAATGACAATGCCTGACATGCAGCTATATTTGGCATAATATGGAAGTCACTGGCTATACAATACCGACATGGTATATCTATGGCAGTGCCTTGGTCTATGATGATTCTATTGGGTCTAACCCTGTCATATCATGGTATATGAAGACAACATCCTTGTTAAAATGTGGGTGGTATCTAAAATATTCTTGTTATTGTACATTTATGTACTTTTGTTTACATCTGCAAGCCCCTTTTTGAGATTTCACTTCTGGTGACATCACCAGGGCTGAAGAGGAACTGATGCCATCTGGGTCAAAGGTCATGTGTCATCACATACTGTGATGTCTTCAGGTGTATGATGTTATTTCCGCTACTCCTTGCATTTTGGTGAATCAATATCTTGAGCCCTTACGTTTGTAAATTCATCGAAAGACGATATATTCTTATAAACACAAACTAAAATACCAACAGAAATTAAATTCATGATGTTATAGAGATTAAAATCAGAAGTGACCAGAGATCATGACCCTAGTTCGACTTCAGAGAAGACATGTCTGCTCTTAGAATGTTCCCTTTCAACCCTGCCTTCCATTAGATGGACCTCATGCTTGTTCTAATCGAATGAGAACAAATGACCTTTCACAGAACTCAAATCAATCATTGGATGAGAGGCCTGCTAGAATAAGGTGTTTCATTTCCCCAGAAACACATTGAGGGCTAGGATTCCACAGGAAACCATGCATCACTTAAACTGGCATGACACTTGCACTAAAAAGTTTTTTTAAGAAAACTCTGAAACAATACCAGTTACAAACAAACCAATGAGTGTTTTGTGATTGTGAGATTATTTGCTATTGAGGCAGTCTAAACACGAATTTCCTGCATTGATTAAAAAAGTAATATAATTACAAATGTTAATAACTTAATGAAAATCTATCACACAAATTAATCCTGTGTGTCCAGATCTGCATCTATGTTGTGGATTACAGAAATCTGTGTTTTATTAATGTACATGTTGGTATGAACAAATATAAAAGAAAAAATGATTTAGAATTAAATATTACTCTGAGTAAATAGTCCCCCCTTTTCATGCTCATACATAGGAATATACAATGGGGGTTGAGTCATGTGTTATGTTGCGAGTATTTGATTATGAGGCAACCCAAAGGAAGAACTTGAACAATCAAAAACTGTGACATAATCATGACAGAAGTGTCAAAATATTTCCCATTTAAAAAGGCAGGAACATAGAGCAAACCGGACTGTGAGTCTGAAATTCAAAGCTGCAGGAAAGAACACCACTCGTTCCTGTTGGATGAGTGCTGAATATGGATAACAACTACAGTCCTTATCCATAAGGGAATTGGAACTGACTTAATCTGAGATAGATATGCTTTTCTGAAAAAGGGAGGAGGGGACCAGGAGAGGTATGCTGGCTGGGAATTCTAGAGGTACATTAGACGGTCTCTGTTGGCAACACACATTAAAATATCTTTTCAACTATTCAAAATGATTATGAAAAGCTCAAGACATTGACCTGCTAAGCCCCTGGGGTGTGAGTGAAATGGTCATGTGTGATATTGTTACTAGGTGGAGCTCTTTTCAAACAGAATATCATAAGATTTTAGTGGGAAAATGCTTCCTGCCTTTCGCTTCATGAAGACCAGTTGAAATCTGACTTTGTGTAGAAAATATAGCATGTCTGTGCACTGATTCCATGGACTGATGAAACAATATTCAATATTAAACAATAAAACGCCATTGCTTGATACTGTATGATCTGTGAAAGCCATAAATATAAAGAGGTTAATGGGTAGGTGAAAGGGCATTAGCCATCCTTATGCCATTCCCATGAAAATAATCCCAATATAAAAATACCCTCTCCTTACTCTTGACATTGCACAATGAGCCAGTTTGCGAAGTGAAGTGGGAGGGGTACTAATTTATTTATTAGAAAATCAGAAAAATAATGTTCTTATCTTCGGTGAGTGAACTGACATCCTGTGCATTCTAAATTGATAGCATTGTTTTTCAGACCAAAACCTTCACATGTTTGATGCAATTAATGTTAGTTTGCATTTAAATTTCATATACATAGATTAGAAATTCATAATTCCATACTCACACCTGGGGGCACAGTGATGTACATATAGGTATATGGATGTCATTTTTCTATATAATCTTTTTCAATTACAATTTGTGTTAAATACATACTGATAGCTCTGTTCTGTGATTGAGTGGGTGGATTATTTGAAGCAAGATTGTCACAGGCATGACAGGTTTAACTGGGTAAATATGCCCATGTAAAGTATGTCTGATGTACTGTGGTGACTTCCACTTTTTAAAGTAAGGGGATATTTTGTTGATTCACTTTGTTTTATTTAAATACATTTGGGTTTTAACCATACAACTCAGCCTGTTCTCAAAAGGTGGCAATTCAAATACTACAGTTTTGGGATGTGTTTCTATGATTAAAGACATTTTGTCATACAAAAAATGCAGGGCAGTTCCCCCTGAAAAATCGAAAAGAAATCTTGATGATGAGTGTCTTTCTTTGGCAAATGTGTTCTAAAGAACTGGCAAATATTGGAAATCAAAAATGAAAAATGGATGATAAAACAGTACTTGCTTAAAAGCATTGGCAAATCTTTTACTAAAAACATGAAATGTACCTACCCAACTTCAGAACTTTGTGAATGCTTGTTATAACGACAGACATGATATATTCAAAGCATTGTAAAGGTTTATATATGAAGCTACCAATTCATCATGGCATACTCTTTAACTACATGAACAGTGGCAGCCATAAACATTATTAAAAATAATATTAATCATCACAACATAAATATCAGAATGCAGTGCATATAAACGTGGTGTCACTATTCTGTCACTTAGCCATTAGGAATAGCTGGAGCTTACGCTATTTAATCACAATTCACCCGGAACTATATTCATTTATATTTCTGGCACTAAATGCCATTTTGGTATTATTGGACGTTTCTTATTTGATTGCACAAACCACGTGTCCCTTAATGCACTTTTTGCTTCTTCAGAAAAGCTGGTAACTACCATGCAAGCACTTGTGAAAGTTCTACATGATTTACTAGACATAAATTACTGAGTACTAATTTACATCACAGATATTACTTTGATATTTTTCATTTTTTACTTTTTTCTATTAATGGGTGGTCCCTTCCATATTCCCCACCAACGCTTATCCCTGCTGCTCATCCTTACCTATCATCATATGGCCCCAACCCTCAACCTATGTATATCTACCACCACAAAGTAATTTTGTTGATGTAAATTACCACTTAGCATTTACATTCTATGAAACAACAGTACATGGATTGAGAACTACAGTGCTCAGAAGTCAAGTGGCCTTGCTTTGCTTTTACCTTTCAAGGTTCTGCGAGAGAGGAGGCAGATTGTTTTCAGGTGTGGCTCTCCAGGTGCAGCTAATGAGCCTGCTTCAGCCCAGGGTGTTTCAGTACGTGAGATGCTGCCTTGAGAAGCACTTTGTTCTTGCATTGTGCAGGTTACTGGACCATCTTGCTTTGAACTATGATTTCCAGCTGAGCCTTGTTAACTGCTGTTGTCAGACACATCTCCTGTTACAGTGACCTTGTTGCTTGCCTGTACCCCTTTGCTCTCTGACAAGCAGCCCTGTTCTCCCTGCCTGCAACCTTTCTGTTCCTCTGCCTGCAGCCCCTTGTTCTGTTTTGTATCCCTTTGTTCTCTGTACACAGTTCCCTTGTTCCCTGTCTGCAGTCTTTAGTCTCTACCCACAGTCCATGTTTCTAGTTTACAGCTTCGGTCTGTGGTGTCTTTGATTCAAGTCCTGAGTTTCAGTCAATGGCTTCCTGTATTCAAATACAGAGTTTCAGTCTATAGTTTCCTTGTTTCTACTCCAGCGTTTCTGTCCATAGTTTGTAATTTCCTTGATCCTAGTCTGTAGTTTAGTCCACTGTTCCTTGATTCCAGTCCATCACTTTCAGTCCACAGTTCCATTCCACAGTATCCTTGTTCTTGGTCTGCAGTGTTCTTACACACTCTCTTGCTCCTTGTTTCTGTCTTTAACCTTATTTACTTAGATGTTCTGTTCTTTTCCTGAATACATCTGTGAAGGTCTGTGTTTTATTTGTTTACCTACTTGTGCTTAAATGATTCCTTTGTCTAGAGTTTGGCTGGTGGATTTTCCAGCAGGCAGTCTATGTGTCCCTTTTCTTTGTCACATTCCTGCATTGTCCACTGGGTCATATTTGTTAACATTGTGTTTGCTCCTCTTACAGGAGACAGTCCCTATTCTGTTCCTGCTGGAGGTGAGACAGCAGTCTCATGAGTATTATTTGCTTGCTTGTGCCTCTAGGTCCAGAAAACAATTATGTTGCCTCTTTGTCTTGAGCATTCATAGTGTGGCAAAGTAATGGTAACCTGCACAAAATGCTAGAGTATCCCCTGAGATTGTATGTAACCCGCTGACGAGTCTGTGTATACCCTATTGGGAACAACCTTTGTTTTGTTTTGAACTTATATTCCCAACCCTTTTCTGTTCAATGCCTTGTTGCTCATCTACGTTTACAGACTCTCATCATGTGTGCAGGACTCTCATCATTACCGTTTCTTATATTCCATTCTTTCCGATTTGGGTACCAGTCTCTGATATGTGGAAACATATCAATGTACCAATCAGCATGGAAAAAAAAACAAGCCCTTAAAGCAATATTCAATATTCAACAACTCCCTCCTTAACTTAAATAGTTTCACTCTTCTCTACAAAATGTCTGCCACTATAACAGACAATGGGCCTCATTCCGAGTACGGCGCTAACCAATGGCGCTATTAACGCCTTGGTTGACGCCGTACCCGGACCGGCAGCGCTTTGGTGGTTGGCGGAATTACCGCCCCATTCCAAGGTTGGCGGGGCGGTAATTCCCCAATCCCCATTTACCCTTCCCCATTCCCATTCTTGCCCCATAGGGCATAATGGGAGTGGGGAAGGCGTCAATTACGCCACCGTAAATTACGGTGGCGTAATTAACATCAAGGTCCCTTAGCGCCATGGTATTTAACGCCTGCTAAAAGCAGGTGTTAAAAGCACCATGGCGCTAAGGGAACTCGGAGTATGGCGGTAAGGGATTACCGCCACCGCTCTCGTTAGCGGTGGCCGCTATCCCTTACCGCCATCCTCGGAATGAGGCCCAATTACATAACATAACAGCTGTGTTTATAGAGCACACGTTCACCCCCAGACGGCTATCTTGGCGCTATTGACAGATAACAGATGTTTATTGTTACCCAACTTAATGGTACCCATTTAATAAAACTTGAAGGATGAAGGGCTGAGTGGACTGTCCAAGATTTGAACTTCTGACCATGAGGTCAAACACAGGTCTCTGTGGTGGATGCAATAGTCCACCAAGCCACAGATCCGGCATTATGGCAACTATGAATAGTCCTGGTATGAATGGTCCCCAATGAATAGGATTGTCTCGGAGGCGGCCTCACGCAACGCAGTCCCTTACGCGCTGTATCGAGGTGTGGCTTGACACGGCTTCCTTCATTACTTCCTACGTTCGTGCACTCACACCGCAGGGTCCTTTCCTCTAACGGACCGAATGCGGCTCCATCGCAGCACAGATCCAGCGTGTCTCTCCCTACCCCTGTGCCCACGGGAGCTGTCACTGGAGCGGTGCCACACAGAGCAGGCGCTGGTGTGGCTGAGGGCTGTGGCTGAGGACCCGACCTGCGCGGCCCCATGCACGGCCTCTACACGACGGTAGAGCACAGAAGTGCAATCCTCTTTTGGGCTGGCTGGGAGTCTGCGGCGGGCCGCGGGAGTGCTTTCCTCAGCCGGCTCTCCTTCTATAGGGGCTGTCTGCCGAAGCCCTGGAGGTGAGTGGGGAGCCGGGAGTGATACCTGCAGGGCATCTCTTCACTCTTTCTGGCTTACACTCTGAGCTTATTGTGGCCCATTGGCTTTGTGCATTGCTATATTAGCGCAGTGCACATGCAGTGCTAAGTCAGATAATACTACATACTGCTGAAGCCCTGGCTTCCCACTGATCCCTTGCTGCTCGTAATTCATATTAGCTCCCGCTCGTGCTGAAGGATAGTAGGGCTTAGCGTCAGCACTATTGTACCATCCTGCTGTACTAGAGCAGGTTGGATACTGTTGCCTTTGATATTTAATTTGGTCACAAGGAGACGCGTCCAGGAGACTGCGGGCTTAGGCCTTTGATCCTAATACGAAGGGTGCCAAACCTAAGAAGAAAGCAAAGTACTCTAAGCCAGTGGACCAAGGCGCTATCATTGAGTTTTTTCCAGTGAATCCACCCACGGAAATAAACTCAACCACAATCGAGGAAACTGCAGTTCCAGGCCCTAGTGGTAGTATCTTATTGAATTCTACCAATTTTGATGACATTGATAACAACTCCCTATTGGACCTGTGTTTAAATATACAGAGAGGGATGTCATCACAAACACCACTGACGGTAGTAAGTGGCACACTACCCCACAATGAAAGTAACACGAGTATCCCACATGGTCTACAAAACTCCATTGGAAGCAGTGGATGACTGTCTGCTTCTCCTAATTTAGCAATGGCTTCTATGGAGGATGTACCCGACAAAGAGGATGATGACTTTGATTGTCAATACCCTGGCTCAATTGAGATTGCTGAGCTTCAGTCATCAGTTGCGGCATTACAATTTGCGCTTAAGATCTTACTACAAATGTCAGGCCCTATCTTGACAAACACTAACACTCTCACTATGGCACTAGATCGGAAGGACTATCTCCGACAAGAGGCGGAAGTTAATCTAACTGATGCCTTACACATAGTGGAAGGAAGTGAAGAACAGGAAAATACGAAGAAGCGGAAGTTAATCCATCAGAATCCATTATCAGTGTTGAAGCCAACGGTGCACCCCAGGAAAATGCAGGTGACACAGAGACGGAACAAAGCCCCCAAATTTTCTTCTCACGGAAGCAACGTAGACTGACGAAGAAGGCGCTTAAAACCAAAAAATCCAAAATAAGTGCCTCACCCACTAATGCTGTTCCACGGATAGCGCTGGACACACGCTCAAAAAAAGCCAAGAAAAGACTAGCTAGAGCGGAAGCACAGGCTTCAATGACCAAGGTCCGCCTTACCAGCTGGCTGTTGCCGGAAGAGAAACAGATCTGTCTGGTCGAAGACGAGGACCTATTGGAGGCAATGGATCAGGGGCCAGAACCAAGTTTGCCAGTATGCCCTGAGCAACCATTAGCATTTGCAGACGAGGGAAAAATATCGGTGTCTACATCGCCTAAACCAGGGAACGATCCTAAGGATATCAATGAGAATCGTATCTGCCTCATTAAGAATTTATATCAGACTGGCAAAAATACTTGGCTTGCGAGATCTGAGCTATTAGTCAGTCTCAACTGCGTTCCCCAACTCCGAGTATTGAAATCAGATGACTTCCTGTTTGTTGAACCTCTGAAAGGTCCTAACCCCAATGTCTCCGCCCTACATTGCACTTTTCTGTTGACAGGGCGGATGATTGGGAAATACAAAGAGGAATTTAGGGCAGTTGACGTTGACATCAACGTGGATCTGAACGAGATTGACCCTAACATCGGCTCAGAAGATACTGCAACTCCAGAAGTGCAACAAGTACTAAAATGGTTGATGGAATCTCTCCCGGGAGCTTTACACAATCATTGATCCTTTTCATTTCTTACCTGGAACTGTAGAGGCTTTGCCCATCTATTGAGATCGGAGGGTTCCGTCGACCTTTTGGCTAAACACAGCTGTATTTGTCTCCAAGAGACTTGGGCAATGGACCCTCTGTTATTGGACGGATTTGTTGTGTATCAATCATTTGCAAAAAGGGGCACAAGGGGCCGTCCCTTTGGGGGTCTACTCATGAGGGTGGTGAACACGGTGGTCTCTCGAAGGATTCATTGTAACTCAGAGGACTACCTCATGGCAGTGGAGGTGGAGTATGGTGAGAAAAGCTGTCCCCTTAGACTCCTCCTTATAAACCTCTATAATCCACCCGGAGCAGTGGTTAGAGAATCCTTACACAAAGGATTCCAGGATTTAATGTCATCTTGGACAATGAAACTTGGTAATGCAGCAGCAGTTGTTATGGGGGACTTTAACTGCCACATGACAGGTGAGGGGCATATCTCGTCTAACTCTAATCTTAACGTAAAATGCCTAATGACCTATGAGAAAAGGGAGGTAGAGGGGTTAGGTTGGTTACAATTGTTTGATTCCTGGGAACTAGAGATGATTAACGGCCGCACGCCTAGTGATAGGCCGGGGAAACATACCTGGACAAATGGGACAGCCTCCAGCACTTTGGATCACATATTTAAGTGTCCCGAGATGCAGTCGAAAGTTCCTGATATGAAAGTGATTAACAACAACTGGGGTTACCATGCAATACTCCTATGTTTTCTACATCTACCAAGTAATGCCATTCCTACAATGAATATTGGCAGAATAAACACTAATAGTGCAGGGTCAAGAATCGTCTGGTCAGAAAAGAATATTAGATCGGCTACGGAAGCTCTCAAACCCATTTCCTCTGCTAGCTTTTCGGATTTTAACATCATGACCATTAATGCTATTGAAGAATGGATTCTGGCATTTTTGGGCAAACATGCTGTGGCTAAAATGGGCTATATGTTGAGAACAGAGGGCGTTATTCCTCCCTACAATAAAGAAATTAGAGATGCTGAGAGAGGGCGGAGAGCTGAAATTCGTAACATTAAGACCTTGAACCTGCCAGCAGTCATATACTGCGAGAGAGTAAGAAAAGCTAAAAATAGATATAGAACCAGCATTAAGAATATAAAAAGGCAGATGGAAACAGTGCATACCAAAGGCTAGTGCAGACTATCTGCTCGAGGAACTCTCGCAGTATTTGGTCACTCTTAAACGAGACTAGGGACAATGGTAAAGGACAACTAGCCAACCCTATTAGTGATGAGGTTTGTGTAAAATTCTTAGAAGGACGTAACTCAGGGGGGATTGAGTCCCTCAATACATCCATGCATAAGGCCCCAATCTATCCTCCCTTTGAAGTATCCTCTGTGGTTATCCTGAATAAAATAAAAGCCTTTAAGCCTTCGAGAGCCCCTGGCCCTAGCGGGCTGGCTAATGTAGTAATTAAGAATTGCCCCGAATTTTGGCCAGATTTATTCTCTGTGCTTTTTGAAAAGATCTTAGTGCAGGGGAGAATCCCCCAATCCTGGTAAACAGCAATCCTCATTCCAATTTTTAAAAAGGGCCACCGTTCTGATCCCAATAACTATAGGCTTTTCTCTATGTTGGACATAACAGGAAAACCTTTTGCTTCACTGCTGTTAAGTGAAGTGCAGAAATGGGTAGATGAGACCAACATACTTCGCTCATTCCTGTGTGGATTTCGGCGGGACTACTCTACTTCACACAACCTCATGGTGATGGACATATTTCGTACACGGGCGCTTAATATTGGGCAGCCTCCGTTGTATGCTTTATACATTGACTTTAAGGCTGCCTTAGACTCCATCCCTAGAGATAGATTGTGGTCAAAACTTGAAGCTACGGGCTGCCCAGAAGGTCTCTTGTACAATCTGAGACTCTTGCACCAGAACACCACGGCTCGACTCAGATTAAATCAAGAAGGTAATATGACCAAAAAGGTGATTCAAAATAGGGGGGTTAAACAGGGATGTGTCGCCGCACCCCTCATTTACAACCTTTACGTCTATGACATACCGGCAGTACTAGCAGAAGTAGATAATTGCCTGCCTAAAATTGGTGAGGCCCCTTGTGCAGCACTAGCATATGCCGATGATAACACCATTAGCGGGCTTCGGCGTTCCGCTACCACTTTATGGGAATATGCTAGCTCTAATGGTCTGACTATCAATTTGGATAAGACCAAAGTGCTCAGATTCACCGGGAAAAGAACATCGCGAGTTAACCTGATGGTGGGTAAAATAAATATACCTTATGCACCCTCCTACCGTTACCTTGGAGTAGAAAATGAGCCTAACAGTGATTATCGCTACTGCAGACAAGGACGCAAAATAAGAGCGGCGCAAGTTACTGCACTGATTTCCATATTTTCAAGTAAGCAGAGTGGCTTCACACTTTGGGGGACACGACACCTATATATCCAAGTGTTTACACCTATGATCACCCACAGCCTTGAGGCCCTCCTCTCTTTTGACTTAACTTGGCTCCAGGTGATGGAAGGTACATTTTGGCGTCAGATACTGGTGTTTCCCCCAGGGGTGCCGATGGCCTTGATAAGACTAGAACTGGGACTTCCATCACTAAAAGCGACAGTACTCAAAAAGAGGGCTGGGTTCTACCTTAAGATGACTAGTTGCTGTACTAATCCCTTATTGTCTGTGATACACCAGGAAGTGGCCAAAAAACATACTACTTCACCCCTATTTAAATCAATGACAAAATTCCTAGCAGACATAGGCTGGACACACAGAGGGGTGGCCTATACGAAGGAAGTTCAAAATGCACTTGGGAAACAGGTGGACCTTTGGGACTGGCTTGAGAACTTTGCCCATCTGAGTACTTTAAAGTGCTATCAATTCATCAAATATAGACTATACACCTTCAAAAAGCCCCAAGCGTATTTGAATCTCTGTTCTACCAAAAGACTCAGACGTTTCATCACCTTGTTTAGACTGGAACAACTACCTACTCTGAGGAACCTGGGAACCAGGGAAAATATTCCTGTCCAAGAGCGAGTTTGTCGCCTTTGTAACTCATCTGAATCCTTGCAGACAGCCAAACATCTATTAACGTATTGCCAGATATTGACTAGTACAATTGTATTTCATCTTGGTTCATTTGTACATAACCCCGAAACCATTGGTGAAATGTCATTCTGGCTGTATTGCACAAACACTTGTAACATGCACTTGTTCATAGCCCTCTATAACATATGGCTAAAAATTGAATCAAAGTTGGGCTCTCTGATTTGAGCAATTTGAGAACTGCAATGTTCAGAAAAACAAACTCCACAGCGGGGCTAATTATTGGTACATTGCGAATCATTTTTAACACATGATTCTGGTGTGGGTAGCTTTGGACTCATGTATTACTATTTCAAGTGTCTAAGCCTGCACAGAACTATGGGAAAAGACAGTATTGCTTACTGTTTTTGGGACTATTTTTGAAATATTTTTACGGCCTAAGATTTTGTGCATAGCATAATTTTGGTATATTATTATTAGTTTATTTAAAATATTTTCCTTCTTCCCTTAATAATATTTGCTTATTTGTTTCTTTTGACAAAATGTATGTGTAAAGCTTGAATTTTTTTCAAACTAAATCACATTAAAGAATAAATAAAATGATGGCAACTATATTGAGCAACAGGATTAAGGACAGCAGTTCTGAGATTTCATGTTTTAGGAGGTGAGGGATCTGAGAACAACAGAGACTTTAACAGTCAAGATGGAGACTGGAGTCATCAGATTTGCTCAGAGATACGTTATCATTCACTTCTGAGGGTCAGACTGGGGTATAAAATAGTCTCGGACACCAATGAAAAAGTGTCCCACAGTTGCAAATAGCAATTCATTCCTTTTGTGAAAGACTGTTTGAGTAGTACACAAGGGGGAGGTTTTTGATGAAATGTGATCAAACGGTGCATTTTAAAGAATACTTATTCAGTAACACTTGTCAAAACTACTAGCCACATGGTGAAGTAACTTATCAAACTGCTCACACAGGCCAAAAAAAGTGGCCCACTTTGACCAAAAAAACAAGCCCACACTAGCATTTTGCGTTTTTTGTTTCGGGCATTGTCCTATTGTACTGTAGGCCAGTCCGAGCCTGTCACTTCTGGAGCAAGAGATGCAATAGTCAGTCTAGGTATCAGCTGGCCCGCAGTTCCTAGTCTAGCAAATACTCGCAGTGCGGCAATTCTTCCTTCCTCGGTCCTCTCTCTTCATATACCCATGCTACCCAGTCCCTATCTTTTCCTCCTCAATTCCTCAGCAAAGTGCTCATGGATGTAGTAGATAGTACCGCCGCGCGCTGGTGATTTTGACCTTTCTTACCTCCGAGATGCGTATGGGTTCTTACAGTGCACCTTCCTTTGCATGGATTACTGACCCAACTCTGTGTGCTTGTTTCCCTGCGATCTAAAGTGCATCCTTAGCACCCTGGGCTAGGGGTAGGGTAAGTGACATGGTACTGATGGCTTAACTAATGGATATGAGTGTGACATGCAAACTGGTATCACAATAGTTAACAACTGGATGTTTCCCTTCAAGGAACCTCGATGGTGGTAGCCAGCATCCCTTTTCTTCCTTTTCACCCAGGGTTCCAGGAAAGGCTTGTGTGCTTAAGAGCATCATAACCATATTATTTTACTTAGTGGGTATTGTGGATGTAGCAACAAGGCGTTATGGTACAATCACATCAAGGAAGCATAACAAAGTAGACAGAATGAAACATTCAGAAAGGAAGACAAACTTTGGGTTTTCTCTCATCAGAGAATAGTGTGCTGACATGAGGGGCAGAAGTGGAACTGATGCCTGATGGTAATATCAAACCGAGTTTGTATAATGTCCAAACATATGGGAGGCAAAAGAATAACCTATGTTATTATTGTTTGGGTGCAGGGCATTATGTGCAAAATGCCTGCAGTTGTGGGAAACACCCACTGGTGGACCAGGGTTGAGCAAAACAACAAAAGGCAAGTCTATGAATATCAGATCACAGTTTCTGCAGCAGGTATTATTTTCATTGGTATTTGCTCCAGTTATGATACTAGCATCACTAGATTCTGGGCTGCGCTGCAGGGCAATTTCTGGACCAATCATTTTCACAACAGCATGGGATTCCATTAATTCAGAAACCACAAGAGATCCTATGTGTGCTTTCGATGGGCCAACTGTAGTGCATGGAGACATATGGTTTGAAACTGACCCTCGAATATTGTCAAGATGACAGGACACGTAGTAAAGTTCCGTTTGGTAGTGTACAGTTCCCAGATTTTACAGGGTTTTTCAAGCGCATCATGGATATGGAAACAGTACTTCAAAATAGACTGGTGTACAGAAATGATTGCATTCTCCTCTGCCTGGCTTGGCTCACATTGCGGGCAGACCACACCTACGAGGAAAGCACACGCATTGGTATGTATAGAATTCCAGATCTAAAGTCCCCAATGCCTATTGAGACTTTAGTGAGGCTTTTTCAGAAGGCAGTAGAAATGATTGTGCTATTACTTTGATATCCGGGGCTGTGGCTGCTCGGGCTCCTATGTGTGCTCTGATAACTGGAAAAGATTTGGGGTTGCAAAATTATCTGACATACACCTTGCAAAAGAGTCTATTTGGAATTCTACTTTACCAGCTATGATGCCAATACGTTTGTACAAAAAGGAAATAAGGAATTATGGCCCTGTGTGTATTTGAGAGCAGAATGCAATTATTATGAAAATTACTATGCACTCAATGGATCTAAAAAAGGTATGCATCAATTGCAGTTTAGATTGTATTTGGGATAAAAACGCATCTATCCATAAAAACAACACATATAATTACATAACATAAATAAAAAATAAAAATACATCACCAGGCATCACAATAGTAGAGAAAGTACTACCAGATTCATGATTGATAATTCCAAGTTAGTCAATAATTATTCTAAACATTGTATCTCTAGATATTAGTTAAAAAGGAATCACAAAAGGAAAGGCTAGACTAAGCCCAAACTAGGACACCCCTAGACGTTTTACTACTAGATGATTCTACCCTTCCATAACATAGGATCACATTGCGTAAGACAAAAAAGTGAGTAGAAATGCATACATAATAAATACTAATGGAATGAAATTCTTGAGTTATAAATACAAATTTGCCCAGTAATTAGGGTAGCAAAAGGCTAAACTACGACACACCAAGGCATTTCCTCCTATGCAGCACTTGTCTTGTATAGGACAGTATAAACCAACCAACTGGTGGGGTATTGGCCCATAATAGATAGGTTAGGGCTGGACAACAGTGTGTAAACGTAGACATATTACAATTGTAATTGGCTTGTATTTTCCCAAATGTTATTACTGCGGGGCCCAAAAGCTTTTGAGAATAGTGCTGTAGCAACAAATGAAAAACTCTTGACACTCCTTTTGCCCACATTGGGTTTGTGGTCGTGCCGTTGTCTCTGTAACGTGCCTGATATTTTCCAGCATCCTATATTTTTCAGGATATTTGGAATCATTGTGTGATTGTATAGTGGGACGATATATTAGTAGTCTCATCTTCTTTGGAAGAAGATAGGATGCACAGAACATGAGGTACAATTTTAGGTTGAAGTCCCATAATGTACATACTAAAATGGAAAACGTGATTTTAAAACAGATTCAGTTATGTGTTTGAGGTTTTATTCGACTATGGGGATCAGCATGCAATAAGGGAATTCATAATTATAATTGTTCTTTTATAACGCTTAATGCCAGAGATTGGTTTCTAAGCGCGGGATCAGGATTCAAAACTGTGTTGCACTGTGTTGCTTTGCTTCCAAGATAATTGCTTTGCCCCTGAGCTATTCCCCCTCGCCATAATCAGTGCTCAGTGAAGGAAATTCACCATTTGTGGTCTAGATACTGCAAACCCAGGAGCATGAGGCATAAAGGGTTATGCACAAAAGCATGACGTGCTGTGCATCAGGTTTCCAGAGTCGCAGTGTCCAAATCGGCAGAAGAAGGAAACAGGAGGCCGGAGCAGGTAAGTGTGATGGGCTCCGTGGGGAAGGCGGCAGGGGAGCCACAAAGGTTAGGGTTGTGCATCTTTTGTTCACAGCCCTGTCCTAGTACGCCCAAGTAAGGTCTGCGAGAGGGCCATAGAAAAAGGCTGACCATGTGGGTACAACTTCCTTGGCCTCGACTCCGTAAGAACAGTTTTTTATTCACAGTGTTGGACCCCAAACCAAGTTCAGAGACTTTAATATTGTGTCCATCTTTTATAGATGGTGCAGTCATAACTTATTCTCAAATGTTGCACCCTTCACCCTTATTACTGAGAAAGGGGTGTGTGTGCTTTTTGTTTGTTTGGGGCGGGGTAAAAGAAAGAACCATTAAGGCCCTCAAAAGAGGATTACAAAAAGCCACTAATTAAGGGAACACAGACATACTTTAACAGTTTATTGTAGAGATAAATGTATCAGCTAGTTCCTTTGGAGTTACACTTTCCCAAAATATATGGAGATATGGGGGACCTTCACTTGTGGCTTATTTTTCAAAGAAGCTTTCAATCATTGAACAATACCAATCAATTTACGATTGAGAACTCTTATCTATCAAATTAGCTTTTGAACAATCGTTATATCAACGGACATGTTGAGGTATGCAGAACAAATTCTACCATCCTAATTCACACATCATTTCCTTAAGCGTAAATTAATGCAAAAACGATTCCTATGGTGAACAGCATTTGGCAACATGCAATCAACCCTATTACACATACAAACATACATATAAATTAACACTACCATCAAAGTCAGACAAATAAAAAATATTCCTACGTAATACATACTACATAGTAGTAGAAAACATTTTGACTAATGCAAATAAGTATATAAAGTGCTTTTGATGTGAACATTTTATTTAAGTGCATCCAAAAATGGTGTGCAAATCATTAAGTACATCAAGTACAACATACAAATGTGGTGCTATCCACTAACATAACAGATACATAAGGTAGTAAGACATGTTCCATCTCATTTGGGACATGAAGCATGACGCTTTATGCCTTCAACTGTAAATAACAGACCAACCGGTTTCGACATAAGAAGCTCATTATTGCACATTTTCATCAGGGTGCAACATTACTAATACCAATTCAATCTGCACGTTCACTATGCAACATTTGAAAGAGGAGCATTCAATGATGGCCTAGAAAAGGAGGAAGGGAAACATGAACAAATAAAGAGCCTGATTCATGGAAGTGTTTTATAATGGTGCAATCCCATGGGAAAACGTTCCATGAATCAGGCCCAAAGTTTTGCCACTAACCCAACAACCAGCATCACACTCTACGTCAGTCCACAACCAGGGCACTGTCCCCATGGTGGCGATCCAAGGACAGAAGCCAAAAAGGATACATTTAAAATGGCACTAGTAAAGCCATATTGCCCGAATCATGTAAAGTGTTCTAAGAAGAGGCATTCATTTGTTATGCCGTTTTTTTCCAAATGATATTTGACATTGTCATATCACCCGGCAATCGACATAGTAACATGTTTGAGTCCGAGATGCATCAGATGCCACAGTCCTGTTAATCCTACATCTGCAAGTGGCATATACTTTTGATTGAGGAGTCAAGCCTGCTGACTTTTTGCTATGGTAAAAGTAGAGAAAGATAAGATGGACTATAAGAACGAGTTAAAAGTGTTTATGCGAAAGAGGATGTTTTGGAATTGCTTCCTGCATAGGTCCGACAAGTTATTTATTGCCTTGCCTGCATCATGATGCTCTTTTAGGAGGTCACCAGGTCAAGATAGCACCGTTGAATTAAAAGCACAATATTATTGATGTACAGCATTATGTTCATCTGTAAAAGAATATGCTTCATGTGGCAAGTGCAGTCATTCAAAGTCACTGTTTCTATTATTTTTTACCAAATCCTGATAGATCATCACTAATCATCTCAATGGACTTCCTAATATCCTGAAAAAACACCAGTTTATGAAGGGTAGTGGACTATTTCCCCAAAATGGCCCCTACCCTGCCCAAACTGATTTCAAATACATTTTTGGCTGACATTGCAGTTTTGAATGGATTGCACACTATTGTTATTCACAACAGAGGCTCACAGTTTGTTTCTGAGATCTAGGTGGCATCATTGAAATTATTAAGGATTGTACCTCAGAAATGTTCAAGCTATCACCCACAGTCATTTGGCCAGACTGATCAACCAAATATATTACTTAAAAATAGTTGTATTGTGTTGTACTTTAAACCCATGAGGATTTGGCTCAATCGGTAGCAACAGCAGAATTTACATACAACACGCTTTGATAAGTTCAACAAGGATTTCTCCATTTTTGCCTAGTTTCTTTTTTTTATTAAAAACAATGTGGCTGTTATGTAATGGTAAAGTGAATATTTACTATGTGTTTTTCAAAATCAATAAAATGTTATATACAAAAAACAATGGATGGTGTTGGTGCCTATAGTTAAGAACCACCACTTACAGAGATTGTGAATAATTTGTAAGAAGGACTGTCGTTATAGGGCCAAAGTCTTCTGCGAATGTTTTTCAGCTAGAAAACCTTCAATGCAACCCACATATTGAGCAGTTGATCTAGTGAGGCTTCCTGCTTTGATTCTGTGTGTTCGGGGGTTTCACACAAAATTAGCCCCATGGTTTGTGAGGCCTTTTTTATTTCAGTCATAACAAATGCTCTAGTAGTTTGTTTGATGGCGGGGGTAGAGGGTTGCTTCGTGCTTCTGTGGGTGTTTGTACCACCTCATGAATGACCATTCACCAGTCGAATTCAGGATCATTAGCAGGATTGTTAGGGGAGCTCCAGTCAGGAACCTCTTACTCCATAGGCTCAAGCCCTCCCCACCCACCAAGTAGTTTGTTTGATGTTTCGAGTGCTTGGAATAGTCATCTGATATTCATGATTCCTTCCTGGAACCAGTACATAGGTCTGCTCTGTTTTAGCTCCTCCTCCAGATGTGATTGATGGTTTGGTTCAAGTGGTATTAGAGTCCAAAGTTAGCTGAAACCAGCTACAGCTTGTAACTGATTGAAATGGATATTGTCCAGCTGAACCATCCTGGGAACTAAGATCCTTTGACCATGCACCAATCTTCTGCACAAACCAGGTTGGGGAGTTTTAGGGAGGGGCTACTCTCATTGTGTCATGCCTGCGCCATGGGCGCATACATTGGCGATCAATATGGACAAATTGTTATTCATTTATCTACAGAAAACTCTTGGATCAACCGCTATTCATTATTTGGACTTTATTTCCCATTTGCAAGACTTTGGTGCTTTTTTATTTTTCCCAGAAAACTACACTTACCATAATGCACTTGGCTAAAACCATCTATTCCTGGCTATTCCTATTTTTTTTCATCAGAACTACAATCCCCAGAAGCCCTAGGGATTTGCTCTGCTTCCACCAGCTCAGGAACAGAGAGGGAGGTGGCCGATTGTCTGCAGGTGTGCTGAGCCAGGTGCAACCAATTAGCCTGCCTCTGTGCTGGGCTGGGCAGTATAAAGGTTGCTGCCTGTGAGAGCTCAGTCTCTTGCATTGAGAGTCCTTCCGGCACCTTTTTGCTCTGAGCTACAAACTTTGTATGCTGTTTACTGCTTTCACCTGCTTTTTGATCCAGTGACCTGGTGGGCTCCTGCCTTGCAGTCTGCTTCACCCTGCTGCCTACAGCCCTAGCCTTTTGGGCTCCCTGCCTCAGCCCTGCTCCTCTGGGCGTCCTGCCTTGCAGCCGATCACGCTCTGCTGCCTTCCAGGCTCCGCCCTTGCCCTGCCGGGCTCTCCACATTGCAGCCGATCAGGCTCTGCTGCCTTCCAGCCTCCGCCCTTGCCCTGCCGGGCTCTCTACATTGCAGCCGATCACGCTCTGCGGCCTTCCAGCCTCCGCCCTTGCCCTGCCGGGCTCTCCACATTGCAGCCAATCACGCTCTGCTGCCTTCCAGCCTCCGCCCTTGCCCTGCCGGGCTCTCTACATTGCAGCTGATCACGCTCTGCTGCTTTCCAGCCTCAGCCCTTGTCCTCTGGGCTCCCTGCTCTGCAGCCTGCCTCACTCCGGCTGCCTACAGCCCTTGTCCTCTGGGCTTCCTACTTTGCAGATTATCACGCTCCGCTGCCTACTACCTACCTTTTTCCGCTGGGTTCTCGGCCTAGCAGCCCTCTACAGTCCTCTGCAACCTTCTACAGTCAGCGACCCTGCCCCTCAGGGCTCACTCCTTGTTGCCTGGCCCTTCTGGGTTCCTTGCCGTGCAGCCTGCTTTACTCTGCTGCCCTAAGCCCTTTCCCTCTGGGCTCTCTACCTTACAGCCCTGCTCCTGTGGGCTTGCTCATTGCTTTCCTGCTCCTCTGAGCTCTCAACCTTGTTCCTTACTGTCCTCTGCTATCCAATCCTGTTACACGTCTTTCCCTTCATTTCCTTCTGCTAGTTTGCTATCAACCTCCTTTTCCTGGATTTGTCTGTAAGTATCTTCTCTTGTACTGTTTGTAGACCCTTTTGTACAGAGCTTGTCTGTTGGTTCCCATCAGTCAACCTCTGCCCCTTCCCTTGTCTCGTTTCTACATTACAGACACCCATAGCTGCTGTTCCAAGCCATGAGCAAACAGCGTGGGCCTCTGTTATAGCAAACTGTGCAGAAGGCTAGAGTATTTCCTAGGTTCGTGGAATACTCTTTTCCTATATCTGCATACACCCCAAGAGGGAAATCATTCTGTACCTTTTTCCTTGCTACTCTTGCCTACTCTTCGTTCTCTTTCCTTTCAGCTGTGTGTGTACTTATCTGTCCACTTTATTTTGGCACAACCACCCAAACCCTTTCTGGGTGTCCTGTGCCACTCTTAATAGAGTGCCATACTTGACAGAATGCAAGAGCCAAAAATGTCTTGTTCCATAGGCAGGAAAGGCACACACAGACCAAGGATGCTTTCCTTTCGGGTTAAGAAACCTTTGCAAAAATCTATACTTTCCCTACAGATAGCAAACAAGAACCTTAGTCTAAAGAACAGTCTTGCCTTAGTAAACAAGGATTTACAAGCACGGTATTACACTCACTGGCTTGCTGACCCTTCTTCCATATATAAATATTATGACATTTGCGACTATGATCCGCAGTCCTTATCGGTTGAAGAGCTACAGCAAGATAATGAATTCTTACAGATCTTGTTAGCCCAAACAGTGAAAGACACTCCTGCGTCTGATAATTTTTCTAACACTGTTACAGCCAAGGATATTGCCCTCATTGTGGGGGTCTCTAAACCAGAGTACGCTGTTGCTAGAGTGATATGTTAAAGATCTGCTTGGCAAGCTCCCCAGTCTACTGGAAACCCTCATTTGACAGGACACAGCATTATGTATCCTGAGGTTAGTTCACCTAGTCCTGGGTACAAAAGACCAATACTGACCATCGGTGGTCTTAATACTTCCCCAGTATCTACCAACCACAATAACCTTAAGGTCAGTCTTCCCATTGCTGCAACCAAATTTTCTGCCACACCAGATTCTGAAGCTTTAGATCAGGCTAATGATACATACCTGCTACAAGAACAACTCCTATGCCTTAAAAGAAAGACCGAAGATCTCTATGATGACTTTGTTTATTTACATAGTAAAAATTCTATGAAGGGACACAATATTCCAGACCTTTTGACACAATGTCCTACACCCGAAATACTGTCTTTAGAGATCGACATGGTAAGGCCTGGAATTGCCACGCAGAAAAGGATACAGATTTATACCAAGCAGATGGAAGACCTAAATTTAGCATATGCATCCCTCCTAAAGTCTGACACACCTCTTTCACTTTCCAACCACAGTAACTCAGGTTCTGGTACTCTAGACCATGATTCCAATCCTGAACAATACCCGGTACCTGCCTGGAATCCAGCCTTTCCATCAGTCTATACCCCAGACCCACCAAGTAATTTGAGCACACTAGACTTTGAAGATCAGCCTTCAGAACGCCTACCCAATCATGACCTCACATCTGTCTTATTACCTGTTACTGCATCTGCTAGCCCAATCTCTGCTGCTCCTCCTGCTAATACTTCTAAATCTGCTACTGTTGCAGCATCTCACATCACTCTTTTCGCAGCAGAAGCACCCCCTTCCTCTCTGCCTGCAAGGACAGAACCTGTTGCTAAATCAGATAACAACTTTTCTTTTGGGACTACAGCTCCGGTTGTTCTTGCTGGCGCCTCTGCAGCACTAAGACTACCAGACTCTACTCTATCAGTCTCAGGTGCGTCACTGTCCGCTGGTTCTTCTATGGCACCCACTCTCCCAATTGCTACAGCATCGGAACTATCCACAGCCATTCATGATCTCTCTGCTGCGGTGGCTTCTGAAACTCCTACAAATCATGGAGAACCCGCCACTGTGACTCCTGACGTTTCTGCGGCTAATCTTGACTCTGCCATTGCTGTGTCTGATGCCTTGGAAAACCTTCCTAAAGCAACCAACTCTGCTGTGCCTCTGGCTCCACCTTTTACCACCTTACTGTTGCCTTTCAAAGCAAGCTTTGCCATGGAACCTGCAACAGACATTCACAGTTCCTCTATTCATGAACACTCTGTTGGGTTTTGTGCTCCAAAGACTTTGTCTTTTCTGATTTCTACCGCAAAGGTTCAGCACATTGATACCGTCTCCACCTTTCAAGACTCCCACCTTACAACCTTAAACTTGAAGCAAGTTTTTGGTGCTTCATGATGTGCCTTTTCGGAATAAGACTCTTTCACGGTGTGACAGACCTTCTTCCTGTTGGTCATCTTCAGGGAGCCTGGAGAGGGGCATACTGTCATGCCTGCGCCATGGGCGCATACATTGGCGATCAATATGGACAAATTGTTATTCATTTATCTACAGAAAACCCTTGGATCAACCGCTATTCATTATTTGGACTTTATTTCCCATTTGCAAGACTTTGGTGCTTTTTTATTTTTCCCAGAAAACTACACTTTCCATAATTCACTTGGCTAAAACCATCTATTCCTGGCTATTCCTATTTTTCTTCATCAGAAATACAATCCCCAGAAGCCCTAGGGATTTGCTCTGCTTCCACCAGCTCAGGAACAGAGAGGGAGGTGGCCGATTGTCTGCAGGTGTGCTGAGCCAGGTGCAACCAATTAGCTTGCCTCTGTGCTGGGCTGGGCAGTATAAAGGTTGCTGCCTGCGAGAGCTCAGTCTCTTGCATTGAGAGTCCTTACTGCACCTTTTTGCTTCGAGCTACAAACTTTGTATGCTGTTTCCTGCTTTCACCTGCTTTTTGTTCCAGTGCCCTGGTGGGCTCCTGCCTTGCAGTCTGCTTCACCCTGCTGCCTACAGCCCTAGCCTTTTGGGCTCCCTGCCTCAGCCCTGCTCCTCTGGACGTCCTGCCTTGCAGCCGATCACGCTCTGCTGCCTTCCAGCCTCCGCCCTTGCCCTGCCGGGCTCTCCACATTGCAGCCGATCACGCTCTGCTGCCTTCCAGCCTCCGCCCTTGCCCTGCCGGGCTCTCTACATTGCAGCCGATCACGCTCTGCGGCCTTCCAGCCTCCGCCCTTGCCCTGCCGGGCTCTCCACATTGCAGCCGATCACGCTCTGCTGCCTTCCAGCCTCCGCCCTTGCCCTGCCGGGCTCTCTACATTGCAGCTGATCACGCTCTGCTGCTTTGCAGCCTCAGCCCTTGTCCTCTGGGCTCCCTGCTCTGCAGCCTGCCTCACTCCGGCTGTCTACAGCCCTTGTCTTCTGGGCTTCCTACTTTGCAGCTTATCACGCTCCGCTGCCTACTACCTACCTTTTTCCGCTGGGTTCTCGGCCTAGCAGCCCTCTACAGTCCTCTGCAACCTTCTACGGTCAGCGGCCCTGCCCCTCACGGCTCACTCCTTGTTGCCTGGCCCTTCTGGGTTCCTTGCCGTGCAGCCTGCTTTACTCTGCTGCCCTAAGCCCTTTCCCTCTGGGCTCTCTACCTTACAGCCCTGCTCATGTGGGCTTGCTCATTGCTTTCCTGCTCCTCTGAGCTCTCAACCTTGTTCCTTACTGTCCTCTGCTATCCAATCCTGTTACACGACTTTCCCTTCATTTCCTTCTGCTAGTTTGCTATCAACCTCCTTTTCCTGGATTTGTCTGTAAGTATCTTCTCTTGTACTGTTTGTAGACCCTTTTGTACAGAGCTTGTCTGTTGGTTCCCATCAGTCAACCTCTGCCCCTTCCCTTGTCTCGTTTCTACATTACAGACACCCATAGCTGCTGTTCCAAGCCATGAGCAAACAGCGTGGGCCTCTGTTATAGCAAACTGTGCAGAAGGCTAGAGTATTTCCTAGGTTCGTGGAATACTCTTTTCCTATATCTGCATACACCCCAAGAGGGAATTCATTCTGTACCCTTTTCCTTGCTACTCTTGCCTACTCTTCGTTCTCTTTCCTTTCAGCTGTGTGTGTACTTATCTGTCCACTTTATTTTGGCACAACCACCCAAACCCTTTCTGGGTGTCCTGTGCCACTCTTAATAGAGTGCCATCCTTGACACATTGGCACAGAGAGTGAAGGAAGACACAAATATAAACAAGCATTGGAAAAGACAATAGCTTTGACATTTGTTTATGAATGGGATAGGCATTTGCTAGGGACTGATGTTCAGGTACAACCTGGCCATAAGATTGCAACAGCTGGAAAATGAAGTGATCCCCTGGGCATATGATGTCAGTACCTGCCAAATGCCTATCTAATTCCTTAAGCCAAAACTGTAGGTTTTGTCACTGCTTGTTTTTAACATGACTTCAGTACATGGAACAAAAATACATTAAGTGGCAGAAGGCACACTTGGTGATGAAATTTTCATTAGACCTAGCTATTTACAACTTAATTAAGCCATTAACTCTCAGCAGACTGCTTAAAAAACTGCCAGGCCAATGTTTCATTTTAATTCTTGATTGAGTGCAAAAGATATCCCAGGCGGATGGGTTTTGGGTGGGCACAAGCAGGTCAATGGGTGCCCATGTCCATCCTAATGGACATGAGCAGTTAATGAGTGGGAACATTTTCAAACAACACCCACAAGCTGTGTATCCCTCCTCACATGTCATCGTCCTCTTACCTTTACTCCAAAGCAATCGTTTTTGCTTATAGCTGGCACTTGTGGGCCACCTAATCGCCCAAACTAAAAAGGGTCCCGAGAATTCAACAAGGGAGCTGGCGTCTATGGCAACCATTCTGCGGAAGAAGATCAGGGACATCATTAGTGCGACCACTGGTTTTAGGAGGTGAGTCCTCTGGGTCTGAGCAGAAGAAATATCTTAATAAACTTACCAGGCCAAGTTGGGAATTGTTGTCCTCGGGGAGATGTGAATGTAATATGCTACCTACTATTACGAAAAGTACCAACTGCTTGTTTCCTTTCTAGGAACCCTGATGGCTGGAACTACAAGTGAGGGGGGATATCTCAGGGGCAACGTGCTTGTCTTGGAAGCAAGACAACGCGGCGCAACACAGGTTTGAATCTTGCTCCCGTGCTTAGAAACCAATCTCTGGTATTAAGTGCATTATAAAAGAACAACTATAATAATAACCAGTATCCTTGTTTCATTTCCCTCAAGAGACCCAGGAAAGAGTTGCGTGCCTAGGAGCATCATACCTGTACTGATTAATTTAGTGGCTATTGTGAGCAAATATCTTGCTTCTAAGTTGTAATCCCATCAAGGATGTTGGAAATCTGACACCCTGCAAGTCAAATCAATATAGCAGCTTGACACATTTTAAATGATATATTTTTATCGGCACTGGATTGTTGAGTAATGGAGTCATTACTCATTGGACAATAGGGAATGGGAATGATCAGTGATATATCACAGCCTTGATAAAGACCACCGGTCGAAACATCTGTCAACTGATACTGGATATATCTATTTGAACGTATTTATTTATTTTATTTATTGTTCACTTGTTAGGCCTCTATAAGCAGGAATCCAATGCTGTTTCAAAGTGCCTGTATTAACTGCATTTTGGAATGATATTATCTTAAGTGCCATTCTATGTGGCTGATACAAGATATATTTAATACATGTATCTTTAATTTGTGATCAAACAATGTCAGGTTACTTTCAATACTCATAATTTGGTTAAATGAACCATTGATTGGTAGTTGTGTTCCGATAATGTCAAGCTGTATTTGATGTTTGTAATATGGCTGATTTTAGGATTGTGGTCCTAAGAAACTCTGTAGCAATATAAGAATGTCTAACAATTTGGAGTTATTGATTTAATTTAATTGCTAATATATTGATCAGCGCAGAGGTGTGGTCATATTCAGGAGACTCAAATAGAAATAGTAAAGTCTTTCACATTTCATTTAACATGCAAAATAAATATTCTGTGCTGATGGTGATAGTAGCAAGATATTTTAGACAAAAGAATGCTAAAGACAAATGGGCAGGGAGTCAATGTTCATAGCTGGGTTGATTCTTGTTTGAGTGTGTCTGCCCTGTAATAACGTTTCTATTTAGTGTGCCTTTTTGTTCACTGCCAGTTGCAGCATGTACTTGAGGTAGAAAATGCAGATATAAGCAAATGAATGTCTGATGACAATGCAATAAATATTAAGTGACAGTAAATGCAAGTCGATGAAGCACAGTGATCTCAGAAAGAGAATAGCTCTATATTTAGTACTAGGACTCATGTAGCTCAGAGAAACATTCAATTTTGAATTGCATGCTTGCAGTCATGATGGAGGGATGAAACGTGGCAAAGAATTATGTGCTTACTGATGAATTTTGTTTTCAACTAGGTTAGTGAATTCAATTATAAATATGCTTACACTACCAATGAACAGCCAGACCTTCCATTCACGGGAACTCATGTTAACTAAATTGATCCTCTGCCACACTGCCACCTTGACCTTACATTTAATCTGTAGACCACCAGGCCCCTTAATATCGTTTGAGGAGGAGGTGCTCCAATATACTAAAAGCTCTGCTAGATAAAATCTCAGCACTCCAACTAAAACTCCTAGCAAAGAAAAACAAACTAATCTCCTCTGATGCCTTACCAGACATAAATCCTTCACTCCCCACCATTCACACTCACAAGTTTGAGTTCAGCCCTGTCACTGAAAAGTAGGTAATTAAAATCATCAAAGGCCTTAAACCTTCCAGATGTCAAGGAGGCATCTGCCTGGCCCCAGTCATCAAAGACTGTGCTTCAGAGCTTGCACCAATAATCTCATCGCTCATCAATACCTCTTTCTCCTCTGGCATAGTGCCTTCTAATCTAAAAGATGCTTGGGTCCTACCCTTCCTTAAGAAGCCCACCTTAGACCCAAGCACCCCCACCAACTACCACCCTATTACAATGGTCCCATTTCCACTCACATTTCTCGATACAGCAGCTGACTGGAATTGAATAACCTTCTCGGGCTGCGCCAATCTGGGTTCCACCCAGGCCAGGGCTCTCAATTTGCACTCCTAAACTTAAAGGTCCAAATAGATGACTTCAAAGACAATGGCAAACTCGCCCTCCTCCAACTAGACCTCTCAGAGGCCTTTGATTTGGTAGACCATACAATTCTTTCCAACAACTCTCATTGGCAGGCCACTTTTCCCTTAAAGCAACAGCTTGGATCTCATCCTTTCTCTCAAACTGAAAGATGAGTGTTTTCCACTTCCACCTCAGTCCCTCCAGCCCCAGTCACTTGCACAATCCTGCAAGGTTCATGTGGCTCTCCCATGTTATACAATATCTTCACGAAACTCCAGTTCGACCCCCTCAACACTCTGGGTATCTCCTACACTAACTATGCAGATGATCCCCAAATCCTCTTACCCATCTCAGGCTCTTTTACAACACTGCCTCCAACACATTGGGTATGGTCTATCAAACTATTCAGGCTTGGATGGCCTTACATTCACTATGCTTCAAAGGTGTTAAAACTCTGGCCTTTTATCTGGACTCCTCACTATCCCTAACTAGACATGTAAATCCAATCACCTCTTCTGCAGCCTATACCACTAAACTGATTAATGCCTGTAGACATTTCCTCTCCATTGACAGCTGCGTCACAATTGCAAGAGCCCAAGTCTCGAGATTAGACTACTGCGATACCCTCTTTGCTAGAACTACTACCCATAAATTTAAGACATTACAGATCATAAAAAACAATGCGCTAACAGCAGCCCTGAACATACCCAAAAAAGACCATATATCACCAGCCAGAAGAAACGTACACTGGATGCCCATTCGAGAGCATATCCTATTTAAAACACTTACAATAACTCACAAATGCCTTCAAACACTGATTGATTGATAGTTTATTTGTATAGCACCTATACCCACATGTGTTTCAAAGCGCTTCAAGGCAAGGGAGGGATCCAGGGAAAATACAATGGCATTCTTGCAAGGCCTGGAAACATTACGAATGTGAAATTAACTATCGTACTAGGCCTGGCGACATGTCAGATAGTGCAAGCACTATGACAATGATAAGGACAGGAGGGAGGGGGTTGGAGAAGAGAACAGACAAGCGACTATCGTACTAGGCCTGATGACATTTCTGGTAGAGCCACAGATTGACAAGAGGTGAGGGGGGGTGGGAGAGGAAGGTGAAGGGAGAGGAACAAAACAAGCGACTATCATACTAGACCTGGCGACATTTCAGGTAGTGCTGGAGAGGTCAGTGCGGGGAAACAAGCTAGGCATGAGGCGGAGGAACAAACAGGCTACTATCGTACTAGGTCTGATGACAATTCTGATAGAGTAAGTACAGATTTGTATATTTGCACCCAGATACCTATCATGAAAGGTTACCGAATCGCAAACCACCAGACCAACCCGGTCCACCCACTCACACTACCTGTCTACCCGAGATTCAGATTGCAAAAAGCAGGGGCTCTCAGTTTCCCAGTGGTGGCTGCTAAGCACTGGAATGCCCTACCACTACCACTAAGATTTGCACCTTCATTCTGGACCTTCCACAAATATCTTAAAACCTGACTCTTTTCACAAGACTTATATCTTAGCCTTCCTTTCTGTCTACTTATGACCGGACAATGACACACTTCCTTACTGTGTTTCTCTGTATTCACTGCTAAGTTTTGCCTTCTGTAACCACTTTAATTAGTGCCTGGATGCCTTCAGTCTTGGAGCATTCTACAAATGCCAAAATAAGTAAATGGTATACACAAATAACTGTTATTTCAAACAAATCATAAGGGGTGCACATTTTAATTGTAATAAGGGTGCACATGTGCTGGTTATCTCTTGAAGATTGGGGAAGTGACTTTGGGGTGCTAAGTTTGCCTGGCTTCGCCCAAAAGATCAGTGGGCTAAATGAGAGGACTGCAATCCACCTTAATGAAGTCATAGAATCTTCCACTCATATTGAGGTAAATGTACTGAAACTCTACACATGTTGTGACTAAAGGGTCGGGGTAACAGTCTTGGATTGCTTGGGTATGGTGTGCTGTACATTTCAGTGTTCACTTTGCGGTGCTGCTATTAAAGATGTACCAAACTAACCTCATCCGAGATTCAAGACCTGCATTTGATTTCCGCAACATAATCATACAGTAATGACAATGTACATAATAGCAAATTAATCACCACATACTACCATAGAAGAACATTATTGGTGTGCATGTTTTTTAACATCGTGGTGTGGGAAGTAGTGTGACAATGAATTATAGTGAATCAATCTCTGCACTATAATATAGAAGAATATTTTGTTCCACTTGAAAAAACAGGTTGTTTTTGCAAGATACCACAATCCGGTGGTGAACAACATAAGGCTTGCAGGACAGATGCAGCCCTTCAACGTTAATGAAATACCAAATCACTAGAATTTTACAAATAGGTGCAGTTTTCTTTTGGTTGTTTGATCCTGAAACTTTGGAGATCAGACAAAGTAAGACAGAATTTAAAACTGGTTGACACATATTAATGATATCTTTATTTTCAAATATGGAAGACAAACAAAATCAAAAGAAACAAATAATTTCCATCACAATAAATAAATAGTACTTTGTAATACTTCCATTGTACTTTTTTTTTACTTGATTCAACTATTTTACTCGTTTTTACAAGTTTTGCGATCCTTTTTAAGATTTTGAGTTCTTTTTCTTTTTCTTTTCTTTAAGAGTCAGTTGAAATTTGTTTGTTGATTTGTTCTCAATCAGTTCCTGCTTCAGTGAATTATTTAGTGTTCAGATAGACTTTCTAAAAAGTTCCCCACTGCGAAAACCAGTTTGATGTGTTCTCCATTCATCAAATATGCCCACCAGTATTCTTCTTCCAAGCTACCGAAGCATGTATAAAGATGACCAAGATGTGTGCTTGTGTTAGCCAATAGGCCTTTACAGTTAAGAAGCAGATGTTTTAGTGTTTCCACTGTTTGAGGCTCCTCACAATATCGGCATTTGTTGGATTTAGTTTTGTCCTGGATCGCTTGAATTTCCTTTGTTTTTAGAACGTTCAACCTGGCCCTCATGAAAACTGAGCGAGTTCTTTTGTTGGAAAAGTTCACCAGATAGTTTAGAGCTGTGTTAAGTTTCTGGGCTGATATAGGTAAGTGAGTTGTTAACTTATTCCTTCCAGCCGTCTCTGCTGTTTTACACCAATCCATTTCTCTCCATTTTTGTTTCCATTTTCATTGGATTTTCCTCGAGCTCCTGCCCACAGATACCAATTTCCTCCAAGTGCTGCACGTTTTTGTGAACCCACGAGGCCAGCATCATGTTGTTTCCTTTGTTTATTTCTGTCTGAATCATCAGGTAGATTTTCTGATTTGGAACACAAACTTTCCTAAACAGCATTAAACCGTTGAGATCAGCTGTGGCTTTTAGTGAGGTTAGGCTTAGCTCCCGCCTGATTGATGCTATGGGAGTTGAGGATGGCAGATTAGTGTTTTCCTCCAAAATAGTCCTTCTATTTTAGGCCAAAATTCAGATGGTATGGCTGGCATTGCTTCGGCACCGTAAACTATTGCTGGAACTACTTTCATTTTGTAGAAGTTAATTGATGCTTTGAGGGAAAAACAACCAAACTTTTTGTCCATCATCTGGGTTCGAATGCTTAGAGTTTTAGTTTTTTGGAGAATGGCTTCCTGCATGGGGGTTTCTTGCGAGTTGGTGCTAATTGTGACACCTAGATATCTGAAAGTTTGCACTCTTTCTAATTTGTCTTTGTCTAGATGCCATGTTGGTGATTTTTTGTACCCTATTAAAGCAATAATATTGCACGTAAGTAGGTTTAAGGGACACCAGAAACTACCTTATCTCTAAAACCATTAAACAAATTAAAATTTACTTCTGATATTGTAGTTGTAGTGCATATAACAAAACTGATATAGAACACTTTCAACTTTCTACAATCAGTGGAGCGATTGCATCTATAATGGGACAAGGGCGCTGCTACACAAGACCACCTCCATTACATTACAACTACAATGTAATATAATCTCAAATAATAAAACCTCAAAGAAATATAAACACTTGATCATTATAATAGTACTCCTCAGATTTCACAACTGGTTTTCACAACACAAACAGCCATTTTTAATTGCATTTTAATAAAAGTATGACGGTGCTAACAGTGAGAATCACCTTATTAGCTGGGCACAAAATGTATCCAGTGCTCCTGTATTCAGGGGGTGGAAAGGGAAGCAATCAGCACTTGGAGATGGAAGGATTATTTGCATTTCAGACTGATCCAGGCCCAACACGATACAAGTATGTATGTTTTTTCCATGAGGAGGAAAGGAAAATATTTATTCGGGGAAAATAATGACACTCATTACAATGCATGTCTGTGACTTTTTGCAAGGAGTACACTCTGAGACATTTTTGTGATTTTTGTCCTGGTAAGAAAAGCAGTCAATAGTGGGGGAAGCCGGGATTCATTACAGCAGTGCTTTGTAATCACATTCAACCACTGTATTTGTGTTTTTGTTTCCTGGGACTGGAGAGAAAAGTAATCAACACACGAAATTGAAGTCATTCAGTGAAATACAGTTTTGTGATCTTTGGAATACTGTGTATACCAAGCTCTTTTGTTAAAGCAATCAGCACAGCAGTCAGTACTGGGTGTGGAGGATTCACTAGTGGGCAACCTTTTGTTCTTGTGCAAACAACACATCCAGGCAGCTTCTGTTGCACCGAAGTGGGGCAGAAACAAAGCTATCTGCCCAGAAAGTGAAAATATTACTTCAGACATTGTTGTGCTTTTGACAAAGAGTATATTCTGAGTTTATGAAGCTTGACACACAGCACTATGTACTTTCCTCCACACATGAGCTTCTTGGAACTGCTTTATTACATTTTTGGTGGTGGCCAATTTTGAAGGACTGATTAATTTTGATCACCTGCAACTTGAAACATGCATTGGCATTGTGTCAAGCTTCCAAAATTGTTTTGATATTATGTACCTTCAGCTCTTTATTTAATCATTAAAAGGTTTGTGATGTCTATCGCCATAGCAATTTGTGGGAGCATGAAACGAAAAGAGGTTTTTCATTAAAATAATATCATGAATGATCTATACCAAACTACCACACAACATAATTTATGAGCACAGATTAGGGCACCCAAACAACAACCCATCATCATATGTAGAAACCCTTTGTGAATTCTTAGCAATGCTTTTCGGTACAGGTGAAGGGTGGTATTCCATCACTGGTGACAAAAAAGCTTTTCAGTATGCACACCACCAAACAACTCATATCTAGTTAAAAAAATAATCTTTCCAGAGGATAAGGCCGAGTGCACTACTTTAGAAGGTTTAAACCACTCATGGCCCACTAGCATAATTGTTTACAGGAAGTTTTAAAAAAAACTGCTGTAGGGGTGAAAGGTAAATTAACTTTTGTTAGAGCAGCTTGTGATTTTTATGTCAATGCATTATATAGAATAAACCTTTCTAAAGTAGAATATATTTGACAATCTTGCATTATTTCTGAAAAAGGGCACGTGTGGTGGCTGTGTTCTTTTCGTGGACACTGTCCCCACGTAAGCCTTTGTAATTCATTATACGTGAAATATAACATGATTTACAGGATAAAACCAGAAGTGTATAATCCAAATAACTGGCTTTCCTGGGTATGCAACTGAGACCTGGCTGACCTCTGGAGTGTGCATGATAGGTGGTGGTCAGAGAAAGTAAACCAAAAATAACTCTGCCGGCAAACGGAAAGCATGAATTTCTGGAAAACATTATGTTGACAAATCGTGAATTCGCCTTCACGGCAAATATATACAAATATGCATTGGAAAACAAATAGGTATGGCATTGTAAATTAAGAGAACAAGCCATTTTTGTGTTGTGGGGCATTACAGAAAAACCATACCCTGTAAATTCACAAAGCCAGACCTATTGGCTTTGTCACTACTTTTTATAAGTATCTGCTTGCAACCAATTAATGTTTCTCTGCTTCCCTTTAAGGCCCAATACCTAATATTCACATATTCTACTCTGCCTCGCAAACATCTTGCAGAGGTTTCAAGCCAGTGTGTACATGAGCAGGAAGAAGAGGTACCACACCCTGGAACAAAGGACAGTAAATACGGGGGCCAGACCACTTGTCTGTCTTTGATATTTGGAACAATGGGCTGACAAACCTCGTCTTTCCTCCACAACTGTTTTCCGCAATCCCATATTTGCCACCGCCTCCACCTGCACCTCTGAAGGTTCCTCCTGCCACTCCCCACCCCACCCGATACAGATGTGCCTTCATCCCAAAAGCTGCCCCCCTTATACACTTTCCCACACAGCCATCTCCTGCACCCAACAGTCACCATCCTAAACTACTCTGATCCCTCCTGCAGCAGATACTCATCTAACACTGCCAGCTCATCCTGCCACATACAAGAACATGCTTCCACCATCTGCTTCAGCTCACTGTTCTGCCCCAACATCGCCAACAAAGTGTTTTCCTCTCCATAACAGCGTGAGGGTCCACTCTCTCCTTCCTGCTCCCGTTGTTCTGTGTGGACAACCTGAGCTCTATTTTCATCCTACAGAATAATATCCACTTATTTTCCCTCCAATCAGTGGTCAAACTCAACAATGCGTTACTACTGCATCTCCACCGTGGTATCCACCACCGCACTGACAACCACATTCCATTAACCTCTTTCTCTTCAGGAGACGAAAATGCACAGGACCCAAGCACTCTCTCAACATCCCTTTTGAGTCGAAATTCCCTATTATAATATCCCACATACAAAAGTAGAAAAAACACAAGCAAGAAAAAAAATAAGAAAGGGGAAAGGTAAAAGTTAAAGAAAATACAGGGATAGGGTATGGGTAAGTGGAACGAAAAGGGTATGTGAACGGCATAAGCTATGGGTATGGAAGGCATGAAAATAAAAGGGACCACAACAAAGGTATAAACACATTTAGAAAACCATTAAATATCACAAAAAAGAGGAAATATTACAACAAGTCAAACCCTGCTCTCTCCATTATGGATTCATACTGTATCTCCCTACATCAGCCACTCACAAACCAATACAAAGTAAACTGGGAACACCATAGAGTTTCAAACAATTAGTCAGGGGTTCAAGACACTTATTGGCTGCTTCTAACATCTCCAAGAGGTTTGAGGCTTTTGATTGCATACCTTATACCACTAGTGGGTTGAAACGCAGTTACAAGATTAAGGCAGGAATATGAGGTGCTAGAAACTCTTACGGGGATCCACAAATACCCTTGATATCCCTATGGAAAGTTGAGAATGAGATTCTAAAACTAGATCACCACCAGTTGCCTAGGACATATCTTTATTATGACTGATAACGGTATCATTGCGGCCAGCAAGCATATTACCATGAAGTAATTTTGATTTCATGTGCTCTCAGCCACGGTGTCGCTTGGAGTGCAATATAAAAAGGAAAATCAAATGAAATTAATATATTGCACTGTTCTTTCAAGGTAGTGAAGTGTGAAACATAAACTTCCAATCTGATAATCTTAGTGGGTTTAGTGCCTCTCCAGAGAGGTTCTGGTCAGAGGTGTGAATATTACCAAAGGAAACACAGAATGTCAGCCGTCTGCAGGCTATGAAATCAATAGTTTACCATTGGCTTGTGTAATACGTTTTTAGAGGGTCCGCTATATGGTCTAAGGGCCAGATAGACAGTATTTCTATCACTTGCCCGTGCAAATCACACAAGAGGAAGAGACCTGAAGTTGAAGAAATCACTGCTGTTTGCAGGTGGAAAAATTTGCAAAACTTTGCGGATGCAGTTTTATTCATGCTCTGATTCATAGATCGTTTTCCAATGGGGTTTTGCCATTATAAAACACTTCTGTGAATACGTCTCTTAGTGTGAAGGGTGGGCTCATACGGAAGCTCCTCCTTTACTCTTAAAGGAATCCTCCTCCTCACCTGCTATTTCCTCTTCAGTTGGTGTGCTCTATCGCAGGTCAGCTTCAAGGAAAATTGCAGTACAGCTATTTGTCTTTTCAGATCCCCCCTATCTGCATTTCCGTGCACAAAATAGAATCACTCAGAAGAAACATGAGAAATTGTGTTTTTTTATACATTTTCACTCTTGGCACAGGGGTGTAGTGAAAAAATAGTGTAGCAGTAATGGATCCCTGATGCCCCACCACTAAAAATGTACACTCAGCATGCATGTGGTTAGAAAGCTGGCCATAACTGCGTCCTCTTGAGTGCTCCCGGACAATCATTTGTATGAGTTTGGTGTCTGCCTGACACTTGAAAATACGTGGAGAGATGGGCTACAAGCCCTTGCATTCTTCCCCAGCTCTGCTTTTGAAAGAAGACCCACACATTGAGGGACTCTCATGCATGTGCAGAATCTGTCTGCGATAAGCACTTTACTCGCCAGATGCCTGATCCAGCGTTTTTGTGTGAATCTGAGTCATTGTTTATTAGCATACCATCATCAGTAGAAAAGGCAATGCTGTGGTTCAAATCACTGGTATGGCCTAATCTGGAGTATTTCTTCTGGTTGCCCTGTGCATATCTCCTCATATAAGGCAGCGGAAGTCATATGAATAGTAGTTATCAAAATGTATATCAAAAGTGATATCAAACAAGATGTTATTCATTTAGGAGGACACTATTTCACACTAAAAGGCCCATGAGGAGATGGAAAGCCAAAAATAAAGCTAATTTCATGGACTGCATGAAAGAAAAGATAAGTGGTGTACGTGTCAGGGTTTAGTCCTTCTTGTCTAACTTTAAGCACAACACATTTTATGGTGACACCATTGTCAGGTCAGGAATTGGAATGGTGAACCTTGGAACAGGGTAGATAGGACTGTGTGCACCACATTGGCTAAGGGATAATCTTTCCCAGCACCAAATTGTAAAAGGAGCCTTGTGCTGTTGTAGTATGTATCTCAATTTCTCATGTCTTCAATGTGTTTCTATATTCCCTTTTGTTCTCTCTCTGTTTCTCTCGCGCTCTCTCCCCCTCTCCCTTTCCAAGAAAATGTTTAGGAAGCCTTTGTGGTCTTCTTGTTTCTTATGTTTGTGTTGAGGATTGAACTTTAGCTTATGGGATAAGAAGGTCAGATTTAAAGGAACAAAGGAGTGACAAGATCAAGACTTTACTGCATCCAGCAATTGACTTGGGGCTAAGGTAAGATACAGTAAAGTGGTCGTGTAGAGCACTCTCCTACCAAGAAGCCTGGCCTCTCTAAACATGGATCTGTAACAAAGTGATTAATGGAGCTGTTGGTGGAATAGAGGGAAAGGCAGACGTAGAAACCTGTGGTGCTGATGAGTGGAGGTCGTAAACAACCGACACCTGTGTACTGGCAGGCATTCTTACTGTTCTGGGGAGGTGGTGGAGAAACTGCTGAGGTGTGTAATCCATATGGCTGGCCCCACAGTTGAGAAAGCAGCAGTGCTTGTGGTGGGTGTTGATCGCCTCCATACATGGTTGGAGTCTGCGTTTAGTACCCTAGAAATTGTAGGCCATCTGATAAGGTATATGTATGTTACAACATTGAAGATTTAGTGGTAAAGAGTTAGTGGAAACAAAGAGGGCAGGTGAAATGCAGGCCAGTGCCCAAAAACTTAATTGAATGTAGGATAGAGTGATACTTTCATTGAACAGGTTGCAATGTGGTTTGGAGTGGCGTGGGAAAGGGGATGGGCTTTCAGAGAGGCACATGGGCCATGGTGTATCAGTGAAAGTATAGAATTCCTATTTTCGTATTAAGACTGTGATTTTGTAGTTAGAGCACCTATTAGTTGTGAGACAGGAAGATAGTGATGTTCCAGTCGAAACGTTATGTGAGTTGTGGTTTCCTAGGTTGGACAGGGTATATCATATCCGTTTCTCTTGTAGAGTGTGTCTTATTGGCTATTTTAGAACCTGCTCCCTATACAAGTCAATGAACAATAAATAAGTAACTTATCTGTGTGTTACAAACTAAGCAAGCCGCCTTGTACAGAGCCACTATGCCCAAGGGCTGCTTTGTGCACTTTATAAATTTCAATTTAAAAAAAAAAAATGAGTCCATGGCTGTTTAACCAATTCAGTTACTTAGATGAAGAGACAACTTCTGACAATGGCTCTCACCTGTAGCTCAAGTATGAGGCTGCTGTCCATTATGGATCTGAGGGCCCTTATAGAGGCGTATTGGACTGGGAATGGACTCATCTCGTTATGCCAAGGGATTAAGGGAATGTTTATGAAGCTGCACTTGGTAGAGTCGGGCTTTAGTCTATTTGCTTTCATCTGTGCATCCATGTGTCACAGTCAAGATGTTAGGTCTGTTGAATTATTGTCTTTGAGTTGGTAAATTATCTTTGTCTCAAAAGCATCATCGCTAGTTCATTTTCCTCTAGATTTTGTCTTATTTCCCATGTTCATTTTTCATATAGTTTAATTTGAGAGTCAACGAGTTAGCAAGAGGCAGAACTAAAAGAGCAACTGACATTGGACAGCATTGAAATCTCAGTCTTACCACTATAGTTGTCACGCAGATCCATAGGGCTAAAAAAGGCAGAAACCAGCAGGTGTCAAAATGATCCAATTCAACGAAGCCCATGAAGAAGAAAGATACCCAGAGCCCATCATCAGTGATACAAGATTTTGTAAAAGTTGGAAGTCAGCAGATGAGATAATTGGACTGGGTGAGATATAGCAAATTTCAGGAGTCGATTCGGCTCAGTAGCAGCGAAGCCACAACGGGAGCAAGCACTGATGAAGGAAAAAAGGTAAAACCTTTCTCAAGATCGTAAGATGGAAATAACCAGCCTGACAGTTGGCAGCAACTTGAGCTTCCATCGATATGGGGGGGAGAGATTTTCACGACCACATTTTTAACAACAGCAACAGATGAAGGAACCATGAGCGCACCAGTGGGCCCATTATACAATGTGGTTGGGAAAAGGGCGATTAATTTGTGTACTTTTACTCCATGCATGGATAATAGAAGGTAATTTGTATCCAATGTAGGCCTAAATGTCCTCAAAACATAACCCAATTTGAGACGCAGCCTTCTTTAAAGGTGCGGCTTTGTTAGTTCTGATGAAAAATCAGGTAGGTGAATGACCAGACCTAGCAAGATGGTTTTCTAGGTCCCTTGAATATTAAGACAGGTGGCAAAAACTGGTGTAAAATGTGTATGCAGGGTTTTGCAATTTTAACTATCTGGGTCATTTTTGCGTTTTCTGTCAGCTGCATGGAACAATATTACCATTTACGCCTGCTGGTAAGGATTCCACACCACACTTGGGGCCTCAAAACGAGTTTGGAGGCAGCCATGCCCTTAACAAGGGCATGGCTGCCTCCAAACTCGGGTCTGGGTCCATGGTCCCTGAATGGGGAAATACTGGGCCATTCCGACTTTGGAGGGCCCGGTATTTCCCCATTCAGGGAACCTGGACCATCCCCATTCCCATTTGAGCCCCCATAGGGCTCAATGGGAATGGGGAGCATGCTAACAACGGGCCCGTTAATGATGGTCCCCTTGTTAGCATGCTGGTCTGACCAGACGTCCAGAGCGGGTCCCGCGAGGGATCCTCGTAATGAGGAAGTATGGGGTTAATGGTGCCGGCACCTTTACCGGCGCTGTTAACCCCTTACCGCCTCACTTGTAATGAGGCCCTTGGTCTTAGCCCGGGATGTGGTGCTCAATTGGAATGCTTTTTCTTTAATTTCAATGGATTCAAATTGAGCCGGTACCCGACCCGTCTCACACCCCCTTTTACAAATACCCAGGGTCACAATGGACCATAAACCAGGCCGGTTGGTGGAGATAAAATATTTATTTATTTTTAAAAGTCACAAATTTTAATATTGGGCAGCAATCACCAATGGGTTGATAATTACAATAAAAACTACTGAACTACACTTGGTTAACCTTCTACATGAACATATCCAAAGCACAATTGAATAGGAGCACTTTTTGAATTAGGGTAGATAGCACCCAAGTTAAGGATTTCCCCTACAATGTTCCCTCAACCCACAAATAATCGAATTCTGAGCGGACAGAAAGAAGCCGCAGGTAGTCAGGAATCAAAATCTGACCTTCCCTTACAAAATAAGAGGAAAAACTGATTTTAAACCCATTGCAATAGAATGAAATGACACTCAGAAATTAACAAATAAATAATTAATGTGCGGTTAAATCTTTGAAGCAAATATGATTTCTCACAACAACAGGAATGCATAAACACTAACAATCACAAGGCAAGGTGTCAACCAAAGGCATACAATTCTAAAACCAGTTGGAAGTTAGAACACGCTGCAGTCAAATTCACACATTGCAAAGTTGCATTTTACACAGATGCAGTTTTAAATGTCCCAAACAGTTTTTATGAAAAACGGGTGAAATACCTAAAATCGCAATGCGGTTTTTGGGCTGTAGCATAGATGTATATCGCAGGGACAAGATAGAGATGAAAGAATCTCTCTAGCTACAAAACTGGATGAGATTTGCAAGATATAAGAAGGTTCGCTTTGGGGTAAAATGAAGCTGTGAAAGAGATAAAATCAGTTGAGAAAAGAACAGGTTTGACTTAAACTAGATCATTGAGACTATATTGTTAAAGAGGGACACAGTAAGATCCAAGGTTGATTCGCGACGTCAACCTTGTCACCCAAGCGTTCAACTTTAGGTGGAAATTAGTTTGATTACTCAAAATATGACTAAGGGCTTATGATCTACACAAGACAGAATTAATAGAGAGATGGCGCTAGTACTTATAAAGTCAAGGATAGGGTGCACAGAGAATTCTAACAGTTTTAACAAGTTACCAGGGTATGGATAGGGTTGCTTAGAGAGTGGAATAAAGACAAAAGGGTCAAGATGGGGGGACTATGTGTTTCTTTGGGATGGGGATATACTCACAGTCCACGCTTGAGTTTTGGGATTTTGGAACTGACAGGTTTCTGGTCACCAAAGATTCTGGTCACCGGATAGCAGACTCTCCTGGCAAAAGACAGCTGGGCAAAGGTCTGGTCACCGAATAATCAGGACAGCTGGATGGCAGGGTTGCAGTGGGCATGCAGTTAGTGGGCAAAAAGCCGATCTGGTTTCAGGATGCTTCCAAAAAGAATACCACAGCTTTTCCCTTTTGTTAGTTGGATTTCTGGGTTGGAGCCTTTCTGTGGAAGGATCAGCAATGCTTTGGCCAGGCAATGGAATCAGCTATGCTTTTGCTTTGCAGGGGATCTGGAATCTGCTATGCTTTGGCTTTGCATTGGGATCTGGAATCAGGCAGGGTGAATGTGGAAGATCAGGAGCGCAGGCGCAGGACATTCAGGAAAGCGTGTGTCCCAGAGTTCTGTCAGCTACCGTTTTTATAGAGCATGGTGACATCATTAGATGATGTGGGGGGCAGGCTTATCTGAGCACGCCTCTAAACAACTGGATTGGTCAGGGGTAAAGGTTGACGCCTTGCTCTCAGCTGGTTGGGTTTCAAGGGCATGATGTCAGATTTATGATGTGAGTTTTACAATGTCCAGATCTCTCATAGTTACTTTTGCTAAAATCCAGTTTGACATAAATGGCACATTTGTACAGTGGTAGCATTTTAACAAATTACATAAGCAGGTAACATATGTTATGCAGCACATGCCAGTCCAACTCTGCAGTCTGTAAGACATTGTTTCGTCCTTCTAATAATTTTTGTTCATTTTTAGTGTGAAAATTCAGCCTAAAATTCTATAACTTTATACATGTGTGTGGATTATCGTTAGGCATGTCAGCATTGAAATTCGCAATGGCATCATGTATACTTTCCTTAGAATACCCAATTCTCTGCCATTTATGTTCCCAATATGGCAGAGAATGCTACAATGTTTTAAATTAAAACCCATGAAATTGCATTAAAGCTGTTAACTTTTCACATTCCCGCAAAGTCCGGTTGCAAAGATAAAAGTCTGAAAAGTTTCTTAATAAAATAGCTGTTTAAACCAAATGATATGATATAATAGGTTATTTATAACGCGGTTAATGCCCAGAAGTTTCTAAGCGCAGCCCTGGTGATCGAACCTGTGGTGCTCCGTGTCATCTTGCTTCCAAGACGAGCATGTTGCCCCTGAGCTATCCTCTCGAGACAATGGTCTGCAAATATGGTCATGCCTTTCCAGGCTACCCCCCTAAGCCCAGGGTTGTTCTGGAGTTATTCTTTGAAGCTTCTTGTAGAAGACACAGGGAGGTTTTATTTCCTTTTTCACATCTTCGTGTCCCAGTATTTCTATTGTAAGAAGCCTCTGCCCAGACAAAAGTCTGATGAGTATGTGAACTTTCTTTGTCTTGGTCAGTCAAAGTTAGTTTTCAAACCTAGTAGTTAGCAGCCATGTGTCCTGGAAGTTTATGGTGTTTCCTTTTGGGGGAAGCTTTAGCCAGCAGGAAAAACCTGTTCTGGAGCTGGCAAAATCCAGCCAATGCAGTTTAATTCCTTTATTTTCTTTCATTTTGTCCTGAATCAAAACACGCCTCTTGAATAAAACATCCCATATATGTTTCACAGCACCAACCCACTTTACATTGCTAGACAAGGGCAGGGCCTTATCCAACATACACTTTTAAAACAGGTATTTTCCTTTATTTGCAAAACTACATTTAAACAGTGTGTAAAGCCTGCTGGCATTTTCCTTTCAAAAAGGCTCCATCTGAATTTAGCACATTGTTCTGTATAAATAGTTAGTTTCTTGTAGGCAGCAATTTGTTTGAAACACAGATGCACTGAAATTTACATGGACCTAGAGAGCTGGAGTTTCTATGAATTATTGATCTTTGACACTTTGTAACTCAAAAAGTCAAGCATTTTCCGTGAGGCTGAAAATGAAGTTTCTTTTATTTTCCCAGAACTGAACAACAGCTTGGCATTCAGGGATACTGCTCTTGTCTGCTGGAGAACAATGTGACCGTGAATAGGAATGGCAGGGTCTCATTAATAAAAGAATTGTGATGAGGAATCAGAGGAAAAGAGCATCAGCGCGGCATCATTTTTAAATGTAAATATTTAACTTTTTCGATGGGAACTTTGGGCTTGCAGCAAAGCAGCGCTGCTTTTTCACTCCCCTTCTTTGATACATGTAAGAACACACTGGCAGGCTTTTTCAGTGTGCCCCCTTGTTCCATCCTGCCCAATATGTGCTTGGTAAGATGGTGCAGCCATCTTTTGTTGCTGCAAAACACAAGGAGCCAGCACAGCCATTTTGCTGTTCACTGCAGAAGTGCAGCTTGGTTATGGAGAAATTCTGTTGAGCGGGTCAATGTAGCCCACAAATTCCCCACCCCGACTTTTCTGAGACTTTGTTGAGGAAGAGTAGGGCAAAGTGGGGTTCATGGGTAGGGCAAAATTGATTTCATCAGGTAGGAGTCCTTCTTCCATCAGGGAGCGGTAGGCCACGATCCTCTCACTGTCTCTCGTTGGAGCACGGAACAACACCCACAGCTTTCCCTGAGGTCTTCCTTTATGGTGTTTAGCGACACCCCCAGGTTTCCTTCGATTTATCCTTTCAAGGTCCCCGGGGAGGTCCTCTGTGGTCTTTGAAGGGCACAACCAGTATGAATCTATAAAATAAAGAACTGGTTACTACATTTTTCCACTGACTGCCCACCGGGAAGGTTGACAGCAGTGGGACACACATGCATTGTAATAATGACAGTTTCAGACAACAAGATAACTGCTCACTCACAAAACATAGATAACTATTGGTTTTTATATATGTTTTGGGAATCCCTTTCGTCCTGACAATGAGGACAAAAATGACTCCCTGTTAATTAAATATACCTCTGTTCCCTTCATGTTCTTCTCTGTCTGGCTCTCATTCTCCAGATGTCTCCTCTATTTGCTGCAAAGCGTGCCTGGGGTGACAACTTTTTAAACTGATTAATATGGACCCATTTCTCTTCTGTCAGTTCTTCTTTGGGAATGTGGATTCTGTAGGTGAGGCCTGGGATGATGACCTCTTCTCCATCTTTGGTCTTCAGTTGCCTACGGTAGCAATAGGGCTTCCTTTAGGACTGCCAGGGCCCTGAGGTTTACTCTCCAATTGGGACCGGGCTTGGCAATTAATGGGATCCACATTAATTTTGAATTGGTTGAGGATATGACTGCCCATGTAAAAGATGGAAAGAACACCTTGCACGACCTAACAATTATGCTCCATGCTTTTGTCACCTATAGAAATGTATAGCATAGAACTGCTAAGCAGAAGATGTTTGGAACAGGGAATTTCCAGGCCTCATACCCACTGATAAACTGAATCCACAGCGGGCAGGGTCTGGTCTTTTGGGAGTTTCCTGAATAATACTTCGCTGATGAAGCTTTCTTCGATATTCAAGTCGACTCGGGCGAGAACAGACTCCTTCCCCTCATTTAACTGAATAGGGAAGAACAACTGTTCTCTAATTTACTGAATATCAGCTAAACTTTGAGCTGCTTTCTCATCGTCTTTGACTATAGAATTGGGATGTTCAGATTGGGGATTGGTATAAAATGTCAAAGTATTTCCTTCCAGTGTGGAATGCCACTTAAAACTGCAAGGACGGTTGATTTTCAGGAATGGAGAGGAGTTGCCATCACCCGTTTGTTGTCCTACAGCAATTACTGTCACATCAGGTATTTGTTTATTCTGGAGATGAAACTCAATATGATCTGATTTTTGTTCAACCATGTGGCATGTGCCATTTAAACTAACATTGTTGACACTTTGCTTTAATTTTATTGGCCTGTTAGTCTGAGTCCAGAGGACCTTGTTCAAAGGTCTATTAGGGCGGACAACCTGCGCAGGATGTCATTCCCTAGTAGACAGGGTGTGCCCTCTGGAGTCATGACTATGACCGGGTGTTTCAGTTTGTGTCGCCCAGATTTTATTTCCCAATCCGTTCTCCCCTCGACAGGAATTTCATTCCTGTCGAAGTTTTGGAGTTGTCCAGGAAGAGGGGTGAGAGGGATATGGTATCTCTCCCCCTTCCTGAATTTAGCTGATAAAAGGCCCTTTCTGACAGAAGAGTGGCTTGGGCTCCACTGTCCACCAGTGCGGAAAATGTACATTGCCCTTGCACTTGGACTGCGACATAAAATCTACCCTCCTTCTCCTCAAGTGGGCAAATGTAATGTGCATTTTGGGCAAGCTGGGTGATCATTTTCTTTATTTTGGACTCTGACACAGTGGCATTTTGGACTATTTTCTGTGTCAGCATCTGGGGATCTGTAATAAAAATTTGACATCCTGAAATAGTGGAGATTTTGGAATCCCCTGTTTTCCTTAGCTCTGTGCTGCCCCCGCTTACCGGGTGGCAGTAACTACAACCAATTTGTGGGGAGGATCCCTCCATTACTATTTTCTTTGTTGTTCATGGATGGGTGGCTCTGCATCTGTCCCCACACCCACCTAGTCTTCATTTGGATCTCTTGGGACCCATTTTTCTTTGGGAGGAATTCCCCCGTCCCTGAAGGAGAAGATTGTTTTCCCAGAATCCTCTAAGGATTCTTCCGCTTCAAATTGGAGGACTCTAACTTCCTCCCCAAAGTGGGTCTTTTTGAGGTCTTTATTTCTCCTACCCACCCTCTGTTTCCTGGGTTGCAGGTTTTCAGGGGCAGGAGATTTTTGTTCTGGTTCCGGGGTGTCCAGGAGCTTTTCACAGGTGGGGAAGGAAGCTTCCACAGGGCTTTACACCCCCTTTGCCCCGTGCCTCCTCCTCTGGAACCGGTGAATTGTCAGGGTTCTCTCCCCGTCATTGTTCTGGGGTGCCAGATCCCTGGTTGGTGGGGTTCTGGGCCCCCATGTTCATCTGAGGTTTCTGTTGAGCCCTCAACATGTGACCCAGATCCTGGGTAAGGTTCTGGACCTGGCTCTCCAGTTGGGACACCTGTTCCGGCTGGTACGGGGGTCTATGCTCATACTTCGGTTGTTCACGGGAAGGATAGCTATCCCTTCTCCCGTAGTACCCTGGAGATGGTGGATTTTGGTAGCCCTTCCCCTTGGCTCCCCTCTCCCGGATTGGGTTGTCTGGGCTCCTGAAACCAGGCAAAAAAAGGAGGGTTGCCCTGCGGGTTGGGGTTTCGAGGGTACTGTGGAAAGAAACTTAACCCTGGATTTGGGGGATTACTGCCCCCCTGAGGGAAGTTAGGAGGGAAGTTTGCTGGGGAAGTACTTACCTGGTGGGATCCCCCTCCTTGGGCGGGAGGAGTCCATACATACCCCAAAATAGGTTGTTGCCCTTGTACTGGGACTGATATACTCAGGAGAATTAGGGGTCCCATTAGTGGGATTACCTCTCTGATTGCCACCTGTTTGTGATTGGCCTGAAGGCCTTCGTCGCCTCTGGTTTTGCTGGTTTGGGATTGGTACATTTTTAGGCTCTCCTATTTCTAGGTCTAAAATGGGGGGAAAACTTCACCTCTGCTACCTTAGTAGCAGCAGGTGTGTTGTATGGCTTGGGGGTTTTGGTCTGATTTTTAATTTCGGCAGGCTTTTGGACTTCATAAATGCAGGTCGCCTGCTCTATGGCCCAGTCCAGAGATCTTTTATCGTGGAAATCCCTCACCATCTGGGTCATAATATACTTTGGGAGTGCATGAAAGAAGGTAGATTTAAACTCCCTGCTATCCGTGTGCACCCTCCTAGTGGTTTGTGCAAAGGCGTGTTTTAGCTTGTGAGCCTCTGGGGGTTTCTGTGGGCGGAAAAGTGTTTTAAGAGGGCCACCCTGTAGGTGGACCATCTTGAATGGTTCTGGTCCTCCAGTCCAGCAAAGAAGCTGGAGTTCTCTGGAGGGAACGTCCACTTAGCATACTCTATGCAGTTCTGGTTGTCTTTAAGGTGAAAAGTATCCGTAATTTGCTCGTAGAGTTCCAAATGTTCCCAGTCAGAGTATTTTGCGTTTTTGTAGTATGGAGTTATGAAACTCCTAATGGCCTTAATCTGCTGAACGGGGTCTTTTGCCATAACTCTCTTTAGTTTATTTGCCTTCTTTGGCTTAGTCACCTGAGTCCACTCGCCCTCAGACTCAGTCGCTACTGTTGGAGGACCCCTCCTGATCTTCTAGGCGCTCCCTGATTCTTTGAGCTTGGGCAGGGCTTGAAGAATGGTGGGGCATAGTTTGTACTCCCCGGTGGTGCACAGGAGAGTAGTCTTATGACTCCTCCCTGCTTCCAGGGTTGGCAGAGGACCCCCCCCCCACTGCCCTGATTGGGTGGAGGTCTTCAAAATGCTCTTTTTGGGCCTCATTTCATTTGAATTTTCTACAAATTGAACCAACTGGTCCCTTGGAGGGTCGTATTTCTGTGGATCTAATTCCCTGACTTTCCACTCATAGGAGACTTCCTGGTCAGAGACATCATCCTTAATGTTTTTGTAGGAATTGTACGATCGGACCAATAAAAGGTCTCACCGTACAAAAAGTCCAAAAAATGCTACCACCAAAGGTTCGAACACCAAAAGTTCGAACCTTTGGTGGTAGCATTGTAGGTAAGTATAAAAATAAAAGACAGCGGGGGCTGCGGGGGTGTATTCGCAACACCCCGTTCACTATACTGTGTGGTATAGTGTGCGGGGTGTTGCGCGGGACACCCCCGCAGCACACCCAAAAAAATAAAAAAACCAGGGGGGGGCAGGGGTGTCCCCCACAACACCCTGCTCATTATACTTTATAGTATAGTGAGCAGGGTTTGCGGGGGAAACCCCTGCAGCTCCCAACAAAAAAAGAAAAGGACCCTGCAGCACCGGTTTCCGATCACGGATGTGAAAGGGAACTGGTGCTGCAGGGACACAGCGTGAAGAGAAGGTAGGTAGGGTTTGTTTATGTTGGGGGTGTTGGTGGGGGTGTGTTGAGGGTGTGGGTGGGGTTGTGGTGGTGGAGGGCATGTCGTGGGTGTGTTATGGGTGTGGGAAGGGGTAGGGGTATGTAGGGGTATTGAACGTGTGTTTGCATGGGAAATGTGCGAACCTTTTGTGGTTCGTACATTTCACATGCAAACTTTCCGGCCGTGGGAAAATAATGTAGATCCATTTTTGTACCTGTACAGGGACGCCCTTCTATCAATTTCTGGGGGGCGCTGACCTTTCAGCTCCATTATTCTAGGCCTATTTAGTTCTGATGGCCTCATGGTTTCTGGCTCAAGTGAACTGGTAACCATGAAGTCAGCAGTACACAAAGGATTAAATGGGTTTGAGTCCCTTAGTACAGAGGTCATCATACTATGATCAGGGGTTACCCTGTCCCTCTCTACCTGTTCAGGGTCCCTCTAGTTTGTATTAGATCTAGGATGCTCTTTCTCAAATCTCGCTAATTTCTGCTTCTCAGCCCCTATCTCTTGATAATAGTCAACGATCTGAGCCCTTTGCTCGGCTATCAGGGTTTTACTGGCCTCTATGACCCACTTTTGAGCTGCCACTTATTTGTGGAGCCCATCATTCTCTTCACAGAGGGCCTCATTATCTCTTTGTGCTGCCTGTATAGTTTGGGCACCCTGAGCCACTTTTTGTTGTAGGACGTGAGCCTACCTTTTCTGCACATTTAGAGCCTCTATGGCCTGCTCTAACTCGAGTTCCATTTGTCTCCTATGTCCCATTAATTTATCATATTCTTCTTTTAAGCCAGTCAGTCACTGAAGGTCTGACTCCCTTCTCTCCAGATTAGTTTTTAAATTACACATTTCCTGGTGGAAGGCCTCTTTCCCCTGGTGCAGGGCACCCCTTTGTTCAAGCAGGTCATCCCTATGTTGTGTTATGTTGCCTAATTTCTGGTGCTCTTCATCAAATTCTGGTTGGGATTGGAGGTCTCTCATAATTAATTTATTATTTTCCTCTTTCAACCTTTTGACCTGATCTTGCAGCGTGGTTATTAGTCCTGAGCAACCTTTTCCTGACACTCATCCAATTCAGCCTCTTATTCTGCAGTTGGAGAACCAAGTCCTTTTTTAGCTTTTGAATATCATTTCCAGATTCTGGCTCCAAATCTTGGCTCTTTTGTCATTTTTGTTCCGCTAATTTTAGCTCAGTCTGAATTTGAGCTAAAAATTTTGGATTAATTTTGCGCAAGAGTTCTATTTTCCTCATGCTTTTCCCGCATCACTCCCATATGAAGATACATATATGCCGCAATTCTGACAATTTTAATCTGCTCCTCTTTAATTTTTGGAGTCATGTATAACTCGCTCAATGCTTGGCGTAATAGGCCACCGTGCCGCCATGTATCCATGTCTATTGCGGTGACCTGTTCCGTTATTTCTTCTAGCCAGACTTTTTCATCTTGTTCTAGCCATTCCCCCCTGACAAATAACTTGTGCAGAAGGTGTTCCCTAGCTATGTGGCCATTTTGGAAAGTGTTCTTTCTTTATTAATTTATTTATATAAGGGTAGTCTGTATTCTATTGGTTTTTGTCTATTTTTAGTGTTGATTTAACTTTAATTTTATACACAGGCCTGGCACTTTGGATTTTTGTTTTGGGGCGGCGCTTCTACAGTGTAACCCAGTATTCCAACTACACAAATTATTCCTACCTTGGAGGTTAGTCTGCTGTGTTAGGGTGTCACGGGTGAATAAACAAACTCAATCCCTGACTCAAGGGCCCAATTTGTTAAAGATTCCAATCGGGCGCCACACACCGGACCAGGACACTTGGTCTTAGCCCGGGATGTGGTGCTCAATAGGAATGCTTTTTCTTTAATTTTTATGGATTCGAATTGAGCCAGTATCCGACTCGTCTCGCACCCCCTCTTACAAATACCCCGGGTCACAATGAACCATAAACCAGGCCGGTTGGTGGAGATACAATATTTATTTATTATTAAAAGTCACAAATTTTAATATTGGGCAGCAACCACCAATGGAGTGATAATTACAATAAAAACTACTGAACTACACTTGGTTCACCTTCTACATGAACATATCCAAAGCACAATTGAAAAGGAACACTTTTTGAATTAGGATACATAGCACCCAAGTTAAGGATTTCCCCTGCAATGTTCCCTCAACCCACAAATAATCGAATTCTGAGTAGACAGAAAGAAGCCGCAGGTAGTCAGGAATCAAAATCTGACCTTCCCTCACAAAATAAGAGTAAAACCTGATTTTAAACCCTTTGCAATAGCATGAAATGACACTGAGAAATTGACAAATAAATAATTAATGTGCGGTTAAATCTTTGAGGCAAATATGATTTCTCACAACAACAGGAATGCATAAACACTAACAATCACAAGGCAAGGGGTCAACCAAAGGCATACAATTCTAAAACCAGTTGAAAGTTAGAACATGCTGCAGCCGAATTCACACGTTGGAAAGTTGCATTTTACACGGATGCAGTTTTAAATGTCCCAAACGGTTTTTATGAAAAACGGGTGAAATACCTAAAATCGCAATTTCGGTTTTTGGGCTGGGGGATAGATGTATATCACAGGGACAAGATAGAGATGAAAGAATGTCTCTAGCTTCAAAACTGGATCAGATTTGCAAGATAAAAGAAGGTTCGCTTTGTGGTAAAATTAAGCCGTGAAAGAGAGAAAGTCAGTGGAGAAAAGAACAGGTTTGACTTACTAGATTATTGAGACTATATTGCTAAAGAGGGACACAGTAAGATCCAAGGTTGATTCGCAATGTCAACCTTGTCACCCCAGCATTTAACTTTAGGTGGAAATTAGTTTGATTACTAAAATTATGACTAAGGGCTTATGATCTACACAAGACAGAATTAATAGAGAGATGGCGCTAGTACTTAGAAAGTCAAGGGCCCTCATTACGACCCTGGCGGAAAGTAACTGACCTGACCGCCATAGCGTAAATAGCGTTTCCGCCATTGCACGACGGAGTAAAGTGCGGCTAATTCTGACCCATCGGGCACGAGCACTACGCCATGGCGGAAGTGCAAAGTCCGCGATGGCGGAAATGTCCCCAAAACGCCCCTCACCGCCGTCGTACGGCGCCCTAGGTGCAATTCCGCCACCCATCATAGCGGTCACCGTAATGAACGGCAATCGGAAAATACGGTGACCGGAAATATACGGAAACGGAACTAAAAACATGGTCCCGGAACGGGAAACAGCACGCCGTACACCTATAAAATCAGAATTCCCACACAACCATTAAAAATACTACCCTGAGACACATCCCAACCCGTCATCCACCCTAGTGAAAACAATAAAAATGGGAAAAGTAGCGAAAAGAGCGTGCGACCGCAAGCGGCAGGTCCACTTCTCCCGTGAGGAACTCACCGTGCTCACAGAGACCCTCCAGGAGAATGCTGCCGTCGTCTTCTCGACGCAAATGACCAGGACGGCACTTGCGAACAAGAAGGCCATATGGGCCCTGGTGGCACAGTGGGTAAGTGCGGTGGGGACCGCACCCCGCAACCCACAGCAATGCAGAAAGCGATGGGACGACTTGCGGATACGCATACGGAGCATACTATCCGCCAACCGTAACATTGCCACAGCTACCGGGGGAGGATCGGAATCACCCATCAAGTTGACCCCCTGGGAAGAAATCTGTGCCTCCACCATTGGAATGGAGAGTATAGAGGGAGTCGGAGGGATGGAGAAAGGAGTGCAGACATCCGAAGAATCAGGTAGGTGGGCCAAATAAAACAATGCTAAATCCACAATGTCCAATCATGTGAAGTACCATGTGTCCACATAGTGCAACAGAAACACATGTCCAGGAGAACGTCCACATACATTGGCCTGGTAGCGCACTTTAAAAGTCACATTAAATACATAAATAATTAAAAATCCTAAAAACACCCTCTACACGTGCAGCAGGCACACCCTAACTGCAGGCTGCAAAACAACTGCATCCTCAATCCTCACAAAAAGGAAACCACCTCCAAGGCCCTGACCCAAATCACCCTCAGGTACCACCCCAATGCATGTGATACATTGCCATTCCAATTTCCACAGACCCATTAATAACGCTCACCCTCCTTTACTCCACCACAGGGTCCGATTCAAACGACGAGCTCCAGGACACCCCTACCAGCACACCTGCAAAGAGGGCCAAGACCAACGGCCAAAGACTCTCCACCTCAGCTGCACGGATCAAGACACGGCAGCAGCACAAATCAAGTGGCAGCACACAGGAGGGGACTTCAACAGGCACCCCAGCAGCCAGCATGCCCACAACAGCACCACCACAGGTCCCCCCAATGGATGCCACAGAAGGCACTGCTTCTTGTGGCAGCAGCACCATAGGTGACACTGCATTAATGGCAGCATGCTCCGACACAGAAAACGGTGATGTCGATGTAGGATCCATCCATGACCTGTCTCAATCCCCCTTTTTGTTTCATCCCGTACACCATGAGGATACCACGCAAGGGCACCCACAAGACGACGACTGGCCATCCCCCACAAGCCCTCTGTGTCAAGGCAACATGAGGTGATCAGCCCCTCTGTGACACCACCGCAAATGGCCATGGCCCAGCAGAGGCAACAGTCCCTCGACCAGGTGATCGTGCAACAGCAGCAACTGGCCACGCTCCTCAAGGACCATGCTGATGAATGTGGGGGTACTAAGGCCGCCATAGAAACATCTACTGAGACACTTAGGGCAGAAATGGAGAGAAGTACAGAGCCACTAAGGGCACAAATGGAGAGAAGCACCGAGAGCCTGAGAGTACAAATGGAGAGAAGCACCGAGAGCCTGAGGGGGGAACTGCATGCGACGTCCAAAGACGTATGTGCTGAACTTGCCGCTGTGCGCCGTGTGCTCACTGAGCTCTCACAAACCCTTAGGGACATGCATGGACGTGAGCAGGCAGAGACATCATCCGTTGCAAGTTCCGTCCAGGGCAGCCCCCAACGTAGATCTGGGAGGAACCTGCGCTCCACAGGCAGGGGTGCCCCTGATACCCGGAGAGGGGGCTTGCAATAGCGTCTGCCCACTGACAATGAGCATCTTTGGACACTGGTGTTCGGGGGGGAGGTAGGAGGGTGGAGGGGGTGTGTTGGGCTTACTTGGGTGGCGGGTCGATGGGGTGTGTAACATAATTTCACATATGCTATAAACATTTCACAATCATCCAATGAGATGTGTGGACATTGATCTTTGTGTACGAGGCCTTTATAGGCGTACAGTCCATATTGTGCATGTTCCAGACACACACAGTGCCACAAGTCCCGTGTCCATGTATCAGCCACCAGGCGTGAGTGCTAGAAGCATGAATCTATGATAATCTGACGAATTTCACGGCCCTCCTGTGCCTCGCGGACTCCTTGAGGTGCTGCCACATCCCCACCCTCATCATGACCATCTTCAGGTGCTTGCAGTTCTGCGTCAGGGGGCATGGGCACATTTGTATGTACGCACATGTTGTGTAGCATGACACATGCCATGACCATCTTTGCAACCTTCTCATGGCGGTACAGGAGTGCCCCGCCAGACCTGCTGAGGCAGCGGAAACGACCCTTCAGTAGGCCGAATGCCTGTTCTATGACTACACGGGTACGTGAGTGGGCATGGTTGTAGTCCTCCTCATGCTGGTTCTGTGGGTTCCGGAGTGGTGTAAGGAGCCATCTCTTCAGTGGATACCCGGCATCACCTGTATGTGGACAATAAAGGATGTTTGTGGAATGACATTGCTACGTACGCTTCCCCCCCCTTCCTGCCAGGTCATTGCCGCATCACATACCCCACATTATCATGCATGAAATGAGACTCACCGAGTAGCCAGGATCTGTTCCCTGCGTGTCGCTCCATGTAGCGTGGTATTGTAGAGTTCCTCAAGACCATAGAAACCTGTTGGAGTCACACACCATTTGTACATTAAGAGAATGATATTGTTTTCGGTTGCGGTACTGGGCCTCCATGGCATGTGGGACAACCAATTCCACATGGGTGCAGTCGATGGCACCAATGCAACCCGGTATGCCGGCAAGTGCATGGAATCCCACTTTTGTGTTCGTAATTTCCTGCTCCGAGCGTGGTAGAGAGATGTAGTCGTCTGCGTGCTTCAGGAGGGCATCGAGCACTTGCAATAGTGTCCGTGACAACAGTGGCTGTGAAATGCCATGCAACTGTCCGACTGTGTGCTGGTAGGTGCCTGTGGCCAGGAAGTAGAGTACAGACACCACCTTCAATAGGGGTGGGATGGCGGTTGGGCTATCTATCATGCTGACAAGGTCAGCGTGTGTCATGTCCACAATGGCGGTTATGGTGTCCCGGTCCAAACGGTAGAGGGTGTGGATCTGCTCATCAGTGAGGTTGAACGGATGTGCTCGGAGGCGTGGGATTGCGGGCTGCCTGCGTGGTGGTAGTGGCTGTGCTGGTGGGCCTTGCTGGCCCTGCCTTGCCCTCCTCCTCCTGCGTCTCCTCTGTGCGGCCGGTTTTTGTAGTAGTTGGTGTTCGTCTTCTTCTTGAAGTTGGAGTACTTGCAGTGCTATCAGGTCCCCCAGGGCCAACATCGCTAGTCCTGCCGGTAGCATTTTCGAGTGGGTGTGGTTGTGGGAGGGGGTTGGGTGTGCAATTTATGTGTTTTCAGGCTGTATAGCCTCCACCTGTGGTGATTCATTCCACCTGTGCAAGCTGCAATCCCCTTTGGGCGAGCACGTCCCGCACACAACGCTGCAATTCGACGCATGGCATCTTGCTATTACAATCATGTATTTAATACCGATGGCAGTGAAATATTGGTTCATATGTTCATTCTGCTATGGTCCCATTGTTTCACATACTATCTGTGCAGTCGCGAACAAACTTGTGAAGGGTCAGTGGAATGTAGTACTCGATTAACGGTGGACCCTCATGCAGCACTGTACCGCGGTTCACCGACGGGCGGGGCGTCCCATTTGTGAGTGAAGCCAGTTGCCATTTTGACACACTGCCGCACTACATGGATGGATTTGTGATTTCAAGCGGTCACAGATGCCTTTTCGACGTGATGTTGCAAATGAGGAATTCGAAGGACAGCGCTTTCGGTTTTCAGCTACCGGCGAGGAGACGCCCACAGGTCTGACTGCAGATATAAAGTTCTATTGTTTAATGTCCTTGGGACAGGGGCCATGGCGAGAATGCAATGATTGATATGAATAGTATGGGATGCGCAATAGCGTAGTGGACGATAAGGCCGGACGTTCCCAAATACATGTTACTTCACAACACTGGAATTCCGGGCTGGAGCACAGTGGATTTTGCAGACTGCATTACGCACAGACTCAATGGAAATTTCACATGTTATGTGAGTAAATAATCAGGCGTTTTCATACCGGGATGAGGGAATGATGTATGGATGCATGGACAGATGATTAATAGAGAGTTTGCCATGTACATGGCTTTTTGGAATCTATCCACTTCCCCTGCGCTATGTGATGCAGGGCTGCCATAGTGGGACCATCGTCTATCTGCCCTTGTTGAACCCTCCCTGTCTCGACGCGCCTTCAAACACTTGTGTCTATGCACGTTACTAATCCCATCTAATGGATTCTGTTTTAACAGACGCATGCACACAAACACTCGTTTGTAATAGTGTTTTCACCTCGATTTATATAGTTATGATTCGCAAGTGATTTTTGGGTGGGAATAATCCTTTTGAGTGGGCTAGCATGCATATGGCTGTGGATTTAGTGTGATCATTGAAGTGAGTAATTCAAATGAAGTTCTGATGCCCATACTATTCTTTTTCATTTCATTTGGGTGACAGGTATCTCCTCCCCTTTTGCCGCTGCCATCTGTATGCCACTCCTGCAGATGGCTTTTACTCCCGACACCTGCTGCTTCGTGTTAATCAGTGGAGCACCATTACGATCTTATGGGACGATCGCCAATGGGCCACATGCCCTTACGCAGTACTAGTGGCTAGGAGCAACATATCGACCTTTCAGCTGGACTAGTGCCTACCTAATGGGACGGCCCTGCGGTTCTAGGCGTTTCCATGTTGCCTTTTTGAACGTGAATGTAGCCCCTGTGTACCATGAAGGAACAGGGCGTCACACAAGAAGAAGCTGGTCATTTATTGCGGATGCAGCCCACAATAATGAAATATATTTTGGAGTTCATGACCTAATAGCTGTATGGGCTTGGTGATTTTGTTGTGCATTAAATTTTGATTATGATATTGACAGTGTAGCGTTATTCTTTGCAAGTAATGTAGCATATTCCTATTTGTGGAGCGATGTATTGTGAGAAGATCTGCATTGGGTTCCGGCTTCTGAGTATAGTTGCGTGGTACTGTACTGGGCGCGTTTGCCTACGAAGCCCAGTGAGGTCAGGGATAGGGGCTGCCATTATGACTGTTTTAATGATGTCATGCTCAGGGGCGGGGGATTAGCTTTTGTTTAACAGATGCCGGTCAGCCAGGTGGATTGGTGGAATGATGTGATTATCAGAATATGGCTGGTCACAGGTGCCTGTGTTTGCGTGCGTTTCTTGGAGGGAGACTGAGGTCATGTCCATTGGAATAGCTTCTGTATTCGTGCCATCTGTGCCCTGCAGCTCCCATTGGCCCCTCTTGAGATGAGCCTGGCTGCTCAGTCACTCTGCCAACTTGTGTGGTACATGCTTATGCTGATGGTTGGTTTGTTTACTGGCAGGAGTACAGGGCTGGTGCAGTCTCACTCAGGATACTGCTTTGAATGTTGCCTTACACTGGTGTCAAGCGATGGGGGGGCCTGTTTTTGTTTGTCTCATATTTCAGTTCATGTTGCTGTACTTGAACCTTCACATGCCTGTGCTGCATCAGTACGGCAATGGTGCCATGGCAAATATGGATGGCCACTCACAAGGCACTTGGAGCCCCTACATTCATTTGTTCGTTGGCATGCATGGGTGACTTGTACATTTCACTGGTTGCATTGTGTGACTTCATTGCACCTACGAGGAGTTGTGCAATGTGGCCAGGGAGTGGTGTACAGGCACTCAGTAGGGCCTTTTACGGTTGGTTCGCGATGCCGTACTTCTCACCATGGCGGAATGGTACTTTCCTCCATGCTTGATGGCGTTAGGTAAATGTCCGCTAGGGTCAGAATTCGCGTACCGTTGCGCCATGGTGGTAATTACGGTTTCGCATGGCGCGCGTGCGCGTACTTGGTGCAGTTAGCGTTGGCGTTCACTACGGTGTCGCTAATGGCATCGTACTTTACGGTGACGGGTCATAATCGCACCGAGCGCTATTCGATGGCGGTATTGCATTTCCGCCATTGTTTTTCGATTTCCGCCAGGGTCGTAATGAGGGCCAAGGACAGGGTGCACAGAGAATTCTAACAGTTTTAACAAGTTACCAGGGTATGGATAGGGTTGCTTGGAGAGTGGAATAAAGACAAAACGGTCAGGACTTTGTTTCTCTGGGATGGGGATATACTCACAGTCCACGCTTGAGTTTTGGGATTTTGGAACAGTCAGGGTTCTGGTCACCAAAGATTCTGGTCACCGGATAGCAGACTCTCCTGGCAAACGACAGCTGAGAAAAGGCCTGGTTTCTGGTTAACAGGACAGCTGGATGGCAGGGTTGCAGCGGGCATGCAGTTAGTGGGCAAAAAGCCAGTCTGGTTTCAGAATGCTTCCCAAAAGAATACCACAGCCTTTCCCTTTTGTAAGTGGGATTTCTGGGTTGTGGCCTTGCTGTGAAAGGATCAACAATGCTTTGGCCTGGCAGTGGAATCAGCTATGCTTTTGCTTTGCAGGGGATCTGGAATCTGCTATGCTTTGGCTTTGCAGTGGGATCTGGAAACAGGCAGGATGAATGTGGAAGATCAGGAGCGCAGGCGCAGGAAATTCAGGAACGCGTGTGTCCCTGGGTTATGTCAGCTACCCTTTTATAGAGCATGGTGACATCATGAGATGATGTGGGGGGCTAGGCTTAACCTGCAAAACATTATTTGCATGTCTATTTATGACAGAATAGCTCTGGATGCATACGACCATGTCTCCATCAAAGATTTTCATCAGAAGTATCTCCACTTACTGATTTGTGAAATCCTTACCAAAGTGCAATGTTACCTTTGAGCCTGACAACAGCTCCAGGAATCTTCACAAAGTTGGTGGCTGTGTTAATAGGCCTCTGCATTTGGAAGGCTATCGTCTTCACTCATAGTTCGAAGATTGGTTGTTCCTGGTTCCATCTGCAGAAGTAGCAGTGGCTTCTGTGGACAGAGTCTGTCATATACTCTGGCAGTTGTTTTTTAAGCATTTCTAAATTTCACATTTACAACCCTCCCAGATGATAAATTGTACAGGAGCACACTGTGCCATGTGCTTAGTTTGAGTCTCCCTGCCAAAGGTGAAAGCCTACAGAATCTATTCAGAACCCTCCTGAATGTTCAGTACGCATTATCTAGGGATAGGCTCACTGTACAACGGAACATGGCAGCAACAGATTTCTAACATCTTGGTTCCTAAGATAGTACTCCAGAGAAAGCCAGATAGATGGAGTGGGGGCAAGGAAGGCAGTAAATATGTAAGACCTGGATGTTTCTTCAGGGAGGAAATACAATGCACTTAGACGGATTTTGGGAATTAACACTTTGTTGCACTTAGATGTATTTTAGGGATAGGCATCGTGTTGCACTTAGAAGTATTTTGGGGGAGGCATTGTGTTGCACTTAGATGTAATTGGTGGGTGGACAATGTGTTGCACTTAGACGGAAGTTGGGGCTAGGCATCATGTTGTACTTAGATGTATTTGGGTGAGGCAATGTGTTGCACTTAGATGTATTTTGAGGGTGGTCAATGTGTTACACTCAAATGACAGCTTTTCTATTATGCTTAGAAGATGTATGATTAGATTATGCTTAGAAGATGTATGATGGTTACATATAGAATGTACTAGGATAGCCTGTCCATTGCACAAAAAACATACTGGGGTTTTCCAACCTATTGCACAATTGACTGCACACCTAAAACGATCCATGTTGTTACCCTCGGTGTAGTCGAAAGATTATGGGGACTGCTGATGAATGCACTCAATAGATACTTGAAAATGAAATCACAGGTTTTCAGGATGACAGCCTGTCTATTGCGCAAAGAAGATACATTAGGCCAGCACGTCTATTGAACCTACGATGACACAGCCATCCTCAGATGACCTTATCACTCTGCTTCAAAGACAAGGTTCCATTCAAGCCTCAAGGTATGTATGCAGGTACCACTTCAGTAACCTTCGACCACAGGCATGGCTACCCACCCACACGTACAGTGATGTAACACAGAATTTGAGGCAAGCCAGGCTGAGGGCCCCCCCCACTCGGCAACAAATCACAGGTCGCACCACACTCTGGGCCGGCCTATATTACCACGCTTGTGCAATATGCACGAACGTGCTTCTGCAGGGGTATGCCACACACTGCACTAGGAGAAAGATATAAATATGTGTCTTAATGCATTATGTAGCACACTTTCTGAGAAACATGGCTAAAAGGCCAGAGCGTTTGCAATTTTTTTGTAGGGTAACACCAATCAAAAAATTCAATACATGCAATTCACCAACAGTGCACAGGAACATTAATGCTTTAATTAATATAATGCTTTGCTATTAAAAATGCCATGCCACAATGAAAACATGTCCAACTGACCAGTCTAGACACGTAATAACATATTACAGTAAAGCATGCCAGGCCACATTTAGACATACCTAGACTGTTTGAACCAAAATGCCAGCTGAAGCAATAACACTTACATTGGCTATTTTGTCGCAGATGCCCATAAAAATATACAATGCTGCAGTAAGAAATGGCTAGACTGGTAGCACCCAAATGTCATTCTAGTAAGGTAATTACACTTAGCAGGACTGCTTTATCAGAGATGGACAGACAGTTAAAATAAAGTCAAGCCAAACTAAGATATGACTAGACTGCCTGCACCAAAATATCTCTCTAGCCACTAATACCACATATCATGCCTGCTTAGCCTGGACATGAATGACCATACAATGTATCACACAATCCCCATCACCCCACGCCCCCCACACATACCCTCTCCTTCCCAGCCTCTGCCCCAACCCCCAAAATCAGCATCTCAGCCCATAATTACCGCCACATCCCTTTCCTTGTCCCAATGCTTACGTATGAGGCTCCTTGCCTCATAGGTAAGTACTGGGATGAGGAAGGAAGAGTGGGGCTAGGAGTAATGAAGATTACAGGTAACTATGCCAGGCATTTCCTCCATGTCCCTCTATCTCATCCCAGTACTTGTGTATGAGTCAAAGTAAGCATTTCACTGTTAGTACCTGCATTCAAATGCATAATTCTTTAGGCAATTGAAATCTTTATGTGGGTTTAGTACTTGCATACCTGGGAAGTGATTGAAAGGGTAGAGAGGGTACTGAAGATCGCTTATTCTCACAGGAGTCCATGAGTGGGTGCTTTCAGACTCAAAGGAGAGAGTTAACTGCTTGTAACATTACAGCTGCACTAGAATAGTCTCATTAAAAGGCATAAAGAAGTTAGATGCCCCACACAAATAAGTGTGTCCCTCCCCCAGTGCCTGTGACGTTAGCACCTTTCCCAACATTTGAAGGGTTAGCCCCTTGAAATATAGTTTTTGTTATGCACCTGAACACAAGCACACACACCATTCAGCATACACACACATGCACACCCAGCCACCCATACATTTAAGGGTGAACCCTTTCACCATACAGGCACACCCAGGCAGCCACCCATACATTTATTTTATTTATTTTTTTTTTTACTTGTTTTGGTTTAGAAAAACCTTCACAAAAGTTAAAATACATTACGAAATTTCCAGCAGAAGCATAAATCACATTATATTACAGTTCCAAACAGAAATCGAACAATGTACGGCAAGTAAAATAGAATCCAGTATTCTTTAGTGGAAGTCATCGATATTCTTATATCTTGTGTAGTCATTAGTATGAATGCTCATCATTTTTTTACCAAAAGCAACAACCAACTCCTTCTCGAACTCTTACATAGTAAGAAGACCACATCAAAAATTTAATTAACACTCTAAAATGTTCTCTATATATTTAAAACAGAGCGCTAACATTTCTTAGAAATGTTGCAACCCTGATATTCAGGTTGCCTTTGCAGTTATGTAACATTTTATACCAAATTAACTCTCTGTCCACATCCGCAGTATTATTAACATATTGGGCAAAATATACCATTCTTTTATCCTTCAAAGCCAGACAAACCAGGAGAATATGTTTCAGGTCCTCGACCACCCCTTCTACCATACAAAACCTACACCATGGCCATAGTGGTTTACCATTGGATCTAATTGCTAGTATTTGGTTTGTAGGCAGGACATTGAATCTGAAACGCATGAAGTCATTTCTAATTGTTATATTAGGATACTTATTTAAGTAGCATTCCATCATTGGTAACCATTTATTTAGTGCGCAAACTTGTTGGTAAATCTTTGTATTCAGTGTCACATTTTTCGTATGGATCCAATCAAATCCCAAAACACTTTCTTTCACCCTAGCAGGGTTCTTTCTCAAATTTCTACATTCAATTCCGCCATAAAAGGGTTAGAGGTGTCTTGGCCTGCATAATAATACAGGGTATTTATGTCAGAAGAATAGCATTTCCTCCATAGAGACATCCTTCTCCAGTTCACTAAGGCTTGCAATGAATTTAAGCCCAGTTCGTACTTGATTAGGTTAAATGGGATACATTTTGGCAGATAATACAGTACCGATTTCCAAATACTACTTTCAATTGCAGCCCATACACACTCCCATGTTGAGGGGTAAAATTCAGCCCCAAATGTCAATCTAGGGATCACTTTTTTGGTATAAAATTCTCTAATGGGGATCATTGAGAACTTCCCGAATTTTGCGTCGAGGGCCCGCATTTGAGAAATAGCGATATCAGCCTTAAGTTTCAGTTGAGTGTGCATCAGTGGTCTAGAAAGAGTGCCAGCTATCGAGAAACCTAAATATTTAAATTCCCCCTTAGCTTTCAGGCTAATATTACCCGATAACCATGTCAACCTATTTAAGGTCTGGTTTTTTCTCCCAAGACGTACAATGACTGTTTTGTCAGGATTGATCTTTAATGCAATTGAGTCAATGAACCCCTCGAAGGCTCTAAGCATACGCTGAAGACCCACTCTAGTTGCATCAATTAAGAGAAAATCATCAGAGTATGCAAACCAGTCCATCCTCAAAGTCGAAATTCTAGGTGAGACTAACCCTCTATTCAATAGGGCCGTGTATGCACCACTAACATATAGGTTGGAAATTGTGGCAGCCAGTCTACAGCCTTGGCGCAAACCATTATGAACAGTGAATTGGTCCGAAAGGGTGCCTGCTGAGTCTAGTCTGACTCGCACATCTGTCTGAGAATATATTGCTCTTACAATATCCAACAAAATTGCCGGCATGTTTAAATTTCTTAATTTGATCCACAATATATTCCTATCCACCATGTCGAATGCAGAGCTTAAATCCATCGACGCAATGAAGACAGAGGTCCCCACTTTTTCCATAGCTTCCGCTCTCAGGCAATGCACAATGAGACCCCCACATTCCGTCCCCATCTTTCTTCTAAAACCAAAATGTCTCATGTCCAAAACCTGCTTCTCGTCAATCCATTTCTGGATTTCTCTTAACACGAGTGACGAGAAGATTTTGGATTCCGGGTCTGCCAAGAAAATTGGCCTGTAACTCTTAGGACATAACCTAGAACCCTTTTTAAATATGGGTATGATAATCGATACCCTCCAAGACATAGGGAAAGTTTTGGTCACCAATATGTTTGTAAATAGCATACCTAGTATTCTTGCCCATAAATCCGGGTCAAATTTGAGTATTTTATTCGACAAATTGTTGTGTCCCGGTGCCGCAGAATTTTTAGATTTTATTATAAGGTTTTTTATGTCCCAAGTGGTGAAGTTCAAACACCATAGTATATCTTGTTTCCCTAGCACATCCGTCACAGCCTCTTTGGGGCAATACAATTTTGCAAAGTGACCCTTCCATATTACTTCATTAATGGGATTCGCTAAGAATTCTTTTTGTGGTTTATCCCAGTATTAATTAGATGCCAGAAATTTCTTGAGTTAGTACCCCTTAGTGACGCCAACAGTTTTTCCCCGTCACTCTGGCTTTGGATTATTCTGTGCTGTATAGACCAATTTTTATAAGTTTGTTTAATTTTTTTGATACTATCAGTCATGTTGAGAAAAGACACTCCCGAATTCTTAATTATTCTTATATCTTTCCGCATGTTCCGTTTTTTGTTTCTTATTGCTAGGTCAAAATTATGGGCATGTCCTTTCCATGGTTGGGTAACCCTCTTATCAGTTTTATCCAATTTTTCTAAGGCACTCCGAATATATTCAGTGAAATTCCTGGCTGCATAGGTCAATTCCCTCTTCTGTTCTGAGAAATTCTTACTATCAGCTATCATAGTTGCAGTGAATTGTCTGGTTTTGGATCCAGTCCATGTAATTCGATTCCCAGCTTGGTTAACTTTAATATTATACTTAAAGGCAGTATTAGCCACAGGTTGCATAGTGATACTAAAATCCACAGACACAATGCAGTGATCGCTAACGGTGGTATCAATGCACTTAATGTTGCCCGAACAATTAAACAGATCCCTGGAGCAAATGATATTATCAAGAATAGAATTACATCCTCTTGCTATCCAAGTAGGTTGAGTATTAATCAGGATTTCCAAACCCCAGGTCTCTGAAAAGTGAGACCACATCCCCCCTGTACATATTGGGTTGTCACCTCTAGGATTTAGTTCGGCCATTTGCTGATCATCACTTCACCGGTGAACGAATCCCCTTGTATAGTAGCATTGAGATCACCTGCAATCACCACCTGTCCTCCTGTATTTATTACCAACCAATTCTGCAAGAGCAAGCCTAAATTACATAATTCCAAGCCTAGTTGTTTGTCCGACAAATAAGCCGGGTTCCAATATATGTTGACCAGCGAAAAAGGTGTAGCCTTGTTATTATATAACAGTACAAAAGCCACTGCCAGAAAATGATGTGCAAAGGCCCATTCTCCCATGATTTTAGGATACAGGTGATTCTTTACTGCAATAAATAGGCCTCCTTTAGGGCGACCCCTACCACCACCATGAGCACAAAGAGAGCAAACCGTAAATCCCTCCCAACATAGAGGTACTTTTGACCATGTTTCCTGAATGAACAATAAGTCATAATGTACCAGATTATCCATTAGAGTCCCGTTATTTAGGAGATTTGTCGACCCTCTCGAATTCCAAGTTAACAGTTTCAAAATTTCATTATTCTTTACTAGAGAGGCTTCCCTAGTTTTTTTAGATTATCAATGGACTCTCTCAAGGACAAGGCGAGCCATCTCCAATCCTGTAACTCGTCCATTACCCTCTCCTCCTTCCTTTCTCCTTCGTACATATTCGGAGGATTATCTCTCTGTTGTCTACCTAGCTTTCTAGAGGTTCCACTTGGATGCGGCAGGGTCTGTACATATTCAAAAATATCAAAGCCCCTACGATACAATTCCTCTGCTTCCTTCATCATAAGATTTCTAACCAATGGAGACGGTATCACAATACGGACATAATCCAGCCTCTGTCTATGTATATAGTCAACCAGGTATATGTGTGAAGTTTCAATTAAGCTTAAATTAGGAATCTGCCCCAAGAGAGACAAAATATATGGTCTATTTAAGGAGGTGTTGTACTGGTCCTGAAACAATGTAGTCAGTACTAGTGCCGGGAGGTCCGGTCTCACCGGATCCTTCAGGTCCAGTACATGAACCTGATGTAGCTGTTCCTTCTCCTTCCTCACATTTTCCCTTCCATGGGCCACGCCCCTCCCTCCTTCGCAATATTCTTGGTAAGTCACCTCCCCCATGGTATTCTGACTCATGTCCCTCCCCATGCTCGGTACCTCCTGCAGTTGTTTATCTCTTAAGACTCTTAATATATTTTGATACAGGGATTCATCGTTTGCATTTTCTTTTAAATTACCTTCCAATGTCTGGTTATCCGGGAGGGCGGTGTGTCCCATCTGAACCCCCTCCCCATAACAGCCCCGGTCAAGTCTCCAGGATGCTTCGTCCCAGTCTCCACTCCCACTTCCTGGCTGGGATCGTCCAAGATCATGCTTGAATGAATTTTAAGAACATTGCTCATGGGAATCTTCCAGTCCCTATTCCCCAGTCCCTCCTTAACTGCAATGGGTATTATATTCCTTACCAGGGCCTTCTCAGTATGTGTGTCATTAGTCTTCATGATATTTTTAGACCTGTGCCCATCCTTGCTAATACAATGATTGATGTCTTTCTCATTAACTGACCCTCCCTTCATCGTTGAATTTTCCTGAGGGGGAACCACATTAAAGATTTCATAAACCTCATCACTTGTATTTTTATTTTTCAGAACGTCGCAAAGTTGTCGCTCACCTTGTACATATGAGCTTTGTGTGGCTTGATCCTTCATCTTATCGGAGGACCTTCCCTCATTCATTGAACTCTTTTTCTTCTGCTGTTGTATATTACCTCTCATTGGAGCTTCCTCCATTTCATCATGAGAAATGTTTCTCATACATTTTCTAGATGTTTTAGCCATTATATCATTTTTATTAGCATTTTTTTTGTTTTGTTTCGCCATTTTTTTGGTCTGTCTTTTAGATAGTTTAAAGTCAGTCGACGGAACCACATGCCCCTCAGTCCCGGTTATCACCTCCTGACCAGATGTGACAATTTCCTCCAATAAGCTACTTCCGATCATCTCGACCACTACTTGAGGCGGTTCCTGTATGGCGTCAACCATAATTATCTCTCCCTGTGGGGGCTCTTTAGCAGGGTATGTCAATCTTCCCTTCTCTTCCCACTCTTTCCTAAGAGATTTTAACAATATGTCTGATAATTTGTCTCTTAATATTTTAATTTCAGTAATTAAATTTGCCACGCCCTCCGTTTGCTTACGAAGTTCCGACAAAATTAAGTGGTTAAAGATAGTCATCATGACCGTGAATTCCGAAGGCGAGGAATTCGATCCTGTCTCGTTTGTCTTCTCCTTATCAAAAGTAGTACCACCAGAAAAGTCCAGCAGTTTGTCATAGTTCAGATTATCATAGCCTTTATTGTGGTTTGTTTAAAGGCTCTTTTCTTGCTCTTTATTTCTATTAGTTATTGCATTACCATTACACTTAAGAATATTCACAAGCTCTTTATTTCCGTTAATTACCTTCCCTATATGTAGGTCAGGGTTCCCTAAATCATCCTCCCCAAAAAGTGATTGAGAGGAGTCAACCAAGTTCTCGGTCATTTTCTCCAGAAGGGACCTTTCTTGGGCAATTTTTAGAAATTCTGCCTCTTGCGAAGGATCAATTTGGTCCTCAGCTTGAATTTCTAACTGGGGACCTTGTTGTGCACATTGAAGTAGGTCTGCCTCCTCCTCATTAGCCTCAGGCAGTGGTAGAGCAGCTGCCCTCGCCAAACTTGCCCTTCTAGTACTTACTGCCACAAAAAAATCTGCCCGTGCATCTTTGCGGGGCGGAAGTTTAGCTTTCCCCATATCATACACTGGAGGGTGCTTATAGCTGAATGTAGCTTCAAAAATACCAAATCACCTTGAAACCACACACCCCTTAACCAACACAGCACCCCCGACACCCAAACAAAATCAACAAGGCCCACAATAGTACCTACCCCCTCCTCCCTCCGCCAGCCGAACAGCCCAACAGCCGCACTTCCATGCACTTCGGAAGCGCGCGAGATGCGCGTGCACCAGTGCCTTTAAGGAAGAGGAAGTGGCTGAGGGCGAAGGGGCCGGCGGTGGGCTGGCCCAATGGGCGTGTCTGTGGGAAAGAGAGAACCAGAGAGAGTTATTCACTCCCTAGACACAACCCGCGGTAAACCCGCGGTTGAGTCAAAACAAATGCTTCAGTAAAGGAGTGAAAACGTAAATACCCAGCAGTCCAAAAAATAACGCAGTCCACAGAAATGCGCGTTACGCGCTAGCAGGGAGATGCAAGCTTCCTCTTGCCGACGCCTCCTCCTTGCGATCCGCTTCAACAGTCACAAGTCCAAATTCCAAACTGGCAGCACGACTCAGCCCAACAGCCGAACTTCCATGCACTTCGGATGCGCGCGCGAGATGCGCGTGCACCAGTGCCTTTAAGAAAGAGGAAGTGGCTGAGGGTGAAGGGGCCGGCGGTGGGCTGGCCCAATGGGCGTGTCCAGCAGTCCAAAAAATAACAAAGTCCACAGAAATGCGCGTTGCGCGCTAGCAGGGAGATGCAAGCTTCCTCTTGCCGATGCCTCCTCCTTGCGATCCGCTTCAACAGTCACAAGTCCAAATTCCAAACTGGCAGCACGACTCAGCCCAACAGCCGCACTTCCATGCACTTCGGATGCGCGCAGATTAGCAGATTAAAAATTGAACTGGATGGAGCTAGTAAACTAGAAGAAAAGAGTAGAACTGTGACGTTCCCAGGTCACAAACCGGTAGAAATTGACCTCATGAAAAGAAGCGACCGAGTTGTGCATAACACTGGCAATGCACTGCGCGTGCACAACCCGAGGGGCTGCAAAGTGCTGATGAGCTCTTCCCGGGGAGCTGCACTGCCTCCGCCTTTCACGTGTGTCTGCCCAGAGGGGGAGTGTGGGGGGGCTAGGTGCTGTGTAACCCCCCTGGGACGGGACCTGCAGATTCTTTAAAACCGTTTGTGCTCATTTAAGTGTGCACCCCTTCACCATACCGGCACACACGCCCAGGCAGCCTCACATACATTTAAGTGTGCACTCTTTCACCATACTCACACACCGGCAGCAAACTATACATTTAAGTGTGCACCCTTTCATCATTCAGCACACCCATGCAGCCACCCATACATGTAAGTGTGCACCCTTTCACCATACACTCAACATGCACACCCAGTCACCCATGCATTTAATTGTGCACCCTTTCATCAAACACTCACACAGGCAGCCACCTATACTTTTTAGTTGGCACCCTTTCAACATACACTCACATCACACACGCACACGTCATGGGGTCGAGGGGAAACCTATTGCTTAAAAAAAGGGTTTCTTTTTTAAGTCACTTCAACTCCATAAAGAAATTATTTCCATTACGGACCGAGCTATAATGGAAATACATTTTTATGAAGGCAGAGTGGCTTCAAAAAGAAACTATTTCTTTTGGAAGTCACAGAGCTCCTCCACCCCATGACATGGAGGCTTCAAGCCTAGAGGCTTCCATATCATGGGGTAATGGGAGCCCTCAGACTTCAAAAAGAAAGTGTTTCTTTACGCTGTAACAGAAATAATTTCTTTATGAAGGCAGAGTGACTAAAAAAAAAGTGTTATTTTGCTCTCTTTTTTTGTCCAAAGGGGCTCCCCCTTCCAGGACATGTGGTGGTGGGGCCTGCCGCACTGCAGGGGTTGTGGGAGGCCCTGTTACGTCAGTGCACATGCATTTAGAATGCGGCGATGACCACAGCAAAAATGTGGTCTAGCTGGACACATAATGTTCCTCCAGACTTAAACACAGCGCACAACACCGATACCATCAAAATAAAGTGACGACCTATGACAACATTTGATCTAGCTAGCCACTTCATGAATTTTCCTTGCTATAATACATAATTCTCTCCACAGGCTGCATGGGTAGCTTTGGGGAACCCGGCCAGACCCCCTAACTACTTATCTTGTCCAAATGCACACACGCATTATAACCTTCACACAATTTCTCACACCTTGGACTTCAGTCCCCCGAGGGCATTCCCATCACGAGCGCTTTGAGGCCACATTAATGGGATAATGGCTACTAATACTACCAATGAATTTGAAATAATTTGTGATTATTGTTCTATCTGCATGGAAGCAATGTTCAGAGGGTTTTGTGGTTATGATTCAAGTGACAGAGAATATCTGGAAGGACATGGCATGGTGGGTGGAGAGCCATCTTTGGACAAGGGTTTCAGGGTCTGAAAAGTCAAAGAACGGATGCCAGTCTACTAGGTTGTGGGTTGTAAAATGGGACTTGTCATGCCAGGGCTGTCGTGAATCTCCCTTGTCTCACCTGAGATCGCTTCTTGCAGGGATCCACGGGAAGATTCTTCTTGCGGGCGGATTGGGTTTTGTACAGGCCGGCACGAGTCTCTTCCGACTCCAGCGTGCGTTCCGCGTTCCAGGATACTCGCGGGTTCAGGACATCCAGGAAGGAAGAAGCGGTTGCAAGGATACGTGGATTCCAGGAACACGGCGGAAAGGAGAGGGTGGAAGGAGTGGGAATAAGGGTCCAGGAACTTGGATAACAGAAGGGTGCGCCAAGCTGCGAAGTACACGTCTAGTCACTACCTGTTGATAGCATTGAGACGCACAGGCCGCGGGGGCGTGGCATATTTATGGGACGTACTACGTCCGCCGTGAAGGCTGGTGCGAGGCGTGTCACGTGATACGGCCATGTTGGGAGAAACAATGAATGCAAGCCCCGCCGCGGTAAGGACCAGGAAGTCCAGAAGGGGCGCCTTCTGTGGGTCATGACAGCATGCCTCCTCCGAAAACCTGTTCCACTAGGTTTGCCCGGGTGTATGAGATGATATCTTTGGAGCAATCGAGGGGTGTTCAGGTTAGAAAGTGGTTCCCAGGTTCTTTCACTAGGAGGATATCCTTTCCACTCAACCAGGTATTGGAGTTGACCCTGTTTATACCTGAAATCGCATATTCTGGATACTTGATATTCCAGTTGGTCGTCCACAACCACGGGACTGGGTCTGCAGGATTTCCGGGAGGATCGGATGTAGGGTTTCAATAAAGAAGTGTGAAAACTGGGTGAATTTCCTTCCAGGAGTCTGGTAGCTAGAGCCGGAATGAGACTGGGTTGATGACTTCTTTTATGGAAAATGGCCCATAGTACCGGGGGGCAATTTGTTTGGTCGTAAATGTCATGGTAGTAGTTTCGAGGACAACCAGACTTGATCACCGACTGAATAAGAAGGACCTGGTCTTCTCTTGGAATCCGCATAACGCTTAGGGTGTGTTTGGGCCTTTTCTAAATGTTCTTTGGTTTCCTTGTGTATGTTGATGAGAGTTTCGATCCTGGAGTCGACGGTAGGTACTGGTGTAGGATGTGGAAGAACAGAAGGTAAAACTGATGGGTGGAATCCTTGACTGCAATAGAAGCGGCTGGTCTTGACTGCTCAGTGATCGGAATTGTTGTAGGCGAATTGAGCCACAGGTATAAGGAGCGACCAATCATCCTGTACCTTGGTGGCGAAACAACAAAGGTATTGTTCCAGGGTCTGATTTACACGTTCCGTAGCTCAGTTAGTTTGTGGGTGATAACCCGATGAAAGAGCACGTTGGATTCCTAGAATGAAACAAAGATGTTTCCAGAATTGTGAGACGTATTGAGGTCCTCGGTCTGATATGAAATTGGAAGGAAGTCCATGAAGGCGGAAAATGTGTTCCAGGAAGATTCCAGAGAGTTCTGATGAGGATGGTAGTTTGTACAGGGGTGTAAATGAGCCATATGAGTGAACAAGTCAATGGTGACCATGATAGTCGTGTATCCCCTGGAAGGTGGTAATTCCACAATGAAGTCTGTAGCAATGAATTCTCATGGCCTTGTCGGTAGTGTAGGTTGCAGTAGGAGACCCGCCGGTCTCTTGTTATCGTGTTTGTTTTGACTGCAGATAGAGCAGGCTTGGATGTACAGTTGTACGTCAGTCTTCATTCTAGGCCACCAAAATTGTCTTTGTATAAAAAGGAGAGTGTTGGTGATGCCATGATGTCCGGAGTGGAGGGTATCGTGGCAGAGGTTTATTATCCTTTGTTGTAGTTTCTGTGTGGGAATGACTAGAGCGTTATCTTTGAACAAATATCCGTCCTTGTTTCTCAGATTCCATGGATTCTTCCTTGAAATATCCTTCCAGAGCTCAGAGGATTGGGTTTGCATCCGGACTTCTTCCAAAAGACTGACTGCTTGAGCTACAAAAATCGTGTGGGGAAACATCTTGGGATAGGCCCGATCTTTAATAGTTTCGTAATCAGGATGTCGAGATAAGGCGTCAGCAATTATGTTTTGTGATCCAGGAACAAGACTGATGTGGAACTGGTACTGGGCAAAGAAGAAGATACAACGGGCCTGACGACTGTTCCTACACTCCAAGGATTGTAGAACTTGAAGTTTTCGATGGTCCGTGAGAACCTGGACTGGATATCTAGCTCCCAGGAGTAGATGTCGCCATTCTGTGAAGGCTTGGCGGATGGCTAACAGTTCCTTTTCCAAGACGGAATAATGTGTCTCACTGGGAGTCAGGGTTCGTGAAAGGTAAGCAATGGGTGTTCTAACTTGTCCTCAAATTCTTGCTTCAAGACTGCTCCTATGGCGTAGTTAGAGGCATCTGTCTCCACTAGGAATGGCCAATTAATGGTGGTTTGGGCTAGGATGGGGGCTTGAGTAAACTCTTTAGGCGTTGGAATGCCTTGTCTTGAGGTGCAGACCAGAGAAAGGGAGTGTCTTTGTCAAGAGAGCGATGATCGATTGAACAATCTCAGAAAAGGTGGGTATGAACTTTCGGTAGAAATTGGCAAGCCCAGGAAGGATTGAACTTGTTTCACGGAAGTGGGAACCGGCCAAGATAGTATGGCCTTTACCTTCGAATGATCCATACCAATTCCTTCTGGACTAAGGACAAATCCTAGATAATGAACACAAGTAACGTGAAACAGGCATTTCTCAGGTTTGGCTAGGAGTCTGTGTTCACGTAGTCGTTGTAAGACTGCCTTTGTCATGACCTACAGAACGTGCCCCTTTTGGACTTCCTGGTCCTTGTCTCAACAGGGCTTACACTACCTAGTACTCCCAACGTGGCCGTCCAGCGTGAAACACCTTCCTCGCTCTACACGTTGGACGTAGCGTGTTCTATTAATAGACCACTCCCCCCCCGCGGCTCTGCGCGTCTCAATGCCATTGCAAAGTAGCAACCAGACGTGTGCGCCGTAGCTCGCAGTACTGTTTCTCTGATTCTGTCCCTACTAACTCCATTCTTAGTCCCTCTCCTTTCTTTCTTACTTCCTGGACTCGTGTGCTGTGTAATGCACTTTCTTAATTTCCCGGATTCCTGGATCATTTCATCCCGGAACTTTGAACGCACGCTGGAGTCGGAAGAGACTCGTGCAGCCTTATTCAAGACCCGATCCGTCCGCAAGAAGGCATCGACCAAGAAATCCAGCAAAGATCGGACTCAGGTTGAAGGGGGGAACTCCTTGACAGTTTGAGACGCCACCCGACCGAACTCGATATGGACATGGAAGCAGCCGTTCAGGACCTGATGCGTGGCATGCAAGAACTATCAACCGAGGTACAGAATCTCAAGGCGGAAAACGCCGCTCTCAAACAATTGGTTCTATCCCGTGATTCTGCCACAAAAGAAAGTGTGTTGCTGGGCGGCATAGTTGACAAATACGATGGGTCGGCAAAAAACCTTCGTGGATTCCTGGATTCATGTTTGGGCAAATTTACTTTTAAGCCCTACTACTTGTTGACTCCCAGGGCTAAAATGGGTTTCATAATTTCTCACCTTTCAGGAAATGCATTAACCTGGGCTACGCCCCTCGTTAATTCCAGCGATGCTCTCCTAGATGACTATGATGGGTTCATACAGGCCCTTAAAACCATGTTTGATCACCCAGAGCAGGTTTATAGTGCCCAGGAACACCTGTTAGACTTTCAGCAGGGATCCCAGGATATTCTCACCTTTGTAACCCGATTCAAGCAATTAGCCAAGGAAGCTGATTGGTCTCCTGAGGCGAGTTTTACCCTTTTCAGGAGAGGACTGAATGAGGAGATTAAGAATGAGTTGGCCAGAGTGGCTAGCCCAAACTCATTCCAGGCACTAATGGACCTTGCCATGCAAATAGACTTTCGAATCCAGGAAAGGACGGCAGAGAAGAAGAAATCCAGAGGAAATCCTCCAAAAGTGTCCTTTGAGAGTACCACCAAGACGGACACACATCCAGGCTCAGTCACTGAATCAGAACCCATGCAGATAGGAGCCTTCCGTGGACCTCTATCCCCGCAAGAAAGGATGATAAGGAGTCATATGGGGTTGTGCATGTATTGTGCCTCAGATAAACACTTGGTTAGGGAGTGTCCTCTAGCCCCTCCTCAGCGTTTGGGAAATGCCAGCTCCCGATCCTAGATGGAGCAGAGCTTTGGGAAAGAGATGTTTGTTCCACATCAATTCCATCCTTGAACTCTCCTTGACAAAACAATTTGGTGATACTGCAGGCCTTCCTATCGCCCTCCAAGAATAAGACCTATTCCATTTTGGCCTTGGTAGACTGCGGAGCAATGGGAATTTTCATTGATCAAGATTGGGTTGTTAGTCATCATATTCCATACGAGACACGAAGCACGATGCAGCCAGTGGAAGCAATCGACGGAAGACCCCTCACTTCAGGGCCCATAAGCCTGCAGACTAAAGAGATACAGCTTTCTATAAACCATCGCCAAGAGCGGATTAGATTCGACATCATTAAGTCAGCTCATTACCCCATGGTATTGGGTATGCCCTGGTTACAGAAGCACAATCCGTAAATCAATTGGACAGCAGGATCACTATTCCTAGGCTCAAAGTTTTGTATGTCTCACTGTCTATTCCTGGATCCCTCTTTGACACCCCCTAAAGAACCACCAAGAGACCAGCAAACACCACTCATGGTTTCCAATATCATACAAGTCCCTGGGGCCTATCAGGGATATACTGATGTATTTTACACTGCCATAGTCCAGGCCTTACCCCCTCACAGACCTGAAGACTGCGCCATAGATACAGATCCCTCATCAGTGATTCCCTTCGGCAGAATGTTCATCCTTTCCGAACCAGAGAAAAAGGCCCTCCGAGAATACCTGGATACCAACCTTGAAAATGGCACCATAAGACCTTCAAAATCTCCAGCGGGTGCTTCGTTGTTCTTTGTTCCCAAGAAGGACACCAAGGAACTCAGACCTTGCCTCGACTATCGTGGCTTAAATCAATGCACCGTCAAAGACCGGTACCCATTGCCCTTGATCTCGGATATCCTGGAAGCTGTGAGAGGCGCCGTAATATTCACGAAGTTGGATCTCCGGGGTGCCTACCATTTGATCTGTGTCTGGGAAGGAGACGAATGGAAAACAGCCTTTAGAACACCATTTGGTCACTATGAATATCTAGTCATGCCCTTTGGACTAGCTAATGCCCCTGCATTTTTTCAAAGTTTCATGGATAGGGTGTTCTCTGACATGTTATTCCTCTTCATCATTGTCTAACTGGACGACATATTGATCTTTTCTAAGGACCTTCTAAAGCATGAAGAACATGTAAAGGCAGCATTACAACGACTCCGTGAACACAAACTTTTAGCCAAACCTGAAAAATGCTTGTTTCACGTTACTTCTGTTCACTATCTAGGATTCATCCTTAGCCCAGAAGGAATTGGTATGGACCCTTCAAAGGTAAAGGCCATACTGGCATGGCCCGCTCCCATGTCCGTGAAACAAGTTCAATCCTTCCTGGGGCTTGCCAATTTCTACTGGAAGTTCATATCCACCTTTTCCGAGATCGTTCAGCCGATCGTTGCTCTTGAAGAAAGACACCCCCTTTATCTGGTCTACACCGCAAGATGAGGCATTCCAACGTTTAAAGGCAGAGTTCACGCAAGCCCCCATCTTAGCCCAACCCGACATGAATCGACCATTCCTAGTGGAAACGGATGCCTCTAACTATGCCATACGAGCGGTGTGGAGCAGGAATTTGAGGATAAACTGGAACACCCCATTGCTTACCTTTCACGAACCCTGACTCCCAGTGAGACACACTACTCCGTCCTGGAAAAGGAACTGTTAGCCATCCGCCAAGCCTTCACTGAATGGCGACATCTACTTCTGGGTGCTAGACATCCAGTTCAGGTCCGCACGGACCATCTGAATCTTCAAATTCTACAGTCATTGGAGTGTAGGAACAGTCGTCAGGCGCGTTGGGCCTACTTCTTTGCCCAGTACCAGTTCCACATCACTCATGTTCCGGGATCACAAAACCAGATTGCTGACGACCTATCTCGACGTCCTGATTATGTAACTACTGAAGATAGGGCCTACCCTAAGATGTTTCCCCACACGATCTTTGTAGCTCAAACAGTCAATCTCCTGGAAGAAATTCGAGTACAAACCCAATCCTCGGATCGGTGGAAGGATATTTCAAGGAAGAATCAATGGAATCTAAGAGTCAAGGAAGGATATTTATTCAAGGACAATGCATTGGTCATTCCCACACAGAAATTACAACAAAGAATAATAAACTTCTGTCATGATACCCTTCACTCCGGAAATCGTGGCATGACCAACACCCTCCGCCTCATACAAAGACAGTTTTGGTGGCCTGGAAGGAAGACCAACGTACAGCAGTACATCCAAGCTTGTGCTATCTGTAGTCAAAATAAACATGATAACAAGAGACCGGCGGGTCTTCTACTGCAACCTACACTGCCAATAAGGCCATGGGAATTCATTGCTACAGACTTCATTGTGGAATTACCACCTTCCCGAGGATACACGACCATCATGGTTACCATTGACTTGTTCCCTCATATGGCTTATTTTACACCCCTTTGTAAGCTACCATCCTCGTCTGAACTTGCTGGAATCTTTCTGGAACACATATTCCGTCTGCATGGACTTCCTTCCAAGATCATATCTGATCGAGGACCTCAATACGTCTCACAATTCTGGAAACATCTCTGTCGCATTTTGGGAATTCAATGCGCCTTCTCATCAGGTTATCATCCCCAAACCAACGGGGCCACAGAACGTGCTAATCAGACCCTGGAACAGTATATTTGATGTTTTGCCACCAAGGTTCAGGATGACTGGTCGCTCCTGATACCCGTGGCTGAATTCACCTACAACAATTCCGATCATTTAGCACTTAAGACCAGTCCCTTTTATTGTAGCCACGGTTTCCATCCATCAGTTCTACCCTCTGTTCTCCATCATCCCACACCGGTACCTACTGTCGACTCCTGGATCGAAACCCTCATCAACGTACACCAGGAGGCCAGAGAAAACTTAGAGAAGGCCAGAACACAGACTAAGAGGTATGCAGATTCCAAAAGAAGACCAGGGCCTTCTTATGCAATTGGTGATCAAGTCTGGTTGTCCTCGAAATTACTACCCCGTCATCTACGGCCAAACAAATTGGCCCCTCGGTACTGTGGTCCGTTTCCCATCAAGGAAATTATAAATCCAGTCTCATACCGGATCAAACTACCAGACTCCTGGAGGAAAATTCACCCAGTTTTTCACACATCCTTATTAAAACCCTACATCCAATCCTCCCAGAAATCCTGTAGACCCCTCCTCTGCTGGTCGACACCAACTGGAATATGAAGTGTCCCGAATATGTGACTCCAGGTATAAACGGGGTCAGCTTCAATACCTGGTTGAATGGAAGGGATATCCTCCTAGTGAAAGAACCCGGGAACCACTTTCTAATCTCAAGACCCCTCGACTGCTCAGAAAATTTCACCTCATACACCCAGGCAAACCTTGGGGAACGGGTCTTCGGAGGAGGCATGCTGTCATGACCTACAGAACGCGCCCCTTTTGGACTTCATGGTCCTTGTCTCAACGGGGCTTACACTCCCTGGTGCTCCCAACATGGCCGTCCAGCGTGAAACACCTTCCTCGCTCTACACGTTGGACATAGCGTGTTCTATTAATAGACCACACCCCCCGTGGCACCGCGCTTCTCAATGCTATTGTGAAGTAGCGACCAGACGTGTGCTCCATAGCTCGCGGTATTGTTTCCCTGATTCTGTCCCTATTAACTGCATTCCTAGTCCCTCTCCTTTCTTTCTTACTTCCTGGACTCATGTGCTGTGTTGTGCACTTTCTTAATTTCCCGGATTCCTGGATCATTGCATCCCGGATCTTTGAACACACGCTGGAGTCAGGCATCGACCAAGAAATCCAGCAAAGATCGAACTCAGGTGAGAAGGGGGAACTCCTTGACAGCCTTTACATGCTCTTCATGCTTTAAAAGGTCCTTGGAGTAAATTAAGATATCGTCCAGGTAGACAATGACGAAGAGAAACAGCATGTCAGAGAACACCCTATCCATGAATCGTTGAAGGGTTGCAGGGGCATTAGCAAGTCCAAAGGGCATGACCAGATATTCGAAGTGTCCAAAAGGTGTTCTAAAGGCTGCTTTCCATTCGTCTCCTTCCTTGATATGAATCAGATGATAGGCACCCCTGAGATCCAGTTTCATGAAGATTACAGCTCCTCTCACCGCTTCCAGGATATCCGAGATCAAGGGTAAGGGGTAGCAGTCCTTGAGGGTGCATTGATTTAATCCATGGTAATCGAGGTAAGGTCTAAGTTCCTTGGTGTCCTTCTTGGGAACAAAGAAGAGCGAGGCTCCAGCTGGGGATTTCGATGGTCTTATGGTGCCATTTTCAAGGTTGGTATCCAGGTATTCTCTGAGGTTTTTTTTCAGGTTCTGATAGGATAAACATCCTCCCAAAGGGAATCACTGCTGAAGGCTCTGTGTCTATGGCACGGTCTTCAGGTCTGTGAGGGGGTAGAGCCTGAGCTATGGCAGTTGAAAACACATCAGCATAACTTTGATAGGCCTTTGGGACCTGAATGATATTGAAAACCATGAGTGCCTCTTGTTGATCTGCTGGATTACTTTCAGACGATATTGAGGAGGGATCCAGGGATAAACAATGAGACAGACAATACTCTGAACCAAGAAACAAGGATCCTGCTGTCCAATTGATGTATGGATTGTGTTTCTGCAAACAGGGCATGCCTAGTACCATGGGGTAGTGGGCTGATTTGATAATATCAAACTTGATCAATTCCTGGTGATGGTTTAGTGAAAGTTGTATTTCCTTAGTCTGCAAGGATATGGGTCCTGAAATGAGGGGTCTTCCATCAATTGCCTCCACAGGTTGCATTACACCCCGGGCTTCATATGGAATGTGGTGCTTAAAGACCCAATCTTGATCAATGAATACTCCCATAGCCCCACAATCAACCAAGGCCAGGATGGGGTAGGTCTCCTTCTTTGATAACGATAAGAAGGCTTGTTGAACCACTAGGTTGTTCTGTCCAGGAGAGTTCAAGGATGGAATAGATGTGGAGCAAACATCTCTCTCCCGACTCCTCGCTCCATCTAGGATCGGGAGCTGGCGTTTCCCGAACGCTGTGGAGGGGCTAGAGGACATTCTCTAACCAGGTGTTTATCTGATGCACAATACATGCACAAGCCTGTGTGGATCCTTCTCATCATTTCTTGTTGGGAAATGGGTCCATGGAAGGCTCTTATTTGTATGGGTTCCAGGTCAGTGTCAGGGGTTGGAACAGGATCAGTTTTTACTGAAGTCTCAAGAGAACTTTTCTGGAAGGGCATCTTGCTTTTTTTTCTCTCTGCCTTTCTTTCCTGGATACTAAAGTCTATCTGCATGGCTAAATCCATAAGAGCCTGGAATGAGCTAGGAAGAGCCACTCTGGCTAATTCATCTTTTATATCCTCGTTTAGGCCCCTACGGAAGAGAGTGAAACTTGCTTCTGAGGACCATTCTGCTTCCTTGGCCAATTGTTTAAATCTTGTGACATACGTTAGCATGTCCTGGGATCCTTGCCGAAAGTCAAGTTGGCGTTCCTAGGCACTATAAACCTGTTCTGGGCGGTCGAACATGGTTTTGAGATCCTGTATGAATCCGTCATAATCATCTAGGAGGGCATCTCCAGAATTGACTAAGGGAGTAGCTCAAGTCAATGCATTTCCTGCGAGGTGCGAGATTATAAAGCCCACCTTTGCCCTGGAAGTTGAAAAATAATAGGGCTTAAAGGTAAAATGCACCAAACAGGAGTCCAGGAATCCACGAAGAGATTTTGCAGACCCATCATACTTGTCTACGACACCACCCAGTAACACACTCTCTTTAGTAGCAGAATCGCGAGACAAAACAAGTTGCCTTAATGCGGCATTCTCCGCTTTTAAGTTCTGCACCTCGGTTGTTAGTTCTTGGATGCCACGCATGAGATCCTGGACGGCCTTTTCCATATCGGTTTCAATATCGGTCGTTTGGCGTATCAAACTGTCGTGAATCTCCCCCGTCTCACCTGAGATCGCTTCTTGCAGGGATCCGCGGGAAGATTCTTCTTGTGGGCGGATCGGGTTCTGTACAGGCCGGCACGACTCTCTTCCGACTCCAGCGTGCGTTCAGCGTTCCAGGATACTCGCGGGTTCAGGAAGTCCAGGAAGGAAGAAGCAGTCGCAAGGATACGTGGATTCCAGGAACAGGGTGGAAAGGAGAGGGTGGAAGGAGTGGGAATAAGGGTCCAGGAACTTGGATAACAGAAGAGTTCTCCAAGCTGCGAAGTACACGTCTAGTCACTACCTGTTGATAGCGTTGAGATGCACAGGGCCGTGGGGCGTGGCATATTTATGGGACGTACTACGTCTGCCGTGAAGGCTGGTGCGAGGCGTGTCACGTGATACGGCCATGTTGGGAGAAACAATGAATGCAAGCCCCGCCGCGATAAGGACCAGGAAGTCCAGAAGGTGCACGTTCTGTGGGTCATGACAAGGGCCTGTGGTCTGCATTGAAGTAGAAGAACTCTTTGAAATGGAGGAAACTGGCAGCTGTTTGTTTCGTATTGAGAACATTCACTCAGGGTATAAAGAGCCATGTTGTGCCTGTGCAAACAAACAAAATGGTGGCCAAGCCACAAATAGATTGTCAGAGAGGTACCAGAGCGGATGTTCTAACAATGCTTTCCATGAATATCATGCTGTGGGGAACCTTTGCTTTATCTGTGCTTTGCACAGCAGGTCCTCATTGTAAAAGCTCACTTGGCGTTCCCGTCATAGCCAGGGTTTTGCCTTGCAAATATGACATTTTCGAGCTGTATGCAACAGGTGGAGGGTGCTCCAGAAGGTCATGTTTGTGGATCACGTCAACCATCTAGTTTAGGGGCCTGCAACCTGGGGCTCTCCAGATGTTTTGAACTGTAACGCCCATTAGCGCTCACAATTGACTATGCTGGTTAGGGCTAATGGAAGTAGAGGCCCAAAACATCTGGAGAGCGAAGGGTTATAGACCCCTGATCGCGTTCATCTTTACTGTTCTGAGCATTCAGATCTATTGACTTTAGGTATAGTGCCATGGAAATATCATGGCCCCAAAACTCAGACCTATGCCACACTTTCATCTAATCACGAGCGTATTGGCTAACATCAGGAGAGAGAAACGGTGGACATTATTCTGATTTTTTAAATTGGCCCATAAAGGTCTTTGTTCTGCTCTTTCAGGGACTACAAGTGATTGCAGTTCTATTCCTGACTACTTACCCGTCCCCTCTCAGGACGCCAGCCTTTTCACTTTGGGACATGAACCAACTCAGCAAGTTCCATCTTTACAACATACGTAAAATTCGCCCTTTTCTTACTTTTCATGCCTCTAAGCTTCTGGTCTCCTCGCTAGTATTTTCTCAACTCTTTTACTGCTCTGTCTTATTCTTTGGTCTTCCCTCCTCACGTCTTTCCCCTCTCAAATCAATATATCACTATTCTATTCGATCACTTTGTTTGCTCTCTTCCCGAGACTCAATTTCCTCTGCTCTTGACTCTCTCGGGTGACTTTATTTTCTCTCTCAGCTCAAATACAACTTCCTTTGCCTAGTGTTCAAATCTCTTCATGGTCTTGCCCCTGTTTACCTTGCTTCTTTCTCATTCTATTCTCCTTCTCGGCCTCTCCGTTCTGCTGGTCTTTTTCGACTCAATGTTCCCCCTGCCCCCTGTGCGCAATGTCTTTTCCATTCCTTCCACTTCTTGCCCCCCTCCACTGCAATCTCCTTCTTCTGTCCCCCGCTCTATCACCTCCTATCTTCTCTTTCGTTCTTCCTTAAAAACTCACTTACGTCATTCGCTCACTTGATTGTCACCAGTCGACTCTGAACACTGCTTTTCACTGCTATTTCAATATACTGCTGATTGTTCTCTGTGAAGCGCTTTGGCTAAAAGCGCTATATAAAATATAATAAAATACAAAATACAAATCCAAGGACTGAGAAATTCGGGATTGTCAGATGCTTCACTAATAGCTTTTCAGGGATTTTCTGCAAGCAGGACTTATGTTTGTCAATGGAATTCTATATCAATGTTGTTTGATTAAGTCCCCATTTTCCTCTTCCTTGGAATCCCACAAAAATTGAGGACATTTTGATGGATGGATTTAATTCAGGATTAGCTGTAACTTTTCTAAAGGTCCAGGGTGAGGCTAATATGGCTTTGAGGTTGCCTTGTTGGGGTTTACAGTTTTAAGAAAAAAAAAAGAGTTTCTTCACTAAATGTTCCAGGTAAAGCCCTATTCCCATTTTAGGATTTACCATTGGTATTAAATGCCCTTCTATTTGAGCACTTTTAGGCAGTAAGTTCAGATTGGTTTCCCTATAAGCGTTTATTCTGGGTTGCCATTACTTCTACTAGAAGACCGGGTGATCTGGATGGGATTTGTTGTCATACTCCACACCAACAAGAATCTGTTCTTGTCCCATGGTTTTCAGAATGGTTCCAGGTTTCCTGTCCAGAATGTGTGTTGTTTTTTTATTTAGACCAAGATATTGTGTTGCCTGCATTGGTATTGGCTCCGTCCTTGGAGAAGGAATTATGGTTGCACCACCTGGCCTTCAGAGCAGCATTTCTGTATAACATGTCTCAAACAGAGATGTTCTGTACAGTGGATAGTGGTTTGTCGCATTTGGTAAGGTCAGGCGGGGTTGCACACCTTGTGTGGGTACTTTGGGTCATTGTAAAAGCTTATAAATATAGACAGAGGGATTACCCTCCTGTTATTCAGGCAGGGCAACGAGAGGGGCAACTGCGTCTCGGTTCTGGAGTACAGACGGTCCCCCATAGAGATAGGCATTTCCTTCCACATTTCTTTCACACTGGAAGGTCTCCTTGAACGGCATCCAGAGCCCGCACTTGGATCCGTGGTGCTGATTTCTGTTAATCCTAATTTTTTGTAGATTACTCTGTCACATTCATTAAACATAGGTGATGGAACATGGTGGTCATGCGTGCGAATTTGTGGGTGTCTGGACACCAACACAAATGCTGGTGTTGTGTGAATCATCATTTGAAAAGAAGGATGGTGACACAGTGGACTACTTGGGCTAATGCCCATATTGCGAATGGTAACCCACATTACCCTGGCCATCCTCCCACTTCGCATTCCTTTCGTATGGCTCATCACTTCAGTGGTTGTGGGCAGTGGTATTGTATACATGTTCAGCACGTGTGACCTAGGCACCACTCCTTTCATTGGCCCATGTGATAGGTGAAATTTAGGAGCAGGCGAGGCTACGTAGCAGCTAGAAGAAACCTTATACATTCTGTGTGAAAAGGTGATTGGGGTTACCAGCGAGAGAGAATATAGTCATTCTCTCTAACCATGACTGGAAGGTTTCTCAAGCACCCTTTTCTATTCGTGTGAAAAGAAATTGTATTTTGAACCGCCACACAACCTCCAAAGTCCAGACTGGATGCTAAATGTTCCAACGATTTTTTTTTAAGTTCTACGTTTTTTTTTTATAATAAAAGGGTCACTTTTAGCTATAGTGCAGCAATGAAAGGTCACAGTGTCAACAGACAGAAGATAAACCACGCTAGATTTTCAGACAGCCCATTCCTGCTTGCAGACACTGTGTAATATCTCTGAGACCTCAGAGAGTATTTAAGCATCCAAAATGGGAAGTGGGATTGGAAATTAAACAGAGCAAAATGGAGGTCATGCGCGAAGACTGCCAGCTCCCTGACTCCGGCTCATCTTTTCAAGTCGAATAGAAAGTGCTTCACACTGGAGGGCGGCACTCACTCTGCTCGGGTCAAATGGGAATTTACAGGAGTCACGAGGGGAGCTAAATGGCCTGGGGAAGAAGCAGACAGTGAGAAGTGGCAGAAAAGCAATCTGGGCCTAGGGCTAAAAGGAAAGGCAGCCTAATGCGCCCCTGCAGTAACGGCTCTCGGGCCCGCACGCGCTCAATCTATCGCATGTCTCCGTAGAAGGGAATGCCGCACGCCTGTGTCGTAAAAGAGATGTGACAGGGTTGTTTATAAGCAAAAACAAGCAGATGGACGCAGCAACCAACTGCAGCCGACTGTATATAAAAGGATACAGGGTAACAGGGAGGCATACAGAACCAACACCTCTTTATAAATGGGTCAGGTGTCAAGACTAATGGATCCAGAGCAGGGAACAAGAAACCTGTCGAAATGGTCCCAATTTATGGCGGCCTTTTCCTCCGCTTTAAAAGGAATCACTAATCCAACGTGCGGGCGGCGCGTGACGTTCAATCGCAGTTCACACACCGACCTCCAGTAGTTCAGCCTGTGAGTGCCACTCTCATTTGCCTAAAACCTTTTTCCTGACATCAAAACCAATGGTGCAGTGGCAACCGTAATGGCAGGGCCACACTATACGCGAGCAAAGGCAGAGGAAAGCCGCACGTGGCAAGTGGTTGTGGAAGATGAACATTTGTTTGCCTGTTACCTTGCTTGCCAAGCAAGGCGCTGTGGCAATTATCCTCGTGTGCACGCGTTTCCATTACCGAGGCATGAAGTAAACAAAATGAGGGCAATTTCAGACAAGCACCACACTGGAGCACTTAACTTTGTCAAGAGGTACTCCAGCATGTTAAGTTGTAGCTGCGAACGTGAATGCGAAGGAAACAAGGCCGCTTCTGCACGTTTCCCACATTTCAATGCCTTTTAATAACAAAAGTGTGTTTCATACCTTAGTCCTGACAATTTGTAATGTGGAAAGAGGTCTCATGAGAGTTAATGTGATACTTGCAGCCACAAAAACCTTTACGGGTTATGGCAAGTATTTCCAGCTAGAGATTAATCGAATTGTCTAAAATATAAAAATGTAATGAAATGTGGTTGGTTTTCAGTCACGCCCCCGGGCTGTTCTCAATTGAAATAGTATCCATTTGCGCTTTCTCAAGTTTATATTTATTTTACCCCATGAAGTATTACAGGCCGATTTGTGGAATTAATGTGCGCCGAAAATCGCCGCGCAAGCGTGCGAAAGCGTGCGAATCGCAGTGCAAGCGCAAAAATCGCAGCGCAAGCGTGCGAAAGCCGCGCACATCGATTCATGGAAGTCCGTGCGCGTGTAAATCCTGAGATGTGTGCTAAAATCCCGCGTGGCACATGCGGGCGCACACGTCATCAAACGGCATGGACTATGCGCACAGCGAAAGCACACATAGCGCAGCGCACACAACAAAAGTGGGTGTAAAACGGGGCGTAACACGCGGAATGGGGAACAATGCATGAAAATGTGGCCGTTACGGGGGAAGTACAGGAGGTAAATGCGCAGAACGCCCACACGCGTGCCTACAACACGTATTCATGGAATCGAACAGGGGAAACACGTGCGCCAAAAAAGGCGCAATAATCCGGAAACACGTACGCCAGCAGGAAGCAGGCATACACGGCCCCGCGCAGCATAAAAGTGCGCGCAAACAACAAACAAGCTCAGACGCTACGATGAATATACCATTCCTCGCAGCAGAGGTTGTGGAACACCGCCATAGGAGGAGGATAGCCAGGCCCAGAATTATTACACCCAGGACTAGCCTTTTTGGGATGCCTGATGACCAGGTGTATGGGAGGTACAGGTTCCCACCATACATAATACTCGACCTGGTGAGTGAGTGGGAGGATGACCTCACATCACCCACCCTGTGCTCGCAAGCATTGAGCCCCTTGGAATAGGTGCTCAATGTACTGCACTTCTTGGCCACTGGTTCATTTCAGCGGACAAGTGCCATAGTGGGGGGGGTGTCACAAGCAATGCAGTCACGCTGCCTACACCAGGTGTTGGCCATCATGACTGCACGCTCTTCAGTCCGCAGACACATATACATGCCCAGAACACCTGCAGAAAGGCAGGCTGCCGTCCAGGACTTTTACGGGGTGGCACACTTCCCCAAAGTGCTAGGTGCCATTGATTGCACCCATGTGGCTCTACGTCCTCCCAGGGCAACTGAGCACATCTATAGAAACCGCAAGCACTGGCATTCCATCAACATGCAGGTAGTATGTGATGCCAAGGGAATCATCACCTCAGTATATGCCAACTATCCAGGGTCCACCCATGACAGTTTCATTTTCAGAATGTCACCCCTAAACCGGGACCTAGAAGCTGGGCGGCATGGCGATAGATGGCTGCTTGGTGAGTATAAATGCCTCTGCACATGCATGCATGTCAGATACTGAGTAATGTCACAACCCCACTAATGATACCCATCATCACCTTCCCAGGGGACCGTGCCTACCCTCTGAGCACCCACATGATGACACCAATTCGGAACCCCACCACACCACCCGAGGTAAGATACAACACAGCCCATATTGCAACCCGGGGCATAGTGGAGCGCACATTCGGAGTGCTAAAGTCACGCTTTCGCTCCCTTGACCGCTCTGGTGGTCAGCTGCTATACGCGCCCCCAGTAGTGTGCAGGATCATAGTGGCAGCATGTGTCCTGCACAACGTTGCAACCCGCCGGGACCTGCCGGTGGACATGGTGGTGCCCCCACATCCCCAACCACATGCACGGCCGCTGCGCATGGGAGGGGAAAGGGCACAAGGTGAGGCAGCCTGTACGCAGCTGGTGATTAATTACTTCACATAAAATCATACCCCTGTGGAGTGCACACAGCCCTGGCACATACCAGCTGACAATCAATGATGATGACATAAGGGACAGCCAACTGTCACAACCATACCAGCCTGAGATTGGTCACCTGGATGTGTTACATTGTGTGCATCCCTACCTACTGAAAGACAACCAATGCAGTGTCACAAAAAGGCACACATTTATGCTGCATGAATGACTACCTCCTTGCAAAATACAACATGAAAATAGTGCCATGTCTCCAAACCCCTCCCCATTTCAGCTACCCAACACACCATGGCATGTCATGCAATGTGAAAGCAACCAAATGAATGCACAACACATGACACAAGTGTCACAAAGTGCACTGTCCCAAATGGAAACTGGACACAGACAATATGCTCCCAGTAATCAATAACAAAGAGCACACATGAACAAATACTTACCAGCAACACAATACAGTAACACACGATGAAACAGTAGCAAAATTTGACAGTACAAAATCAAAGTAGTGCAAGTCTTACAACCTGAATAAGCCAGCACATTGACCCCTTCCAACTGCAGAGTGTTGCTGTCAGGCAAATGTGTCAGTGTACTGCATACTATTATGAACAAAAATGGTACCAGGAGAACAAGAGAGACCGAAGAAGGTGGGCAGACAGATATGAAGCTCAAATCGGTATATTCATTTTATTAAGATTTGTCTAAAAAAAAACACATAGACGCATATTAATTTAATTCATTCTAAAAAGCATTGTACTAATCATACATTCATACATTCACTCTCTAATGCAATATTTAAATAATATATTGACATGCTAAGAAATTACAAAAGCTGATCATTTCATTAAACCACTTCTTTTCCATTGTGCTGTAAATCATTCACAATGTTATTAATCACAGTTCATTCCCAATATAATATCGACTATTGGTGCCTAAGACTATTGGTGCCTAACAATATCAATCTTCTTTACAATAAAAGGCTTCCCAGTTGGTTAATAGTTTCGACTCGACAAGTTATGTGTGTCTTCATCAGGATTGGATGAACAATAGCAACGTTCTGCGAACCTCATTAGGTTCGCCTAATAGCTTGTGTCCCAGTAGCTTCTGGTGTAAGTCCAGTAAGGCTGGGTTTTCACAAAAAACAAGATCTAAACTGATCCGTTCCAAACACAGATCAGAAATTGGAGACTAGGTTACTTCTTGCTCCAGCCGAAAAGGAGAAAAATAACTCTTCTCAAGTTTTCAAAAAACCGTCTTCGTTATAGTAACGCTATCCCAATGGAGTAGCACTAGTCTCCCTTCTGTCCCGCAGCACAGTTTGTACGCTAACGGGCGTATACGCTGATGCGTGAATCTTGTTTGCAGCAGTCGGAGCCCACAGTCTAACGCCGTGTGTCTCTGAAAGCAGAGACACACGGCTGGAGCAAGAAGTAACCTAGTCTCCAGTTTCTGATCTGTGTTTGGAACGGATCAGTTTAGATCTTGTTTTTTGTGAAAACCCAGCCTTACTGGACTTACACCAGAAGCTACTGGGACACAAGCTATTAGGCGAACCTAATGAGGTTCGCAGAACGTTGCTATTGTTCATCCAATCCTGATGAAGACACACATAACTTGTCGAGTCGAAACTATTAACCAACTGGGAAGCCTTTTATTGTAAAGAAGATTGATATTGTTAGGCACCAATAGTCTTAGGCACCAATAGTCGATATTATATTGGGAATGAACTGTGATTAATAACATTGTGAATGATTTACAGCACAATGGAAAAGAAGTGGTTTAATGAAATGATCAGCTTTTGTAATTTCTTAGCATGTCAATGGGCCTCATTACAACTCAGGCGGTAAGGGGTTTACGGCAGCGTTAACAGCGCCGACCCTTACCGCCTGATTACGAGGTCCCCTAGCGCCATGGTGCTTTTAACAACTGCTTTTAGCAGGTGTTAAAATCCATGGCGCTAAGGGACCATGGAGTTAATTACGCCACCGTAATTTACGGTGGCGTAATTAACGCCTTCCCCACTCCCATTATGCCCTATGGGGCAAAAATGGGAATGGGGAAGGGTAAATGGGGATTGGGGACTTACCGCCCCGCCTAGGTCGGAATGGGGCGGTAAGTCCGCCAACCACCATGGCGTAAACGTAGTTTACGCCATGGTGGTAAAGTCACGGCCCAGGCGGTAACTTACCGCCTGGGTCGTAATGAGGCCCAATATATTATTTAAATATTGCATTAGAGAGTGAATGTATGAATGTATGATTAGTACAATGCTTTTTAGAATGAATTAAATTAATATGCGTCTATGTGTTTTTTTTAGACAAATCTTAATAAAATGAATATACCGATTTGAGCTTCATATCTGTCTGCCCACCTTCTTCGGTCTCTCTTGTTCTCCTGGTACCATTTTTGTTCATATTACTTGGTGTTACCTCTAGGTATCAGTGAAAGTTGAGGTTCCCACTTTGGGTTTGTTGTAGTGTACTGCATACAACATGAACTGCATCTGCAAAGGAGACGGCCTTGTGAAGACATGAAGAAGGTACCTGTGAATAAGGAGGAAGACATGGATGCACAAGCACATATCAATACACCATGCAGTGTTCAATACAACAACATTCCCCACTAGGGATGTCCACACAGTTTTGACTACAGACTGCCCACACAGCTCATGGGAGCCCAATGTCACTGTGTAAGTTACTGTCACTTGGTCACACCCTTTGCAAGCCCATGGAAAGGGGAAGCAGGAGGGGTGTGTGTGTCATGAACCCAAGCATCTAACCCTAAGACAGGACAAGCCTGCATGTGCCCAGCCGGAATACACAGTGGAGGCCCACGGGAGCCACACAAGGCAACACACTGTAAAAAAAAAAGAAAATCAAACATGGCCATGTTTGGACCGGGGGGGAGGCCACCCAGGAGGTTCGAGGACAGGGTGCACACGAACACCCACCTGTGTGGATGTTGCGGAAAAAAATATACCTCCTGGGCTCATGACCTGCATGGCTACGCCAATGTGGGAGAACTGCTGTCACTCTCTTCACCCTCTGCTGCTACATCAGGAGGTGGCAGCGCTATGGGAGGCAGCCCGTGCAAAGCCCTGGTATGGTCCTCCATGGCAGCAAGCATGCGGGTGTGGAAGGTCTCGTTCTGGAGGATGATAGTACGGAGATCCCCATGCAGCACCTCACAGGTTGCCTGCATTTCTGCACGCATGGCCTCGCGTGATGCCCAGATCTCCTCACGAGTTGCCTGCAGCTCAGCTGAGAGCGAACATGTGAGCTGCTCCAGCTGCTGTTCTGACCTAAAATTTCGGGAAACGTCAAGTTCACCCAGAGTCTCCCTGAGGAAATGGAGTTCTAACCTTAGGGCTTCCCTGTGGCCCTGTGACTCTACAGATATGGCTTTGCGCAGAGTCTCCAGTGCCGCCCGTCGGTCCCTGTTGGACGCCAACATGTCTTCCCTGTGTGATTGGCAAATGGAGTCTGTGGCCTGCTGTTGTTGCTCCATCTGCCTTTCAGGGGGGAGAATGGAAGTGGCCACCCTCTCCATTGCCTGAGCCATCATTTCAACCGATGCTCCCTGTTGTGCTGCTATACTGTACATGGAGTTTTCCCATACAGTATTGCCTGGTGGCATACGGCCACCGCGTTGGCGGGCACCACACCTGTTTGGAGCAAGGTGATCTGCACCTTGCTGTGCTGGCACTGCCTGAGGCTGCAGGACTGCATTCCCCCTCTGATCTGCTGGCCCGGGAACAGGACCAGATGTTGTGGAGTGTGACCCTGCAGCCGTAACCGCCAAAGGCAGAGTTACCAACACTGACATCCCATAGGGGGGCCTATCCCTGGTGCAGGTGGGTTGAACAGAACAGCATCCCTGCCAGAAACACTCACCTGCGACAGCACATGTCCCACTGTCCGATTCAGCCCCTGAATCATAGAGGTCTGCGGAGGTGCACCCAGAGACACCCGTGGACAGTATGGTCTGCAGGAGGATAGCGTTTTCATCCACCACCACACCACGTCCTCCACTGGTGCCCGGTCGTGACTGAGATTCCTCCTGGGTCTGCACCATCTCCTCCACCTCAACAGCATCAAGTGCGTCATCACCTGAAAAAACATGAAAGACAACCAATGGAAACAGGCATGAGCACCATAGCACACACATAGGCCTGACAAGGCAGAGATCCAGTACATGAATAACACATGTCCCACACGACCATAACCCTGGCATGCATGCACTGTCAATGATTTGGAAGGGGAGGCAAAAATCAGACACTGAGGACTCCAAGATGGAAAATCAGCACATGTGCTGCATGCTGGATAGCACTGGCATCACATATTAGCCTGTGAGTGTCATGGGCAATCCACATACATGACACATGCCAGCACACAGATGGCACATAGCATAGCCATGGTACATTTGACAAGTACAGCCATATGTCAGTGAATGGGTACTGTCACCCATCCATGTGAGATGGACATGATGAGATGAAAAATGCAAAATAGTGTGACAAAATATGCATGGGCCACACACTGCAATACATCCAGTGTGCAATAATACAGTGATGGCAGGCAGATGGATACATCAATGGTTGGTCACTTCAACATGACAGGAAACAACAATCATGTTCCACATTCAAACAGGCTCCAAAAATTAATGTGAGCAGGCCCTTATTCAATCAGCCTGAATGGTCAAATCATTCCCATAACAAGGTAATAAATGTGGGCCAGTGTGGGTTGTAATCTATGACAGAAGCATGTCACATATGTGGCATTAGGGCAGAAAAATGTGTTGCAAAAATGGGAGGATTGAAACAATCAGGCTGAATGAACACTGAAAAATCCGAACAATGTTGTTGCAAGATGACAGTTCAAGGGCAACTGCAGTAATGTGGCGCTAATTGGCTACTGTGGTCAGAAGGGATACTGTTATACCCAAACCCAAGGCCGGTGAATGGTTTGTATGAAGCACATGGGTGACCCATACCACTCAGGAGTACACACCCTCACCTGGCACTCAATCATTACATATCACCCAAGAAACATACACATGGATTACACACACTTGCATGGGCACTCTCCGGACAATGCCTCATAATCTGGTAGGTCTCCCCCGCCTTGGATCTGTTCCTCTGTGACGAAGGTTCCAGCAACAGAGACCCACCACCAGTCACCAGAGTAGAGGCATGATTGGAAGCTAGCTTGTTCTTTGCTCTGCGTTTCAGGTCATTCCACCACTTGTAGCAACCATCAGCTGTGCGCCTCACAAATCCAAGGGCACTAATCTGCTCCGCGATGGTCTGCCAGTGGGCCCTATGTTGAGCCGTCGTAGTCTTACAGCCTGCAGTCACCAACATTTCGCGGCTATGTGCCGACACATAGGCCACAAGTGCATCAAGTTCGGCGTCATTGGTAGCTAGGCTTCTTTGATGTGCCGGAGTGTGTAGCCGTGTCTGGGGTCTCAGCCTGTACTGCAAGAGCACCCTTCTTCTTCTTCTTGTAAGGTGGTGCGGATCCTGAGTGGCTTACGCCGCTCTGGTCAGTAGCAGCAGAAGCGCAGGTGGACTGGGTACTAGAAGCCTGTAATGGCACTATGACCATAGGTCTTGGTGCAGGCATTGGCTGCAGGGTGATGTCGGCAGGGCCAACGTCGGTGTGATGGACCTGGACCGACACTGTCCCGGCTGGGAGACTCGGAGCTGGGGTGGATTGAGCTGCAGCTGCCCCTACAGCCTCCTAACCCTGGCTACTTGGGGTAGCAGATGACATTGCTGCCCAAGATCCACGTGGCCTGGTGACAGCAACTTTCACCGCCACACGTGGATTAGACTTGCTGACCTGGAAGTCAGCCTGGGAGTCATCCTGTGCCGGTTCAGGTGACAAAATGGGCCGGTCCAACAAGGGCTGAGCTGGGATGGTGTCAGCTATGTTTCCCACAACCATTGGGGGGGGCATAGGTATCCCCGATTGGTCCTCCACACACGGGGCTCTAGGGGCACCCTGCAAATCCTGGCCACATCGCCCCTACCGCGCCCACCACGCCTACCTTTTGGAGGTCGGCCACCTTTGCCTTCCTTACTGCTTGGTCATCTCCCAACCATGGCACTGATGTTGTTGTGCGTTTGGGAGTTGCAGTAAACAATTGTCCTGGGCAATTGGGGTGAAAGGAGTAGGGTACTAGATGGAATTTGTATCCTAGTGCTCTAGCAAGGCTGTATGTGACCCCTGGGGGAAGATGACAGGTCACGCAACGCACAGCACCCCAAAAACAAAAGTACACGTGCACGCAACCCCTGGTAGACCACGTGCGTGGAAAAATGAACCCGCACTACGCTGTGGCACCCAGAAACACAAAATAAGCATACAGGTGTTACACGCAGCCTGGGGTACGCGACACACGGGGGCAACCACAGTTGGAAAATACGTGCGCGACTCACCGTCTGCCTTGAAAAAGAACGTGAAAAAGATGCACGTGTGCACGTTGGCAACACCCCCGCCAAAAGAAGAAAAGAACGCAGTCTGAGGAAACAGGGAGTACGAACTGGAAACGTTGTGAAGTAATCGCGTGTGAACCGACAAGAAGTACAAGAAACACCCGCTCGCTATATAAATAGCATGATACTCATACCTTTTAAGCCAGCCCATACGTGCAACGTCACTTACGCGCTTAAGCGCTAAGGCCCTTTCCTCCAATAGCACGGGTGACGTGCAGTTCTCTCACATGCTGAATCACAATGCACCCGTGTTGTGGGGAACGCCCAGGCACGTAACGTCACTTACACGCTTACGCGCTAAGGGCCTTTCCTCGGATTTCACGCAGACGTGCACTTTTTTCACGTGCCAAATCACTCTGTATCAAGCTGGCCATGCGAAAACACATGGAAGACCACGCTCCTGCCTAAAAGGCCATTTTCCTGCCACCAAGAGCCCCGAGCACCCTCCCACCAGCCATCTGCTGCTGCCTGCCTGCGGCCCACGTGCCCTGCTATTTGGTGCCTGCACCTCAGCCATCTGCAGGGGTCCAGTTGCTGTGTCCACCCCTGCTGGAACAGAAGACTCCCGACTGGGATACCATCGCTCCACAGCCCAGCTCCAGGACCCAGTTGCCCGCCCACGCCTGCCTCGGGGGTTGCCATGTTGGGGCAAACACCATCTGAGACCACTGGCGACCCCCAGCCAGAGAGGCATAGGGCCACCAGCTTCAGTGAGAAGGAAGTTGATGTCCTGGTGGAGCATGTCCTGGGGCATTATGATGCCCTCTTCGAAACATCACGTGCCAACAAGGCAGGACGGGAGAGGATCTGGGAGGACGCAGTGGTTGCCATCAACGCAGAGGGGGTAGCAACCCGCGACATCAAGCACGTCCGGAAGTGCTGGGAGGACTTCAGGTCCAGGGCCCTCTACAAGGCCCGGCGCCTCGCGAAGGCAGAGGATGCAGAGGGGTGCCGGGTCAGCATGAGCAACATCCAGATGAGGGTCCTGGAACGCATAGGCCCAGCGCTCCACGGCCAGATCCTTCGGAGGCAGACCCGTCTGGAGTTGAGCGGTAAGTGGCCAAGCATTGCTGTGTGAGACAGGGCATGTTGCAGTGTGCTGGTAGTCTGATACTTGCCTTTATGTGTGACATAGGCCAGGTATGGATGTGTGTGTGCAGGGACATCATGGTCATGCATGTGAGACCAGTAATGTGTGAACCACATGGATGGTGCATGTGTTCCAATGCAACATGGGGAGCTGTATGCGGAATGCACACATTAATGCATGCCAGTCTCTGTTCTTGGATATGGAGTTGGGGTGAGGGATGGGTGCTGCTCTCATGTACATGTATGGTGCACATGTGTGTGTGTCTGAGAAGTGTGCGTGTGACTTTGAAACACCATGGATGCATGACACATGTCTGTGATGATGTGTAGTTTCACTCATGCAGTGTGGTCACAATTGTATCCACTGTGTCTATCCACTGTGTCTGTGGTGTACATGCCATGATGCATGACCCTCCGGTGATGTGTGTGCATGGGATCAGTGTGAGCCATGATGCATGTGAGTTTGAAGGCAAGATTTTGGTTAAAAGAGGCCCTTGTACATGGATGCTGATGTTGATTGCAGGCGCCGTGCCTGTTTCTGCATGTGTGTGTGTGCATTCACCGAGGGACAGGATGGAAGTGACATTTGACAGAGCCACTCATGCTGGGTCGGTGGGGGTGCTGGGGGACATGAGTCGGGGCCTGCTGGCAGGTGCCCCTCACTGCTGGGTGAGTGGGGGTGCTGGGGGACATGAGTCGGGGCCTGCTGGAAGGTGCCCGTTGAAGAGGGAAAATCAAGATCAAACCCATGCCCCCTCACCCCAGGCGCTTATACAGAAGAACAGCAGGAAGAACAAGGAGCGCAGTTATCATTTGAACCAGGCCCCAGCGCACCCATGGGTGACAAACATGCTGAAAGACACCCACTCCACCAACATTGCAACTTCCATGCTACATTAGAATCAATGCAGCAATATCAGAATCTACAAACACAAGAATCCCTGTTTAAAGGCTTGCAAATGCCTATATGAATTAACATGGTCTAATTGCACAGTGTAAAGCCATGTTTCAGGAAAATTACAGCCAAGTTCATTTCTCTCACTGAACACTAGCTGCAGATGCCTTCACCAATACTCCTCGCAAACCCACGAGCAGCCAAGGTCGCGCAGTCAGATAACATTGCTTTCTGCAGACAAACATTTTTTAATTCTCCACTAATGCGAGTAAGCCACGGCAACCCAGTGTGTTTTTTTTCTTTTCTTTTCTCTCTGGGAACAAAAGACATTTTCGCAAAGACTTGCACAACATTTGAAACATAATTGTAACAAGAATAGCTCAGCCCTGGCCAATGAGCGCTCAAAGCTCAGGTGCGAAATGCTTGCTTCAGCTAAAAAGTTATGGGAACAAATTCATAATGCAACAAGCTAGAATTAGGTAATGGTGGGCTGGCACAGCTAAACCAACCCACTGACGCAAAACTCTAATGTCCAATTATCAGGCTCTCTATAAGGGCTACATAGATAACCTATTACTTAGAAGCCAATAACAGTAGGAGATAGGTTTCTGGGAGCTGATCCAATTCTGTGAGGTCAGCCTGCAGTGTGATTACAAAGCTGGCTTGCAAGCCAGCCCCGGGGGAGACAGCGCATAAACTCTCGATGTGCACGACGCTCTGCGTGTTTCTTTTTCTTTTTTGCTGCCCAGAAATAAACGCAGTTTAGAACATGTGGCTGCCTGCTGGGGTCTCTGTTGCATTTCTGTGGGCCATATGGGAGGTGTTGGGGTCTCCCATAGCTGGTGAGGGTATGGCTTCTGGGCCCCACAGCCCTGGTGGGGGTCCAGCTTCTCCCCAACACCGTCAATGCTGGGGGGTGGGGGTGCTGGGGGACATGAGTTGGTGATCACTAATGCAAGGTGACATGTGGGCTGGCTGGGGGGCATTATCATAGTGGATGGGCTGCCTGCGGGACATGACCAGGGGGGCCTGGTAGTCCCCTGTGGTGTGGGCTGCCTGCAGGGGCCGTGGAGGGGGTAGAGGGCACAACTGAGAGGACCCACACTGCCAATTCACGTGTGGGACTCCCCGCGCACCCCACTGGATACATGTACCCCGCTCTGACTGCGAAATCACGTGTGAAATTCCCCGCGAACCCCAATAATACACGTACCTCGCTCGCACAGGGCCAATCGCATGTGGAACTCCATGCGAACCCCAGTAATACACGTACACCACTCGTACAGGGCCATTCGCGTGTGATTCTCCACGTGAACCCCAGTAATACACGTACCCCGCTCGCACAGGGCCAATCGCGTGTGGAACTCCCCACGAACACCAGTAATACACGCACCCCACTTGCACAGGACCAATCACGTGTGATTCTCCACACAAACCCCAGTAATACATGTACCCCGCTCGCACAGGGCCAATCGCGTGTGGAACTCCCTGCGAACCCCTGTAATACACGTACCCAGCTCGCTCAGGGCCCATCACGTGTGATTCTCCCCGCAAACCCCAGTAATACACGTACCCCACTCGCACAGGGCCAATCGTGTGTGGAACTCCCCGTGAACCCTAGTAATACACGTATCCCGCTCGCACAGGGCCAATCGCGTGTGGAACTCCCTGCGAACCCCAGTAATACACGTACCCCGCTCGCACAGGGCCAATCGCGTGTGATTCTCCCCGTGAACCCCAGTAATACACGTACCCCGCTCGCACAGGGCCAATCGCGTGTGGAAATCCCTGCGAACCCCAGTAATACACGTACCCCGCTCGCACAGGGCAATTCACGTGTGGAACTCCCGCGAACACCAGTAATACACGTACCCCGCTCGCACAGGGCCAATCGCGTGTGGAACTCCCCCGAACACCAGTAATACACATACCCCACTCGCACAGGGCCAATCGCGTGTGGAACTCCATGCGAACCCCAGTAATACATGTACCCCGCTCGCACAGGGCCAATCACATGTGGAACTCCCCGCGAACCCCTGTAATACACGTACCCCGCTCGCACAGGGCCAATCGCGTGTGATTCTCCCCGCGCAGGGGTGTACGTGTATTCGGAGGGGTGCGCAGGGAGTTTTACAGGCGTTTTCGTGGTTGGGGGCCTGTATGCTGGTCCATTGGCCTGTGCGCCATGGACAGGATTTGTGCGCTGTGCATGGCGCACGGGGAGGGGTTGGGGGCATAACTGGCACTGCTGCAGGGTCGCTGCGCCACTGAGAGGACCCACACTGCCAATTCACCTGTGGGACTCCCCGCGCACCCCACTGGATACATGTACCCCGCTCTGACTGCGAAATCACGTGTGAAATTCCCCGCGAACCCCAATAATACACGTACCTCTCTCGCACAGGGCCAATCGCATGTGGAACTCCATGCGAACCCCAATAATACACGTACACCACTCGTACAGGGCCATTCGCGTGTGGAACTCCCTGCGAATCCCAGTAATACACGTACCCCGCTCGCACAGGGCCAATCGCGTGTGATTCTCCCCGTGAACCCCAGTAATACACGTACCCCGCTCGCACAGGGCCAATCGCGTGTGGAAATCCCTGCGAACCCCAGTAATACACGTACCCCGCTCGCACAGGGCAATTCACGTGTGGAACTCCCGCGAACACCAGTAATACACGTACCCCGCTCGCACAGGGCCAATCGCGTGTGGAACTCCGCCGAACACCAGTAATACACATACCCCACTCGCACAGGGCCAATCGCGTGTGGAACTCCATGCGAACCCCAGTAATACACGTACCCCGCTCGCACAGGGCCAATCGCGTGTGGAACTCCCTACGAACACCAGTAATACACGCACCCCACTCGCACAGGGCCAATCACGTGTGATACTCCACACAAACCCCAGTAATACATGTACCCCGCTCGCACAGGGCCAATCGCGTGTGGAACTCCCTGCGAACCCCTGTAATACACGTACCCAGCTCGCTCAGGGCCCATCACGTGTGATTCTCCCCGCAAATCCCAGTAATACACGTACCCCACTCGCACAGGGCCAATCGTGTGTGGAACTCCCCGTGAACCCTAGTAATACACGTATCCCGCTCGCACAGGGCCAATCGCGTGTGGAACTCCCTGCGAACCCCAGTAATACACGTACCCCGCTCACACAGGGCGAATCGCGTGTGATTCTCCCCGTGAACCCCAGTAATACACGTACCCCGCTCGCACAGGGCCAATCGCGTGTGGAAATCCCTGCGAACCCCAGTAATACACGTACCCCGCTCGCACAGGGCAATTCACGTGTGGAACTCCCGCGAACACCAGTAATACACGTACCCCGCTCGCACAGGGCCAATCGCGTGTGGAACTCCCCCGAACACCAGTAATACACATACCCCACTCGCACAGGGCCAATTGCGTGTGGAACTCCATGCGAACCCCAGTAATACATGTACCCCGCTCGCACAGGGCCAATCGCATGTGGAACTCCCTGCGAACCCATGTAATACACGTACCCCGCTCACACAGGGCCAATCGCGTGTGATTCTCCCCGCGCAGGGGTGTACGTGTATTCGGAGGGGTGCGCAGGGAGTTTTACAGGCGTTTTCGTGGTTGGGGGCCTGTATGCTGGTCCATTGGCCTGTGCACCATGGACAGGATTTTTGCGCTGTGCATGGCGCACGGGGAGGGGTTGGGGGCATAACTGGCACTGCTGCAGGGTCGCTGCGCCACTCTGCGCCACGGCTGGTAATAGATGTTAAAATCCATGAATACGCTGTGCGCGGAAACGGATTTTGGCGCACGCGGCTGGCACAGACTGTCGCACGCGCACACTGTGCGCCAGCCGCGTGCACCACTTGTGCGCTGAATTCTATGAATTACCCCCTTAATGTTTACAAATGTTTCTGCTAAAGGAAAGACACTACTAAGTAAAAGATCCACAATACACCCACCACTAACTAACCCAAACCCAAGGGAAGATATACTTGTCATGCACACCACCCACTAACTGAAGCAGAGAGAAAAGATCCACATTACACCTCCCATACAGTGACAGAGTGGAGCCCGGGGACAGAAGGGCGTGCCCCCCTAGCTCCCATCTGGTGGCCAGTGTGCCCCCCAGCCTCCCAGTGGTGCACTATTATCTGCACCCTACTCCCCCCCCGGCACCAAATGCTGTATCCACCACTGCTCCCACTAACTAAGCAAAACACCCTAAGTGAGGTAAAGGAATAGACATTATGCCCACCAACAACAAATGAAAACTGAGAGAAGATAAGCGATTAAAACTAGGCCCAGAGCAAACTAACCAAAACCCTGAGAGAAGAGAAGGGATACACATGTTGACCCCACCATCTACTAACTTAAAGCCTATGGGAAGAAAAGACTTTCACATTACACACACTACCAATTCAGTCAGTCAAATCTTTATTTCAAAAGTACCATAGCACCGATATACATTTCCAGTAGTAACAAAACACACAATACATCCAACCACGGATGGACTGGGAACCAAAAGAGGCCCAGGAAATAATGTTAAAAGTGGGCCCATATTACATATTTTTAGCAAGTTCTCCCTTTTCCTATGATAACATTTGAAAATATAATATCTCATCACAAAACAGGCCCAGGGTGCAGAGGCCTACCAGGGAATCTCCAGAGTTCCCAATAGGGCAGTCCACCCCTGCATCCAACCCATATTTAGATACCAAAAAAGCATAAAGACACCAGCTATGACTAGTTTTTATGAGAGAAATGCACTACGTACACATGTAGTGAAATAATACCTTCACTAAGTTGTTTTATTCTATTAGATCTAATAGCAATGTTATTATTATTTCTATTATTATTATTATCATTATTATTATTATCATTATTATGTTATATTTTATTACATATTTGTATCAGGTAAACCTGGCTCAGGAACAAAGGGGTGCTCTACAGGTCACAGAGAACAACATTTGTAGCTAAAATGTAATACATCATAAAGTAAACTTTATTGATCATTATCACAATATTAGGATGGGGAGTGCACAAGATGTCCGGAATCTCGGTTACATGTATATTGCATTCATGCATATTTGTGCCCCAAAAAAAAAAAAAGGAAGAGCAGGCTCAAACTGTCAAAAACCGACTTCACTTAATATTGGTTTTAGATGTCCTTTTGTGCATACTTCATATTGTTAATCAATTAACATAAAATGCAAAAGCGACTCCAAACATACAGCGTGAAAAAGACCATTTGCATTGTTCTATTTTTATTGAGCTATTTTTACCAACTTTAAGTAACTCTATTTAAAGGAATCACATTCAAAGAAATTACTTTGTCTTATGTGAAAGGGTCAGGGACCTGACCTTGTCAAGAGAGGGAGGGGGATTCCTTTCATCCTGGGTCGGGAGGCCTGCCAGGGACTTCAACAGAGTCAGTCCTACCCCAGAGGCGGGGGGGGGGGGTTGAAGTTGTGAGGAACTCAGTTCATGTCCCTTCTACTTGTGCCTGCTTTCATGAAATAAGTACAACCTTTTTTGGCCCATGTCTGTACTGCACAATGTTGGTGGTCTCTTTTTTATCTCGTGGGACTTCCACATCAAGCATGTTTACCGGTGAAAACACGAGTGAGCAACCTGCCCCAGGCAAAGACAACGGGGAGCTGCTGTGTCTTCATAGCAACCCGATCAGCTGCCCAGCAGAGCAAACAAGTTTGGTGACATGTGTTGTGTTGAGGGCGGCCACCCGTGCCTCGGGTGACCCACATGCACTCACAGCAGGCATGCACACACACACATGGAAGGAGACACGGGACGCGCTGTTGCTCGTTACGCATCCCGGCGGCAACTGCCGTGGTACGCATGATTATTTTAACCTGCGCATGCGCAGGCCCAAAACGAGGCTCGCGCATGCGCGCACAAACTAACTGGGACGTCACATCCCTTTTTTTCTTTAACGACAAACAGTATAACACTCAGGGTGCGCAGGCTCCCCTGAACTTGTAAACATGAATACGTTGTCTCACCAAACTGGAACAGCCTCTCTTGCGATGGGCTCAGTCCCCTGAGTCCAGGACGTAGTCCTTGAGACGAACCAGTGGCTTGCGATCCCGGCGGACGGGATACCGGGGCGTGACTGTCGGCAGGGGCGGTCACCGTCTCCAGCGGGAGTGCTCTCGTTCGATGGCACGTCCTCGTGCGCTCTGGGGCTCCTTTCCGGACTTAAAGTCTCACCCGGGGTCTGGGCTTCATCCGGCGTGTCCACTTTCTTGAAGAAGGACCGGTTGCGGGTGACGGTGCCACGCTCGCACTCTGCCGTCACCATGGTCCCTTTCACATGCGTTACCTTCCAGGGGCGAGGTTCAAAGGTTAGAGACAACTTGCCTTCCGGGTGCCGATTCCGAACCAGCACCGAAACTCCAACTTGCATTTCCGTTTCTCGCAAACCCCTCCTCTCACTTTCCTTCTTGTTGCGCAACACCCGTTCTTCTTGAACCTTCCCGTCATCAATGACCCCGGGCCCTCGGCCCTCCACTTCCGGTAGCATTCCCCTCGGGCACCGCCCAAACAGCGCCTCTGCGGGAGCAACCCCCGTGGACTGATGGGGCGTTGCTCGATATTCTCGCAGGAATTCCACTAGCTTCGTCAGCAGGTCTTCACCCCCACTGGCTGAAATCCTCAGTACCTTGTTGAGCGTCCGCATCATTCTTTCGGCCTCTCCATTAGCTCACGGCCATAGTGGAGACACCCGGCGGTGATGTATCCCCCTTTCTCGGAGGAATTGGGCAAACTGGCTGCCAGTGAATGGGGGTCCATTGTCTGAACACAGTGTGTCCGGGAAGCCATGCGTTGCAAATATTTTGTCCAACGCTCTGGTGGTGAACTCCGTTGCAGTCGACTTCACCACCTCTACCTCAGGGTATCTCGACCACTGGTCGACGGCCACCAGGAAGTACATGCCTCGACCAGTCGAGCCAAAGTCCACGTGAACAGTCCCCCATTGCTTCGTGCTGCGCTCCATCGAGCATATTGGTGGGGCCTTGTCTCCTGGGGTTGCTGCTTGGCAGGACAGGCATCTTCTCACAAAATTTTCAACCTCACCCTCCAACTCTGGAAACCAGACCTTGGGCCTTAACCTCACCTTTGTCTTGACGACCTCATGATGACCAATGTGCGCCAGTTCCAACACCCGTTTCCTTAGCGCCTGTGGTATGACAATTTGTCGCTCTCTGAGGAGTAGTCCATCATCAGAGATGGATAGTTCGTCTCTAACACGCCAGAGCGCTTGCAGGTCCCTCCATGCCTCCTCGTGGCGCCGTGAGTTATTGCGCACCACTTCCCTCCAATCTCCGCTCTTCACCGCGGCTTTGATAATGACGAAGACCTCATCGTTGGAGGATTCTTTCGCTATTGCCAGTCTCGAGAGAGCCATTGGCAGTTCTCCTTCCACTACTTGACAGAGCAAACCTTGGCAGTCCTCTTCACCGCTCTCCAATTCAGCATTCTCCTTGTTGGGATGGTGCGACAGATAGTCCGCTGGGTTGTTGGTTCCCGGTCTGTATATTAGCCGCACACCGTATTCCATGAGGGCCAACATCCACCTCTCAATTCTTGGGGGCGGTTTTGACGAAACTCCCGCCAATATGGGCAATAGCGGTTTGTGGTCTGTCACCACCACGACAGGCTTGCCCAAGATGTAGAGGCAGAATATGCGACAGCCCCACAGGATGGCCATGGCCTCCCTCTCAATTTGCGAGTACCTCATTTCGGTACTGGAAAGGGCTTTACTCGCGTATGTAATTGGCCGCATGTCCCCCCTTTCGTCAGGCTGTAGCAACACCGCCCCCACCCCTACAGGGCTAGCATCCACTACAATCTCGGACTCCACCGATGGATTGAAGTACGCCATTGTGTCTTCATCGGACAGGGCATTTTTGAGAGCTTGAAATGCCTCTTGTTCTCAGGCTTCCCACTTCCATACAGAATCATTTCGCGTCAGTGCCCTGAGTGGTTCCGCCAGCGAGGCCAAACTCTTAATGAAGCGCCTGCAGTACGTCACCATACCCAGGAAACTCCTTACCTCCATGGGAGAATGTGGTGCGGCGGCTTCCCGAATGTCTCTAATCTTTGCCGGGTCAGGTGACACGCCGGCGGCGTGAAAGATGAATCCGAAAAATCCAATTCGGTCTTTAAAGAATTCGCACTTTTGACGGTGTAGAGTGAGACCCAGATCGTGCAGTCTCTTTAGTGTGTTCTCGAGCCTTTTCATATGTTCAGCTTCAGAGTTGGCGAACACCAAAATATCGTCACTCATGTTCAACACACCTTTTAGGCCTGCCAAAGCTCCCCTGATGGTGTTTTGGAACACCTCGGCGGCTGACGAAATGCCAAAACTCAGGCGTTTGAATTGGTAGAGACCCTCGTGCGTCGTAAATGTGGTGATGAATCTCGAGTCCGGGTGGAGCTCAAGCTGGTGATAGCCCGCCCGCAGATCCAATTTAGAGAACACTTTTGCCCCCTGTAGCTCCCCTACAATGTCATCCAGGGTTGGCGTCAAGTGTCTTTCCCTTTTGATTGCGGCATTAGGGAGGCGCATATCTACGCAGATTCTCACCGCGCCAGGCTGTTTCGGCTTGGGCGTGACCCCTATTGGTGACACCCAGGGCGTAGGCCCCTCCACCCTCTCAATGATGTCCATGTTGACAAGCCACCGCAGCTCCTCCTCCACCTTCTCCGTTAGATGGAATGGGATCCGCCTATGCTTCAGGGCTGTTAGCCTAATTGAATCATCAATGTGCAGACGCACAGGGGGCGCCTTCAACTTTCCGACCCCTTCGAAAATGCCCCCAAACTTGACAAGCAGTGATTCAATTTCCGTCAGATAAACCTCATATGCGAAATGAACCAGGTTCAGTGCTTCAAATGCTGCACAGCTGAGTAACGAATGGGGACTCACATTCGTGACAAAAAATCTTGCCTTAATCGTTTTTCCTCCCTTGGATACAGGCGTTATGAACACGCCCTTGATTGGCAGCGGAGTTTCCCAGCCGAACGTGTCCAGTGTGGGAGGGCCTGGAATTTTCTGATAGTGTTCTTCCGCCAGTACACAGACCGAGGCCCCGGTGTCAATTAGCACTTGTGTCGGTACTCCTTGTATGTCCACTACACACTTGGGCTGTCTCTTTCTCTTGACTCCAGAGGCAATGTTTTAAATGAAGAACACTTCGTCCTCGTCTTCCTCTTCCTCCTCGGCCAACTGTAGTCTTTGCATTTCCTGCTCCAGGGCCACAATGCTCCGTTGTCTTCTTGACCCGCTCCCCCGAACTCTAGCCGGGCCTCTCTGTACAGAGACGGGAGCAGGGGCACGACGCATTCTCGCATAGTGTCCCGGTCCATTGCACCTGCCACACGATCTTGATTTTGCCGGACACTCCTCCGAATGAGGCAAATCATACCCACAGTCTTGAAAAATCAAGTTAGACCCATGTGGTGTTTGAGTCCCTTCCCTTCTCTGGCCCCACTTGTCTTTCGATCCGGCTCGCTTGCCGATGGCAAACGCATCCTCAGATGCGCCCGGTCGCACTGCGGCGTCCATCTTGGCACCTCTCGCTTCCGCCAGCTCATACGTTCTGCCACTGTCTAGTATTTGTTGTAGAGTCCACCCTGGCTCTCTCAGTATTTGTCTCCGTAGTTTCCCAGATCTACACCCTTGGATAACCTGATTACGTATCATCAACTCCTCATTGTCCCATCGACACGTGGTGGCCATCAGCCGCAGTCTAGCACAAAATCGATCCAGGGATTCCTCTTCCTTCTGTTTTTCCCCGCAGAACAGGAATCTTTCGTAATCAACATTGGAAAGTGGTATGAAGTGATTCTCCAATGCAGCCTTGACGGCATCATATGTGACTACTTGCAGGTTAAGAGATTCATATATGCGAATAACGTCCAAACCTGCGGAATATAACAGGGTCGCCCTTTTTGCATCATCGTCAGTTATCCCCGTTGCTGTGAAATACATATCAAGTTTCTTGATCCATAGCAACCACTTTGGACCTAATTTCGACGGGGGACCTGATAGATCAAATTCTTGCATTGGTAGCAACGACCCCTGTTGTGCTCTCGTCACTACTGCCGCAGTTCCTCCTTCGTCATCACTTTCTGCCATGTTCACAGGTCGCACAGGCACCTCTTAATGTCTCAGAGGCCGCTAACCTGACTGGGATGGATTTCACACGTACCTCAGATTGCTGCTTGCTGACCCACCACCTTGTTGTGTCTTACAGCACTCCTGCACAGGGTGTCTGTGTTGAAAAAGTCGTCCTCCGGGCTCTGGGGCGACCAAAAGTTCCAAAAATTGCTTGGTTGCACTTAAACAGCAGCGCACGAGCACCCTTTCAGGCCGCTACTGCTGTGTGCTTGCCTCTCGACATTACCGGAATGTTCGCGCCGGGTCCGTGCTTCCATCCGACGTAGCGTCGCTGGTTTTTTTCACTGCTGTGTATATGGGGCGAGCGCTACGGCGGCATCCCGCCTCGTCGCCAGTTGTTGTGTTGAGGGCGGTCACCCGTGCCTCGGGTGACCCACACGCACTCACAGCAGGCATGCACACACATACATGGAAAGAGACACGGGACGCGCTGTTGCTCGTTACGCGTCCCGTCGGCAACTGCCGTGGTACGCAGTTTATTTTAACCTGTGCATGCGCGGGCCCAAAACGAGGCTCGCGCATGCACGCACAAACTAACTGGGACGTCACAACATTCAGTAGCAGAAGAAATGGGACTCCAGTGTTAGCGAGAATGCAGAGCGGACCACTGAGAATTACAGAAATCTCTACGAGCTCAGAAAACCCTCAAAGACAATACTGTTACTTGAAATAGGGCCAGAGGATGATCTTGTTGCCAAACTAGGATCTTAAACACGCTGGAGAAAACCCACAAGAACTGGGGCCTTGACGTTAATTACAGTGGGCTGCCATTGCCCAGAACGTGAGGACCTGCATACAAGAAGGGGGCTCCTTTTATGTGTTTGCTTACTTGTAACACATCCCCAGGGGAAAGCAAAGAAAGCAGTTGGCCTGCAGAAGCAGGTGTGGCCGAGAGCCAATGGAGAAGAGGGAAGGGATAGGTTAAAAAGGGCCACTGGAAACAGGAAGGTGTGAGTTATTCGGTTGAGGTCAAAGTAGGACCAAGAGACCAAGCTGTGAAAGGATGGTGTTTAGGAACATGGAGGATGATTTGCTAAAGAAGTGTGCTAGATTAGGTATTGTTTGGGGGGAGAATGTGATTCTTGGGTTTGAATGTGCATGCAAGATGTGTGAGTGGGGCTAATAGAGGGTAGAGTAGAGAGGGAGTGAAAAGGTGACTGAGGGAGTGAGAGGAGAGTGACTCTGGAAAAAGGTGTGGTGAGTGTGGTATGAGTTTGGAGAGGTGAGTGCAGTAGTAGTGTGGAGGGGGAAGTGTAGTAGCAGTAGTAATGTGATGAGGGAGTGTAGTGAGGGCTTGCACTAGGGTTATAGACATGGGAGAGTATTAGTAGAGTATAGAGTATAGAGAGCAGTGGCAAAGACTTGAGGAGAGTAAGAGTAGTAAGAGTAGAAAGAGAACATCAGACAGACAGAAGAGGGAGAGGCAGAGGAGAGTGAGAGGTAGGAGGGGAGTAGACAGAAGGAAGAAGAAGCATAGAATATGAGGACGAGGAATACAAGGGCATGAAAAGGAAGGGCCATCTGGGTGCATGAGTATCTGTAAATCATGTATCTTTATGTAACGCTACAGTGAGGACCTAGGTTAGGAACCGCCTAGATTGGGCATTTACGATTAGGCCATCACCACCAAACGGGCAGAATCTTCGACAATGGGGGGTTACGTTTCTCTACAAACCTTCCTGGGGTTCAGGAAAGCCTGGGCTAGGGGGAGACTGAGCAGCACTGGAAGAGAGAGAGAGAGATACAGCCCTTAGTGAGCCCTTTAAGATTCTTCTAATAAAAACCCTTGAACGGTCCTTGAGAGTTCATGTATTTTTGAAGCCATCTGTGACAGTTATTCAAATTTTATGTTTCCTCAATGATGCCAAGTAAGTAACCAAAATGCTCCAAAAGTGTTGTTGTTTTACGAAATAAATCTAACTCAGGGGATATAATTTGCTATATTTGAGAAAATGTTTTCAATGGGACTTTCCCATGTTAAAACATTTTTGTAAATCAGGCCCTGTGTCTGTTATGGATTTAGCATGAAGTCATAAAAGCTCGGGCCTGATGCTATGCCCTGTTGACATTGTAGTATTTTGGTTCCTGCAAAATATTTGACACCGTCTTAAAATCAGTGACACTCCTGGATAGTTGGAAACATTCTCTTTTTATAATCATTTTCAAGAAGGGAAATAGGAATGATATTGGATGCTGCATCAAAGCTTTTTGTTCATTTTGTTTTTGAGAGAAATTTGAGTTCAGCTTCTATACATTATCTTATATCAAGAATTAAGGATGGCATCAGTAAAGGTGTTGGTACGCAAGACCAAGCTTTACATCTGTTCTTTCTCTTCAGTAAATATACTGTACGTCTTGAATTATATGTATATTTTTGCATTTAAGTCTCTCACAGCTATCTTTGCTTTTATCAATACAGATGTTTTCTGAGACAATCTAGATTCCAACTGGCTGCTACTAGCACTGCTAGATATCTGAAGAGAAATTCACTCTAATCGGAGAGTAATCATTCTCCATGGGTCTTTCCCTTCATCCTGTGTGGTACTTCAGTGACGTGCCCTCGCCCATATGTCATTTAATTTGCATATAAATGACATAGAGGCTCATCTTGATCAGATAACGGAAGTCCGATACCCAAGGGAAATAATGTCCTATTTTGCCGATGATGCTGTTCTTTTGGCCCACACACCGAAGGCCCTTTAGGTTTTTATCAATGATTTTATCGATTATATGAGTAACAAGGATTTGACTATTAACAATTTCATATCCAAGTTGATGGTTATGGCAAAAGACAAAATTCACTACATCCAAGAAAATGCAATGGGTGGATGCCTGTGACTCTGTTTCAATTTTTATAAGAGTCTGAGCTGGGCAAAACGTACGCAGTGATTTAGTCAACTAGAAAACAGCAAATTAAATTGTACCTAATAAAAAAAGGCCTAACACCAAAATATTAAAATTTGGGAAAACATATATATGGGGTTGGGGACCCCCCCGCCCACCAACCCAACAAAAACAAAATTCGATATGGTTCCATGAATCAGGGTTTGTGTTGGCAGTGCAAAGTCATTTTTCAGCAGTGCAAATTCACTTTCAACCGGGCACATATTCGATGAATCGGGCTCTTAAGGTTTTTCGTCCATCATATGTTGTTCTGATAGGGGTTTGAACACTGATTATGATACTTGGACAAATTAATTTAGCATAACGTCGTCCGGCGTCGTTATGCTTACAAATGCTTGATGACCAATTACTTTATTTTGCAGTTGAATATTTTTTATCCATGGCTTTTAGAGTGCAAAATTACAAATGTAGCTGTTAATATTTGAATACATTTGTTCTCTTATATTCTACTCCAAATTGTATACGTTACATGGTGTATTTCTGCTTTTAAGGATGATTACATATATAAAATCAGAAATATAGCTTAAAATGAACTGAACTGAGAAGGGATCTGAACTTCGTCTACCACCAGCACAACAGCACACGACGACTACCGACCTAAAACACCCCAAGCTCAGCAAACGGACCCACCAGGCTGAGACCGCCAACAGCACATCACTGCTCTCTTACACTTTTCCAGCTTATTCCCACTAACTCACCCCCCCCTCTTCCCTTGTTTCAGAGCGGCCACAGCGCCAGGGGGCCACTCCGGCGGTGATAGTGCGTGGTACAAATATCCTTTAACATTAACATTAACCAGCCACCAAAAACCATGAGAGAACATAAGAGTTTAACATTACCCACACCGCCAACACATTAAAACTCTGAGAGAAGCAAAGGCATCGGCATTACGCACACAATCAGCTCGCCAAAACCCCCTCAGGAAGGGAAGAATTCAGCATTACACACACCACCAACTAATGGGAAAACCCTGTGAGAAGAGAAGGAAGACACATTCTGGCACCACCAAGGCAAAACCCTTCAACAAGGCAAGAGATCGACATTACATCCACCACCAACTAAACTAAACTGAGAGAAGAGATCCACGTTGCGGGCACCCATCATGTCAGTACTGACTACTTTATTCAGGAGTCCCCCCACTTTTTTCAGAGGGGACCTTGATATGCTAATTTCTGGTGATGCCACATTCAATTGGTATGTTAATGAGTCCCTCACTTTTTTTGTTCAGGACTTGACCGCTGACTGCAAGTAGCAGTAGCAGCAGCAGGTAAAGATCATCTGGCGTATCACGCTGACGGCTAGTAAAGGGACATTGGTGGCAATGTACAGCTGCATGATCGTTTTGAAGTGTAATTTGAAGAGAATGATGTATTAAAATAGGGCCCTGCCACTTTACTTGGTTGTTACGCTGTCCACCAACCCAACACCAGTTGCCAAGGTGAGTCTGGCCGCAGCAAGATATGCGTCCCTGAGCACTATATTTTTCACTGGTGATAGAAGGTGACATGTCTTTATACTGAAATCTTTTATAAAGAATGAACATATATGGAATATTTCATAACAAAAAATTGTTTAGAAAATGCACTTTGTTTTTTTTGGGGGTGTGGTCCTCCTCCAAACCCCCGTTTCCCACCCCTAAAAACCCACCCCAACCGTTTCCCAAAAATATTTAACCCTTTACCCCACCCCTCGATATATGTTCATTCTATATAAAAGAGTCGATATAAACACTGTATACCATGGTGGAAAGGGTTTTCACAAGAGAACTAATAGCAGACACATGGCAGGTTAATGCCATTTGCCAATGGACTCTAGATGTGTGAAATACGATCCCTCAAATTGAAAAGGAGGATGCAATGTAATCTGTGAGTGCACACTGAGGCAAGTGCTGGCAAATTGTTTGGAAACAGTGGCATTGTTGCACTTTACTAGACCGTAACCAACCAGTGGGGGTTACCTGGGAATGAAGAGGCATAGTTAACCAACAGCCAATGCATCCACTTGTCTACCCACAGTGAGTTGAGCAACTTTGGTAGCAATCTCTACAAATGCAAAGAAAAAGTACACACAGGTACAGCATGCATTTGAGAGCACAAGTAATCCTGGAGTTAGTTAGGTAATTCAGAACCATGCTGGTGAACAATAGCACGTGATTGTGCAGAAGGTTTGATAGCTCAGACTTGAGATGTGAATGCTAGAACCTCTAATCACTAAGCTTTACCTGTTTCAGGTCCTCGCAGTCCTTCACCTTCAAGCAACATTAGCTTTGTTTTAAAATAAAACACCTTTTATCTTTAGTTCACCAACCACATTGCTATAACTGTGTAAACAGGCACTGAATGAATAGCACCACATGGCAGACAATTAGCTCCCCAAACGGACAATGACCATGTGGAAAATATTTGGTGGAAACTTACCTTTTGTTCAGGTTTGCCTTATTTGTGTTGTTATGACTGAAAATGTTCATGATAATGGCCCTCATTACGACCCTGGCGGAATCCGCGGTGCTAAATGCACCGCGGAGCATGGCGGAAAGCCGCCGATAGCGCCATGGGGGTTGGCGGATTTACCACCCCATGCCGACCTTGGCGGAGCGGTAAATCCCCAATCCCCATTTTACCCTTCCCCATTCCCATTCTTGCCCCATAGGGTATAATGGGAGTGGGGAAGGAGTTAATTACGCCGCCGTAAAGTACGGCGGCGTAATTAACAACGAGGTCCCTTAGCGCCATGGTTTTCTCCGCCCGGTAAAACCAGGCGGAGAAAACCTCCATGGCGCTAAGGGAACTTGTAGTACGGCGGACGGGTCCGCCGCGATTAGCGCTGGCGGAAACCCACTCCGCCAGGGTCCTAATGAGGCCCAATGTGTTGTTCTCCTGCAAATGTCCCCATACAGTATAGCAGTTGAAGATATGAAGATATCAGACTGCTGTACAAGTTCAGGGCTTTTGAGAAAATATCTTTGGTAATGCTAGATCTATTTTTATTAGTGTAAGAATTTTAATAAGACCAGTGTCTTAAGTTGTTTGCTTTTAACGTGTACAGCTATTTTTAAGTACGGCTACTTTTTTGTCCACACAGAAAGACTACACCATCTTGAGGGGTGAGGGTCAGTACTCTATTTATATTAACAAATATCACATTAGCAGTGACGCAAGTGGCGATATTGCTCTCAGCACCTACATCCCTCTGTGGTCATAACATTCTTTCCTCTAGCTTCACTATTTTGGGACAGTCCCACTAAAAAAAGTCCCTCTAACGCAACCCCTAAAACCTCAAGTTCTACATACAACGTTAAAAAGATAAACAAACACAACCTCCTCTCTGCACAGCAATCTGCACACACTTCACTACACGGCAACAAGAAAAACAAACCACACATAGTCCTGCAGAACAGCACATGGGAGTCTACCGAGCCGTAAATCGCATTCAAGCTCAGCGAATGCTGAAAACCGAACTGAACTGTCAACAGGACATCCCAACTCTCGCTCTACCTCTTCCCACTCTACCCTACTAACCCATCCCACACCTTTAGCAGATCGGCCAGAGCGCCAAGGTCCCACTCCGGTGCGCGGTATAAATGATCTTTAACATTAACATTGACAACAGTCACACCTCAAGTGCCTGGATTTGAATAAGGCATGAAACAGCCATGCAGTGGGCACTTGCAGTGAGCTTGCCAAAGGCGCAGCACAGGCAAGCCCGTCTGAGCCCATCTGCTGTCGGCACGGGGCCAGGCCCACACATTCTGAGGAAACTGGTGACGGTCAATGAGATTGTCTGTAAATTCTCTGAATAATTTCATATCCAAGAAGAGATGAAATTGTCACAGAAAAATGAAAACCTGTTTCATGCTATCCCCTAACAGTTAGTGCCTAACTAAAAGCTACTGTTTGAAAAACTCGGCAGCTGTAAAAATGGTTTTGAGTGAAGAGTGAACTTCTCACTCTGTATTAGCAGATAATGTAAAATGTGTGTTACTTAATGCCAGAGTTGGGATAATAAGTTGCATTGCTATCAATGATCTATTGCTAGTTGCGGATATAAATGTATTGTGTTGAAAAGAAACCTGGCTGTCATAGAGGATCACCATTTCCTTATCAGACACAACAACCAGCAATTATAAAGTTCATGTCTACGCTTATACTAAGAAAAGAGGAAGAAGAGTTTAAATGGCATTTAAGCAGTTGTTAAAGTCAACCCGGCTTCCAGCATTTAAATACTAGAAAAAGAATCTACTATAGTAAAACTGATATTGTCACACTCAATCTGCTAAAATGTTTTGCCTATTTTCAGACCCACAAATTATAAAGATATGTTTGTCAAAAGACTGACAGATACAGCAACAAAACTTTTATCATCATTCTCTAATACAGAACTATAATTTCAGGTGTGAGTTTGACAGGTATCCAGATGCAGCACATCTGATGACTTTCCTGGATGATTTAGGTCTTAAACACTCAATGTGTTATCTACGCGTGTGGATAGCCATACACTAGACCACACTTTTACAATCTCTCCAATGATAAGAGCAAAATGACCCATACACATTGCATGGTCAGACCACCTGGGGGAGGGGGAGACACCTTTGTATTGCATATTTTACCACATCAGGGAACACGGAATAAGAAGATAAATCTATTGTCACTAGATCCTGGAATTCCCTGACTACTGAATGCTAATTTAATTAGTTCCAAAATGTCTCATATTTCCCTGGACATCCCAACAGTGGAAGATTTAGGTCCAGCATTAGTCTCTTTTACTAACAACTGTATGACAATTATTGATGAATTGTCACCTATGAAAACTTGTATTGAAGAAAGTAAAACTTAAAAATTAGTGGTTTCCTCAGGAAGACAAGGGGCCTCATTACACGTTAGGCGGTAAGGGTTTACCAGTACCGGTAAGGGCACCGATACCGGTAAACCCTTACCACCTTACTACGAGTTCCCTTTGCGGGACTCGACCTTAACGGCTGGTTTTACCAGCCGTTAAAGTAGGGTGCCGCAAAGGGACCTTGGAGCTAATTACGGTACCGCAATTTGCGGTACCGTAATTAGCGCCTTCCCCATTCCCAATATGCCCTATGGGGGCAAAAATGGGAATGGGGAAGTGCCTTGGTGAATGGGGAATTACCGCCCCTGCTCCCCTTGGAGTATGGCGGTAATACTGCCATCCACCAAGGCGGACACGGTAAAATACCGGCGGCACCCATGGCGCTATTGGTTACCGTGTAATGAGGCCCAATTGATCAAAAGGCTGGATGAGAAATGTGGAGAGGAATAAGAGACATTTCAAAGCCCAGGAAGATAAAACAGTACATAAAAAATAGCTTCATCGGCATGAATGGCTAGTGGGTTAAAGAGCAAAGGAGTTTTCCCTCTGATAAAATAGAACCGCCAACAAATGTGTCTAAGGAACTCTTTGATGTAGTAAAAAGTATGAATTATCCACAATCACTGTTCTAGGATATAGTTCTATTGCTGATGTTGGCTGATAAACTGGCAGAAGATTTCATTATTAACATTTCATTGATTTGTAGTGTATTGACAGTGAACACTGTCACTGATGCCTCGACCACACCCCTCAGGCAGTCTTTCGGATGTTAACAATTGATGAGGCATTAAAACTACGCGGCACACCACTTTGCTCCAGGCCTGGCTCCAGGAAATTTCATTTGGGTGGGCTAGGTTTGTGATCAGGGTGGTCCAAATTCCATAGGGTGTGGAACACATTGATCCAGATTTCCCAGATCCTTGATCCAGAAAAAAATCTCTTCCCGGATCTGGAAAAATAAATGTACACCCCTCTATAAAACAAAAGTACATAACAAAAGAAGAAGCAAGGAAAATGTTGTTGCAACATCAATCTACCTATCTTCCCATCCCATCTGCTCTCCCCGTTCTAATATATCTGATCACCCTTCACCGTTCACCCCCCTAGTCACCTTACTTCAGCTCCCATAACCATCATTCCATATATCTCCACTCCAGGGCTCACGTCGCGGGTACACGCGAGGGTACACCCACTTTTCTCAGAGGGTGGACGCCGCCCCCCTCAGTATTTTAGAGACCGTCTGTAAAATTTAAAATGTTGACAGTTTTTCTTTAAATTAGAATGTTCACCATCCTCAGGACTCAAAACACGGTTGCCCAGTTCAGAGGCCTGGCAATAAACCACTGTGCCAGATAAACAGAGTATCTCTCTTAATCTTGTACTGCGGTCCATTGCATCTCTTCTTTCCATGCCATATTCCATTCCGCTTCTAGTATTGGGTTTCCATTCAGCACCATGCTAAAGAAGAGGACCCTTTGTGTGACTAGTTTTCCATACCTTTCCTTCCGGGAATGTTCAAGGATGTATAACAGTGGCCTCGTTCAACCTGGTAATAGCCAAAGTGAGGAATCTTATCCGGTACCTGTGACGTCACACTTGCTATTCTCACCAACAGTGCGACCTGCATATGACTCAAAAAAACATTTATATGCTTGACGCTTTGCGCATTATATTGCGCATTATATTTCAACTTACTATTTCAACTTACTGTAAGCATATCATTGTGTATATGTATTTTTCATGTAACAAACTAATGTCTCCTAGGAGATGCAGTCATGCTCAATCGTCTTTGCTCTATCATAAACCCGTTTTCCTTGTTTTTTCAATTACATTGAGCTTTCGACAGCTTCCCTTTTGTAAATAAAAACCCCTCTGCTGCAAACCTCCCACTTGTTAAACAAAAGGGAAAGACTTCTGCCGCAAGTTGATATTTGGACGGCTACTAATTCAAAACCTTATTGTATCAACCAATGATAGTGATTCAATTGTAGCAAAGTTATTTCAGTGCCAGAAAAAACACAGATCAATCGCAAGTATTCATAAAGCATAAAAATATTGTATTGCTAATAATTTGTATCTTTAAACAAGGATGATACAGAGTATTTCAAAATACAATGCTCAGCATGTTCATATCCAATATTGTAGATACACATCTGCAGTAATCAGTATACTACAGTCATCCACAAGAAAAAGTAGAGCGGACAGATAAACTGTAAAAAGTACAGAAGACCCAGTGCTGAGACAGATGGGAAGGCCTAGAAATGGCCATCACAGAATACCAAAGAGGAAAAAGAAAGACAAGAAAGAAATAATAATAAGTGGAAAAATATACATGGAAATTCACTCTTTTCTTATAAATTTCAAAAACTATTCAGTTGATTCGAATGGACCATGTCTTAAGTCCTACCGTTGAAGAGTGTATTTTAATGTCAATTTTGAACTGACAAAACCACTAAATACTCGAGTTTTTGTATGTGAAAAATACACTTCTTAGTTTAACTGTGTTTAAATGCTATTCCCTTGGCTTAGGAAATGTATGTCCACTTGTCTTTCAAACAACCCCCACTGAAAGATACGCTGTTTAAGTCTTCTATGAGTTGGGAGATCACAAGTGGTCCCATGTCCTCTGTGGGTGGCTCACCCAGTCCTGGAGTTATGCTTTGCATTTTAGTACTAGTAGGTTTTGAGTGTTTGCTTGAATTGTAAATGTAGGAATGCCATTCCAATACTAGAAATAAAGACGTCTGAATGGGCTCTCCATGCCTACTATGGTGCAGCATGAGACCCCTGCAATAAGCTGAAGTATGCAAATATCAAAACTGTTAAAAAAAGAGATGCGTTTAGAGGTGATGGAGATAAGAAATGACAGGAAGTTCATAAGTTCTACATTAGTTGGGGCGAACACGAGAAACTCAATTTTAGGGGTGGTGGTGTGTACGTGTGTGTTGAGACATAGCAGGTTGGTGTGTTGGGCCACTGTATTGGACCGTGTCTTGTTGGTGTGTTGGAATGTTGTCTAATCTATCAGGCTGATATATCGGACCAATGCCATACTGATGTGGTTGATTGATATATTAGACTGGTAAGCGGGCAGTCAGGCTACTGTGTTGGGCTGAGATGGTGTCAGGCTGCCGTCTTGGAAAATGCAGGCTCATTTCTGGTAGTATCAGGCGGGTGTGTCGGGCAATGTCAAAACGGATGGGTCAGAACAGTTACAGGCAGCTTTTGGTGTGATGGGCCTGGTTATGCTTCATGGGAGGCAGTTTCAGGATGGGTACGGTGCGTGTACTTCTGTCACAGCCTCCAGCAAGTTGTCTATTCACTTGTCACAAACACTATCAGGCTCATTACTTCTCCTCTTCTGTCACACATTCATCCCTGTGCCATCCATTCGTCAACTGCCAGTGTCCCTCTATCCTCGCCCTTCTTCCATTGACCAGTTCACACTGTCTCTTCCGTTGTTCTGCCTTCTCTCTTCTGCTGTCCCCACTGACGTGTAGTCCTTGCTTTTCATATAACAAACTAATGCCATGGTTGAAGGAGGAGTGGGAGTTTGGGTGAAACAGAACAAAGTCTGTGTCAACTGATGTTTTCTCTGGGCTTGGATGCACCATGGGAAATTAAGTCTCCTATGACCAGATCTGTGTAGTACCCCTTAACAAGCACAACACGCAACTGATGTCACTTCCTGTGATGTCACTTCTAGTCACACAACTTCCTGTGACACCACCACTTTCTGTGACATCACTTCCCGTTGGCTATGCTAATGAGTTCCCCATTTCCTTTTTAGGACTTGATCCCTGCTCCTCTCCCACCTACTTCCACCAGCCTCCAGCATGCCTGTATTGGCCTGGCTGGGGAGAATCAAGTGTGATGCCTCCTCCTGCTCTGAGAGAGCCAAGCAATGAGGCCCCAAGCCTTTGTACCATCTCAGATGGTGTTCACCCAACAATACCTTCCTGAACACTGTGTCTACTCCCAGCAGGCCTCAGAGGAGTTTCTTGTGGTCCCTCCATCTTATTGTGAAAGATAGACCCCACCCCGGAATACTGAAGCAAGGAATAGGAGATTTTGTTTCTTACTAAATTACATTTTAAACACATTGATGTTTTGTTGCATTTTTGCAGCACATATTAATTAAATTGAGTGTCCAAGGGAGTGCTAGCATGTAGGAGAGAATGCGGGGGCTGGGAGAGCTGCATCAGGAGGCAGACGGTCCAGGGGTTTCTGCCCTCTTGGTATCGGTCCTGGTGGGGCGGTGTAGGGAGGAGAGGGTGTTGCTCCCCTACCATGCCCCTGGTGGGCATGGTAGGTTATGTGGTATGTGGTTACTGTATTTACTTTAATTTGATATTGAATGGCACAATGTTGTTCAATAAATGTTGCCTGATATTTTCAAAGAAATATGTGTGTGTTCTTGGTGGGTCCTAATGCCAGTGCTGGCCAAATATTAAACCATGAGTGAGGCTTTTTGGAATAGCTTATAATGCAAAATGAAGCACTTATAGGGGTACCTAACTATAGCATTTAAGGCATAGTAAAATTAAATGATTTGTCCAGGATCAAACACTTCGGTTAAGTGGTAAAGCCAGATTTTGAGCCTAGTCTGACATTTAGATTCTTGACCATGCATCTTCGAAGCTCAGGTTGGTACAAATATGTGTTGATGTTTGGTTTTGAAACCTAAAATAATACTCAATTTGAGACCGATTATTTTAAAAATGCACAAGTCACATGATAAATCAACTTGACAATGTATTTATAGAAATGTGTTGCTTGAAATGGTAAGGAGGAATTTCTTTTTCATCCTAAATTGCACAGGCAGGGACACCTCCTGTTTGTACTTTTTGCAAAAGGGGCCATTCATTCATTTTAAATGTTTGCACCAAGTACTGGAAACGTGAAGAGTAAAACACAGGTGAAAATCGCCTTTGCCCTTCACTTTTCCACTACGTGTCTGGAAAAGTGTAAATCACTTAAACAATGAATGATTGTGAGAGCCATCCAAAATGCTTTCCTTTGGGATCTGCCTGCTTTTGCCAGGTATAAAAGTCAGGAGGATCCCATAGGAATCTATTGGTTTTACGACAACATATAAAATATGCTGGTGGAAAACCAATTGGATTTGGCAGTGGGACCTTGTTAAATCCAATCTGTTCTCCAAAGTCGCCTGCCAAATCATACAAAATCCTGCAGCTCATAAAAAGTGTCAATAAATGCATTTAGCACTACTTTTTCCACTCTGTTTGAATTGGAAAAAGGCCCCCTATGTTTGTAGCTTTATTTTCCCCATCCTGAATGGAAGCCTACAAGCTCAAGCATAGACATTAATGAGAATTTACACAAAATCTCATCAGACACAAAGTGAAATGAAATTCATGACAAGGTCATTGTTTCACACAGATCATTCTGATCACCCCGCAATCACACTTAAATAGCTTGTTAAAACCCTATATAATTTTAAGACAATAGTGCCATATTAATAGTCACTGCTGGTTACCTTGTTTCATCTCTAATCGCTTCCTGTTGACATAATCTGCCTCTGAGACACTTTAAAAAGATAAGACCTCACACGGAGGGCCTGTGCAGCACTCGCTGTTTGATTTGAGATTGAAGAAGCAAAGCAGGGGGGCATGGGCATTTGTCCATTGTCCAAATGTTATATCCACCTCTGATTGCACTCTTTAGGAAATATTTCAATACTGCTTTTTAATTTAAAAAGATGTACACATTTTATAGTTTGCCCTCAACATCATAGGAAAAGCGTTTCTCTCGTTTTATTTTACAGGTGTTCATGTTTCATTTATGGCACTGTCTAAACACCTAGCACCCAGGAATAACATCATACGTTCCAAACAAGACCCACAATACACATGATGTATGCTGTTTGAATGCAAACTGTTACTCAAAAGGTATGAGGCCATCAAGTCAGTACTTATCAGTTTCCATCATGAAATGTTCTGGCAGAGTAGACTAGGCTTCTACACAGACAAACATACATTCTATTTATGTTGGATCCCCATTGGTAAGTACGCATGAGAATATAGGAAACTGGTCCGTACTTGCCACCCTAGCCTTATCATTTTCAATTAGGGCTTAGTTGGACCGACGCAGTCAGGTGCAGCTTGACTCCCTGGGCGTAGCAAGCAAGGCACCCGGATCTGGGCGTATTCACTCAATGGGACAAACTGAAGTCAACATGCATTGGCAAGCCAACAGCTTGGGCTTTTGATTAAACATGGGTAGGCATTTGCCAGGAACTTCCATAAGGGAACAACCCAGCACATAAGAGGGGAACAGCTGGAAAATGTCTGGGCATATGATCGCATGGCTGGCAAATGTCTGTCTAATACCTATGCACACGCCAAAACTGTTGGCTTTGTGATTGCTTGTTTAAGACAGGACTTCAGTGCAAGGAACAGAGGCATTCACAAAGATTTGCTTATAAAATCAGCTGGCTGAAGAAACACATTAATAGATTTTTATTACACCAGGGGCCAGATTACAGAAACATTTCACTGGTGCAACTGCAAAGTTGCACGGTATTAGCACTAGGGCAAAGTTTACACTATTTTTTAAAACACTGAGACACATTAGAAAACCATTGCACGGCAACAAGCGCAGTTTGGCATATTAAAAGCACCAGGGCAAAAATTGCTCTAGTAAAAAAAAGATGTATTTTCACTGCATTTTTGCGCCAAGGCAAAGTTTGCCCTAGTGCTAATACAGAATGGTATTAACACTAGGGCAAACTTTGCCTTGGTGCAAAAATGCATCAAAAATGTATCTTTTTGGCACAAGGGCATTTTTTGCCCTGGTGCTTTTACGATGCCAAACAGCGCTTGTCGCGGTGCAGTGGTTTTCTAATGCGTCCCAGCGTTAAAACAAATAGAACAAACTTTGCCCTAGTGCTAATACCATGCAACGTTGCACTTGCACTGGTTCAACGTTTCTGTAATCTGGCCCCAGGAGCTCATTTGCATAGGCAAATAAGTAAGAAAGCACTCAAAAGAATGCATAGGTATAACACTGGAAGGCTCTATACAGCAACACGTTTTGTGTTACCTTGCAATAGAGCTAGCTCAAAGAGTTCCAGAAAGATTACGTTTTGGTGGCGAGTAGCAGGTAGATGTTGGTAATGCAATAGGCTTTAACAAAGCCCTGGTTAGTCACTGGGTGAGTAAATGACCATACACACCCATAGGATGTGTATTTCTCCTCACAAAAAATCTCCATCCTATTTATGTTCCACTGCCTGAGTTCTGGCTTGCACCTAATAGGCAAAAGAAAGTCTCTGAATCAATTATAACCACTGGCATTGCTCTGGCCAGCCTCCCATACCTTTGTTTGCAAATCAACCATGCCCTGTCAATAATGTGAAATGCCCTTTCTAAACTGCTAGACAACAAGGCCTAAAAATGCATGTGGTTGCTTGTGTTCCAGTGGAGAGAGAACATGGCCTAGCAATTCAGATTAAACTGCACCTTTTGGTGGCAGCACCACAAGTCATTGGCTAATGGCTTATCTCCTTCTGTAATGGGATAGTCATACTACAGAATTATGGCATGGAATGTTGCACAGAGCAAGAGTAGTGGTAATGTTGAATTCAACCCATTGCATATATCACTTTTTGATTTTACTACACTCTCACCTCCAGAATTCAATTTGTGTTACTACCAATCTTATCTTTTCACTTTTAGTCAAGCAATGAATGCAGCATAGTATTTACTTTGAATTACATTTGTAAGGGCACCCAGTCAGATGATGCACCTTGTGCAGCAATCTGTGCTCAAGCAACTTCACCTGTCATTTATTGTTAGATATAGTTAACCATTTTATTAAGCTTGATGTGAAAAAACGCTATATTCCCACAAAATATAAAGATAGTTTAAATTACAGAAACCAAAATTGGGATTTTAGGTTGGAGAAAATAGTTGTAGGTAGCCTGCTTGAGTAACGGTGCTGCCTCACTTGGAGATGTGAATGGCCCTTCATCTCCCTGTTCATTTGTGCGTTCATGGCAGTGGGGCATAAATCATTGCCTGGGCTTGCTGTAGTTCAGCCTCTCAGAATGATGTCTGAGGTTGGTATTGCATGTTTAGATTGACATCTACCCCCACCCTCCTACTCCCTTGGGTCCCAGTGGTGCTTAACACCACTGGCATTGCATCCTTTCTAGGGGGTTGGCAGAGGGTGGCCTTGGGGAGGGCCTAACCCCCCTCCCCCGCTGGAGCTGGGCCTGCTTTGCTGAGACTCACCAACGGATTGCTAATGGATCTCTTCCCATCAAACATTTCATAGCTTAATCATCCACTAATCTACACAGTGATTAAGGACATGTTTGTCATTGGTTCGAGGCTCGGTACCAGAAGTCTATTTTAAAAAAAAGCCTCACTTGACCCAAATGAAGCAGCTAATTTCTGGCCAGTTTCTCAATCCACATTCTTAACAAAACAATTGGAACACGTGATAGCAAAACAATTGACAACATTTGTGGAACATGCCAATCAGCAACAGCCAGTCAAAATGTGCTTCAGACCAGGATGACGCACTGAACTTGAAACTAAAGATATGTTTAATAAAACTGTGTGCAGAAGCAGACATTGCAGGCACTAAGGCATTGGGTACTTTGCACCAATTTGCAGCATTTGACCTGGTGGACTGTCAAATCCTGCCTATACCATCTCCCATCTTTGGGCATGTGCCTCCTTTTTGTGTAATTGCATCTACACAGTCAATGTAGGTCCTTTCTCCTCTGCACCTCAAATGATGACTTGTGGGGTATCCCACAGCTCATCCTTACCTCCTTTCTTATTTAATGTATATCTAAGACCTTTGGCAGATTTGATCAGACACACCAGCCTTAGTTTTATTAAATATGCTGACAACACCCAACTATTAGTGAAGTTGCCTGGTGATAGAGTGTGTCATCTTATAAATTAAGAGAGTGTCCAGTAACTGTTAAGCCGTGGATGGATGCAAACTAGCTGAAGATGAATTCGAACAAAAACAAGGGTTTACCCTTTAATGCATGCAAGAACTCTTGGAATTCAACCTTATGGCCTTAATCCTTTGGATCATGTTCTGTTCATCAAGGATAGTTCAAAATCCCAGGATAATCATAGGTGTGGATTTGTCCTTGGGTCCCCAGATACTATCGGTCATGAAATTCTATTTTTACGGAAGCTGAGACGTTCGCTCCCTCTGTTATTCCTTCCACACAAGGAAATGGTAATCAGTGATTTGAGTCATCCCAGCCAGGCAATGGTAATAGTTAATATCTAGGTCTACAACTAATGCAAATCTCCCAACCACAAGAAATCTCAAATATTTCAGCAAGGTTTCTCCTGGATATCAAAGATTTGAGCATTTCTCTCCAGGAACAGTGCAATAGAACTTGTTCCCAATTACGACAAGTGCTTTTTCAGACAAGAAAATCAAACATGCCCAAAAGAGTGTGACTTTAACAGACAAAAAAAGCAACTTAGGTCACAGAACAGCTGTCTACAGCGGGGAAGACTGTTCTCTTACCAAGCAGCAAAGCAGAGGAACCATCTACCAGAACCTCATTGGTTATAGAGTAATTTTAGACGCACGTTTAAAACACTTCTACTTAGCAGGTCTATTCTCTGAGAATGTATTTGGAGTCCGGTGCCTGATAACCAGGGGAGTTGCTAGGTCTGGAAAAGACCCGGGGCTACGCTGATGTCAGAACTGTTGGGACTGGGGGCTAGCTAGTCTTTTGGCTGTAGCTCCTGAGATTCTATCCGGGGCTACAACCAAAAGATCAGGGGCTATAGCCCCCTTAGCCCCCCCTAGCAACGCCCCTGCTGATAACTATTCTACAATACTATGATGCGTAAGGGCAATAAGTGTGCTTTATAAAATCCCAGACAAATACAAATGTGACTACAAATATCTGACACTGGCCTTCCATCCACAACACCAGTGCTTTATATGTAGGGGTGTTTGTCAGGGCTGAGCCCTTGACCTTTTTTCTCTGAGCACCAGCAATTAATGTCTCTGACTCAGTTTATGATCAGGTGTTTTGGCAACTGTATTAATTTAACTGTGAGTCATTGATAGTCACACAACAAGCAACAACAGTGTTCATGGGCCAAGTGTCCGTTCATCATGTGCCAACTCATTTGCATTAATGACCCTGATGAGGCATGCAGGCTATAATGTGCTAGTAATTTATTTCAAGAATAACAATGAGCTGACAGGTAATAGCGTTGGCCACTCATGCTGGCTATGCCTGTACAATGCTCCGCTTAGTCTGCAGGACTCAGGCGCCATTCTGCTACTTTAATAACCAGCAACAAGGGTGGGTGTCTTGGGCATGTGATGGGAACTTGGGTATTTGGTGCAGGGAGCTGCCAATCAGACATGCAGCACAGGGAAACTAACTATTTCAATGGGTAGACAGGCATAAATCACATACATGTGCAAATGTCATTGATATTGGTTTCACGTGGCATGCGCAGCTCTGGCTCTGCTGTGTCTCTGCAGGCGGGGACACTTAGCATGCACATGCAGGGCCTTGTTAATATGGATATTAGCCCTTTCTTTTCTAGTATGCATCAGGGACATCATTTGGGGGTCACTAGGTTTGCCCTTGCTACCCCCTCTGCTCTCCCTTGCAACCCGTGTATTACAAAATAATTTTAAAAGATTTGTTTGGAGTGCGGGGTACGGGGGCACCCAGTACTCACCCATTAGGGCGAAGGCTGGGCCAGGGCGTGCTGTGTGAGAAGGAAGCGCTCAATAGAGGTTGGAGCTGCCCGTGACATGTAGCACAAGTCACATGCCACGTTCATGCCTAAACCCTTCTCCTCCAGCTTCCTTGCTGCTCATTTACAGGAACCAGGAAAGTCTCCCAGCTTCCAGGTTCCTGTTTATAAGCAACACAGAAGAGCCGAGGGTCAGATGTATGTATGCGGTATGGGTCAGTGAGTGGTGAGTGAATGAGAAGAAATGTGATAGTGTGTGTGAATGTTCTGGGTGGGCCTGGGCCTGTGTGGAGAATGCAGTGAGAGTGGATGTAAGAGAAGGTGTATGAGTGAGTGACTGATGGGAAAATGAGTATGAATGTGAGAGTGTGTGTTTCAATGTTCTGGATCGGTGGGTAGGTGTGTGCCTGTGTAGAGAAAGCAGTGAGAGTGGATGTCAGAAAAGTTTTATGAGTGAGTGACTGGTGAGTGAATGAGTATGAATGTGAGTGTGTCTCAATGTTCCGGATGGGTATGTGTCTGTGTGGAGAATACAATACGAGTGGACATGAGAGAAGGTGTATGGGTTAGTGAGTGGTGGGTGAATGAGTAGGAATGTGATAGTGTGTGTTTGAATGTTCTGGGTGGGTGTATACATTCCTGTGTGGAGTATGCAGTGCAAGTGGAGTTGAGAGGCTTATGGGTGAGTGAACGGTGAGTGAGTGAGTAGGAATGTCAGAGAGTGTGTGTACATTTTCTGGGTGGGTGTGTGCCAGTCTGAGTGTATGTGAGAGAAGGTATATGGGTGAGTGACTGGGTATGAATGTGATTGTGTGTGTGAATGTTCTGGATAGATGGGTGCATGTCTGCGTGCTGAATACATTGTGAATGAATGTGAGAGGAGATGTATGGGTAGGTGGGAAGAGGTGCTTGCGTGTTTGGGTGTGTATGTAAGGCCCTGGGGATCACTAGAGCATTTTTGACACAGCTTCTCTTGACTTTGCATGTTTTACAGGTATTTTCGAGCAACGCAAAGTTCATGTGTGTCATTACCTGGCTACAATGGCATTTTGGTACAGCCAGTTTAGCCATTGCTTACTGCAGCATGACAGTTATTACTCGGCATCTTTAATAAAGCAAGCATGATAAGTACTATTAACTTGCTAGACTGACGTTTTGATTTGTGTAGCGGCCTGTATATTTCTTACTGTAGCATAACCTTTTATTAACTGAACATATATGATGAAACAAGAATGATAATTTTTCTTATGCGTCTAGACTGGTTTACATTGGAACCAGTTTGGACATCTTTTATTATTGTGACATGTCACTTTTAATGACCAAATCAATGGGAGGATTTATTTTCTTACATAGGAATACTTTGTGCCTAGTGCCAGTAATGATACTATAAAAAACATCTCAAAGCGAACATGAGTATGTTCCTATGTGGGAATACTAGAATATGTTGGTGCAGTCAGCATGGAAATGTATGGGCACAGCCAGCATAAAAATGTTTTTTATACAGGCATATATTGAAGGGACCGGCATGACAATACAATGAGAAATGTGCTTGTGCACTTTTTGTCACTTGCATCTATTGTACTTTTTTTCATGAGTTACCCTACAAAACCGATCGCAAACTGTCTGCCGTTTTACCCAAATTTTCACTGAAAGTGTGCTGTGTAATGCACCATTTTAACCCATTATTATAAACATTTTCTCATGGGGATCCTCCTGACCCCCACAAACCCCTTTTCATTAGTTCGGACCGGCTCGCTAGACTGTCATAAAACCCAGACAAGCCAAGGGGAAGCGGAAGCATGGGGTGGCTGCAGGCTTTGTGGGGGCTATTTTATCCAGCAGATGTCACCTCTGCCCTTCTTGCAGGTGTATCAGGTGTGGCAGGCTGGCATTTGCTGGCAGGAGGACCGCAAGGAGCAGAACCAGACAAAAAACACGTTTCCCAGCAGGCCTGGCCCCAGGAACTACAGTCCCGGCAGCCAGGATTGAACAGACAGGCCCACAGGACCTGCAAACGGGCTGGGCAATGCCCAGGCCAACGCCCAAAGCAACACGTGTGCGCGAATGAACATAGGCGCATGCGCAGACGCCGAACGCTTTTTCGCGCTTGACTTTTCCTTCGAGCAGACGCATATTGGAAGAACTCCTGAGCAGAAGCCCATTGCGGGGCCATTCCTCGCCCGAAGCTGAATCTTCAGTCCCTGCAAGCCTAAGAGATAAGTGCCTTACATATTTACCTCAGAACGGAGAATGCTGCTAATATCCGCCTGGGTGCTGAATCACGCGGGAAGGGCTCCGGCTAACATCGTAGCAGCGGAGGCGCATGGGGGACAATGTGATTATGGACACTGTTTGGAATAATAATACTAACAGCATGCAGCGTTTCGCCCGCACAGTCAATGTGCATATTGATCCTAATAGAAACGATTGTACTCTGAGGAACGTAAAGGGTGCACACTAACTGTTTCCCATTTTGTTAGGCGCACGCAGCCCACGAACCGGAGCAATCACAGGGCTCCTGACTGCAAGACACCCCACAGGATGAGCAAGTGGGAAGCCAGAGCTTAAGTGCTTTTCTATTCTTACGCATTTGATGTTTGATGCATGTTTTGCTCCTAGCATCGTAGCGCTTGTTTTGTTACCTCATGCTCATGCTTAGGCACTAAGGGTGCACCATTTGCTTGTGTATTCAGTGAGGTGTAGTAGGAGTACTACACTGCTAATGTTCTGGAGGGGCTCACAACCACCAATTAAAGGGGGCATAACTCAGTGAAGGTTTAAACTGAGTGCAACGCCTCACAGGTGTGGATGTATGAAGTGTGACTGAATCCATGTGTGAGCACGCAGAGTTGCTGGAGTTGACTCGAGTAGCATACCAGCACTGTACCAGCAGCAGAACAAGCTCACAGAACAAGAGCCAAGGAGCATGCTTTCCCTCTAAATCCCTTACCTATCCACTACCTCTCCTTAACCCTCAACCCGGTCTTCCTACTACCCCCCAACCTATCCAATCTGTGGACCCTAACCCTCTTTCCCTGTGGGGGTCGCGGTGGCCTACATTTGCTCAATCTAGCCGCCAAGACCGCCAGGGGGAGGTAGGAGTTCATGCTGCTTCTGCGCTGGATCGGACTTCGCCTTGACAGTAGCGTGAAACCACGTATCTCTTAGCGGCCAGGTAGCACGAATTTCAGTCGCTATGGCAGAAATAGCCCACGTCTTATACAAACTAAAAGCCGAGTTGGCTGCCACCAGGCAGGACTATGCAACACTGGCCACTCGGGTACAGGTACTCACAGCCCAGGGGAGCCCATTTCCTGATGGGCTGCCCCCCCATAGCCCAGTCCAAGTCCAGGTAACCACTGAACCGCCCATGCCCCTAGCTGCCCCAGAGAGGTATGGGGGGATCCACAGAAATACTCCATCTTTGTTATGCAGTGTCAGCTGCATTTCCTAAACAAGCCTACCATCTTTCAATTGGACCAATCCAGCACAGACTTCGTCATCTCTTATCTCATGGGAGACGCAGCAGCTTGGGCCACACTCCTAGTGCAGAAGGAAAACGCAGTGTTATACGATTGTCAGGGCTTTCAAGAGGAATTTGGGAATATATTCAACCCGGAGAGCAGCCTCTCTGATAAGAGAACGGGAGCTGCTCGCATTGCGACAGGGCAGCAAAGACTTGATCACGTATGTGACTGCTTTCAAACGTTTGGTAGTGGAGGCGGAGTGGCTTCATGAGAAAATAATGGCCCTTTTTTATCAGGGGCTCAGAAAGGAGCTAAAAGACCTTATCGCACAAATAGATCCTCAGCCAAACACCCGTACAGGGATAATTGATCTGGCCTTTCGCTTGGAACATCGCCAAGGCAAAAGGAGGCAAGACAGGAAAAGGTGGGAAAGCAGACAGAATCTGGCAAGGTTAGACTATCAAAGGACCACGCCAGGCACCAGTAAGAGTGAGAAGGCTCTAGACACAGAACCCATGCAGATTGGGACGATCCAAGGGCCAATCTCCGAGGAGGAAAGGGACAAGCAGAGACAGGAGAAGGTATGTATCTACTTTGGCAAGTGGGGGCACTTCGTAAAGGAGTGCGGACACAAACCCAAGGGAACTCCGTCGCAGGGAAACACCAGTGCTCGCCAGTGAGTGGGGTGGAATCTGACGAGCCAAAGCCATCATGATGCCTCCACGCGTATGTTAGCCAACGTGACCCACATTCACAAGACCCATATTACCGTCACAGGTATCCTGCAAACACGCCAAAGTGATCACCCTGTCACCCTCATGGTAGACTCTGGAGCCACTGGGAATTTCGTGGATGGTGCCTATGCTCAAAAGCTGTGTTTGCTTGTGAACCCCAAGGGAAGTCAGGAGGCGGTATGTTCCGTGCATGGGTTTCCATTTAAATCTGGTCCGGTAACGCAACATATGGGGGAGATGGTGTTGAACATTCAGGGACATAAGGAACTAATTCGATTTTATGTCATAGCGGCCCCTCAGTTCGGGTTAATTCTCGCCATCCCTTGGCTCACCTTACACAATCCTGCTAACGATTGGGTTTGTGGCCTATTTCGCTTTTCCTCAGGGTACTGTAGCAGTCACTGCATCAAGGGAGACGGGCGCATAGTGCAGGTTCTGGGTTTTACACAGACCACCGAAGCAGATAATTAGTTTAGTTTAGTTTATTAATTTATATTGCGCGCCAGACCCGAGGGTATGAGGGCACAGGAGCAGTAAGGTTATTCTCAGCTTTTTAACAATGCTGTACAGAAGTTTACAGCATATGCATATGTTAATACAGTTGTGATAGATACAGTGATATACAGTTTACAAAATATACATAATTACATAGAAGCATAAAATGTAGAGGCAGGTCAGTTATTGGTCGTTGTTCTTTAACCACTGAATGTAGTTGCGTCTAAAGCAGGAGTATGTTTGGGGAGTCCTTAGAGCGAGTGGGAGCTCAAGTGTTGGGCTGCTTTCACCTGGAAGCTGTTCCCGCCCATTTTGGATCTGTTGAACCTGGGAACTGTAAGTAAATTAGCATTAGATGTTCTGGTGGGCCTGTTAGGGGAGTATCTTTTTATTCTGTCAGCTAAGTAGTGGGGAGCTGCATTATTGAGGCATTTGTGTGTTAAGGAAGCTACTTTGAGCAGATTTTGTCGGTGGTGGTGAGCCAGTTATGAGATCTCCTGATGTTGGAGATGTGAACTCTCTTGGGAATGCTAAGTGCTGCTCTAAGGGCATTATTTTGCAAGGTCTGGATTTTGTTAGTAATCTGTTTGTTGGCTCCAACATAAAGGGCGAGTTTGGATAAAATAAGGGCTCTGGCTAGGGTAATGCAGTTCTGAGTGGATAGGAAAGGTTTGGCTGCTCTTACAAGTGTACATGTGTAGGCAGTGGAAGAGGCCATAGAGCTAACCTGCTTATGGAAGGAAAGGGTGGAGACTAGGTAGATTCCTAGGGTTTTCACTACTTTTGCTACCTTGATGGGGTTGCCGTCTATAGTGAAGCTCGAGTAGTTGTGGTCCCGTTAGTTTAGATTGGGGGTGGATCCGAGGATGATGAGCTCAGTCTTGTCATCATTCAGGCATAGACTGTGGGAGGCCATCCATGCCTGGATGATGAGGTACACCCTGTTCACCAAGGCCAAATCCGTGTTGTAATCGCCCGTCAGTGGGATGAGGATCCGGGTGTCATCAGCGTAATTAGTGTAGGTGATACCCAGACCATCAAGATCATCAAACAGGAGCTTTGTGAACACGTTGTACAGGGTAGGGGAGACACATGATCCCTGCGGGACTCCACATGTGATGGGTATGGGATCAGCAGACGCTGAGGTGGAGAAGACACGCATGGATCTGTTACTCAGGAATGACTCAATCCAGCCGATGGCTTGTTGGGAGAAGTGGGCAGCCGAGTTTAGGTGGTCACAAAGAATTTTGCAGAGAGGTCTAGAAGAAGCAGTAAAGCCGTTTTCCGATTGTCTCTCAGAGTGTCAATTTGGGCCTTAAGGTCAATGAGAGCTGTCTCTGTCCCATGTTGGGGTCTAAAGCCTGATTGCCGGATTCCTAGGAGGTGGTTTTGCTCAAGGTATTTTTTGTATTTGTTGATAGGCTGTCTTGTCTAATATTTTGAGCAGGAAGGGGACGGTGGTAATGGGTCTGTAATTAGTGGGTATCGTCGGGTTTTTGGGTTTTTTGAGTAAGGGAAGGACTCAAGATTCTTTAAGGTTATTGGGGATGGTACCTGAAGAGAAGGAGGCGTTAATAAGTTTGGTGATGAACGGTGAGAGGTCTCTAGCTGCGTCTTTGATGAGTTGGGGGACAAAGGTCGCCTTGACAGTTTGATGGTTTGAGGCTGAGAATGATTTTTTACACTTCTAACGTGGAGAATTTGGAAAAGCTGAAGCAGGAGAGTGGGTTAGGTATCGTGTTCTGGGGCATGGGATGGGGTGTTGGGTGTGTGGGGGTGTTAGTGGAGTTGATAGACTTAGTTAGGGATTCTTTCCTGTTAGAGATTTTGATTTGAAGGCCTGCTACTTTATTGGACAGGGCATTTTGGACACTAGTGCACCATTGTTTATCTTTCACACATGTGTCTGGGACTAGGATGTGTGTTTCCAGCTCTTTGATAATGGTAAACAGTTCCATAGTGCTGGATTTGGCTTGTGATATTCTCTGATTGTATGATTCCTATTTAGCAGTAATGATTTCCTTTTTGTAAGTAGAGACTATTTTGTTGAGGGTCTGCTTGTTGATGTCTGTTGGAGATTGTCTCCAAGCTTGTTCTTTTATGCGTTTTTCAGATCTGAGGGCTTTTAAGTGAGTAGAGAACCATGTGTTCAAGTGTTTTTTTGGCTTACACTTTCTCAGTTTTAGGGGTGCGATAGAGTCTAGTGCTGAGCGCATGCTTTTGTTGTAGCTTTCTATGAGATAGTGGGGGTTGGAGGTAGCTGTGAGTTGGTTCAAGGTTGGGAGGATAAGAGGTAAGACGGAGGGTTTGCCCCTGGAATATGGAGATTACTGTGACGTATTCAGCAAGTCAGCATCTGAAACACTGCCTCCACACCGTCCATTTGACTGCAGGATACATTTAGAACCAGGAGCTACATTGCCATGGAGTAGGATTTATGCACTAATGGAGGCAGCAGAGAATCAACATTTTAAGGAATACATAGACGCCAACCTGCAGAACGGCTACATCCGGCACTCCACCTCGCCAGTCTCATCAGTGTTAATTTTTGTTCCGAAGAAAACAGAAGACCTCAGAACCTGTATTGGCTACCGTGCGTTGAACCAGATCACTATAAAAAAACGTTACCCTCTCCCTCTCATACCAGTTCTGCTAGACCAAGTCTGTGGAGCTACCATCTACCCAAATTGGATCTGCGAGGAGCATACCATCTGAAGCGGGTGCGTGAAGGAGACAAATGGAAGACTGCCTTCAGGACAAAGTTTGGACTGTAAGAATACCAAGTCATGCCATTCAGTCTCTGCAATGCACCCGCCGCCTTCCAGCACTTCCTGGATGAGGTCCTTTGAGGATATCTGGATGTCTTCATCGTGGTCTACATCGATGACATTCTGATCAACTCCCACAGCAGAGGGGAACACGTACAGCATGTAAGAGTCATCCTGCAGCAATTGCGTGAGCTTCACCTTTACGCCAAGCTGGAGAAGTGTACGTTTCATTGTACTACAGTAGAGTTCCTCGAGTTTGTTCTATCGCCTGATGGGGTCAAGATGGACACTCATAAAGTGCAAGCTATCCTGGACTGGCCAGCCCAGTGAAATGTCAAAGAAGTGCAATCAGTGTTAAGTTTCGCAAACTTCTACCTGAGGTTCACCCAGGGCTTCACACAGAAGAGTCTGGCCATCAGGTGACTTCTCAAGAAAGGGACACCTTTTGTGTGGGACGCAGAGGCGGACCGCAGCTTCAAAGATTTGAAGGAGGCGTTTACCTCAGCACCAGTCCTTCTACACCCAGATCCAACATAGCCGTTTATGGTAGAAGCTGACACCTCTAGTTACACACTGGGCGCAATCTTATCACAGCGTGACCAGTTGGGCCACTTACATCCGGTGGCATACTATTCAAGGAAGCTGAATCCCGCAGAACAGAACTACACTATAGCAGACCGGGAGCTGCTCGCCATCAAAGCTGCCTTCGCTGAATGGAGACTATGGTGGTCATTACAAGATTGGAGGTAGCCATGGTGCTATTAGTGCCATGGCTACTCCCTTAGCGCATACCGGGTCCGGGTTCCCTGAATGAGGAATTACCGGGCCATTCCAACCTTGGAGGACCCAGTATTTCCCCATTCAGGGAACCTATCCCCATTCCCATTTGAGCCCCTATGGGGCTCAATGGGAATGGGGACCAGGCTAACAACCAGCCCGTTAATAACGTGTCTTTGGATTTTGTCCTTGAATTACCCCCAGACCAGGGATACACCACGATACTAGTGGTTATAGACTCCCTCTATAAATTAGCTCATTTTGTTCCCAGTAGAGGCTTGCCGATGGCTTGTGAATTCGTGGACCTGTTTCTGCAACACATAGTTCGCCTGCACGGTGTACCACAGCACATCATCTCAGACCGAGGGTCCCAGTTCACATCCAAATTTTGGCGTCTGTTCTGCAAAAAGATTTGCATCGAGCTACAAATGTCCAGCAGTTATCATCCCAAGACAGATAGACCAACTGAACGGCTGAACCAGACACTTGAGCAGTATCTACGCTGGTTCACTCACATTACCGAAGGAGCTTGGTTGGAAACCCTGTGGCTAGCAGAACTAGCATACAACAACTCCAAACACGCTTCTACTGGCTACTCCCCTTTTAGCACGGCTTATGGGTACAATCTGCCCATGCAACCTTCAGGCGCCCACATCCCAGATGCGTAGCCCTCAGTGCGGGCAAGAGTCAAACTGTTAAAACAAACCTGGAAGAAGGCACATCAGAACCTAGTCATCGCCAAAGACACTAGTAAGAAGTATGTCGATAAGAAACGTCGAGCCAGTCTGGACTACAAAGTGGGGGATAAAGCCTGGCTGTCAATACGTCACTGCAGCTGCCTGGATCCCAAAAACTGAAACCCTGTTTCCTCGGCCCATTCCACATTACACAAGTCATAAATCCTGTGGCCATGTGGCTACAATTGCCCCCACATATGAAAATACATCTGGTATTTCATGTAGCACTCCTGAAACCAGCCGCACCACATACACGCATGGAAAGACCGCCACCCATCCTCATGAAGGAGTATCCCGAGTATGAGGTACAAGCCATTCTCAACTCACGAGTGAGGGGAGGCCAGTTGTATTACTTCATTGACTGGGTGGGGTTTGGCGCCGAAGATCAGTCATGGCAACCCACCACCAATGTACATGCTCCTTGGCTCTTGCGCCTGTTCCATCACAACCATCCCACTAAACCAGGCCCTTCTGCTGGGAGGGGATGTACTGTCATAAAATCCAAACAAGCCAAGGGGAAGCGCAAGCATGGGGTGCCTGCAGGCTTTGTGGAGGCTATTTCATCCAGCAGATGCCACCTCTGCCCTTCTTGCAGGTGTATCAGGTGTGGCAGGCTGGCATTTGCTGGCAGGAGGACTGCAAAAATCAAAACCAGACCAAAAACACGTTTCCCAGCAGGCCTGGCCCCAGGAACTACAGCCCCGGCAGCCCAGAGTGAACAGACAGGCAGGCACACAGAGCTTGCAAACGGGCTGGACAATGCCCAGGCCAATGCCCAAGGCAACGCGTGTGCGTGAAAGAACATACACGCATGTGCAGAGGCCGAACGCTTGATCGCGCTCGACTTTTCCTCCGATCGGACGCATATTGGAAGAACTCCTGAGCAGAAGCCCATTGCGGGGCCCGTCCTCGTCCAAAACTGAACCTTCAGGCTCTGCAAGCCTAAGAGATAAGTGCCTTACATATTTACCTCAGAACGGAGCAGGCTGCTAATATCCGCCTGAGTGCTTGACTCACACAGGAGGGGCTCCGGCTACCATCGTAGCAGCCGAGGCGCATGGGGGAGAACGTGATTACGGACACTGTTTGGAATGTTAATACTAACCACATGCAGCATTTTGCCCGCCAAGTCAACGTGCATATTGATCTTAATAGAAACGATTGTACAGTGAGGAACGTAAAGGGTGGACACTAACTGTTTCCCCTTTTGTTAGGCGCACGCAGCCCATGAACTGGAGCAATCACAGGGCTCCTGACTGCAAGACGCCCCATGGGATGAGCAAGTGGGAAGCCAGAGCTAAGTGCTTTTCTCGTTTTACGCATTTGATGTTTGATGCATATGTTTAGCACATAGCATCGGAGCACTCATTTTGTTACCTCATGCTCATGCTTAGGCACCAGGGGTGCATCATTTGCTTGTGTATTCAGTAAGGTGTAGTAGGAGTACTAGACTGCTAATATTCTGGGGGGCACACCACCACCAATTAAAGGGGGCATAACTCAGTGAAGGTTTAAACTGAGTGCAATGCCTCACAGGTGTGGATGTATGAATTAAGTGTGAATGAATGCATGTGTGAGCACGCCCAGTTGCTGGAGTTGACTCGAGTAGCATACGAGCACTGTACCAGCAGCAGAACAAGCATCCCTGGACAAATGCCAAGGAGCATGCTTTCATCTCTAAACCGCCTACCTATCCACTACCTCTCCCTAGCCCTCTACCCGGTCATCCTACAACCCCCCCAACCTATCCAATCCCTGGACCCTAACTCTCGCATCAGCCTGCGTTTACTCAATCCAGGCGCCAAGACCGCCAGGGGAGGTAGGAGTTTGTGCTGCTTCTGCGCTGGATCTGACTTCGCCTTGAAATATGCTTGGTTGCAATCGCATACTTGTGGCAAATATCCACACCCTCCAATAAAACAACTCACCAGCCACCATTGGTGGCTGGTATATTTGGGGCATAAAACAGTGTCCTTTGTTGACGGACACTCCCGTCCCCTGTACACCTATGTTAGTGTCAAAAAGGCAGTCAGAATTATGATAGTAATTCTATATCTGCAGTAGTAGTAACTCTTGTTAGTAACTCTTGTTAAGTACATTCTTCAGCCATAGTGTTTATAACATTTCAACAACATTTTTAAAGATAACAAAAAATGTTAATCACAATAACACTTGAATTTCATCATTTATTACATAAAAATAGCTCAATGCGTTTCGATAGAATCCCTTCTTCAGGAGCTCTTTAATCTTTCTTTTTTGAGTTTTCAGAAATATCTAAAAGATATATAAGAATATATTCTAATAGTGTTCAAATAGTCACACTTTCATATTCTGTACATAGTATATTTTGTTTTAGGATCTAATCGTTTGTCACCTGGCTAGACTGTGACGTGTGCCAACTTCAGGTAAATATTCGCAAATTCGCGATCTGTGGTTCCTCACTGTCCACTCCCTATGCTAAAATTATTATAATATCTGATAAAAATCATTTAAACAAATTACCATGAGATTCACTATATTTATCTAAATATTTCAACATCAGCCTGCTTATCTATACTCTGGTTTCTACACTAGTGGTATTTTCAAGAGTTTATTCGAGGAGAATTCATCAGTTCCATCTTAGGCAACCCCTATTGACAAGGGTATGTATCATTGTATTTTTCAACAAACCATCAATTACTGACAGAGGAAATAAAATGTTTTATTCAATGTGGGCTATGTAGCCGACTTACGTGTGTGGGTGTCTCTCAAGTAGTACTACATGGAAGTAAAATTATCAATGCCCTCCAATCATCCCAATAGTTAGCAGATAATGGATCTAATTCGAAAAATTAGTAGGTTAGATGGTATATTTGGGAACCAGGTACTGCCCCTTCTTTCTACGGTAGGTGTAAAACGAAAGCTTGGATTAAAAAAATTTTTACTTCTTTCAGTTGGGGTAGAGCATGCCCCTGCAGCAGCATAATCATTATAGACATTGCGCACACGTGGTGGTCCACGGCAGCCCAGGGTGTGGCGTGCCTTGTGATTTGCTAAGGAGCTTGGGGCGGCCTTAGCATAGCTCGCAGAGGGCCCCAAATGATGGGCTACGCTACTTATTGGGCTCTGCTCACCTTGAACACATTCAAGTGTGATGTGCATGGTTGAGAGGGGCCGCAAACTCAACCATGACCTTGCTCTTGTGCAACACTGTTTACAAAAATAAGCACTCGACACAGAGTCTCAGAAGTGAGAGAGCCATAGAGTGACCCACCCCTCCACACTCAAACTCCTTCTTGGAAAAGCTTAATTCACGGGACGGTCCTAAAAGGGTCATTTTATTTTTTGTTTCTTTTTTATGTAAATCACATGCTTTTATTAAACTTAATCAATAGCATTGTTGGAATCCTCGTCTTAGTGTTGAAGGCAGGTAGATGTAATTGAAGACATCATCATCAAATCATCTGTTTTTTTCTGTTCCCTTTTCCCAGGTTAGATTGTATGGCACCTACTTCTGCCAGTTTCCATTTGAGAGCTTCAACTTCTAGATGTGTGCCTCCACATTCATTACATACAGTACATTTCCCCATAATCTGACCATTCTTGTACACAACTAATGTAGATAAAAATATATTGTGGTAGTTTTGAATGCAGCTGTTTACATTGGCCTTTAGGAACTTGGTTTCTGGAAACTTTCTAGCCAGTAGGCCAAGGTGATTGTTTAGTACTGAACACAATGGTGTGCAGGATCTGTACAGATGAATGACAACTCAAATACCTTCTCTGGAATTTGGCACTTCTTTCACATACTGGTCACCCGGAATTTCTATAATCTCCCCAAACACTTGCTTTTTCTGTAGAGATTTCTATTCGTGTAAGCGTTGTTGCCTGTATATTGCAATAGCTTTTTCATCCTCTTCATCAAACTCATCCTCAGCATATTTAACTCTTGAAGAGTCATTCTTTCATTAGCTTTCAATGCTGCTTCTTTCTGCATCTGTAAAACCATTTCTTCAGTCTCCTCTTTTATCCCTTCTTTTGGATGAATAATTCTGAATTCTCTCAATATATCGTTTCACTCTGTATCTCCATTAGGATCCTGCATGTCCCACTCTGCGCAAAGACTGGCGCTCCAAACAAGAGCTGTCCAGATTTCGTTTTGTAGTCCTGTATCCCACGTTGTGTTTTTTATTGGGCTGATGATTTTCCTGCTGCAGCCTTTGACGGTACGTGACTTCCCTGAATGGGTTATTGAATAGCACACCTCGCACATAGAGCTCTGAAAATTGTAGAAGCATTGAGCCCCACTCTTGAGGGAAGTGCAGCCCCTTCCACCTCACAGATCACCCCTTACCCCATTAAAAAAAGATTGGAGAAGAGTGATGTATCAAAGCCTAGGACATTAAGGTGTTATGTTCGGCTCTGGTTTGTGGGGGACAACATGTGGTTGCTTGTCACATAACTTAAAGATACATGCACACAGAGACAGATGGCCTCAGCTTACACCCAGACAAAAGGTTTCTTCTATAATAGTAATTGCTGACTCATAGATACATTAATACCAGGGACTTTTGTTTAATGATTTAATTTTCAGCCATTGCTCGTGCTGCATTTTGCTCCTGGATAAACAGACACCCCACCCCTCCCCAGGTCAGTGCTTTTTGTCTTCTTTAACACACCAATGCCACAGACAAAGAGTCCTTCTTTGTCCGTTGATCTATAGATGTTTTATACACTAGCTGTAGCCTGCGTTAGAGTTTTCGGTTACCCTTTTCCAAGTATTGCATTATGTATGCTTTTCATATAGGCCCCACGACAAATCTGGAAAATGAAATCCCCCAAATGTGTGATTGTGGACAAATCATGCCTCCCTCTGTTCTTATATCTGGCTGAAATGAGAGCACCTGGAACCACAGGCGTTAGACACATCTGAATGTCGTGTGCCATCCCTTCCTGTGATGTCACTAGGGGGCAGAGTCAAATGACATCAAATTACGTCCCTGGTATGCAGCCAGCACAGGGTGTGCCGAAATGTGGGTGCATATCTGGTCATCCACTCAATCAGTCTTAAAGACGTGCTTGGACATGTATGTGATTGGTACTGTACATTCGCTAGCACCAATAATGGGGTTGATGGACACCCAGCATAAATACGACAACACCAGGACAGTCAATAGCCAGCAGTGACCACCACAAGGACAGGGAGAGGGAAAGGTTCACTACCAAGGAGTGCACAATTAAAAAAAATACCTTGCTGCCCTTTTTGACAGGCAAGTTCATCAGTTCAATGATTTCCATCACTTTATTACAGCAAGAAAGTATATCCGCTTTATATTGTCAGCATGTTTCCCACGCCAACAATAGAATCAGGTGCAAATGATAACGCAAATTATGTGTTTACAAAAGCAGTTAATCATGTGTTGGTATGTTAAGCTATTTTATGTTCTGTTGATTGGTATTTGTAAATTGCACATCTTCGCAGATAGTACTTTGATCCCCCACAACGAACCAGTGGGGGTGAAGCTGCAACCCCAAATATGTTGAAACTGTGGAGAGCCATGAGTGATGGCAACAGTAAGTGGTGAGCTGCCACCCTGGAATGGCACAGGCATGCTAGAAAATATTTTGGTTCTGGTGCTTATGTTATTTTTTCAACAAAATATGTACTATACACCACCATCCTCCGAAGCAAACGTTCTTTCTTTGGTTGCTTTTCAGTGCGTTGAGGTGATCACTGTGATTCCCCCCTCTCCCCTGAACATCTGGCCTGGGACCCTTCTCATGTGGCCAAGGAAATGCAGACGCTTCTTGATCCTGACCCTGGGGATGGTGTTCTGTAGGAGGATCACATGGGGCAAGGGAATCACTAACTTCCCTATCTTCGGGAGAATTTTCAATATGTGCTAATTTCCCTTACATTTTGAGACCCCCAGCAAATTTGCTGGATTTCTAGGATTTGATGTTTTCACCTGGAAAGAGTGCAAGCCTTTTTTTCCCACTCTTTCATGTATTTTGATGTGTATTTTACTTTTGTGTTCTTTGGTTATGGTGTTTTAAACAAACTCCATGGCATCATCTTTTTCTGTTTGTCACACAGCACCTTCAGTGCAGTGGCACAGGGGTGTCTTTCAGACTCCCCAAGGTTTAAATACCTTCTCTGGGACTGACTACTGTCCCCCATAGCATGTAAAGTTAAATTGACTTTACTAGCCTCTTTAAATTTACTGACCCAGCACACACTATCTTACTATAGAGTGCTGGAGGGGTTGCCTAGCTTCCCCTGAGTCAAAACACTCATGTAACTGTAAATTGTTACCCTTTCCTACTTTAACTGACTGGTGGTAGTGGTTTAAAACAAACTACCATGATTTTTCCCGACCGTTAACAACGGTAGCTAAAAATCGGGTCAGCCATGTTTTTCAATATGGGGCGCTCAAGACCTATCTGTAAAAACAGACGCTGGTCATCTTTTTTCACCATTTCTTTTAGGAAAGGTCCTTCTTTGTTTGTCTCTACATGCCAAACCAGGTTTGGTCCCTTTGTTTGTTGGCCTTTGGCAGGCTTCAGTGCTGAAGCCCTTCTCTGGTGCCAGGGTGGCTGGGGTGGACAGGATGTGAGGGAGGTGCCCGAAACTCCCTATCCTTAGTCTCCAAGGAGACCTGAATGTACTCTGGCGTGATTGGCCGGCTGACTGTCCGGCAAGGACAGCCACCCTGCTGTGTGAGTGACAGCCAGGCTGGAATGAATGGGGGAAAACTGTTTAGAAGTAGGTCTCTGGGACTTGGAAAGCAGAGTCGACCACTGGAACAAAAGAACCGAAGAGTAGAGGAAGGAAGAGGACTGCTGCAACTCCTGGATGACCGGTGAAGCCCTGCTGTAGGTCCGAATTGCCTGAAACTCTGACGAAAGAGAAGCCCTTCAAGGTTAACTTCATCCCTTGAGTTTGGTGGGAACAATCAACTCGCAAGCCACCTGGACACTGTCCCCATCTGGTCGAATTTTCATCAGAGTGGTGTTGAAAACCGGATAGCAAGAGGGAACGAAACCAGCTTGTGGACTTTAAGGCACTCACACCTTAAATCGATGTCTTGCTACAGCTTTTGACCTCTTCCTTGGGCAGTGCAGGAACCTCCCAACCTCCTCCTTCTTGTCCCCATGACTGAGGTTCAGGGACACCGAGATCTGCTCGAACTGCCAGGAACAACTGCCTCAGCTACAGCTTTCTTCATTGACAAGGTACTGTGCAAAACCGGTCCGAAAACCTTTTTCGGCCATCGAGAAAGTGCGTGAAACTTTCCTCAACTACGAAGGCGTGTCCTTCCCTTAACATTCGTCAAACTTTTCGCTTAGCCAAATCCTTTAAAAATCTGTGGCAAAGACTTGACCGTTATATACCAGAACTGTGCTATCCTATACAAAAGACTCTGAACCATTGACTTTGGCACAGGCCTATTGAGAAGAATTGGTTATATTTAAATGAAACCCTTTGCCCTGCCTATGAATGTATTTGGGCTGTCTACACTTATAACTTTGTCTTTCACCTCCGTTATTAAGTATCTGAAATGCCATTTTGCTCCCACTTCATTTTGGAGCTAAACTTGTTCATTTACTTACTGGTTGGATTTTTGTGGTATATTAGTGTATGATATTGAGCTGCTTATGCTAGAGTAATGCTTTCTAACTGACTGAGTAAATAAATGTATATTCTTTTACCAAGAAACCTTGAATCAGTGTTTGTTTGAATCACTATCTTGGTTGGCCCTTTGTGGAACTTGTTCTACTGCTCACTTTAACTCTTGAGATAAGTCTGGCTGCTCAGCCATCACTACCAGTTTACTGTGTAGTACAGGCTTGTACCAAAGGTGAAATTGTGCATACACTTGTAGTCCTAATTGCATGCAGTGTTGCCAAAGGGTACTGCAGGTGATTCTGCCTAACTGCCTAACACTGGTGTACATCGGTGAGGATAAAGTATACTTGTTACACTTAGAGTGCTACTTTTACCTTTGCTCAAATAATCCTCCCAAGGCAAAGCAACACTAGTAAAGAAATTGTTTTATCATGACTGATATGGAAAGCTACAGACAGGAGACCCTGGTGACTTTAACTGTTGATCAATTGAGAGATATGTGTAAAGCTAGGAATCTCACCGTAAAAGGCAAACAGGTTGAATTGATAGAAAAGTTGTTAGAATACCAAAGTCTGAGAAGTGGGTCTGACGCCCCCACACCTGCCAGCAAATGTGGAAAATGTTGATGAGGATGATAATATGTCAGAGCCCAGCTCTAATATTGTGGATGAGTTAGATTAGGCAGAAGAGTCTCAGGATGTAGGCCCTGTCTTACCTCTACCTGCTGGGAGGCCTCAACCTTTGACCACAGGGACCCCAACATGTCCAAACCTATGTCCTGAATTTGTCTCACTTGAAAATATGAGACTGAAGTTAGAATTTAAAAGAATCAATGCTCAAACTGAAACAAAGCATCAAGAGCTTAGACTCAGAGAAATGGAATTGAATCATGCACTTGAAATGAAAAAGTTGTCTCTTGAAACTGGTTCTCTCCCAGAGTCCTGTAGGTCTTCCAGTCCTAAGAGGCCTTGCATGCCCAAAGATGCAGTAAGTATGTATGAGGTTAAGCTTGATATTTTGGATTGGTTGGCTGCTTTTGAATATAACCATGGGATTCAATACATTACAGGGAATCAGTTGATTCCTTGGGTTTTTTCTAGGTTACCCCCTGTTGCAACTGATGTGGTAATGGAGTTGGGGAATATAGACAGAAAGGAGTAATGAAACTGTGAAGCTAGCTTTGATAGCTAGATTTGGGAAGACCCCCAGTATCTTAAGAGGTTTAGAACCCTCAAAAAGCATGATGGTACACCTTGGGCTACCTGGGTGACTGAATGTTTGAAACACTTAGATGGATGGGGTAAGGTTTCCAGGGTAAACACTTATGAAGGTTTGAGAAATCTGTTTATGTTGGAATCTATTTATGATGCCTGCTCTCCTGAGCTGAGACAGCACTTGGCTGACTCTAAGGAAATTGATCCAAAGAAGTTAGCAAGGGCTGCTGACTTGTTGGTAGCCAACAGGGCCACTCACAAGGATTCTGGGATATCTCAGAAGAAGGATGTGGGGAAGCAGCAAAAGAAAGATACCAAAGATAATTCAAATACTTCCAATCCAAATGAGGGCCACAAACATAACAAGGGTAAGCTACAAGGGAAACCAAATCAGGCTAGTGTACCTTCTGGGGACAAACCAGAAGGAGGTCAGAACAAACCCCCATTCATAAACACCTTTGGTAAATGTTATGCTTGTGGGTCAAATGACCATGTGAAAGGGGATCTCAAATGTAAGGGTAAACCTTCAGGGGTCCACACTGTCTCCTTAGCCTTCTCCCCGGTGCACAAAGTACCAATGGCAAGTGGAAACTTTCACTTATTGGCTGAGGAACCCATGAAAGTTGCAGCCTGTGTTTCTTTAGTGTCCCCCGGTCTGTGGAAACAACAGAACTTAGATGTGTATAATTCTATTCCAGACAATACTAAAGAGTATTACAAAGACAGTGTTCTTGTGAATGCTCAGGAGACCCCTGCCATTAGAGACACTGGGGCCAACATAACTGTAGTTGATGAATCATTTTTCAAGGAAGAGGATGTTGCTGAGGCACCCACATTCCTAACTAAGCTTGCTGGAGGCTCTGTCCAAATGCTTCTACAGTTCCCAGCTCCCATCCAGTGTAATGATATGACTGTCAAGATACCTGTAAGTGTGCAGAGTGAAGGACCTGGGAGAGTCCTGTTGGGGAATGACTTAAAAACTCTTGGAGTTGTACCAAGGACCCCCAGGCCTCCCAGCAAAAGGAAACAGGAGCAGACTAGGAAGGCCAGAGAGAGTACCTTAAGGGGCTCTCCAGAGGGGATTATAGAGGAAACTATAACTCCTAGTCCACAGGACTTACTGACTGCAATTTCTAAGAAGAAGGAGGAAAAGGTGCAACCTAAAACCTACCGGAAGAAGCCAGCCAGCACTCCTGTGCTACCAATAAGGACATCCCAGAAAGGACTGTCCAAAGTCACACCTGTGACTCCTCCACCAGCTGAGGCTGAGTGTGTGGAACAACCTTGTGTGGTTGAATCAGCGGCTGAGGAATCAGAGCTGGAAGAGGACCTTGTTCCTGTTGGTGAGCTGGATCCTGCAGACCATCCTGAGCTGCAGTCTTTACTGGCAGAAGGTGGACCCTGTTGGGCAGACTTCAGCAGAGGTCGAAGAGAGTGTCCTACTCTTGAAGGTCTTTGCCAACAAGCAGCTTCCCATTTGGATGGGCAAGAGCCAGGGAAGCATAGGTTGTACTGGGAAGATGGCCTCTTCTACAGTGAACCGACTGAGTCTATCCCAGGGGACTACAGAAGCCTTGAAGTGCCTCTTGAAAGCAGACTGCAGTTCCTACAGTTAGCCCATAAAATAACTTTGGCTGGTCACTTAAGTTTTAAGAAAACCAAGGAAAGGCACTCTCTATATTTCTACAGGCCTAAATTGGGTCTGATGTAGGTAAGTTATGTAGGAGCTGTCAGACTTGCCAAACCTCTGGCAAAAGTGGAGCTAAGAATGTGGCACCCTTGGTGCCTCTCCCAGTGGTGGGAGTTCCTTTTGAGAGTGTAAGAATTGACATTGTTGGTCCCTTAGACCCTCCCACATCTTCAGGAAACAGGTTTATCCTGGTTGTAGTAGACCATGCTACTGGGTATCCTGAAGCAATACCTATGAGAACTGTTGCCGTTCATGCTGTTGCTAAGGCCCTACTTGGCCAGGGCAGGTTTTCCTAAGGAAGTCATCTCTGAAAGGGGATCCCATTTTATGTCCCACTACATGCAGATATATAATGATTAACAAAGAGATAGAAAACCAAACACAAATTAACAATTGTCGGTATCAAACAGGGAACACAAATACCTCTCTAAATGATGTACCGGTACTTTTATCTTGAAAAAATAGATAAAGTACAAACAAATTATCAAAAAATATATAATTTGTTGCAAAAAAAGACCCTAAAATAGCACACCAGTTGATTGTATTAGATACAATTATATTACTCGATTGTCATAAAAAATCACAACTCAGACAAATACATAGACACAAATATAGCAGCATATCACAACAGCCCTGAATCCATTGTCTTTGAGAGACAGGTACTGAAAGAGATACTAAAATTGGAGGCTAAGGAAGAATCCCACAACTCCAACTTTAGTAAAACTCAACACACATTTATTACAAAATTGGCCAAGGACAAAAATGTAATCATCAGACAGGCAGATAAGGGTGGAGCAATTGTGCTGCTCAACCTTGCAGACTATGTTAGTGAGTGTGAAAGATTACTGTCGGATGGCAATAGCTATACTCGCTTACAGTGTGATCCCACGACTGAATTAATCCAAATAATCAAAGAGAAAGTTTTGAGAGCATTTGACTCTGAAATGATATCTAAACAAGAATGTGATTTTCTAATCCGGGAAACTGGTAGAGTGCCTGTATTCTACTTACAAAGTTCATAAACAACTTATTAATCCCCCCGGCAGACCCATCGTATTAGGGGTTAGTTCCATCCTAGAGCCACTCTCGAAGTTTACAGACTTCTACCTTAGACCATTTGTGCTTAAAATGGCCAGCTACCTCAGAGATACCACGGATGCCATAAACAAAATAGAAAATCCACCTTTCGAACCAGGGAAAACTCTGCTCATTTGTATAGACATCCAGTCTCTATATACAATGATTCCACAGCGAGCCAATTTAGAAGTGATTGAGGAAATACTACTGAACAGGGAGGATGGCCACCCTGTAAGCAATGGATTTATTTTGTGGTGCACTGAATTTGCCCTCACAAAGAACTTCTTCCAATTTCAAGGCACCTTTTACCAACAAACAGACGGCACCGCCATGGGTACAGCCATGTCACCAAATCTTGCCAATTTATGTGTGGAATTTTTCAGAATAAGTGTGATCTATTCCACAAATAATCCATACTAACAGTTTCTGAGAAAATGGCTAAGGTACATAGATGATGTCCTTTTAGTCTGGGACGGGTCTGTGGATCAAGCAAATGATTTTGTTAATTGGCTTAACCTACAAAAGAGGTTTTTGAAATTCACCCGGGCAATAGAGGAACAACAAATTGACTTCTTGGACATCACTATATTTCATCACTTGGGTGTCCTCAAAGTTAAACCTTTTAGCAAGAAGACTGACAAAAATGCGTTGCTACATTACAACAGTCATCATGCCAATCATCCTAAATCCAATTTGCCTTTCGGGCAGTTCTTGAGGCTAAAACGTAACAGCAGCCTCAAAGAGGATTTGGTGTCTAGTGCCAATATCCTGTCTCAGAAACTGTTGGCTAAAGGGTATCTGGCTAAATGGGTTAAAACCTCTTCAAAAAGGGCCTATAACAACAACAGAGATGATCTACTTGAGAAAGCTAACAAAGAACGAAGAGAAATAGGGACTGTATTTGTAAATACCTTCCCTAATTTGTCTTACAAAATTAAGACCATTATCAGCAAGACATGGAAAAAAGTTTATAACAATAAAGACATACTACCCCCGTTGGTAGCATACAGAAAAAGTCAGAACCTGCGAAATATACTTATTAGAAATGATGTCACTTTAAAACCAATTGCACCTGTGAAACAAACCACACTGTGAGGCCTACCTTCTGTTATTGGTTACTTCCCTTGTGGTCAATGTGTCATGTGTGACTTTACAAAAACTACTAAGTCATTACAAATCAGTCCTGATGTGCTATGGAACATGAGTAGCATGACCAATTGCAACACACAAAATGTGGTCTACATGATCACTTGTCCCTGTGGACTCCGCTACATTGGTAAAACCAATAGAAAATGTCGGCTCCGACTGACTGAACATCGCAGTTGCATTAAAAACAAGGTGCTAACGGCCCCGAGGGTGAAACATTTTGTATACAAAAAGCATGATTACACCAACTTAAGCTGGGTAATTTTAGAGAGTTGAAGCTAACAACCAAAATGAGATTAACCAGAAGTTGTTAAATTTCAAACAGAAACTGATTTTTAAACTACAAAGTCATATTGCAGGGCTCAATGAGAATGTTGATTGGCACCAAGTCCACATTTGAGACAGTGCTGCTATCTACTCTATCAAACAATATGGATTATACATTGTTTTACACATCTGTACAACTTTGTTGTAAGAACCTGTTTGCCGCATATATTGAATTCCAAATATGGCATGATGCAAGAACAGAAGAAAATATGTATTTTCTGAAATAATAAGCATTATGCTCATTATTGCATTGAAAAGTCAAATGAACATTTTTTTTGTATTTTCAATCAGGTTGTATGGTGGCAATTCAATATGTTGACATATTACATCCTAAATATACTACGACGCAGTATGTGGAAAAGAGATGAAAAGAATTAATATGCACATGTATAACATTGTCTTTCATAGGGAATTGATTGTATGTGTGTACCAAAAAATATTGGTTATTTGATCCAGCCTTGCGCCACGAAAATCTTTTTGCAATTTGAGAGAAAAACCTATTTGTGTAACATCTTTGTTTAATACTCCTGCAATTGTAATTTCAACAATATTGTGCCTCATAGGGCGTTTTTCCACTTGCAATTGTAATTTCAACAATACTGTGCATCATAGGGCGTTTTTCTATTTCTGATTAGCAACACCGCACTTTGGTGCCCACCGCCATTTTTACTTCCAATATGGCTACGCGAGGTCATGACCTCCTTGACTTGTCCCAGTCCTCTTTCTACACCGCTGCATTTTCAGACAGCACGCAAGTTGTATTATTTAGTTGTGCCGGCTATCGAAGAGAGTGCGTTTGTCCACGGCAACCGGCAGAGTCCCATCCGAGAAGTAAGTGCTTTTTGAAGTATCTCGCGGGTTGTGACTGCACAGTGTGGCATTTGTGGACATATTGAGTTTACTGTTTTAAGTCCGCTCAAACGCGGTTTGTTTGACCCAAGGTGCACTGATGCTTAACAGCTTATCTCTCCAGTTGATGTTAACAGAATACTTGGGGGCATATGTATTTACCATGACACCTACGTGAGGATGGAATGTGTGTACCCTGTGTTTAGTGTATTTTTGATGAGTTTTCCAACTACTTAATGGGGCATGTTGTTTTCCAGATAGTCCTCAACTGGCGCATTCACTGACAGTGCTTGTTTTCTGGCTTACGGTGGTCTACAGACTCTTTTTGTCTTGGCGTCGAGGTCGATGCTTATGATACTAATGTTGCATCTATAGACACACGTTTGAGAGCCGATTAGTACCAGTCTTCAAGACTTTTCAGGTATTTGGACTTTGGTCTGAAACATGATTTTAACATGTTTTTAGACATATTCTTCTGTTTTGGTCTTCTGGTGGTGGACTCTATTTCTCTACAAACCCCTGGTGACTTACGCACCTATTATATGGAATTGACCTCTATAGTAGTGGTCTGGCGAACTTATTAATTGATGTATCACGTGACAAGAAGTGGCAAGTAATGGCTCTTCTTCATAATTACCTCTTTGTAATTACTTTTCTCTTCAAGGGTGACTCTTGAGACTCTTGAAGTATCTGTCATGGTGACAGGCTTTTATCTCCTCTCATGTTTTGGGCTTAGGTCTGATTGCAGCGGTGGAGGTTGTAATTTGTATTCAGGATGGTACCACTGGGAACCGAAGGCCCATTGCCTCTTTCTGTTTTACAGCTTATTTACTACATCTGTTGGTGGATGCTTCTTGGACCCCTACCGCACAAATGTTGAAGGAATTTTAAAATGAAAAGAAGTGTTTTCCACTGAAGAAAGTTCAGCCACATAAAGGCATAAAGAACTGAAACATGCTACATGTCGGGAATATATATGTTTTATGTGACACATTTGTTTTGTGATGTTGTGATATGCTGCTATATTTGTGTCTATGTATTTGTCCGAGTTGTGATTTTTTATGAAAATCGAGTAATATAATTGTATCTAATACAATCAACTGTTGTACTAGCTTAGGGTCCTTTTTTGCAATAAACTATATATTTTTGGATAATCTGTTTGTACTTTATCTATTTCTTCAAGATAAAAGTACCGGTACATCATTTAGAGAGGTGTTTGCGATCCCAGTTTGATACCGACAATTGTTCATTTGTGTTTGGTTTTCTATCTCTTTGTTAATCATTATATATCTAAATATCCCCTGATGGTAGAGATAGGGAAAAATGGGGGTTATCTTTTGAAACCTATTTAAATCACCACCCACTACATGCAGGCCATGTGGAAATACTGTGGAGTAACTTACAAGTTCTCAACTGCCTACCATCCTCAGACAAATGGATTGGTGGAGAGGTTTAACCATACAATGAAGAGCATGATAGGTGCTTTAGAGGAACCCATTAGAAGAAAGTGGGACCTTCTACTGCCATGCCTTCTCTTTGCTTATAGAGAAGTCCCTCAGGAGGGAGCTGGTTTTAGTCCCTTTGAACTTCTTTATGGCCATCCAGTTAGAGGCCCCTTGGCCCTAATTAAGGAGGGGTTGGAGAGTGCTCCTTCCCCCAAGCCAGTGAGAGTCACTGACTATGTGATATGTCTCCGGAGGAGAATGTCACACATGATGGCAGAAGCATCAGATAACTTAAAAGCGGGTCAGGCTCTGGTCAAACATTGGGATGACCAGAAGGCCAACATGGTTGAGTTTACTCAAGACCAGCAAGTTTTAGTAATGTTTCCTACAAGGCAGAGGGCCTTACAGGACAAATGGATAGGACCCTTCAAGGTTGTGGGTAAACCTGGAGAGGTCAACTATCTGGTGGACTTAGGCAATCCTAAGGCGGCTCCCAGAGTCTTTCACACCAACCGTTTAAAAGCGTATGTCTCAAGACCAGAAGTGGGAGCTTTGCTTCTAGCTTCAGCACAAGAGGAGGAGGAGAGTGAACCTCTACCTCACCTACTCAGAGGCCAGCCTTTAGATGAGAAAATAGAAGGAGTCAATCTCTCTTCTAATTTGACATCTGAACAACAGGAGGAGTGTAAGTTTCTGTTAAACCAGTTTGCCTCCCTGTTTTCATTATCACCAGGCTTGACCCCTTGGGTCCAGCATGATATTCAAACTGGTGGCTGTTTACCTGTTAGAAACAGAGGTTACATGATGTCAGATCATGTCAGATCCCACATAAAGGAGGAGGTCAACAAGATGCTTGATCTTGGGGTAATAGAGCCCTCTACCAGTCCATGGTCTAGTCCAGTTGTTCTAGTACCAAAGGCAGGATCCAAGGAGTTGAGATTATATGTGGCCTATAGAGCTCTTAATGCAGTCACAAAGACTGATGTCCACCCTTTACCAAGTATAGATGAACTGGTGGATAAACTTGGTTCAGTCAAGTACTTTAGTACATTTGACCTCACTTCAGGCTAGTGGCAAATAGCACTGACAGACCATGGCAAGGAGAAAACTGCATTCTCAACCCCAGCAGGCCTCTACCAGTTTAAGGTAATGCCTTCTGGACTAAAAAATGCACCTGCTACATTCCAAAGGATGGTTAGTCAAGTTCTGAATGGGATGGAGGACTTCTGCATGGCATAATTGGATGACATAGCAGTGTTCAGCCCTACTTGGAAAGAACATGTTGACCACTTAGGCTATGTTTTGCAGGCTCTTGAGCAGGCCCATCTGAACATAAAGGCTAGCAAATGTCAAATTGGTCAGAGTAAAGTGGTCTACCTTGAACATGAGGTAGGAGCAGGTGAAATCAGGCCATTGCCTAGCAAAGTGCAAGCTGTACAAAACTGGACCACCCCTACTACTCAGACCCAGGTGAGAGCCTTCCTAGGCCTCACTGTGTATTATAGGAACTTTATAGGGAACTATGGGACCATAGATTCTCCCTTGAATGTGATCTCCTCTCTCAAATTACCAAAAAAGGTCAGGTGGAAAGAGCCCTTGGTCAAGCTTCAGTCCTAAGAGCTCCTGACTATAACCAAATCTTCATTGTACAGACAGATGCTTCCAATACAGGTATAGGTGCAATCCTTAGTCAACTGGATGAGAAAGGTAAGGAGCACCCCATTTGCTTCTTCAGCAGGAAGCTGGAGGAACCAGAAACAAGGTGGGCAAACATAGATCATGAGTGCTTTGCAATTGTGTGGTCACTGAAGAAGTTTAGGCCATACTTGTATGGATCTACTTTTGTGATTCAGACTGACCACCAACACTTGAGATGGTTGATGCAAATGAAAGGGGAAAACCCAAAACTACTTAGATGGTCAATCAGCCTGCAAGGGTTTGATTTGACCATTGAACACAGGTCAGTGTGCCACCACCAAAATGCTGATGGTCTCTCCAGGATGTCTGACCAACTGGAGTAAGGACATGTATCCAGGAGTCAATTAAATCCTTCCTTGCCTTAGTCTGGGTGGGCGGGGGGGGCGAGTGTTAGGGATAATTCTCAATATGTGCTAATTTCCCTTACCTTTTGAGACCCCGAGCAACTTTGCTGGATTTCTAGGATTTGATTTTTTTCACCTGGAAACAGTGTGAGCCTTTTCCCCACTGTTTCATGTATTTTGATGTGTGTTTTACTTTTGTGTTCTTTGGCTATGGTGTTTTAAACAAACTCCATGGCATCATCTTTTTCTGTGTGTCACACAACACCTTCAGTGCAGTGGCACAGGGGTGTCTTTCAGACTCCCCAAGGTTTAAAAACCTTCTCTGGGACTGACTACTGTCCCCCAGAGCATGTAAAGTTAAATTGACTTTAATAGTCTCTTTTAATTTACTGACCGCGCACACACTATCTTCCTATAGAGTGCTGGAGGGATTGCCTAGCTTCCCCTGAGTGAAAACACTCATGTAACAGTAAAATGTTACCCTTTCCTACTTTAAATGGCTGGTGGTAGTGGTTTAGATCAAACTACCATGATTTTTCCCAACCGCTAACAACGGTAGCTAAAAATCGGGGCAACCATGTTTTTCAATATGGCTCCCAAGACCTATCTGTAAAAACAGACTCTGGTCATCTTTTTTCGTAATTTCATTTAGGAAAGGTCTTTCTTTTGTTTGTCACTGCACGCCAAAACCAGGTTTCGTCCCTTTGTTCGTTGGCCTTTGGCGGGCTTCAGTGCTGAAGCCCCCACCTGGAGCCAGGGTGTCTGGGGTGGACGGAATGTGAGGGAAGTGCCCAAAACTCCCTGTGCTTAGTCTCCTAGGAGACCTGAATGCACTCTGGCGTGATTGGCCGGCTGACTGTCCGGCAACGACAGCCACCCTGCTGTGTGAGTGTCAGCCAGGCTGGAATGAATGGGGGTAAACTGTTTAAAAGCAGGTCGCTGGGACTTGGAAAGCAGAGTCGACCACTGGAACGAAAGAACCGAAGAGGAGAGGAAGGAAGAGGACTGCTGCAACTCCTGGATGACCGGTGAAGCCCTGCTGCAGGTTCGAATTGCCTGAAACTCCGACGACAGAGAAGCCCTTCAAGGTTAACTTCTTCCCTTGAGTTTGGTGGGAACAAAACCCGCAAGCCACCTGGACACCGTTCCCATCTGGTCGAATTTTCATCAGAGTGCTGTTGAAAACCGGATGGCCAGAGGGAAGGAAACCAGCTTGTGGACTTTAAGGCACTTACACCTTAAACCAACGTCTTGCTACAGCTTTTGGCCTCTTCCCAGGGCAATGCAGGAACCTCCCGACGTCCTCCTTCTTGTCCCCACAACTGAGGCTCAGGAACAGCGAGATCTGCTCGAACTGCCAGGAACAACTGCCTCACCTACAGCTTTCTTCATTGACAAGGTACTGTGCAAACGCAGTCCGGAAAACTTTTCGGCCATCGAGAAAGTGCGTGAAACTTTCCACAACTATGAAGGCCTGTCCTTCCCTTAATATTCGATAAACTTTTCACCTAGCCAAATCCTTTGAAAATCTGTGGCAAAGACTTAACCGTTATATACCAGAACTGTGCTATCCAATACAAACGACTCTGAACCATTGACTTGGCCCAGGCCTATTGAGAAGAATTTCTGGTTGTATTTAACTGAAACCCTTTGCCCTGCCTATGAATGTATTTGGGCTGTCTATTCTTATAACCGTGTCTTTTCCCTCCATTATGAAGTATCCAAAGTGCCATTTTGCTCCCACTTCATTTTGGAGCTAAACCTGTTCATTTACACGTGTTCATTTACTTATTGGTTGGATTTTTGTGGTGTATTAGTGTGTAATATTGAGCTGCTTATGCTAGAGTAATGTTTTCTAACTGACTGAGTAAATAAATGTATATTCTTTTACCAAGAAACCTTGAATCAGTGTTTATTTGAATCACTGTATTGGTTGGTCCTTTGTGGAACTTGTTCTACTGCTCACTTTAACTCTTGAGATAAGTCTGGCTGCTCAGCCATCGGTACCACTTTAATGTGTAGTACAGTCTTGTAATTGCGCTTACACTTGTAGCCCTAATTGCCTGTAGTGTTCCCAAAGGGTACTGCAGGTGATTCTGCATAACACCCTAGAGACCCTAAAATCGTAATGGCCTACTGTGGAATTGAGAAGGAAAGCCAGAGGTGGGCACCACTGATAAATTCTGTATATTTTAATTTTTCTTGTCCGGAAACAATCCTTGGTTTTATTTATCAAATTGTACTAGGAGCTATCAGACTCAGACGATCCTATGACACAAGGATCAATACAAACAATACAACAGCTATAACCAAGTGAGACACCTAGTAATGTCTGATGCTCTCAAATTGCTCAGCACATGAGCTTTTAATTCATTATCCTTCTATCTCAATTTTTCTTCTTTTTTATTCCACTCATAGAGTAATCTTTCACTTATTCTGAGAACCTGTTATGTCTTCCATTAATCACAGAATCCTTTGTAAAAAGTTCAAGGAAGTATTTTATTCCAGAATTGTCCAGCCAGAATTGGCTATTATTTAATGCAGAAAAAGACTCCTTGGTCTACAAATCACAATAAGCCAATGCATTTTGGTGCTTAACACCATCTTCAGAGCTATACATGTTTAGTATTTACATTATGTACATAAATCAATTGATAAATTTAATATTGGGTACACACCGTTGTGAGTCAAGCGAGGTTTCATTTTCAAGAGCAGAGCACAAAACAAAAAACAAAAGGTAAACAAAATCACCATGAGTATCCAAGTTGTTGTTACATTCAACTATATTGCATTTTTGGCCAATACATACATGAGAACTATTTCGATCATACCTTTGCTATGGAGTCTTGCAACTTCAATTCTACCACTTCCTTCCTACGCTCACCACGTAGCGAGTGTGGTCACCTGTAATGTGTTAGCCTATTAGTATATTTTCTATTTGTATATATGGCGTAAAGAACTGTCACTGTTGTTACTTACCTAGGCCGGCATAAATCATTAACTGCGCTCGCCGAGGAAAACCCTGTGGACGCACGGCTCTCATCAGCATTTATAAGTTGCTATGGAGACCTGGACGGGCATCGCACATCAGTAGCAAAGTACTGACGTGCCCAGGCCTCTCGTCCCACCCTCCCATGGCAACGGGAGGGCGGGAAGCGGCCTTTATGTTGTTTACTCTGTTACTATAGCAAAGTAAGGCTTGCTGTAAGCGTAAATTGGGTGTACAGGGTCATAGCTACTGCAATATTGTTTGGATTTTTCCAAAAACTCAATCTAATCCGGAAATATGAATGCAATACACAAATTTTACTGCTCGATTACTTCCGCTCGATTTATGCATTCCGCTTACTGTAGCCATGAAACTCATCCAGCGCTCAGCTAATTTTCTGCCATTTGTGTTTGTTAATAGGTATCATGGCATAGTTCTACAGTTTCTAAATCCGATATAATTGAATTTCATGCTTGTTCAACAGATATTTACGCAATAGCGACCACTTATGGTTACTCATACGCTCATCCTAAACCTCAGACCACAATAGTCATCACATGGAATTCAACAGGTGAAATTACACATATATATATATGTACATTCATGTTTGTATTACATCTCCATTCATGCTGAAGACCTCCCGGCAGGTGCGTCTTTACAGTATTCAACCCATATGTCGAGCGACACATTTCCATTCTTTCTGGAGTTCAATTTACTTCCATTGTTCATGTTGCAAACCGATAATGTGCTAATTCGCTATTTTGAGGAAAACACATTTGCTCAAGGGTTTCTGTGGACACATATATGTGTTGCTAGCAATATGTTTTATATATTCACTCTGTAATATCTGTAGACGCATATACACATTGCTTGCAAGACTCAACCAACAAATCAGCAAACACATTAGCCATGATATTAGCCTCCATATTTCATGGGCTTTAGAGAAAGCAGACAAAGTTAATTTCTTCATTGAGACCTCTCGGTGTCAATGTTCCAAATCTATCGATCCAGAAAGATTGTCTTAGGTACAATCTTTTCTGTATGTTCTCGTTGGGATCCCATTTTGAAACCACTTCCCAAACCTTGAACCGGATTTGTGCCAGGATATGTTTTTTCTCCAGCCAGTGTCTTGCCACAGCTGAATAAATATTGTGCTTCCTGATGAACAACCTGTGTACGTTCCAACCCACTTTCGCTGTTCTTTTCGACTGCCCCAAATAATTTAAGCCGTGTGGCCATTTGATCGCGTAAATTATGCTTTGAGTATCACATGTAGCATAGTTACGTAGTTTGATTCACTCTCCAGTGTGTGGATGATTGATTGTGTCTCCTTTAAGTACATACCCACAATTGCTGCAATGTAGACATGGGAAGGTCCCGGTGCATTCCGTGTTTCTTCTTTCTGTTGTGTATCTTGTTTTGACCAATCTGTCTCTGAAGTTTCTGCTTTTCTGGTAAGTAAAGGTGGGGAAGGCTCTAAACAGATGTTCTACTTGTTGATCACATACAACCGTTCTCCAATTTTTCTTTATTATGTTCTTTATTCTGTTGCTCTGTTTAGAGTATTTCAAAACAAAAACCAAGGGCGGGTCAATATTAGGTTTTTCTTTCACCCTAAGTAAGTCTTCCCTCTTCTGTGTTTCAATATGTGTATCTGCCATCTCTACTTCTTCTGCAGTGTATCCCTGATTGATAAACTTGTTGCCCATCTCTGTCAATTCTTGTCTGTAATCTTCTGGATCGCTGACAATACTTTTAACATGCACCATATGACTGTATGGTAAGTTTCTAATCAGGCTCGGCTGGTGAAAACTGAGCCTGTGGAGAAGATTATTTCTGTCTGTGGCCTTCCGGTAAATGTTGGTCTTATATCCTGTATCTGTTGCTGTAATGTTCACATCCAAAAAATGTATTGTCTTGTTGGAATATTCATATGTAAACTGTATCCTTAGATCCACTGTTTTTAAGTATAGAAAGAATTCTTGCAACCTGTCCTCTGTGTCTGTCCATATGCCAAAGATATTGTCTATATAGCGGATCCATATTCCTATGTGATGTTGCCATATAGGGTGTTTCAGAACATTGTCAATCTCAAACTTGTGCATGAACATGTTTGCGTAAACTGGTGCTATTGTGGCACCCATCGAGGTGCCTTCCACCTGTAGGTAAAACTGTTATTTGTACCGGAAGTAAGAGTTCTCTCTTATGAACTGTAGGAGTGCCAAGATTAATTATTTTTGTGCTGGAATGTCTCCTTCTTTCAACAGTAGCCACTCTACAGCTTCTCTTCCCAAGTCATGGAGTATTGAGGTATACAGGCTTCTGACATCTACTATGAACAATATATGGTTAGCATTGTATCGGATTCCACTAAGATATTGTAAGAAGTGTGTGGTCTCCTTGATATATGTACATGTCTTTTGAACCAGTGGTTGTTGGAAATAATCAATATATTTTCCTAATGGTTGTAGTATACTGTTAATCCCAGCCACAATAGGTCTGTCTGGTGGCTTATTGGGGTCCTTATGCACTTTTGGTAATGTGTAGAAGTGTGGTATACGTGGATGATTATTAGTAAGGAACCTGCATGTATGTTGGTTTATCCAACTCAGTTCTTCAGCTTTTGCTAATAGTTCATCTAGGTTCTTTTTAATTAAGGCAGTTGGGTCCATGTCCAATTTTGCATATGTGTTGGTTTCCGCTCAATTGCCTCTTGCACTCAACATCATAGTCCATTGTGTCCAGTATCACCAGCGCACCCCCTTTATCTGCCGACCTGATGGTTACACTTCCATCACTGTATACATTCTTGATTAGTTTGAGTTCATGTGGTTTCATGTTTTTGGGCCTCATTACGACTCAGGCGGTAAGGGGTTAACAGCGCCGTAAAAGGTTGCAGCGCCGTTAACACCTTACCGCCTAATTACGAGGTCCCTTTGTGGGTCCCTACCTTAATGGCTGGTCTTGACCAGCATTAAGGATTGGACCTGCAAAGGGACCTTGGAGGTAATTACGGTACCGCAACTTGCGGTACCGTAATTACTGCCTTCCCCATTCCCATTGAGCCCTATGGGGGCAAAAATGGCAATGGGGAAGGGCCAATGGTGAATGGGGAATTACCACCCCGCCAACCTTGGAATGGGGCGGTAATTCCGCCATCCACCATGGCACAATTGTTAAAATACCGTTGTCAACCATGGTGCTAAAAGCGCCATGGTTAACGCCTGGGTCGTAATAACCCCCTTTGTGTCCAACGTGTTTAAAACAGACTATTTCAAGATCTTTAATTGTTTGTTTATGAAAAATGTCCACTGAAGGGATACTGATTGGCGGTATGAAGTTGCTTTTGCCTCTGATCTCTTTCAGACACGTGCCTTCTGGTTGTGTTACTGTGGTCTCTTCCAGTTCGTCAAAGAAGACCTTGAGCTTCATTTTTCTTACAAGTTTATATAGTTCTATTTATATAGTTCTATTTTTGTGTCGAAAAGTGTGCTATTGTAAGTAGGCACAAAGCTCAGTCCTTTTTGTAAGGTTTATTTCTCCTTATCTGAAAGTACCCTTGATGATAAATTAATCACTAAGTTCTTCTCTGCTGTTGCCTCCTCCTGGTCTTTCTTGTCTCCATCCTTGTTCTTCTCGTCCGCTGTCTAAAAAAAAGGCCTACCTGTGCTGTGTGTATTTCTTGGCACTCTTGAATTGTCCGGTTGATTGGTGTTACAAGGATTAGCAGAATCTGTGCTAGTCTCTTATTCTGAGCTTGAGATATGGTTTCTGTTGTTCTGTCTCAGTCTTCCTACTGGTGGGCCATATTTCTCCATCCAGGTGTATACCTCTTCATTTAATGAAGACACATACGTGTCCCTTCTGAAAGTTCTTATTTTCTTGGCTTCCAAGTCTGTTTTGTAACTGGCTAGTTTGGTGTTTATGTCTTCTAATATGTGATCCACCTCTTCCTTGCTTAGTGTAGCTGTCAGTTCTTTTTCAATTTCCTGTATCTCGACATTCAGGGACTTAAGGTTATTTGCTAATTCTTGTATTGTCAGTAGGATGAGGTCGAGGGAACACTTATTGAGGATGGCCTCCCACTTCCTCACAAATTCTTTGCTCTCTTTGCAGAGTGTTGGACGTAACTGTATTCGTAGACCTCTTGGTATTCTCTGATTTTTGTGCTATCTGCCTAGAGTTATTACATGCAGTTTGCGGTTGATTTCTTTTCGTATTAGATACTCAAGTTGCTTTATTCTATTAGACGGATCTTGTTTAGCCATCTTGTCCACATTGAATGTAGACTCATTAATGAGACCAAGTATTGTGTCTGCTTCTTCTGCAGAGAATCCTAAGGTCTCCACTTTTTTCCTGTAAGTGCTTCTATGTCAGCGAAGGACATCTCCACTCTTTGTGTTGAGCTCTGATGCTAAATGATGCTTTCAAATTGCTCAGCACATGAGCTTTTAATTCATCATCCTTCTATCTCAATTTTTCTTCTTTGTTATTTCACACATAGATTATTTTTTCACTTATTCTGAGAACCTGTTATGCCTTCCATTAATCATAGAATCATTTGAAAAAAGTTCAAGGAAGTATTTTATTCAAGAATTGTCCAGCCAAAATTGGCTATTATTTAAAGCAGAAAAAGACTCCACAAATCACAATATGCCAATGTATTTCGGTGCTTAACACCAACTTCAGGGTTATACATGTTTATGTTTTGTTTTGTACTCTGTTCTTGAAAATGAAACCTCGCTTGACACAAAACGGTATGTACCTCATATTAAATGTATCAATGAATTTTTGTACGCAATGTAAATACTAAACATGTATAGCCCTGAATATTGTTCTGAATACCGAATTGACTTAAAGAAGTTGAAGTGGCTTGATAAGGGCTTTCTTAACGGACAAAACAAGAAACGTTATAATTATTACAATAAAAGCCAACGATATTGCCAAAGCCAATAGAGGGCAATATTAAGACCAGTTAACAATAACCACCATTGCCGAAAGAGGGCAAAAGTAGAGCCATTCAACAATAACCAGCATTTCCAAAGCCAGAGAGGGCAATACTAGAACAAGTTAACAAAAACCATAATTGCCAAAGCCAACAAGGGGCCACATTGAAGCAAATCAATTATAACCCTTGTTTCCAGAGTGAGGAAGAGGCAATAGTTGGATAAGACCCCAACAACCCTTGTCTAAGCCAAATAAGAACAACTGTGATAGAGAGACAATTGGCCTCATTCCGACTCAGGCATTAAGGGGTTTACGGCGCTGTAAACGGCGCCAACCCTTAACCCCTCATTACAAGGTTCCCTTTGCGTGATGGCTGTTTAACGGCTGCTTTTTGCAGCCGTTAAAAGCCATGCCGCAAAGGGACCTTGGCGATAATTACGGCACCTTAATTTACGGTGCCGTAATTATCGCCTTTCCCCATTCCCATTATGCCCTATGGGGCAAAAATGGGAATGGGGAAGGGGCCATTGGTGAATGGGGAATTACCGCCCCACTCACCTTGGAATGGGGCGGTAATTCCGCCATCCACCATGGCGGAATTGCAACCTTAGCGGCATGGACCATGGTGCTAATAGCACCATGGTCCTCCGCCAAGGTTGTAATGAGGGCCAATGTCAGTATTTGGTTGATGTAAAAGTGGGAAAACAAGAGTGGCAGTAGAGGAGTCCTCCTGACAGAAAGTATTCAGGAGGAGAGAAGCCTTACCTGCATTGCATGTGGCAATCAAAAGAGTAGAACAAACAGCACTAATGTGTATCATGTTTTCCCAGAAGAAAAATTAAAGTTTGATGTTGTTGAAAGTTACAGACTTAACCAAATTGTTAGAAGTGAACCTCAACACATAAGTACCTGTAGTAGTGTTACGAACTTGTTGTCCTGGCAGGCGTGTTTACCAGGATAGGGACTTTTTAGTGGTTGTCCTGGGAGGTTAGTGGAATAGGAAGAAGTCACTGAAGTACTGTATTCTAGTTAAAGGTTAAGAAGAAGAAGAAGTTTCAAAACCACAAAAGTATTTTGTGAATTGTTGTGGGATCATCCTGACAAAACATTGTTTTTGACATTTATGAATGTGGAAATATTTTGTTTCCTAAGACTTTTGAAGTTTTGTTGAACTCTTTGCTACTAGTGTAGAGATTGTCGTCTTGTTGAACTGTTGGCCAAAGTCCAAAAGAAAGACCTCTGGAGCAAGAAGAACTTTATAATCAGAACATGGTTACAAAACTGAACTTTTCTAATGTTGAACTGTTGATTGAAAATCCTGCTTTTAATCTGGGGAAGAGGATCCAACCCAGGTTACAAGAATACCACACAGTTATTAGTTTTATGTTGAATATATATGTTATTTCTGTTATATCTGAACTGCCATATGTAAGAGAGACAATTGTGCATACTGATGCAAGCAAGACAGGACTGGGAACAGTATTGGCTCAGTCCGATGGAACACAGGACAGTACAGTGGCTTTTGCCTCTAGAACACTCAGAGGGATAGAAACATGGTACTCTGTGATTGAACGTAAAGCCATAGCGTGTTGTTGGGCAATCCACAAATGTAATATTAATATTATTCTTATTAAGATCTTTCTTTTAGCACAGACCTCGTTTTGGGAAGCAACAGGGTGCTTTACAATATTAGGGTGAAGAACAAGGTTATAGACCAGATGAACAAAGGACTGGGGATCTAACAACAGGGGGGGCAATTGTCAGCAATTGGTCTACAAGTAAGCAGGTGAGGAAAAAATGGCGATCAGATCACTCAGTCTCAAGTATTGTAGGGAGTGGATTGTGTATGGACTCAGGTATGAGGGAGGAGCTTTTCATTTAAGAGGAGGGTCTTGAACTCCTTCCTGAACTGTAGAAATGAGGGGATGAATTGGATGTTGATGGGGCATAGACAAAGAAGTCCTGTTTTCAGTTGTTTTCCTTCCTGCACCAGAAGAGTTCAAGTCTGCATATGTTCTTACATCTGGTGTATCATAGGCCTCCAGAGATGATGAGTTTCTCAGTGAGGCCTGATAGCATGAGCCAACTCAAAGGTACTCATTTTACCACCCCCTCAAAAGATGAAATTCTTTGATGTATCATTTGGGATAGAAACATGTGAGTTGTCTACAAATGGTTCCAGAACGGGGCTGTGGCAATCACCCTTGTGAAATTGTTACATTCTGCTTGAGACCACACAACAATGACTCCCTTTCTGGTGGGTTTCCTCATCCCTTGCATTTTATCAGTCATGTTCTTCATAAATTTAGAGTACAACTCCACAAACGCCAGAAATGATCACACCTCCTTCTTCTTCCCTGTTGTTCTCATTTACGTAATGGCATGTGTCCCGCATCCCTCTTTATCAGTAGACCATTCTCTTTGAACTCATGGCCCAAGTGCGTCACTTCCTTCTGGTGAACTTCCCTGTGCCATGCCTTTATGAGTTTGATGTATGTATGTATACATGTGAGGGACAGATTCCTTTTGTTAGAGTGTTTCCTTTAGTTTATTTGATAGGCAGGGAAATCCTCTTTAGGGTAGAGATCTTTTTATTACATCTGCCCCATAACAGTATGCAAATAGCCAAATGCAAACCAGTCTTGGCCTTGTCACCTATCTGTTGAGTGAAAGGCTGCCCAAAGAAATGCAAGTTATGGTTCATTAAAATCGTTCTGGTCATTGCTTTGTAGCTTTGGTGGAAAGAGGAGTTTCTTTAAAACAAAACACAGTCTGTGTGTCGCCCACAATCCCTACTTGTGAAATCACTTCCTGTGATGCCACTCCATATGATGACACTTCCCATGACATCACCTGTGTTTACATTTATGCCATAAGGTTGGTCCTAATTTGTCACTTCTGGGTATAAATGCTACATACGAATATTTTTTTTAAAAAACTCCTGAAAGACTCTTAGTCATAATTCACAAATGAATTATACAACACGTGTTTGTGCAAACATCAAAAATGGTAACATTCACCAAGTATGTTTTTTTTCTCCCGAAAAGGGAGCGGTTTACAACTCAAGTATCTTTCTCACCAGTAAATGTAATATAAAATTGGACGGGCTTCAAGACAAGCTTAATTAAAACGGGACGTTGAGGAGCTGCTGTTTATTAATCATATTGCCGCGTGTGCTTCCTTTGAAGGCTTCAAAAGGACTTTGAACGCAAGCCGCACTCTCTGCTTCCTTCAATGGGTCCTTTTGTGAGCTGCATCTCAGGCGGGGAGGCTGTGTTCTCCTTGCCAAGCCTGAAACCTGTGGGCCCCGGGCTTTCACATGAGGAACAGGTGGCCGCTGCCTAGGACAGAGGAGGCGCGGCAATGGCAGAAGAACACATGGAAACGCGTAGTTAGACGCGAGGATCTATTTTTAGAGCTTCCGTTGGACGCAGTCAGCGTTGGTTTTCAACTGATATTGCAGCTGGATGTTTGCCAAACCATCGACGCGTGATCATGCGGTGCGTTGGACGGGTTGGGGCACGTGACCATCCTGTAGCACGTGGGTTCGAATGAAGAGCTCTTGCCAGTAGTTTAGGATCTTATCGATGCTTGTCTTAATTGCTTATTCAGTTCTCGAACCTAGCATAGGGCTGCAATCAGCTAGGGTGACCAGATTTACAAAGTAAAAAACCAGGTAGAGGGCAACTAACATAAAAATAGGACTAACTTTTGAACGTGGCTGTCAAGGCACTACAGTTCAGTAGTGGTTGGAGGACAAGGGGGTTCAATTTATTACAACTAAAACTATCCCAAGTTGTAAAATGCAGCATTTCTTCTGTGCAAGATTGTGCATTCCTGCCTGCCAGCTATGAAGACCTACTACAAAAAACTGGGACCACTGCAGTTTCCAATGGAAACATAATCTTGAGAAAGGGGGACAGAGCTCCAAATTCAGGGACAGTCCCATCAAAATCGGGACGTCTGGTCACCCTATAAAATCAGCTCAACACCCGTAGGTATGGTGGGGTAACGAGTACTATACAACTGGACCAACCGCTTAGTCAAAAGCTACAACACCAAGTGACGCATGATGTAAGGACTGGCCAAAGTTGACTATGAAAACTACGGATTTTGAAGACAGAACTGCATTGAAAGAATACATATGCAAACTGCTAATCTAGTAGCAAAACAAGCAGTTCTCCAGACCTGACGTTTCAATAAGCTATGTCTGCTTTGGCTGCAAAGCAGTGCTTTAAATGAAATAAAGAAGTGCAGCTACTCACCAATCCAGGTTTTAAGTGGGCTCGGCTCTGCCCTGTAAAGCCCACAAACTGTTCTCGCACTATGGCGCTCTGCTTCTCCACAAAACATTTCTATCCATCTTACTCTGTCTCTGCTTCCATTTTCGCAGTTCTCTAGTCATAATTTCTAGCCATGTCTCGCTCTTCCTTTCTCACTCTCTACTTGTATTACTTTCTATTTTCTTCTCCCCCCGCTCACCACTAGCTCCACTTCAGTCATGACCCTCTCTGTTTAAGTTCCATCAGTACCCATCTCTCAAAGACGTCCATCGATCACAGACTGAGTTGGCTCTGATTTTGGCTCCGGTATTGTGATGTACAAAAGTTGTCAGGCTTTGAGAGAAAGGATGGTCAGAAAGCCAACCATACAAAATGAATAATTGTGAGCTTTGGGTGAACAAGGGTGCTGAAAGAGAAGGGCCACCCATACAATCTCACAATCCCCATCGAAGCCTGTAGAGGGATACACGACTGCTGAATCAATGAAACCCAGTGCAGCCACGTGTTTAACTGAGCTTCAATCCTGCTCATCCTAATGAATTGCTGCACATTGTTTAGTGAGGGCAGCATACCATGCTGTGGCTTTGGTGGGAAGGTGGTTGTTGTGTTCCCTCTGCTAATAGCATGACGAGGGCTACTCACTCTAACACTTGTTTGTTAGCAGTCCTACCCATGCAATTTAAATTGTTTTTGCACCACCAAGTGCATGGACAATCAGTTCCCGTGAATTGTTTACACTTCGTATTGCAATCGTCAATGCCTCCTGCCATTTACCTACAAGGCATGAAGTATTTACATGGATTCCTATGGAAACCGCTAGATTTTACGCGTTTCTAAAAGCTGGAGGATTCCATAGGTATCTAATGGATATCCACCTTAAAATCAGATGCGAGCAGGTATACAGTATGCATTTGTTTTTGAAAGGTGGAGTGGATGGGGTAGTGGGAATGTAAATTCAGTTCTAGGACCCCACCTGATCCAGTCAAAAGCGTGAAAATACCCTAGGGAGAGCGAAATGAAGTCAAACACCATTCATAACCTTTTAAACATGGTTTTTACACTTCATTTACTGCTTTAGAAGATTGGAAAATGACTGCTAAAAACTGCCCCATTGGCAGGAAGGATTTGTTTCTCAGGACTTCCAATATTTGCAGATTAGCCACTTTGAGTGAATTCTTTCCCCAGGATCACACAATTTGATGAAGCAGTAATGATGGGATTTAAACCCATTGTGCATTTAGACACTTGCCTACATAGCTTCCAAGCTGTACAAAGTACACATATTTAGGCTTTTACTGTTAAGGACTAAAATCCTATAAAGCTCGCATGCAATGTGTGCAAATCATATAGTAGAAGAGTCTGACAATATATAAATCCAGGCAGAAACATGCTAAGACAAAAGAGTATTACTGTGGCTCCATTTTCCACGTTCTGGATTCAAGACTACCAGTCCAAGATGCAAAGTAATGGAAGCCTGAAAAATGAAAACATAAAGTTCATCACCACTAAATATTCTGCACTTAAAAACGCACAATAGAAGAAATTATGTGAAAAGGTAACCTGCTCAAAGTACTTGTTTGGCAGAGACTTCCAACTTGCTGTAATGCATGGTGTTCAAATGTGAATAGCCACATTAAAGTAAACCCATTCTTTTTTGCAAGTCAAAATAACACATATCGTGGACATAAACTAAGCCTTAAAAGAGGGTTTTATTTTGTGTTCATTTTCATTGTCTTGACGAAGGCACATTTTTGGTAGTTACCTGGATTGGTGTGTGGCCTTTGATTTTAAAAGGCCATGTCACAATTCTAATCAAACCTTTACACATTAGAGAAGGCATTACACAGAACAAAAATATGGATTCAAAAGTAATTGCCATTATTATTATTATTATTATTATTATTATTATTATTATTATTATTATTATTATTATTATTAGGCTGTTCTTAAAGGGCGCAACTATTCAAAGGCCTCGGTGCTCACAAGTAAGGGGACCTGAGATTAGGCAAAAAAGGGTAAACATCAAGAAGTCCAGAGTAAAAGATCCAGGGTGAAAAATCCAGGGTATAGCAAAGTAGATAGCGAATTAAATAGCAGTGTTTTAATAGCTTTTTTAAAGCCTGGTATATTTGGTTTATTTCTCAGGCGTTGAGGAATAGAGTTCCAAATACACGGGGCACGGAAATTAAAACTAGTGCCTCCAAAACTCTTGAATTTGTGTCTGGAGAGAAACAAGGTATCAAGAGCATTAGAGCGGAGAGATGGACAACAGGGACTTTCTTTAACTTTTTTCGAAAGATAGGCGGGGGCCATATTTGCCAGACATTTATAAGTCAATGTCAGAATTTTGTAATCGATTTGATGGGTGACCACTGGCTACTGATCCTTGCGTATAGGTGGAACAATTTACAAAAAATACCTCTTTGGTTATCGATACCTTGGTGCCTATAATAACTAAAAAGATTACATTGTTCCACCTATACGCAAGGATCAGTAGCCAGTGAAGAGATCTCAGCCTCGGTAATATGGTTGTTCCTTGCTAGGCCACAAACCGCTCTAACAGCACCATTTTGGGCCACCTGCAGGATTTTCTGGTTGCTTTTTTGAGGTACCTGCAAGGCAGCTATTATAGTAGTCTATTCATGAGTTTACAAGAGCAGTAACCAACATGGATATATTCTTTGGGGATAGATATTGTTTAATCCTCCGTAAGAGCTTTGTCGTGTAGGCACATGCCGCTTTATTCTGTAAAACATGTTTTTTCATATTCAGCTTACAATCCAGGTGGACCCTCAGTGTTTTAATCCAGGGGCTCACCTGGATTGTGGTATCAATTACCATTAATTGACTGCATCTGCTCTGATGTTTGTCCAAGCGTTGACTCAAGCCCACCAGCAAGAGTTCAATCTTGCTGGTGTTCAGGTCCAGCGAATTGCCATCCATCCATCCCTGGATCAGAGAGTACACCTGATTGATGCTCTCTAGGTCCTTCTCATAGATCCCAGTCATCTCAAGGATCACCTGGGTGTCATAGCGTAATTGGTGTATTTGATGCCAACGCTATCTAGGAGGTGAAAGAGTGGCCGGATATAAAGGTTAAACAGGGATGGGGAAAGACAGGCTCCCTGTGGAACACAACAGGTCAACCGCTCAGAGGGTGCCCGAAATCCCTATGTGGCAACATTCGCCACCCTGGGCCCCAGGAAGGATTCCATCCATTGCACTGTTGATTGGGAGCAGTTAGCAATACCTCCCAACCTCTCAAGACAGCATCTATGGTCAATGAGATCAAAACCTGGCGAGAAGTTGAGAAGCATCAACAGAGCTACCTTAGCGGAATCTACAATGCTTACCATGTTGTTTCTAAGATCTAGCATTGCTGTTTCTGTAACGTGCCTAGCATGGAAGCTTGATTGAAATTCAACTAATTGATTGTTTTTGTTCAAATCGTTCTGAAATTGTAAATATGCTGCCCTGTCCAAAATCTTTAATAAAAACGGCACATTGGTGATGGGACTGTAGTTCCCTACCATTCAATGGAATCCTTTTTAAGATTAAGCCTGGTCCATACTTCCTTTAATGTGATAATGTGAAAGAGGCATTCATAATGTTGGTGACATATGGGACATACATCGCCAGTGCAATTGGTATGCTTCAAGTTCTTTACGATGTCTAAGACCTCTTCATCCAATAGCTGATTGAGATGAAATTCAGGAGTGCTGTGATTGGGTTCAGGCAATTTTATTGGTACTCTAGCCATCTCAAGATGGCTAACCAGGGTTGTCGATCGATGTACCTCAATAGTGGCCCATATTGATTTTAGTAGCAAATCCTTTCTGGATTTTAGTGCACCATAAATCACTTTTATCAACAGCAGGGTGAGTGCTGGACTTCCCCTCCATCTCCTTTAAAATGGTAAATAATTCCTTTTGATCAGATTTGGCAGAGGACATCCTATCTTCAAACTATTTATTTTTCTCAGTGATAATAGCTTTCTTATAATTATTTATGTGAATCCGGTACTGGGTAAGGTTGCCCTGGGACAGGGTCTTTCACCACGCCCTTTCCTGCAGTATTTTTATTCTTCTAAGTTCCACGATATTCTCAGAGAAGCATGTTTTACCAGTGGTTTCAATTTTAATCTTTTTAGTTATTATAGGCACCAAGGTATCGATAACCAAAGAGGTATTTTTTGTAAATTGTTCCACCTATACGCAAGGATCAGTAGAAGGGGCCACACCTCTAAGAGAAGATGCAACTATATCCCCATACATATTTGGGTTGACCCTCGGGGTGTTCCTCACTCTAGTTTCCAATTGTTTCCTGCTATTCATTGTTACTAATTTTGATGGGAGCGCAAGTGAGAAGGTAATTAGAAAATGATCGGACAATGGACATGCAGAAATCTCAAGGGAAGTGGTAGACTAATTATGGGTCAGTACCCAATCAAGAACATGTTACTCTCTATGAGTAGAATTCTGCACCAATTGAGATATACCTAATGGCTGGGTGGCAGTAAGTAGAGATTCTGTGTCTGAGTCGTCTGCATGGTAAATCTTATATATACACCTCAGTTTTGTTCTGCAGGGTTGGTGTGAAGGAGACACAACAGGACACGGCGGGTGGGGTAAATGCAAATGGGGTGGGAGGAACAAGCACAGCTTTCCCTGTATATACTAAAGGAAATTATTATTTATTTAATTTCCTTCTAGCCTGGGGTGGCCACTGTAACAGGATGTGATGGTGCATCAGAAGCAGTTTGTTCCATGTCCAGGATCACACACTGTGCTTAAATGGTAAAACCAGGATTTGGGCCCAATGTGTGATCTAAGCACATGACCACATATCTTCAAATCTATAGTTTACTATGTATAATTTGTTATGGTTAGGGTTTTAAGATTAACTCATTGGTGTATAGTATTGTCTTGAAAAGTACACAGATTACATAAGAAACTAGTTTAAAAATTATTATATGGATTGTTATAGAAACAGGTCCTGCAAAAATTGTCTTATTTTTAGCCGTATTTTCCCGATTCGGACGGCAAGATTGCAATAGCAGCCTGTAGGCGTCTGTGCCGCATTATTGAGTACCGGTATGCTCCTTAAGCTTGGAGAAGTCCAGGTCCTCAATAATGCCAAAAATTAGAACTGCTGGTACTGAGGGCCGCACAGAATTAGCCCATTTAAAGCACTGCATTCCAGGTGATTATGCTGTTCCGCATTCAACTTGCACAACCTTAACTCAACATAGTGTGCACTGGAGTGCTCGGACTGCACTGTGGGACCAGATTGCGGGTCAAGGTTATCCAACCCGACACATTTCACTTCATGAGTGTTAGGGAGAATTCTCAAGAATGTGCTAATTTCCCTGACCTTTTGAGACCCCCAGCATCTTTGCTGGATTTCTAGGATTTAAAATTTTACCTGGAAAGAGTGTGAGCCTTTTCTTCCCACTCTTTCATGTATTTTGATGTGTTTTACTTTTGTGTTCCTTGGATATGGAGTTTTTAAACAACTCCATAGGCATCATCTTTTTTCTTGTGTGTCACACAGAACCTTCAGTGCAGTGGCACAGAGGTGTCTTTCAGACTCCCCAAGGATTAAATACCTTCTCTGGGACTGACTACCGTCTCCCAGTGCATGTAAAGTTAAATTGACTTTGCTAGTCTTTCTAAATTCATAGACCCAGCACACACTATCTTCCTATAGATTGCTGGAGGAGTTACCTACATCCCCTGTGCCTAAACACTCATGTAACAGTCAAATGTTACCCTTTCCTCTTGAAATGGCTTGTGGCAGTGGTTTTAGAATGAACTACCATGATTTTTCCCGACCGAGACACCAGTAGCTAAAAATCGGGTCAGCCATGTTTTTCAATATGGCACCCATGACCCCTCTGTAAAAACAGACTCCGGTCATCTTTTTTCTCTGTTTCTTTTAGGAAAGGTCCTTCGTGTGTTTAACTCTGCGCGCCAAACCAGGTTTGGTCCCTTTGTTTGATGCCCTTTGGCGGGCTTCAGTGCTGAAGCCCTCCTCTGGCACCGGAGTGTCTGGGGTGGACAGGATGTGAGGGAGGTGCCCGAAACTCCCTGTGTTTAGTCTCCTAGGAGACCTGAATGCACTCTGGCATGATTGGCTGGCTGACCGTCCAGCAAGGATAGCCACCCTGCTGGGTGAGTGACAGATAGGCTGGAATGAATGAGAGAAAACTGTTTAAAAAGCAGGTCTCTGGGACTTGGAAGTCAGAGTCGACCACTGTAATGAAAGAACCAGAGACGAGGTGAAGAAAGACGACTGCTGCAACTCCTGGACCATTGGTTTACCCGGTGAAGCCCTGCTGCAGGTCCGAATTGCCTGAAACTCCATCGACAGAGAAGCTCCTTCAAGGAAGACTTCTTCCCTTGAGCTAGTGGCAACTACCACCTCATAAGCCACCTGGACACCGTCTCCATACTGGTCGAATTTCCATCAGAGTGCTTTTGAAAACCGGATAGCCAGTGAGAAGGATACCAGTTTGTGGACTTTAAGGCACTCACACCTCCAAACCCACCCTTAGCCAAGCTTGTGGCCTCTTCCCTGGGCAGTGCAGGAACCTCCCAATGTCCTCCTTCTTGTCCCTACGACTGAAGCTCAGGAACAGCGAGATCTGCAGGAACTGCCAGGAACAACTGCCTCAGCTACAGCTTTTCTTCATACTGTGCAAACACGGTGTGGAAATCCTGTCAGCCGCGGTGAAAGTTTGTGAAACTTTCCCAACTTTGAAGTCTAGTTTGCTCCTAATCCGACATATTCTTTTTCTGGCAAACTACTTCTTCGAAAATTGGTAAAGACTTAACCATTTACTACCAGAACTGTGCTATCCTATCCAAGACTCTGAACCATTGACTTTGGCCCAGGCCTGTTGAATTGAATTGCCAGTTGTAGTGAACTGCAACTATTTGCCCTGCCTATGAAAGTAAGTGTGCTTTAACTCTTTTAACCTTTGTCTTTCTACCCCTTTTGAAAGTTACTGAAGTGCCATTTTGATCCACTTCAGGGGAGACTAACTTGTTCAGAAATGTATTGGTTTGGAACTGTAGTGTATTAGATTGTGATATTGAGCTGTTTCTTACTAGTGGAATGTTTTCCAACTGACTGTGTAAATAAATGTATATTCTTTTACCAAGAAACCTTGAATAGTGTTTGTTTGAACTACTGTGATTGCAAGTCCTTTGTGTAACATCTTGTACTGCTCACATCCTTCTTGAGATAAGTCTGGCTGCTCAGCCACTGCTACCACATAACTGTGTAGTACAGGATTTGTACCAAAGGTGATATTGTGTGTACAGCTGTAGTCTTAATTGTGTGTAGTGTTCCCAAAGGTTACTGCATGTAATTCTGCCTAACAATGAGCTATTTGGCATTGTAGTGGTTTGTCTCTCATGGCCGGATAGCTCATCAAATTAAATGCTGCTCATTTGTACTGTGGTTTCCCGCAGGACAGAGTTTCAGGCCAGAAGCCTGCTAGGGGATATGTGCATTGTTAATATTTCACATCCCACACAATGCCTTTATTTGGCACATCAGAAAGGACAGGAGTGACTCGGGTAAAGCAGGGATGTCATTTTACCAAAATTCCAGGGGTAGCGGAAGTGACATCACACAACCTTTGACCTATAATGACATCACAGGAAGTGATCTCATTTGACCCCCAGCCCAGAGTGACATCACAGAAAGCCATGTAACATGGCCTTTCACCCCTTGACAAAACAGGAAGTGACATCACAAAGCATTGTTCCTAAGTACACTTAAAAAAATGTGGTTACAATATCATTATAATGTGATATACATTTCATACAAGAATGGATCACCATATGTATCGTTAATATAAGTGTGAATAGGCCCATATGATCAAATTACTGTTATTGCAAGCAGATGTCCAAGGCCAAATGATAATGATGTGTTATTATATAGAATTTACGCTTAAGCACTTTATATAGAAAAAAAATATGCATACAATAACACCCAACCTGTGTAAGTACTCATTTATCCACCTCAGAAGGATGAAAGGATGAGTTGAGGTGTTTAAGAACAGAAAAGTGACTCACACCCTGAACTGTGCCTGAAATAAACCTTTAATGAGTCTAGCAATTATTGTATAGAATTGCAGAAAGACAATTGGCGCGCACCAAGCCGAGTACCATCGAGTACTGACTGCACGTCTGCACTGGATCCTGCCGCCGGCTGCCTTCGCCTGGATTAATTGTTGATCTTTACATTTCATTGCGTCCTTTGGATTGTTTGGACACTGGGCTCCGCCCATTTCCCACGCTTCCTCTACAAATTCCACGCCCGTGCGCACCAAGCCGAGTACCATCGAGTACTGACTGCACGTCTGCACTGGATCCTGCCACCGGCTGCCTTCGCCTGGATTAATTGTTGATCTTTACATTTCATTGCGTCCTTTGGATTGTTTGGACACTGGGTAAATGTTACACCCCTTATAACTTTTAAGTCACATTTCAAGTTACTCAAATAGCTAACATTTGCCCATTTCTTTCTTATTTAAATAGGCTCTGCCCATTTCCCACGCTTCCTCTACAAATTCGATGCCCGCGCGCACCAACGCGCGCGCACCAAGCCGAGTACCATCGAGTACTGACTGCTGACCGCTGCTCTGTGGATCAGCGTCGGCACGTTTCCCTTCCGGCCATATTCAAAGGCTCTTCACTCCGTCCCCTTTTTGTGTTACGGCCGACACTTTGCTTGTGGTCACGTATGCGTTGTACATTGTTAAGGTGATAATCTATTCTCACTTAGAACCAAAACGTGATTCTAGAACCAAGATGCTTAGATTAACATCCGGCATGCCACGTGTCCCAAGTTTATTTCTGCAACAGAGGAGTCTCCCAAAGTCCCCTGTGAAGACTCACCCTCCTAAGGTGGGATTGAGTTAAAAAAAAATATAGCTTTCTCCCCGGATATTCGTACCTTCTTGAAAAACCCTGATGCAACGGACACAATTAATGACGACGTCTACACTAAAAGAACCAGTGCTCGAGTAGGAGCTAATTTAGATCTGCTGGAGCAAGGCAAAACTATGGAAGTGATCGAATTATCTGGTGTTTCTGACGCCACCATGCGACACTGTGTCTCTATGACAACTGTTACCACAATGGGGGAGCAGACAAGGGCTCCTGCTTATCTGCCCGAATTTTCTATTCCATCACTCCCCGCAAAATGTAATTCATCCATTAAAAAATGTGCGCCCTTGCCTTTATACTCCCAAATAGTTGATCCGCTATTCACTAAATCAGTGGAAATTAGGAATGAAGTAGTTCAGGAACAAGAGATATGCAATGATCCTCTCATAATGCCCTTGCCTGACTCGACTTCTGCTCAAGCGATTGATGATGGGGCAATAGAGTTATCCTCATCTCCTCCTCCTATTGCTAAAGGCTCTAATTCTTCAAACCTATCCAAAACCCCTGAACTTTACACCACGGACGAGCCTGACGATATTATTTCACCTGGGAACTCCCAATTGTCAGCAGCCTCGTCATTTTCTAAACCTCTTCCTCGTCCATCATTTGGTTTTCCATCAATTTCGAACCCTGCTCTTGAAGCAGCACTAGCTGCAATTAATACAAGCATATTCTCGATTGTAAAGCTTTTTGAAGTCTTGGACCATAGATCTATGGATCAACATGAGTCTGTTTTACTGCTTCACAAAAAAATCGACTGGATTGCCTTATGTGCAAATAATCGCCCTTCCCAAGCAATGATGGTCGATTCTTCATATGTAATGCCTTTGAAAAAAACATCAGCTGATGAAGCTATTGATGTGGATTATGCCTTAACTGCTCAATCTCCAACCGCTGTTTCAACAGGAGCAATTCTCAACTCTTCTGATGTTCAATTAATAGAGAAACCGTTATATGAGGTATTCACTAACCCTCTGCGCCTTAACAGGCGAAAAAGAAGAGGCAATAGGAAATGTACATCACAAAATTTTGATACATTGAAATATAACCAGGATATTGAACAAAGACCTCCAAAAAAATCAAAAATAAATGTGCCAGCTCCCAAAATCAAAAATTCCAAATCAAACACAAAAAAATGTACTTCAAATTTGGTTAATGCTGAATTATCAGTTTTAGATACTGTGAACATCTCCCCGATGTCAAGCCCAAAAGGGCAATCTGTTGCTCACCCGGCTACTTCGATGACTACAGAGGCTGGTGTTCTCTCCAAAGGTAAGAAGCCCGACCATTCACTATCTGAACCCAAAGGCAATGAGGAATTACAGATTTTGCAAAATGAACTCATGAATTTATCTGTTTATCCAGTTGACCCTATCATTGATGATGTTTGCTTTGGTCTTCACAATAGGCCTTCTGTTCAACCTTTGGCAAAAAACGAATTTCCGTGTGAATTTGGATGTCCCGACTCCCCAATTTAAAACCCTGCATCAAAAGAGGTTGGACATAGTGACTAGTTTAGTGGCCTCTGGTGGCAACATGTCACTATGAAACTTGCCCCCTCCGTCCACATCTAATGCCACTGTGAACATGTCACAACAGCTCTCAAATCTAAAAATATAGACCACTAAGAGCTCCACTCACAGTGCTCACAACTCATTAGCTGTCTCATCGTTTGTGACCCCTCCTGACATCATATATGAGGAAGTGAGACCAGTGATACATCTGCCAAACCCCCCTATGTTACAGGAGGAGCATATTAAAGCAATCATGTTCGATAGGATTTTTGCGGATCCGTTTCCTAACCGCTCAACTCTTCTGTTAATTTTGAATTCTGTACCATCTTTAAGTCAAGTCACATCTGATGATATTGATCGTGTTTGGTTCCCGATTCCTCACAGCAAGATGTTAGCGTTATGAACATCAACTCAAAAATTGTTAAGAACTTAATTTGGAATGAAAGGCAGGAATTATATAACCGGGTTTATGTCTGGAAGCGTTTTTGCCTCCACCTACCCAAACCGAAGCTGCATCAAATATCCATAGTCAAAATGATAATCAAGCAAAATCTTGCTGTTCGTGCAAGAATGACATTAGACTTATAACTTTACCTCCTTTGTCCAAATGGAATTGGATAGCTCAGAAAATAAATAACAGCCAAACACCTCAGAATCATTAGGATAAATATTTGGGCCTATCCCATTCTTGCTCCATGATTTCCCGGAACACTAGAGGTTTTAATCATTTGCTATTTAATAATTCATCGAACATAAACAAATATGACATTGTACTTCTCCAGGAAACTTGGCTTCGTGCAATCCCAATATGGGAAGATCACCAAATTAATATTGTGCCGGCATCTAATCCTACGAAAGGACGACCAACTGCTTGTCTGTTGATAGCCGTACGCACGGATGCCCAATTATCACTTGTCGCGTGGCCTTCCCCTGATGCTGGGATACAAGCAGTTGTACTATCCACTAAGAACATTAATCATCCTCTATATCCAAGTTGTTTAATAATTAATATATATTGGAACCCACTGTCGCCATCTGAAGCACAATTCATAGATAAAATTGACAATCTATTAAATCTGGCATTAACCAGATCTAATATTGGGTCTGTACTAATAGCGGGTGACTTTAATCTGAATTGCCTGAACCCGAATATTAAATATGATTCTAGAGCCTATAAATGGGGTAAGCTTATTACAACAAGGAAGCTTACAATGTTGAATGGTTCAACACCAGATGATTGTCCCCCAAAGCCAACTTGGTCCAGGATGGAAAGTAATTCTATTTTAGATTATATATTCATTTCTGAGGAGGCCAATAAGTTGATAGCCACCTTCAAGGTAATTCCATCTAAACTTAGTGATCACAATATACTACAAGTCTCGTGGCTCCCTCACCATGTTGAGGACCAAATCCATTACCAATCATCTATCGATATTAATAATACTGGTAATCGTTTAAAATGGTACCCTGCCATGGTCACTAGATTGCAAACCAAAATATCTAAATTAAAGCATACAACCTCTTGTCCATCAGAGACTTTTTATAGTGATTGTATCCAAATATTGAAATTAGAAAACCACAGAACATCTCGATCACTTGTCGTTCATAAATACCCCCGACTGAATCTGATTTCCTATTTGAAAAATGAACTAAAAGCTAACTTACGGAATCCAGTAGTCAGAGGGTCCAAGGTACTAACAAATCAACTAAAGAGACAATATAAAAACCAAATTAGGCAAATTATCCAAAACTTTAAACAAGAAAGTTTGGAAAAGATGCTAAAAGCAATTATGTCAAAATCATCTGGGGAGATATGGAAAATACTTAATTCTACGTCCACCTTTACTCATAGATCTATGTTACTGAGCATCCCCGAAGCAGTGTGGACAACTCATTTTCAAGAACCTTTATATAAACCTGTTGAAGGTAATGATGAAATAAATATTATGCCTAGTTTAGCAGAATTTAAATTTGATGAATTGGACATCTTGATTTTAATAAAGAAATTGAGCTCCTCAAGAGCTCCTGGTCCCGACCAGCTCACAAATGTAATTCTTAAACAAAACCCTGAAATGTGGGCGTCTGTGCTCTATATGATTTTTACTCAAGTCATAAAATCAGAACAAATCCCTCACTCGTGGCAACAAGCTATACTAATTCCTATATTCAAAAAAGGCGATCAGTCGAATCCGAACAACTATAGGCCGATTGCCCTCTTAGATGCCCCGGGGAAGATATTTGCGAAATTGATTTTGAAAGACTTTGCAAAATGGCTCACTGATAATCTTTTAGACATTAATCAATCAGGCTTTCTGCCAGCGATTGGGACCATGCAAAATGTATTCATTTTATCTATTTTAAAAGAACAAGCTATTTTAGCAAAACATCCACTTTTTATTGCTTTTATATATTTTAAACAAGCATTTGATTCGGTATCGAGACAGATTTTATGGAGAAAACTTCTTGACATTGGATGTCCGCCATATATTAGTTTTTTAATACATACATTTTATACAAACACATCTATAAGGGTCAAATTAACATCCAAGGGCTTGTTATCACAACCAATTTCGACTAACACAGGTCTAAAACAAGGATGCCCCTTTGCCTCGATACTGTTTAATTTCTATATTAACAATGTTTTCAGTGCTTTTAGTACGGTGCGTTCCTTCCCGCCAAAATTGGCCAATCAGGAAATTGCGTACCTCTTGTATGCTGATGACATTATGATATTAGATCAGACCCCAATTGGCCTGCAAAGGAAATTAGCAGCCCTTTATGAATATGCACAAGTGAATGAATTGATAATCAATACATCAAAATCGAACATTCTAGTTTTCCAACATAACCGCACAACTAGTGAATTTAAATTCAAATGGTTTCTGGGACATACTAGTTTAAAGCAAGTATTCGAATATAAATACCTGGGTGTAAATATAAATGGCCATTATGTTGATTCCCCTTACAAAACAGAACTTATTGCGCGTATGAAATCACTTGCAATACAGGGTAACGCATTACAGAGGAAATACGGAAATTTCTCTATCATCCCTGCAAGAACCTTTTATCTACAAAAAGTTCTACCGACAATAGTTTATGGCAGTCAGACAAAGATAAATCCAATGGCAACCACATGGGACACACTAGAAGGTATATACTGGAAACATATCCTACCGGTCCCACGTTCTACCCAATTTCGCTGATAAGACATGAATTGGGGCTCATATCTTTGAAGACATCAGTTGCTTGGCTGATGTTAGCATTATATAGAAAGATTATAATGTCTACTGACCAAAGTAAAAACATGTTTACAATAATCAAAAAGGCACTCAACAAACTGATATTTGTTCACCTGCGGGAATGGAAAGAGTTATCCACCCAATATATTCAACAAGCTAATATTTCAGTAGAGCAATTGATAGAATCACCAGATAAAGCGAACTGAAATTATGGAGATACGATTGGATCAATACAACGGAACAAATTAAAAAAATATCAAGCAGTTAATTTAGGTGCCTTTGAAATACGTGCTATGAATGTGTTACCACAATATCTGGTTAAATTTCCGGATCGAAAATATTTACGTTTAATTTATTACCTACGAAAGCAAAATTAGCTTCTCTGGATATAACTGGAAAACTATCCAAGATATGCACCTACTGTGAAGTTTTTGATTCAGTTCAAACTATGAGACATCTTCTAATAGATTGTACCAAACTGGTTGACATGAGAAAGAAATATCTTTATAGACATTTTAAACATCGACGAATACTGACTCACGATGAACTATGGGTAACAATCTTCAACACCTCTAATACGTCCTTGATTATTGAAATCATTCAATTTATAAAGGAACTTAACTTGATACAAATAGATGGAAGTTGTAAATGGAAGTAAGAAAACTTTTAAAGTAAGATGACTGCTCCAACATTGCAAAGAAATTTGTAAAACAAACCCATGATTATGATTGGTTAGTGATACTGCAAGCTGTAAACAAACTGAATTAAACTATTGTGTAGTTCCTGTATATTACTCAATGTAAATGAGAGATAATTGTAATTTTCAGATGCCTGTATTCATTATCACAGTAATTATGTATACAATTGAAAAAGTTGTTTATTCAACTGAAACAATTACTTGAATAAAAAAAAGAAAAAAGAAAAGAAAGACAAATTATTTGTTGTTCCTATTCTTTCTTGTTTAGGGTCACTGCTCAAAGTGTTGCACTTGTGGAACCCCCTGTTTTTTTTTTTTTTTTTTTAAGAGGCCTGCACAAGAAAGCCATTTACTCCAAAAATAAAGAGCCACATTGTGCTGGCCACAGCCCAGGAGCTTGCATAAAAAAGAAATCTTTTAAAAAATATTTTTTTAGGGGTAGTAAGGTAGACAACAGGGGTAACATGGGAAACCTCGGGGGCGCAACTGCGACACCTGGCGACCCCCAATTGACATCCCTGGGGTAAAGCATTGTAAACCCAAAGGTTGGTGTCCCTATGCCAGCCATTATTTCAGTTGCCCAAAATAGCCGCTACATCACCAAAACTGTATTCAGAGTGAAAGACAATGCAACACAATACAAAAACATCTGTTTGGGAAATGAGTTAACACATCATGCTCCACACCCCCATTTTCAATCACCCACCCTTCAAACCTCTCAGCAATTAAGCAATATGCCCCGAGTGGCGGGGGCATTAGCCGAGTCAGGTAATGTCCTGGGGCCCATAGTTATAGCCCGAACGAAGCGAGCTTGGAATGGACAGCAGATGTGCACGAGACGACTAAATACAGACGTTTGTCCACCTGTCACTATTGACTGGGGTATGACTGGCACAGGGTATGATTGATTTCATACTTCTCCAGATGTAGGCTGCAACAACCAACGATCCAGGATTCATATTATTTCATATGCAAGCTCTAATTAAGCAATATGCCCGAGCGGCGGGGGCATCACTGAGTCAGGTAATGCCATGGGGCCCATAGTTAACCGGCTCATTGGCTGAGGAGCTGCCATGCCCCCCGCCGGGTAATGCCCCGGCGAGGACGAATGAGAATGGTTCTTTCATTCTGATTCTCCCTCGCCGGGTACTAATAATAATAATTTGTATTCTTCTATAGTGTGTCATGATACGATTCCTTCATCTACTAAGCAATGTATTAAATAACAGGTGTATTCATAGCCCAATGTAGTGTTTCATTCACTGCCATTGGAAGGGTGTGATATAATATGATATGACATGGCATTTATAACGTGCCTATACACAAGTGTTTCAAGGTGCAGCGAGGCAAGGGAGGGGGAACAGAGGGAAGACAGAGACAACGATCTTACTAGGCCAGATGACAGTGGGATCGCGCATATGAAGTATTCGACCAATCCTGCCTAAAAATTCTAACTTGCAAAGTGAATGCTTCCACGTGTTCAAGCATTTCACTTGTGAGGTACACACCTGGACTATAGTTGGTGTAGCAATCCAACTGTAAATCATCCATACAACGCAGGGCGGTTATTTTCTAAGTCCCCGTTAATTGCATGGAAGGAACAGCCAACGTTTGAACTTTTTGCACACAAACAGGTCACCTCAATGTAGGTTTTATCATTTGGACTGTGAAGCGCAAAGCACAGGTGTCAATGCAGCCGTAATCCCCTGTACGCCTTTGTTTTTGCCCTTCACAGTTCAAATAGAGTATACACTTCCTCAGATGGCTGGCAGGCATCATTTAATATGGCTTATTATTGAATCAGCCTGCTTTTATGCTGGTGGAAGAAGCACGGCGACTCCACAGGAATCCAGAGCATTTTTCCCAGCAAGAAAATGCCATGCTGGTGAAAGTGCTGTCACACTTGTATGGTGGAGATGATGGGGGAGGCAGAAATAGATATACCGTTCCGTGCCCCCTCTCTGCAATGAAAATGCAGGAAGATCAGGCATGGCGTAAAATGCATGAATGCAATTTTCATGCATGCATTTTACGCTATGCACAGCTCGACATGAGCCCCGGTGCATTCAGGCATTGTATCTATTAAAGCATCATGATTGAGCGTCTCATTTGCCTCATTGAAGGCTTTTCTGCAAACAACAGACAGGTTGGTGGTGGTAGCATGCAAGCACGACCATGAAATCACTATCCTGCCCTCACTCCTTCCCTAACCATTTTGGGCACAGTTTCAAATTGGTTGTCCTATTCTGCTATCCATTTGGGCCTGTTAACAGTATATAGAGACCAAAACAACCTCCCAAGACACCGAGGTAAACTGTAACATAACAGCCCCCGCATACAGCTCTGAAGCATACATGCTCTATCAGAACAGGGTTGTGGAGGAGCCAAGTTAATCTCATGTTGCAGGCAAGTTGGTTTTCAGCAGATGACTTGCTCACAGTGCTACACTGGTACAAAACTACTAGTGGGTGTGTTAGTTTGCTTTGCTGTTTTGTATAGTGCAAACATGCAGCCTTCTGGCTGATTATGAGTGTTTTGAAAAACTCTGTGACACACTAATGGTAAAATAAAGGCAAATGTAGCCCGCGGTATTAAAGAGAACATGAATCGATGCACCGCAGGCTCAACGGTAGAACCTGAGTCCCAGGCCTTTGGAGGGGTCTAGTGCACCAGAACGTCCATGGCCTGGATGATGCTTGCATCTATTTCTTAAACCAATGCAGATTATGGATCAGAACACGGGGGTACATGTAGGCCCATGCACTGTAATTTCATCACCTTGTGGTAATTTACTTCACTGAGATTATATTGTGGCAATGTGACATATGCATATGTTTAGGGTCAATGGGTACAGGGGAGGTGGGATGCATAGGAGTAATGGTAGGTGGGGGGCGGGCAGGGGTGTTATGGGACCCCATAACATCGGTTGATGAAATGTCATGACAGAGGTTCACTTCCATGAAAGAACATAGAACCGTGGTCCATATACTGTGAAAATGGCACCAACTACCAGAACCCAGGTAACCTACTGCCAGCTAGGTTCATTTTTAAAATAGATTGACTTGTCTTTAAATGTTAATTTGGCATGGCTCACCAGTGTTTTACCAACAGGCTTTTCAAATATGTGGACTCCCTGATGCACACATAAACCCTTTTAACACTTGCAAAATCGAACCTCACCTACAAGAGTGGAAGCTATTTTGCTGTTCATGTAGCCAACACACAGTTGCCTCTGCTGGATTTCCAGGACCCACTGCTCAATGTTCTACACCAACTACAACCCCTGTATGTTCTAGGGAAGATAGAGAGAATACCAGTGGGGCAGAATGGCAATATAGGGAGGGTCAGTAATGTAGTTACTGAAATGGAGGTCTGCAAATCAGACCCCCCCTTTCTTAAATTCTCCATGCTGAACTTATAGTACACACGTGCCTTTGCTGTGACCAGTCTCCTGATATATAAAGCCCCAGCTCTGCAGTGGCATAGAGCAGGTCGAAAGGTGCAACCCTGACAGCTGCTGGAATACAAAGTCTCTGCAGGCAGAGGCCGCTTTATAATCTTCTGCACCTCTCATATAAAATATAATAATGCTATGCCTTAGTCCTGTGGCACACACATCTGTAAATATAAGCCACTGGTTGTGGCACAGGACTACCAAGAGCACATGGTTATACAGCCACAGAAGTCCCATGTCACACTGGTGTCAGCTCTGTGAGCAAGGCTCCACTATGGGAGGACTGATCGATACTGGTGACTGATCTGACCGTTTCCACCACTGCTATGTGAGAGAATAGCTCGGATGCTGCCACCTCGGATCCCTGTGCAGGGAACACCACCTTCTCTCAGGGCACAGGAACTTCCCCCAGCAGATCTCCTGGGAATCAGTGCTTCACAGGCAGCACTTACATAACAAAGCCATTCTCACAGCAGGGTGCTGACCGCCAGAGTCCTTTTGGAGTCAACAGGCATGGAAAAGGCGTGAAGTTAAGAGTAGCCATTGAAGGAAGGTGGGCAGAGAGAATCACCCCATTATCAATGTTCCTGTTAGGTCTCGCTCCATTTCCTACAGGCAAGGTACCCTGGGTGTGATGACATAAGGCAAAGGGCACTTGTGACAACCACCTGGATTTGACTCCTTACAGACAGCTTGCTTTAGACCAAACCCCTGTTACATACAGTTTGTCTTTAAAAGGGGATGGGAAACCCAACATGCTTTGATTAATCAACAGAGAAGAAGGATACACTTTTGGACCTCTGTTGGGAGTGCCTTCCATTCCAAAGTCAGCCTCCAGTGAGGGGAAAACAGAAGACATCTAAGGCAGAAATTAGCTCTGTCCACGCACCATTCCCAGGGAACAGTGGACAGCGGGATCAACGTATCACTACTGGCTGCACTGGAAACAGACGCCCGCTCACTGGAGGTGAATAATCCCCTGTAGGTGCCAACCATGCTCCTTGGAGAGGGAGTGCAGATCAGAAAGGCTCACCTTGTCCCTAGAAACCCTTGACTGGGTCTGCCAGCAATCACAGAACCAAGGAAGTGACCCTTGGCTCTGCCTGCATTCCCAAACTATCTCAATGCTGTTTTGGACACCTTCAATGCCGTCCAAGCTGCTGCTGCAATGGAACCATGCAAGTCATCTCTGTGTTCTCTCGATGTCAAAGCTATGCTATAGCTGCATCTGAGACCTGCCGATTCATCAAGCATCCACAACTAGAAACCGTCGCCTAGTCACCAGTTCTCTCGAGCTCCCGGCTAATGTCGCTGCAGTGCCCCTACATCATGTTGAGCCAGCTAAGGCCGTTTTCCACTGAAGGCATGTCTCCATTTCTCTGTACCTAAGGTCACTGAGACTTCCAGTGCCACCAGCCCAACACTGCCATCATTTCTCAACATGTTTGTCTTGCAAGTAATTTCCGCAGCCAAACAGCACTGCATTGTTGAGACCAGTCAATGCCACTCCATGACTCGAATCCACCCGATGCCGCAAATACCAAGATTTTTGGTTTGATGCCGAAAAGCCTGGCTTTACATGCTTGAGTCCCAAAATCAAGAATAAAGGTACTATGAAGTGTCTTGCGATCCTTGGCCAACGTTAGGACCAAGAGACATTTAAACCCTCTCCCCTTCCTTGTTCTTCAAGAGATATATCCTTTTGACAGTGACACTGTGCCAAATATGTGCTGAATACCTCTGATCATCTACCAAGAGGGCCCTTTTTTCAAAAGTCTGCATTCTCTGTGTTCTTTACATGGGTGGATTTCCCTAGTGCTTTCTGATTAGTTTGTTTGCCTTTATTGTTTGATTAAAAGTCTATTATATCATTTTGATTGGACATGCTTTCATTTTGGGCAATAGTACTTACCTTGTTTGGGTTGCTACTGTTATCAGCTCATAGCATGTCCTTGGCCCACATTACCACAATATGAGAAGGAGGAATACATGTCGGGATGAATCGTTTCACATTTATAATTGGGATCGCTGCTGGTTTAGTACCATTGTGGGGCTGAGTAGGCTGTTTAGGCGCTACTCATCGCTGTAATACTGCAGTGCAGAAGTCATTTTTCTTTCGTTTAAATTTTTATTCGGATGTACACATCCATCAAACAGATACAGGATACAAATACACAGCATTATAGAACGTACACATTGGCATACAGAAAAACAAATACCATGTTTGAACTGCGCACATTGAAAAATCTATTGCAATACAGATAAACAGAGTGAGAAACAAAAAAAGACAATTCCCAGGACAAGTAAAACACCCATTCTAAAATGCATAGCTCTTTTTAAAAATCACAGCAAAGCCCAAGTAACAAATGGGGAGTCAGTAAACAAAAGAAAAAATAATGCGAGACAAAGTTGGCTCAGATTAAAAGTTCTAAATACGGGAAGAATAGTGGCCTTTCTAATGTCCTTATAAGCAGGATAAAACAAAATAAAGTGCTTAGGTCTTCCATAGAGCCTCTGCACACAGGACAACTCGCTAAGTCAGAAAGGCCTTTCCAACAAACAGTATTATCCTTCAACAACAAACTGTTAAACTCAAACTCAAAATGAGATAGGGCTGAATGAGACCGCCTGTGTAATAACAGCATAGTCTCTATTCGATGTGATAGACATTTCTTTACAATCCCGCTTATCAATAACTGCTGAGACAAACAAGTGCTTATAATGCAGTGAGTGAGTAGTTGGCAGCAGCATACTCAGGGGGGTGGGGGATGGGTGCATTTGATCCAGTCAAGAATTGACTTATAAAAGAAAGCCAATTGTCCCTGGCCAATAGAAACTTAATGATAAAATGTGTTAAACTGGCATTCTCATTTGACCAAAGACATAGCCAAAAGAGAATTGGTGCTAACATCCATCCTCTAGACAGCCGACTCACAATTAATTGTGGACAGCAAAATTAGGAGCAGATTCCGTGAGACCCAGTACACGTTTAAGATTTTTATTTTCCAGTATCTGTAAATCAGGCATTTCAAGTAACCCCAAAGGGGCGCTCCATACAGGACTGCAGCCTTTGTCTGGATCCCGTAAAACTTTAATATAAGATCGAATGGACGACCATGGCACCGAGCCATAAAGCGGGACAGCCCCCTAAAGCATTGGGTTATCTTCAATTGTTGTTTTCTAAGATGGGCATGCCCCGTTACTACCGCTGAGAAGCGGATGCTAAGATAGTCAACATTTTTGGCCCTCGGAATATCCGCTCCATAGGTTTCATTTTCACCGGCCTCCTCCCCCTGGCACATACCATCACAGTATACTTCGCTGTGTTGATCTTCAGATCCAAATTGTTCATAAAAATGGAGTAGGCACTAATCAATTTCTGAAGGGCCATTGCGTTCTTGCAATCAAAACCGTGTCATTGGCTTAGGCTAAGGTTGGAAAAGCCCTGCCACCCACTGTCGAGAAAAACTGCTCAGGAGTCCACTAAGGCATCATGCAAACCATTAATATGCAGAGTAAAAAGAACAAGAGTGAGGACCCAGCCTAGCGGACACCCCGGCCAACATTAAAGCAAACTGTGCATTGCCCCTCAGGCCCACTTCGCACACACGGGCAAGCTCCTCTGTGTAATTCCTTCAACACATTCAAGATGTCCCTGGGCATTTCATGGACCCAAGCACAGCCCACAGTTTAACCCTGTTCACTTTGTCAAAGGTCATGCTCAGATCCATGAATGTAAGATAAATTGACTTACCCCTGCAAAGAAAAGAATTCATCACTGTAATGAAGGCATGGTATCAATAGCAGACACAGACACAATTGATGCAAGTTTCAGAAAACCTTTATTTTGTATTTGATAAGGTTGGGAGAATTGCTAACTGGCCCAAACTTTAAAATGGGAGTAGTCTCAACCATTAAACCAATAATAAACAAGTCCAAATCAGTCAAAATATAAAGGCATATACTAAAAAAAAATAACCTGGCCCTCCTTCTCAAATGACAAATGTGTAAAGGGAATATAAAAAGGAAAAATAGTGTCTCAAAAGAAATGTCGGAATGGCTTAAGTGACAAAAGCACAGGGTCTCAAAAGTTTCTTAAACAGATATGTGGTTGGCACAGTTCTGTCAATCTGGCACACTTTGGCTTACTGATACAATTCAACAATTCAGGCTTGGGCTTCAAGCTTTTGACAGTTCAACAAGTTCTTTGGGCTTCCTCCGCCTTGCCACAAATACACAGTTCAACTCTTAGTTTGTACTTTAGCACAATTCAATACAGGCTTCCCTCTGCTGGGCTTGAGCCTGTCTTTCTTTTCACACTTTTGTAATTTCACTTCTTGCATGGTTCTCCCTCCACCGGGCTCAACCCCTCTTTTCTCTTTGTGGGGTTCTCATCCCAAGTTTTGTTCCATACAGCTTGTATCTTACTTTCCTTTCACTGTTGAAGACTTTCGAAACAGCAAGGATTTTACATAGACCTCTGCATGACCACATTGACCTCTATTTAACCAATTTAACAATCTTCAACAACTCTCAACACCAATGCTTCTTGGTAATTGTAGTTCCTTGGAAATATCCTTTCTTTACTTTGCCGCTTGGCGTGCTTAAAGTTCATACTTTAAAGTTCATACTTCAGTTTTCCACTCAATCAACTTTCATTCAGAATCGCAGTTACTTTCTTGCCTTCGTTCCCTGCTTTATCACAACTTCAAACTCCTTACAGAGACTTTTGAATGTGCACTTGCGCCTTGCAGGACCACTCTGTTACTTTGTATATTCCCACCACGGTTTAGCATTTGTCTTTTCCAGTCTGCGTTTATTGGCACATGCGCAACCGTCCACTCTTTCTACAGTTTCACTCCGCCATTAACAAAACTGGGCATTTGTTGCCTTCGACAACTCACCAGTGTTGTTAATTGGGTTTCTTTCTTCAATGGCTTTCATGTAGCAGTCAAGGCCGTTACCAATCCCTCCTCTGCTCCTCCTCTGCTTCGTCGTTCACGGGTAGGGGAGCGTGCAGCCTTAAAGCACTTTGAAGGTATATCCTTCTGTCTCGATCGGTTTCAGCCTTGGAACACTTATGGCTTTCCGAAAGAATGGATTCTCACCTGGCTCTCTCTCGTTCTGCGCAAATGCCTATCAGCCTTTTGGCCATCGAACTTCAATAGCCTGGGTCGCATCAGCCCTGGAAGAGCTGCTGCTTCTCGTACCCAGCCTCGCTCAGAATGAGCCTGTGAGCGCCACCTTTTATCCCGACAGGGAATGCTAACAAGTGGCAGGTGTGTGTATTTGTAATTACGTGCCTGACTCTGCCTGATCTCATTAAGGGACAGAGCCATTGCAAGTCATGAGAGGTAATCTTCCTGGATTCAACCCTGATCTTCCTTGACTCAGTAGTGTTGTCAGTGTGAAGTGGGTAGGAATTATGGGATCTGTAGTTTCCCATGAAATAGGTAGGAATAGGGGTTAGATAGGCTGTGTGAAAAGGGGGATACCATGTCTCACTAATAGGTGCTTCTTCCCCACTCTCAGAGGACTCCCTTCCCAGGTGATCCTCCCTCATTCGTCCATCCTCAGGGTCAGGATCCAAAAGTGATGGCGTTTCCATGGCCGCCAGAGTACAGTATCCCTGTGGACTAGGTTGTGAAACACCCTCTGGTTTTCACATCACCAATAGATATAAATTCAGTGGCTGTCGCATAGTGCCCACACCTGGTCTGAATCCAAATTGTATATCACAAGAATAGAAGGTTCCAAGAGCCATGTTTCAATTACCCCCTATAGCAATCTCCCCAAAAGTATAAAGTGGTGGCAAGCAGCGAGATAGGTCTGTGTGAAAGAGGACAAGTGGGGTCCCCTTTTTTTAAAAAAAAGGAAAACTTATTGTAGACTTCCAAGAAGGCGGGTATTGGCGAGTCTCTGGAAAGACATTGAAGATTGCACTTAACAGCCCTGTCCAGATGTCCCCCCCGGATCATAAAAAAGATCAGCTGGGATGGCTCCGGCCCTGTGGTATGATTAAATGCCTGCTGTGCAATGGCTGATGAAACCTCCACAAGCGTAAAACGTAATGAGGGACTGGGGTTCTGGCATGGCAAAGGGGGGATTGTACAATCAAATAAACTAGAGAAGTGTTCCACCCACACCTGTGCATCCACGTGGGTTCCTGTTGTCCTGTTAGCAATCTTATAGATAGGTCCTCCCATTTGCAAATTCCCCAAATTGTTTGGAGTCCTGAATGGAAATAGCCTTAAGTAGACCCCCCCGCCATGCTTCCTCATCCTCATCCAGCTGCATTTTTCTTTTTTTCAGAGCATCCTGGCACCTTGCTATTTCCCGGATGATGTCACTACTGGAGCAGACTAGGGATTTTAGAGCCTGCAACAGCATATTTATTGCAGAGATGCAATCTTCATTAAACCAACCCTTCTTGACGAGCCTCGCCTTCCTCTTGCTTTTCTGCACAAAACAATTAGAAAACACCTCCATCAGTTCCACAAAACTGGATGCTACATGTGAGATATAACCAGGGTAATCTAGTATGGTCAGGATGCATGATCAGTGCTCTGCAGAATTTTGCAATGCAGGTTGGAATCTGCAGATGTAGCCCAACTAACTCTCCTATTCGGCATTGTATCAACCTCTGCTAGGTTTGTAAAATCAGTAACAGCTTTCCTTTCCTTGCCCACAACCCCTGCTAGTTTAAGGCTGATGGGATACAGATAATTTGCAAAAAGTCAGTCCCTATAACCATCAACTTGCTGTAAGGGAGAGCATTATCAAGATCACCAGGCCACCAAAGCATCTACCCCTACTATTTATGATTGCTGCATAATTTTCGGCCCTCGGAATGACTGCTCCATAGGTTTCATTTTCACCGCCTCCTCCCCCTGGCACATACCATCACAGTAGACTTTGCTGTGTTGATCTTCAGATCCAAATTGTTCATAAAAATGGAGTAGGCACTAATCAATTTCTGAAGGGCCATTGGCGTTCTGGCAATCAAAACCATGTCATTGGCTTAGACTAAGGTTGGAAAAGCCCTGCCACCCACCGTCGAGAAAAAATGCTCAGAAGTCCACTAAGGCATCATGCAAACCATTAAAATGCACAGTAAAAAGAACAAGAGTCAGGACACAGCCCTGGCGGACACCCCAGCCAACATTGAAGCACCATAGCGCACAAATCATCAAGGAGGGTGGTCTCAAGGTATATCTGGGTCTACAAATTTCCCCTTAGCCCCAGCAATATTCTAAGAGAGAAAGCTTGCAATGGTTAACAGTGCCCTTTGCTGTACCAAATGATCTTCTGCTTCCACATTAAGAGTGTTCCCACCTCACCTCCAGAACCATAATACTTATGGGGGAGGGCAGAGGGCCCACCTGTAGGATCTAAGTGATCCGACCGCGGGTGATTTTGCCGCGGTCGGAATGTTCGTTGAGAAAGGTGCGAACTACCAAAAGTTTGCACCTTTCTCATGCGAACACACGTACATACTACGGGGGCTGCAGGGGTTTCCCCCACAACCCGTGCTCCCTATACTGTGAAGTAAAGTGAGCGGGGATGCTAAGGGGGACACCCCTGCAGCCCCCATTTATTTTTCTTTTTTTTGCGTGTGTGCTCTGGGGGTGTCACCCAAAACACCCCACTCACTATACCACACAGTATAGTGAGCGGGGTGTTGCGGGGGACACCCCCGCAACCCCAGCAGACTTTTTTTTTTACTTACCTGTAATGATACCATCAAAGGTTCGAACGTTTGGTGTCTGAACCTTTGGTGGTAGCATTTTTAGAACTTTTGGTCCTTGCGGACCTTTATTTTCGGTCAAAAAGTACAATTCCCACCTGTTAGTCAATGTCAATAGGGGACACGGACACAGTTTCATAACGAATGGAAACTGCAACTACTGCTTCAAGTGCTTCAACTCTTCCTACCTTCTTGGGTGAATGATCAACAGGGGATCTGATCCTTGGATTTAAAATTGGGCAGTTACTGAGGTCAGTTAGTGTATTCCCAGAGGTGGCCGTTGTCTTGCAGTTCCCCATGTTGAACACAGGTGGATCAAATTTTGCTTAGGTAGCCTTCCAGAATTTGAGTAGAAAAACGCCCATGGGACCAACTTACTGAAAAGTTAACTGCCATTCGGTTTCAAACATCTTGACAAATTTGAATCAATCAAGAAATTAACGGGGAATTGGTCAGCGAAGGAAACCACTATACAATAACCTTTTATTGATGTTTCCATTAGGCTGACCCATCAACATTTCTCGTGGGTTGATACTGGGCCCCATTACATTGCAATTAATCCTGTGGCTGGCCTTATTAATAAGGGAGACTGTAGATTCAGGTCTCCCTTTGGGTAGTGCAGGTACACCCAATATTACCCCAACCAAAGGAGCAGCAGCCGGGGACATTTTTTTATATCTCTCCTTCCGTACTCACCAGGCTCGCCAAACCCTCCTTTGGTGAAGTAAATGCTTCATCCTTCCTTCCCCTCTGGGACTCGATGGCTACCTGATGACATACCTGTACCATACATAGGCAGATGGGGAGCAGGTGCAAGTGGATCTAGGTCACCTGGCTTAGGCCCGATCACCTAGTGCCTTCCTGCCTGCCGCTCTTTTTCACCACTTAGCAAGCCCCGCCCACCTGGTGCCTTCTTGCCTGCCGCTCTTTTTCACCACTTAGCAAGCCCCGCCCACCTGGTGCCTTCCTGCTTGCCGCTTTTTCCCTACTTAAGGAGCCCTCCAGCCTCTTTTCCTTTGCTGATGCGGAGCAGGTGCAAGTGGATCTAGGTCACCTGGCCTAAGCCCCGCCCACCTGATGCCTTCCTGCCTGCTGCTCTTTTTCACCACTTAGCAAGCCCCACCCACCTGGTGCCTTCCTGCTTGCAGCTCTTTTTCCCTACTTAAGGAGCCCTCCTGCCTCTTTTCCTTTGCAGATGGGGAGCAGGTGCTAGTGGATCTAGGTCACCTGGCCTAAGCACCACCCACCTTCTTAGCCCTGCCTCTTCCTTCCTGCTCTTAACTATTAGATCAAGGCCGTCTCTCGCCTGGGCGTCCTTAGCGAAGGGCAGAGGAAGAAAAGGGCAATTCCTGTTTAGACCTGTTCGGACCAGGAGGACCCAGGGCCCGACCCCCTGCTCAGACAGCAGGTAAGCACGCACCAACATGGGTTACTCCCTCTGTCCCCACAGGCCATCCCCATCCCCTCTGGTCCCCCTGTGATGTTCCCTTGTCCCCCCACCATTCTCGCCCACAGGTATTGCCTGTTTTGCTTGATTCTTCTACCCTGCTCCCCCCTCACCTCCCTCAAGCCTACTTCTGCAGGAGTCTGTCCTGATAAATTCTGGTTTCACAATCACCTTCTTGTGGCCAATGCTGTATTTCACTTTTATGGACTTCATTCATTCACGATACATCACCCTTTCTCAACTCTCATGCTGGAATTCCTTTGCATCTTTTACTCATGGTAGCCCTGAATCATGCTGTTTCCATCTTCATCTTGTATCCTGGCTTGCAACATTATGTGTTACTACTGACTTCTGCAATTGTATTTGCTCTCCCCTCTTGCTTCTCCACTCTTTTTGACTGCTTACTCTCTGTTCTCCCCTCCTCTCCCTTCTCCTATCTCCTCCCCTCCTCCCCTTACTTTCTTCTATGCACTTACTCTATCAAAATTGTCCCTGGACCTAGTATGATAGCAACCTCGTCTGTCTCCTCCCCCCTCCCCTTACTGGTTTTTTCCTCCTCACCACCCGTCCAGCACTATCTGAAATGTTGTCAAGCCTAGTATGATAGTCGCTTGTTTTGTTCCTCCCCTACCTTTCTGCACCCCTCTCCTTCACCTCTTGTTTTTCTCCGGCTCTACCAGAAATGTCGTCTGGCCTAGTACGGTAGTTGCCTGCCTGTTTCCATTTCCTTCCAACTCTCCCCCCCTTCCTTATCTATGTCTTAGCTCTTGCAATATCTAAAATGTCGTCAGTCCGAGTACTATAGTTAATTTCACATCCTTACTGTTCATGGCCTGTGAGAATGTCATTGTATTTTCCCTTGTTCCCTCCCTTGCCTTGAAGCGTTTTGAAACACATTGTGTATAGGCGCTATATAAATAAACTATCATATCATATCATATCATACATCCACATTTATGGATTTGTGGGAACTGGCCACCATACCCCACCCCCAACACGCCTGCTCTCATGTTGACCTCTGTCATCCCACATCCCTCCTTTCTATGAGCCATAATATTCTTAAGCGGGGGGTTCCTCCTATTTCTTCCTATGTACTTTGATGGAATCATCCAAGATTTCTAGTGTATTCATAACCCCCTGCCTAAAGAATTGCAAAAACTCAAAGATGGATTTAAGAGTCTTGTCCCAAACCTTGTGGCCTCCTCGGCCAGTGCCACTTTCAGGCAGCGGGATGTGCAACCTAGAGAGAAGCTGATTAATGGGATTCAGCTTCTCTTCTAGTATAACCTCTACGCCTTCACTGTTCAGAGCACCCAGGGCCCAACAAACCCTCCCCTGGCACACACACGAAGGACTCAGCCAAAGGCAAGTTAGAACTGTCCTTTTTTCCATAACAGACAGGGATCATACAGGAAGAAACACAATTCCCCAGCAATCAGAGCTCCAGAGCCCATGTCAGGGGCTTTTGTTACGCTCTAACATCACAAATCAGGGCCCTTCCCCTAAAACCTAAGAGCCCGCCTGATTGTGTGATTGGGGTGGTATCACCTATAGCTGGCAGATATAGAGGATATTTTACTGGACCTAGCATGTCTGGTGGCTTGCCTGAACCTTCCCCGGGAACTATCTATTACATTGTTGCAAGGTCGCAGGATTATCATTGGCCATTGCTCTCTGCCATCCACTCCTGGATTTGTGTTCCCTGATTGGCTGGAGCTGATCTCCCCAGGCTTGGGACCCAGCTCTGTTGTCAGTGGTCCATGCACCTTCTCAAGGTGATGAGAAAGACTATCTGTGCCCATTGTTGCCATCAGTATTACCACTTTGCAATTGAGAGTGCCTGCAGGGTTGCAACGCTGTAAAACAATATAAGTATCACTTTGTGTCTGCTTCGCTGTGAACTGCTCCTCTGCCCACCACATGTAAATTGCCATTGTTCAGCTTGGGTGCACCACATGGGTGAGGACTGCGAAATTGAGCTTCATGGGCTGCAATTAGTGAGGATTTATTCTTCTGTTTTGGAGGTGGCTCCTTCTCTCTGAGCTTAAGAATGTGCTGCTCATCTCTGACCTTGGCTGCAAGCCCTGGCCTTGTGCACCGTGCAACCTAAATCTGCTTTTGTTCAACTCTTGTCCTGAGGCCTGTGGCTTCATGTAATTATACTATAGTTATGCTATAATTGCTCTATGTCTCTATTGTGCTATTTTTCTTATAGGTTAGTAGTATGTTGGTTCTTCCAAGTTCTTTATACAATCCTGTAGCTCCATATGGTTAGTTGCAATAAGCTGCTGCAAGCTTAGTCTGCATCTCTTTTCTGCGTTTCTACATTTGGCTAATGAAAAAAATAATAAAGGTTTTCAACAGTATGCATATATACATCTACAGAACTGTGTAAGCATGTTCTTCGTGTGTGCACGTGTGTCCATGCAACTTTGTGCATGGATGTGTGTTTGCTTTATCGCTAACATTGCTATGTTGTGGTGTATCTAATGACGTCTTTGAAACAAAAGGGATGGAGTCCAACCACTTGCTTTTAGTCCCATTACATATATATTTTAGTAAAGGCTAGGTTATTCAGCATGCTTGGTATGACAGAAGCCATTTCATTAAGCTAACTATCATACATGCTCAAAAAGACGAGCAATCACGCCCTTAAAGGTTGCACTATAGCTTTTTTATTTAGCCAGTGTTAGTAAGTGCAGAGAGAATTTTCTGCATTCAGTTTAACATACATCTTTTTAGTTTTTTGGTGTACAAATAAATCAAAGCACATTCATATTATTTAACAAATGCATCAGAGAAAAACAGCAAATGCTTAAGGAGGACTAACAAACAAAACATACAGATACACAGTCAATAGTGGTTTGCCTAAAAGTGCAATGTATGCAAAGAAACATAGTGTAGTGTTTTTTTGTTTTAACACAAGGCACCCAACTGTATAAAATGTGTGGAGTCAAACCCATGAATCAGAGAAGGGGTACTATTTTGATCTGAAACTGAGTGTATTGTTGTTGACTCCTAGGAAGAAAGAGACCTAGGTCTATGTATCTTTGCATACATTGCACTTTTAGGCAAACCACTAATGACTGTGTATCTGTATGTTTTGTTTGTTAGTCCTCCTTAAGCATTTGCTATTTTTCTCTGATGCATTTGTTAAATAATATGAAAGTGCTTTGATTTATTTGTACACCAAAAAACTGAAAAAAAGATGTATGTTAAACTGAATGCAGAAAATTCTCTTTGCACTTACTAACACTGGCTAAATAAAAAGCTATAATGCAACCTTTAAGGGCTTAATTGCTCGTCTTTTTGAGCACGTATGATAGTTAGCTTAATGAAATGGCTTCTGTCATACCAAGCATGCTGAATAACCCAGCCTTTACTAAAATATATATGTAAAGGGACTAAAAGCAACTGGTTGGACGCCATCCCTTTTGTTTCAAGTACCATTAGCTCTTAAGTCCTCCCACTTTTTCATGAACTGACCCTCTAGTTACCTAGTATCTAATAACATCAGCACTGCAGGATATTTGTCATTAGTCGGTCTTGCCCGTTGAGGCGTCTGGACCCATGATCAGTGTTGGGGCACATCTATCCATGATGACGTTAGCTGGATAAGGTTTGAATGGCTGTCTGAGAGAATATCTGTTTGCATATGTATTTGTCACTGACCCTCCTGGGGGCTGTACAAACAGTGAGTTGAAAATGAGAGGGGCACTACAAGTGTAATGACTGTGTATAAATTCTATCCAAACCCGTGGGTACTATTATGTTTAACTTCAGTTGAATTAATAACATTTCTTCTGGTGCAGCAGGGTGTAATCTCCAGGCCTATGGAGACTCAATTCTAATACGAAACACAAACCCAGCCCGTTGTTGCCAGCGGGTAACCCTGTTACACTCCAGGTGGACTAAAGGTCCTACAAGTAATGTTTATGTATACAGTTGGTAGTGTCACTACGTGTAACACCAACAGGCAAATCTTCACATCAGACCTTCCAATAAAGAAAAGTAAACATCACACAATTTCAAGAAAATAATTTCAAACAGATACATTTAAAAGAAAAATTCAGCACAATGTATTAGTATTGTCTGGGCTCAAAGTCTCTAGGACAACACTTTAAAAACAAAATCACTCCTGATTGGGAAACAAAGGATTAATAATCCTGTAACACAAATATTCGTACAAATCCAGAGAAGATTACACTTGTGGCTCCTCTAATTCAAACAGATTTCATATAACATTTCTGTACACATTTTATGGAGTGGTCTGGAGAGCCACCCGCCACTTTAGTCACACACTCCAGTACAAATTGTTGATTTGCAATACTACATAATACACCCAAAGAAGCTTTGGTTTTGTATGCACAATATGCCAATGCGTTTCAGATTTAAAGATTCATCTTGAGGGCTCGAAGCTCAATGTTCATAACATGTCCTTTTTCCAAATAGTCACACATTCTTTTCAGTAAACGTTACAGATTCATCTGTGCACCTACAATGTAACCAGAAACTTAACTTAGTACTTGTAAACTATAGCCTTGAATATACCAACACAATACGCACCCACTGCAACACTAACCTGTATATGTTCAGTACAATGAGAGCCCAGTTCCCCATCCTATGAAAGGTTGATCAGACAGCTTGTAATCAAGGGCAGCTGTGTAACACTCTGAAAGCAGAAATCAAGAAATCAGAGAGCCGTTGTGAGTAATACAAAGTGAAAAGGCGGGTATCCATAGCTGGACGCTACTGCAACCACTACATTCACCATTTGTAATATTGTCCATGCGGACCGTGTCCCCAAATGAACGTGTGCCTATGGCTGCATTGTAATACCCTGTGATAGGGCGAATGTCCATACCCGAAAGCTACTATGAACCTTTCTTATATCGCTTGTAATATGATCTGTGCGAACTCTACACTCTAATACAGGACTGTCTATGGCCGCATTATAAAACTGTGCATTAGGGTGAATGTCCGTAGCCATACGCTACTTTAACCCCTTCATGTATCATTTGAAATGTAATCCGTGCAAACTGTGCACTCAAATGCAGGAGTTATTGAAGCCAGACCACCGTGGCCCGACTTAAATGAACACGTACGGTTGGGCACTTAAGGAGGTGACCTGCATAGAAAGTTACTCCAGAGGGAAATTGTATGGATAGATATGCTTGACTCTATTAGCCCACAGGAAATGAATCATGATTTCAACCTGATGTTTTTTGTATAATGATTGTTAATATCAAAGACCATCAATATTAAAATGGGTCCTGTTCTTTTCCTGGACTTTGTGAAATCCAGCATCCAGTGTGAAAATGTGAGCCAGTGTGATGAGCCGGGAAGAGGATCTATAAGGATTCAACCATGGTGGTCTTATTTATCTTTTGTATACATTGGGGTGTACACGAGTAGAGGGGAGCTTATATACATGGTGAATGGCCCGCACTTGAAAGTAGATTATGAGCTGACAGCAGCCAAAGCCGGACAGGGGTGAAAGGGTTTCCTAACAATCCTTATATCATCGGGAGTGTATGAACACTTGATAGGCATGCTAATTATGTACTTCCAAGCAGCAAGTGTTCTTGGTGCTTCAGAGCAGTAGAGTGGGGTATACATAAACATACGTTTGGATTTGAGCTGTATGATGTATTAGCCTTTTTGATCATCTGTGCACACAGTTCTGGAGAAGGGGAGCTGACAAAGAGGACAAATAGATATGAGGTATGGACACTTGATACATCGAAGTAGAGCAACACTAAGGTATGTCTCACATCCATATGGGTGTGTATCTCCCTAACTGGGGGGTGGACGGCCTTTTCGCAGCCCACAACATCAGTTATTTGGGTATACACTCTGAGCCGGTTTTCCCCATAGTTACATATTGTGGGAATTTACCATATTTGGTCGCCCCTCTTGTAAGCAAGAGAGTTAAGTACATTATCAACGTTTATCCTGTCACACTACTGGGATTCGTTTCATTCCCGTTGTGACACTGCACCTGGTTATCCTGCTGGTTGTCCTCCTATTTTCTTGGGTCCCTTCTTAGGACATGGTAATTCTTTCAGTGTTAATGTTTTCGTCTCTATTTCTGTGGACGGTCAGTTATATATTGTATGGCCTCATTAAGTTGCCAATAATTGATCATCATGTCAGATATCTTTATATAACTATCTTCATAGGGGAATGTTGCCTTAGGTATCATCTCAGTGTTACTGTTCTCCCTTGGAATCTTCCTCGGGTTGTTCACGATGGACAGGTACATAAGGTATTGTGCTCTTGCTGCTGGTATTTCAGTTGCTACAAACATTCTAGAGGCACAAATGGCATAGGGGATTAGTGAGCAGACACAGCAGCTCTCCCCAATGGTTTGTTTACCTACTTTAGTCATGTGTTTGTACTCCATGTTATTAGATACTCAAGCAGTATCAGTGAGATAGAGATCCAACCCCCCATGTCTGCATCAGCAGTGCATCCACCTCTCGCTACTGTACTTACAGTGCTTCCTGTCCACCTGACATGGTTGTTCCACCTGCTGGAACTGGGGTTGTGTTAGTAGAGGATGCTGTGGTATTACTAGTAACATATGGTATTCGCCAAAAGATGAGTGTGAAAATACCACATGAGAATAAGACACAAGACACAATAATCTTTCTTTTAATAACACCCTCCATCACTTACACCTCTTGGACCCTTATGTAGATTGAGGATATCAGTTGCTTGCCTGAAATGTGCAAAACAAGCGTTATTGTGTAAACATTTTATTAATTCAAGCTCCATGAACAAAATAGCCGGCCATGGCAAGAAGGAATAGCTATTCCCACACAGCTTTTATTCTGGGCTCACACAGTACTGAGAGTACTGATGGATTTTCTATTTCAAGGAATGGATATACTTGGGACAAATAAGCTATGAAGACACCGAAATATACATTCGGATGGCATCTTCTTGTGCTATTGGACCGCCAAACGAATGGGACAAATTGACTTTGGAAGGTTTCGGGATGAGGATCATGGGGAATCATGAAACAATGCGGTGCTAACAATGCAATAATAATAGACGCACTTTCACAATAAATGCTGTTAGTGTTCAAAAAGAAATGATAATAAACAGACAGAGTTCCCTCACTTTGGATGTGTAGGAAGTCCGTCCCTAAATCTCTTTCTCTGGAACAAGTAACCATAGGGTGTCCTGTGCTGGCTTGTGATGCTTTGAGGCAATTATTTTCTTCTTTTATTTGTGTATCTTTGGCCCTTTCATTGTTGGTGCTAGGAGAGGCCACCGCTGTGTAGGGCTTGATGTCCCCTAGGTGATTCCAAGTGTTTTTCCCTTCTGGATTCACAGCTTGCTCAGTCACTAGCTCTACAATGTGCGGGCCAGTAAAACGTGGCTTGTCCCACTTTCAGCTGAAGGTCCTTAGTAGGACATTGTCCCCCGGATACAACATTGGCTCTTTTAAAAGATCCTCAATTGCTTCAGTGTTGTTGTTCTCTTCTCTTGCTTCAGGACTCTCCTGTTGTCCCTGCAGTTGACGAGAAATAAAAGGGGCATTAGCCATCAAGGAAGCAACATATTTGTACAATTCCTGACTCAATACGCCAGACATGTTTTCGGCATCCTTGGTGCCCTGGTTGGAAGAACCAGGGAAAGTTGCATGCGCCACCTCATATGGGGTTAAACGGTGGTCGGTCTCTGGTTTATTACGCAACGTAAATAATGCTAATGGAAGACAGTGAAGTCAACTCCTATTGAGGGTCTTTGTGATTTTGGCTATGCCTTCTTTGTACGTGCCATTGAGGCATGCACACACTCTGTTTGCTTGCAGGTGATAGGCCCAAGAGAATTTGTGTTGTTTTCCTAACAAGGTGGTGATGTGTTGGAGCATCTCATTGGCTAAGTTAGGGCCATTGTCAGACCACAGTACCTCAATCACGCCCCATCATGGGATGATTTCACGAACCAGGAATTTCACTGCGCTAAGGGCATCGGGATGGGAACAAGAACCAGCTTCGATCCATCTAGAAAACGGGCATACAACCACTATCATGTAGAAGTATGCTTGGCATATTTAGATCATGTCGACATAGTCAACCTGCAGGTGTTGGAATGGACCTATTGGGTGAGGTATGGCTTCTCTCACAATCCTTAATGTACGACCTAGTGTAAATTGTTTACAAACTAGACAATGCGTCATGAATTCAGCCACGTGTTCAGCCAAATTGGGACAGAACTAATACTCTCCAATATTAGAAGCAAGCACCTCCTTCCCTATATGGGTAGGATGGTGTAATTGTGTCAGTGTAGTGTGCAACAATGAGAATGGCATTACCACTTTGCCTGTGTCATTTTGCCACCTTAATGTGTCTGTTGGAGATACTGTACATCCCCGCTTAATTCATAACTCTTTTTCTTCCCAGGGTGCAGCTCCCTGCAATTCCATAATCTGTGTCACTGGTAATATGTTATATCCTTCCTTTAGTATCATTGTTTGTGCATATTTGTGGACTGGGGAGGAAGCATCCATTTCTAAAATGTCCCCAACGTAGGCGGCACATTTTGCTTCTGCATCTGCTGCCTTGTTACCCCTGGAGATGGAGTCCTCCCCCTCGTGTGTGCTTGCCACTTCGCTACTGGTATGTGCTGTGGGCACAGGAGTGCCACTATAAGTCTACCCAATAGGAATGCATGCTGCACCGGTGACCCATCAGCACATCTGAAGCCTTTCCTCAGCCAACGTGACAGCCCAGAGTGCACTGTGGATGTCACATAGGCTGAATCTGAATGCACTGTCACTTCCTTTCCTTTTCTGTGCTCCAATGCCAATATTAAAGCTACAGATCCTGCTGCTTGTGGTGATAAATGCGATGGTAGACGTGCACTCATCACCACCTCACTCGTCCCGTTCTCTATCAATCTCACTACTGCTGTCCCTGTATATCTTTCCCCAGTAATTTGGTCAATAGGTGATGACCCGTCAATATAAAGCATGTCTCTCCCCTCAAATGCATCCTCCTGTGTTTTTCTAGTGTCACTGAATTCTTCTATATTGGCTGTGCAGTTGTGCACATAGTCGCCCTCCGTTACGAGGTCGGCGATGAAAGTCGCCGTTTTGACAAGTCTGCATCTCACTATCTTGAGAGCTGGGTTTGACAGCAACACCTCATACCCTGAAGCTCTCTGTGTTGTCAATGTTTTTTTTCAGTCTTACCAGTATTGTGAAGAGAGCATGCTCCACATAAAGAGTGGTACTGAATCCCATGGCAATACTCACTGATTTGTCTACTGCGAATGCAGCGGAGGCCAATGTCTGTTTGCATGCATTGTATCCTCTCATTACTGGGTCTAATTTCCCCCTGTAATATGCTAGAGGCTTATGCCCCATGCCTGTCTTTTGTGTCAGTACTAGAGTCATAACCACTCCATTTGAGTGTAAGAATAAGACAAATTTGCTTTGATAGTTTGGGATCCCTAACAATGGAGTTGTGCATATTGCTTCTTTCAGCTCAACAGATGCCTCAGTCATCTTTGTTATCCATTGTAATGTACTCTCCCCTTATTGTGCTTCTTTTGATGCACTCAATAAGGGCCCAGTGTAAGTGCTGTAGTCAAATACCCATGCCTTGCAGTAGTTACATAGTCCTAGAAACTGCTGCATTTGTCTTATCGTTGTGGGCTTGGCTGTCCTGCGTATTGTCTCTGCTCTTTCTGGTGTCACTTTTCGCCCGTTTTAGGATATTAGTTGGCTAATGTACAACACTTCTTTCTGGCAATACTGTAATTTGGCCTTGTCTACCTTGTACACTTTGTCTGCTATTCCTGTCAACATGTGCAAAGTGTCATCTCTACACTGTGTCTCTGTCTTGCTGTAAATTAATATGTCATCTAAGTACTGTATAGTCCATTTGAAGGACCCTGTTGAATATGGAAGGTGATTCACAGTACCCTTGAGGAAGTCTTGTATGTTTCCACTTCTTCCTATATAGGAATGAAGTTAAGTCTTGGGAGTCTGGGTTTAATGGTATAGAGAAGAACATATTCTTCAAGTCTATGGGCCTCATTACGACCCAGGCGGTAAGTTACCGCCTGGGCCGTGACTTTACCACCATGGCGTAAACTACGTTTACGCCATGGTGGTTGGCGGACTTACCGCCCCATTCCGACCTTGGCGGGGCGGTAAGTCCCCAATCCCCATTTACCCTTCCCCATTCCCATTTTTGCCCCATAGGGCATAATGGGAGTGGGGAAGGCGTTAATTACGCCACCGTAAATTACGGTGGCGTAATTAACTCCATGGTCCCTTAGCGCCATGGATTTTAACACCTGCTAAAAGCAGGTGTTAAATCCGCCATGGCGCTAAGGGACCTCGTACTCAGGCGGTAAGGGTCGGCGCTGTTTACGCTGCCGTAAACCCCTTACCGCCTGGGTCGTAATGAGGCCCTATGATTGTGAAGTAGGTAGCTTCCATGGAATGCTACACAAAATTGTCGCTGGATTCGGAACTAAAGGAAATTCTGCTTCTACAATGTGGTTCAGAGGTCACAAGTCCTGTAAAAAATGCCATGCCCCCCTGTCATCTTTCTGGCAGGGTACACTGCAGTGTTGCACAGTCATTTCACGATTTGAAACACTTGTGTACATGCGTGTTATAAATGCCATATCATATCATCATTCTGATGGTACTAGGATACCCTGCACCACTAGTGCTGCAATTGTCTCATAAATACCTTTGTCTGCCTCACTGGACAGGGGATATTGCCTACCTCTTGGTAAAATGGCTCCTCGCTTCAATATTATTTTCACTGCTCCTATCCCTTTCAGAAGCCACGCATCATGGGGACTTGTGGTCCATAAGATACTGGGGACCTTTGCCAAATCTTACTTGAGAAATGTTGGCGGCACATGTATCATCATCACCATTCTCTGTGGTACCTGTCTGTAGTGTATTTTCACTAAGTATGTAATACTAATTTCAAACACTATCTTGTGATCTGATCAGTTGTCTTTGAATAGTTCTTCACCTGTAACAGTAGTTAATCTGTACCCTTCTGCCACGGCGATCACTGATCGTCATGGTTGTCCTGTGTCATCTGTCCCATTTACTGCTATACCATGGATGCACAACATACGGCCCGCGGGCCAGTTGCGGGCCGCCATTCCATTTTGGCCGGCCCAGGAGACAACAAAGACTTTCCTAATGGAGGGTGGCCCGCAAGCAGCATCGGCCAACCTCCATTAGGAAAGTCTTTGTTGTCTTGCGGGCCGGACAAAACACTGGCACTCATTGGCTCAGCACACACGCACCACGTCGCTCCTACGAGCCATGTAGTGTGTGTGTGCTGCACCAATGGAGTGCCACCACTACAGCAGGGCGTGGTCCATAAGGCTTGATGCCGGACGGCATTTCAGCCTTGGACCATGCCAGCCGTAGTACGATTCCAGTTACCTTGCCAGCGTTCCAGCTTATCTGCCTTCCAGCACGTCTCCGGTAAGTGGTCTGTTTGTGTTTGTGTGTCCGGTCTGTTTTGCTGTATGTTTGTGTTGTGTATGTTGAGGTGGGGGGGGGGGCTGTTGGGTGTGCATGAATGTTTGGTTTTGAATGTTTGTGTTGTGTATGTTGAGATGCGGGGGTGGAGGGTGTCGGATGTGCATGAATGTTTGGTTTTGAATGTTTGTGGTGTGTATGTTGAGATGCGGGGTGGGATGGGGTGGAGGGGTTTTTGATGTGCATGGATGTTTGCTTTTGAATGTTTGTTTTGTGTATGTTGAGATGTGGGGGGGTGTCGGATGTGCATGCATGTTTGTTTTTGAATGTTTGTTTGTGCATGTTGAGATGCGGGGGTGGGGGGGTGTCGGATGTGCATGAATGTTTGGTTTTGAATGTTTGTGTTGTGTATGTTGAGATGCGGGGGTGGGGGTGTCGGATGTGCATGAATGTTTGTTTTTGAATGTTTGTGTTGTGTATGTTGAGATGCAGGGGTGGGAGGGGTGTCGGATGTGCATGAATGTTTTTTTTGAATGTTTGTGTTGTGTATGTTGAGATGCGGGGGTGGGGTGGGTGTCGGATGTGCATGAATGTTTGTTTTTGAATGTTTGTGTTGTGTATGTTGAGATGCGGGGTTGGGTGGGTGTTGGGTGTGCATGAATGTTTGTTTTGGAGTGTAAGTGCGGTGTATGTTGAGATGCAGGGTCTGTATGTGTGCATGCTTGCTAGTTTGTATGCTGATTTGGGGGGTGGGGGGTTCTGGTCTGTATGGGTGCATGCTTGAGTGTGTGTGCTGATTTGGGGGGTGGGGGGTTTGGGTCTGTATGGGTGCATGCTTGAGAGTTTGTGTGCTGAGTTGGGGGGTGGGGGTTCGGGTCCGTATGGGTGCATGCTTGAGAGTTTGTGTGCTGAGTTGGGGGGTAGGGGGTTTGGGTCTGTATGGGTGCATACATGAGAGTGTGCTGATTTGGGGGAGTGGGGGTTCGGGTCTGTATGGGTGCTTATTTGAGAGTGTGCTGATTTGGGGGGTGGGGGTTCGGGTCTGTATGGGTGCATGCTTGAGAGTGTGCTGATTTGGGGGTGTGGGGGGTTCGGGTCTGTATGGTTGCATGCTTGAGAGTGTGTGCTGAGTTGGGGGGGTGGGGAGTTTGGGTCTGTATGGGTGCATGTTTGAGAGTGTGCTGATTTGGGGGGTGGGGGTTTGGGTCTGTATGGGTGCATGTTTGAGAGTGTGCTGATTTGGGGGGTGGGGGCTTTCGGGTCTGTATGGGTGCATGTTTGCGAGTGTGCTGATTTGGGGGGTGGGGGGTTCGGGTTTGTATGGGTGCATGTTTGAGTGTGTGTGCTGAGTTGGGGGTGGGGAGGTTTGGGTCTTTATGGGTGCATGCCTGAGAGTTTGTGTGCTGAGTTGGGGGTGGGGGGTTTGGGTCTGTATGGGTGCATGTTTGAGAGTGTGCTGATTTGGGGGCTGGGGGGTTCGGGTCTGTATGGGTGCATGCTTGAGAGTTTGTGTGCTGAGTTGGGGGGTGGGGGGTTCGGAGTTGGGCGGTGCGTGTTTGGGTCTGTATGGGTGCATGCTTGAGAGTTTGTGTGCTGAGTTGGGGGGTGGGGGGTTCGGGTCTGTATGGGTGCATATTTGAGTGTGTGTGCTGAGCTGGGGGGTGGAGGGGTTCGAGTTTGTGCCTGTTTGGGGATGGGTGCCGCTAATGGGGGATGGGCGCATGTCTTCAGTGTTTGGTTGGGGGTGAGGGGGCCATGGGGCATAGTGTTTGGTTGGGGGTTGAGGGAACCATGGGGCATAGTGTTTGTTGGGATAAGGGACATGGGGCATAGTGTTTGCTTGAGGGGTGGGGGCCATGGGGCATAGTGTTTGGTTGGGGGTGAGGGGGCCATGGGGCATAGTGTTTGGTTGGGGGTTGAGGGAGCCATGGGGCATAGTGTTTGGTTGGGGGTGAGGGGGCCATGGGTCATAGTGTTTGGTTGGGGGTGGGAGCCATGGGGGATAGTGTTTGGTTGGGGGTGAGGGGGCCATGGGGCATAGTGTTTGGTTGGGGGTTGAGGGAGCCATGGGGCATAGTGTTTGGTTGGGTGTGAGGGGGCCATGGGGCATAGTGTTTGGTTGGGGGTTGAGGGGGCCATGGGGCATAGTGTTTGGTTGGGGGTTGAGGGAGCCATGGGGCATAGTGTTTGGTTGAGGGTGAGGGGGCCATGGGGCATAGTGTTTTGTTGGGGTGAGGGACATGGTGCATAGTGTTTGCTTGAGGGGTGGGGGCCATGGGGCATAGTGTTTGGTTGGGGGTGAGGGGGCCATGGGGCATAGTGTTTGGTTGGGGGTTGAGGGAGCCATGGGGCATAGTGTTTGGTTGGGGGTGAGGAGGCCATGGGGCATTGTGTTTGGTGGGGTGTGGGAGCCATGGGGCATAGTGTTTGGTTGGGGGTGAGGGGACCATGGGGCATAGTGTTGGGTTGGGGGTGGGAGCCATGGGGCATAGTGTTTGGTTGGTGGTGAGGGGCCCATGGGGCATAGTGTTGGGTTGGGGGTGGGAGCCATGGGGCATAGTGTTTGGTTGGGGTGAGGGACATGGGGCATTGTGTTTGCCTGAGGGGTAGGGGGAGCCATGGGGCATAGTATTTGGTTGGGGGTGAGGGGGCCATGGGGCATTGTGTTTGGTTGGGGGTTGAGGGAGCCATGGGCCATAGTGTTTGGTTGGGGGTGAGGGGGCCATGGGGCATAGTGTTTGGTTGGGGGTGGGAGCCATGGGGCATAGTGCTTGGTTGGGTTGATGGGGCCATGGGGCATAGTGTTTGGTTGGGGATTGAGGGAGCCATGGGGCATAGTGTTTGGTTGGGGGTCGTGAGGGGGGCATTGGGCATAGTGTTTGGTTGGGGGTGGGAGCCATGGGGCATAGTGTTTGGTTGGGGGTGGGAGCCATGGGGCATAGTGTTGCACTCCAAGAGTGAACCCAATAATAAAGCTAAAACAGGCACAGTTAGGAGATGTACAAACTTTGCTTTTTGAGGAAACCTGACTCAACGAAGGCCATACTCCTCTTGGGCAACCCAAACAGCAATCTATAGCAGTCCAAAATAACGTAATGTCCAATCAAGGGTCAATAAAATATATAATATAATATAATTTAATTAAACAGACGATATACAATAACTAAATAGAAATAAATTATAACAATGGAAAATGTGCAGTACAAAATGTAAGTTTGAATGCAAATAAAAATTGTTACCCCTCAAAAACATTCTTTTTCCATGTGTTTCATACAAATTGGGGGTTGAAAAAGCCTCTTGCCACGGCCCGCCTACCGCCCCGCCCATATTTACTTTTCGGCCCACTATAGCCCTCATGTAAGGTACTTTCGGCCCTCTGTCAAAATCAGTTGTGCACCCCTGTGCTATACAGTCATCCCCCACTATTACTGCCTCTAATTATAGTGGCACTATCGTCCCTTCCTTCTCATCTATTGGTATTTCTGGTCTGAACAAGTACTCATTTGGAATGCACCACATTTCCCCCTGAATCCCAGGGAGCCATGCTACAATTATTTCAGTCCCATATTCAAATAGCTCCTCGTCTGCTGGCACACCCATCTGTACGCTCCTTCCACAATAAGCTTGAGTGATCTCCTCGCGTTTAGAAGGTGTATACCAGGTGTGGAACACACTATCCCCTTGTCAGTGAATGAGATGGGCATGTTGAGTTTGCTCATGACATACCTCCCCATTATGTTTACTGGTGTCTGTCGTGAATACAGTAAGAGTGGAGCTAAGTTGTGCTCTTCTATAGAAAGTGCAATATCATCTGTAAATTGAACCAATTCAGTCACCCAAGAGAATCCTTGAGCTTTCATGGCATCGCCTGACATTCTATACTTACCTTCCCGTATGCCGGATTTAGTAGCTCCTGTGTCTACAAGAAGGGAAGAAAGGAGAACGTGTTGTCACCTATCGTCACCCCTATGCGTGGTTCCTCCACTGGGTTGGGTGTAATCGATATGATGGAACACATCAGCTCCATCTGTGGGCTGTCCTATTGAGGGTATAATTACATTCTGTTTCCTAAGAATGTGTTGCCCCCACTACACTAACCCCCCTAGTTTCCTAATGGGAGCCATTGCCATGCAGTCCATGTGTGCCAGTGTCCCGTTATTTGGCTGTGCCGAATATGATGGCTGCTTGTTACTCTGCACCTGCTCTGTGGTGTCTGTGAATACTGTTGCACTGGTGCCTACATTTATGGTGTCTGTGTCATGGGCTGTTGTGTCTGTGGGTATGTGTTTGGTATCTGTCCTTGTTGTAGTATCTGGTCCTGAGCATAATACTCATTCTGTTCCCCTGGATATGCTGTCTGGTTTTGCATCCACCAGTCTGTGGCATTCCCACTCTGCTTCTACATACGCTATACTTATGTCCTATCTGTCCCCACACCCAGCACTGTGGTGGTTCTCTTATTTGCCTTTGATATCCGCCAGCAAACCCTTCTGGATCCTGCTGCATTTGTTGTCCATATCCACAATACCCTACTGAAAATCTCCCTTCGCTTTGTTGCATTTGATGCCCATACCCACGTCCCGTTGGGGGCCCTCCTCTTCCTCGAAACCCATGCTGCACATCCCCCTGCCCCATGAACCCTGCTCCCACAAGAAGCGGTGCGTACTGTGTCTGTGGTGCCACTTACCCTCCCATGCTTGTTAAAACTGCTCATTCCATTGTGTATTTAGACAGTTTCTTCTGCACTATCTTCGCCTCCTTCTGGTTTCTTTCCTCACATGTTTTCTTTGCGCTTGCATTAGTCTGCAGTAACGTACTATTGTAAGTTGCATTTTTGACCATGGTTTTGCTTCCATTCCCACCAACTTCTTTAGTTGCCTTTGCACTTGCTCTGGCAACCCTTGTCATAGTTTATGATAGAATAATGCCACTGTTTTATCCCACGGTTCTCGTGTTTCAAGGCGCCAGTAAAGGGAACTGTGACAGCCCTGGCCCCCCATCCAGTCTCCCAGTGTCTTTAGTGGATGTGAATGCCCTTGCCAGTTCTCCCGTCCTTCTTGCTGGAAGGTCTCTAAGCCAAGCACATATGGGTTTAAGGCATCCAGGCTGTGCAGTGTAGCCCTGAACTGTCGTAGTCTCTTGTACTTGTCACCCGCACTCCCCTTGTGTCTTTGTCTGCTCCCCACGTGGATCTCTCATCGGTGTGTTTCTCTGTTGATCGATGATCAAGTTGCCCTAACCCCTCGTTCTCACTCCCTCCAAGTCATCTTCGGACTCTGTGTCTCCCAAATCACTGCATAATCATTGTGGAAGCTCAGTCTCCTTAGTACCTTTGCTTCCTGTGGTTCCCCTTCTAGGTCAATCAAGTTCTTGCAGTCCCGCCTCATGGAGGGCTCTGTGTTGGTTTTGTCTGGTAGTAGCTGCCCTGTCACATTTCTTGCTGTGCTCTTGCTCCGCTTGCCTATCCCTTCCTTCGTTATCGTCAAGTCATCAATACCAACCTTATTCTTATGCCCCTCACTGCGCACTCCTCCTTCCGTTTGAGCTCTCTTGTGAGCCGCTCTATTTGCCACTTCCTTCATTTCCTCTTTACTAAAACTTGCCTTTCCTTCTCTCTTCCTCCCTTCTGCTCTCTATGTCTTCGAGCTCTCTCCCTCTCATCTCTTGCTGGTCTGGATCTTTCTCTTCTGCGATTAGCTTCTCCCTTTGCACTTTCTTGCGTTCTTCTTTTTCCTCTTTTTCTTTTCTCTCCACCTCTTCCATTATCTCTGCCCACTCTCATTCTTCCCTGCCCTCTTTACAACCAGTCACTCCCTTACTGTTCTCCCACTGTCTTCCCGTCTAATTTCAGGAGTATTTGTTCTTCTACCCATGCGTTCGATGCTATATTCTCCAGCCCTTCCCTCGTGCTTGTCTGGGTCTTGCTGTGTACCTCTTCTCCACCTCCTGCTTGTCGGGCCCCTTTCTGCCCCTCCTCCTTGGTATGTGGTAGAGGTTCAAATATTGGATTTGAGTACCCCTCTGCTGCTTTAACTCCCATATAGGGCACAGTACCAGTGTTACTGCTGCAGTCCATTTGCTCTCATGGTCAGGAGGAGGTGGGAAGTGGGGGCTGAGGGCGTTTGGCTCAGGGTCTCCTGTTGGCTCAGCATCCATTGACGTCTCACCACATCCACTCATCATCCTGAAACATTTCTCAGAGCTCAAATATCGCCATACGATTGCTCAATTTTTCCCTCTCATAAACCTCTTGCAAATGTATGTGTAATGGTTGCTGCACATATTTGGAGAAGCTCACACCCTTTGCCCATGGTTTTGACAATTTACCTTTTGTACTTTTAATCCATTCTGCGCTATATTTACAAATCTTGTCCTTATATCGTGGAAGGACCTTACATAGGTGCTGCAGGGGCGTGCTGCAGGAGCGTGTGAGCGCACCTTTACCACAATACATTGCTTTTTAATACTTACTTGACCTCCAGTTGAGGTTTTTGTAAAAAACATACCTTATCATGCACAATGTTAAGTTTCAAAATAACAATAGTTTTTGTGCTATCACGAGCCTCTCTGGCTCCCGACCTACTTCTCGCGTGTGCCCTTCTGCAACTCTCTGCCTTCTCAGGCACACCAACCAATCTCGTGAATGCGCCTTCCGTGCTCCTCCACAGAACAGCTGGCTCCGTCCTTGCGCTCTCCTAGTCTTATACACAAACCTCCCTCCGTGACGTCACCTCTGTACTAAATAAGGGAATGATAGAAATCACTAACAGAGCTCACAACAATACTTTCTCAATACACAGATATTTTCAAAACCCTGACATATACCCACGCCCGTCATCCTCACTCCTAACAGGGGATACCAATATTTCATGTGCTCACTCTGTACCTACAGTGTCGCTAGTGCGAGACCACTCTCATTCTTCCCTGCCCTCTTTACAACCAGTCACTCCCTTACTGTTCTCCCACTGTCTTCCCGTCTAATTTCAGGAGTATTTGTTCTTCTACCCATGCGTTCGATGCTATATTCTCCAGCCCTTCCCTCGTGCTTGTCTGGGTCTTGCTGTGTACCTCTTCTCCACCTCCTGCTTGTCGGGCCCCTTTCTGCCCCTCCTCCTTGGTATGTGGTAGAGGTTCAAATATTGGATTTGAGTACCCCTCTGCTGCTTTAACTCCCATATAGGGCACAGTACCAGTGTTACTGCTGCAGTCCATTTGCTCTCATGGTCAGGAGGAGGTGGGAAGTGGGGGCTGAGGGCGTTTGGCTCAGGGTCTCCTGTTGGCTCAGCATCCATTGACGTTTCACCACATCCACTCATCATCCTGAAACATTTCTCAGAGCTCAAATATCGCCATACGATTGCTCAATTTTTCCCTCTCATAAACCTCTTGCAAATGTATGTGTAATGGTTGCTGCACATATTTGGAGAAGCTCACACCCTTTGCCCATGGTTTTGACAATTTACCTTTTGTACTTTTAATCCATTCTGCGCTATATTTACAAATCTTGTCCTTATATCGTGGAAGGACCTTACATAGGTGCTGCAGGGGCGTGCTGCAGGAGCGTGTGAGCGCACCTTTACCACAATACATTGCTTTTTAATACTTACTTGACCTCCAGTTGAGGTTTTTGTAAAAAACTTACCTTATCATGCACAATGTTAAGTTTCAAAATAACAATAGTTTTTGTGCTATCACGAGCCTCTCTGGCTCCCGACCTACTTCTCGCGTGTGCCCTTCTGCAACTCTCTGCCTTCTCAGGCACACCAACCAATCTCGTGAATGCGCCTTCCGTGCTCCTCCACAGAACAGCTGGCTCCGTCCTTGCGCTCTCCTAGTCTTATACACAAACCTCCCTCCGTGACGTCACCTCTGTACTAAATAAGGGAATGATAGAAATCACTAACAGAGCTCACAACAATACTTTCTCAATACACAGATATTTTCAAAACCCTGACATATACCCACGCCCGTCATCCTCACTCCTAACAGGGGATACCAATATTTCATGTGCTCACTCTGTACCTACAGTGTCGCTAGTGCGAGACTTAACCAGAAGAACACCTTCCCCAATTTAAGCTAGCTCCATTTGCTAAGCCCTATATACAGGGATACCATCATCCATGACCCGAGCTAAAATGCCCAATCCACAGGGAATCCAATATTTACATAACTTCTGTCATCTGTACCCTTAAGTCAATAGTCTAGGCTATTCACCCGAACATTTTGACCTCAAGTTCAAATACTCCCTATCCACAAAAATGACATCTAGCTGCGCTCCTTTCCCTACTATACTTTGTGATACTTGACAATACTACACCAATACTCAACAATACTTATCACCACCCCACACCCAACATTTCTTTTACCACCCCCATCAGTTGCTGTGTGGCTGAGTCAATACTCACTCTCCGTGATCCACTAACACTGCTTGGCACTGGCTCTCCCCATGGCTGCCACACCACCCTCACAGACCATAGGCAGAATATTTCCAAGACAGCTCCTGATTCCCTCTGCCTGGGGTGCACTTACTATGTGCACTCACGCTCCAAAAGGCACCTCATAGTCCTCCAGGTACTGCAACAGAAGGGGTGGCTCGATGCCGAATGGAGGTAGAAACCATCCCTCTGCTACCACTTTGTATAGGTATGCCAGAGAGGACAAGGGTTCACAATACACACTCAATGTTCAGAGCACCCAAGGCCCAACAAACCCTCCCCTGGCATACAAACAGAGGACTCAGCCAAGGGCAAGTTAGAACTGTTCTTTATTTTCCATAACAGACAGGGTTCATACATGAAGAAAATGATTTCTCCAGCAATCACAGCTCCTGAGCCCTTGTCAGGGGCTTTTGTTACGCTCTGACATCACAAATCAGGGCTCTTTCCCAAAAACTTAAGAGCCCTCCTTATTGGGTGATTCGGGTGGTATCACCTATAGCTGGCACCTATAGAGGTTATTATACTGGCCCTCGCATGTCAGGTGTCTTGCCTGAACCTTTCCCAGAAACTATCTATTACATTGTTGCAGGGTTGCAGGATTATCATTGGCACTTGCTGTCTGCCATCCACCCCTGGATTTGTGTACCCTGATTGGCTGAAGCTGATTTCCCCAGGCCTGGGACCCAGCTCTGTTCTCAGTGCTCCATGCACTTTCTCAAGGTGATGAAAAAGACTATGTGCCCCCATTGTTGCCATCAGTATTACCATTTTGCCGTTGAGAGTGCCTGCAGGGTTGCAACATTGTAAAACAATATATGTATTACTTCATGTCTGCTTCACTGGGAAGTACTCCTCTTCCCACCACAAGTAAATAGCCATTGTTTGGCTTGGATGCACCACTTGAGTGAGGACCACATAAGTGAGCTTTCTGGGCTGCAATTAGTGAGGATTTATTATGCTGTTTTGCAGGTGGCTCCTTGTCTCTGAGCTTAAGAATGTTCTGCTCATCTCTGACCTTGGCTGTGAGCCCTGGCCTGGTGCTTCATGCAGCCTAATTCTGCTTTTGTTCACCTCTCGTAAACAGGCCTGTGGCTTCATGTAATTCTACTATGGTTATGCTCTAATTGCTATATGTCTATGTTGTGCTACTCTTCTTATAGGTTAGTAGTATGTTGATTCTTCCAGGTTCCTTATATGATCCTGTAGCTCCATATGGTTAGCTGCAATAAACTGCTGCAAGCTTACTCTGCATCTCTTGCTTCCTTGCGTTTCTGTCTTTCTGAATTTGGCTAATGAAAAAATAATAAAGGCTCTCGATAGTATGTATATGTATCTGTCCTCTATTTACAGAACTGTGTAAGCATGTTCTTCGTGCGTGCACGTGTGTGTGTTAATCAGCAGGCGGGAGGCGTATTTGAAGATGCACCAAATCCTTTTATTCAGAACAAACAAAAAAAAAAAAAAAAAAAACTTTAAATGCAGTTTTCAACACAAGCACGATTTTCGTTTTTAAGCACTTCTTTCACTTTCCTGAACAAGGCCTTAAATCAGGGTTGGTGCTGTGACACGGGTTAAGGCCAGATTAATGTGAAGAAAGAAAAAAAAACAGAAGTCTTTTAAATGTCCTTGCATTGTATTGTGGGCTTCTTTTTCCTCCTAAGGCACTCACTAAAAAAAAGAGATGTCCATTCCGATAACCTTTTCTTTCCTTGGTTCCGTGGGTTAAAGAAAACAGTCCATAAATCAATGCCCGTGTCGTCTAACAGCCAGCATTTATCCCGGCCAAATGGTGCTTTTCAAGTAAGCCCCTGTCAGAGGGACCCTGCGTTTTTCTGTGGCGAGAGTTCGCGCATACGGACTTCTTGCATGCCTGTGGCTCTGGCAATCAGTATGCCCAGTAAAAACCTGCTGCCTCCTCCTTCCATTCCTCCTTGCACTCGCCTTCTCCCTGGATAAAGAGAGAACAGACAGCCTCTCTGAATCCACGCATGCGTTAATAATGCTGTCCTCCCCTCCCCTCCCAAGACCAGGTGTGTTCAATTTTTCTGTGCTCTCATGAATCAACCCCACCCTTTCCTCGTTTTTCTCTCTGAGCTCTCCCACCTGACCTCCCTGGTTATTATTGGATTCCACCCGCCCTCCTAATATTCTGTCCGTTCTGAATGCCTTTCCTCTGCTGAGGTAATAAGGTAGGTGAAGGTCACTATGCATTTTGGAACTAAGTGATTTGGCAGCTTTTCTTCGTGATTCAGCATAGTGCATTGTGGGAGAAGTAGTTTTCTGACATGTAGTCTCTGTAGATTTTATTTTGGAATCTCCTGGCAGAGTGGGTTTTTTCATTATGTGCGGCATGTTTTCACTGTCCATGACCGCAGGTACAGGGTGTTCTGTTGACTTTATGTTGGTGAGTGGGCTAGATGTCCCGCCACTGTTCAAATTAGGTGACTCCGGGGGTGTATCCTCACATACCTCCCTCAAGGAATCATGCCGATCGGGCTGATCTAGGGAACGAGACAGATAGTCTGCTACCAATTGATATTTTCCTGGTTTGTGCACGGTTACAAATCGGAATGGCTGTAATGTAAGAAACCATCGCAATACCCTGTGATTGGAATCTTTCTGTGTTGCTAGCCACCGTAAAGGAGCATGGTCCGTGAAAATGGTGAACTGTCTACCCAGCAGATAGTAACGTAAAGATTCCACTGCCCATTTTATGGCTAAGCACTCCTTTTCCAGGGTTGAATATGGAAGTTCGTGTGATAACAGTTTTCTGCTTATAAAAACAACTGGGATGAGTTCATCTTCTGTTCCCTGTGATAGTAAAGCCCCCAGGCCGCATCCTGAAGCATCAGCTTGTAAAAAGAAAGGCTTGGAAAAATCGGGGCAGTGTAGAACCGGCCTGTTAGCGATCAGTTTGATCAGAGAATAAAAGGACTGGGTTACTTCTGGGGTGATTGTTAGCGGTTTGTTGGTTTTGAGGGCGTCTGTCAATGGGGCAGCTATAGAGGAAAAGTGAGGAATGAACCTTCTGTAGTATCCCACAAATCCTAGAAAAGCTCATATCCCCTTCCGGGTGGTGGGCACTTGGAGCTGTTGTATGGCTTGTACTTTGTCTAACAGAGGTGTTATCACTCCTCCACCCACTGAGTATCCTAAGTATTTGGTAGTGTTTGCTGCTAGTTTGGTTTTTTTAGGGTTTATGTGCAAGCCGGCTTCTCCCAATGCCATGATTACTTTTTTAAGATGGGATAAGTGTTCCTCCCAGGTGGTACTGAAAATAACTATATCATCCAAGTAGGCAGCTGCATATGGTTCATGTGGCCTTAGGATTTGGTCCATCAGGGCTTGGAAAGTAGCCGGTGCCCCATGCAGACCGAAAGGAAGAACAGTAAACTGGAAGAGGCCTTGAGGGGTTGCAAACGCTGTCTTTTCTTGATCCTCCGGGTGCAGTGGTATTTGCCAATACCCTTTTGTGAGGTCCAGTGTGCTTAGATATGTTGCTGCTCCTAACCTTTCTAATAACTCATCAATTCTAGGCATGGGATAAGCTTCATAGCAAGATATTGCATTCAATTGTCTAAAATCCATGCAAAATCTTGTGGACCCATCATGCTTAGGTATGAGTACCACTGGTGAGCACCAGGCGCTTTTGGATGGTATGATGGTGCCCAGTCTCAGCATTTCCTTTATTTCCTTATTTATGTCTTCCCGTTTGGCCTCGGGTATCCGATAAGGTCTGAGGCGGACTATTTTGCCTGGTTCTGTTTTTATGTGGTGCGACACCAGGTTGGTTCGCCCCGGCAGTCCGGAAAATACTTTTGATACAGGATCAAGGTATCCAAACAACTCTGCTAGTTGATTCTTACTCAGTTGTTGCCCGACCATCACATCATGTAAACCACTGGGTGCGTTGGGCACCAACTGTTCCGCCACCGATAATTCTGTGAGGGCTGCACACAGTATTTGTGGGGTATCCTCTGTCCACAATTTGAGCAGGTTTACATGATAATTTTTGTTTTTTTCTTTTCTTTCCGGCTGGGCTATTTCATAGTTCACCGGTCCTAAGACTTTTGTGATTTGATAAGGACCCTTCCACTGTGCCAGCATTTTATTGGTAGTTGTTGGTAATAGGACCAGGACTTTGTCTCCCACTTTAAAGGTGCGTAATCGGGTTCCTTGGTCGTAATATTTTTCTTGTTGTAGTTGGGCTCGACCTAACCTCTCTTGTGCAAATTCCCGGAGGTGCCCCAAATGTTCTTGTAAGTCATTTACATACTCAGACAACGTTTTCTCTTCTTGATTCTCCCATGTGTTCTTTAACACTTTCAGAATAGATCTTGGTTGCCTTCCAAATAACAGTTCAAAAGGGGAAAATCCTGTGGAGGATTGGGGCGTGTCGCGCAGTATCATTAGTACCCATGGTAGTGTTCTGTCCCACCCCAATCCTGTGGGACTGGTGGCCCTTCTTAACATTTGTTTTATGGTCTGATTGTATCTTTCCACAAGTCCATCAGTTTGTGGGTGGTACACAGAAGTTTTCAGATGCTTTATTCCTAAGGTTTTACACACTTCTTTCATTACAAGGGACATGAAATTGCTTCCTTGATCTGTCACTATTTCTTGGGGTATTCCCACTCGGGCGTAATATGGGAGCAAGACGTCGCAGACTTGTTTAGCTGAGATACCTCGTAGGGGAAAGGCTTCCGGGTATCTTGTGGCGTAGTCCACTACCACCAAGAGATACTTATACCCTCGGCTGCTAGGTTCTATGGGGCCGACAATATCCATCCCGATTCGTTGGAAAGGCTCTTTAATAAGGGGCATCCTCTGCAACGGGGCTCGAGGCGGAATACGATTACTGGTCTTTTGGCAGATGGAACATTCCTGACAATACTTAGCCACCTCTGCATATATCCCCGGCCAGTAGAAGTTCAGGAGTAGTCTTTTCAGAGTCATATTTTCTGCCAGGTGCCCCCCTGTGTTGTGGTCATGTGCTAGTTGCACCAAATTCTTGCGATAGGACAGAGGTACCAATAGTTGTTCTTTTTCTGTGTGGTCTACCCCTCTGGTTATCCTGTAGTAAAGACCCTGCTTCTCTCTAAAATATGGGGTGGAGCCTGTATTTTGGGTTGTGTCATGAGCTTGTTCTCTTGCCCGTTTTAGTGAGTCATCCATTTCTGTTTCAGTGCGGAATGAGGGTATATGATCCTCTACTTTCCAATCTATCAGGGCTATTTCCTGGGCTTCTGCCCTCCATCCCCACTTATTCTCTCTTTTCTGTGCCCGTGACAACCGTTCCCGAAGTGGGCACCCTTTCAGTTCTGATCCGTAATACGGAGCTTCTTTTAGCCATTTTTCAAATCCGGGTAAGTCGGTACCTATTAGGACTGGGGCTGGTAGTGTAGATATCACTGCTGCTTTTATTGGAATCTGCTCCCCCTCTATCCCCAAAGTAATGTCTCTGGTAGGATACTCTTTGACATCCCCATGCACACATTTCACAACTACTCCGCTCACCTGGTTATCTTCTTGGTTGCTTACATGGGGCTGGATCGCTGTTTGACGACTTCCGCTGTCCATCAGGGCCTGGGCGGGGTGTCCATCCACTGTTACTTCTATCACGTACGGGAGTCGCCGTCTTCGGATTTCCTGGGACTGAATGGTTCCAATCTCCATCGGTTCTGGTTTTGCTTTTCGGGAGCAGAATCTTGCTATGTGCCCCCATTCACCACACTCAAAGCATTGTGGGCCCCCAGGGGTTCTCAGACCCCCATTACCTGAGGACGCTCTGATCTCTGGCCGAGGTCTAGGCTCTGCCGATATCGATCTGTAAGGCCCATTGCGCAGGGTGGCCGCGTCTCCGCTTTGTTTCACTTGGGGTGTTAGGAAGGACCTTGGGGTACCGGCTTTTTGGAAGGCAGTTGCTACATCTATGGCTTCTGGTAGTGTTAGGTGGTGGTGTTGTCTGACCCACCTCTGTATAGGTCCGGGCATGGCCTCTACAAATTGTTCAAGGATGATTTTGTCTTTGATTTGCCCAATGGTGGAGGTGCTGGGCTGCAACCATTTCTCTGCGAGGTCCTGAATTCTATAAAATAGTTGTCTCGGGCTCTCTCCTGGTTTGAGTCTGGTCTCCTGATACTTGATCCTATAGGACTCTTCATCCATTTCTAGGATAGTTTTTTTCAGTTCGACATATGGGGTATCCCCTGTGGGATTTGCTGCTTGATAGGCTCCCTGCAGTACCCCAGTCAGCAAAGGGGCCAGAAAGAAAGCCCATCTCTCTTGTGGCCATTGGGCGGCTCTTGCTATTCGTTCAAAATTGACAAAGAAAAAACTTGGGTCATCCCCCGTTTGGTATTTCTGAAGTACTGTGGGTGGAACTGCCTGTTGAGTTCTTGTTGCTGCTACGGCTTCCCCCAGTATTCGTAGTGCTTCTCTACCTTGATCTTGGGCGGCAGTCTGTACCTGGATTGCCTGCTGCAGGGCCTGGCGATCTACTTGTGCTTGGTGTCCCTGCACATGGATTAGTTGCTGTAACTGTTGCTGACCCTCAGCCAAGGTTTTTATTACCGCTTCCATTTTTTTGTGGTTGGCGAGGCGCTATCTTTATCCCACCGCTGCCACCACTGTTAATCAGCAGGCGGGAGGCGTAAAAAAAAAAAAAACTTTAAATGCAGTTTTCAACACAAGCACGATTTTCGTTTTTAAGCACTTCTTTCACTTTCCTGAACAAGGCCTTAAATCAGGGTTGGTGCTGTGACACGGGTTAAGGCCAGATTAATGTGAAGAAAGAAAAAAAAACAGAAGTCTTTTAAATGTCCTTGCCTTGTATTGTGGGCTTCTTTTTCCTCCTAAGGCACTCACTAAAAAAAAGAGATGTCCATTCCGATAACCTTTTCTTTCCTTGGTTCCGTGGGTTAAAGAAAACAGTCCATAAATCAATGCCCGTGTCGTCTAACAGCCAGCATTTATCCCGGCCAAATGGTGCTTTTCAAGTAAGCCCCTGTCAGAGGGACTCTGCGTTTTTCTGTGGCGAGAGTTCGCGCATACGGACTTCTTGCATGCCTGTGGCTCTGGCAATCAGTATGCCCAGTAAAAACCTGCTGCCTCCTCCTTCCATTCCTCCTTGCACTCGCCTTCTCCCTGGATAAAGAAAGAACAGACAGCCTCTGAATCCACGCATGCGTTAATAATGCTGTCCTCCCCTCCCAAGTCCAGGTGTGTTCAATTTTTCCGTGCTCTCATGAATCAACCCCACCCTTTCCTCGTTTTTCTCTCTGAGCTCTCCCACCTGACCTCCCTGGTTATTATTGGATTCCACCCGCCCTCCTAATATTCTGTCCGTTCGGAATGCCTTTCTTCTGCTGAGGTAATAAGGTAGGTGAAGGTCACTATGCATTTTGGAACTAAGTGATTTGGCAGCTTTTCTTCGTGATTCAGCATAGTGCATTGTGGGAGAAGTAGTTTTCTGACATGTAGTCTCTGTAGATTTTATTTTGGAATCTCCTGGCAGAGTGGGTTTTTTCATTATGTGCGGCATGTTTTCACTGTCCATGACCGCAGGTACAGGGTGTTCTGTTGACTTTATGTTGGTGAGTGGGCTAGATGTCCCGCCACTGTTCAAATTAGGTGACTCCGGGGGTGTATCCTCACAGTGTGTCCATGTAACTTCGTGGATGGATGTGTGGTTGCTTCATGGCTAACATTGCCATGTCGTGGTGTCTCTAATGACATCAGCACCGCAGGATATTTGTCATTAGTCGATCATGTCCATTGAGTCGTCTGGATCCATGATCAGTGTTGGGGCACCTGTATCCATGATGTTGTTAGCTGGATAAGGTTTGAATGCTGTCTGAAAGAATATCTGTTCGCATATGTATTTGTCACTGGCCCACCTGGGGGTGGTCCAAACAGTGACTGACATCTTGCATTTCTGACTCCTCGGGCTGTCACGTTTATAGGGGTCAAGACGGGTATTGCTGGCACCCTCTCTTCAAGGTCTTATCCTGTTCCTCAAGAGGAACTGAGCTATCTGAGAGGGGCGGAGACCCCTGATCCTGCGGGTTCTCATGCACTCCTTTGTGTGCTCCCTCATCCACCCCCTCTCCCTGGTTTCCGTCTGTATTGGTTGCCTCGAGACCCTCAGTATCCCCTGGATGACTCAGGCCCTTAACATCATGTCAGCTATGTCTCTCAAGTCCCTCGAGCCCCAGAGCAGTTACCTTGATGGCCTTCTCTGTTGAGCAAAGTACGGTTTTCAATGTTCCCTGCCATTTCTTTCAAGTAGAATTCTACAGACAACCTGTGGCTAAGCTTTTTGCTTCTCCAGAATTTGTTTATATTTGTTGGCTTGTCTTCCTGCCAAATTATCTTCCTGGGCCTTTCTTTTTACAATGTTGCAGTTGCAGAGGCATACCCCCTATAACGCCCAAACTCAGTAGAGGGACTGTTCCCACGATAACCACACCACACCACAAATAACACAATAAATGATTAAAATTAAGACCATAAAAAAGCCCCTGAGCAACCCCATCAATAAATACTTCAGGTTAAAACCTCAAATAAAAAAAAACAACTAAGCTATTCTATGTATAAAAACTCATGTGTAAAATACAAAGTGCAGAATTCAAAGTGCAAAGTGCAGTGCAATGTGCAGGTACGATGTACGGTACAATTTAAAATGTGCAAAATGCAATGTGAAAATATGTGGTAGGCAGCATTGGGCAGCAACCAAATGTCAAGAGGGAGTGTACTCCTCCTGACAACAATACAAGTACAAAACATGTACAAGACCTATTCTATGCTGTGTATGCAGATGTGCAAAGATGCAAAGGTGGCAATAAAAGTCTACCAGAGTGGGGGACGGGGCACGCCATGATAGCTTGGGGGTCAATCAGAGTCCATCTCGCCCACCTCCCACCAACCGGCCCACCTGGGTCCCTCCAGTTTCTGTTTTTTTTTCTGATTCCTTGCAATCCCCCCAAAAATGTATTTCGGGTAAAGTGCACCAAGTAGAGGGTACTCTTATAGAGTCAGAAAGAAAAAAAGCCGAAAGTCAGGGTGACAAAAAATGTGCAAACTTTTTCTGGCTTGAGTTCTGACTTGGGCCCTAAACTCTCTAACCAGGGCCTTGCCTCCCAATAAAGTGCTTTACCACCAGTGAGTGAATGTATATGTCAAGAAATTCAAGAAAAACACAGGCAGAAGTCAAAGCTACTGCCCTCAAAACGGCTGAAAATCCTACCGTTGTTAAGATGAGTGACTCTCTAAACCCTCCAGAGGCTTCCAATGCTCCCAATGTTCCTTTGATGTTACCGGGTGTGACCGGGTGCTGAGCCCAAAGTTACCAACTGCCTGGTCTATACTAGGTTAATGTTGGAAGTGATGTGAGCGCGTTTTCTCCTGGGTTAGAAACGAAAAACACAAGGCTCTCAGGGTCTGTGTGCTGAGGCTGGCAGCTGATTGCAATTAATGGTTTGGGGTGCGTCCATCCAGGCTAACAGGCAATTGGGCCCAGCAGGAGCAGCAAAAACAGCCCTCTTCTGTGCCAGCGTGCGGGTCTGCAGTAATCCCCATGTTACTGGGGATGTGTGACAAGACCCCAAAGGGAACAAGACTACAGGCCCTAATCAAGTTCCTCACCAGAAAGCACTGCTTGTTCACCTTCAACTTCCCACGGGCGGGCGCTGCCTCTGCCGTCCTCTCAGCTCGGCGAGTGTTATATTTCACATGTACATGTCTTCAATGATGATGCCAGAACACTGGGTGCTAATCTGAGTACTCCTGCAGAGCAGAAGTAATTTTGTCACAGCCAGCAGCAGCACCCACATGGAAGCAGGTGACAACAAATGATCACATTCAAACCCATTGAACTCTGGCTGGTTGTGCTTTGGGAACAAATGGTTTGTAAACCAATAGTCATAACAGAAAATGGCTTCCTGAAGAATACCGTAGGGTTACCATCTAGCAGGCCATGTATTCCCTCGCACATGGAACTGAGTTTACCTCAAGTAAAGTAGGTCATTGTTCTCAATCTGTTATTGTATTGGGTCAGCAATCTTTTCACAAAACATTGTTTATATATCAAAAATACATCAGAGGTGATGTCATACTACGCGGCAAATAATGAAAAACCTACTAAGGGTTGATATTGACTTAAGGGGAACATCTAAGTATACTATCTATAGGAGCTAGGATTGTGATTGGCTGCCCACTGTCAGGTGGACAATATATGCCTACCTCTAAAACATGTAATCTTCAGAAACATTAAATACACGGTTTCTCTTTGGTTTCAAACTATAAGGTCCTTCGTTATATGCACCAGTACAATTGGTTGCCACACTTGTGCCATGTCTGGAACATTCAATTCACTTGGCAGCACGTAAGCCCAGACCCTGGTGCAGGGAGATGAGGCATGACACTACCTCCCCACCCAATTAGCCCAGCATCTCTCATCACCCATGCCTTCTGCCATGAAGATTGTCTTTGAACTTGGCCTTGCAAAAGTATCCTTGTCTTCAGAATACATGGGAGTGCAAGCACTCACTATCGTGATCTGGGACTCCAAGTTCGAACTCTATTTTCATCCTTGGTTCACATGACAGGAGAACCCGATTTGGTCCATTTTGCAGGTTTTAAATGACTTAAATGAATAAAACTTGGCACTCTTGGTGTTCTTTACTTGCACCTTAAGAAGGGATGATTCATCCTTCGCATGTTTGCTCCTTTCCAGAATCTTGGCTGCTTCAGGCCAGACAACCTCGCAATGCAGCTCCACGATTCAGCTTATTCTTGCTACAACACAGTTTTCCCTTTCTTCTTCATGAGTCCTGGCTAACTAAATTCATGATAGTGATGTCCACCTTCTATGCAATGGCGACTTCGCCTGCATTCTATTCACTACTCATAGCTAGCTTCTATGATGACTTAGTCTACTTGCGTTTCAGTGTCTGTACAATTATTGAACGGTTGATTCTCTGCAGCACTTTGTGCACGTGTTATCTTATTTTTCCTATTTAAAAGTTCACTTGATTCTTTACTTAGTTTCTGCAGGATCCATACATCCTCTTCAGCCAGTATCTCGGGACATTGTATATGTCTCTTGAGATGTCACTAGCTCCTTTCTTTCCTCTTTTTCATATTCCTTCAGTGAGTTCCTCCCTTAGGTTGTAATCGCTTTGGGGATACATTTGGTATTTTTATCTCAATGGGTATCTTCTTTTGAACACACGCTGTGGTATTAGCACAACTGCTGGTGTCAAACACGGCAGGATCTCAGGTCTCCAACATATGGGAGGTTGGGGGGCAGGGTTTCCTGCAGAGGCATACAGCTGTTCCTCTACATATGGGTAAGACAGAATTAAATACAAGGACAAAGGTGTCTTGTACTGGCAGGCAAGTGGCTAATGATGTGCTATCCTGTAAGTGAAAGAATGTGAGTACCAGAATGTGAATTTAAGAATTGGAATGTAGAAGGAGAGTCAGTTGAAAGAGAAAGAGTGAGGTTCACAGACTGATGTTGTGCTGCTTGTGAGATAAATAAGTAGTTTTGGAGAAATAAACTCACTGAAAACTTCATCCAGCTCACTCAAATACTTCAAATTGGCAATAAGTGCCCACCAGCATGATCCATGTGTTCTGAGGCCCTGCTGTCTCTGGTATCCACGCCTCCTTCTTGTATTGTCCTGTGGATCACGGCTTCCGGTAAGAATGTGGCAAGCTTTTCACTTTGGATGCTTTCCGAGCGTGCTGTGGGTAGATTGAATACATTTTCCAAGTTTTTTGGGACATTTCCTTCAAAGCCATTGCGACTCGTGCACTTCTCTACACTGTGCGTCCGACGCGCGTCATTGACTAGCAATGCACAATGTGTCCATCAGAGGATGCAATTATAGCTAGAAAGTCCTGCGTCATCTCTAATGACACGTCTCTGCCGAGAAGGATCCCATTGCCTGGCAATTCTTAAACAAAGTGAAGCGCTGCTCAAATCACCGCTGCGTAGGCGTAGCTCACTGGTGTAAGCATTAAGAGAGTGTTCTTCATCAGCATGAGTTTAGGTTATGGAGGAACATTAAAACTTAACTGATTGTTGTTATTACTAATAGAAATGAACGGAGGAAGAGAGAAAGTGAACAGCGTATGATACCACTGCAATACTGTTTCTGGAAGTAGGGCAAACAAAAAAATAGAGAAGTAAAACACCACCTATTAACCAGTGCAAGTGTTTTCAAATTGAACATTACTAAATCTTATAATTTATGAAGGACATGTATGCACTTGTGGCAATTGTTTATGGCTGGGGGCAACATTAGAAGACAAGAAAGATAAAAGATACAGCTCTATAACGGTGGATGTACCACTTGTGCAATACTTCATCACAACTATTTAAAACAACATTCATCTAAAAGTACAAGGCAATTGCTTCAGGGGATTGGCACACTGTATCTCCAGGAATGCAGAATATTCATCCACCTCTCACATTTCTACCTAGCACAGGTGACATGCCGGTTCTCTGGAAAAGATGTTTGAACACTATGCCTCAGCTGTATGTGGGGCAAGTTATGGAATTGAACAGAAGAAATCTTTGTTGATGTATTGCTTGGGTACTCCTGTGCAGGTAAAGTACAACGATTTACCTGATTTTCCCAAAGATGAAGAACGCAAACCGAATCAAAAGGAAGAGAGTATCGCGAAATTAGATAAACATTATGAATGCAAAGGTAGCACCATTTTGGAATGATACAAATTTGGAAAGAGGACACAGATTGAGGGTGCGACAGTAGAAGCATTTATTACGACTTTGAGCGGACTAGCCAGAGCATGCAATTTTGGACAAAGAAATGATGAGCAACTAAGGGACCAGTTTATGTTGGACTGTAGTGATGTGAAAGTTAGAGAGCAACTGTGGTCCAAAGGAGATCCATCACTCGGATGTACTCGAAGTACTATGCATTAAAAAAGAGGTGGAACACACCAATAGGTGAATGAAGACTCTTGAAAAACAAATTCAACATGTGAAGTTGCCTGAAGGGAAAAGCAGAAGCATTGTATCTGAGACACATGGTAGATGATTGGTATGAGGAGTCTGAAGAAGCCTTCTATGCTGTCAGCAACGAAAGTGAAGAGGAGTTGAACGGTCCGAGAGACTGGGTAATTATGGATGGTTGTAAATTTGAAATTATATACCTTACTTCCCAGGCTAATTTTTGACAAGATGTTCCCAAACAAACAGTTATTAGAAGTTGACATCAAACCGCAAGACGATGGTGGTGCTAAAATTGGCATAATTGGTTGGTTTGAAGGCATGATGGAGTTCAAAGGAAGAACATCTCCAGTGAAGATCTATGTTACCGAAAGAGTATCAGCGACCCTCCCAAGCTGGTTACAACAGAAAAGATCGAAAATACTACTAAATCCCAATGACACAGAATGTGTGTTACGCTCACCTGGCTCCCACAGGGGTGTCAAGCGGAACTGGACAGCCACGGTCTCCACCAACGTGATGCGTAGTGCAGAGATGACTGACTGGACTCGTCCACCTAGCTTCGTATGCTTGACCCGTAGAAGTAGTCTCCTAAAGACGGGGAAAGGGAATTAGCCACCTGTGGATTTGAGTAGTAACACCTCACTGCGTCCCCACTTATCACTCCAGACATTCCCTTTCACAAAGCTCACCTTATAGTTTTGTATGATGAGCTCTCCATCCTGCGAAGAATGCAGGGGCGCTTTGATGGCCAGTTACTTCACTGGCTTGAGGGTATTGGAAGAGTTCTGGACAAATCTTGGCTCCAAACCTCCGGGCGAAAGGCCGTAAGTATTTAGTTCTAAAGAGTTCAAAATGTCTGAATAATCACTCTTGTCCAATTCCTTGTTTCTTTTGCAGCTTAGACCCAAAAGATAATCGTCTTGTGGCAGCTGAAAGCGTTCAGGTAAGAGTCTGTGTTTTGTAACACTGTCCGGTAAATGATGCCAAGGTTTAACTCGCTGCTTTCTCTTTTCTTGCAGGTGCAGCGTAGGAAGATTTGGCGTGCTGGTGGATAATACCTCCTGCGGTAAAATCAGGTAAGCATATGGTGGCAAGAGATTGTCCTTGTTTGTTCCCTTGGCTCACCTTGTTGTTTTCTTGTCCCCCTTAGGTGCTGGAGTGCGGCAACCTGGTGTTGGAGACAACACCGGATCGTAGAGATGCTGCGTGGAACAGTGAGTATGGCGCGGCGCTGCTGCTGGTGATGCGACGCGTTTAAAATGAAGTCTGTTTCTGGTTCGAAGATGCGCTGAATCTGAAATCAGGTAAGAAATCCAGTAAAGTTCTTGTTCTAACCTTTCTTCTTCTTTCCCTTCTTTCTAGGCGCTCTGGACACAAGGCTGGCGTGGCAGGATGCTGGATGCTGACTGCAGACACGGTGAGCGTTACGCTGCTGGATGCAGAATAACGCGAAGCATGTGCTGCTCTTCGGGTGTGGTTTAAATAGCCTTCAAAGTAGCCCCAGGTAAGTATTCCTCCACAACCACATCCGAGTAACAAAATAGTTCCTAAGATAAAATAGTCCCTTCAAGCCTCACATCGGCTTGGATGCTTGGATCCCTTGCAGCATGGTCTGCATCAGGTAAGTTTTAACATATGAGCCTGGCGCCTATGGCGCCACGACTGATGTCCCATATGAGCCAGGCGCCACAGGCGCCAGGACTGTACCCAGATAGCCCCTAACAGGGGTTGCTGGGTTTGCTCCAGGTAACATGATGCCTGCTTCCGGGGTTGATGGACTTGGTCTGGATGCCCGGGGGTAGGCATCATGACAATGTGTTTTGCAAATTGACGGTATGAAGTTGCACGACCGGATGTTCAGTAAAAAACTGGGATGATTAAAAGAGTTTCTCCATTGGATTCACCTGGTGCAGGATGCTAAGTCATTTGTGCAAAAAGTTAGAATCGTTCCTCTGGCTTTAAGACAAGAAGTGAAGAATGAATTACAAAAGCTGGACGAGGGCGGTGTAATTGAGAGAATAGAGTTTTCCGTATGGGTCTTGAACCCGTCTACTCAACACTAGGGCCTTTAAGACGAGGTAGCAATACTTTGAGATGGATGGAGATGCAGAATATACTCAAACATCAATCAACATATTGAGTCAGGAAGTTGGCAAAGTATGTCTGTTTTAATACCAATTATCTAAAACAGGGAGTTACAACAAACATCAACGAAAATCGGCTCGATCTTCTCACTCAACAAATTTCATAAAAAATACAACATATATAGTAAAAACTCATCATCATTGATGTCAATCTATGTGGCAAACTACAAAAACCTACTTGGGAAAGTGATTAGCTTAATGGGAACATCTAAGTATACGTTCCATACTTGTTGGGAAGGTGATTTGGTATCTAACATCAGGTGGGGCAACTAAGCCCTCCTCTAGTGCAAGTCACTACGAACGTCATCAAATACACGACGTCCCATTGGTTATCCAAACCATAGGGCTCTCTATTATGTGTCCCTCTACAATTGGTTGGCACCCTTGCACCCCTGTACTATTCCACACATGCTAGCAGCACGCAGGCTAGCGCCCAGCTGCTGGTGGGCTGGTCATAACCATAGCTTCCCACCTCATTAGCCTGCCATCTATCATTACTCTTGCAGTCTGCCAGTCAATTAGCCCTTTGATCATTGGCCTTGATAATGTTCTATGTGCCTGAGAATAAAAGGGAATAGAGGCATACTCTGTCTCTTGGTTTCAATACAGCTCAACTCAGTATCTATTTTCATCCATCCATGTGACTGGAGACCATATTTCAGAGCTTTTCGGTATTTGAAATACTATTCAATGATGAGCCTCTGACGTCTTCAATGTTCTTGCTCCTCACCTCAAACAAAAGTTTGTTCTTTTCACACGTTTTGTAGCTACTGCATGAACAGCTAAGCACACTGTGGCCTTGACTTCCTGGTACTGAGCCAGCCAAGCTCTTCTTGAGTCTACCTCCAGTACTAAGTCATTTTCCAACTGTGCCACACTGAAAAATCCTGCCTATTTACTGGGGCCAAACTCTGCTAAAGTGCATTGTGGAACAGCCATAGTATATACATTCTTATGCACGTACGTTTTCGCATTGCCGCAATCTATTCACTAGGTAGCCAGCCTATAAGAATACTTTGTCTACTTGCGTTAGTGCGTCTGTACGATTGTAAAATGACCTTATATTTTCTTCATCATTTCTGTAGCATGAGCATCTTCATCTTGAGCCCCAAATGTTGCTCATCTTTAACACCTCCTCCTTAGATCTTCATAGAATACTTACATTCCTCAGCCTCTTGTCTCTTCTCTGGATACGTCAGCTCTGCTCCGCATGACATCATCAATCTTCTCTTTTGCTCATTTTTCACACTTCTTCTGGTACTCTCACTGGTACTGCACGTGTCTCACACTTTGGCACCCAACATATAGGCATCATTGGGGAAGAGCTGTGAGTTGGGGTACTCGGCTCCACCTCTACAGTCTCACCCTTAGTAATAGTGTCCAAACCCAATGGGAATTTAAGGCTACATGTGGATATCCGTGCTCTGAATAAATGTATGATACCGTCCTGTCATCCTCTTCCCAACATCTTAGAGACCCTGTCGACCACGAATGGTGCCAGTATGTTCTCGTCATTGGATCTAACTGCTGCATATCATCAGATTAAACTGCATCCGGAGTCAAAACAATGTACAGCTTTCTAACACCAGAAGGACTGTTTCAGTTTGTGAGGATGCCTTTTGGCCTTGTCTCAGCCCCTTCTGTATATCAAAGAATTATGCACAAGATCTTTAAAGATATAGATGGAGTAATTTGTTTACAAGATGACATTCTAGTATTTGGTCTGGACCAACATGGACATGATATGAGACTTGATAAAGTGATGAATATGCTTGTTGAGAGGGGTTTAACATTGAGCAAGGAGAAGTGTAAACTTAATAAAAATAAAATTGAATATCTGGGCCACACAGTCATGGCTGAAAGTGAAAATGTGAAAGAGAGACTTGCCAACAATAGCAAAAATGCAGCAGAACCAAAGAACAAGGATGGTGTCTGTATGTTTCTTGATATGACAGAATATTATTCGAGATTCATTCCCAATTTTGCAAATATGATGGTGAAAAGGAGGATGCTAGTAAAAAATCACACTCAATTCGAATGGAACTTGGAATGTGCTCAAGAATTTACTTCTGTCAAGGCTAGATTATAATTTACTCCATCACTTAAGGATTTTAAATTGAATAGGAGATCTATAATATCCCCGGATTCCACTAAAACACAGGCCTTGGGGCTGTATTTACACAGGTGGAAGGGGACAAGGAATTTGTCAGTGCTTTTCCTTCACATCATTCAAGAGGGGCTGAGGTGAATTACTCCACGATCGAGAGAACTGCTTGTAGTCAAATGGGCAATAGATACGTTTAGAACATTCTTATGGGGAACCAATTTCATTGTGTGCCCGATCACAAGCCTCTGAGAGTGACTTTACAGAAGAAGGGAATGGAGGAAGTATCATCGCAAATAAGAAGATGGGTTGTGACCCTGCAAGAATATCAATTTGATGTGGAATATATGCCTGGGAAGGAAAATACCTTGGCTGATTGTTTGTCCTATATGACCATGGATGGAGAGGATGAAGAGGGTGATATGGAGGAGGAAGAGTGTGTTTTGTACATTGAACAAAAGAGGATAACAAAACAAGAATGGGAGAGCAGTATTGGAGAAGATGATGCTCTCAGGAAGGTTAAAGAATTACTAGAGAGAGGTGAAGTGTTGGAGAAGGAAGTGTTGAGTAGTAACAGTTTGGAAGGGTTATGTTTGGCAAGTGAGGAATTGCGTGTAGAGAGAGGTTATGTGTTGAGAGGTGATAGAATTGTCCCTCCCGCTAGTTTGAGAAAAAGAATGATTGAGAGGCTCACCCGGGTATCACAAAAACTAAACAGGGTCTGAGGGCTGAATTCTGGTTGCCTGGTTGTGATTCAGGAGTGGCAAGAATTGTGAGAGAACCTGTTCCCTGTTGCTTAAGTGAACAAAATCTTGTGCTAAGGTAGAGTCCCATGTCACTTGTATGAGTGCCTCAAATACCTTGGGAAAGATTGGCATGGATATTATTGGCCCCATTCATGGCAGAGGTATTGATAAATACTGTATTGCTTTAGTAGAAATTTCTATCCACATGGGTAGAAGTGAAACATGGCCTATAATGAGAAAATATGTTATCAGTTTTATGGAGGAGGTGTTCAGGAGGGAAGAGTCCCAGTGGAGTTGTTGACAGACAATGGTGTATAGTGTAAATCAAGAGAAATGTGTGATTAATTTATGGAAAATGGAATACAACATACACTGACTGCCATTTATCATCCCCAAACCAGTGGAGAAGCAGAACATTTAATAAAGTGATCAAAGAATGCATCAGGTGGACCTTGGTGGCTTGTGAAGATTGGGAGGAGGTTGTGATGTGTAGAATGGTGGCACACAGATTTTATCCCCACACAAAGACAGGACTATCTACTTTCGAGTTATGTGGAAGGAGGAACCCCAACTATAAATGATGTGCACTGTGAATGAGAAGAGCAAGTGGATGTGGGAGAGTGTGCAGAAGATGAGAGAATGAATGAGACAGAAGCAGGTGAGGAATAAACAGAGGTATGATGAGAAGACATCTATCATGGAAAAGAAAGTAAAGCAAGGGGATTGTAGCAGAATCAAACTACCGGGTACGTTAAGACAGGGACCCATGCGCCAGTCCCCACCACGTAAGGTTTTGAGACAATGCCACAATTCATTAAAGACTGAAGAGGCAGAATTTGAAACATGAATAGGGTGATAAAAGTGGATGTGAGTAATGTCAGTTGGGAGAGAGAGAGGATCCAAAGTGTAAGAGAGCAGATAGATAAATATGGTTTTACCACTAGAAATGATAGTGAGTATGCCATGAAGGATTATGGCAACAGACCACTCAGGTTGACACATAGACCTGAGAGACTTCAAGATTGTGTGTTATATTAATAGGAGGGAGGTTTGTAGTGTACTGGCAGGCTAGTGGCTAATGACGTGCTGTCCTGTAGGTGAAAGAATGTGAGTTCCAGAATGTGAACTCAAGAATTGGAAGGTAAAAGAAGAGTCATTTGAAAGAGAAAGTGGTGGACAGACTGATGCTGCTCTGCTGGTGTGATATATAAGAGGTTCTTGAGAAATAAACTCACTGAAAACTTCATCCGGCTCACCTGCATACGTCAAAAGGGAAAAGTAAGGAGAAATTATTTATCTCTGAAGCAGAAACATAGGGCCTCATTACGAGCATGGAGGTAATGAAAAAAGGAAGGCAGAATGATATTACCGCATCGCTAATGGGTCTGGCCCATTACGAGCCGTCAACCCGGCAATACCGCCACCGCCCGTACCGTGCTCCTTCATACCGGCATGCGCGCGTACGCGCATCCCTTTGCGGAGGAAATACCGGATACCGCTAACAGGAGGACATCACAAGTATCGCGGTCATGCACTTACCGGCATCCTGAAGGCGGTAAATAGGGCCTGCACGATGGCGGCAATACAGGCATCACGGACCACCCGCAAATAGCAACTTGCAGTGTAGCCAACTGCCACAGGTGCACACATTCACCATAGGTGGAGTCAATGTAGCCTGTTCCAGTACACCCACACACCACACCCCTTCCCACACCAAAATGATCACACTAGTTGTTGCAATCCTGGGGCTGCAGGACATGCCTCTACTGTTACAACAGCAACAACAACAACTACAACAAGAGCAGGCCGCACAGAGGAGGCGCAGGAGGAGAAGGAGGGTGAGACAGGCCCAGCAAGTCCCACCAGTCCAGCCAGTGGTACCACGTAGGCAGCCACCAATCCCTCGCATCAGAGCCAGTCCATTCAATCTAACCCCTGAGCAGATCCACACCCTGTACCGGTTGGACCGGGACACCATCACCAACATAGTGGACATGATACACAATGACATTGTCAGCCTGATAGAAATCCGCACTGCCTTCCCCCCTCTGCTGAAGGTAGTGACTGTGCTCCACTTCGTGGCCCCAGCGACCTACCAGCACACAGTGGTTCAGCTGCATGGCATATCATAACCTCTCTTTTCACGCATGCTGAGCCAAGTGCTGGATGCCCTCCTGAAGCATGCAAGCACCCACATATCCCTACCACGGACGGCCCAGGAGCTTGCTGACACTAAAGTAGGCTTCCACGCACTGGCAGGCATGCCCCATTGCGTTGGTGCCCTCGAATGCACCCATGTAGAATTGGTGGTCCCTCATGCCATAGAGGCGGTGTAAGGCAATCGCACGCAATACCACTCCAACAATGTGCAGATGGTATGTGACTCCAGCAAGATCATCACACATTGTTGTGCCCAATATCCCAGATCCACACATGATGCTATGGTGTTGTGGAACTCCACACTACCTCGCTACAAAGAGCGACATGCTGGACGATGTGCATGGCTGCTTGGTAAATTGCCTGACAGGCCCATGGCTGTGCAGTGGGGGGGTGAGATGGGGGGTACGCATACTTCACCTGGGTGAGATTGGGGGGGATGCATACTCCACCTGGGTGAGATTGGGGGGGATGCATAGTCCACCTGGGTGAGATTGGGTGGTGAGTAGACAATGCACATACAGCAAAACACTGTAGCCCTGAACATCCCAACCTGAACATAACACATCAATGCTACACATAAGACCAATGCAGCACAGCAATGACACTATGCCAGACGTACAAGCAGGCCACCATGGGAATGTCAAATGATGGATGTTAATGTTAATGTTAAAGGACACTTGTACCGCGCACTATCACCACCGTAGTGGCCCCTTGGCGCTCTGGCGGCTCTGAAATGGGAGGGGGGGGTTGAGTTAGTGGGAGGAAGCAGGGAAAATGCAAGAGAGCAGTGATGTGCTGTTGGCGGCCTCAGCCCGGTGGGTCCATTGGCTGGGCCTGGGGTGTTTGCGGCCGGTAGTCGTCGTGTTCTGTTGTGCAAGGCTATGGGTGTTTTGTTTTGTTGTTGCAATGTAGTGAAGTTTGTGCGGTTTGTTGTGCTGTAGGTTTTGGTTGTGTTTGGTTTTGGGTTTGAGACGTGTATGCAGAAAGGGAAGTTGTTAGTAGGGTTGGTTAGTTTGCATCTCTATCCTGAATAGAAGCGCTTGGCATGCGTAGTCTCCCTCCTTGTTGCGACTCTGTCCTGATCTGGGTCTGACTGGTCTACAGGTTCCTTACTCCTCTGGCCCCCACCTATAACATGCTCTCTCGTGGCTCCCCTTATCCTCCATTTAGACTCTCGTGGCCAGTGCTTCTGCTAATGACAACCTCTCAGGTAGTGTGGGGATTGTCAATTGCCCTCATTACAAGTCAGGCGGTGGACCATGGTGCTATTAGCACCATGTTCCATGCCGGATTCCGCCATGGTGGATGGTGGAATTACCGCCCCATTCAAAGGTGAGTGGGGTGGTAATTCTCCATTCACCATTTGCCCTTCCCCATTTTTGCCCCATAGGGCATAATGGGGATGGGGAAGGCGCTAATTACGGCACCGTAAATTACGGTGCCGTAATTAGCACCAAGGTCGCTTAGCGCCTTGGACTTTAACGCCTGCAAAAAGCAGGCGTTAAAGTGTGAATCAGGCGTTAACGGTTAACGGCGCCGACGGCGCCGTTAAACCCTTAACGCCTGACTTGTAATGAGGGCCAATGTCTCTATAATTCCACCCCAACGTGGTACTTGGTGGTAATTAAATTACAGTGCGGGCGAAGGAGTTGGTGGGATTGTCTGGGTCAGTTGACTCAATCTCCGTGTGTGCCGCCTGTGTTCCTATCTATCCGATGTCACCCGTCCAGCTGCCTTGGGCTTTACTCTCCCCGGTCAGGGATGTCCGTGTCTTTTCGGTTTAGTTATCCTTTTTTACCAGTTTTGTTTTTCAGGTTTCAGGTGGATGACGGAACATGATCACACCTGTGTCAATGCCGTTATTGGGAATACATACAGAGTACCACACATCACCAACATGGGTGTTTAAACATTGTCCTGCATCCACAGTACATCTGCATGAGCATGCAAGTGAACGTCCTGCATCAGCTGGACAACGCAATGCACACCAGCAGAACATATTCCCGTACACATTGTGTGAAATGCGTGCATGCATCCAGGGACATGTGCATGTCAACACCGAATAGTTGCAGCCATGGTAGTGATCACTAAGGTGACAGGTCTAATATCGACTAACACATACCTCATTGTGCCCCCATGCAGGTGATGGTGGCTATCCCTTGAAGCTGTGGCTACTTACCCATGTACGGAACCAGCAGAACCGGCACGAAGAGGAGTACAATCAGGTTCATAGCCGTACCCGTGTTGTGATCAAGCAGACCTTTGGCCTGTTGAAGGCATGGTTCTGCTGTCTCAGCAGGTCTGGTGGCGCACTCATTTACAGGCCTCAGAAGGTGGCAAAGATTACCATGGTCTGTGCCATGCTGCACAACATGTGCATACGGAGAAACATACCAATGCCACCTGACATTGACCTGCATGCACCAGGTGAGGACGATGATGATGATGGAGGAGGAGCAGCACCCCTGCCAGTTTGCGATGCACAGGATGGCCTTGCTGTGCGCCAATCACTGATTGATGATTTCTTTTGAACCACAGGGATGCTGATGGGTCTGTGTTAGTACTACACTGGGCACTGGGATTGTGTGGATATGGACACAGGGTGTGTGGGGAGTTGGGCACTGTGCGCAGTCAAGAATTGAATAAACACACACAAAAAGAACAATGTCCAGTTATGAAATGATTTTTAACACAAGAGGTGTATTGGAATATTAATAATGTAGTGCTAGAACCCTCCACCTCACACACATGCTCCCGAATCCCCCCACCCCCAACACCCCCAACTCCCCATACCCCCCACCCCAACAACCCATACCCCCCACCACCCCATATCCCCCAACAAACCAAACACCCCCAAACCCCCATGCCCCATGCCCCAACAACCCATGCCCCCCAACACCCCATACCCCCCAACACCCCATACACCCCCAACACCACCTCCCCCCTCACCCATTGTCATCACACATACAATGTTCTATTCAAGAGTTTTGCAAGGTGGCACTTGGCACATGCAGGGTGGGCCTGCTACTTCCGGCCTCTCTTCGGGTCTGGGGGCAGCATGTCCGTTTGGCGTGCGCTGCGCCTGACCATGCGCACAGGACTAGTGGGAGTCGAGCTGGCAGGTGTGGTGGATGGGGTGGAGGTGGATGGGTGTGCCACTGCCGGCTCTGTTTGTTGCTGCTGCATTCTCCAAGATCCTGCCAAGGACCTCTGTGACCACAGCTAAGCTGTCCCTGATCACTATGGTGTTGGCATTCATTTCAGTGATGGAAGCTGCATTTGCCTCCCGAATCTCGCGGTGGGTCTATTCTTCCTCCTCCACATACTGGCGGACCAGCTCAATCAAACAGTCCTGCCGGGCCTCAACCCTCGTGAGCGGGCCTCCATCTCTGTGGGGGCTGTTGAGGTGGAAGGTGCTGTGGCAGGGTGGCCCAATGCTGGACTGCCCTCAGATGTTGTGGACAGATGTGGACCGGCCAGTAATGTGGCATGTTCTAGCATGGGGCATACAGGTGTGCCCTGTGTGGAGTGCAGGGGGGTGGGCTGGGGACTGGGTGTATGCAGACATACAACATGGATATTGTTCTCCATGTCAGAGAATTCCTCTGTGTGACCCTCCACGTCGCTGAGGGGGGCAATGGCTGCTATCTCCCCAATGGAACTTGTGGTAGCTGACTGAGTTCCATCACCCTCTGCCTCTGCAGGTGTAGTCGACTCCATTGTGGCTGTATCATTGCCTAGTGTTGTCTTCTCCTCAGCTGCCCTGGCCTGTACTGCTGGCCTTTGTTGCGGTGGAAGGTCCACTGGCTTCTTGTGTGGCCCTGGTACCCTTAGTAGATATAGTGGCCTTTGGGGCAGACTCCTGGCCATCACTTTCTGCTTCTGTGCCTGTGGGGGTACAAGAGATGCAGGGCATCAGTGATGGTGGTACGTGCAAGATGCATGATTTGGTGCTGTTCAGTATTTCACATTTCATGCATTGCTTTCTTGTAAGTGTGACTGACGCTCAGGGTACTTGCAATGTGGGGGTGCTATTTGGCATAGGCTGTGCACTCTCATTTCTGGAGTGTTGTGTTCTATGTGGCATACCGTTGTATTGTGGTTTGCGTGATGTGTGTCATGTTATTGATCCCTGTGTGTTGGGTGTCTGTTGGTAATGGTATTGGCTTGCAGCATGCATTTCATTGTGCCAGGGTTTGGGCCACCATCTGGACATGGATGTGTATATGTGTGTATGATGGCCCATGTATTGGCTTGGTTCTCTTTCACATCTGTTGCGCTGCAACATGCTTTAGTTTACTGGGGTGTACGGGTCACTCACCTCCATCGCCGCACCCGTCTCCATTTCACCAAAGCCCTCTATCGACTCCATATCTATCATGGTGCTGCAAGTCTCCTCCCATCGCATCAATTTGGTGGGATGAGTTGTCCCTACCGCCTGTGGCCATGGCCTCCCTGCGGTTTGATGCCAGTATGTTTCACACCCGGAGATGTAGATTGTCCCACCTCTTTTTGCAGTCTTTCACCGTGCGGGGGGTGGTGCCATCCGCTGTCACCTTACGTGCTACCTCCTCCCATATTTGTTTTTTTCTCAGTTGGGGTTCGAGCTTCAAGTTATGCGCAAACACCTCATCCGCATGGGCTGCCAGCGCATCCGCAAGCATGTTGAGCTCCTTGTCAGAGAAGCGCTGCTTGCGCAAGCTGGGGCTGGACTTCCGGGTTGTCTTTGACATGATGGGATGATTGGGCCTGCTCTCCACTCTGAAGCACTGCTGTGTTGAGAGGATTGCAATGGATTGTGTTTTTTAAGATGACCGCCGGCGCATTTCCCGTTCCGGCACGATGACGTTACTTCCGGGTCCGGTATTATGAGCCCAGTCTTTGCATGATGGTATTGCCGGGTCTGTTATTAAGGGGTTGCTCCTGGGGGGAGGCGGTACCCGTGATGGCGCTATAGGGGGTTGGGGGGGCCTTTAGCCACATGGTGGTGCAGCCATTACCGGCATGGGGGTTCGCGTGTGCTCGCGCTTTCGTAATCAGCCGCTATTAGCGGCGTCGAGGGTGCACGGATGCGCTAATACCACCATGCTGGTAATGACTGCGATTTTACCGCAATTCTCATAATGAGGCCCATAATGTCATTAAGACCCAGTATCTCCTTCTTTGCAGATGTATTGGACAGTCAAGAGAGAGAAAAGGGCTATGAGAAATATCTAGACCGTAAGAGACTGAAATACCTATGTTCTCTATACAGGTTTGATATCCTACCATTGGCATATCAAACAAATAAATGGGACAAGAGACACACAGATAAATGTTACCATTGTAGCACACACATGGAATATTAGATGCCCTTTACGTTGATCTGTCCATTGTACCAGGACTATTGAAATCTATGCTTAAAGCAAGATTCTTCAAGTACAACCTAAGGAAAACAATAGAAGTGATTCATTTTTGCAGAATTACCCATGACGAGGCCACGCAGTATGCCATGGCCAAGTATATGTATAGAGCCTGATTGAGGAGAAGGACACTTCTAAAGGATACCGTCTAATGTAGAACTCAGTGATAACTGTCCTCTCCTTTGTATGAACTATTGATCAATGGCTCAATGCATTGCATTTTCATCCATGCAGGCAGCTAGATCCGGGAGAGCGAATTACTTGCTAATGAGAATGTATAGTAGTATTATTCAAGTAGAGGGTGAGAGCTGGGAGAGAGGTTTTATGAATTATTTTCCCAAAATAATGCATTGTAGTTTTAAATATTGCTTGGAGTGGGTGAAAGTGGTCTGTGATACCTGTGTGTAGTGCTGGTTCCTGTAAACTTCCAAGTCTTTTACGTATGTGGAGGTGACTTTGGGCATATCTCTCGTTGCTGCTGGCCCTTTAACAATCTAGACCGGGCTCTGAGGCCCGAGCAACGCGCATGGAGGAAGTTATAGCCTCTACCAAAAAACCTAGCTTCCAACACGGAGCGTGCGCAGAAATTGTTGAAAGTGGTCTGTGGGACTGAAGGGATGAGGGAGAGGGACCCAGATTTCCCCAGATCGGGTAGTGGTGCACTGTGTGCATATCTCCAGAGTTACGGTAAGGTGCTTTGCTTCCTTTTTGCGGCTGCCAGCTTTGATAACCTGACAACGCCTTGCATGCTAAGGGGAGTGAAAAGTTTACCATTCATAGTATGAAGGCACCAGCTACATATCCGGGGTCTCCCTTATAACTACGTCATAGAGGGGTGAGCGGTTCTCCCCAAGGAAAATGACAAAGAAGTCCACCAGTTGCTCATCTTCTTTTGTTAAACCCAAATTCCTTGCTGTGCGACTGTATAAAGGACTATAAGGACTAGGGGTAAACGAGCTAGAAGCCCGACTATGAACAAATCAGTGTTAAGAACGATGCCTCAGAGTAAAAGGATTTCTGCACTGCCAGTGCTTACGGACGCACCTACACAAACCAAGATACAATTGTTTTTAAACCTACAGAGATACGGTCTGCGGACCCCAGGATTGCCACCAATGTCCAGATTCTGCAAGATATGGGGCCTCATTACAACTCCGGCGGTAGCCGTGCAGGCAAAACCGGCACGGCTGCCGCCAGAGTTGCATTGTCACCGGCACCCGCAAATGGACAAGAACCGGGTCATGCCGAGTTGGCGGACCCGGTAACATAGCTCCCAACCTTTTTTGTCACCTAGGCGGGTGAAAACACCCGATTTTCTTTTTGGCGGGTGAGAGGCCCATTGAAGTGAATGGGCGTATGAGGGATTTGGCGGGTGTTTCGTCTGCTTTGAAGGCGGGTGACACCCGCCAAAAGCGGGTGAGTTGAGAGCTATGTGGTAATTGCCCATTTGCGGGTGCCGGAATCAAGGGACTTCCCATCCCCATTCAGGCCGATAGGGCTGAATGGGAATGGGGAGCTTGGATGCATCGGTATCATTCAGAATGTCAAAACCACTGATTGCTGAAGCTGTGCAGCTAAGTGGGAATGATTGTGTCTTGGGAAAGATTTTTCCAGCACCCTTTGCTCCCTCAATGGCTGTTAATCGAAAAGCTCAGACCAAAGGTAATCTGGTCTTCCAACAGTGTTCACAAGTCTCGCCCCCAGGCGAACAGCTTACTTGTTCTGATTGGGTAGAACAATTAAGACTCAAGACCTCGGGTTTAGGGGGCGAGAAAATTGACTCATCATGGTGCTCTGAATTACTGCATATTACGTTTATGGAGTAAAACACCACAGCACACAGCCCTTTCCTTAATAGATCATGGCTGCTTCAACTATTACGCAAGATTCTAGATCTTGGTATAATATCGACAAAGAACTTTACCAAACTGGAACTCCCTTAAATTCAACAGCATTGACAGTTGGGTTATGGTAACATTTGGTTCCCCTTTGGTGGTAGAGCGCATATGCAACAATGCTAGGGATTTAAGGCAGTTGGGTTTTTTGTGCCAACTGCCCTAAAGGCCCAAAGTAATTGGGAGATGCAAGCCAAAGAAATCCCCAGGGGTCCCTAGGGAAAGAAGCCCTCCAAGGAGCCGCTAAAACAGAGCGGTAGATGGGCTACCCGGAACTCTAGGGGCCATGGCTCCTTCCCACGTAATGCCCAACCCATGGAAATGTTGATGGGTGTTATGTGATTTTTCTTTGCAGGAGACCTGGCTGTGCAACACTTTTGATTTAGGCGGTTATTCATTAATCTTTCGGCTGGCTGGGGCTCCTATGAGAGGTCACCCTAACGAGGGGCCTTTCTATCAGTGCCAAAGTGACTATCAATCTCACTGAGTACTGCCCTGGTATGGCCCATTCCAATTACCTTGCTGCCCATATAAAGATCTTGGGAGTTGGCACCAAGCCTACATTGTTGGAAACCCTGTAATAACTCCCTGTAGGTGCACTCACTGCGGAAATAATTGAAACTACTGTGGCGATGCTCAAAGATTGGGTGTCACACTTCCTGGGAGGAACTATATTCTAACGGGGGATTTCAATCTAGACTTTGCCTTTGAACCTTTTGCAGGGGTGGGGCTGGTTAGAAAAGGGGGGAAGATTGTGAGGGGTAAGAAGTGGCTGGGAGCCTTGGCTGATTCGAACTCCAGCCCTTACTTTTGGGAGATGGGGCGAACAAGATCCCATGGTCCTCTCAGCAGCCACATTTATTTTATTTTCATGAACAATCATCTGGCCGAGTATAACCCTATATTGGAGATGAGAGTTACCAGGGCAAGTGACCATGTGATACTCTTACTGAATTGCTGTTTCACCCACAGGGCTAGAGAAAGACTGGTCTGTAACCCGGTGGTGAACTCTAGGGGAAATAGACTGCGCTGGTCAGTGGGAATGATAGAGCAGCTAAATCTCTCCCTGAGAAACAAGGAGGCTGAAATTCTATTCCTCTGCAACACACATTTAAGTAATTTGTATTCTCTGTTTGGCCTGCTTGAGAGTAGGTATACCTTTAAATGGAATCGGCCTCTCTTAGGACACGCCATTTTGATATCGCTGTTGTCAAAACGTAGAGTGAACTGAATTCAACTTCTCGAAAGATAAGGAGAAACTGTTCACTTTTTTAAGTCGATAAGCAAAAAGATCTAGCTGGGCTGAGGGCTAGGTATAAGAACTGGCTCATGCATCATAGGTTTTCTCAGTTGATATGGGCTGGAGATTCTTGAACAGGTTGATAAGGATAAATGACTCCAGGAAATCCTGGTATTGGCTGCAGGGGCATGAGTCAAATCCATCAAATCACAGGAGATTGTAGGGGTGACAGAGGACCAATGGTCAGGATTCATTGGTAATGTTTTTGAAGGTGGGGAAAATGAGACATGGGATGCCAAATCTATGGTAAACTCAAGGGTGAGCTTGTATATAAAGGAGGCAGATCTCGAGGCGTGTATTGCCAAAACTAAGGCTTCAAGTGCGGTCGGTCCGGATAGCTCATCCAATCTGGTTTTGAAGGCCGATCCGCATTTGTGGGCTCACATTCTACAACAATTATCTATTTTCATCTATGAAACAGGAAGTATTCCAAGAACATGGAAAATAGCGATCCTAATTCCTGTCTATAAGAAAGGGCCACGTGACCTGCCATCCAATTATAGATTGTTGGCAATGCTTGACTGCGGTTCAAAATAGAAATATCAGCCATGGGAGGGACAGGGAAGGGGACCTGTACTATATTGAGTGTAAATTGAACTAAGTTTATTGAGCCAAACACAGTGGAGCTCATTTTGCTCTGTGTTGCAATGTGAATGAAAGGTGTAAAGGCATTGCATTGCTTGAATGCATGTACAGATAGCACTTCTACAAAACAAGAGTGATTTAAATCATACACATGAAAAAAACCATAGGCAAGATATATACCTCCTTCATCTTTTGTGGTAATGTGGGCCGAGGGCAGGCTATCATCTTAAGAGGGATGAGGAAGTGAAAGTGGAGCAACCCAAACATCAATAGTAAACTGTCTAAAATAAAGGAATGTTGAGTCAAAGTTGTATAAAAAAAATGTATATATTCTAATTAAACACACCATGTGCAAAAATAACTAAAATAATGTAACACTTCACAAATTCACCCCTGTGGAAACAACACAAAATATGCAAGAGATAGAAGGGATAGAGCATTCTGGGTAATGCAACTGGGCTTAGAAGGTAAGCAATAAGCACAAAATGTGTTGAAGGATATGTCTTGTGCGAGAAAAGAGATAAACAGTGACCTAACCAGTCTCTATGGACCAACGCCTGTGTCACACTCAGCCCCTGTTCTCACTTGTTTGCCCTTGGTCGTCTTCTTCTTTGGAGGTCTATCAGCGTTCCGGGACGTCCGGGATTTATACAGGTAAGGGCAGTGATCTTCTGTATCCAGTGTGGGGACCGTAGGCAGCCTCGGAAGCAGACAGGAGTTCAGGATTCCAGGAAGGTTAGAATCAGGTAGTCTATGTCCGGAATGATGCGCCGAACCAGGAAGGTAACAGCACAGCTTGCAGAGGACACGGGGATTGCAGCGAGCATGGAAGAAACAGGTTGGTTTCCAGGAAGGATGGAATGAGCGTCCTCAGGCAGAGGTGAAGGCCGCACTAGCACTTCAGGAAGGAAGAGGAAGGGAAAGAATATTGGATAGTTGGTTCTCAGAGAAGGAAGGAAACAGCGAGCACACTAGCCACAAATTCGAAAGGGAGTGTTGAGAGGGAGTGTTGAGACGTGCAGCGCCGCGGGGGCATGCCCGTTTTCTAGGAAGCCAGAGTTCCTGTGTAAACGCTGAACCGCTACGTGTCTGAGCCGGCGGCCACTTTGGGAGGATAGCGGCTCCAATGTTGTGGTGCACCATGGTCCAGGAAGTCCAAAAGGGGCGTAAATGGCGAATCATGACAGCATGCCCCCTCCTGAACCTTGTCCCACCGGGTTTGCCTGGATGAGATAGATGGAATCTCTGCACTAAACGAGGGGCATTCATGTGGGACACAGGTTCCCATGTTTGTTCGCTTGGAGGATATCCCTTCCATTCCACTAAGTACTATAGCCGACCTCTTCTATATCTAGAGTCACAGATCCTGGAAACTTTGAATTCAATCTGGTTGTCGACAATCACAGGGTTAGGGCGATGAGCTGATCTGTCAGATTGAATATAGGGTTTGAGCAAAGAAGTATGAAAAACAGGATGAATTTTCTTCCAGGAGTCCGGTAACTGAAGTCGATATGCCACGGCGTTGACAACCTCTTAGATAGAAAAAGGCTCATAGAATTTGGGGCCAGTTTATTAGGTCGTAGATGTCAAGGCAAGAGTTTGGAAGCTAGGCAGGCCTTGTCACCAATTCCATACATGGGGCCACGTCTCCGTTTGGCATCAGCATGTCTTTTGGCATCCATCCTGGCCTTTTTTAAATGTTCTTTTACATCCTTATGTATAGTGAGCAGTCTGTCAATCCAGGAATCAACCAACGGAATGGGGTGGAATGAGGTAGGATTGTTGGCAGGACAGATGGATGGAAACCTTGACTGCAGAAGAAGGGGCTAGTCTTGATGGTTGAGTGATCAGAATTGTTATAGGCAAATTCGGCAACTGGAATCAAAACCGACCAATCATCCTGGACCGTGGCTGAAAAACACTGCAAATATTGTTCTAGAGTCTGATTCACTCGCTCTGTTATTCCAATAGTCTGGGGGTGGTATCCAGAGGACAAGGCATGTTGAATACCTAACATGGGACATATGTGTTTCTAGTATTGGGAAATGTATTGAGGACCATGGTCTGAAATGATCTTGGAAGGAAGACCATGTGGCCTAAAGATGTGATTCAAAAATATCCCTGCCATTTCTTGAGCTGTTGGCAATTTGTACAAGGGGGTGAAGTGAGCCATGTGGGTGAATAGATCGATAGTAACCATGATGGTAGTGAACCCCTTGGAAGGGGGCAATTTTACGATGAAGTTAGTAGCAATTACTTTCCAAAGATGTTCTGGCAAGGTAGGTTATCGGAGAAGACCTGTTGGCTTTCTATTATCACACTTATTCTGGCTGCAGATAGGGCAGGCTTGGACATATGCCCTTACAGTATGGATCATGTTAGGCCACCAGAACTGTCTCTGAACGAGGCAAAGAGTGGCAGTAACGCCTCGATGCCCGGAATGGAAGGTATCATGACAGAGATTTATAACCTTGGTTCTCAATTCCCGCGTGGGTACCGCCAGTCTCTTATCTTTAAAGAGGTAGCCGTCTTTAGCGACTAAAGTCCATCGGTATGCCTTGATGTAATCCTTCCAGAGATCAGAAGGTGGTGTTGCTGCACAGATATCTTCCAATAAGGAGTTGGCTTGGGCCACATAAACCGTGTCGGGAAACATCTTCGGGAAGGCGCGGGCCTCAACCGGCTCGTAATCAGGGCGCCTGGATAGTGCATCGGCGATTACATTGTTAGTGCCAGGAACATTGTTGGCAAAACTGATACTGAGCAAAGAAAAAGGCCCAATGAGCTTGGCGACTGTTCCTGCATTCTAAGGATTGCGGGATCTGCAGGGTTCTGTGATCGGTTCACACTTGGATGGGAAATTTGGCTCCCAGAAGTAAATGGCACCACTCAGTAAAAGCTTGCCAGATGGCGAGCAATTCCTTCTCCAGGACTGAATAGTGGGTCTCGCTGGGAGTCAGTGTTTGGGACAGGTAAGCGATGGGACGTTCCGTTTTATCCTCAGATTCTTGTTTTAGTATAGCCCCAATTGCATGTTCTGAGGCATCAGTTTCTACCAGGAAGGGTTTATTGATATCTGGTTGTGCCAGGATGGGACCTTGATTAAATCATAATTTTAACTCCTGGAAGGCTGTCTCTTGAGCATCTGACCAAATGAAGGGAATGTCTTTCTTTAATAATGCTACTATCGGGTGTACAATATCTGAGAATGTTGGAATGAATTTCAGGTAAAAATTGGCAAGTCCCAGGAAGGATTGGATCTGTTTCACTGTTGTAGGGGCTGGCCATGAGAGAATGGAGTCAACCTTGGCGGGATCCATTTCTATTCCCTGTGAACTCAGAACGAAACCTAAATAATGAACATTTTGGGCATACAATATGCATTTTTCGGTTTGACCAGGAGTTTGTTCTCTCGTAGGCGTTGTAAGACTGATGTCACATGTTCCTGAGGTAACTGGGAACCATTGGAATAGATCAGTATGTCATCCAGGTATACTATGACAAACGGAAACAGCATATCTGAAAAAACTCTGTCCATGAAGTGTTGAAAAACCGCAGGGGCAATGGCAAGACCAAATGGCATTACCAGGTATTCAAAATGCCCAAAGGGCGTCCTGAAGGCGGTCTTCCACTCATCACCTTCCTTTATTCGGATGAAATGGTAGGCGCCCCGTAAATCGAGTTTAGTAAAGATTACAGCACCCCGGACAGCTTCCAGTATGTCCGAAATGAGTGGCAGGGGGTAACGATCTTTAAGGGTGCATTGGTTAAGGCCCCGATAGTCCAGGCAGGATCGAAGTTCCTTGGTGTCCTTCTTGGGCACGAAGAACAAGGAGGCTCCGGCTGGAGATTTAGAAGGTCGAATGGTTCCATTGGCGAGATTGGTATCCAAGTATTCCCGTAATGCCTTTTTCTCAGGTTCGGAAAGGATAAACATTCTTCCAAATGGTATCACTGCAGAATCTTCTGTATCGATTGCACAATCTTCTGGTCGATGAGGTGGTAAATATTGGCCAATGGCTGTTGAAAACACATCTGAATATTGTTGGTAGATCTCGGGTACTTGGGCAATGTTTGAAATACGAATGGATGGTTGTTCGAGGGTCTGGGGTTCCACAGATAAGGTCTGCACCATGTTTTGGGATAAGCAATGAGACAAGCAGAATTCAGAGCCTAGAAATAGAGATCTGGCTGCCCAATTGATATAAGGGTTATGTTTCTGTAGCCAAGGCATTCCCAGAGGCATGGGGTAGTGTGCTTCTTTGATGATATCAAAACGAAGGTATCTCCTGATGGTTGTTTATTGAGAGCATCAACTCCGAGGTTTGCTGGGTTATGGGTCTGAAAGACAGTGGTTTCCCATCAATTCCTTCGACAGCTTGGATTGTTTCTTTAGATTCTCGAGGTATGTTGTGCTTTAAGGCCGTTTCGTGGTCCAAGAACACTCCCATGGCACCGCAGTCCACTAGGGCCAGGTAGAAGGAGTTTCCTTATTGGTGGTTGTCAAGGATGTCTGCAGGACCACCAAAGTGTCAATCGAGGAGAATTCAAGGAAGGAACAGAAGCGGAGCAAGTATGTATCTCCCAAAGCTGGGCGCCACTCAAGATCGGGAGCTGGCATTTCCCGAATGCCTGGGTGGAGCTATAGGACATTTCCTTACGAGATGTTTGTCTGAGGCACAATACATACAGAGTCCAGTATTAATCCTACGCATCCTTTTCTGTGAGGATATCGGACCCCGCAAGGAGCCCAAGTGCATGGTTTCTGGATCAGGAGAGTGCTGTGCAGTCGTTTCCCTTGGGCAAGTCAAATCCATGGAAACTTTTGGAGAAGCAGTCTTTGTTTTTCTTTTCTCTGTCTTCCTTTCCTGGATACGAAAGTCGATTTGGAGGGACAAATCTATTAAAGCCTGGAAAGAACTTGGACAGGCTACTCTGGCTAGTTCATCCTTGACTTTGTCATTTAGCCCTCTTTGAAAAAAGGTAAAACTCGCCTCTTGGGACCAATCGGCCTCTTTAGCCAATTGCTTGAAGCGAGTTACATAAGACAACATGTCTTGGTTTCCTTGTTGAAACTCCAGGAGCTTTTCCTGAGCACTGTAGGCTTGTTCAGGGTGGTTAAACATGGTTTTAAAGGCTTCTACAAATCCATCATAATTGTCCAGGAGTGGGTCTCCCGCATTCACCAGGGGAGTTGCCCAGGCCAAAGCATTACCCGGGAGATGTGATATTATGAATCCCACCTTGGCCCAGGGTGTAGAAAAATAGTAGGGTTTAAATGTGAAATGCACCAAACAAGAATCAAGGAAGGATCGCAGTGTTTTAGAGGAACCGTCATATTTGTCCACTATGCCCCCTACCAGGGCACTTTCCTAGAGCGCCAAATCTCTGGAGAGCACGAGTTGTTTTAGCGCAGCATTTTCGGCTTTGAGGTTTTGCAACTCTGTGGTCAGTTCTTGCATTCCTCTCATGAGGTCATGGACAGCAGCCTCCATATTGAACTCTGTATCAGGTCTTTGGCGTCTCAAACTCTCACACTCAGCCCCTGTACTCACCTGTTTGCCCTTGGTCATTATCTTCTTTGGAGGTCTTTCAGCATTCCGGGACGTCCGGGATTTATACAGGTAAGGGCGGCAGTCTTCCGTATCTAGTGTGGGGACCGTAGGCAGTCTCGGAAGGAGACAGGAGTTCAGGATTCCAGGAAGGTAAGAATCAGGTAGTCTATGTCCAGGATGATGCGCGGAACCAGGAAGGGAACAGCACAGCTTGCAGAGGACAGGGGGATTGAAGCGAGCGTGGAAGAAATGGGTTGGTTTCCAGGAAGGATGGAATGAGCGGCATCAGGCGGAGGGGAAGGCCGCACTAGCACTTCAGGAAGGAAGAGGAAGGGAAAGAATATCGGATGGTTAGTTCTCAGAGAAGGAAGGAAACAGCGAGCACACTAGCCGCAAACTCGAAAGGGAGAGTTGAGATGCGCAGCGCGGCGGCGGGGGTGTGCCCGTTTTCTAGGAAGCCAGAGTTCCTGCATAAACGCTGAACCGCTACGTGTCTGATCCGGCTGCCATGTTGGAAGGATAGCGGCTCCAATGTTGCAGTGCACAATGGACCAGGAAGTCCAAAAGGGGCGTAAACAGCGAATCATTACAGCCTGACCAGGAGGCAGTTAGGAGTCAATAACACCTTGTTGCTGTTCTTTGGTGGTTCAATAATGTCAAACCAGGCTTCCTGGTGCTGTGCGAGTGGTTTAGAACAGGTTTTAATGCAGCAGTTGTATTGTTCCAAACAGGCAGCAGGTGTCGAGTCAGGTTTGAGCTGAAGTTCATTGTGGTTCAAAGCAGCGTTCTAAGAATGTGGATCGCGAGGGACACCGGGTTCAGTTTGATCGTCGATGGATCACTTGACGGTGAAGATCTGGTGACTGGATGTGGAGTTCGAGATAAGCCGGTTCGATGCAATGTTCGAATGTCGACGATTGAACTGGATCAGCGATGAACATGCTGATGGTATGTAAAGCATCTCAAATGTGTTGGTTGGAATGATGACCTTCTTTAGTGAAGCCGGAGCAGGCAAAAGCTCAGTTGGCATTATGCAGCAGCAAGCTAATTCAACCAACAGCATAGTGATTCAAAGATCAAGAGAGTGCCAAAAGAGGCAACGTCTGGTCCTGTTGGTTCAAATGGTTTTGAGCAGGGTGCAAACATTACTCACAACAGCTTGACTGTAAAAAAAACAGGGATCCTGGCTGTCCTGGCTCTCAGGATGCTTTGTGTCCCAATCCATGGTCTCAGGGATAAGATGAGCCTGTGTTCTCTTTTCTCCCAACACAGGGGAAGCAGGCAAACACCTGCATGAGCCCTTGACATCCACTGGGGTCCTAGATGCTGGTGTGGCTGCCAACGAGGCAGGAATTGTCACAGCAGCAGGTCACCCTAATGTGTCCTGGGGATGGCAAGGGACAGAGCTTGCCTCTGCCTTGGAACACTCAATCTTCAACTCACTAGTGGCGGACATTAGAGAGAACTGCTCTCCCAGAAGAGGTCTAAATTAATTATTCTTGACAGTCCGAAGTGAATCCCAAAATGATTTAAAGAAGGGCTGGGAGACCGCCACCTTTATAGGCAAAGGTCCATACGTGATTGGACAAAAGCAAGCCTGATTAAAGGAGTCCAATCCCTTGTGATAGGTGGTCTTTGCCTTTTTGCATCATACCCAAAGTGCTTTGTGCTAAAGGAAGTGGATGAGAAAGGAAGGAAGGAGAGGTACAGTGTGAAGAATTGGCTTCTGCCTTGCATAAGTATAAGGATTAGTAGTTGTTAAACCTCCTGAGCAGCACTCACACTTCTACAAACCAACAGTGATCCCAATCATTAAGGTAAAACAGGTCATTTTGTGGTAACATGGCTCTAAGGAATGATGTACTCTTAGAAGGGATGTGAATATGATCCAGTAGCAATAGCAAACAACAAGTAAAAAACTGCCCAACATAAAAATTAAAGTACATAAACCCACCCCTGAAGAAAATAGAATATGCAGTAGATAGAAAGATGCAGCACTCTGGGTGAGAAAACAGGGATGAAAGACAACCAACAAGCACAATGTTCTTTGTAAAAAAAAGTGCAAAAGTGTCCTAACCAGTTTCTAGGACCCAAAGAAGGACCAGGGGAGCACTTACGGGTCAATAGTACCTTTTCGCTGTTCTCAGGTGGTTCAACAGTGTTGAATCAGGTCTGAGCAGTTATGCGACTGGATCAAACCAAGTTCAGGTGTGGGGAGTCATATTGGTCGAACCATCAAGCAGGCATTAAGTCAAATGGGGTGACTCAGAGGAGTTTGAAGGCAGCCTTCAAGTGATGCAGGTCGTATTGCTCAGCAGGAATGGTGTTGAGCAGAGCTGGCTCCAGACATGTGGGAACCACTGGGTAGTATCGGCGAGTGATGCTCCAGCTATTAGAGTCGATGTCCAGTGATGGTTCGAAGATGTGATCCTGTTGTTTCAATGTGCGGTAAGACAAAGCAGATATTCGAGATCAATTCAGTTTGAGTTGTTTTATAACTGCTGGTTCAGATCAACAAGTGACAATCTAGCAGTTCGAGTTGAGGTCTGGCAATGAGCAGTTGAATCGAGCCAAGCAGGTGATGGGCCATGCAAGGCTGTAATTCGAAGACAAACTAGTATGAAGTTGGAAACACACTGGTTTCAAGGGTCAGATTGAGGGCCAATGGCAGCACTAACAAGTGTATCCAGTTCCAGTGCAGTGAACAATATTTAAATACGGTTTGACCGGTTCAATGTGGCAGAACAGGGACCTTTGGCTGACCTTGTACTCACAGTCATCATGTTTATGGCCAAGAGCTTGTCACTTGCAGAAATGTTTATTCACAGCACAATGGATCGGAGAAATTTAGAACCAGACAGACTTGGACCTTTTTGACTTCTGGCAAACCAATAAAGTGCCATCTGTCCAGGTTTGTTTTCATGACTTGCAAGCTAACCCAGCCGTTTGACTTATTTATTTATTTATGTCTTACTATGGTTGTTTATAGTTCAAACAAACGTTTACAACTGTACAGTTTTCTTTACATAATATTCCATATAAAATACATATAAAATATCATCAATCAATCATATTACATACATTGATTTCCCTTTACATTCATACAACATAATAACCGATTCATCATTCATAATTCATGATTCACCATGTTAGTCATCACATAGCAGCTAAAATTGTCTTCCTGTAATTCATAGGAGACTTTCATAAAATCTTTAAAAGTGTACGTTCTATTCGCAATAAACATTATTGCATTTCAGACTACATCAATCTCACACCATTAATATTCTCAGGAAGATCTTCAACACTAAGATTAAAAGAGAGGCACCTGGAAATAAGGGGAGCATTCGATAAATGCTTAAAGGTCACATGTTCACAATTCACGTATTACAATTCCAAATAGACTGCACAGTGATCAATACGTTAAACATGGCAGTAGGTATTGATTCTGACTGCGAATTTAGGCAATAGTGCCAGAAATGTATCATGGATATGGACGTAGTCTGGTGGACATGACGCCCATACATAATCAAATATAACAGCTCGAGTTTAGAACATTCTGTAAGGATGTGTCGAACTGTCTCCAAGGGCAACATTTTTTGGTAAATTTAACAGTAAATTTGATATGCTGATAATTGCCATTGGGTCTCATATGTGGCTCTTACTGCCAATTGAGTCGTCCTCATCAAAAGACGAAACCTACGTAGTGCTGGGCTAGGACAGCATATTAAATACCTCTGTGGGGTGAGGTAGGTATGGACAATACCTTCAAGCTGATCCAAATTATGCAGTCTGCTCACATGATGGAAATAGTTTTCCCAATCTCTTTTCTGTAGTCGCTTTTTTAAGGCAATCTTAACAGCACTGTACCATCCACAGCAAGAACGGTCAACTGACCAATTTAAGTCAGCATATAAATCAATGCACATTGCACCGTACTTGTTGTGGACTTTGGTTTTATGTAACTGTATGATATTTGTCCCCAATATGCTTAACATCTGACTCACGGAATGGCGTAGTGCTTTCAAAGGAAGGAGACCTCGTTGTTGCTGAATGATGGCTTTAAGGGATGTTAGTCCAAATTCTATGTGGCTATATTGAATAGGGAAAGTAGGTGGAAGGCCCAATATGGTATGCCAAAGGTGGCCTTCAATTTTGTCTAACCAGGAAAGATTTTGAATGGTTAAAGCTTCCAATCCATATGCCACCACTGGAATTAGCTACTGTGTATACAGCATCATAATGCCCTTCAATGAGTAGCTTGCATAGTGAAGTACAAAACTATGAACTAGCATAGTATTTTGCTTAGTGCGCTGGGTCTTACTGGCTATAGGTGTGCAATAGCCGACATTTCTGTCCATAACCACTCCCGATATTTATAGGAATTAGTAGTCAATGGACCCCCAACTTAAAAACATTTTAGGCCTCTCCACTTTCTTTGCAGAGAACAGCATAATGGTAGTTTCAGATAAATTGATGTTCATACTCTATTCCGTTGTAAAATGTCCCAACTCTTCCAATATAGCCTTCATGCCCCTATAAGTGTAATCAACAATGACAAGGTCATGAGCATACAGTATTTCTGTGACCTTAGTCATCCTGAATTTTGCAGGGCGGATAGCATGATTTTTATGGAGAATAATCAATTGGGCCATATAAAGATTGAAAAGGAGGGCCACTAGTAGGCACCCTTGTTTGACCCCTTTGTTGATTTTAAAAGGTCTCGATACCTTCATTGTCAAAGCGTATACAAGCGGTGTTATTAGTATGTAACTTGATCAAGATTTCTAATAGCCATGAAGGACACTTTAACTCAAACAAAGTATCCCATAGCTTCTGGCGATTAACTCGATCAAATGCTGAACGAAAGTCAACAAATGTTGCATAAACGGAGGGGTTCCAATGCTGTTTTGCTCTAGTAGTGATACCATCAAGTAGTCGTATGTTAAATGTGGTACTCGACCCGATACGGAAGCCAGAGTGAAAGGGGTGCAATAGCTGGTTAGCTTCGGACCAACTTAATAATGAGGCCTAAAAAGGACTTCAGTGCACTGAAATAGGAAAAACAAAATTGCAATGTCCAGCTAACAGAGCACCACGAATATAAATCAACGTTTTGCTGATATCTTTGCAACACTTTGTTTGAAAACATAAAAACAGCTTCGGATTCAGCAGAGCACGCTTCATAGCATAAGTCTCACGTGAAACAGTCGCATTTATCAGTAATTAATACATTTACACATTTCAATGTTTTCATATTTATTGCTACTAGTGCATGTCACATTTCTTCACATACACTTTTATAGTTTTGAACATTACACTTTTTTAAATGATAATTTGATTGAAATATACAAAACACAAAAGTAATGCAATAGTCGTGCCTTCACATTAAGACTTTAGCTATGGTAGTTATAATTTAATTGAAAGTACAGCCTTTTTTTACAGGGTTAGACTATCTAAAACATAAAGAATGGCATATCTGACAGACCTCCTACTGGAAGTAAATAATAGCTCCCACACTCTTGCATTAGTTGCAGTTCGATAGTCCTCAAACACATTTAAAAAAAACATAATTCTGCCTGATAGTAACATGGGACACTCTGTACAAAGATGTTTCAACGTTTCGGGCACAGCCTTACAAAATCGACATTGAAGTTCACTTGCTAAAATAATCTTACATATGTATAGGACTTCATGTTTTGGCCAAATATTTAATTGAAAGCACAGATAGTCATCACGCTGACGCGAGCTAGGAAACATAATTAATTAACTTTCAGCTAATCCATATCGTTTTAAGGCAAAGGGATTATCTATGAACTTTCGATATTTGGAACATGCGCTGCTTGTTTGGATCCAATCATATTCCCATATTCTCTTTTTGGCTTTCTCTGGGATCCCAAGTAACAAATTTATTGAAATACCCGTATTGTCAATACCTTTCTGTGCTTTCCCTCTCCAAACCATAGGAAAAGAATCGTACGATTTTAGGAGGTAGTCTGATATAATACGTAGCAGACCAGATTTATTGGAGGCTATCAAGCATTTACGATAAAGCGAACACAATTTCCTCCTAGACAAAGCATAAAGTGATAACAACCCCAGTTCATGTCTTATTAAACAAAAGGGTTTGGATATTGGGAGATTCAAAACTCGCTTCCAATAACACCCTTCCATTCTTGCCCAATAATCCTATGATTTCCCTACTGATGTTTCAGAACCTTAAAGGATTACGGGAGATAGTTTTAGTTTGTAATACACAATAATTGGTGTTATTGAGAACTTGCAGAATCTAGCTTTAATAATACGTGCTTGAGAAATGGCTGTAAGTATTTTTTGTTTTAAATGGTGATGGCCAATATTGCCTGGCTGATTATTTACATAAGTGCCTAAATATAGATACGATGAAACGGTCTTCAAAGTTATTTCCTGTAATGGCCACCTGTGTGTAGCAATGTGTTGTTTGACTTTGGGTTTCATTATATTGATCAATATACAGTTTTTTCGGGCATATAAATCAAGAGCTCCCAATAGGGCGTGCAATCCTTTAGGAGTCTTTGAAAATAGGACCATGTCATCAGCACAGAGTAAAATTTGACTTGCACACCATTCATTTTTGGAGAATCTGCTATAATCTCTTCAAAGCAACATCCTACATCGGATTAAAAAAAAATAAACAAGGTGGATGCTAACAGGCAACCCTGTTTCATGCCTCGGGCAGTATACCGTATATTCTGGCATATAAAACGACTTTTTAACCCAGGAAAATCTTCTCAAAAGTCAGGGGTCGTCTTATACGCCGGGTGTCTTTTTTTATAGGGCGGGTATATCCCAAACTCTATATTTTAACTGGAAAGTTGGGGGTCGTCTTATACGCCCAGCCATTTTATATGCCGGAATATACGGTAAATTGGGTCTGATAGTACGCCATTGTTACTCAATCTAACCTGAATTTTAGTCCCAGTGTGTGGATCAATCAGACATTTCAAAATAAACCATGGGCACCCGTTGTCCATTAGTTTTCTATAGAGCAGCTCACGAGGAACGGTATTGAATGCCATTCAAAAGTCTATAAAGGCAGTGTAGAGTGCCTGATGAGGCTGCAGTGCTTGCTGTATGATGCTATTCAATGTGATTATGTTTATGGCTGTACCAATGCCCGGCAGAAAACCTGTTTGGAATGGATCCCAAAGGGCTTTTGAATCCAGCCATAAATGAAATTAACCTAAGAGTAACCACGCAAATATTGTTCCTGGGCAGTCTAGTAAGGCAATGGGTCAATAGGACTTAGGGTCGTCCCTATTGCCTTTTTTTAAAGATGGGTAATATTATCAACTGCTTCCAGGATCTGGGGATTTTCCCCACTACAAATATATGCTCAAAGATTTGATAAAGAATATCTGCCCATTTGTGCGGGTGTTTCTTTAGCATGCCATTATGCAACCCATCTGGGCCCACCTCCCGCAAGCGACGTAAATTGGTGATGCAATAGAGAATATCCTCAATTGCCAATGGGAATGAATAAAGCACGTTTTGCACAATGGCATTCCAATTTAAATCATGAAAAGGAGAGCAATACAAGTCTCGAAAATACACTTGCCAAACCTCATTAGATATGGCGCTAATTTGAACTGCTCCTTGGGTCTTTGATGTAGCCTCATTCAAACACGCCCAAATGTCACTCGTGGATTTACCCATTATTTTCTTTAACATTCGCTCACCATCGTTCTGATGTTGGAGTACTCTACGCCCTTTAAGCCACGCTTTATATGCCGATTTCAGTTGGTTGAATATCATTTCAGGCTACGAATATCCCGCCTCAAATGGGCTTTTTTTGCTGTAATTTAAGGACAAAACATGTCTCAGGAGAGCACTCTTCACATAAATATAATCCAGGGTTGCTTGTTGCTTTCACCTACCCCATGTGGGCTGAGATGGCATGTCACCTGCCACCGCACCATTTAACATCACATAACCCCTTTCCTTCATAATAGACGTCCATATTACTTAATCACGTGCTAATTCTCTGTCTTCATTGGGGTATGGATGTAAATTCAAGTCACCCAACATCAGAGTATGGGATATCTCTTGATCTAATAGCAGGGTGTCTAGAATCAAAAGTAAATGTTTAAAAAATAAATCTGCCTCTAGTGTCTGTTTGCTCCAGTAGATGTTAATAATAGCCACAGTCTACCTGCCTCTTGTCAACTTCACAACTTGGAAACAGGAGGAAGGGGATGGAGAGTTTACACTTGTAAAACCAGAGGCTTTACTGATTGCTATTAACAACCCACCCATTGGACGCCCAGCAGATCTCTTAGTGGCTAATGTTGTAATAATGGTATGGGATGCCCATACCTCCACTCCCATAAACCAGGTTTCCTGGAGCACAATGATATCATGGCTCCCAAACCACACTCCCAAAAGTTAATGATATGCTCATGGCCTCATGTGTTCCACGAGATCAAACTAATGTTTTCATCAGGAACCATATATTATGATCTGTCGCCATATGTCTGTGTCGGAGTAATATAGTTTGCCTGCGACAGTGTCCTTCCCAGAAACTCTCCCTGGCCAGATTTATAGATCTGTATTTGTGGTCTCTCAACTTACTGCCTATCTTGTTTTACATCCTGAACCAATAGAAAACCCAAGTCAAAAAAAGCCACTCTTGCCTGCCATAAGATATTAGCTATCAATCCAGACCGCACGTCTACCCTGGCTTCTGACAAGTCATCTCGATTGATGAATTCGACTAAGTCGATATCTGTCGTGGCTAACTCCCTTAAAATAGGAATTTCGGCACAAATGTTCAATATACTCACTCTATTAAGAGCATATTTTACTAAGGGTGAGTCTCGGCACCTGAGTATTAACCAATTATGTTTTTTTGGTTTATCCACATTTTCCCTATATATGTGCTTTTGTTCATGGGGTCCCATGGCTATTGGCTGTGTTTGAGTAGTGGGATTAAAGGAGACCAAATTGCCATTTTGATAAAATCTTCCAGGATTAGCCAATATGGTAGGTCCCTTTATAATGAACTCACATCAGGAAATATTGAACAATGACCATTAACATCAAATTGACTCCTACCTTGAATTTCTGCTAGGTATGAGTCAATTGACAACTTTACGACGTCCCTTAATTCCTGCGAGGGGGGCGCCACCAGGTTGGATATCACCATATGCGCCAGCGGGTTTGAAATTATGTTTTGTGCAGTCTGGAATCGGCAATGCAGTGGTTGTACTAGAGTTCTTTGGCTGACTTTGCTCCAGAAATATCGGATTAGTTAAAGGCGCATGCATGTGTGTCATTGGAGAGTTTAATGGGATGGCAGGTGTCTTCTTCGCAGTGACTGGACATGAAGTAGACAGTGTAATGTCAGATGCCACCATATTAGGTGCTACTTGAGGTAAGTCTGTCTTCTGTACCACTGCTGAGTGTTGTGTTATATAAGCTGCTAAAGAAGCTCTTATCTCATCTCTAAGTTAAGAGATGTTTGAATTATTTGAATGCACTGTAGCCGAATTAACAACTACAGGTAATGGCATTACATCACTGGCAGAGCTAGTAATGTGGGAAGGAGGTGCAGAAGACGTCACCTCCTGGGGATAAAGCAAGTCATTTGTTATTCCACCAGGAGGAGCCACATTTGCTACTAAAGCCACCAAGTCATCGAACGGTTTGTATACCATGGGGTTCAGGGTGTTGTTCTTCGTGACCAAATTAATGGACCTTGTAGCCAAAACTTCTTGAAGTTTCTCCATTCTGGTGAGAACCTTAATGAATCTTCTCGCCTTACCCTTGGACTGTTGGCGCCTGACTTTTTTGCCCAACGTCGAGAATTTCCATAACTTATCGCAGGCTAAGGGTGGAGTAACAATCTTTACTACCGGTTTATTAGTGGCCGGCGCAAAAAGCTCAAAAACATTTGACTTTGTAGGCACCACCAATTCAACAGTTGGCAATGAATCGGCAGCATTATGTTTTTACATGCACTACTCAGCGGCTGCTGATCCTCAGACATACATGAAACAGCCCCGGAACCTGATTCACGAGACCCTTGGGGGACTTGAGCAACCACCGACTCATGTGTCAATATGATGGCTTCGGTAGGTCGATTGCAACTTTCATCTATATGTACGATTGTTATGTCGTTAGGTACAATGTGTATATTTTCACAGTCTTCTGGTGAGGATGGTGAGATAATTTTATTACAATCAATAGGTGCCCCAAAAACACTCCCTCTTTTAACAAGCTGTTCCAATAACATTGTTTGTTTACTCACTTTCTCATTAAGCATCTCATATAATTTAGCCACTGCCAAGAGGCCAGTATTCATGGCACTCAGGGTTTTGTTGAGTGCCGGAGCTTCAGGAAAGGAAAAACAATTGGATTGGTTCCTATGAATAAAAAATTCAGAATCCTGTGCTGCCTCCTGGAATCTGGATCGCCTTGGAGCAGGGGCTATAAATGAGGGTGATTCATCCACAAAATGGATGTGAGTCTTTTCCTGCCCCGGTAATGATTGGGGTTTGGTTAAGCTCACCTCAAGTTGAGTTATATAGGTGGCCGGCGAGTTCTCAACTTGCGCAGATATATTACTGCCAGTATGATCTTCGTGTAACTGGATTGAATCCCCAGTGTTTGAGCAGATGTATAGAATATCATGCGAGGGGGGCTAGATTTATTGGACATATCCAAAAAGTCCATAGCATCCTCATCAACCTTGCCCGCTATCGTTAGTTGTTCATGGGCCTTATGTAGCCTCTGTTGTGCTGCTACTGAACACCGGGTTGGTTCCATAATCTTACATGGACTAGAGTGTGTGCTTAAATGTAGAGCCCCATTGGGCTGCAATTCACCTGTTAAACACGCTCGGTGTTGAGTCTGTAACTTCACTCGCCAGGGTAATACCTACTGGCTTATTAAGCAAAATCGACTGTGAATCACCATTATTTAATTTGGACAAGGACTGCAGCGGGATCACGGGCCCCATTTCACAAATTGGAGAGAAGGGGCGCTCAATCAAATTCACCGCTTTGTTGGATTTGTGATTTACATTAGCATCTAGTTCCAAGCCTGGTTGCACTTCTTTCTTGGCGGAAAGCTCATTGGAATAAAAAGTATGAATATCAGATGTAACAGTCATTGAGCGAAGTGGCCTAATGCCTGATTGGCCAGAGGTGGTTAAACATTTTTTGTTGGTAGAGCTGTATCTTTATCCGCTGCCGCTTCCTGCTTGTCTGTAAATGGCGGCCGCGCCAGAATTACAAGCGGCATGCCTGATTTCAAAGTAAATCTTTTAGCCACCATTCTAGGATAAACAACACATATTTACCTGAGGCGAAGAACAAGATGAAAAATGTAAGACTGGACCAGACAAAGAGTCAGCTTTGCCTCCGCCTCATGCTCTCTTGCTAGACAGCGAGACAGCACTGACACTTCAGCACTACAATTCCACCAATGCACTTGCCAATTCGCGAGCCTGCCAGTGATATAGCATGCTGGGAAGGGAGGCGGGTCACAAGCCTCTGCAACAAACAGAAAACAAGATCACTCTCTGCATCATAGAAAGAAGGTAGAAACAAGCAAATGGGCAACGTCCCTCTCAAGTCCTTCAAATATGCAGAATCTGCAGAAATGTTGGTACCGCTCTGATGTGGCCAATGGAAGCATAGATGGCAATGGTAACAAAGTTCCAATCTTGTAGCTGTAGAAAAACTGTAGCAAAGCAGCAAGGTGCAGCGAGGGACAGCGAGACAGCACTGACACTTCAGCACTACACTTCCAACAATGCGCGCACGCCAATGCGCAAGCCTGCCAGAGATAAAGTATGCTGGGAAGGGAGGCGGGTCACAAGCCTCGCTCTGACGTGGCCAATGGAAACGTAGATGGCAATGGTAACAAAGTTCCAATCTTGTAGCTGTAGAAAAACTGTAGCAAAGCAGCAAGGTGCAGCGAGGGACAGCGAGACAGCACTGACACTTCAGCACTACACTTCCACCAATGCGCGCACGCCAATGCGCAAGCCTGCCAGAGATAAAGTATGCTGGGAAGGGAGGCGGGTCACAAGCCTCGCTCTGACGTGGCCAATGGAAACGTAGATGGCAATGGTAACAAAGTTCCAATCTCGTAGCTGTAGAAAAACTGTAGCAAAGCAGCAAGGTGCAGCGAGGGACAGCGAGACAGCACTAACACTTCAGCACTACACTTCCACCAATGCGCGCACGCCAATGCGCAAGCCTGCCAGTGATAAAGTATGCTGGGAAGGGAGGCGGGTCACAAGCCTCGCTCTGACGTGGCCAATGGAAATGTAGATGGCAATGGTAACAAAGTTCCAATCTCGTAGCTGTAGAAAAACTGTAGCAAAGCAGCAAGGTGCAGCGAGGGACAGCGACACAGCACTGACACTTCAGCACTACACTTCCATCAATGCGTATTATGATAATTTAAATGACCATTGCCATCTACATTGCCAGGAGGATAGCTCAGCGGCAGCGTGCTCGACTTGTAAACAAGATGACACGGAGCAACACAGGTTCGATCCCTGGGTCCGCGCTTAGAAACCTCTGGGCATTAAGCGCGTTATAAATAACCCATCATATCTTTCTAATAACATAAAGCAGAAAAGAAAGAATTTCACATTACGCCGATTTCTAGTTGCATATAGAATTGTGGGTGACGGGCTAGTTAATATACTTTTAGAGAATTATAATTTCATGAACATGTCATTTTTAAATAAACCAATATTCTATACTCTCCAAATTGAAAGCAGTTCCCTAAGCCACGCCTACAAATTACTAGTTCCTCACACTACACTGTGTATTTTACATACATGCCTACACATGCACCCAACAGAATCATATACACATTGTGGAAGTATTCAGAGAATGAGAATGTTATTTGCGTATTCGATGCATATGAAGAAGATTTTCTCTAAGGCCAATATTTGTCAATGACTTGAGAGAAAATCCATACATTCGTGGGTGTGTCGTTTGGGTAGTTATAAAATATTTGTGCTTTGCCTGAATAACCTTTAAATCACCTATGCCAGAGAGAAACTCGCTGCCCTTACAGTGGATTGATATCCCTCATGCCTGTTCGACAGATTCACCTACCCTAATAATGGTACAATGTGGCTGATACTGGGGATGTTTCACCTTCTGCCTGCTCAGAAGATAACAGCTGTTAATATGATGGGCAGCGTTTGGGTTGCTTTACTATACTTTTGATAGCCTCTGCAGAGCCAGGTGCTCCCTGAAGAGGAGTCAGAGTTCTATTGTCCCCTTGTTTTTCTATTCATGCACAGCGCGTCAGTAATAGAACGCTGAAGATTTGGCAATGGTTGATGTGGTCTAAAGGGCAATCTAGGGTTGGTTTTGGATGTTTATGTGGTATGTTGGTGCATGTAAGTGGATAAATTGATATGCTTATCATATTGTCTACTCCGCGTTTGCACTTTTGGTTCAGTTGGTCTGCAACTTGTTTTTCTTGCAGACTGTTGGTGATCACTATCCCTATGTATTGCCTTCAACTCTTCTCGAGCATATTCAGCTCATTGGCTTTCAGGTACCACTGTATGGAGATCAAAGAATATTGTTTTGTTATAGGTTTAAATAAAAATGACATACTATTTGAGGTTCGCAATTGATTGCATAAGGAACAGCTTGCTCTGTTTTACAAGCCCCCGTCACAAGTTTATATACTTGTTTTATGTCGGAAGTGCTGTGAGCACTGCCGGGGTGAGTAAGAATGTCTCCTCTAGCCTCTTGGGATAATGTGTCCTTCCCCTTTGTCATGGCCTTTTAACTTACTTGGACAAATTCAGGTAATGGTGAATGCTAAAATGGGGGTTACTTACTTGAGCCTACACACATGATCAGCTTTGTCCAGTTACGTGGTGATGGGGACTTACAACATGGGTTCTAACCACACAGACCTAGCACACTTCCTATATCTTACAATGCACCTATCACTCTCTAACCTAGCACACTTGGGCACCTTACTCACAATAGTACTATTGTACACTATGTTGTCCCTTATAGGAGATACAACAGACACCCCCAATAATCTCTTATCGACTACACTAACTAGCCATCAGCATAATCCACAACAGATGACTACCCAATGCATGGTAGCTATGAGAAATGCTAGACTACGTGCACGTCTACCTAGAATCTATGATCTTCTTATTAAATATGACACCAACACCTGCCGAACTGAAGTAGCATCTAAACCTACTCCTAAACTTAACTCCCACAATTATAAAAGGTATAACTACAATCAAATAAATAGAGACCTAACTACTATCTCCACAGTGCCAACAAGTATCACCCTACTCCCTCATACTGAATCTACACCTAAACTCAAAGGCGCCCTAATTAACGGCAGATCTCTAGTCGCCCATGCCATAGAAATATCTGAAATTATCTCTACTGAAGGCTATGACTTTCTAGCCATTACTGAAACATGGCTCCATAAGGCATCAGGTCTAGCACTGTCCTTAGCAGTTCCAAACAACTATACTATCCTCAGAACTGATAGATGTGAAGCCTGAGGCGGCGGCTTAGCCATTATTGTAAAAATTAAGCTTGGTATGAGACTTGCTCCCTCACCGGCCACTGACTCTTGCAAAATAATGTCTACCAAAATACCTACGGCCAACCCTCAAACACTCAATATCCACTTGATATATAGACCTCCTGGTCCCATCAAGACATTCTTAGAAGATCTATCCACCATCCTCTCAGAACATTTAAAAGACACTACCCAAACACTACTACTTGGCGACCTTAATATAGGTTTTAATGACACCAACGATCCACAAGCAACATCAGCGTCCAATATCCTGACAGAACTGGGCTTTTCCCAAAGAGTGAATGAGCCTACTCACATCAAAGGGAGAATCCTAGACTGGGTTGCTGACCACAAGTGCAACATCTCTACCCTAACAATCTCACCTCAAATTTGGACAGATCATCATCTAATAGCATTCTCACTAGATACAAAAACCTCCAAATCACAACAACCATGTGCACCACCCACACTTACTAGAAATAAAAAAAACATGACTTTAAACAGAATACTCCCTGGTATTCTGCCCACTCTAAATGCTTTACCAGACAACTCAGATCCTAACATGCTAGTCGAAGAATTCAATAAAATTATGAACATAACCCTTGATAATATTGCCCCGCTAAAGCTTAGAAACAGTAAACCATAGAGCCACCTGAACAACTGGTTCACCCACCTCCTAAAAAACCTCAGACTAGAAAAAAGAAAATGCGAAAACTCTTGGAAACTCCACCCTACGCCGGAAAACAAAGTGAAACTAATCAATATCTCTTCCCAATATAAAAAAGAGATCCTCTCAGCAAAGCAAGAGACCTACAATAACAGAATTACACAAGCTAACTCAAGCATGAACGAGTTATTCTCTATACTTAGAGAGATAGAAAATCCCATAACTCCTCAAGACAACTGTCTTAAAGATAAAAAATGGTGCTCTGAAATTCAGCATGTATTATCCAACAAAGTCTGTAACCTCCAAAAGAAAATAGAACTAAAGAGAGAGACACTAGCCACCTCTACATTGCCTAATTTAATAACATCTCCTAAACCCAAACCCACCACCCAATTCCACTTTTCCAAAATCTCTATAATAGAGGTGGAGAAAGTAATACTTGGACTGAAACCTTCAAACTGTAAAGGAGATCTCTGCCCAGCACAACTGATCAAAGACGCTGCAAGAGACCATTTATCACTAAGCTGATTAATGTTTCCTTTACCACTGGTACCATCCCAAGCAACCTCAAGGAATCATGGGTGCTCCCACTCCTGAAAAAGCAAACCTCAGACCCGGCTATACCCACCAATCACTACTGTGCCGTTCCTCCTGAAGATTCTGGACAAGGTAGCATTTATCCAAATCCAGAATTTCCTGAATGGAACCAGTTACTAGGTTCTCGTCAATCTGGTTTCAGACTACTACATGGCACAGAAACTGCACTTATTGATCTAAAAGCCCAAACTGATAAATTACGAGACATTGGAAAACCAGCATTACTCCTTCTATTAGACCTATCTGCCGCATTCGACCTAGTGGACCATAAGGTACTATGCAACCACCTAGACACGGCAGCACACTTCTCTACTGAGGCAATAGTGTGGATCCAATCATTCCTTAGTGACCGTACCATGAGGGTCTTCTCACCTGCAGCAGCGGCGGACTCCATCCTGATCACCTACGGCGTGCCACAGGGCTCAAGCGTTTCACCAACGCTCTATAACATTTTCACTAAGCCCCTGTTTGATGACTTGGACCATTTGGGTATCACCTACACCAACTATGCAGATGATACCCAGATCCTCCTCCCTCTTTCAGGGGACTACGATGAGGATATAGCAATGGTGAACAGAATCTACAGCATCGTTCAGGCATGGATGGCTACTCATGGCCTCTGCCTGAACAATGACAAAACAGAGCTCCTCATCCTGGGCAGGAGTGGACTGGGAACAAAAAGAGGCCCTGGAAATAATTTTCGAAGTGGCCCCATATTAAAAATGTTCAGCATGCCCAAACCTTTTCGTATGAGAACATTTGGAAATAAAATAAGTTACTACACAAAAGAGGCCCAGTGTGCAGGTGCCTACCCGGAAATCGCCAGAGTTCCTTATAGGACAGTCCACACCTGGCTACTTTTACCTTAAGGGCCTTGCACCAGTACAAGTGAAAATGCACAAGGGTACGCAAAGCAATATGAGGTATGTGAACCGCGGGACTTGACTTGCAACGTCACGGGACATGAAATGTGTTAGGTCAAAGAGGCTCACTGTAGGGTTAGTTGCAGGCGGTTCAAAGGCTGCGGGTTCAAGGCTTCCAGTGACTGTTAGGTCAGGCTCAGCCAGAGATCCCAGGACAAGGAAAAAGATGCTCAAATTCGGTTCCAACAGCGCAGGAGGACCAGGAGGACCCCGAAGGAGCAGCAGACAGGAGTGGCTGTTGGTGTGACCAGAACAGGGCCGGCATGCCCATGGAAGCAGCATGATCAGACTTTGGGATCCAGCAGGCCCTTCCTTGTTGAGGGAGACAGCAGCAGCAGGTTTGGTAAGGTACCAGCAGAGCACTGAGTATGCAAGTGAAGTTTTCAGCTTCGAGGCCGCAAAGTGCCTGTGGAAATCTGCATGATTTCCATTTCCAGTCAGGAGCAGGACAAATGCAGACCGGTTGAGGACTCCAACCTTCAAATGGCAATGGATGCAGAGAAGGGCTTCAGACTGGTTGGTCGCACCAGTTTATAGGAGGAAGTTCCCAGGTTCAGGTTTTACCAGTTGATTGGAAGACTTGAGAGCTGAAACACAGCGTTTGGCTTGGCCAGTGCTGATTGCAGCAGCACTCCTCCTGCGGCTCTGGCGGTCCTTTGGCGTCAGATGCTTGGATCTTGTGGTCGGCCTTTCCAAATGGCTCCAGGAGCTCTCCGTTTATCGAAATTTCATGCTGTGGTTTGATTTAGCCCACTTATGATAAGTGACCTGCAACATTCTGACAGGTGGAGTCTGTCCAGTCAGGGACAGCCTGACAACTCCCCTTATGCCCAGCAACAGAACATTCTCTGGCTGAATTATGGATCGACACCAGACAACCCAAAATGTCAGTTCCAGGTAGATCACACACAAAGCACTGTTCACGAGTCCAGAGCTGAACTTTAGCGAAAGTGCATTCCCTTATTTGCAATGTGGAAAGGAAAGCAGACGGCGAACAAAAAACTGGCCTTGTACTATGAGCAATGGCCATTTTGGGTAGATACTTGTAAAAAGCATTATTGCAGTCAAAAATAAAGTGGAAGGTAAAAAAGGCAAAAAGATAAAACGGTTTCACATCCACCAACCTGCTCAGCACACATCACAAAAGTAACTGTGTTGTTACTTCAAGAAAAATAAAATGAACTCAAGTACATGTTCTAAGGGGTGAAACGGTAAAGCAAGATCTAATGTGTGTATACCTTGCTTTACTGCCGTGTGGTATTTCAATTCCCTTGAAGGAATTGAAATACAAAAAACAAGGGGCACAAAACGGAAATAACATTTTTGCTGTGCTTAACTCTCTTCAAAGTGCAGTGTTTTAAGCCTGCACGAGATGTTCATGCAGATTGAAAACAAATGGATTCCTATGTTGTCGGTCTTAATTTAGCAAATAATAAAAGCTGGGGGGGGGTCTCATAGCAACACAATGTACGTGGTTTTTGCAAAGAATAATTTGCAGGTAGTGTTTCCGTTTATTACAAAACGGAGCGTAAACCTGTATTTGTGCCAGGATTTACTTTTTTCCTCTGTTCCGAAAACTTGTATATGCACGGCACCCAACAGCATTTATGTACTAAAATGTGCAGTCCCCTTCTTCATGCATTTAACAGTTCTAATAAAATGACATTGAAAGTGTCCTTGCAGCATTCAAAATGTGGGTGAAATGCGAAGGGACTCTGGTTTCTCACACTCGCCCCACTGTGCACACAGATCAAAACCTGGAAGCCCATCTTAGAAGGAATCACGCTGGCGGCTTATGCCAAGTGACTCTAGCTAGGTCTGATCATCCTACACAAGAGTTACACGGGTGCAGGGCATGAGGGAAGTTTCATTTCTTATAATAATGTGTTTCAAACATTCTATAGTGGCTCATTCAATCCCAGGAAACACAAGTGGTGGAAGGCCTGGCACCAGCAGAGACCCCAGACCCCGACTCCTCCCCACATGCAGAACAGGGCGTGCCAACGGCACACAAACATGCACTAGCGCACCAGGAGGGGTGAGAATTAGCGTCCCCCATGCTGCAAAGCAAGGCCCCCGGAACTCCAAAAGGGCAGTGACTATTCTAATGCATGGGGGCGGCGGCGACACAGCGTGGTTTGCATGAGAATGCTCTTGCTGATCTCACGGCCCTCTCCAATGCCGGATTATTTATGCGCCTTATCAGTGGCATTCACAAGGTAGGCAATATATTTACTTTAATTGCTTCCTTCCAGAGAGAACTGTCCGAGACTCCGAGGACCGTAGGACCGACTAGCAGTCCATGTTTGAAGGGAAGGAGGAATGGGCAATAACCCTGTTCCAGGACAGCACTGCAGCAGCCACAGCATACACTACTACGCATCACCGACCCACCCCCAAACCTCCAGTCCCACTGGACCAGCGCCACTGGCCGCAGCACACCAACCAAACAATCTTTATTTTTCTTAAATCTTCAACGTTTGTGAAGGTGTGAAAAAATGCATTTATTGTACGTTGAAAATCAAAGTATAAAATTAATAAATGCATTTTTTCACCCCCGTTCCGGAGCCGTCCGACTCCGCCACCAACAGTCAGCTGCTCTCCGTTCTCTTATCAATTTCCTTCTCACCTTAGTGGTTTGGTGTTGCTTGTCATCGTTGGAATTGGAAAGAAGCAGGCCTGGCTGGCTGGCTGCTGTTGCTGCTGCCTGCCCATTGCGGCCTTAGCTGCCCAACTGCCCTGAATCTGACCTGCGCAATTATGTGTGCGTAGCAGGCAGGGCATGTGCGGTTCCCCAGTGCGTGCGTTCCCGGTGCTCAGGCCCTCATGCGCAGGGGCGAGCCAGCATCATCTGATCAGTAGGGTGACCATTTTTCCAAAACGAAAAAACGGGACGACCAACAACATAAAAGAGGGACGACCCTATTGCAGACCACCAATTACCACCCCTCACCCAACACGTTCCCACAACCACCACCCAACCCTATTTCCAGCACTTTTCCATTCTATAAACTGTATAAGATCTCATTTGTGCAGTTTTGTCTGTGAATCTTGGCATGTTAATTCAAAACAGGCGTTTGCTCTAATTGATATAACATGGCTTGCCATAGCTCTCAACCATTTATATTGCAAAGGCGGGTGAAAACACCCGATTTTATTTTTGGCGGGTGAGAGGCCCATTGAAACGAATGGGCGTGAAGGTGGCTTGGCGGGTGAGTCAGCTGTTTGCAAGGCGGGTGTCACCCGCCAAAAGCGTGTGAGTTGAGAGCTATGGGCTTGCTGTACACTAATTTCCAAGCCAGTCTCTGTGGCACAGTCAGTAAGTGTTGGGACTTGTACCTGAAAGGTTGGAGGTTCGAGTCAATCCTCCAACCTCAACATTCTGAAAGTGTTGTGAAAATAAAAATTACAGAAAAGAAATTCATAAGCCTGCATGTCTTCAGTGAAAACCACCCAGGCGGAATCGACACACACATCACTCTAATTGGTCCTCTGTTGTGTATCCTTCCACAGCAAAGAGGCCCTATGCCCAGAGGCCTACGGGGGATGTCCGGTGTCCCTGATACTGGGCACTACTTCCCTCATCAACAAACTAAGTGCTAATTATTCGTCCTTCGACTATAATTACATTCAAGTAGCAAAGGAAGTAAAATGCTAGGCATATACCTTGACTCTACCCTATTATTCACCAATCAGGAAACATACACTAGCCTCATCTACAGCTTACACATGTAAACTAATTAGAGCAGGGAAACAATTCCTATCACAGAATAGCTGCCTCACTCTAGCCTTAATCATCTCTAAATTAGACTATTGTAATGCCCTGTACATTGGAGCAACTATATCCACCATCAACAAAATTCAGATACAGCAAAACAATGCGCTTCCAGCAGCACTGAACATTCCGAAGAGAGAACATATCTCGGAAACCAGAAGGAAATATAAATGGCTTACCACTTATGAGAAAATTAGACTTAAAACTGTTTCCCTCACACACAAAGCCTTAAACAACAAAGCCCCTCAATACTTAGACGACAGATTCTCCAGAACGAACTTTACTAGACAAACCAGACTAGCTAATACTAACTGCCTCCAAGTACCCCGATTCAAACTAACGACTATAGGGGGAAATAGCTTCCCAGTGAAAGCTGCGCAATTGTGGAACGAGTTGCCTGCCACATTGAGAACAGAACAATCCCCTACCAAATTCAGGCAAAATGTGATTAGCTGGCTGTTAGCAACAAATGTCAAATGAATGAATGAACCTGTTCTGGCATGTTTACCGTTATGCCTGTCACAACTGTTATATCTGACTGCTATTTCCCAGTTAATATTTGCCAACTTTGGTACTTGTTAACTTTTCACATGTATGACATTCTGTAACCTGTAACTTTGCACCAAGCTGCACGTTTTCGTTTTCCTGCGCCTTTATACCCTAGGGTCTGGTGCGCGTAATAAATACTAAACAAACAAACAAACAAACAAACAAACAAACAAACTGTCGATTACAGTCTGGTGTCTACTTCCATTAATGGGGAACATGTATGCTGTCATCAATGTGGTGCTTACCCATGGTAGGAGATGTATATTTGGAACTGTTTAACATTAGTATATTTTCGTGGGCCAGGTTCCTAGCGGACAGGGTTTTGGTTACTTTTCTCTGTCTACTCTTTTGCTGATTTTCCATCTGCAATAGCAGTGGGAGGTTTTGTTATCCCTTCCATTTAGCTTCTCTGGATTGATTCAGTAAATGTGCGCACATAGATGGGTCTATTACGCTTCAGTCACCTGCCTGTAGGTGCTAGTAGGGCTCCTCTGGAGATACTCTCGTCACCTTGCTATAGTTCTTTTTCTGTCAGTATATCCTTTCCCATGTATTTCATCCTGTCTGGTTTATGGGGTATAGTGTTTCAATGTAAACATGTCTATAGGACATGGATTCTCTGATTTTGGGAATAGGTACAAATGAGCATTATGACACATCTAGAAGACATTTAAAATGTAATTGGGTGTATATAATTGACAATTATAGTTTGCATCTCATATGGGTATTACATTTGCGGAACACTATGCAACAGCTCCTGGTTTGCCAGTAGTAGTTCCTGTTCCCTCACTGATGGCAACCACCCAGGAGCTTCTTACAGATCCTGCTAGTGAAATACTTATTCCGATGCCTGCAAGATAGCTTTAAACTTGCATAATATGAAGCTTCCGTCTTGACATAGAATGGCTAATCCCACTCAATATCGTGATTGGGGGTTTAGATTCTTTTAAAGACACTGAGGCAAGTATTATCCCTCACTCCCTCCCTCTATGCCAGATTGATGGCAGTTATTTTCACCCCAGGATATGTTTAATTAAATGAATGTATTTGCAAATGGAAAGGAAAGCCTTTAGCATGTCATAAGGCATTTCCCTTACAGGTTTGCAATTTTTCACACTTAACCTGGTTTTAGCATTGTGTGTCAAGAGGTAGATGGTTCGTTTCTCACCCGGTATGCCGGGGTTTCTATGTTTATTCTCCCAGGTGTTTGCATCACATCCTTTTTGTTGTAGTAGGTGTTTTTCTCGGGAATACTGTTGTGCTCACGTCAGCAAGTGGCCCTTATTCCTGGCATTGCTTGGCAATGTGGGATGTGTTAACTTTGAAGGGAAGATTTGTGGGAGCAGTCCCGTCAAGAAATACATGGAACGAGATTCCAAGATTGCGGCGATGGGAAGAGGACGTGTCTGAGCGTCGCTCTGTTCCCCCATCCAGGCCGCATTAAATAAGCTCTACAATAAAGTGGAAGAACACTCACCAAGACGCTTGGAGGTCGGGGACCACAAGTAACAGAAGGAGAAAACAATAATTCGGGGAAGCCGAGCAGATCCGAGTCCCGAAGTATGCCCTGGGAGGTGGAACTCCCCAGACATCAGGCGTGCACAGAGGGCCAGAGTGGGATACTCTCCCTTGGTAGGCAGACCGGCACACTGCAAGTGCCCCCCCAAAAAGAAACGGCACCGCACACACGGGAGCCCACTGGAGGAGCGGCGAGGCAACACGGACCGGAGCACCAGGCCTGAGGAGGAGAGGAGGAGGCGTCAGGCGCCCGTGCATAAGAAGGCGGGGAAGCAATACGCAGCCCCAGGGTCTGCGTAAGGAAGGGAGCCTGCGGATCGGAAGGGGTCCGCACAGCCGGCGAGGCTACACGGACCGGAGCAATAGCACAGAGGAGGAGTGGAAGAAGACGCCCGTGCTCACAAAGGCAGGGATGTAATACACAGCCCTTTAGCATGTCATAAGGCATTTCCCTTACAGGTTTGCAATTTTTCACACTTAACCTGGTTTTAGCATTGTGTGTCAAGAGGTAGATGGTTTGTTTCTCACCCGGTATGCCAGGGTTTCTATGTTTATTCTCCCAGATGTTTGCATCACATCCTTTTTGTTGTAGTGGGTGTTTTTCTCAGGAATACTGTTGTGCTCACGTCATCAAGTGGCCCTTATTTCTGGCATTGCTTGGCAATGTGGGATGTGTTAACTTTGAAGGGAAGATTTGTGGGAGCAGTCCCGTCAAGAAATACATGGAACGAGATTCCAAGATGGCGACGATGGGAAGAGGACGTGTCTGAGCATCGCTCTGTTCCCCCATCCAGGCTGCATTAATTAAGCTCTACAATAAAGTGGAAGAACACTCACCAAGACGCTTGGAGGTCGGGGACCACAAGTAACAGAAGGAGAAAACAATAATTCGGGGAAGCCGAGCAGATCCGAGTCCCGAAGTATGCCCTGGGAGGTGGAACTCCCCAGACATCAGGCGTGCACAGAGGGCCAGAGTGGGATACTCTCCCTTGGTAGGCGGACCGGCACACTGCGAGTGCCCCCCCAAAAAGAAACGGCACCGCACACACGGGAGCCCACTGGAGGAGCGGCGAGGCAACACGGACCGGAGCACCAGGCCTGAGGAGGAGAGGAGGAGGCGTCAGGCGCCCGTGCATAAGAAGGCGGGGAAGCAATACGCAGCCCCAGGGTCTGCGTAAGGAAGGGAGCCAGCGGATCGGTAGGGGTCCGCCCAGCCGGCGAGGCTACACGGACCGGAGCAATAGCACAGAGGAGAAGTGGAGGAAGACGCCCGTGCTCACAAAGGCAGGGATGTAATACACAGCCCCCGGTTACGCGAAAGGAAACGAGTTAGAAGATCGGAACGGGACCGCCCAGCAACCCATACAGTTACGCAGACCCGGGGGGAGCTGAATAAGAGGACCAACGCTAGCAGCAGCTCTCAGAGACCAAAGAATGGCCTGGAGCGCCCATAGAGGCAGGAGATTTACCCACGGAGGGGGAGAACCTATCTCCCCCCCATTGCCGCATTAGAGCATCTCAGAGGCTGATCAGCAACACTAGTGAAAGAAGCAGTAACACCCTCAATCGGCGGAGGGGTAGAGCCCAAGGAACAGGGGGGGCGTGGCCAGCGCGCATGCTGTAAAGTCGTGTGCCCGAGGAGCTCCTGCCCGTGATCCTGCAATGGGTGGAATCGAGCTGTGAAAACATCTTAACTCATATCTGAAATAACGTCTGTAGAAAGGGGAACCTCTTCCCTATGACTGGACGCCACTCCTAAAAGAAATCGGAGCCGGAAAGCCCTGAACGGGATCAAAGAAGAGGCACCCCTCGGCCTCACAAGATGGCGGCGCTCATTGTACTCTTGGGAGATGGGATCTGGAGCGCCTGGATAATGAGATCCTGACGTGCCAGCGGGGAATCACCCACGCTTGCCCCTTCCTCATACAATCTGTGGTGGGTCGTCGGCTTGCCCCTATCCCCACGCAACCTAGCAGCGACACCCCCTGGCGCCAGAAGGTCGGAACTCTGGAACGAGAGGACAGGAGACTGCGGATGAAGACTTCTCCCTTTCTCTGCACTGCCTGAGGGGGACCCCGGCTGGGGAAGGAGGCAGCGGAGCTACTGGCGAGGGACAGCAGACACAGCTGCGCAATCCCGCTTAACGAGGCCCACAAAAGAAAAGAGGCCCGCCCGCAGAGAGAGGGAGGCGCGGCATCGGATTTTCACACGGGCCTGCAATGGCGGAAGGTGAGTCCCTGGGCCGGGCCCTTTTCCCGCACATGGACATTCCGACAACAGGCCCTGGGGCGGGCTGAGCCAGTCAACTAATGAGTGGGACGGGTTGAAACACCTGATCGATCCAGTGCACCAAGGCCCAGCATAGCTCTGAGGGTGAACAGCCCAGCAACAGTGAAACTGTCACAGCGCCATATGAGGACATGGCCCTGAGAACCACATAAGGACCCCCTGATTAATGCAGACGTGGGGCGATTTGACACATCTGAAGAGAGATTTGTCCCCGGCACAACCAGGAGATCGAGTGCACACGCAGGGGGCCCTACTGCACCTGCCCAAACCAGGGATATTACACGACCGTATACCCCGAGTGGGACCCCGGGTGCTATCACCTCCGCATGAGACCGGGTGCCCTACGAGCTTCACTGGGGGTCCCCCTGATCCTACATAACGCCAGGCCTGCCTGCGCAGGCACACCGATCCGAGGCACAATACACATAAAAACCCTGACGCTCACATAGCTTGATGATAGAGGCGGCCCAAGGACTACGATCAACTGAACATAGTAGATGGTCTATGGACTAAAGTGTCCTGCCTAGCCAGTGGCATTCGCTGAACAAGAACCACAAAACCATCTACTGTGTGGAAAGGACAGCACACTGGACCTAAAGGCAGAGATGTCCCCACCCAAATCAAAGACAAAATTAACGACGACAATGGACTCCTATACCACGGTCAGGCCCAAGCAGCTGCTGCAACAGTAGCCCACAGCCAATGCAGTGCACCACAACAGGAAACAGAACCCAAAGACACAACTAAGATAGAAGAAATGAGGGCGGACATGCAGCTCATGCGCCAGGATGCTTGCAATCTAACAGAGAGAGTAAATACGAATGAAGCTACCCTGCAGGACAATGTCGCAAATACCTCAGACTTGAAGGCAAAGGTACTGAGGCGAGATCTGAGGATGCGGAGGGGCGTGCACGGCGGAAAAACATTACGATTTTGGGGGTCCCAGAAGACATGGAGTGCCCGGACCCAACGGACCTTATAGAGACATTGCTCCTACAAGAAATAGGGGCGGGAAAACTCTCCCAAGGGTTCGCAGTGGAACGCATCCGCAGATCTCTCCAAAAGCGCCCCCCGCCAGGGTTGCGCCCACGTCCGATAATAGCAAAAATTCTAAATTTCCGCGACAGAGAAACAATGCTACGACACTCCAGAGAAGGCGAAGAGATTAGAAGACAAGACTCCAGAATAGTCATATACCCCGACTATACTCCCAGCAAGCCAGGAATTCCTTTATACCAGTGAAAGCTAGGCTGAGAACACTCAACATCAGATACATGCTGCTCTACCCATCTCGCCTTAAAGTTTTGTATAAAGGAAAGGCAATTTTTCTAGAGGCCCCTGCTGCTGCAAACATGTGGCTTGAGCATAATAATTTAGAGGAGAATGGAGATGAACCACAGAAAAGCAGATAAAAGAGAAATGAATGATATGAACACGAACACCAATGGAAGGTCCCATGCTGGAGATAAGACCGTTAATTAGATAACGCAAGGGACCGCACCAAGAATACAGCAACATCGGGCAGGAGCACAAAGAACCACGAGCAAATACATCGCTGACCCACCCCCTCAAGGAAAGTGCAGGTCAAATGCCTACACACTACCCGCACCAAAAGGCCTGGAGTGGCCTAGAAGGCTTGGGAGCCCGTGAGCGCTGTAAATTGGAAGCAACTGCAGGGGGCAGTTCGCAGTTAAACTTTTTGATTTACTCATTCATCCGAATAAAAGTTACAAAAGTTTGTAAGTCTCCAGAATACATCGAAATGGAAGCGGGGTTGAGGGCGGGAGAGGGAGACACATTGTGGGTAACCTCCCTACGGGACAGCGAAACCAGCAACACCCACCCTAAAGTAACATGGCGGGAAAAATAAAAATAATGACATGGAATGTGAGGGGCTTAGGTACTTATCTCCGAAGCATCAGAATCAAGTCATACTTGCATAGGAAAAAGGTGGGAATAGCGCTTTTACAAGAAACGCACTGTACGGTGGCATCCATGGCCAAACTTCAGGAACATTGGGGCGGGCAGGGATTTAGAACTGCCTATTCGAAATATGCGAGAGGTGTATACGCCTGGATTCGCCCCCAACTCCCTTTCCGACTATCTAAATTTGTAAGTGACCCAGAGGGCAGGTATGTGATTCTGTGAGGACACATAGAACAACAAGAGCTATGCATAGTGAACTCTTACCTACCCAACAACATCTCGGCCCACTTGACCTTGATGTACGATAAAACCACACAACATAGAAATAGTCTCTTCATCTGGGGCGGGGATTTAAATTGTGTGCGTGACCCCACACTAGATAGATCATAACCACCACCTACCACCACAACGGCTGCCACGACAGCGTTAAACACGCTGACAGACAGATTAGACTTGGCCGATATATGGAGGGAGCTCCATCACCACACCCGAAATTACTCGTACTTCTCATCCCCACATGGCCTCCATACGAGGCTAGATTACATCTTTGTAGGCAGAGAACACCTATCCCAGATGGAAGGAGCAGAATACCTGGGGAGAACAATCTCAGACCACTCCCCCTTAATAATAGATTGGAACCACACTGGCCCCAGACCCCCCATCCCCATGTGGCGAATGCCAGTAGAGGCCCTGAAGGACCAAGCATTTCAGAGATGAATTGCAGGACACGATCGATGACTACATAGAACTAAATAAGGGAAGCGTAGAATATGTGAGCACAGTATGGGAGGCCCTAAAGATAGTGACCAGGGGAGTGATCATGGCAAAAGCAGGTGGCATCAGAAGATCGCTAAGCAATGAATTAGCTCAGGGAGAAGCAGAGATTGAGAGGCTCAGTACTGATCCCGCAGACCCACAGCGACACGAAGACAGGTTTATAACACTCCGTGAGGAATGCTCGAACGCTTGGAGTAGATTTGCCAAGTTCAATTATTTTATCAGAACGAACAGGGCGCACACAGAAGTGGATAGACCCAGTAGGCTCTTGGCCTGGCTCTGCAGAAAGGAACATCCTAGGCACACCATCACTTTGATACAAGACGAGGAGGGTAATACACACCACACCCAACAAGACATAAATGATACTTTTAAGAATTACTACAAGCACTTATACTCTCACAAAATAGGAGTACCTGTGGACCAAATAGCAGACACCTTAGAAGAGATTGGGCTGCCCAGGCTCTCTTCAGCACAGGCCGAAGTCCTAGAGGCAGACATTACCACAGAAGACATTGCTGAAGCGATTAAGTCACAAGCTACGTGCAAGGCCCCCGGGAGCGACGGGTTACCCTCGGAATTCTACAAAACCTATAGCTCCTCCCTGATACCACTCTTACATGAGGTCTTTCAGGAAATATACGAACGAGGTATCCTACCTGACAGCATGAGGGAAACCCTAGTGATCCCAGTTCTCTAACCAAACAAGCCGGCTGAGCATTGTGTTCGTATCACCCGCTAGCTATGCTCAATTACGATGTCAAACTGCTAATCCTAGCTCAGAGGCTGTCCAGGCTGATAGGGGATATTGTGCACTCAGATCAAAGCGGGTTTGTCCCAGGCCGGAATACGACCATGAACTTACGCAGACTTCAACACATCATTAAACAAACAGACACGAGCAATGAACCCTATGCCCTGCTATCGCTCGATGCCATGAAGGCGTTCGATTCCATATTTTGGGAGTGGCTATTAGCGATCCTAAAGGAATTTGGATTTGGCCCAAGATTTATCAGGTGGATCCGAATACTTTACTCCGAACCAAGAGCACACGTAAAAACTGGGAGACAAGTGTCAGAAGTTTGGGAAATATGCAGAGGCACCCGACAAGGCTGCCCGCTATCCCCCATGCTTTATATACTGGGACTAGAACCCATAGCTATTTATTTTTGGAAACAAAACAATTTTTTGATGCCGGAATAAGGCTAGGAGAGATAGACCACATCATTTCACTCTATGCGGACGATGTCCTACTGTACGTCAGAGACCCACATCTCAATGTCCCAACTATGTTGGAAGTTCTCAACAATTTTTTCAAAGTCTCAGGCATACAATTCAACAGGGCAAAGTCCTGCTTATTCCCGCTGGCAGGTCTTAAAGACAGAAGCACGAAGGAGCTCCCAACGCTAGGGATACAGTGGCAGACCACCAAGTTCTGCTCTTTAGGCATCCAGATCATGCACACTCCCCAATGGATGCATGAACACAACACAAGAGCAGTAATACCCACATTGCGCAGATCAATGACCTTCTGGGCAAAACTCCCACTGTCAGCAATGGGGAGAATTTCGATAACTAAAATGATTGTCCTCCCTAGGCTCCTGTATAGATTCCAAAATGTACAACACTACATCAAGAACCCGTTCTTCCGCCTACTAGAGTCGATAATCCGAGAATTCATCTGGGGGCAAGGCAGACATAAAATAGCACTCTCCACACTAGTCCCACAAAACTCCCAGGGTGGAATCCAACTCCTTAATTTCGAAAAATACTATTTAGCAACCCAACTCAGCTTTGTGTCCAAATGGCTGGCCGACGAGACCACATCTGAGACGCCCCTGCTACAGTCCCTGATCTCTCCACTGCAATTGAAAGAACTTATTTGGGTGCCACATCACCTACTGAGAAACACACCCTTCATAGCCACCATGGGAAAACAAATCTGGCAAAGAGCGAAGTCACTAAGACACCTAATACACCTTTACTCCCCAGAAATACCAATGATCTGGGACCTGTGTAAATCAGACTCGGACTTGTTACACCTCAGGGTCTGGGAGAAGAAAGGGGTTTACACATGGGGAGACCTATACAAAGGAGGCTCCTTCAGAGAGTTCAGCTCACTACAGAACACAGATGGGATACCCACTGGCCAATATTTGTGGTATCGAAAGATACACGAAATAGCACGACATAAATGGGACACCTGGCCAGAAGAACCCGAGTCGGATCCTCTCACAACTCTATTATATAATTTAGGCGAGGGACAGAAACTGGTCTCCCAAATATACAGACACCTCAATGATAACCTGAACCCAAAGGGAGAGAGATTGAAAAGCAAATGGGAAACGGACACCGGCCAAGAACTGTCAGAAGGAGAATGGAACAGGGCGCTAGCATTTCCCAAGGCCGTGTCCAGAAACCACAGATTCTGCTTTATACAACTAAACGTCTTGCATCGGACATACCTCAACCCTCACAGGCTAATGACATATAACAAGAATGCAAGCCCCAACTGCCCATGGTTCAAAGCGGACAGGGCAGACCTCATACATATGTTTTGGGAATGCAACACAGTGCAATACCTATGGGCAAATGTCAAGCAGACGTATGAGAAAGCAGGCACCTCCAATTACAGATGGTCCCCCGAAGAATGCCTCTTAGGAACATATCCCAGACTAGCCAAACTTAAACACCGGGTGAAATTAATGGACTTACTGTGCATGGTGGCGAAAAGACATATCGCCATGTCCTGGAAAAAGCCAGCGGGCCCAGACATAACTCCTGGCACAATGAACTTGTTCGATGGATTAATGCAGAAACAAGGGCCTGGGAAGATAGTGTTGCCAGATCCACCGACGAGTCAAGTACCACCCTAGAAGCGTGGAGGGAGATCATCAGAACTATAATCTACCCCTCAGACGATAAACCCCCATGAGCAAATATAGTCTGGACTACGCAGAACTACAGGAACACAGAAACCCACAAGGGAGGCCCCTAAACACCTAATGAAACTGCTGAACTCAAGAATCCCCCCCTTCCCTATATCACGCCCTGCTGAGGACCCTGAAGTTGGGCGATGAAGACTAGATAAGGAGACAGTTAATGTTACCATGTTATTGTTTGAAAAGGTTTTTCTTTTTCCTATTTCTCTCTTTCTTTCTTTTATCTTTGTTACCTATTATATAACATCAAAGATCTTGCACTGGATGGCACATCTGATCTGCCATATGTCACTATGTTATGATAAATGCCAATAAACAAACTTGAAAATAAATAGAGCCCAAGGAACAGTTTACAGTAGGGGGAGGGACGCCCCCAAACATCAAGGCCCCCTCTGAAACGGCTCCTAGGGATACGGAGGGGCAGCATAAAGTCCCTGGCAAGGCCCCCGGCAGCTCTCTTAACAGGGGGCCCAACAAACTACGGCAACCCCCCCGCCCAAGACGGTGCAGGACCCTCCTATGCAACGCAGCCATCTCGTCCCATAAGACGCCCATTAAGGGGAGGTGAAAAGGGACCACAGGGAACCCTAACACAGTCAATAAAACTGCGTGACGACCCTCTACAAGTACACGTAATAGCCAGGCTGGGGGGGAAACCCGGGAAGATGGCACGCACTCCCAGAAATCAGAGGGGCCAACCAATGCAGGAGAAGCCCCCAGGGGGGCAGGCAGGGAAGCAGAGACAAGAGTACAAACATACCCAACAGCACCTATGTCAAAATCCAGGGGGAGGACAGCGCAACCTAATCAACAGGTCTCCCAGAAGAAGCAGGACCAGAGTCTGCCACAGCTTTGGGGATCGGAACAATTTACTCCATCAACTTCTTCTAGGAAAAAAACTCAATAAGAACAACCCGCGAAATGGCGACCAAAGAAGACATGAAATCGTGGTTCAGGGAATTTCAGACACAGTTCATGGCCACAATGCAGACCCAATTTGAGTCCATGAAAAAAGACATGAGAATGGTAGTGCAAAAGTTAAGAACGGAAATCACAAGTCTTGGGGAGAGGACGGACACCCTGGAGAAAATAACCCAAAATTTAGACGAGGAGACACAACAGTATGCAGAGATCCAGGAACAATTGCTGCGACGGACCCACAATCTCAAACTACAATGCGAGGATCTAGAAAACCGGTCAAGGAGATCGAACATAAGAATAAAGAACATGGCAGAATCTGTAGAGGACAGGGGCCTGAAAGAGGCAGTCCAACAGGTATTTTAGGAGATCCTGGACGCAAAGGAAGATGAAGAAGTACCTATGGACAGGGTACATCGGGTGGGTCCAAAGAGAACAGAAGAGCCAGGCGCAATGCCTCCTCATATCCACAAAAAGAACTGATCTTACGGAAAGCCTGGACAATTGACCACATCAGAATGAACCGAGAGGAGGTGCAGCTGTATCAAGACCTGGCGCAGTCCACGCTACAGAAACGCAGAGAAATGGGCCCGGTAGTAAGAGCCCTAACAACTAAGCAAATTCGATATAAATGGACATTCCCCTTTGGGTTGCTGTTCACATGGGAGGGGAAGCAAAGGAGGGTGACGACAAGCGAAGAAGGGAGGCAAATACTGGGCATACAGGATCAAGATGAAGAAGTTCAAGGAGGGAGGAGAGACAGACAAACCCTGAAAAGGTCAGAATGACATTGGAAAAACAATGAAAGAAAAGGGAAAGGTCCACCGCCAAAGGAATAGAAACAACAAAGGAGAGGCGCCATATGATATCACCAGAACTACCTTGAGACCGTCAGACACTTCTCGTACAGGCCAACCACAGGGGAGGAGAGTCTTCCAGAAGCACAGGTGCGGAAGAGGGGGAGGAGGGCTTTGGTGACACCTCTTGGAATCCGTAGAGTTTTAGGATACCCTACAAGTTATCCGTGAGTATAGATGGGCATGGTGCCCACGGCGCAACACCTGAGCGATCATAGGAACCAGAGCCCACCTCAGGGCAGTTTAGGGGGGGAAGAGGCAAGTTGGGGGTTGCCCTGTTGGAGAGGGCGGGAACACTGGAAAGCACCATAAGACTAAGGAAGCATACCGAGGCATACATCCAGGGACTTACATCTGAGAGACGTGATGGGGACTGAGTTACTGACATACAATATCCGAGGGCTTAACTCTCCTGTCAAAAGGAAAAAGGTGGAACATTTTCTAAAACAAGGGAGATATGACATAATTATGCTTCAAGAAACACACATAAGAAGACAAGACAAGGCAAAGGTCCGGTTGAAAGGGTATAACCAGATAATACAGGCTAACGCACAAGACAAAAAATTGGGGGAATCATGATCGCATTCAGGGACTCCTTAAAGGTACAGGTGCTCCAAACAGAGGCAGATAAGCAGGGGAGATACCTATTAGCAAACACGAAAATAGAAGGTTACCCCCTAACGTTGGCGGCAATATACGCTCCCAACACGGGGCAGGAGGGATTCCTCAAAGACGCATTGGATAAATTAGAACAGTTTGCCACAGGGAAGATAGTGCTGGGAGGAGACCTGAACATCGCGTGGGACCCCAACCTAGACAGATCTGCCCCCAGACAGCAGGGGCAGTGCTCCCTCTCGAACGCCCTGAAACAGAAAATCTCCAATCTAGCATTGGGAGATATCTGGAGACACATTACCGGCAATCAACAAGGTTTCACATATTTCTCACACTTTCACCACACAATGTCGAGGATAGATTACCTCTGGGCCTCGACAGGCATCCTCGGAAAAACATGGAAAACAGACATCGGCTCCATTTCACTTTCCGACCATGCTCCTCTCTGGGCTGAGATAATGCTTACTCCACTGGTCCCCGGGTTGTGGAAATGGCGACTCCCAGAGGAGGTAATCCGAGACCCAGTGTTGAGGAACACTATTCGAGAACACATCACTGAATATCTCACAAACAATAACCTCCCAGAAATACCGATAAAAACCCAATGGGAAGCACTAAAGGCAGTCACGAGGGGACACTTAATTGCATTAAAGGCCCAAAGGGAGAAACTTAACCTCCAATGGGAAAGAGAGTTAGAGGCAAATATTAGCAAAATCCAAGCAGACATACTGCAGAAACCGACATTGAAGCTACAAAAAGTCCTGAGACATGTACAATGCCAGCTAGACTCCATCCGCACAAAAAAAGCAGAAAGACAACTAATCAGGCTGAAACATTGGTACTACATAAAGGCTAATAGAGCGGATAAGCTACTGGCCAGATACAGCTGAAGGGGAAAAACCAAGATAGGACAGTAATGGCGTTGCTCGACGATAAAGGGAATAGAAAGACTCAAATGTTGGAAATAGGGGCCATATTTTAGCAATTCTATCGGTCACTATACTCATCGGATCCACCAGATGACAACCTCAAAGAGACATACCTAGAGGGGGCGAAACTCCCAGTACTATCGGATACAGAGAGGCACACACTAGACAAAGATATTACCCAAGAAGAGGTCATTAAAGCGATTAGAGATCTCCCCAGGAATAAGACCCCGGGCCCGGACGGTTATACCGCGCATTTCTATAAAACGTATTGCGATATATTAGCCCCGGTCCTAACGGAATTATTTAACTCCTTCAAAGAAAAAGCTAATATCACCCCATCGATGAATGTGGCAAAGATTCTGTTAATACATAAACAGGGAAAAGATCCAGAATTTACATCATCTTACCGCCCGATAGCGCTGATAAATCAGGATGCAAAGTTGTAAACTAAAATCCTAGCCACCAGGTTCACACACGTACTCCCGAAGTTGATCCATCAGGATCAGTCGGAATTTGTCCCCGGAAGACAAACACACGATAACCTAGGAGTGTCCTCCACATTGTGGAAAAAATAAGTATAACACAACTCCCAGCGATAATATTGGCCTTGGACGCAGAAAAGGCATTTGATCGAGTAGAATGGTCGATCCTGTTCCACACACTGAGGAGAATGGGGGTTGGGGAATCCTTCATTAAAATGATAAAAGCCAACTACAACTCGCCTAACATTAGAGTAGCAGTGAATGGAGGCCTATCCAACAAAATTCAAATCGAGAGAGGGACGAAACAGGTTTGCCCCTATCCCCCTTATTATACGCAATCTTCCTGGAGCCACTACTGACGCAGATAAGAAGCAAAAACGAAATAAAGGGCATAGAAATGGGAGGCACCAACCATAGAATAGCAGCATACGCAGACAATATGCTGGTGATGGTGGGGGACCCTGAAAACTCCCTCCCAATCCTCATGCAAGAGATAGAAACATTCGGTTCCCTATCAGGGCTAAAGATTAATAGACAGAAATCAGAAATTCTGGTATTGGCGGGAAACAACGCGCAGATTCAATCAGTCGCAGACGATCTCCAACTAAAAGTCGCAAAGATGGGGGTCAAATATCTGGGAAACACCCTGACACATAAGATACAACACCTATACACCCAAAACTACCCTTCTGTACTAAGACAAATTAAACGAGACCTGGAGAGGTGGAACCCATTATCAATATCATGGTGGGGGCGGATAACGGTGATCAAGATGACCATCCTACCTAAACTCATGTACCTATTTCAAGCCCTGCCAATAAGAATCCCACCGCCCTTCTTTAAATCTCTAACGAAAGCAGTCACGGAATACATATGGCAGGGGAAAACCCTCAGGGTATCAAACACGGTTCTCACCGCCTCAAGGAAGGACGGGGGGTGTGCACTTCTGCACTTTAAAAGATATTATGAGGTCGCTCAATTATGGGTCTTGAAAGAATGGATACCAGATAATTCCCAGAAGCTGTGGCCAGCCAAAGATAGAGCAGTGGCAACTACACCTACGAGACACATGCTATGGGCGGTGAGGAAACAGACACCCCAATTTACAAATAAGCGAAATTATGCAGGCAGCTCTAGAAATATGGGATAGGGCAACACAGAAAGGCACATTAACAAAAAACCCAGCCCCCTTTATGCCCCTATTTAAAAATCCAGAATTCCCGCCTGGACTCGAGGAAAAGGCATTTCAAAAGTGGGAGGAAGCAGGATGCAAAATGGTCGGGGACATGTTTTAGGGACAGCAAATAAGATTGTTTGAAGAATGTACTCCTCTAATGAATCTGAACGCTAAGGATAGATATAAATACGATCAACTATACCATTGGTTAGACTCGCCCAGAATAAGAGAAGCGGTCTTGAGAGAGCTAATCCCTTTTGAAAAATACATTATGAGACACGATGGAACAAAAAAGTTTGTCTATAACACATATAGATGCTTAAACACCTTGAGGTGGAAGTAAAATGGCAATACATTAAGAGATGGGAAAAAACCCTTAGAAGAACGATCCCCAGGGAATGGCGGGAATACACGAAAGTGATACACTCAAAAGAAATGTGAATGAAAATCCTTCTGCAATGGCATTACACCCCAGAAAGACTACACACAATGTTCCAAGGAGCCCCCAACGAATGCTGGAGGACATGTGGAGGGGAAAGGAACTGGCAACACATATGGTAGGATTGCCCAAACCTACAGCAATTTTGGGGAGAAGTTAAGGCGCACATGAAGATAATGTTCCCAGACATGGAGGACCTGGGGGAGGAAGTATGGCTATGTGGGTTATGGGATCCGAAAGACGATAATATAACCAAAACGCAGAAAAGACACTTCATGGGGCTACTGATCGGAGTATGGTTGGAAATAGCCCAAAAATGGAAGCAGAAACTTCCGCCCATGGCAATTGACTGGATACGAAGAGTTTGGTCCCATATAACAATGGAGCACATCACTTACAATCTGCAGGGGAATCATAAAAAATGTATAGACGATTGGGCTGTTACCCTGGAATACCTTCAAAGTGACTTTATGGAACAGTGGTGCCCACACAAAATAAAGATACTGGACATGGTCAGTTAAGCAGATGTAGAGACATTCCGGAAATCTGAGTTGACAGGTGGAATATCCCGGGGGGGGGGGGAGGAGGGAGGGTGAAAGGGAATCGGGGGGATTACAAGTTCATTGTTGTAAAATCAATAAAAATACTATTAAAAAAAAGAAATACATGGAACATCTATGGGTATGTTAATTAGCAGGGATGTAAGATGATAATAAGGGGTGGGCTAAAGATCAGCCAGTGCATGTTTTATTTTCTTGATACTCAGGTTGGCATGGTTCAGCTTAACCTATGTTGTTCATTTTATGGTTAAGGAAAATATTTTTCCTCTCAAGGTACAATAATTGGATGGAAGCTATCCTTTTATGATGCTAGGAGGAATACTCATATTTATAGGTGTGTTGCAATGGCATGTTTGTTCCATCCACAATGCTCATTTATCGCAACACAGGTTGTCCTCTTACATGGACACATGTAATACTGGTTTTTAGTTTAATCCACCACATTTGAGTAGTATAGAAATGGCTATTAAGGTCTAGCCCTCTCTTTTCTTCCTCTTGTTTTTTTCAACATTCATTGGTTTGAATAATGGAAGCTCAACATTCTTGTGAAAGATCTACCTAGGTCCTAGTGCCCTTCCAGGTTAGGGTCATTTCTTTCCTCTTGCGCCATGGCTTTGAGTTTGTTTGGCCATCAAGTATCTATTTGTTGCACATGCTCATCTTAATAATTATGAGGGGATATGAGTGGTGCCCTAATGGTTTCAAGTTCCATGAATAACCATAAACAGGTAGGTGGGGGAGGTTCACTTGGTTCCTGTAAAGATGCAGGTCTTACAAGAGCCTACTGCCCTTATTTTCTACCGCCAATGAGAATAACTTTCTATTTTCAAGAATATTGTCAATCATACCTGGGTCTCTTGTTCTGTAAAGTCCTTCCTACGAACACTTAACACCTTCACTGAGCTAATCCTCTTGTAGTGTAATTTCTCGCTTAAACATGGCATTTGTTTTTCCATGCTTGCTGATGTAGATTCCACTCTCTAGTGGGTCATACTGTTCCCTCCTTCTCAAGGTGCCCTAGAGTGCTGCAATATACATGTATTTGCTATAGTTACCTACTGCAGTTTGGATGTCAAGAGAATAAAGTTTGTAGTGTCATTATTACGTGCCACCCACTGGATTTTTTTGTATCTTTTCCCAGATGTAGGCCTGCACGTCATGGATCTTAAAAAAGCTTCCTGGCCTATCAGGAATGAACGAGATGAAGGTTCTTGGAGAGCGTTCATTTTCATGCACAGAGATGCAGGATAGTGATGCTGGGTTACATCTTGGATCCTTGATGTGGAGACTGTTTAAAGTATGTGTTTTCATTCTGAGTGCAAAAGAAAAAGGAAGGGGGACTAATGGGAGAGCCTTTTAAGGAAAGGGTCTGCTTGTGATTGGCTGTGAATGAGGTCATAGACCAAACTGTTATGGAACTCCATTTCATGTTCCCACAAAACTGTTTACTTTGTCTTACACATTTTTTACTCAAAGTGTATTTTTTCTTTGCTGCTGGATGAGTAGACAAATAATGAAATGCATAATACCTGCCTCCATGTCTTTAATAGAATCTAAACCCCCACTCACAATAGTGAGGGTGATTAGCCATTGTCTGTCCTAAATCCTGTAGCCCTTCCTTACCCCTCCCAATTCATCACATTGAAAGCGAGGTTGTCATGAACCCTAACATTATAGGAAAAATGACATCTCTTGTTTGTAATATTTATTATTATGCATATATATGTATATGATAAGTCGGACTACCATCGGTCAATCAGTTAGTTAATCTGTGGATCGGTCAGGCTTGTGTTGAAGAAGTCTGAAAAGCTCATCAATGCAATACATTTCTAGACTAAGTAATGCTACCCCGTTTTTCTTCCTGCTAGATACATGATCTGTTCATCACATGTACATGATCTGATCATCCCAAAATACTATTCTCCATGTACTCTAGCCCACCGTCAAATAAACCTGACCTTGCCCCTCCGACGTGCACACGTAACAAGAAAGATATCACGGCTGAGAAACTTCTCCCTCTTATCCTCCCTCTACTGAACACTGTGGCCCTCATTACGACCCTGGCGGATTTTTTCCGCCATCGGCGGACTTTTCCGCCATGGCGCAAAGTCCCTTTACGCCATGGCGGATGGCGGACTTACCGCCCCATTCCGAGGTCGGCGGGGCGGTAAGTCCCCATTGACCCATTTACCCTTCCCCATTCCCATTTCGGCCCCATAGGGCTCAATGGGAGTGGGGAAGGTGTTAATTACGCCACCGTACACTACGGTGGCGTAATTAACACCGAGGTCCCATAGCGCCATGGATTTTTACGCCCGCAAAAAGCGGGCGGAAAAGTGACCATGGCGCTCTGGGAACTCGTAGTTGGCGGTAAGGGGTCGGCGCAGCTAACGCTGGCGTAAACCCCTTACCGCCAGGGTCGTAATGAGGGCCTGTATCTTCCTCCTGCTCGGACCCCACACTATTAGTTGACTCCTACAATCATGTTATGTTAAAAGCTCTCAACACCATTTCCCCCATCAAACTGCGCAAACAAAAACCTCGCCTCCACCTTAATTCCTGGTTCACCCCTCACCTTCGCAACCCGCGTAAAGATAAAAGAAAAGCTGAGGCCCTTTGGAAAAGCCTTCCTTCCCTAGTTAAAAAAAAATAACCTTACCACGGCTTCCCACACATATAAAGAAGCCATCCTAGCCGCAAAAAAGGAAGTGTACAGTAAAAGGATCTCTCAAGCCCAATCCATTACTAAGGAACTGTAAAAGATCCTCAAAGAACTAGAGTCTCCAGTTGCACCGCTTGTTACATGAATCCCTGACACGGAGTGGTGCTCCAACATCCAAAATGCTTTGCTAGACAAAATTGCCATGCTCCAAGCCAAAATCAACACCAAAAAATGCCACATTTGGGACTTAACAGGTAACCCTCCGTCCTACAAAACCCCCTCACCTAAACACGCCTTCAAACAGTTTAGCTTTAAAGCCTTGACCATTAAGGAAGTCGTAAATATTATCTCAAAACTCAAGCCTTCCAAGTGCCAAGGTGACGCTTGACCTGCACCAATCATAAAGGAAGCCGCACACGACCTTGCCCCATACATTACCTAATTCAATAATGCCTCCTTCAAATCTGGCACTATACCTGACAACCTCAAGGACGCTTGGGTCATTCCCCTAATTAAAAAACCTAATCTCGATCCCAGTAACCCCTCTAACTATATGCCCATCACCATGGTACCTTACCTTCTTAAAATCCTGGATTGAGCGGCTTATCTCCAAATACAGGAGTACCTCGAAACCAATAATCTACTAGGGCTCAGACAGTCCGGTTTCCATCCCAGACATGGCACGGAGAGAGCCTTAATTGATTTGAAAACCCAAATCGAGGACCTGAAAGACAAGGGCAAGCAGTCGCTCTTGCTCCTCCTTGATCTTTCAGCAGCCTTTGATTTGGTCGATCACCAAATCCTTTGCCACCACCTCAAGATTGCTGCTCACTCCTCTGACGCAGCCTCATCTTGGATCAGCTTGTTCCTGGCAAACAGATCCATGAGGGTCTTCTCTGGCTTAGCCGCAGCTGACCCAGCTCATGTCTCATGCGGAGTCCCACAAGGATTGTGTGTATCTCCCACACTTTACAATGTGTTTACTAAACCGCTCTTTGATATACTTGACTATCTGGGTGTCACCAACGCAAGTTATGCGGACGACACCCAGATACTCATCCATATCACTGGCGATTATGTAACCGACACCAAAGCTCTCAATACTGTCTACTCTGTCATCCAGGCCTGGATGGCTCATCATCGGCTATGACTTAATGATGAAAAGATGGAGCTACTTATTCTCAGCTCGCACTCCAAACTCTCTAAACTTGACCCCAAATACAAATCATTTATCATTGACGGGAACGATATTATAGTCTCCAATGTCACCAAAACACTGGGTATCTACCTAGACTCTACTCTTTCCCTCAACAGACAAACAAACGCAGTAGTTTCAGCGTTATCCTATACCTGTTTAACTGATCATAGCATGCCGCCCCTTTTTGACTACTACCAACTGCCTGATCCTTGCTAGAACCCTCATCATGTCCAAAATCGACTACTGCAACGCCCTCTACTTAGGGACTAGTCAAAGAAACCTTGATAAACTCCAGGTCACACAGAATAATGCCATAAGGGCAGCTCTCAACGTCCCTAGGTGTTCTCACATCTCCAACACTAGACGTAACTTGCATTGGCTTCCTATCACTCATCGCATATCTCTCAAAGCACTTGTCCTAGCTCACAAATCACAGAACAATGCTGCCCAACTTACTTATCCTTGCGCTTCACCCAACATACAGCTTCCAGACCCCTGAGATCTGCTCAGGCGCACACCTTATCCATACCCAGTTTCAAGCTACAGACTGCCGGTGGCTCAAGCTTCCCAGTCCTTGCTGCTAAACTGTGGAACACTCTACCTAATGCTCTTAGAATTGTTTAAAAAACTAAAACTAAAACCAAACGGTGGCTACATGAACAGGATGTCTTGGACACCTCGAGTTTATCTTCTTAGCACCCACATTCTCACCTGCTCTCTCTCTATAGACAGTTGTACTGTTTATCCAGGCCCTCTCCGTCTCCTATCTATGCAATGCCTGTAACTATATGTAAAAATATGTAAATGTTGTCTACTGCTGTGTTTGCTGTTATGTTTTGTCGTAACCTGTAACTGCCTTTTAAACATGCGCCCTGATACCCCCCGGGCAAGGTGCACACTACAAATAAACAAAATACAAAGACATTCTGATTCTGCTTTGTGTACATTTGTTATATTGTTGTGCTGCGTATGTTTTATTTAGAAAAGCATCGTAATACCTTTGGCCACAAACCACCACACAGTATAAATGTTCTAATTCGAAAAATCGAACAGTGATACAAAGGGTCCTTCTCCTGTGGGCGACGAAATATTCCCGCTTCCCCTGTTAATCTTCCCCTGTCACACAAACCAAGAGCCGTCTCAAATACATCGCCGAAAGAGTGTGACTGGAAGTGGGCCAAACCTGGGCTCACTACGCACTCGTCAAAAGTCTCTCGCGCAGCCGTAAGCACTTGAAACTCAGCCAGAAAACATGAAGCGATGCTAACTGGATGACACAATATGCTGCTCTGCCATTTGCTCTTTGTAGGGGGGATCCCATAAAGCAGCAACATTAACACAGATGACTGATCCTAAACACTGGAGTAATTACATATCAATCTGGCTGAGGCAGATGAAATGCATCCGGGCCACAGAATGACATCCGGCACATCTTTGCTCGCAGAGCATATTTTGAGGTACTCATGGCACAAGGACCATTGATTTATGCATGCAAAAACAACATTTGGTCATACCCCAGCATTTCCAGGACACCAACGCCATGCTTCCCAAACGTACTCGCAATTACCTGTTATGAAAACATGAAAGCTTTCTACTTGAGAGTGACAAAATACTATATGGTATTATATGGCAATTTACACCATGGCAGTTTAGACATGATGGAACATTCTTCCTAAATGACAAGTCTGAACGTATAGACTTGCCGAACAGTACAATCCAGTCAGAATGGTGGAGCACCGATTTCCCGATAGGTTGAGCCTGCACCATATACCCATGGGCCTCGGACAGGGGGCCTCATTACGAATCAGGCGTTAAGGGGTTAACGGCGCCGTAAATGGCGCCGACCCTTAACGCCTGATTCCGAGGTCCCTTTGCGCCATGGTGAGTTTAATGCCTGCTTTTTGCAGGCGTTAAAATCCATGGCGCTAAGGGACCATGGTGATAATTATGCCACCGTAATTTACGGTGGCGTAATTAGCGCCTTCCCCACTCCCATTGTGCCCTATGGGGCAAAAATGGGAATGGGGAAGGGTAAAATGGGAAATGGGGATTTACCGCCCCACTCACCTTGGAATGGGGCGGTAAATCCGCCATCCACCATGGTGTAAACATAGTTTACACCATGGTGGTAAGGGTACGACCCAGGCTGTAACTTACCGCCTGGGTCGTAATGAGGCCCAGGGCCTCCGACTATGGAATATTTATATGTTTTGTTGGTGAGTTTTCCTTAGCCACAGACCAGACCAACTGAGACGTTCTAGGCTTCATCAGTTTTGTTACCATTAACCAACTAAATTGTACTCATTTCATCCACTAAATAATGGCGAAAGGCAGAAGGCTTCCTGTCAGAATTCGAACAATGCAGACAGGTTGCACAACAATCGCTTGAGATCACCACATAAGGGCACATAAGGGCCTGATGGATGAACCCACTTCATTGGAAGAGTTAAATGTTTTCTCTTCTGCCACCCAACAGTAATCTGCATGACCTAAAATGTACCATCATGTGCTTAGGGAATGTGTGCCGGGCCTAAACTATTGGAGATTTGCTTATTGTACAAAAAGAGGTCAGGGAGCCCCTCTACCGAGAACAAACAAGGCCAAATAACATGTTCTTGGGAAAATTCCCACTCGGGAGGGTCTGCAACCACGTTTTAGCTCACTGTACATTTCACATAGGAGAAATAACCATTTGCATATCAGTCTTTGTCCCACCCACTTGGGCAGTCCAGCACCGAAATGCTAGGCAATTCTCCTCTGAACAAGAGTACCAACAGCAACCCCAGACATGTGTTTCAGCCTAGTTGGGCCTCATCAGTGAGGTGAAGCTGTGCCTCTCTAAGCACAGTGAGCAAGCGGTCCACACCTGGTTAACCCTGGGAAACTTTGGGTGAAAGTTCCCAAACATACAAAAAGAGGTCTTGAATCCCCTCTACCGAGAACGAACACGGCCAAATAACCTGTTCTTTGGGAAGATGCCCACTCGGGAGGGTCTGCAACCACGTTTTAGCTCACTGTACCTTTCAGATAGGAGAAATAACCATTTGCATATCAGTCTTTGTCCCACCCACTTAGGCAGTCCAGTACCGAAATGCTAGGCAATTCTCCTCTGAACAAGAGTACCATCAGCAACCCCAGACACGTGTTTCGGCCTAGTCGGGCCTCATCAGTGGGGTGAAGCTGTGCCTCTCTAAGCACAGTGAGAAAGGGGTCCACGTCTGGATAACCCTGGGTAACCTTGAGCGAAACCCCAAGTTCCTAAACATACAAAAAGAGGTCTGGGAGCCCTTCTACAATGAACTAACACGGCCAAATAACCTGTTCTTCGGGAAGGAGCCCACATGGGAGGTACTGCAACCACTTTTAGCTCACTGTACCCTTCACATAGGAGAAATATCCATATGCATATCTGTCTTTGTCCCACCCACTTTGACAGTTCAGCACCAAAATGCTAGGCAATTTTCCCCTAAACAAGAGTACCAAGAGCAACTCCAGACACATGTTTCGGCCTAGTCGGTCCTCATCAGTGAGGTGAAGCTGTGCCTCTGTAAGCACAGTGAGCAAGGGGTCCATGTCTGGATTACCCTGGGTAACTTCGGGTGAAACCCCAAGTCCGTAATTCTAAAGCTAGTAATACAAACAAAGGACTATGTTTCCCACCTACAGTCTTTATGCACTCTCTTGTTTCTTAATAATACACTGAAACAAAGCACCTAAATCATGATCCATAATTCTTGGCATTTTTAGTACATGATGTTTACATTCCTCCACAGATGTTATTTTCAGGACCACAAGTGTCAGAAGTGTAATCTGCTGTGAGGAATTGTTTATTATTTCACTCTCAAAATATGACTGCATGGGTTGTGTTTCCAAAGCTTAAACACCCCACAAAAAGCCCTGTGGGATCAGTGGAGAAAGGATGGCAGTTGGCTTGGTGGATCGTTGCCACTTCTGTGTAGGTGGCTTCAGCAATGTGCATTGTGACTGACTCTACGACGACATATTAAAATGTAAGAGCAGGAGATCTGCAGAGAGAAGGCATGGGGCACACCTGGGACATCCACGCAGGAAGTGTGAAAGAGATTAGGGTGGAACAGGAAGTCAGTTATCAAAAAGAAAGTGAGACTGACAGAGAAAGGGAGAACAATGCAGGAAGAGAGGAAGTGACGCAAATTGAGAAACAGGAAAACAGAGCAAATGCTATAGAGGGTCAGAGAGTGAACATGATAGAATGTCAGCATTACAACGAGAAAACACTATCAAGAGGGGGAGAAAGAGAGCACGAGAGGGAGTTTGATAAAGGGAGTTTGAGAAACAAGAAAGAAATAGTGTGCATGACAGAAGCACAGAAAAAGCGAAGAAAAGGGCATTTAAAGAGTGGGATAGAAAGAGTGAGCAGAATAGGCAGATACGAGTTGCACAAAAGCAGCGCCAATGGGATGGTTTGCAGTCTTCTGCATCAAACTCCTGCACAATGAGGGTGAGATAGAACAGTTTCTTAGCAGCTGCCATGCAGTGGTGCCCAACCCTATCAGTTTACATGAGATTTAGACTTCCTTTGATGCTTTCTCACAATACCGGAATTCGGAGTACCAATACCCAGAGACGTTATTATGAGCCAGTCATGTAAACAGTGGCGGCTAGTGAGTTGTTTAATTGGACAGCCGTAAATATCTATGTATGTGTAGCATCAACCAAGGGGAGGAATGAACCCGGAGACATTTTTAATAATTATGGTTTAAAATGGGGCATTTAACAGAACATTTTCTGCAGATAAATGTGGTAAAAAGCCACACAGCTTGAAAACCTATTTTATGGTAATACATGAAAATGTCCAGTAGATGCATGTTACCAACACTGCACGTGAGCATTTTCCAACACATTTTTATGATGCCTTTGCCCACAATATGTGCAAGAATAAAACAAATTTTTTTGCTGGTTGTGCAAATATATGTGTATGCAGTCTACACCAATATAAGAAAGTATTTTCATGTAAGAACATCCTGCGGTTGACTTTGGCAGCAATAAATGCCACAGTAAGAAAACATGTTCAGACTGGAAGCACCTATATTGACCAGTCTAGCCATATAAGTAACAAAACATACAAAGGGCCTCATTACGACCCTGGCTATTAGCACCATGGTCCATGCCGGTAAGTTACCGACTCCGCCATGGAGAAAGGGGGAATTACCACCCCATTACAAGGTTGGCGGGGCGGTAATTCCCCCTTCCTCCATGGCCCTTCCCCATTCCCATTTTTGCCCCATAGGGCTTAATGGGAATGGGGAAGGCGCTAAGTACGGTGCTGCAAATTGTGGCACCGTAATTAGCACCAAGGTCCCTTTGCGGGTCCCTACTTTAACAGCTGGTTTACACCAGCCGTTAAGGTCGGGTCCCGCAAAGGGTCCTCGTAATTAGGCGCTACTAGGTTAACGAAGCTGCAGCCTTTTACGGTGCCGTTAACCCATTAGCGCCTGGGTCGTAATGAGGCCCAAAGACTAGTATCATTATAATATTCATCATGTAGGATTTACCTTCTTCCCAGTAAACAATGACATGCAGCAGTAAGAAAAAATATTCAGACTGGCTGCACCAATTAAGGACAGTCTAGCAATGTAATAACACTTATCATGCTTGGTTTACTCTTGATGCCCTTGTAAAAAATGTCATGAAACAGTACAAACACAATACAAAAAATTGCAATTGTCCGTGGACAAGTACAAACCCTCCTAACATTTGAAATATAGATTGCGCATTGAAGCGCCACACAATCCCTTCCAATGTGGAAACTGCTTAAAGGATGTGAATCTAGACAAAGAACAGTTTATTTGTTAAATTTTATTTTTTTAGTGTTTATTCATAAACTAATTATCATCATCATGAAAATACATACACCAAATAAGAGATAAGAAACATTTGCTAGCAATTATTAAAAACCAACTATAAAAAACAAACCACACCAACCGGTGATCTCTTATCTCACACCATTCATCACATCTACTTTCATCCCCATTCATACCAAAAATCATTAGTACTTGTGCAATAACCACAATATCTATTAGTCTGTTCTACATTTAGAACATCTATCTATATCATAGCTTTTTCACTGCTAGACATTGTTTATTGTCTGCTAAAGTGCATCAACATACATTTTTTTCAAAGTGTCTACTCAAGATTCGGGCAACTAGACAGTTATACAAATTGCATCAATTGCACCTCATTAGGACGTGTACTTATAGAAATACCATTTTTTACAATAATTCAAGTTGTTGTGTGTTGACATCTTTTATCCAATAATTAATATGTAAGATCTTGCAGATTTCAAATTCCAAAATTCTGCGAGTCATATGGCTTACTAATGAAGCAGGATAGAGAAAGGGAGAGTGAGGAAACAAAATAAAGTATTTCAATCAATCTCTATAACATCCTCTGTATTTTGTCCATACAACATTAGTTAAAAACATAGCATTGTGCGCTTTGCTTTATCGGTGCCCCTAGAAATCTTCGAGCATCATCTGAGCTAAATCAGTTTCACAATACTAACAAGAAGAAAAATGAATCCTTTCTTATAAATTCCGAAAGGATAGTGTCACTAACCACTAGTGTCATAGACCAATACCCCAGACAACCACACCCCATATTGCGCCTCTAAGGAAAAAACATTTCTCTACATCAAACCTGCAGGTCAAGAGGAGCAATATATGTTTGTAATGTTACAACTTCATAATTACCCTTAAAAAGTGTTCAGAATTTTAAATGAGTTTGTCCGACCCATTAACTTGTAGTTGTGGAGCAAAAAGTATGCCATAAGTGTATCGCCATTTCATAGGGAAATTTCTGTGCCATTCCCCAGGCCAGGGCCTCACGGCAGTTAATAATTCCTTTGCTTGAGACTCTATTCCATCTACAAGATGAAAGTACATATGTACGAAAGCATATCCAGACTCACTGCACCAATGACACCCTGCATCACAATGTTATAACAGTCATGATGCTAGCTTTACCATGCACAGCAAAAACAATTGCCATGCCAGAACATTACAATGAATCAAGACTGACTGCACCAATGTAGGCCAGTCTAGCCATGTAATAACACTTGTGTTTGCTTTACCCTTGATGCCCAGTAAGGAATACCATGCCACAGTTGGACAACATGTCCAGACTGGTTGCACTAATGTGGGCAAGTCTAGCCATGCAATAACACTTATCATGCTCCCTTTTCCCGTGATGCCCAGTACAAAATGTAATGCACAGTTAGAACATATGTCCAGATTAGCTGCAGCAATGTTGGCCAGTCTAGCCACATAGTAACACTTATCGCATTTGCTTTAACCTTTATTCCCAGTAACAATGCACAGTAATGTATAACAAGGCATGTGCCATAAAATGTATGTGTTTCTGGTGGACTTTGTGATACTGCTGCACATGCTGTGTGTGTTATTTGGCAGACTTGTCTCACATGATTTTGCCTCAGCATGTTTTAACATATTTTCCTCGAATATTGCATTGGTTTATGATCACCTAACCTTTTCAACATTTACCCTTGTATTCATTTGTCTTATTGTTTCTTATATGGCTCCCTACCTGTTTGTGAACACAAGGGGAATGTTCTCCTTGGCTGAAATTAACTAGTCTAAATGATTCCTCCACAGCTAATAATAGAAGACTTATGGCTGCTAGTATCAATGCGCACAAGCTTGAGCATCCAATACTGTACTGGGTACTTGGGAGAAGAAAGGCTAATTCAAATAGTGACACATATCGTCACAATATGGACATTTGGTGGGCACCTATAGATTTTGATGTATTATTGCAGCCCCTATGTTTACCACCCTTAGACACTGTGATACTACTGGAAGCATGAGCCAATCGAAGACTTTTAAGGAGAGACCTAAAAGGGAGATAGCTGTATGTGTATAGTTCTACAAAGTGCTCTAGTAGAAGGGTTAAAAAAAAGGCATAATGGCCCAGAAAAAAGGTCTCGAAGACCTAACATGTTTCTCCAGAAGTCATCAGTCAATGTAATGACAATAGAGACATCTTTGATGAAGGAGAGCCATTTGAACAGAGACTAAGCAAACTATTGTCCAAAAGTCAGCAACTATTTGTATTCGTGTTCATTTTATGCACATGAATGTCAATTTTGATCAGACATTACTTACTATAGCACATTTGCAGATGGTGGTGGCATTCCCCACAAGGGTGCCCGTGCAATAGCACAAATATGAGAACAAGTGGTGAGCCAGTTTATATAGGTGTGAACAAAATGTGACATAGATAGGGACAAAAACATTGGGTGACCTCCAAAAGTAAAATTAATCTAGAGTGCAAGGGTTGCAGAATAATGAGGAGTACTGTACAAAACTACACAATTACATGATTACACTGCACTGGTGGGAGGGGTGAGGTCACTTAGGAAGGGTAGGGGAGGTGGTGGGTGGAGATCCCTCTTTGGCCTGTTGGTGAAGTTTAGCCAAGCTTTGAAGAGTTCCATTGACAGGCTGGCTTTGAGTGAGATGGGCAGTGGGTTTGTTTGTTTATTTTATTTATAAAGTGCACCTGACCCAGAGGTAATTGGGCGCTGTTAGGACATTAGTGGTTACACAGAGCAGTCACGGTAAGATTACACAAGGAAGATATATACGTGTTATACAAATTATACAATCAGACTTTAAAGGTCATGGCAAAAGTACAGGTCAACGAATAAACAAATTATGCAGTCCATCAAAGGTCTGTGGTATTTACGGTTGTGACGATTATATTTTGTTGAGTAGCCAATTGATAACATGGCTTCTGAATTTGTTAAATGTTTGAATCATTTGAATATTCTGAGGGAGGGTGTTCCATAGTTGGGCGGCTAATACCGGAAAGCTAGTGCCACCGGCTCTCGTTAAATTAAATCTGGGCACCACCAGACATGGTCTGTTGGATGATCTAGTGGTTCTGCTGGACACTTTCCATGTGAACTTGTCTGTGAGATAAAAAGGGTCTTGGTGGTTCAGCGCTTTGTGAGTGAGGCAGATAGCTTTTAAGTCAATTTTATCATGTATAGAGAGCCACTTGTGTTGCTTTCTGGTTTCTGATATGTGCTCTCTTTTGGGAATATTTAGCGCTATTCTGAGCGCGTTGTTTTGCATGATCTGCAATTTATTTAGAATGGCTATATTGGCACCAAGGTAGAGACTGTTGCCGTAATCCAATTTGGATTGTATGAGCGCTCTCGCCAGTGTCAGGCAACTAGTGGGGGAGAGAAAAGGTCTGCACGCTCTAATCAGTTTGCCGGTGTAGGCGGTGGCAGATGAGGTCATGTTTATCTGTTCCAATGTAGTGGGGCAAGTAGGGAGAAAGAGTTTGAGTGAGAGTAGGCACAGGGGGGCATAGGAGGAACAGAGGGATCGAAATGGTGTACAGGCAGATATGCCGTCAGACAGGTACTGAGGTGTAAGATCATTGATAGCATGAGCCTGGTGAGGCAGATTGGGGACTTCAGGATGACAGCCTAGTAAATAACAGAGAAGGCTTATGATATTTCATTCTACACTTTTGAACACATCCACAACAGTTTGACCACTTCTCCACATTTGCTGCCCTGTACTGTAGAAATTAGAAAATGTGTTACAGATGACCCATACATTTATGAAACAATGGGATGAGAAGGAGAGTACTCCGTGCCCTCTCCTTCCCCCCGCACACGTCTCCATTACACACACCGCCCGTCCGCCACAACCCCAAGTCTGCAGCTAGATCTTTTTAACCTTTTCGTGGGCTAAGCAGATCCTAGTAATGGAAAGTGCTTTTCAATCTTTATGCCATGTTTATCTAAGACCCTAATGGTTTTGGTAACTGTTTGAAAATGCAGTTCTATTTGACTGGTAAGTAGAACCTTTTTCACATAAAGATGACTTTTGTTTTTAAATGATGTATTCATCCTATACAGATAGATAGATAGATAGATAGATAGATAGATAGATAGATCTATAGATAGATAGATAGATAGATAGATAGATAGATAGATAGATAGATAGATAGATAGATAGATCAGCCTAAACAAAGCTAGAGACATGCGGACAGATGGACAGACCGATTGAGGGAGAGAGAAAGAGAGAGAGAGCAACCAAAAGACAGATAGAGGGATAGATAGGCAGATAGGTAGACACATAGATAGATAGATAGACAGACAGATAGATAGATAGATAGATAGATAGATAGATAGATAGATAGATAGATAGATAGACAGACAGACAGACAGACAGACAGACAGACAGACAGACAGACAGACAGATAGATAGATAGATAGATAGATAGATAGATAGATAGATAGATAGATAGATAGATAGACACGCGTGTCATTGCAGACAGAAAGGAACGATGGCAATGCAAACGTCAGAGGAAAATAACAAAGAGCATTTACATCAACGTAACATAATGAGACAGGACTAGATGTTTATTTTTTGTATTTATTTATTATAGGAGGATTATGAGGCGACAACTTTGAACGAAGTCACTTCTCAGTGCCCCATGTAGAAAGGGGAAGGATGGAGCAACCCGGATCTTCAACATCTTGGATCAGCCAAGGCAAGTGCAGGTAAGTGTGGGCAGCTATAGCAATGCGAAGTGCATTCGGACAGATTACCAGGCAGCATTGCAGTGAAGTGCAGGAGGATGCAGGCAAAGTCAAGTAAAAGCAGTCCTCAGATGTAACAGAGAAGCAACTGTTCTAGAGGAAGGAGCAGATCCAGAGTTCAAACGTTTTGATCTATGTAGAACAAATCTTGCACGAACCAAGTGAAAACCAAATGTTGGCAAGGCGATAAGGAGCATAAACCCCAAAGTTACTGAGCAAGAGACACAAGCTCAGCAGAGGGATCGTGCAGAGACTCAACAAGGGGTTTGAGTGAAAAGGCTTAGAATAGGGTTCAGTGAACAGGCTCAGGTGGAGGTTCAGCATGCAGGCCCAGGAAGGTGTGTCACGCAGAAGCTTATGAGGGATTGAGTGCATGGCCTTGTAAGGAGACATAGCACGGGCTGGGCAGAGGGTTAGTGCCACCACAGGAGGGCAAACAGTACCCATGTTCAGCAATCCACACATAGACTTGGGGCAAACATACAGATTCAGAGGGAAGGTGTGCAATGAAAACAAAAGAGGTGATAACTGGAAGGTTTAGAATTAATCCGAACCTGTAGCTTCGCACTGGGCAGCCCATCAAGAGCATTGTTCTTCACCTGTCAAGCCATTACACAAAGGGGAAAGACCATATGGAATCAGGCTTGGTCCCACCCGAATAGGGAAAGACCAACCTGAACTGCTAGGTCACATCCCTTCTTCACGAGGCCACAAGCCTCTCCAGACATGTTTCGGCATCACTGGGTGTCATCAGTGAGGAGTAGCTTCGGTCTCTAGGCCCACAAAGCACAGGACCCAAATCTGGGCATACCTGTCCCACTTGGGGTGGCTAAAGCAAAACAAAAAAAGTGCGGCTGGAAGATTTAAAACGATTCTTAGTAACGCTCTAGGCAACCCTCCATACCATCGTACTGCACCTCCCAAGCCATTACAGAAAGGGGAAAGACCATATACAAATCAGGCTCGATCCCAATAGGAGCAGTCCAACCCCAACTGTTAGGTCACATCCCTTCTGCATGAGACAAGCTTTCCTTGCTCGCTACATCCCTTGCTCGCTGAGCCATAGCGAACCAAGCTTTACCTCACTGATGAGGTCCAACACGGCCGCAACATGAATTGGGTTGCTTATGTTTCAGTGCATAGGGGACTTGGACTAGCTGTTCGGGCTGGCTGCAAGGCTCCCATTGGTGGCAGTACATGACTGATTTGCATATGGCTCGGCCCCTTTTGCAATGGCAGATGGGCTAATACAACAGTAGTGTGGAAGGTTGCCCAGAGCAGTGCCAGTGGTTGAGATTAATTCTAAATCTTCCACCCATCCCTTTTTTGGTTATGAAGTGACTGTTGCCCAGCAATAGCACCAGAGAGAGCAGTGGTTTCTGAACCTTTGGCTCCATGCAGCACTAATACTCACTCAGCAGTGATCCGGTCATAAAGGGGAAAATGGCACCCGCATTCATTGAATAATATAAAATTAATTGTATACTGCTTTCACCTACTAAGGTAGCATGGGGCAAAAGACAGGCTATAGTCTCATATGATGTGTGAACCAGTACAGAAGCATCTAAAGAATAATAGCACTGCTGCAGTACCAAAATAAAATGAGTGTCATCGCATTATTGTAAAATATAGACAATTTAATATGTGCTGATGTCTCTGAGTATACATGAAATAGGAGTGAAAAACAAGCAGAGATGCAGACATTCAAGATGATGACATTAATAATGTTTTTTAAGGCATGGAAGGGGGCTCCAACTGTCTCTAGGGCTCAAAGGGACATGACCTGAAAAGTCCTTTTAGGCCTAAAGTCCACGTACAAGTCCACCATAGTCTTTTGTAGTGGCTTGACAGCATCAAGCTGGTTTTCGTAGTGCTTTTCTAATGGTCAAATTGTGGTTCGCTGATGAAAAAGCAGGCCATTCCATCTTGTTGGTTCTTTTGCTCATCCATCGATTCTCACAACTATTCTTCGAAAGGATCGGTGACTTTGTGGGGACAGAATTGTAGCCCTGGATCTTCTCATATTCAGAGTGTCCATGACACTGTGGCCAAGGCCATATCAGGCCACTGTGCACCTACAACCACTCCCCATAGTGTTGTATCAGTCATACCGTCCTATCTTCTTCTTCTACCTCGAATCATCCAGAGATCTTGCTACATGTATGGTAGAGCTCCCTCCAGGAGTACATGCCATCAACATGAAATCATCGTGGGTTGTCGTACATGAACCTTTTCAGACATGAGAGGTAGGTAGTGACTGCTGCTGACAATTACAGGATAGAAAAAGAAGACCATCCAGTATGGCGTTACCTGCTACCAGGGGATGTCTGTAAAAGGAAATATGAACAACAGAGTGGAGAGAAATAGAAATGATCTCCATTACCCACAAGAGTGGCACTGACATCGAAGCTTGGACTCGTGGAAGGATGGAATCAAGTGACATAAAGCAGAGGAGATGGGAATACGATTTGAGGATAAAAGAAACCACTGCCACCAGCCATTCAGTGCGAAAAGGGTAACATAAAAAATGTTACATGAGAAACTAGACAAAGGGGATACTAGGTAACCCCTCCAGCACTCCATTGTAAAATAGGGTGTGCTGGGTCAAGAAAGTTACAATGGTAAGTAAAGGCAATTTCACTTTACTGCTCTTGCAAACAGTAGTTTATCCAAGAGAAGGTATTTAAACCGTGGGAAAATCTGAAGGACTTCCCTGTGCCACTGCACTGAAGGTTCTGTGTGACAAAATGTAAATGATGATGCCTATGGAGTCTTTCAGACTCCACAACCAAAAGAAACAACACAGTGTACCAAATCACATTAAAATACATGAGAGAGTGGGAACAAAGTGTCACTCTCTCCAGGTTAAAAACGCAAGTCTTCAGAATCCAGCAAAGTTGCTGGGGGTCTCTAATGTGGAGGGAATTAGCACATTTTTGAGAATTCTCCCTAACACTGGACAGCTCACAACAGCTTTCCCCCACTTTATAGGAACAGCCACATAATTCAGAACTGCATGGTGCAATGCTTCTACCCATGTCCATTCACACTCTTCCTTTGACAGAAATGGGTAACCACAGGTGTGAGAACCTTTATTGGAGTTCCTCCAGTGAAGCACAAGTTGCAATATGTTCTGACAACTCTTGTCTGCAATGCAAACACGACCATGCATTTCTATGTGTCTTTTCTCCCCTCTCAAAGGAGGATCATATACTCTTCATTATTACAGTTGACAGTGGGCTGTGGTACTAATGATTTATTTGAATTTCTTTCAGTTCCTCACCTCCTCGTTTCCTGTATACCCACCTTCGCTATACCTGTTTCTTCACAAGAAGCAAGCCTTCTTGTAACCCTCCAAAACAAGATAATTCATGATCCAATTTTTACAACCACAACAGAGTAAATGTTTCCAAGGTTGTACCAAATTTTCTGCAATGCCTCCTGACGAATGTCTACTGTACAGGTACACAAACATGCACACTAATCTGTTGCAGAGTCCTAAGACTAAGCACAATATTCTGTCTCTGAGCCATTTGTAATGTAAAACGTCAAATAGTAAAAAGCATTACGAAATAAAAATGGGAACTTTCGATTTCTAGTGGACAAATTAACTTCATCACATAAGCTTCTTGATCGACTCAAGTCTTGAACCTACTTCCTTATCATTGCAACTTCCATGCCCTCACCACTAAGCTATTTGGGTGCTCTTCAGAAAATATTGCTCTTTCAATTATGACATGCTGTCAATGGTGTAACGATAATTAAATTGTAAGGTATATTCTGTAAATTATCAATGGCAGTTGAGATCAGGGTTTCTTCTGCTATCTCTGAGTCAGTTGTGAAGTGCATATATATAAAAGTAATTGTTCAAATAGTAAATGTTCAAATAGAGAAAAGTGCAATGAACTCAAAATGTTGTTTTGCTCGCAGTCAACAACTCAAGTTAATGCCAAGAGTTTCTTTCATTTGAGTATTGAAGCCATTTATTTTTTATTTTAAATACACTGCTCTAACCACTTTCAAATATGTAAGTAATGAACTTCCATCAGCAAACTGTCCATGCTAGTTGGGATCAGAGTGTCTTCTGCTGTTAACCCATTCTCTGTTAAGCTCCCAACTTTGTGAGGCATGCTCCCTTGACTGTTTAGAGTCTTGACAACCCCTTCTCCCCCTTGTCGATTTAAATCGACATACTCTAACCACTGATCCATCCGCTTGTTCTTAAAAACATATAAATGTGTTCCTTATGACATGGTTGTGAACAGTATAATGTATGAGGCTTCAGCTCCAAACTGTTAATGCCAGTTGCGGTTAGTGTTTCTTCTGCTATCTCCAAACCATGTGCAATGTTAATAAACTATATGAACTAATAATTTGATATTTCTAACAGCTCACCTTCAAGGGAATTTTTTAAAATGTGTTTAGAGTCTAGAAGCAACTACATTTTATTGATTCCCATGCTCCAAAACAGAGCTATGGATTTTCTCTTTAGAAAGCATAGCTTTTTCATTATAACATGATGTCAAAAATGTCAATAATGAGGCTTCGTCTACAAACTATCAAGGCCTGTTGCAAGTCATTTGTAACATACATACACATAAAACTAACTAAAATTGTAGCTAGTTAGATCATTAAAAACAAATATTACACTTTTTCTCTGACCACTGAGCATCATGGCATTGTGCTATGAGTTTGTGTATTGTTTGGAACCCACTTCTCTGCCTCTGTGAGTACCATGCCATTACCACTGAGTTATCAGGTCTCAATTTGAAAGATAATGCTTGTTGACTTATGGCAATGCTGTCAAAGGTGCAATGATTGACTATAGATCTGCAAACTATTAATGCCAGTTGTCACCAATGTCTCAGTGTCTCCTCAGCAATCTCCAAGTCATGTGTGACGTACACAATTTTTAAAGTAAATGTTTAAATTGAAAAAAGCATTACGAACGATCTTTTTGCTCCCAGTGGGCAATTCACTTCATGATATGAGCTTCTTTATGTGACTTGAGTCTTAAACTATCATGCATGTTATTTTATGTCCCATACTCCAAGCACTGAGCTGCCAGGACTCCCTTTTGTATCCATAGACTTTTTTCCTAAGGTACAGCTGTCAAACGTGTAATGAACTAAGCTCCATCTGTAAACTATAAACAACAGTTTTGATCAGTGTTTTTTCTGCTATCTCCGCATCATTTGTAATGTACATGGACAGAATTTTTTTTTGCAAATAGTAAAAAGTATTACAAACAGAAAAATGTTTCTTTGGCTCACAGTGGACAACTCTACTTACTGGTATGAATTTGATAGATATCAGTCTCCAGCCCACCCTATGTCATTGTACATCACATGGTTTATCGGATCTACCTTTAGAAAGCATACCCTTTTTCATTATGGCATGGCTTTCAAGAGTAGACTGAATAAGTCGCCATCTGCTGTGGGATGTCTTGACCCACTTTTGCTCTGCTATGCGGCATCACTGTGTTCTGATGGTGCCAAAAATAGTAAAATGGCCGCAAAACCCTTGTGCGTGCCAAAACCTCTGAAAATCGCCCTTTGCAAAGCACAAAAAGATGGCTGCCCAATCTGCCATGCATGTTGTCAGTGGTGGAACAGAGACCTCACTCCTGAAACATGTCACTGGGTTCCACAATATGTGAAAATGGAGTACAGAAGGAAAAAGCAGTGCTTTGCTAAAGGAAACTGTCAAACTCAGCTGTAGCCGGCTGTCTATCGGTTATGTCCAATTCCACCTCCCCCTCCTCCTCACCTGTTTCTTCGGGAGAGATTCCGTGTTGATGGGGTCTTCTTTCGATCCTCTTCTTTTTCATGAAGAGAAACGGTCTTCCGCGGTAGGAAGCCACCCTGATTCCCTGAAAAAACAGGGAAGCTGGGGACCTCCCTCCGCAGAAACCAAACGAAGAGCAAAAAAGCCAAAGCTTAAAAAAACCTCTTCTCTCGGAGTGAAGCACTGAAGTGTGGTGAGGTAAGAAGTTCCAGGACCACAAGGAGCAAAGGCGTGGAACAGGTTGGATCAAGCCTCAGGTCACGAGTCTGAAGAGAGTAGCTGACAAAGCGGAACCAGAACTGCAGCGAGGAAATCTCCAGTGAACAGGGTAGATCCAGGAAGATGTCGATTGCGATCCGAGGAGCGGAAGCGCTAACAGCAGTGGAAGGAAACTCCAAAGAAAAAAGCTAAGAACCTGGAGGAAGCTGGGAATCCACTACCGGAGAAAAAACAAAAAGGGCAAAAGACAAAGAAAGGAGAGGGAAAGAAAAACTACGAGAGAGAAACAGAGGAGGAGAAAAAAGAATAAAGGAAAAAACGGCGAAACGAAAGCCGCCTACAGAGGACTCTGAAAGCGTAACTCAGCGAGGAAACTAGCTCCAAAAGGGCAGAGAGCGGGTAATCAGGAAGCAGGAAACTAAGCGGAGCACGGCAACAACAGGAAGCGAAGTTGCAACGCACCGAACCGGAAACAGGGGCGGGATTAAATAGAGGATGAAACAGGACAAGAGACTAGAGCGATAACCAGGAAGTAAGCTGTAGAATGGAACATTCTAATGGCGGTGCCAGCGCCAGACCTTCCAAAGCCGCCAATCACGCCTGCGGTTCGGCGGAGGTGTCACAGTATGCCCCCTTCCAAGGGACACTCCACCCGGTTTGCCAGGAAAGGCGCGATGGAATTTTTTCACCAAAACAGGGGCATGTATGAATGAAACTGGCTCCCATGAATCTTCAGAGTGAGGATAATCCTTCCAGTGTACCAGGTATTCTAACCGACCCCTTCTATAACGGGAGTTGCGGATGGACTTCACCTCATACTCCGCCGGAGAAATAATATCAGGAGCAGAGGTGCGGGGTAAAGGGCGGTCAAAGGGGTCCCCCTTATATTCCTTTAAGAGTGAGGCATGGAACACCGGGTGGAGCCGACGCATATGGCGAGGCAATTGAAGGCGAAAGGCAACAGGATTAATCTTGTGAGTGATGACAAAAGGACCTAGATAACGAGGGGAGAGCTTAGATGGACGTAACCACCGGGGTAGAAATTTGGTGGCCAACCACACCTTGGTGTCCTTTTGCCAATCAGGGGAAGGAAGGCATTTGCGATTGCACTGAGCGCGGTAGTGGAGACTACTTGCTTGCAAACCCTCCGTAGCAACTCTGTGAGCCTCAGTTACCGTAGACAAAAGTTGGTCAACAGAAGGAATGTGAGAGGGAGCAGAAAGATGCAAAGGGATAGAGCTGGGATGATAGCCATAAGAACAGAAAAAAGGACTGAGTTTGGTGGCACTGTGTGTGGCATTGTTATAGGCGAACTCTGCAGTTGGTATCAGGCTAACCCAGTTGTCTTGCTGAGAATTACTGAAGCATCGGAGGTATTGTTCAAGGGAGGCATTTGTCCTCTCAGTCTGACCATTTGTCTGAGGGTGGAAACCAGACGACATCGCCCTTTCGATGCCTAATTTTTTGCACAGTTCTTTCCCACAGTGGGAGGAATATTGAGTGCCCCGATCGGAGATGATCTTATCAGGGATTCCATGCAGACGGAAGATGTCTCGTGCAAAGACTGTCGCCATTTCAGCCACGGTGGGTAAGCCCACCAACGGTGAGAAATTAGCCATCTTGGTAAAGCAGTCCACTGTCACCATAATGCAAGAGCATCCCTCTGAAGGAGGCAGGTCTACTATGAAGTCAGTTGATATAACACTCCAGGGCCTCTTGGGTATCTCATCTTGTTGCAAATATCCAATGGATTTTTGGGTGCGCTATTTGGAGCGGCAACAAACAGGACATGCTTGAACATACTCAGTCACCTCCTTAGCCAGTCCTGGCCACCAGAACCGACGGCGCACCAAATCTAAGGTGCTCTTAACCCCCCGATGCCCTGCCAAAGGGTCGTTGTGACACCATCGAAGAGCAGTGCGCCGTGTCTGGGTGTTTGGCAGGAACAAGCTCTGCTTGTGGAAACGTAACCCATCCTTAATCACCAGATCTTTGGAATACTTCACGGGTAGTTCTGAAGAGAAAGAAGCTCTGTGGACCTCTTCCAGAAAGGACTCGATGGAATAGATAACTCGGATATCGGGAAACATGAGACTGGGGACTTCTAAATGGGTGACGCCCAGGTAAGGTCTTCTTGAGAGGGCATCAGCAAGGATGTTCTTAGAACCAGGTAAGTATGTAAGAGTGAAATCATATTGAGTGAAGAAATGACCCCACCTGGCTTGTCGAGAGTTGATGCATTCCATGTTCTGTATTGCCTTAAGGTTTTTGTGATCTGTTCTTATTTCAAAGGGAAAGAGACTTCCTTGTAAAAGGTGGCGCCATTCTTCACAAGCGGATTTCATAGCCAATAGTTTGTTCTCGATAACTGAATAATGAGTTTGGCAATCTTTTAAGGTTTTGGACAGGTAAGCTATGGGATGCTCAGAGCCCTCATGCTCCTGAAGAAGAAAGGCCCCTATGGCAGCCGCGGAGGCATCTGTCTCAACAATAAACCTCGCACCTTGGTCCGGTTGACAGAGGATGGGAGCGGTGCAGAAATCTTTCTTCAAGATCTGAAAGGCTTGATCAGCCTCTGTGGTCCAAGAAAAAGGAGATGAGGACTTCTTCAACAACTGCGTGATGGGCAAGACCCTGTTAGAGAAGCCTGCGATGAATTTGCGATAAAAATTAGCAAGCCCCAGAAATCTTTGCACATCCTTGACTGATCCGGGAGCAGGCCAATGCAGGATGGCCTCAACCTTGGAGGGATCCATCCTGATTCCTTCAGGAGAAAGAATGAAGCCAAGGTAAGGTACTTCTGAAACACTGAAGACACACTTATCCGGGTTGGCCTTTAGATGGTTCTCTCATAGACGATGCAAAACCTGTTGAACATGAGTATCGTGAGATTGAGAATCCTTGGAAAAGACCAAGATGTAATCTAGATAAATGATGGTACAATGGAACAGCAGATCAGAGAATGTGTGATCCATAAAGCGTTGAAACACAGAAGGAGCATTCACTAACCCAAACGGCATGACACAATACTCGAAATACCCAAATGGTGTGCAGAACGCCGTCTTCCACTCACCTCCGGAGTGGATACGTAGTAGATGGTATGCTCTTCTGAGGTCAATCTTAGAAAATACCTTTGCTCCTTGAACAGCCTCCAAGATGTCTTTGATAAGAGGCATGGGGTAACGATCCCCTGTAGTCTATGCAAGGCCTTAACTCACTTGATCCCTTTTTGGGGACGAAAAACAGGGAGGCACCGGCAGGAGAACGTGAATGGCGGATGAGGCCGTGTTGAAGGTTGGAATCCAGATATTCCTTAAGCACCTCTTTCTCCCATAAGGATAGGGAGAACATGCGTCCAAAGGGAACTATGGCATTAGGTGTTAACTCTATAGCACAGTCCTCTGGCCTATGAGGAGGCAACTCTTGATGTATCTCATCCAAAAACACCTCCTGGTATTGTTCGAATTTCTTGGGTATATTGTTGACCTTCAGAACTTCACTAGTAATGGACGGCTCAGGAAGAGTATGTACAATCGCCGGATGGTCGACTGTAGAACAGGATTGTCCACAAAACTTGGAAGAGAATGAAAGCAGGTTCTTTTTCCAATCGATATGAGGGTTATGCCTTCTTAGCCAGGACACTCCCAGGATAATGGGGAAGTGAGCTGCCCTGATGAGGTCGAATTGAATCGTCTCGGTATGGTGAAGAATCTTCATGGTGAGGGAAGAAGTAGTGTGAGTAATGAGCCCAGAGCTCAGCGGTTTACCGTCGACTCCTTCCACTTTCTGGTCTTGCTCCTTTTTCAGTCTGCTGATACCAATCTTGTTAGCCCACACAATGTCCATAAAGCAACCTGCGGCCCCACAATCCAGAAGAGCAAGTGCCTCACAGGTCTGGCGTGGGAGACACAACTGGACTGCTATCACCATGAGATGGTTATCCACGGTAGTGTTAGCTGGAGAGACAGACAATGAAACATAGGGACTTGGATGTCCTCCTCGGTAACTTGTCCCAACTAGTTCCGAGGGGTGGCGTTTCCCGACCGTCGGGGAGGGACATCAGGACAATCCCTCAAAATGTGTTGCTTCGACCCACAATACATGCATAGATTATTGTCCCTGCGCCGTTGGTGTTCCTCTGGAGAGAGAGGTCCTCTGGTTGTTCCAATCTGCATTGGTTCTTCCTTACTGTGACAGGTCGGAGTAGAGGTGGACGCACTAGGTTCCAAGGGAGGAGGAAATCCTCGGGTCTTTCGGCGCTCAGAGCGCCTCTCGGATAGACGAAAGTCCAACTGGAGGACAGTAGACCAGAGGTCGTTCAGTGTAGCGGGCTGTGGCATTCTTGCTAGTTCGTCCTTCAGGTCCTCTCTTAGACCTTGACGAAAAATGGTGAATTGAGCATTTGCCTGCCAGCCTGCATCAGCCGCCACTCTCTTTAAGCGAGAAATATAGGATAGTAAATCAGTGTTTCCTTGACGTATATCTAATAGTTGTTCACTGGCGACCACCGCAGATTCCTGTCGTTCAAATGTCGTTTTGAACTCGGCTGTAAATCTGGCATAATCCTGCAGTAATGGGCTAGCACTAGTCACCAGAGGGGCTCCCATGATAAGGCGTTTCCAGTAAGAATGGAGATCAGGAATCCAATGCGAGCCTGGTCTGTGGCATATGACTGTGACCTAAACGTAAAGTGTATAACGCATGCTTCTATAAACTCCTTGAATTTATAGGGGGAACCGTCGTATATTCCACAGGACAGCGGCATGGGAGGTAATTCGCTGCAAGACCTTTCATAGCGGTCGACTCTTTGTCTAAGGGCTGTGTTCTCGGCCTTGACGGCCTGCAATTCTTGAGTCAAGTTGTGAACTGCGGAGAGGAGTTCCTGGACTTGTTCCGGGGTAGCCATGATTGGAATATTTGGGCGTTGCAAGCTGTCAAACTCAGCTGTAGCCGGCTGTGTATCGGTTATGTCCAATTCCACCTCCCCCTCCTCCTCACCTGTTTCTTAGGGAGAGATTCCGTGTTGATGGGGTCTTCTTTCGATCCTCTTCTTTTTCGTGAAGAGAAACGGTCTTCCGCGGTAGGAAGCCACCCTGATTCCCTGAAAAAACAGGGAAGCTGGGGACCCCCCTCCGCAGAAACCAAACGAAGAGGAAAAAAGCCAAAGCTTAAAAAAACCTCTTCTCTCGGAGTGAAGCACTGGAGTGTGGTGAGGTAAGAAGTTCCAGGACCACGAGGAGCAAAGGCGTGGAACAGGTTGGATCAAGCCTCAGGTCACGAGTCTGAAGAGAGTAGCTGACAAAGCGGAACCAGAACTGCAGCGAGGAATTCTCCAGTGAACAGGGTAGATCCAGGAAGATGTCGATCGCGATCCGAGGAGCGGAAGCGCTAACAGCAGCGGAAGGAAACTCCAAAGAAAAAAGGTAAGAACCTGGAGGAAGCCGGTAGCGATCCGAGGAGCGGATCCGCTACCGGAGAAAAAACAAAAAGGGCAATAGACAAAGAAAGGAGAGGGAAAGAAAAACTATGAGAGAGAAACAGAGAAGGAGAAAAAAGAATAAAGGAAAAAACTTCGGAACGAAAGCCGCCTACAGAGGACTCTGAAAGCGTAACTCAGCGAGGAAGCTAGCTCCAAAAGGGCAGAGAGCGGGTAATCAGGAAGTAGGAAACTAAGCGGAGCACAGCAACAACAGGAAGCGAAGTTGCAACGCACCGAACTGGAAACAGGGGCGGGATTAAATAGAGGATGAAACAGGACAAGAGACTAGAGCGATAACCAGGAAGTAAGCTGTAGAATGGAACATTCTAATGGCGGTCCCAGCGCCAGACCTTCCAAAGCCGCCAATCACGCCTGCGGTTCGGCGGAGGTGTGACAGAAACCCCAAAATCCTTTTTTCTTTGTTGCTGAAACTGCAGAATGCTGGTACAAAACACCCTCAAACATCCAAAATTCTTGCTGGGTGCTACAATTCACTTAGTTCAAGAAATCATTGTGAACTTACAATGTCCTGAAAGCTGAAAGCATAAAGGGATTTCCACAGCAAAAGGGACGTGCCTGTGGATCTGTCAAAATCTGGGTGCAGTACTCTGGGCCACCTGAATGACAGCTGTCAGAAGCATGCCTGATTAAACTTTAAACATGTATATAAACTGAAATCAAATGTTTGCAATCTAAGAGGCCTGTTACTGAGAATAACCTATGTTGTAATTGTTTAATCCCATGGGTTAAAACTTAGAATGAGAATTCTAGCTGCTATTTTGAAATCACAAGTTTGTTTTAAGCTAAGGAAAAATGCAACAGAATTAACATTTAAATTTAAGACTGGCTAAAGCAACCAAACTGGAATGACAGGGTCCCTCACAGAGGCCTTCTCCCTCTCCAGCAGGAAAGCACACCTGAGTGATAATTATAGGGGTTGGAAAGAACCTGGGCTGCAGAGGCATGAGGAACAATGAACAGCTGCTACTCAGGAAAGGCGAAGTGCGAAGACAGTCGTAAATGGCCTCTGCCAGGAAAAAACAAAGGGGAATGGCTCCTGGGTCCCAGGGAGAGACCAAAGGGGTGGAGCTGTCATGCATCCATTGTCTCAGCCCTCTCATGTGAAGGCCCTTCCCATGCCTGCTGTGCCCCAGGCTTTGCCCACACAAGACACCAGATAGCACGCCCCTGCGGCCATCACGTTACCCACCTGCAGCATCAGAAACCGGGAGGCGCGCCGCCGAGTTCCCGGACATCGTTTCTTCACGCTTGGCGGCTTCTGTGGCGGTTATGCACATCGCTGATAAGGAAGCGGAGATCTACCATCACAAAATACAGGAAGAATGTCTGGCACGAAAGATGGTCACAGGACATGGCTTCCCAGACTACTGCACGTTATGCCTTCCCATCACATGATGCCCGCACTGGGACCACGTGATCGCTCAACCAGGAAATAAAACAGCTGCTCTCCCAGCGAGCGTTGCTTCTCAGCTGTTCCACACGGTGATTGGCGTTTTGACTTTTCGGACTATGTTTTCTGGTATTCTACGGATTGTGTTATTTGGACTTCCTTGCTTAATCCTTATCTGCAATTTTGTATCCAGAGGTTTCACGGCTTGACCACAGATCGTTTCACAGAATGAGTTTTGGTTTCTCCTTTTGCAATTCTGATTACATTCAGACCTGAACTCTGGCTTCCAGAGCTACGTGCTGCAAGTAGTTCTGGTTCATAGACTCTGCCATTCCTACATTCAGGTGCTGCTGGTGGGCTAACTGAGCTTTCCCCTCTCAGTTTGTGCCCCCTTTATCTCCACCAGCATTATCAGGGGACAGGAATACATACTGACACCCAACCCTCCATCAGATCCTCCCTCTACTCCATCATCCGGTAGGTGATTGTGTCTTACATCTCTTTGATACCGCAGGATATTGTTAATCCGTTTTATTTAACCTGCCCATTTTCTTACAGCTTTCACTTGGAGGACCTAGTGTTCCTGCTCTTGCCACCACTTTGGCCCTAATCCTCAAACAGCGAGTAGCTTCTAGTTCGCTGTTTGTTGCTTAGGGACAGAGTGTCACGACTATCCGCGTTATTCATAACGTGATGCCTGACTCTAACATGATGGCTCTTGCAGACCACTGCAGTATGTTCAGCAGTCTAGTCGCCGTGCCCCAGAATGCCTTGCAACGTTTCCGGGTCGACGCGCTGACAGCTTATCAGCCTGCTTATCCCGGACAAGGACGCGTTGCTACTCTCCAAGGAGCTGGCGAATGCTACGTGAGTCGTGAGTCCGTGTCAGGGAATCCTTTCCTCTTTCTACTCAGGTTTGCCTTTGGGCTTATTTTCCTATTGCCACTTTACCATTGAAACGTATTGGTCATTGTTGTTGTTTGTGTGAGTTTACTTTAGGACGCCTCGTTGCCTGCCCGTTCTGGTGTTCTATCACAGCTACCGAAGCAACTCGCTTTGGGAGAATTTGTTTCCTGCATCCGCCTTCGACTGGTGTGGTTTACTAGGGTTTCCTTTGGTAGGCATCCGTTTCTCCTGAAGCAATTTTGGTTTATTATCTTTCAGGCTCATAGTTTTCTCTTCGGTTTTCGTCATCCAGATCCAACGCCCTGTGCTCTCATCCCTTCTGAACTTCAGTCATCCATCAAGATAGAAAGGGTCTCCTTTTATTCTGGGTAACTATTGTTCTCTACTCTCCTCTCGGTGTGTATATTGCTTCCAATTACTCCTCAGTGTTTGTTATCATTTTCCTTTGTTTTGCACTATCCAGTGTGCCCAGTCTTTCAGATCATACCGGATCTTCGGTTACTTTCATTTCTAAATCTTGTTACCATCAGATCCCTTGGTAAGAGTCCCGCTTCTAGAAGTGTCTTTTCCAGTACTAGGCAGAACCAATTCTAATCACTTTGTTTCGCTATTTCCCTTTAGCCAATCTGACACTTCTGTTCTGGATCCAATCCTTTAAAGACATGCCTATTCATAACCACACTCCCGGGATAGTGTAATCTACTTCTACGGGACGTTTCCAGGAGTCTACGCTCACTAGCAGCTCCACAGGGTTTTATTCCCCAAGAGGGTTTCCCTGGGAACCTCCCTTTGCCCTGGCCTTTGTGCCGGGTCATTGGGTGTTTCTCGGGGGGACTTCTAATTGTCATCTGAAGATAGAAACAGAGATCAATCTCCATCTGGGTATCCTTTTTCCTACATATTCAGCTGCTATTCTTGCTCCAACCCTTAGGTGAAAGAACTTTGTTTCTATGTTTTCCTTACACAGGACACCTTTAATTGTTAAACAGTAAAGTATTGTATTCATTCATAACACAGAGGTCCATTTACTCCACGCTACAATCAAGTCTTGACAGGAGCTAAACAACCATTTGTTGCTTAACAGGGACAAAGGACACATTGTAAAAAGACTGATAACTTACTATGTAAAATTGTACAAAATATAGAAATAACAGGATTGTTAATGTAATTTTTGGCTACATGTTTCAAGAGGTGGCAAAATCGTGTGACATATTTTGGAAGGAAACAGCAGAAAATGTGATTTTACACCAAATGTATTTCTGCTAAAAGTATGAAACTTTATACACTTATGCCATATTATACGTGCACACTTGTAGAAATTTGCTGATAAATTGGACATTGTGTTCCTGATGAAAAGGGCAAAATTCTGTGAAAAGCAGCCACAAGATCCCACGGCCATGGGGTTTGGAGGTATAGCTGCTATATAAAAAATGTGATCCATATATGTGTTGTTATAGAGGTTGCACATGTGTAAATATGGATTGTGCCAAAAGTAGATTTTGTGTTGAAGAGGCTAGGGGTGGACTCTAAGCCTCATAAACTCACACCATAAAGGTGACACCCTGTTTTTCTCCTCCTATCAAGGCAGAGAGGAGACTCTGAACCAATCCCTGTCAAAGGGGCGAGCTTAGGCTAAACCAGCACACACACACCCTTTATCATAGCATACATAGAGACAGCAGAGGGCAGAAAAAAACAGACAGATTCACTGACTAAACGAATGCTGGTGGAGCACCCTGCTGCAGAACTTTCCATCTTCCTTGCTCCAGACTCCAGAAACTTGGCAAAGCAGAATGGCCCATTGCATAGCTGTACCCTTTTCAGCTAGGCCTTAAATTCCAGAACCAGAATCCCACAAACCTAAGGGGAGCATCAAAATACAGCCGGGCTGCACTGTACTGCTTGCCTGCTGAAATAATTATCATCAGAACCAAAAAGGGCAGATCCAATCGAGTCCTGTGCCGTGCTGTGACCAGAGTGCCTTGCAGATCCAATCCAGTCCTGTGCCGTGCTGTGACCAGAGCGCCTTGCTTATTGCAGATCCAATCTGATGTGCCCAGCTGCCCCTCCCAGAACCAGGTTCCCTTCCCTAACTAGAATCTTGACAGACCAGAATCCTGACGGTTCCGTTTAAAAACATATCTAGTGAGTATCTATAGATAGAACTGTGTCACTATCCTATGTACCTTGCTTAGTTAATCCCTATCTTAAACCCATCCTATCTTGTCTTCAGAACCTGATATTGTTAGGAGCATTTTCGAATTGTCTGAACCCTCTATCTAATCTTTCCTATCTTCCTCCTGACTAGTATTGCTAAAACTATCTTTGCACTGATCTTTTCTCACTGAAGAAGGCGGGACCACTGCAGGCAGTCATCCTGATCAAGTGGCTGTGTTCTTGTGTCGTATTTGTTGTATACATAGTTATCCACTAGTGTAAGAAATCCTTTTTGTTATTTTAAAAGTGCATTTGCTTTTTCCATTCTTGCGCCTATCTCTAAAAAAATGACCTCCGCTAAAACATCCATAACTTCCTCAGTTATTGTGCTAGAAACAAATCCCAAATCCATACGGTTCTCCTGTTATCGTGATTACCGCGCAGTGAAAAGTTTGCTGCGAATTCCATTTTTGGGAATTTCAGACCCATGTAAAACAGCTTATGATTGCTCCTGACCTTAATTTTAAGATTTCAAAGTGTTTCTTGGTATTAAATCATTGCTAGTGTTTGTGTGCAACTATCCAAAGCGGCTCCCATAAGAATGTATACAATTCCAGCAATTTAAACCATATTTAGTGTTTTTACCCAATCCATTCTAAGACAACTTTAAAAGCCATTCTGACAGCTTGCCAGTCAATTCCGTTTCTCTCGTGTTTACTGGGGGAAACTGGGATTGATATTCTGTTTGAATTCTGCCATTTCTGAAAACCTGTTCTCTCCTCCTATCTCTTTACATTGTCTATTGGGGGTAAAAAAGTATTATTTCTGTGCTGAATTGTTTTGCTCACTATTACTCCTTGTGTATTAAAGAGATTATTCAGTGTTAAATCACCCCATTGGTGATTATTGTCTACCCATTAAAACATAGTGTGATTAAATTGTAAATACATAAATAAATATTTTAACTTTGCAAACCAGCCTGATTCCTGGTTCAGTGTGACCGGGGGGGGGGGGGGTGGGGCGGGGTTCCAGGAGAGGGGCGTGATATGAGTGGTACATCGTACAGAATAAAAGAACTTTTAGACAAAAATAAATAAGCGTTGACTTGGGTGGGTGCCGGATTGAAATCACTTACACTGCAAACTATCAATGGCAGTTGTTTTCAGTGTTTGTTCTTCTATCTCCAAGTCATTAGTAATGTATTCAAACCTAAAACAATGAAAAGTCAACTTCACAGCCTGAGCTTCAGTGCATGATTTGAGAACTGAATAGAATTCTACCTCATTGTAACATGCAAGTTCCAACCACCAAGCTAGCCTGTAAGTAAAATGTAGCGTACTGTTTATGACAAGACTGTCAACGTTAGAATGAATGAAGCTCCCTTTGCAAACTTTTAAGTACAGTTGTGATCAGTGTCTCTTCTGCTATACCAAAGGCATTTGTAATGCATCTAAGTATAAACCTACATTTTATTTATTTATTTGGGTTTGTAGAGCACACTACAGTCCAGAGGTATCGAGGTGCTGTCACAGGAGAATGTACGAGGGCTTGATTAAGGGATACAAGGAGATTTAAACATTTTAAAAAGCATTACCACTAAAATGAGAACCTTTTACCGACTGTGGTTTTGTGCCTGGTCTAATCCGAAGGCAGGGTTTACACAGAAATTGTTAAAGGATCTGTTGGGGAAAAAAGGTGGCAATAAAATTGGATGGCAGGAAAATGTAGAGAATATGTTGGGGAATGTAAATGCCAGCAGTATGATCCCTAAACCCCAACTACTGGACAATGGTAGGCATCATCTCTTAAGGAAGAACGTTGTGGAGTGGGTACATGAGGCAAGAGATATGCAGGAGCTACGAAAACCAATTGACAGATAATTGATGAGACTATGATCAAGCACAATTAAGGAATGCCTTGTCTGGTCCAATTGCAAGTACCAACGCGCACCTATTACAAGGGTGCGCTTTGGGTGTATGGAGTTGGGTGAGAAGATTAGGCAGGGATTTTGAATCCAAATGCCCTATGTGCCAAGCTGTGCATGAAGATCTAGCACATTTCTTATTTGTTTGTCCAGCCTACTGTGAATCATGGAAAACGTATTTGTTACCCCTCTTTATAGAAAGAGGCTACACTCAGAATATCAAGCACTTTACTATTTGCTGAAAGTGGCCACACCAGCTATATCTTGGAATGTATCCCTATACATAAGAAAAGCCTGGCAAACACGTGAAAGGAGACAGAGAAGGACATGTTATCATGGGAAGTAGTTATGCTACTAGATGAGTTGGTATTGTATGCTTTAAGCTGGCTTAGGCTTTATTGGTTTTAGATAACCTTTATGAATGCTAAATTGTATTATATATGTGATTATGTAAATTAATTTCTGCTCTATACTTGGAATGTTTGAAAAAATGTTGTCTAATGGCTTTAGACAGTTTTTAAATAATGTGAAATTGTCTTATGTAAGCGATATTGTAAATGAATTAATTATTGTCTTATGTTTTAATGTTTGGAACAATGTGTCTAATGGTTGTGTATGATGTATCTGTTATTGATTTTCTATTTAATCCGAAATAAAGAAATTACTACCACTAGTGACTGTGGACTATGCAACATTAAAACACAAATTTCCCAAACTGCTTAGAGTCTTGAATGTACTTCCTTGTCATTGCAAGTTCCATATCCCAGCCACCGAGCTATCAGGTCCTCTTTTAGCAAGCAAAGGTTGTTTCATTATTTATTTTATTGATTTATTGTGAGGTATAGTTACATTAAATCATTCACACATATACAACACATGATAGAAACCCATATATAACTTCTAAAAACAATCATAAATAGCAGTAATACATTGCTATGTATATAAAAGTTACATAAATTCATCGTCAAAAACAACGTTTAAAATCTCATAGCCGCAATGCATAGTGCAGTCTGTGGATCACAAAGAAGTCGATGCCAAAATCCTTTTAAAGACACCGCCTTGAAGTTTGATGTACATTTTCCAAATAATTGAGCATGAGTGTCACACAGCATATTGCACTCTATAAATAAGTGTTGAAGCATTTCAACCGAGATCTTGCGGATGTGACACAATCTTTCGTGTTTAGGGATATTCATCCTAGCTCCTAAAACATAATTTGTAGGACAAAGGTTACATTTTAATCTTAACATAGATACCCTACTTTCTCTGGAAGGATGCTTCAATAATATATGATGGGACTGAATTATAAGATTTAATATCATATTTAAAATGATTAGAAATCTTAAAATTTAAAAGCAACTCCCTATTGGCAATCCAATCCTGTTAAAAAAAGTTTTTTCTTCATTTTCATTTTAAATGGACGACAGATCAGTTCATCTTCGGCTGAACCAATGGATGATGAAATTGATAAACATAGATTTTCCCAAGTAGTCAGTACCATACACAACTGGTGCACCATCCCCATTCCCTTTCAAGCATACAAATAGGCTACCTATAAGGGGCTTGAGAAAACCTCTAAAAAGTTACAATCAACTCCAATCAATAGGGGCCTGCAAAGAGACAAGTCCCATTTTGTGCCCCATCGTCGGCAACAGAACCCCCTGTGGAAGAGCCAATACTTATTTCCACAGTTTAGCCTCTAATTTGGCAGAGTCGTCACCATCTACACAGGTCTCTGCTCCATAAATGTACTTTCGAACTATTTTTTGGTGATAATATCGCAAGACAGGACTCGAAGAGAACCCGACAAATGCTCTATCCAGTTGACACATTTGGACCGCTGCAAAGGTTTTTTCATTATAGTACAGCAGTCAGAGGTGTAATAAATGAAGGTTCAACTGAAAACTATCAAGGACAGTTGTGATCAGTGTTTCATCTGCTATCTCCAATTCATTTCTGTACTTGAATATAAAACTTAATGTTCAAATAGTAAACAGCATTGCAACAACAAAAATCTTTTTGTTATCACTGTGAACAACTCAATTTAACTGAAAAAGCCTTTTTAATTCTTAGAATATTGAACTGACAACATTGGCATTGCAAGGTAAATGCTCTAGCTACAGAGTTATCTGTTCTACCTCAACAATTTAAAGCTCTTGTCTTTATTACATGCTGTCAAATGTGTAAGCAATAAAGGTCCATCTGCGAATTATCAAGGCCAGTTGTGCTCAGTGTTTTCATCTGCCACCCAGAAGTCATTTGTAATGCATAAACTAGACGTCTACATTTAGAAATAATATAAAGCATTACCAAAGTGATGTGTGAGTTCACAGTGGACAACTCAACATCATTGTACAAGTTTTCCTAACTGGTTAGATGTTGAGCTGACATCTGTGAACTAGCAACCTACCTATAAAAGCATTTTCATTTAACCTGATATTTTTGCTTGCTCTGGACAACTGACATTCTTTGCACACATGTCTTTAACTCCTTGGAGCCGTCAACTGACATGCTTACCATCACAAGTCCCATGCTCTAGCGTCTGAGCCAGTGTCTTCTTTTTTAATTAAGACATGGCTGTCAAAGATGGAAATTGTAAAAAAAAAAATGTGTGAACATTTTAAATCAATAAAACATTAAAAAAAAATAAAAAGAAATATGTAAGCCCAGTTGCGATCAGTGTTTCTTCTACTATCCCAAAGTCGTTTGCATATTTCTGTTTTTCCCTAATATTTTCTTCATTTCCGAGGGCAGGGAGAGCTGTCCAGTCTTGGTGGGAATAGCATTGCCTAGTGGGGGAGGAGGGTGTTGAAGTGGCTGCTGTATTTCCACTTCTGGGGCTATAATATCTATTTAGGCTAAAGTGCAGCCCCTGTACAAACGGCCCATGCACATGGCACTTTGTGCCCTTTCTCTTTCCCTATATTAAGAACGCCTTCCTGAAATCAGTGAGACCTTTGGGGACATGTGCTGAACAGACACAATCCAAGAGCTTGCTCATATGCAATCACCCCACCCCTCCCACTGAGCCTGTTTGGAGGAAGTCAGGGAAGATCCAAGGGATATTTAATGGAGCATCGCCCCAGTGTGGATATGCTGCTGCAAATGTGCAAATGTAGGTTATCTGCGCCAAAACTAAAACTGACCATGCAGCAGGGGTAGCATTGTCTGTATTAGCACTTGCAGTGGACTGTGCTTTCAGTGCTGTGCTGTCAGGCTTCACAGTGACTGCATACAGCACCAGCTTTTTTTTGTTAGCAGTGAGCATTGCATCAGTGTGCACGAGGTTACGACTGTATGTGCCGCTCTAGGTGCCCACCTAGGGGGTCATTCCGAGTAGGGCGGTAAGGGTTAACGGTCACCGGTAACGAGACCGGTGCCGTTAAACCCTTACTGCCCTATTCCGAGTTCCCTTTGCGGGTTGGTACTTAACGCCTGCTTTTTGCAGGCGTTAAAAAACCAACCCGCAAAGGGACCTAGGAGCTAATTACGGCACCGTAATTTATGGTGCCGTAATTAGCGCCTTCCCCATTCCCATTGAGCCCTATGGGCCAAAAATGGGAATGGGGAAGGGCCCATGGTGAATGGGGAATTACCGCCCCCGCCAACCTTGGAGTGGGGCGGTAATTCCGCCATTCACCATGGCGGAGTCGGAAAAATAACAGCGTCAACCAAGGCGCTAATAGCGCCTTGGTTAACGCCAGTGTCGGAATGAGGCCCCTAGTCTTTGTTGATCCAGTGCCCGACCTGATACCAGCTCTGTCCTGTTGGCACATATCACTTTCCATTCCAGTACACGCCTGTAGTTATTATGGGATGCATAAATATGAAATAGTAGAATGCAAAGCGATGCAAGCTGAAAAGCCAGGTCTTGCTGAGCATCTCATGGGAGACACCACAGCATCTCTGCCGGCTCGAATCCTTTACTGATCAGAAGCGCACACTCTACTGAAGGCTGGATCCACCCTTCCACTCTAGCCGTCCACCGCGTAAGTGCTCAGCTTGATAGCCAATTCCAGATAATCTCACGCCATTAAGGGCCAAACATATTCAATCTACCTATGATTCGGCGGGAGCTTCACTGGAGAGGCAGACCGCTTTCTTTAAATAACCACTTGTTCAGAGGATTTGAGGATGGATATGTATATATATCCTAAATGGTTGGAATCACAAGAAATGGCTCTTACCAATAATAGAGCTGTTCAAAATGTACTTGAAATGGCTAAAATGCTTCAAAACCTCTTTAACGCGGAAAGAAGAATGGGCAATGAAACATGCTTTCTGAAATTAATAAAATGACTTAAAGTATGAAAATTAAACACGAACAATGACTACAAGGAATCAATTTTCCAAACTTTTGCTTCCTGAATGTTCAACTTGCTCTTATTTTTGTAAGCTTTAAAAGGTAATAGAAAACGCCTTAATAGCTGCAAAACTGGAAGTTTCTTTAGTGTGGAGTCTGGGCAACCTGGGCGCCATACCCTAACACCAATGTTATTTTATCATTTGCAGTCTTGTTCTTCTTAGATGAAAAGTGAAACTATCAGTACGAATCCAATAAGCAAGCAAATACTTCTGCTTAACGGCAACTTAAGTTTATCTAGTGATAAAGTCACCAGCAAAAAGGTCGCCAAGGCGACATTTCCCCAAATTGCACTTCCAAGAAATTTAAGCACTTTCCCCAAATATTCTTGGATGGGAGTATATAGTTAAGCAATATGACCCAAACAGCGGGGGCATTACCGACTCAGGTAATGACCCGGGGCCCATAGTTATAGGCCCGAGCGAAGCCGCGAGGGTCATATTGCTTTTAGTACCGCGGCCCGCAAGATCTGCGTGAACGGGGCACTAAAAGCAAAACGGGACAGTAAAAAAAAACGACCAAGAAAATGGCCGCCAGGAAAGGGAAAACAGAGTCCATTTTCCCTTTCCATGGCGGCCATCGGGAGTGGACGCACTGGGAACTCTCCTGTTCCCAGCGCGTCCACTCCCAAAAAAAAAAGACAAGAAGTTAAGTGGGGTTGGGCTTGGGAGGGAGGGACAAAGGAGAAAAAAAAAAAAACGTATCTGGTTCCCTGGCGGGGACGATGGAAGCCTTCAGCAGTGTGGAGGCTCGGAGCGGGGATTGCCCCGCTCCGGAGTCTCCACATGGCTGGAGGCTGCCATCGTCCCCCACCAGTGACAAAGCAAGCTTAAGTTAATTGGGGTGGAGAAAAGGGAGGAGGAAAAAAAAAGAAAACTTACCCGAGTCCCCGGCGGGGAGCGAAGGCAGCTTCTCAGCCGTGGAGGCTCGGAGCGGGGATGGCCCTGCTTCGAGCCTCCTCTTTGGCTGGGGGGCTACCACGCCCCCCGCCGGGAACAATGGACGTGGAATCCCGGCCGAGGGATTCCTGGCCGGGTAATGCCTCGGGGAGTGCCATTCGGAATGGTTCTCTCATTATGATCGCGCCCTCGCCGGGTGCTAATAGTAAATATTACCCGTCCTAGGACATATGGGGAAAGGCTTTTAGGGGTGCAGGAAAGAAAGTAGTCTACCTGGGGAATTATTCCCATACAACATTATCACATGGAACCCTATAAATCATGGCTCTTCAAAGCGTAACCACAACGGAGACGCACTAGAATGCCCAGACATTAAAACAATGATGAAAATAACTCCAACCCCGACCACTCTCAAATTGCACAAACACTCAAACCAAAGAACCAACCACTCGACAGAGCATAAGACATCATGGAAAATAGCCACAAAGGAAGGCTGCAGAGACTGACCACATACCTAGACCCAGACGAAAGCCCTCAAGTGACTCTCCCACTCGTATGTACCGGACGAACATATCCAAAACGTCACATCTGGATAGGATTGATTGTTGGATAACATGCCCGCGCCTAGAAAAAACGTGAGTGCTAGCATGGGCCACACTTAGAGTTGTGAACACCAGCCTGCGTGGTGTTCGGATGGAGTGGTGAATGTTGGCATGCCCACACCTGGATGGAGCCCTAAACATTGGCCTGCGCCGCGTCTAGATGGGAATGTGAGGGCCAGCAAGTGCCACACTCAGACAGAACTCCGAATGTTAGCATGGTAAAGGTCAGGTAACCCACTAACCAATATAAGCTCAAACTCTGCATACTTATCTCACTCAAAAACTCACACAACCATCTCACGCACAACAAGCCGCACGCACTTCACAACACTGCAACAACACATAAGCCGGAACAACAGCACACGCGGACTGACTCCGATCCGATACCCGCACCAAAGCTCAGCACCCAGTGTATACTGAGCTGAAGCTGCCAACAGAACACCACTCCCCTCCCTATCCTACTCCCTTCTTCACGCCACTAACCCATCCAACCTTTATCATTTACAGATCTGCCTGAGTACCTGGGGACCAATTCCGTTGGTGACGGTGTGCGGTACAAATACCTCTAACATTTAACATTTAACATAAACCTACCACACACTTTTTGCAGCTATTTCCAAAAAGACACAGTTTTAAAGAAACTTTACACTGGTGCAATTAAAACTCGGGGAAAACAAATGCAAAAAACATACACTTTAAATGCTTTTCGTGCTTCATGGCAATGTTTGCCATGGGCATAGCACTAGTGAGAAGTGCAAAAATGCATTGAAAAAATAGGTTTTAAGCACTAGGAAATTATTTTCACTATTGCTAATTGCACTGGTGCATGTTTTATGTAGTAAGGCCCACTAACTGTTCAGTTGGCGAACATTTTCCTTAATTGGCAAGCCGCTGAGCTCCACTAGCCGTCTGCTGCTCACACCCAACACCTTCAACGCTGGCGACCAAAACATCAAAGTATCTGAGCATGAGAGCAGACCCATATTAAAGTGCCAATAGCTTGCACCAAGCTTGCCCATGTTGTCCACTTCTGTGGGGTGTCATGTGGTCCATAAATGCAACTTCTGCGAAATTAGACACATGTATAGGTGGATGTGTGGACACTTAATAGTTCAATTACCCAAACTGTTTTAGTCAACGGCGGACTCAAATGAAAATGGCTACTCCCTAATGGCACTTATGTTTTGGCAATAGCAGTGTGATTCTCAGGTTGCTCAACAGCCTATGCATTCTCCTCTGAGCACCATTCTGTTGTGAGGCAGACAACTAAACCTAAAAGGTCTGGTGGTTCACTGGTCTTTTAAGTGAAGGGTTACTTACCAAACAAATCCATGCTAGCAGGCCACCACGTTGTAGCCGTTGTTGCAATGTAAACCCCTGGGAGCATGGTAGCTCCCAGGATGTTGTCATGGGTCACGTGGCAGTAGCCACGTGACCAACATAATAAAAGGAACGGGCCGCTTCCGGCTCGTCAGTCAGACCAACTGGACACCGTGTGTGTGTGTTGTGTCAGCACCATGCTGGTGCCTCACCACGTGTGCTGGGCCCAAGGATGGGGCCCAGCTCCAGGACGGTGCCCCTGCCGGTGCCGGGCAACGCTGTCCATGTGTGTCGCCCTCACCATGTGAGTCGGGCCAGGGTGGTGACCCCGGCCTGGGTGCCCCCAGAGCCAGGGCCCCGGTAAGCCGGTTGCCACCCGGCCATGTGCGGAGCTCCGGTGATCCGGAGCGGGTGAGGTGACCCCCACCCTTGTGTTTGCAGCGTGAGCGCTGCACCGGTGTGCATCGTCGGGTGCCCCCCGACATGAGCATGGGGCTGCCCGGTGATCCGGAGCAGCCCCCAACAGCCGTGCTCTTTCCAGTCACAAACCATGGCAATGAGTACTTTAAACCAATTGGTTTCATTTATTTTAAGCAAACGAACTCTTCTCACAATGCGTGATACTGTGAAAAATGCGTTTTCACTGTGTCAGCTCCCCTTGTTGGCGGTGTCAGATGTACAATCAGAGAAAATCAGCTGTATTTGCCAATCATATCATGCACGCACGCTTTTCAGGGTTGGTCCAAATAACACTGCCGGTATCCCATAGAAATACCACAGGATGTATTTGAGACATGCTTTCTGAATAAATTCTGCCTATTTTTACCTCTACCTCCGAAGTGGAGCTAAAATTCCAAAGTATGGCAACAGTTTTTTACCACTTTTTTTAAATTAGACAGAGGGAAAGCACAAGCTCTTCCCTTCAAGACAGTAAAAATACATTTAAAAAATGGTCAATGGCCAGAGGGTGAAAAAGTGGGAATATCTAATGCTCTTGTAAAGCAGAACGGGGTAATAAGTGACCCTTTGGTGCATTAAGAAAATGCCCAGTCTTACTATGAAGCACTACTGTACAATTACCACTGGAAACGGTGGTATTTCTGAAATGCTGCTGCTGTCATTCCAGAAGTAACACCTCAACCTATAGTAACCTCTGATTTAGGCTGATTTTCTTTAAAAAAAAAACCTGCAGAGGGGGTAACTTTCTTTGGAGGTGCTCCGTCATGAAACTCGTCCAGCTCTAAATGAGGCTCTAGGTGGGAGGTAGACCACGTTCTTTTCTCTGGGGTCTTTGTAAGATTGTGTCTGTTTTGGTAGGTGCAAGCAATTGTCATCTGGCAAAGATGTGGAAACCCTGGCTTTTTAAAACAAGCATTGGCAATGACAATAGTTTTGACGTTTACCGTTTGCATTTTGCATTTATTGGCACCAGGGTGCAAGGAGGAGAGTGCAAAGCTTCAAAGGAGGATATGATCAGGGGTGCAGGTGTGAAATAAAATGACAAGGGGAATAGAGCAAGGAAGGAAGCCATTGATGGAGGGGGCCATTGATAATGAGTACGACAAATGTGAGCGTGAAAGGGCCAGAGTGAGAGGGTAACAAATAAAGCGAGTGTGAGAGGAAGGATGCGAGGGAATAGGGAGAGAGGGTAAGGTGGGTGGTGCAATTAAGGGTGTATGCATTGTGAGTGGGGTAGAGAGAAAGGGGGTACAGTTGAGTAGAGAAAGAGCGGGCCGAGTGGCTGGGGGTAAAGCAAGGGTGCAGGACATGTGGGTGGGGTAGAGAGAGAGGGGGTAGGATGTGTGGATGGGAATAGGATGGGTGGATAGGGTTTGAGAGAGGGTGTAGAATGTGTGGTGGGGTAAAGAGAAAGGGGGAGTAGGGTTGAGCAGAGAAAGGGGGGCTTGACGGATGGCAGTAGGGAGAGGGTATAGGGTGGGTGAATGGGTTAGATAGGAAGGGGGTAGGACGGGTGGATGGGGGTAGCATGGGTGGATAAGGGGCGAGAGAGAGTGTGTAGGATGGGTGGGTGGGGTAGAGAGAGGGGTAGGACGGGAGGATGGGGTAGAGAGAGGGGGTGGGATGGGTAGATGGGTATGATGGGTGGATGGGGTAGAGAGAGAGGGTAGGACAGGTGGATGGGGTAGAGAGAGTGGGGGTGGGATGGGTAGATGGGTAGGATGGGTGGATGGGGTAGAGAGAGGGGTTAAGTGTGTGGTGGGGTAAAGAGAAAGGGGGAGTAGGGTTGAGTAGAGAAAGGGGGGCTTGACGGATGGCAGTAGAGAGAGGGGATAGGGCGGGTGGATGGGGTAGATAGGAAGGGGGTAGGACCAGTGGATGGGGGTAGGTTGGGTGGATAGGGGGCGAGGGAGAGTGTGTAGGATGGATGGGTGGGGTAGAGAGAGAGGGGTAGGAGAGGTGGATGTGGTAGAGAGAGAGGGGGTGGGATGGGTAGATGGGGTAGAGAGTGAGGTGGTCGGAAAAGTGGATTGGGTAGAGAGAGGGGGTAGCACGGGTGGATGGGGTGGAGAGAGCATGCATGGGGCGCGAATGGCGGTAGAGAGAGGGGGTAGATAGAGTGAGGGTAGTATGGGTGGGGTAGAGACAGTGGGGCTAGGATTGGTGGGGATAAAGAGGGTGAGGGTATGGTGGGTGGGGATTAAGAGGGTGAGGGTATAGTGGGTGGGGATAAAGTGGGTGGGGGAATGGTGGGGACTTCATCTAGTAACAAAGTGGAGTAATAATACCACAACTTTATAATGCGGTTCATGGTGGATCCCTTCCGTTTCCAGGCGCTGTTTTTAGAGGTGTTTGCCGATACCAGAAATTGTATGACGTTGACAGATCTGAGGCTTGCAGCTACCTCATATTACCGGCCTGGTGGATACTATCGACCACAGATATACACGAAATCCTACGTCCTGCCCCAGATGATTCCCAAAGTGGATGCCCAAGAATGCCAATAGGACGGCACAAACCTAAGTAAATGGCAATTTCTCAAAATGAGGATTTGTGGCGATTAAGAGTTTCGATCGAAATTTAAAGTAGAATAGGAACATCTTAAAGGGAAGTACATATGTCCACCTTTGTCAGAAGAATGGACGCCCCACACCAGACGGGGGAACGTACTCAAGCATCTGCAGAATGGTTTCTTACCAGTGGTCATTGCTAGAGCAGAGCTTCTACCCCACCGGGATGGTGGTGCGAAATACTGGTGTTTCAGCAAACGAAGTTACAGTAATGCCCTACTCGCCCTTCCTGACAGGGTAGCATTGTACACTAAGTTCTCACCAATGCCAGCCTCTAAACATGCTACTGGGAGAGCTGAGGCCTGCAGAAATAGTGAGACTCAGAAACAGAATCTCTACTCTTGTCTGCACTCTGTATCAAGCTTTTACAGTTACACTACCGCCTCTCTTCTACAACAAACTGATGCTGTGAGCCCAAAGTCTTAATGCTGAGAGTCGAGCCCAGCTTCACTTACCCACTCTACTCTCTGCGGCGCAACTGAGTACAAGATGTGCACACCCCACCCTGTGTACACCACGTTCTGTGTTCTTTCCGCTCTGTCTCTAGGGCTTCAATTGCATGCCAGATTCTCCTCTGGGAAACCATATAACCAAATGGAACCACCCAGTAATGCATGATGCTCTCACAATGCTCTAAACATGAGCTGGTAATTCGTGCAATATCGTTACAACTATCCTCTTTCTTTTTTCTGTAATATGGTACATTCATGCTCCTCTGTAATTTCCTTATATTCTGAAGAGATATAGCTTCAATTAACAACCACATTCTTAAAGAGGAAATTTGCATTCCAACTTTAAGCCAATGTTGGCTGTTTTTTGGCAGAACCGATTCCCAGGTCAGAATATAGCTACAAGCCAATGCATTTAGGAGTTTTAATCCATCATCAGGGCTATGTTCACACAATAACCACATCATTCACAACATACGATATTACATTCAATATTGTATACCTACCATTGTTCGTAATATATGTGCATATTGTGCAACGAAAAGAAAAATGAAATATCTCAAAAAACATGGTTGTCCTAATTTCATCATTTTGTTCTTAAACTCTACAATGTATATAACAGTCTCAATAGTGTATGTGGATTTAGTAAATCATACCTTCATATCTGAGTCTTTCCACTGTCAGTCAAAATAATGTACAAGTAACGTTTTCATTAGCAACATAGTCACCTACATACACATTTGCACTCTTATGCGTTCAAATTACCTTAAGTGCTCCAACTTGCCTCGTCGGAATCACTCCATAAACTGCAAGGTTACCTGTAATATGTTTCCCTGTTAGATCGCTAACCTCCCGTGTATCTAAATATGCATATACTGAGGGCTTATTTCTTTAAAGAATAACTCACCTAAGGCGGCTGTGGAGAGATCCAAGCCTGCCGTTGCTAATCGCGTGAACACGTGGTTATGTTTATGTTTATGTTTACTATTTGATAATGCGCTCCAAACCCTGAGGTTTTGTACGTGTCTTGTAAAAGCGTTTTAAAAGTAACCATGGAGACCTGGTTCGGCGTTGCATCATGTCAACGTCATGCTGGCGTGCCGGCACCTCGCAGCCCACCCTCCCATGGCAACGGGAGAGCAGGACTTGATCTTAACGTTTGAATCAACGTTCCCATGGGAACCTTACAAATCCTTAATAGTAACATTTTGGTGATTGTAAACAACTGTGTGACTACGGTAAAATCCATCAGGACTTATGGCAGTTTAAAGCGCAATGGAACAACATAGTGATATCATCTGGTACTCGGGTGCTGAATTAACAAAATGTAGTGATATCATATGGTACTTAGGTGCTGAATTAACATAACGTTTCCAATCCTTGCAAAAAGCATTACGCTAGTTGAAAAGAACCACATATCTGTGGTGTCCTACCTAGATTGTGGGTAAAGTACATAGAGACTTCCGTCAGCTATAAGTGCAATTGAAAAACCAGGTAAAGCAAAGATTCTGCATAAACCTATCTGTATTTTTTCATCTGCCCACTCATTACTCATGTCATATGCTACTCTTTAGAGAGCAATTGAGAAGTAAGCAGAATCTGTTGGAAAGCGGACATGTGAACTCTGAGGGTGTAATAGGATTGCTCTGCTTCCCTATGTAAATCTCTGTTTTGCCATTGACGTGTGAGTCTGAGATTACTCAATGTGCAACTGAACGCCGGGTATGTGGTAAAATGTACGGTATGAATGTGATCAGCTTCCTTTTACTGTAAATAACATCTCCCAATGGAAGACTCAGGAGTATTCCTAAACATGCTGATGATATCTTTTAATTCCTTGAATGCCTCCCAGAGTTCTTTCCTCCCTTCATGCCTTTTAGCAAGATTGTAACTTTTAAAAATCAGATTGCTGTGTTGTTTTGTTGTCAGACTTCAAATACAGACATCAGGAGAATCCAGCCAGTGTTCAGACCTAAATATTCGTTTCAGTTTGTTTTGCCATGAATATCATTTCTCTGCAGTTTTAGGCAAGAAAGCAATGCTTTGCTCAGGTGGCTCTGAACTGGAGGAGAACTCCAAGTGTTGGCTGATAGGTGACACTGTGGCTTGTGCTTCTTGGCTCAAATGGATTCTTCTTCTTTCACATTTCAGGTGATGGGTTTTTTCAAGCCTTTTTAAACCCACCATAATTGTGCTGGTTTTTGCTACATATGCCCCAACCACAAGGATGTCAGATTATGCTACACTGATGATCCATAATAAGGGTGCCTCTCTTGGGCTGATAAAGCTATGTATAAAATAGCACTGCTCTGTAAGACAAAGACAATTTTCTGTGGGAAAAGACTTGAATTTGGACTGATTTGCATATCCACATGTTTTGTTCCTGTAGCTCTGGATTAGAGATGAATTTCCAGTGATGTCTGCTGGGTAGTGCTGTGGCAGGTGTTACTTGGCTCACATCGCTTATTCTACTTTCCCTTTAAAAAGAGGAAAAAGGCTTTCACATCACATCTGTCGGCATGGAATTTCATGGCTTTTGCTCCCAGGAGAACCCATCGTCTGGCTGTGAATGAGCTTACATTATCAATTTGAATCTGGCATTGTTCACTCCTGGCAAGTGGTTAGTGGGAGAGGGGCTGACAGAGGCAGTGCAACCAGATAACCCCCTTGTGAAGATTGTTTGGTAAAGGGATCCATAGTAGGCTACCTCTGTGCTTCATGTGAGCACTTTATTGTCTGTCTTGCAAGAGCTGTATTGGGTGATGTAACTGCACAATTAGTCTTGTGCTAGGGGATCCAGTACAGCTGAATGGGAACAGATGAGAGAATGTGTTTAGAACCTACTCGGCTCCTGGCAGGGCAGTTAAAACCACTAACCCATCGGGGTATAGGCTAAAACGCGGACCCAGGACAGATTTCTGGAAAGGTTGAAAGAGTCATTAGGAGACAACAGTAGGGGGGTCATTTTAAGATAGGAGTAGCGTAAACAAAATTGGTAAAAGCCTTGTGTAAGGCTGTTACGCATTTTGTTTACATTACGTCCCATTTCCTGAATTTGTAGGGCGGAGAAGAGCAGCAGAACGTGACTTGCATTTCCGCAGAGTCCATCGTTCTGTGTCATGCAAATACTCCAGCATTTGCGCCAACATGCATTTTTATGACGAAGCAAATGCAGGGGATCCGCATGGAGTCCGCCGGCTTTATGCTCCAACAAAAACCAGGCTGACTCCATACAGAGTTATTGTAAATGTCGCCTGCCATGCGTACATGGCAGGTAGCATTTACTCAATTTGTCCGGCTGAGAACAAAAAGTGGTGTAGACGATGCATTTTGACCTCCCCTTTTGCACTGTGTGCAAATGACGATAATTTGGCAGCAGGGACTTGCTTACGTTGAGGTGTAAACATAATGGCTCCCCGCCTCCAAATTGTGGGGAACTCGAACATGAACCCCTACTTGTTTTGTCCAGAGCGCAAGAGTCTAGACAGGCTCCTCCAGCAGCTTACCTTACTGTGGGAGGGATCTCTATAAGGCACGACTCAGATCTATGTGCCTGAGTCTGCCACAGGGGACAGGATTCTAGCCTCTCATTCACTATCCATTCACTGGTGAGTTGAATAAAGGTGACGTTACTCTTTCATCCTTTTAATTAAAGAAACATTGAGTTGGAGCAACGTGACCCCCGAGCAGGCCACATTGAATCACCTTTTGACCTGGTAGGGTGTCTAGGCTGGAGCTGTGTGTCCTTGAGAGCAGTATGTGATTGGTTTAGCCCAGGACTTGTGAGAGCCAGGCATTGGTGCAGCATTTCTGAATATAGTTAGTAGGCTTGAGGAGGCATTGACCTTGCTTGGTCTCAGGCCATGAACCTATGAGAAGGTGATAGCAGGCAGAGACTGAGAAAATAACAGTTAATATAAGTGCTTTTTACCCGCAATCAATGAGCCACTTATTGTCAGTCATTGGAAACGAGTACAAATTCAGAATGTTATTCTCACCCTGGTCCGGACTATGTTAAGTAACCTTATGGTGACACCCTCACACTTGTGTAAATGTAGTAAAAAGTAACAATGTACGTAACGTCCTGGTGTGAACATTTGTTGTTTTGGGTCAGGCTGTTTTAAGTATGCAAGTTTAGGATCTAAAAAGGGAGCAGTCACCATGCTTTGAAATAGGTTATTTGTGCAAGAACATGGAATGATATAAAGAGGCAGGCATTTGTAGGTATGCATGAAAAATGCCGCCAACACAAAGTGTGTCAACAATAATGTTGCAAGCAAAAATGTCGATATTTTTACAGTCTTGCCAATTTTTTTGAAAAATACACCATACAGCACAAACCCGGAATATGCTAGGATTGGAGTTAAAATATTGAATTAAACCATTCCTTCTATGTTGGCTATGAAAATAACCAGTATTCTTGGCAACAGTTTACTTGGAGACATTATTACATGGGTATAGACATTTTTGATGTAGTCACTTTAGAACAGAACCCACATGCCATGCCCCCGAGTGTGTGGGAAGATGCACACATCACAAACCATCCCAAACAACCCAGGCTATCTACCCGAAGTACTTAGGAAGGTCATTGCTCTCCTACTGGTAATAGAGTTAGCGTGACAAGGCGACCTAAAGGATGCAAGGCATTGTGCGAAGATTTCCAGTCACTACGAGGAATCAGAAAAGCAATTACGACTGACACACAGCATCACAAGTGACAATGAGTCATTTGGATTGCATAATGCCTGGTGACCACAGCAGTCGTGACGGTGCGCAGTGCACATACCTTTAACATTACATTAACTATATGGGGGCCAGAATTCCCATCTGCTTCTCCGAGGATCACTGATGAAACATTTTCTGTATGCAAACACTCCTGCACTCATTTGTATATTCATCAAGCCTGTTCTTTTTATAATACGGCCACAGTCCAATAGGCTGTACTTGTCCAAAAATCCATTGCCACATCCTCTACTAGTCTTCCCAGAATTCAGCAGTGGAAACAACAAGAATGTATTTTAGCACCAACGCGAAAGTATTGTATTCAATATTATAATTGTTCTTTTATAAAGAGCTTAATACCAGAAATTAGTTTATATGCGTGGGATCGGGATTTGAACCTGTGTGCTACTGCGTTGTCTTCCTTCCAAGACAAACACATTTCCCCTGAACTATCCCCCCTCACAACCCACGGTATTGGGCCATTATTTGTAATCTTTACCCACCATAATAGTCTCTGGAGGCGCCACCATTTCCTCCACTTCTTCCATATCTGTCACAGCCACCTAAAAAACAAACTTGTGTTTCACTATTGGACTGGTTAGCTATTATCCATGCACTCCTTATTTCTCTTTTATTAGCTTCTATAATTGTCTTGAAACCAGATTTGGTTTTTTAATTCAACATCCAATTAACCCACATGGCCTTTTAATATTTTTGATTTTTAATGTCAGATCTGCACCTAGCTGACATGTGTTTCGACCTCTAAAAGACCTTCATCAGGGAATAGGTGGTTGAACTCGTCTCTTTTCCCCGCTCATATAAATTGCCAGCTTACAGACGCTCTTCCTAAGGTCGGTAAAATGTTCAAATGGCTCCTTTATTTTTAAAAAGTTTCCAATTTTAATCAATAATCTTCTCACGGTATGTTCCTTGCTACTGATTGTGTCTTCTTATATCTATTGTTTGTTCTATATACTGGTAACATACAGCATTCTGCCCGTATCAGGGAGAATCTTAAAAGCTTTAAGATTTGCTAGTGTTTCAATTACTGATTTTAATGCTTGTCTTTTTGGCACTCTGCATCTGTGCTCAGACTGGCGGTGACACCTGTGTCTCCGTTAGCAAATCTTAAAGCAAATCGTAAAGTGGGAAGATTCATGTGATACATGCAGAATTATCGAGATGTGTATAGCTGAATTTACAAAGACCAAATCTGGTTTAGAGACAATTACAGAACCTAATAAAAGAGAGATAAGGAGTGCATGGATAATAGCTAACTAGTCCAATTTTGTTATGTATGGCCCGGGCCTAGTCCATTTGCAATAATGCATGCTCACACCGCCTAAGTGGAACAACATACAAATCCAATTGTTCCAGTTTATACAGAACAAAGAGGTAGTTAGCTCAACCTGATAACAGCCTCTCCTACATTTATTGTATTTCAATGTTCAACCTTTTTTTTTGGCGTAGAGATGTCCCGCATGAAGGTTCACCTCAGACTTTTTTATTACTAATGGTTCTCTTAATCTTGTCTGACATTCTCTTTTCCATTCCAGATTTAAACCGATTAATAGTGTAAGTAATAATCCCATTGATACCACAGTTAAATTCAGTAATATCCCATAACACAATTCCATGCACATTTTAAGAGTAGCTATTAGGACATTTCTGCTTAATAGACAACAGCTACTGTCATTCTGATAGACAAAACTGGTTGGTTCGATGATCTTCCTTAAAGCAAATAGTATCATATGCTGCCCTTGTGCCAGAGAAAGGTGATTTATGCATGCACACACATTCTTGATGTGTCCTCTGCCATCCCTAAATATTACATTTTACATAGTATGATAATCCAATAAAAGATTAGTGACTCAATCCCTGATTATCCAGGCATAAGGTGTACTTGCTTCAGTTCTGGGTGAATACCCAGTTCTCTTCATATTTCAGTCACTTGTCCAGTATCCTCTGCAATAGTCCAGGTTTCCTTCCCTGGATCATGAATGTCAACCATTTTACAAATGTATCTGACAGTTTTCGCAATTTATCATTCATTTAATTTCTTATTAAACATTTCTTATTAATTGTTTATGGTTTACATCAAACCTTTACACAATACCTTTACAAACATAAAATACCATATGAAGAATCCAGAAAATAGGAAGCATATTTTCCTTCCTAAAAACATAATTTCTTAAAAACATGATTCGGGAAGATAAAAAAAAAGCTTAAAATAACCTGCACGTTTTTAAAAATTGAATTATTGCTAAAGACATAGATACAGATCTACCCCCAACATATAAATCCACATGTTTTCCCAATCCACAGAGGCTGAATTGTTTACACAGTTTCCAAGCAACTGAATACAAAGCAAATTCAGTGTAGTATAATACAGCAAAATATGTTTTAGATCTTCCGTAATATTAAGATCTTTACAGAATCTAGAAATGTGGAATCTCATAAATATATTGGGCCTCATTACGACCCAGGCGGTAAGTTACCGCCTGGGCCGTGACTTTACCACCATGGCGTAAACTACGTTTACGCCATGGTGGTTGGCGGACTAACCGCCCCATTCCGACCTTGGCGGGGCGGTAAGTCCCCAATCCCCATTTACCCTTCCCCATTCCCATTTTTGCCCCATAGGGCATAATGGGAGTGGGGAAGGCGTTAATTACGCCACCGTAAATTACGGTGGCGTAATTAACTCCATGGTCCCTTAGCGCCATGGATTTTAACACCTGCTAAAAGCAGGTGTTAAATCCGCCATGGCGCTAAGGGACCTCGTACTCAGGCGGTAAGGGTCGGCGCTGTTTACGGCGCCGTAAACCCCTTACCGCCTGAGTTGTAATGAGGCCCATTCTCTCCAATCTGGGTGTAGCCTCCATCTCTGCCTGGTATATGCGGATACCTGCTACATTATGAAAGTTAGGCCCACTGGTATAGGCCTCTCTATTCTGGAACTGGACATATATTTCCCCAGCCGAGCAAGCTCACAGCCTACGGTACGTATATCTCACACCACTAGCATAGACACAGGCCACAGGCATGGCCAAACATCCAAGCATGATAGAATACGGCTACGGCTAAGCACATCCAGCCTAGTGCACACATAGCCGTCCAGACTGAAACACCAGACATACCGCAACACCTCTGCCACTAGCATACAGCAACCATCACCGAAAGGAATATGGAATAGCTGGCCTCATATAGACTCTCTCAACAATAGCAATCTATCTCTAACCCTCAACAGCACCCACCCATGTGTCTGACCTCTCTTGGGCTGCTTAAGTCGAGCCTTGCCAGCCACACAAGTCATAGAATAGCAACATGCACACAAGCATCCCCTAAGCTAAACCCCCTAGAATTTTCCATCCACGTTGACTACGGTCACCAAGGGCGTTCAACCAAGGGAAAAGCGCATTGCGGCCACACAAGTGAGGAAAGAGAGCTATATAAATAACAAAATACAATACAATACAATACACTACAATACAATGCCATGTACAGTCCGGAATTCTTTTTATATATTTCTCGGCCACACCATACTTTTTATGGCACAGCCTAATTTTCGAATAGAAAGGATGTTCCCCCATTTGTCTCCACGTGCATATCCAATCATTCTGCATTATCCTAGTTTTTACCATTACAGATCCTGAATTAAATAACTGAACATTACCTTTGAGGTCCTGTAATTTTCCAATACAGTAATCCACAAACGTGGGGGGGCTCCCAGGAACATTTATTTAATTCCCCATTTGAGGGGAGTAACACAACATTTTCCGATACAAGCACAGTCGTAGCCACAATATAATACTATTCAAAGATACCAGATCCAATGTGTATCTTATGACTTCCATTGGGATACACTTGGGTAAAAAAAAAAAAAACATTCCTTCAAATTAAAGATTCATAATTCACGCCCTCATCACACAACGAGTACTTCCAGGCCATAAGTTATTTTAGGTATCACTTTCCCTTGATAATATTTTAAAACAGGTAATAAAGTACATTTCCCAAATGTTTGATTTATTTATTTTTTATTTTTATTTTATTTAAACAGATTGTGTGGTTTCCTTATTTGAAACCTTTAACCTGAGCATGTCCGTTCTTTCATCATGATTCTTCGTTTGGTATACAGTATCTTAGTAGCAGTGCTTGGTAGCATCTTATTAGTCCTGGGTTATGTTGTTGATCTCCTCTGGTTTCTTAAGGATTAAAATCACTAGTTTTAGGAGTGCTAATGTTGTTTTCATTTTTTCTCCTTCTACAAGAGTCCTCCACCACTCATCGACATTCCTTGTCGTGTAGCTTCTAAGGATGTCCCCCAAGCACTGCTCTCGCTCTTTCCTTAAACCAGTACACTGTAGTATGAGGTGTTTCAGAGATTCTATCTCTCCTTTTTTTTTGCTCATTCTGCAGCTTTCCCTGATGTCCAGCCTTTTTCTTCTTTGTAATATTTCTCCTGTTGGTAAAATGTTCAATCTGAATCTCAGGAAAAGGTCTCGGAAGTACCAATTGGGGAATAAAGTCAGATAGCTTTGATTTATTGCACACATTTGATTTGTCAGTACCAGAGCTTTTTTTAGCCCATCTTCTAAACAGATTTTACTAGGATTGGCCAAGATGGGACCACCTAAATAAAGACTTGGCATAGTTGCTTCTAAGCGCTCCCTCTCAATGTACCAGACAAATTTACATTTTTTTTCTGTCTTGAAAAATGTCATTATTTCATATTTTATGGGATTCGTTTTTAGGAAATGTAATTCCATATAATGTTTAAAGGCGTTCATAAGACGCTGAAGGACTATAGGTGTCTTATCAAAAATAATGAAATCATCAGCATATGCCAACCATGTTAAATGCATATTCTCTACCCTAAGGCTAACAAAAGCAGCCTTCTCCAACATTTCTCCATTATCAGCTACAAATAAATCAAAAGGGCATGGTGCCAAAATGCAACCCTGCCTTAGTCCAGAGCAAGTACTCATTTCTCTAGACATTGCCCCTTGTATGTTCAATCTTATTTGTAAAAAAAGTATCCAAGTTCAAATATATAAGAATTTGTAGTAGACCCAGAGGCAGCCCCCAAGCTCACAGTTTTAATCATGGCAAATTACGGTTGAACAAATCAAAAGCCATTGAAAGGTCCAGGGCAGCATCATAAATCAGAGTTGCATCCTTATTCCAAGCAATCATATGGATACACAAAACGAGCAAAGTATTACAATCTGTCCCAATCCTTTTCCAGAAATCAGTGGCCGTAAAAAGCAGATAACAACTTACTTTCAGTGTCCAATAGGGTAATTGGTCTATAATTTAGGACATTAAGCCTATCACCCTTCTTGTATATAGAGAGAATAAATGATTTTTTTTCCAGGAACATGGTGTTCTTTGCTCAGTAACTATACTTTTAAATGTATAGAATCCTTGCCCAGGTTTCAGGCATGGACTCAAACAAATTATTACCCAATTGGTTTGTACCACCTAATCTAGAGTAACTAGCATTCCTTCTTACCCTATCCACATCTTCTATGGAGAAATCCAGCTGCCACCTTGATTTAACGTCCTCCAAAACGAGACAAAGAGTGCCTCAGTCTTTCCCATATAGATTAGTTGAAGTGGTCTATCCATACATGTTCCTCTATAGGATTTGTTTGTTTCTTAATGTGCTTAAATTCCAGGTCATTAACTATCTTCCAAACGTTTTGATCTGATTTTTTCAAAATTATATTTAACATAGCTTCACCATCTCTTTGTTCTAACTCATATTTGTGCCATTTACACCAATTCTGCCAAGATTGCTCTTCCCTTTTGATTAAGATATCTCCTGATTAATTGTATTCTTTTCCTACAAGCTTTTTTCACTACTTATACACTCTTATCAAACCTCTGTCTTTTGATTGATTTGGTGTTATTTTGCAGTTCACCCACCATGACAGTATTCAAGGTATGCCAACCATGGAGTTTAGATCGCTGACAGAGTATAACTCAAATGTTTCCTCTAAATTGGTTATGATAAAAGATATTTTAATTTTTCCATTAATTAGTTTAGTGTTATATTTACTCCATCTAACCCTAATTCCCTGACAATTTACTGTCATAGGTCTAAGAATATCCCTACAGATTAATTGGGTACAAACTTCAAAGTTTAAAACCAACATCTTATGATCACATAGTTCTGTATTAATAACATCAAAACTACAGAACAATGGGACTTAATTGCTTGATATAAATACATAGTCAAGGACTAATGAGGTTTGACCATTAGACCAGTTTGGGTATGAAATAGTTCCCCCTGGTAAATGCTCATTTAATAGGTGTAAATTCTAGATCTCCCAAAAATCACAACACAATTCCCCTCTTGCATATTTTTTAGAACATTCTCGACCACCAATCTTTTCACTTAGCGTATTCCCACTATTTACAGCACCATGACAGTAAGAATTCAAGTCACCTCCCCCTATTATGTAGCCTCCAAGATAATCAATATTCCATTCAGTCAATATGCCTGTCAAATCCTCCAGGAAGATATTAAGGTCGCCCAAATTATCAGTTCAATATACATTAATTATTAGTACATGAAAGACTGGCACTACACTTCCCCCTTTCACAATATGGCAAGTATTTCCCTAGGTGTAACATTTTGTTTTATAACTGCCACATCACTGTCTGATTGAATAGCTGTAAGCAAACTACCCGAGGGGTGGCCTCTCGGACTTCCTATTGGTGGTTAAAATATAACTTGAAAACCATCAATTACAGGGGTAACAGTGACCCAAGTTTCCAGCAGAATAACTATCTCAAATGTTCTAAGAAAATCACACAGCACTTCATTATGGAATAACTCACTGTGCCCTTGTGTATTCCAGGAAATACTCTTCAAGCTGGTTAATGGAATATTTTAGGGTAAAAGCCAACCATCTTCATACCCGCTTGATCTTCTCTATTTGAAGGAAGTTCTTGATCGATTCTACCCCTCGAACCCTACATTAGTTGCATATTATTATTTTTTTTCCCTCCCTGGACTTGCTATGGGAAGTTATGTAATCATTCACAATGGTTAGATCATATCTGAATCATCTTAATGTATCAACTTCTCTAACAAATTTCTCTTGAAGAAATTTAGATGGAATAGACAAAACAACCCTATCATTTCAAGATGGATCAAAGAACTCCACTAACTCTATATCTTTTGAAGTAATTAGTCATAAATTCAGGATTGTAGATAACAGTGACATGATCTATGCCCTATTCAAATTTCCAGATCCCCCTCACTCTAACAGATACTCTGATTTAAGTTGTCCTTCCAGCGAGCCCTCCTGACACCAGCTCGTACACTGGCTTATAGTGGGAGAATTGACCTGGAAGTTGTAGGAGAAACGCATGGTGGCACTTTCTACTAATCATTCCTCCCCTCACAAATTGTACTTGCAATCCTCGATTTTCCCTCTATATCTCCCTCTTTAAGCATAGTAGTTAGGCACTCCGCATTAATTTTACAATTTTTATAACCAGTCTTTTTTTCTCCGTAAGAGGGCTCTTCTTCATAATCGGGGACATTCCTCTCAATCATTGGGGGACTTGCATATTCTCATGACAGGTTTAGAATCCAGCATTTATATTTTTCAGCTGCTGGTTCTCTTTCCCATTTTCAAAATGAGTCTTACTAATCGGAAACATATCCTTAAGTTTACATACTGGCCAACCCTGCAACCGCACCCCCTTAGGTTTTATAGAAAATTTCAAACCTTTGGGGTAGAGGTTCACCGTTGGATATCTCCCTGACTTTCAGACAATGTCACATTTCCAACCGTAACAACAGATACATTAGAGTCCAGGGGAGAGCTTACACTCCCATCCATTTCTTCCTGCCCTCCTCCATCATAATCCAATAATTCAGGGCCATTTGCCTCAACCCTCTCAATACCTTGCTCCAATTTGCAATTACGCTTCCTGTTTTTCTTCTTTAGCGGTTGTTTCTCCATTTTATTAATTTGACCTATATTGCAGAGAAATTTCCAAGAGGATTCCTTACCCTCCTTAACTTCCATTACTCCTTTCTTTATCTCTTTGTTTTTAACTGGCAGTTTGCCCTTAGAATGACAAACTTTATTGCAATTTTCATTAGTCGGGTGTTGGAAATTCTTTTCATCAAAGATCCCATTGGATTTCAGATCCAAACCATTTTCCGGGTCACTGGAGACCAGAACCACCAAATCCACCTTAAAGTTTGGTGTCACATACCCCTCCAGAATCCCCTTTACATTGCACCCCCATAATTATCCCCGGAGTCCATAGATGTTGTACTCCGCTCAACCCCTTCTTATCCAATCCCCACCTTTCTAGATGTACTAATGCAGCTGAAATTTCCCCTAAATGATAAGACTGTCCTTTCATTTCATCATGGATATTATTGCACACTCGCAATATAGATTTAAATATCTGAGGAAAGTCGTCCCAAGTTTCAGCCATACTTTTTCCATTTTCTGCAAAGGGACAATGCACATTCGAATCATTGCCACTATAAGTTGTAATATTCAGAGATTCGTCATCTTCTGTAAAGATAGTGGGGTATTTAATAAAGAGGAACTATTTGGGGGTAGGTCTAATCTATGGGTAGGGGTATTCCCCTTAGGGCTTAAGCCTAAGATTTCTTTTTCAATTGTAGATGGTAATGCATCCAAGACGCGAGTTTGTGATTCTATGCCTGAATTAACAACTTTAGTAACTTTCGGCGCCACTGGAAAATGATCTTCCATCTCAGTCTTAACCACATTTGTTTATGTTTCTGCTGCAGATTTAAAGGAACTCTATTCCCCCTTGTACAGGTGGTGGGAGAAGGTGGGAGTGGCAAAGCCATAGCCATATTTAAATAGACTTTCTTATTTGAAAAAACTCAAGGTGCTGTAGTTATATCTTCATGCCTAGTTGTTAAAGTGCCCTTGCTCCTTAGGTTACGCATTCTTCCCCGCTTTCAAATGGTTATCAAAATCCCCAAAGCACACTACTCAGAACAAAGAGTCGATAGAGAAAAAAGACAAATCAGACCCGGACTATGGTAAAATGGAGTTGGAGTCAATTAAACCTTCAACAGAGAGTTCTATTGGGAGAAACCATATTTTCTTGTTGAAATTATTCCAGTGTCTTTTGTAAAACACTTGACTGCTAAACAGTGCACAATGTGTAGATTCGTCAGCAATCTCCCGAATCTAAATCCCACAGAGTTAACTACAAGGAGCCAATGTAAAGAAGTAGTTGCTATGGAAATCAAGTCCAAAATGCATAATATGCGTTCCACAGCGCTGACTCAGATGGCAAACAAAACTTTAAGAGTTCACGGCATGAAATCCAGGTGTTTTCTTTAGACGCGTACAAGATTAGTGTGCAGCACAGAGAAATACATACAGACGGTTCAGCTCCCAACAACTCCACAGAATCAAAAAAACACTCTGCAGCACTTCGCTCAGACAGGGTGCATATATAGGTTACACCCACCTGCAGTAATGAAAGTAGTAGAGAGACTCAGCACAGGTAATTCAGGTAAGGTACACAAAAACACTCTGCAGCACTCTGCTTCACTCCGCCCAGACAGGGAGAATATATAGGTTACACCCAGCTGCAGTAATGAAAGTAGTAGAGAGACTCAGCACAGGTAATTCAGGTAAGGTACACAAAAACACTCTGCAGCACTCTGCTTCGCTACGCCCAGACAGGGAGCATATATAGGTTACACCCACTTGCAGTAATGAAAGTAGTAGAGAGACTCAGCACAGGTAATTCAGGTAAGGTACACAAAAACACTCTGCAGCACTCCACCCAGACAGGCAGCATATGTAGGTTACACCCACCTGCAGTAATGAAAGTAGTAGAGAGATCCAGAACAGGTAATTCAGGTAAGTTACACAAAAACACTCTGCAGCACTCCACTTTGCTTCGCTCAGACAGGGAACATACATAGGTTACACCCACATGCAGTAATGAAAGTAGTAGAGAGACTCAGCACAGGTAATTCATGTAAGGTACACAAAAACACTCTGCAGCACTCTGCTTCGCTATGCTCAGACAGGGAACATATATAGGTTACACCCACCTGCAGTAATGAAAGTAGCAGAGAGACTCAGCACAGGTAATTCAGGTAAGGTACACCAAAATACTCTGCAGCATTCTGCTTTTCTCCGCTGAGACAGGAAGTATACATAGGTTACACCCACCTGCACTAAGGAAATTAGTAGCAAGACTCACCACAGGTAATTCAGGTAAGGTACACAAAAACACTCTTCAGCACTCGGCCTTGCTCCTCTCAGACAGGGAACATATATAGGTTACACCCACCTGCAGTAACGAAAGTAGTAGAGAGACTCAGCACACGTTATTCAGGTAAGGTACACAAAAATACTTGGCGGCACTCTGCTTCGCTCCGCTCACACAGGGCAGGGGCATATATAGGCTACACCAACCTGCAATAATGAAATAAGTAGAGCGACTCAGCACAGGTAATTTAGGTAAGGAACACAAAAACACTCTGCAGCACTCTGCCATGTATCATTATTTTTGCCTTGGAAATCCAGATTTTTTTTTTGTGATTTCTGTCTCCATATTCCAGCTTTCTCTGTCTTTTATGGTTACTGTGTTTTTGCAGTCATCATCAAAACATTTTTTCACATTTTATAATGCAAACAATAGCCTGAAACACTTCAGTTTCAGACAGAACATGATAAATCATTCTGAAAACTATCTCTACAAGTCAAATTATGAATTAACATTCAAAATAATTAATAGTGACATTTTTATCATACCATTTTGGCATCAATAACATCATTATATATTTTAATTAATGTTCGTCCTCACTTAACTCATAACAGTACTGCACTCTATTCCATAAAACACAACAAGAAAACTGTTAAAGTCACCTTTTCTGTGTAAGAAGTGTCAGTGATAAAATACCAAAGAGCAGATGTGACAAGTAGGGAACGTTTCCTAATGTCAAAAATTGTACTAGCCCCCAAATCAAATAAATTAAAGGGATGAAAAAATATCTTTTCGCTCCCAGGCTTCAACACAATCCATAGCTCAATATGCTGCCCTCCCAGTGATTCAAGTTTCCAAAGAACTCCTGTTAAGTCCCTGTACATCCTGCACCCAGGCCAGAATAAGAATAATAAACAAGCGGCCTTTGAATGGCCACCACAGCAGTCCACAATCAGAGGGCTTTTATTCTAGCATAGGTAAATGACACAATATAACATGAACAGCCACATAGACGGTACAGTCCCCAACCCACCATGTACATTTTGGTGATAAAAAACGGTACACAAAATTCAGGCAAAAAAATGTGAAGCATTTGGGGTTGGAGTAATAAACCAGATGCCCAAAAAGCACACTGTTTTATGAGCACAAAAAAAGCTTACATGAAAATGAGCACATCATTTGGTTGGCTCCCTCCTGTCCAGTATCCCTTCCACTTAAAAGGTATTAAAATGAAATGAAATGATATTTTATTTATATCGCGCTCGTACACAAGTGTTTCAGAGCGTGACCAGGCAAAAAGGGAGGGGAACAAGGGAGAGAAAAAACAGAAAAAACAGCGATTTTACGAGGCCCAGTGACATTTAAAAAAGCGCAAGTGCATGTGAAAGGAAAATGGGGGAAAACTGCGAAGCAGAGGAGAGAAAACCAAATAAATATTAAATAGAATAAATAATAAATAAGGGCTTTAAACCATTGTAGTGCAGCCAGCAAGTGGCAGGTGAAAGTTAGTCAGAAAGGTATATCTGATAAGTGCAGATGAAACGTGGGAGGGGGACTGTATGGGTACAGATACAGAACCCTAGTGCAGATGGTGGCCTGGAGCCAGTGCAGGAGGGTGAGCAGATACCTGGGCCCGAAAAAACAGAGGGTGGCCCGGTGCACAATGCCATGAGAAGAAACAGATCAACAGGGGATAAGGGGGGCAGAGGCAAAGAGGAAGGTCTTGAGAAGTTTCCGGAACCGAAGATTTTTTTCCTCAAGTTTCAAGGTGACCGGGAGGCTGTTCCAAAGGGAGGCACCAGCCGAAGACAGGGATCTACCCCCAGCTCATTTTTTTGCAAAACGACTAACCCTGAGGGAGTTAGAAGTAGAGGAGCGAAGGGCTCGAGAGGGGAGGTATTTATGGAGGGATAGTTGAAGGTATATTGGACCCAGGCCCCAGAAAGCCTTATGGACAATGCAGAGGGTTTTAAATTTAATCATTGCATCCACTGGGAGCCAATGAAGGGATTTCAAGGCTGGAGAGATACGATCTCAGGGCTTGAGGCCAAGGACAAGTCTTGCAGTCCTGTTCTGGATTAGCTGTAGAGCGCGGAGAGTGGAGGCAGGTAGATTTAGGAAGAGGCTGTTACAGTAATTCAGTTTGGAAAGAACCAGACCTTGAGAGACCGTGAGCTTTTGAGGGAAGGATAGGAAAGGTAGAGTACCTCTAAGCAGGTGAAGTAAAAAGTTAGATTTTTTGGAGACATCAGAAATGTGTGCGGAGAAGGAAAGTGTAGAATCAAAGATAACCCCAAGGTCCAAGGGCCAAGGGAGGCCGGCCAGAGAGTGAGAGGAAAGGATGGAGATGGTGTACCAATAAGGAGGATTTCAGTCTTGTTGGCATTTAGACATAGATCATTGGCGGCACACCAATTTTGGATGGCGGTTAGACAATCTGAGATGAGGGAAGGAGAGGAGGAGGCTGAGGGAAGCCTGAAAATGAGTTGGGTGTCGTCAGCATAGCAATGGAAAGTTGATCAGAACGTTGAGATGCAGTAAGCGAGAGTTGCCAGGTATTGGTTGAAAAGCCAAGGGTTATTAGGTATTAGCCTATTTGACCTAAAACAATTGACCTAATGACCAATTTGATCGAATTTTGCATGGGTAATTTGGTATTCGGGGCAATTTGCTTGCATATATTGCAAAATAACAACCCTGGAGAGGAGGGGTGGTGGGGTCCCTCCCACTCCCCATGTTTGATATTTTGCACATTTTGGGGGGTGCAGGGGTGTCCCCTGCTTCCTTAAAATTGGAGGTGGGGAAAAAAATAATGTGCATTTAAATTGGGCCCCAAGCAGATAAATTGCGGTCACTATGCTGTGATCAAAATAAAATCGGTCAAACACACACAAACCACTTAAAGTCCTATATGAAAAGACAACAGACAAGCAGGCAAACCTTTTTACCAAAAACAGCAGAGTACTGTACAGTGGGATAAGAGGATCAATCCAGAATAACTGCATCATCAGGGGGGTACAGCCAAGGTATGAGCTTTAACACTTAGGGCCGTATCTGGCTACCTAATTACCTCTCCTGACTAACGAATCATGCTGTTTATTGCGGGTGGCTTTCAAATTGCTACAAGCCTTGTTTGGAAAGATCGAGCACTAGAACAGCGTGATACTCTTGCCATGTTATCTTTTATAGCTAGCACTTTCTGTGCTACAAGTACGTTGTTTTGTTGCAGAGTAAGTCTTGCCATCTCCGAAGATGACAGACACAAGGTTGCCAAGAGGCTGACTATGCCTTGAGAATATTTGTAACTGTGATGTAACAGATGTTGGCAACCAGTACTTAACTCACAGAACTGTAATCTGAACTGTCACGTAAACAACAATATGGCGAGGAGGTGGGAGCCCCTCCACTGAGAATGAGCATGGGTCAAATACCGTGTTCTATAGAATTTCTTCCACTCAGGAGGGTCCGAAACCACGTTTTAGCTCCCTGCACGCTTCACAGAGGAGAAATATCCATTTACATTTCAGTCTGGGTCCCACTCAAAAGCGCAGTCTAGCACTGACATACTAGGCAATTCTCCTCTGGACAAGAGTGCCATCAGCAACCCCAGACACGTGTTTTGGCCTTGTGGGGCCTCCTCAGTGAGGTGGAGCAAAGCCTCTCTAAGGCACAGTGAGCCATAGTGTCCACATCAGGATTACCCTGGGTTAGGCACAGTGAGCCAGGTGGCCACATCAGGATTACCCTGGGTTAGGCACAGTGAGCATGTCCATTCTAAGTAGAGGGGCTCCCACACTCTTGTTTAACTTATCAATATGCATTTCAACTTCAGCTATTTCACAGGATCAAACAAGGTGAAAAGGGTACACAAGTTGGGCTACACAATGCACAAACAGTGTGTACTACATTGAACAAAGAAAGCATCACATGTCTGATTTATCAGATTCGAATTCAGTTGTCAACAATGGGCAGGCAGCAGGCTCTCATCCCAGATGTGCACCGTACAATATTGTGATGTGTCATTTATATTTATTAAAAATGCCCACTAACTTCTTTGCATTATGCGGCCAGGGTGGGACTCCAGGGCGCAGGCCTCTGTGGCCCTCCCATTATTGAGGAAGCAAAGTCCAATGCACGGGTCAGGAAGAGGAAGGAGAGTTTTGTGGACTGGACGAAGAACTGAACATCCCTACTAAGGGGCTGTCCCTTGTGAATGATAAACCTTTGGGAAATCTGCCAAGAGAACTTCAAAACTGCATTGCGGACAGAAATACAATGGTGGATGACTATGAATACACATTGCACAGTGGAGCGCACATGCAGGGAACATTAGCAGCAAATGTACTTAATCTCACGTGAAGCAAAGCAGGAACCTCCCCACATATTGTGCTTATTGTACCAGCAACCATGGTCCACTCCACACTAATCCTGAAGGCAGTGTGAACTGTTGCTTACACTGATCATCACCCATGTAACATGTTGTGTAAGGTGATGGTAAGTGCCCTAATGCCAGGGGAGGCTCGTCAATAATAGGCGACCCACCCATTTTGGACGAACCACCAAGCCAGCCCAGATGGAAACACTAAGTGCTCCCTCAGCTTCAACAAGCAGCTGAGGGAGCAGTCCTGCACTGGCTTTAACTGTGAAAGGGAACCGTGACTTCCCTTTGATAGTTCGTCCCAAGCACGCATTTCCAATGAGCCATGCAAGGTCGGGGGTGTTTTGCATCCCTATCAGTTCATGGTCCTTTTGGGATGCAGCCTGGGGTAATGCAGCTCTGAATGTGCAATGTGGTGCACCTAAACCTCCCCGCACATTCAGAGCTGCTGGGGCATACTCGAGGGGGTCACCCCAGCTACTGCCTGCATATGTAGGAACCAACAAGCTTTGTGTTGTATATGGTTACTATGTTCGAATCTTTAATGTACAGGAGGCTGTGACGACAGTGAACCTGGTGATGCTCTACTATGGAATGTTGTGATTAGAAACTAAGGGTTGACAGTTGTAGGTATATGAAGAGAGAGGGTAGAGACTGCAGCTTTGAAGCTGTTCAAATAATACATATTTTCACTTACCTGGAGGCTCCAGCAGTTTAATTATATTGGCAAGGAGCTGCTGCCTAGGGCTGCAGTGGAGACAGGCAGCAGAGTGGACCCATAAAACGGGGCAGAGTGCCAGGCATGAGGAGTGGCGGATGTCCAGTGGATTGAAGTTGCGTCTTACTTGTGGAGTCCTGAGACTCCTGTGAGTGCCCCAGAAGTTGTCAGGAATGGAGTTGGATGGACTGAGAGGCGGACACCCTGAGGCAAGTGGAGGAAACCGTGTCTGCTACAGGTGCCTGTGATTTGGGTAAGGGGCAGCATGCTCACCCGTGAACCCAATCATGCATTGCCAGGCAGTGGAGGTCCGCAAAAACCACAGCCGGTCCCAAAGGAGGGTTTGAGAGGCCGGAAAGGCAGGTGCGAGCACAGGGTCCCAGCAGCTGTTCTGGGCCATTGTTTACTTATGACGGGGAGCGTGAGTGCAGGAGAGCGCGAGTTCAGACAAAAGGACCTCTTTAAGCATGGAACCATCTTGGATGCTTGGTGATATCCATGACAACCAGATTGTAGTTAATCTGACAGTGAAGGTGATGCAGCAGTGATCATCATTCCTCAGTTCATTTCTTCCTCGTCCCATTGTTTGCAAACCCTGTTATCCCCTCACGTTCAGAAACAAACGGCAAAGGCCTTTTGGGCCCTGCAAAGTGATCCTACTCAACCCAGTGAGCGCTAAAAAGGGAGAAGGTATAACGAGGTGATTAAATATATAAACTGACATGGAGAACATTTCAGGTCCTGTATTGCTTCTAGCTCAAGGTGTGGGAGATCCTGTTGTTCGTTGGAAAGACTGGATGGAAACTTTCTTAAAGTTTGTGCTTGCTGTGTATGGCCTTAATTACTCCATGGAGTGCAAAGATGCATTGCTCTATCATTGTTTGGGGCATGGAGGACAGGAAACTTTGAAGAGGCTCCTCTAGCCTAGTGTCAGATGGCACGGTTTTAAGCTAATTTGAGGACAGCTAATTGACACGTGTCAGACATTATGACAACAAGGAGAATATGATTCTGGCTAGATATCGCTTTGCCACAGGAGAGTTGAAAAAAGGAGGGAGTATAGAAGAATTTCTCATGGGGCTGAGAGAATTGGCTGTCACGTGCCAGTTTAAGCCATGCTGTTAAGAAGAGTATTTGTGAGACCAGCTGATGATAAATTGTGCCGGGGATAGAATACAAGCGGATCTTTTGAGGAAAAGAGACCCTAATCTTGATAGAACCGTGCAGATAGCAAAGCAGGCAGAAAATACCACAACTTGCATCAAAGAGTTGCGCAATGAGAGCAAGGCGAGAAGGAGGAGAGTATTGGAGTCAACGGAAACCAGTCTGGTGATATGATATGACATGATATGATTGGTTATTTATAACGCACTTAATACATAGAGGTTTCTAAGCATGGACCCGGGAATCGAACATGTGGTGCTCTGTCATCTTGCTTCCAAGGTTGCCCCTGACCTATCCTCCTGAGACGACAGGGACAGGGACAAACCAACCAATAAGTCCTCAGCTACGAGAGACAGTTCTAGAGATAAATATGTTGACTGGAGCAACAAATGAAGGGGAGGTGGGAACCCAAGCAACCAAAATAAAGTGGCTTGGAGGTGGTTGTTCAACTGGTTTTGGCTACTCGCTCCTTGTTCCACACCTCACCTTCCTCCAAGCGCACTGTGTTCCAATAATCCTTCCACAGTCTTTATTCCTGAATATTTGGAATCATCAACTTTCTTGCTCCATCTGGTAAGCTTTATCTTGACACCATCACCCATCCTCCAATCTCTGAGCTTTGCTACCATGTTCTCTTTTCCCTTTTTTCCCTTGTTTGATTCTGTTATTTCTTTTCCTCACCACATTATTTAATGTTGGTTTGGTTTAAAGGGAAGGAGGTGTGTTATATATGGTAACTATGTTAGAATATTTATTGTACCGCCTGTGACAACAGAGAACCTGGTGATGTTATACTATGGAATGTTGTGATTAGACGCTGAGGCTTGACAGTTGGAAACTTATGAAGAGAGGGGAGTGACTGCAGCCTTGGAGCTGTTAAGATAATGCAGATTGTCACTTACCTGGTGGCTGCAGCAGCTTCATTATACTCTGCATCTGCAGGAACCGGGAAGCCTCTGGCAAATCAGAGGCCGGTTCATCAGCATTATGAGAGCTGCTCACCATGCTGTGAGCAGCCCTCTGATTTGGGGATGAATCAGAGCAGAGGCCACTCACTCTGAGCAGGACACTGATTTGCAGGTGCATGGGGAGGGAATGATATCATGCCTGCTTTAACCCTGATGGCCAGTAAAGATAAATGCCTTGCCAAAGGCATAAAGCATTACCAGACTGGCTGCAGCAATGCAGTCCAGCCTAGCCACATAACAAAGCTTATCATCCATGATAAGTCGTGCTACGTGGCTAGACTTTAGTGCATTGATGCATCGAGTCTGGTTAAGTTTTATACATCTGGCAAGGCATTTATTTTTACTGGGCATTTTGATTAAAGCAAACGTGATAAGAGTTGTCATGTTGCTAGTCTAGCCTGTTGCCACAGCCAGTCTGGTTATGTTTTCTGACTATGGCATGGATGTATTTACTGGGCATCAAATCACATTTAAAGAAAACAAAGTATGCTAATCATGTTTGCTTTAATCTTAATGCCCAGTTCCATGCCAGTCAGAAAAAAAACAGACTGGCGGCAGCAATGTAAGCCAGACTAGCCATATAACAGTACTCGTCATGTTTGCTTTAACCATGATGCCCATTAATGTATAGGCATGTATGATAAAACAAGCATGATACATGTGTTTTGTGTGGTTAGGATGACATGTTGATGCTGCCATTTTAGCCTTTTCTCATTGTGGCATTTCATGTGTTTACTATCGATCTGTCACTGATGCCTAGTAAGAAATGTGATGCCATAGTAAGAAATAGCTGGACTGGCTACAGCAAAATGCCACTCTATCCATGTAATAGCACTTATCATGATGCTTGCGGTATCACAGAAGAACTGTGATAAATCAAACATGATAAGTGTGCCTATAATGGCATTTTGATGCAGCAATTCTGGTCATTTTCTACAATGGTATTACTTTTCTTTATTGGGCATCTACGATAAAGCAACCATGAGCAGTGTTATTATGTGGCGAGACATCTTTGGCATGGCATTTGTACTATATACACACATGTGTCCCTGGTGAGGGAATGTAAACAAATATGTTTTCTGCCCTGTATCTCCCACGGTTCCTGATCAAATCTGTCTTGAGCCTCCCTTGTTTATAATACGATTATTCAATCTCAAGGCACAGCACATTTGGGACCCTTATTTTGGTGGACCGGTACGCCTAGCCTGACTTTGATACAGTGAAATGTGATGGATGAGAAAACTTTGATTAAAAATAGCCACTGGCAATTGCTTTGGTCAACCTTCCATGTCACTGTTTACCAACTTGCTGTACTATTCGAGAAGGGAAATCCGCTAGCATAAACAAGATTAGCCACAACATAAATAGGGGAGCCCATCCCGAACTGCTAGGTCACATTCCTTACAATAAGACCACTAGCAACACCCAACATGTTTTTGTCCTAAATGGACATCATCAATGAGGTGTGGCAGGGGACACCAGGAACAGGAAGCTGAGCACCCACATCTGAACACACTGATGCCACATAAAGTGACTTTCCAACTTTGATCAGTGATGGTTGGAAAAAATGTTTAAAGAATCATATCCACTGGCAATTCCTCTGGAAAGCATTCATGGCATTGTTGTTTGGCCGGCTTTATCATCACAGAAAGGTAAATGAGCACAATTTATAAACACCCTTGCGCAAGATGTCACTTTTACTTTAATAATTTACAGTTGACCTAGCTGAGAAAAATATACCACCTGTTGACATACAGAAGATAGTGTTGCTGGTGTTTTACAGTATCACCAGAGCACACCACAGCAACTGGTGTCAGAGAAGGGGGGTCCCAATGCAAAGACCCTTACACCTTGCACCAGATCGCAGAGGTGTGCAAAGAAGATACCTAGTTCTCTGCCAGATGAATTGAGGCATCCAACTGTGGCACAGCTCCTCAATGCAAAAGGAATCCAATGGATCTCTGCATTGGGCTCTCAGCAGAAGATGCATGAATCCATTATTAAAGGTGCAGGGAACAAAGGTGAAGATGTTTGCGAGACGGCATGAACCTTCATGCACCAAAGCAGGAAGAGAGTCAGAACTGGTCACAGAGCCAGTTGGTATTCCTGTTTGCATAACTGCATCTGTTCTCAGCAGCAGGACCGTCGGCTGATGTGGGGGAGGTCACACTGACTTTGGAAGGAACGGGGAAGCCATCATAACTGCTGCTAAGCATGATACATGTCCAGCTAGACCTACACCTGCAAGTGATTTGTCTCAGGCTGGTAGCGTGCAAGTAGCCCCCGCCAGATTCAGTGGTGTGCCAGTAGCCCCATCCATATTTTGTAGACCATTAATCCACTGCAGCGGCATGCAAGTTTGTAGATCTTCACCCTGCACAAGAGAAGGTGGCAGAAGTGCATGTCAACACCTGCCGAACGGGTCAACATTGCTGCCCACATTTTCATTCGGCATAGTTGAAAAGTTACAAGGGAATTCATGTGTACTGTCATAGATTATCATCACTAAGTGTGGGACTGGTTGGACTGTTTTTATTGTTACCCTTGGCAATAGTAAATACACATAGAATGCAAATGTGCGGTATTTTCATTTACAAAGCCCTTAACATATAAAAGGCGGTATAATTATAAGGCCACAATGACTTGCTAAAGAGGCTGGGAGAAGATAGTCTATTAGGCCTGAAGAAAATAACGGGAAGAGGAGAGTGGTCTAATAAAAAGAGGGCGTGTGTTTCGATGATTGGGTGCTTAGGTGCAAGAAGAGTAAAAAAACAGAAAAGGATTTAAGCCCGGGAGGATGAGGAACAGATAAGAGAAATTGGGATTGTGAAATAATAGAACAAGAAGGAGAAAAGAAAGAGATCAAAGCAGAAAGATAGAGGGAGCCAAACCATCAGAACATTTAAAGACAATACATAAGAAATGGAACAATAAGTGAGACTCAAAGGATATCCACCCAAGTGAGAGGTAAGAGGGATGTACAGATTCACAGGGAGAAATACCAAGTAGTAGACAAAGATAAGAATTGTAGACATAATGCAGAAGAGCCAATTCATTAACAGGAAGACTGAGAAGAAGAGCATAACAGTAGTTGAGGTGAAACAGTACAAAAGCAGTGATAATACATTTAGTAGTGTGAAAGAAGAGAAAAGGACATCTTTAAATGATGTTGAACAGATGAAAGCAGCATGTCCAAGTGACAGTAGAAATGTGGAGAGAAAATGAAAATGAAAGATTACACCCAGGTTGCAAGCAGCATGACCAGGAAAGGGAGGATGGTGGAAAAGAAATGGAAAAGGGAGAAAGAGAGAGGATAGGGCAAGAAGGGAAGAAAAGAACACCTGTCATAGGTGAATTAAGGTAGAAGTAATTAGCGGGCATCCAGGACTGAACCTCAAGTAAGCAGTCAAAGGCAGAGGAGTGATGACAGTCCTTAGAAGCAGAGAAAGAAAACAAAATCTGGGAGTCAGTCTCGTAAAAGTGGTGAGGGAAACTAAATGAAGCAAAACTAGAGAAAATTAGAACAATGTAAAGAGAAAAAAGCAGAGGACTAAAAACAAAACCTTGGGGAATGCCAAAGTGTAGTGTGATAGCCAAATAAGTATTGTCAGCCCAGGTAACAGAATAGCTGTGGTCAGATAGATAGGGTCGAAACCAGGTATGTACAGAGCCCTGAATGCCAAGTAGGAAATTGTACAATGAAGGACAGAGTGATTGACTGTGTTAAAAGTCGCACAGAAAACGACAAGAACAAAGAGGGAAGAATGTTTTGCAAAGCGGGCCAAGAAGAGAGAGTTAGTCACATAAAGTAGAGCTATAGCGAGTGATAGGGAAGGGCACCAGATTGGCAGATGTGCAAAAGATAGACATTATTTAATTGATCATACTTGAACATATATTATATGTTCAAGGAGTTTAGAAAAAAAGGAAGAAGTAAAATTGGATGGCAAAGAAAATTGAGAAAATTGAGTAATGCTTTAATTCAGAAGGAAAAGATACCTTATATAAGAGGTATTGCATAGCTTGCCAAACAGGTGTGAAGAAAAGGATAATCCATGGGAGTTAATAGTGATGGTAGATATTCGTAGGGGGCATCATTGGGGCTGTCAGGATAATTAGGTAGCAACATCTGTCTCCGAGAGAGGAACAAAAGAGGTAATCAGAGAATAAGGAGAGTGGAAAAAGGCAAATGGGGAAGTAGTAGATAGACTAGAAAAAGTAGAAGCATGAAGAAGTACAACCTTAGGGGTGAATTAGCTGGCTAAGTCACAGCCAGAAAGAGGGGAACAAAAAGAGGCACCACGAGATGGATGGGAAAGAATATGATTAAGAACTTGAAAAAGACAATGTGGTGAGGAGAGAGAGTATGAAAAATGTTGGCAAAGAACCCCCAGTCTAGCAGATAGGAAAGGAGAGTCAGAAGAAGCATGAAGAGAAGGTAATGTGTTGAGGAGAATGAAATGTCTTCCAATGATGCCCAGCGTGACAGAGAAAATGATGGGAAGAGCGAAGGAACAGAGAAATCCAAGTTTGAGGTGGTCTCGGAGAAGGTGTGAACAATGAAGATAGATAGAGTATATTAAGATTAGAGCATAGAGAGGAAGAAAGCAAAGAAGAAGCTGAATTGTCTGAAACAGTAGAAACATCTTCAGGTGATGAAAGAGAATGCATAAGGGTGAAAAAAAAGTTGGGAATCCAACTGAAAATGAGAATGAGATAAAGGACGCCCAAATGTAAATAACGTAAAATAAACAATCCAAATGAAATGGGGTTGAAGGCGTCTGTTGGAGGGAAACATCTGATAGAGGAACCAAATGTTTGTGATTGTTGAAGATGGATGCGCACAGGAAAGCAGTTGAAAGAAGCTGTTGTGAGATAGACAAAGTAGCCATTAGTTATGTGGTCGGCTGTGTACAGCTGTAGACAGCTATGGACTTTAGATGGGCTAAATCCCAAGATGGATATTATGGGTCATTCCAGGTTGTTCTTCTGGGATCACAATGGATGGTCACGAGGTTGGTGTGGCCGTCAAGGTGGACAAGTGAAAGGCAAGTCAGAAGGCAGATTTCAAGATGCTCAATGTGGCCTTCACAACAGACCTTGTGATGTAATATATTACTACTATCCCAAGTAACCGACTTCGGCCGGGATTTCCACTCTCAGTTTTTCAAATCTCTGATTGGTAAGTCTCACTTCAGTTTCTTCAGCAGCTTCATTGCCTCGCTTTTTAGCAGCACAAATTCTCAGATGAGTAATTCTCGCTTGAGTTTCTTCAGCAGTTTCATTCCCTCATTGTGAAGCAGCACTAATTCTCTTAACAGCAAGTTATGTTTTAGTTTCTCCAGCAGTTTCCTTGTATTGTTTTTAAGCAGCACTAATTCTCTGATTAGTAAGTCTTGCTTCAGGTTCTTGAGCACGGTCATTGTTCTGTCTGATAGCATGTTCAATCCTATCAGCTTCATGGTCTTGAGATCTTCCTTCTTCAGAATGTGGATCATGTTTGAGATGTTGTCAGTGTATGCGGAAGTTCCTTCCCCCTGAGGCTCCTCACCTGGATCTTCAGTGGGGTTTGATGTCCTCTGTCTCCTTCTTCTTTCCTTCGTGGGATTCTCTCCTTTGTCACTCGATTTGACAGTCCTTCTTCCCTTCTTGCGTTCGAAGAGGTAGGGACGGTCTCCCCCCGAGGCCACCTTGCCCGCCTATGGATCTGGCAGTCAGGTGAACCCAAGGGAGTCCGTCCCTTCAAACAGGGAAAAAGCCAGATATGGCAGAAAAAACCCTGTGTAATAGCAGATGGTATTGGCCGATCCGATGTGAAGATTGGAGAGGCTGGTATAGTCGTGTATCAAAAGAGAAAATGAAAATTCGAATGAAAACTGATAGAAGTCTCTGATCTTCCTGGATAAGGGTTTGCTCCAAGCTTATGCTCTGTATGGGAATGATGATCGGCAGCACCCTTGGTACAAAGGAACAACCCCAAACAGAGGGCAAACAGGTAAGATGACAGGAGGCTGAAAGAAATAGGGAAAGCCACCAAGAGAAATCCGGAGGAATTAATAAGATGAAGATAACAAGCACGAGAGAGAACCAGAGAGAGCCAGAGAGAGAGAGAGAGCGAGAGAGAAAGAGAGAGGGAGCGAGAGAGAGCGAGAGAGAGAGAGAGAGAATGGAAAGTGGGTGAAACTCGGAATAGAATGTGACCGCTCCGAAAACACAGCGGACGGATATTTGAGAGCCCACTAGACCCCAAGGTAGAATATAAAGAAACAGAAACCAGAAAGCACAATCGGAACTGCAGTTTAGTCGGGAAAAGCGGAAGCGGAGAGGCTGACCGACATCTGAGAGAAGTGAAGGAAAGAAAGACCGGAAAAGAGGCAGGGCAGGCGAAAAAAGGGATATGCACGAGAGGGGAAGACCAGGGAAGAAACAAGGCTCCGGGAAGAATAGTAACGAGGGAATTCTCGTAAGTGGAGCACAGCAGCACAGGCGAAAGTCCAAAGACCGACGAATGCGAGTTGCAACGCGACTCGCAGGGGGCGTGGCCTCCTTATATACCTGCCGGTCCAAAAACGACTAGAGCGTCAAGCAGACCTGTAGAGGGGTTTAATACCGCCTCCATCTTGCCCAGAGTTTCCACGGCCGCGGTGTGACAGTTGTTGATGTTTTGTTCTGATTCAGGAGGGATAATGTCATCTTCAAATTGTAGCAAAATTCCATTTGATGAGGGTGAAGTAGCTGTCCTTTACAAAATGTTGCGATAGAAATTAATCATGTGTTGATCATGTTTCAGCTTTGATGTGCGATCATGAGCACTTTCTACAAATGACATGTAAATGTCGATGTAACACCACATAACGTAATGCCGACAAACTAAGCCGAAAAACCAAAAAGATTAATTATCTCAGGACCAGGATGACCTATCATGCTGGAAATAGTTGCATTAATTTGGCAATGGAATTAAGAACATTCCATGCAAAATTCATGACACCAGACCTCACCGTTTATGAGGAGTTACATCCCCAAGAAAACCACAAACAATTTTATTGGGCACCGACCTAGCTTTGAGAAGCAACAGAGCGCTTTACAGAGGCATACACCAATAATGGAGCGCTTTACAGAGGTGTACAACATTACAGGGTCATAATGGAGCGCTTTTCAATGGTAACAACAAAACAGATATACAGCAGGGGTTAGGATACCGATGGAGACAAAGGAGGGGTACAACTGCAGCAGGTGGCAGGGAGGACAGGGCAGGGCAGCATCTAGCGAGTCTGGTGGCACGAGGGGCCTATATATAATTTATTAGTGTTTCCTTGCTGTTGTGGGGCTCTGGTAGAATATCACTATCTTTTGTACACTCAAATTCCGGATCAGCAATGTGTACCAAATTATGGTGGTATTAGTGTGATAGGTGGGGCACCAATCAAATTGATGAATATTTACAAGATTTCCTAACAACAGACTAATTTTAGAATAGTTGTAGATGGAAGTGCATTAAAGAGTGGAAATAAAAGAAGATGTTTCCAAGCATAAGGAAGCACAGTGACCATGGAAGAAGTACCTTCATTTGAACTTGATTGAGTAGAAAGAATTGCACAGTCTGCAGTCGGAGACTGACAAAAGAATCAGAGTAAGAGCTAAGGAAGATAAAAAAGGCAGTTGTATGCTGAACGAGTGAATGTCTGAAAGTGTCTCACCATGGAGCAAAGGTAACACATGGGAAGATATGTAACGAAAGAAGAAGGATGTGAAACACCAAGAAGTGTGACCAATGGGGATATAACAGGTCATTGTACTTTCATTAATGGTTGGAATGATCAAACTGGTGGGGTAAGACTAAAAGGAATGAATGAGAAATTATTGTAAAGAAAGAATACTTATAGTAATTGAGCAAAAGGCAGATGATCCACATGATCGTAGAACATCATTTGGAGTTTACATTTTTATGGATTGAATTGTATCATATTCGGGATTTCCCTTTGAAAAAGACGTTTTCAGAGATTTCTGTTCCTGTACTGTTTCTTGCATTTTTCTTTCTATATAACGTGACATCTTTGCTTCTCGGATTTGTGCCTGTTTGCTTTAATTATTTCATTAGTATACCAGGGGTTCATGGCACTGCAGAGCACCAGTTTATATGGACGACTATTATGGTTATGTGAAGTGGCAAATTGAAATCTAAAGGCATCATATGTGACAAAGTCCAGTGCCTGGCATTAAGACTGAAAGGGGGAGTGACTCAATTGGCTGTACATGTCCCTGAGAAGTAGGCGGATGGGGCTGGGGGAGGAATGAAGAGGATTGCTGGGTCACTCCTTTGGCCCTGGCCACTTGGCAGGGGCTGTCATGTTACCTTAACCCAGACCTGTCATGAGAGCAAGACTGCGCAGTCCAAAAAGGATTACTCCCCAGCACATTAATTATAGGGTTTAGGTCGAAATGACCGAAAATAAAAGGTCGAAACGATCAAAAGCTCTAAAAATGCTACCACCAAAGGATCGAACACCAAAAGTTTGATCCTTTGGTGGTAGCATTGAAAAAAAACAGGGGCTGCGGGGGTGTCCCCCGCATTGCCCCGCTCACTATACTTTATCGTATAGTGAGCAGGGTCTGCGGGGGACACCCCCGCAGCCGTCCGTGTAAAAAAATGAAAAATAAATAAAAAACGGGGGCTGCGGGGGTGTCCCCCGCATTGCCCCGTTCACTATACTTTAAAGTACAGTGAGCGGGGGCTGCAGGGGACACCCCCGCAGCCGTCCATTTAAAAAAAAAAAAAGAAGAAAAGAAAAGGACCCTGCAGCGCCGGTTCCCAATCACAGAAGTGATGGGGACTGGCACTGCAGGAACCAGCGTGAAGATGAAGGTAAGTGGAGTTTGTTTATGTTGGTGGTGGGGATGTGCTGGGGGTGTGGGTGGGTGGGTGTTATGGGTGGGTTGTGTGTGGGTGTGTGTGTGTGAGAATGTGTGTTTTAGCAAATTATCGGGGCTGAAATGTCCAAAAACAAAGTGTTTGAACTTTTGGTCATTCGAGCACTTTGCTTTCGGATATTTCAGCCTCGATAATTTTGCATTCGGTCAAATCACTTGGATTCTAATTATAGCATTACCTGATCAGGAAGGTCACCCTAAAACCCTAACATGGATGAAGTCCCAATCACAAAGACTAATACCTTTCCCTTTAAGAGAAGCCATTTCTATTCTCAAAGCATTGCCAGCAAGAATGTGAATACGTCTTCCCACTGGTAAACGTTTTTCAGAACAACTATTAAATATAAGAATTCCATTTCAGGACAGGCGTCTTAAATTTAAACTCACCTGTGTTGACTGTGAAGAATCTCCACAAGACCATTAGATTTTTCCAGCACCCATGTAGCCAACTGGGCAGGCAGAGATTCCAGGCGCTTGATAAAGATCTTCAGCAACTGACTACTTATCTGGCTCGCTGAGATCTCCCTTACTTCGGCATGAACCACAAAGGAGTCCAAACTTGCTTTGGAAATCAAAATTTCGACTAGTCTTCATGTACATTTTGACTATTCCCTTTTCAGCCCACCTGACAATGTACCCATGGCTCAATCACTGCTCACCTGAAAGCACAGGTGCAGACACTGCAGTGAACACAACCCCTAGATGAGGATTTACAGTGCTATTTAAATAAGGACTCTTATTCAGAAGGTGAGGGTGAAAAGAGGAGGAGGCTACATTTTGTAACATGCTGGAGACTTAAGAGTACAGGAAGATGATACTGGAGGAGTGGAAGAGGCAGTAGACATGGTAGTAGCAAATATTAAAATAAGGTGGTAAAATGGTGAAGGATAGGTTAGCTAGGAGGAGGTGGTGGAGCTAACAGAGATGCAGACATCAGCCATTGGGGGTGGAAGAGCTGAAAGAGGTACTAACATCAGTAGGGAAGAAGAACTAGTAGGAGGTAGTAGAAATAAAAGAAGTAGTAACATCAGGAGAAGAGATTAACCAAAAGGAGGTAGTGAAAGTGAAGGACAGACAGGACAGACAGACAGGAGGATAAACAGGTGGTGGCAAGAAAGGAGGAGTTAGCATCGGAAGATGATATTGCACATATTGATGAAAGTAACAAAGTTCTGACAACCACAGGGGGAAAGTCTAGTTAAAGGAAGTTTGCATGAAGGAATTAGGTGAAAGAGAGAAGAGCAAGGGAACAGTGAGTAAGACCCTAAGAGCTGAGCAGAGTACCCCAGAAATTGAATTAAGAGCAAAAGTTGTGGGGAATGTATATACACAGCTTCAAGGAGGCAGATGAGAAAGAACTATAGTGGGAGAAAGAGATGCATCCCTTGGGGCTGAGGAGTGATACCTATCAATCACTTAAGGAGAAGAGAGTGGAACTGAGGATATGGGAGGAAAGCAGAAGACATTAAGAAATGATCAAGTGAAAGCAGGAAACCAGGGCTTATTGAGCCTAAATCACCATGTTCTGGTGGGCAAGGTAGGCCCTAGGCAGAACTAGGCAGAATGTGGTTGGAGGAATGTCACACCGCTTCCTACTAAGCCAAAGACACGCCCCTCCGCTTCCACCAGCGCCCCCCAGCACACACGCATAGATTCATGCGCAGCATTACCCACTCACGTTTCACACAACAGGGCACGGCGTGGCATGTTTGGCGGAGCTGGCGTTTATCGCCCTTCACGGCGGTGGCAAACCAAGTGGAGACTCCTTCAATCCAGGAACTCGCTTCCTTCGCGGAGACCAGTGCTGCCCGGCACATCACGGATCATGTGACTCTTAGTTGCCTAGCAACGCTACAACACTTTCGGTTCACTTCCACGTGATACCGTCACGTGCGTTACTTCCAGGGATAAAAAGAGTTCGGAAACCAAAGGCGTTGCTTCACAGCTGTTTCATCTAGGATCACATGACGCTCTCTCTTCGCTCTACGGACCTGTTCTTTTGCCGACCTACGCTTGCTCCACGGATTGTCTCTGCTTAGCCCTTCTCTGACTCTGGAACTTTGGATTGCCTATTGCCAACTTACGCTTTCTCCACGGATTGTTCTTGCTTAACCCTTCACTGACTCTGGAACTTTGGATTGCCTGTTGCCGACCTACGCTTGTTACACGGATTGTCCTTGCTTAACCCTCCTTGGCTCCGGAACATTTAACACCCGTTTTCTGACCTCGGACTGCCTGGAATTCTCTACGGATCACGTGTTTTCACTAGGACCTCGGTCCTACAATAGGTGGTTACCTGCTATACCTTACATCCTCGTCCAGCTACAGGCTGAAGGTTCACGCCTCTTTCAAGTCCTCACAGGTATTCCAGTGTTTTGATATTTACATACGAGAATCTTGTGTCTTGCTTTCCTGCTTACATAACTACTGTACCTTGCCTTACAGCGCTCAAGGGGTTCTTCCGGCTGTCCCGCGTCCTGGTTTGGGGACTTCCACCTGTGGCCTTAATAATCACGCTGACAGTGTTTCTGGTGTTGTCAGGGTGTTTCTTGGGGACAGAGGGGTTGTTCATGCTCTACACGACCAACGAACTTCGTAACAGACTGTGAAGCCTTTTGGTCGTCCGGAGTATGAATCCCTCCGCCGGGGATCCGGTGACCACTTTTTTGCAGACAGTGGCGGCCCTTAGGACCGATATGGTTACCGCCACGACAGCCATACATCACCGTTTGGACGCCTTACAAAGCACACGTTTCCCATTACCCGCGGATGCCGATTTCGGGGACCCAGTTCCCCCAATCCAACCAACTCCTACCACGACCCCTGCACCCACTCCAGTATGGCTTCCTACACCTGTCCCTCTTGCTGCGCCAGAACGCTATCAGGGGGACCCACGGAAGTATCGTACTTTCGTTAATCAATGCAAATTACATTTTTTGTGCAGGCCCTTGGCGTTTCCCGATTCTGTTACAAAGGCCGCGTTTCTTCTGTCCCATTTGTCTGGGGTGGCGGCCACTTGGGCGAACCCAATGGTGGAGAACGATCATCCCGCTCTGTATGATTTTGATCTTCTTGTATCAGAAATGGCCAAAGTCTTTGATACGCGTTATAGGGCCCAATCAAGGGATCTCGAGCTCCTGGATCTAACACAAGGTAAACAAACATTGTAGAATACATTACTAGGTACAACCAACTCGCTGCTGAAACATCCTGGCCAGAGGAGAAGAAAGCAATTGTATTCTATCGCGGCCTATGCAACACCATGAAGGACGCACTCTCAGTGGTTCCTGCCCTTCCCTCGGTGTTTTCGGATCTGGTGGATCTTGCTTTACAAATTGACGCAAGGAGATCCGAGAGAAGGGCCGAAACTACGTTCACTGGTCAATCTGGACATTCCGTTTCTACCACCCCTGTTGAACCCATGCAAGTAGGCGGTATCCGTAGTCCGATAACCCCATCCGAACGAGAACGTTGGAGAAACGATAATGCCTGTTTTTATTGCGGGTTAAACGGACACTTTGTAAGGGAATGTCCCCGACGCCCCAGGAACAAAACTTCGGGTTTTCAGAAGGCTCGCCCATGATACAGGGGGTACCGGCGAGCCTGTCTATAACTCCCTCTGAACCCACCTTCGGCCCTATCCGACCAGTGGTAATACATGCGCTACTGAAGCCCACTAGGGAGATCACACACATAGTTCATATTGTAGTTGATTCTGGGGCCACTGGTTGTTACATCGATATTCCCTTGGCCCATCGTCTTAATCTGCCCCTGGTCAGGAAAGAACACCCGGAACCGGTACACGCCGTGGACGGCACTTCCCTGTCCTCCGGCCCAATCAGTTTCCAGACTGCGCCAATGGAAGTGGTGATACAAAACATCCATAGAGAAACCATGTCGTTTGATCTTATCAATACACCACAGTTCGGCATCATATTGGGGATACCCTGGTTACGGCAGCACAACCCATTGATCAATTGGGGTAACGGACAAGTCACGTTCGAATCCGAGGTGTGTCAACAGTTTTGTCTCCTCAAAGCTGATCCGCTGTCCACTCCTGCCACGATCCTTGTTGCCATGGCTGCCACCCATATCGAAAACATTGTTCCAAATCCTGTGCTTTCACACACCGTGGGGGCAGTTACAGCTAACATACCCGCTGCCTACCACGATTTCCATACGGTTTTTGACAAAGTCACTGCTGAGGGTCTACCCCCACATAGACCATACGATTGTCCGATTGACCTGGTTCCGGAGGCTCCCATTCCCAGGGGTAGGGTTTATTCGTTGTCACAGTCAGAGGAGCAAGCCCTTAAGGACTACATACATCAGGCTTTGAAGTTGGGTCACATACGGCCTTCTTGTTCTCCGGCTGCCAGTCCGATCTTCTTTGTGCCAAAGAAGGAGGGCGATCTACGTCCATGTGTGGACTACAGACGGTTAAATTCCATCACCATAAAAAACTGGTACCCGCTTCCGCTCATTTCCACGCTGCTGGACAGGTTGACTAAGGCTTCTGTATTCACCAAGCTGGACTTAAGAGGAGCGTACAACCTGATTCGTATCCGGCTTGGGGATGAGTGGAAGACGGCGTTCTGCTCCCGACAGGGTTTATTCTATTATCAGTGATGCCCTTTGGGCTTTGTAATGCTCCCGCGACGTTCCAACGATTCATCAACGACGTATTCTCGGACATCCTGGATACGTTCGTGGTGGTGTATTTGGATGATATTCTGATCTACTCATCCTCCCTGGAGGAACATGTCGGTCATGTTAGAGAGGTACTCTCTCGCCTCAAGGCAAACGCCTTGTTCGCCAAACCTGAAAAATGTTTATTCCATTCAGGGGAAGTAGAGTTTCTGGGTTTTCACATCTCCCCTGGATCTTGTCCATGAACCTGTCGAAGGTTCGTGCGGTCATTGAATGGCCAACTCCCATTAACATTAAACAACTTCAGTCCTTTCTCGGCTTCGCTAATTTTTACCGGCGATTTATCGCCGGCTTCTCTTCTATCGTTTCTCCTCTGACCGCTTTGACCAGTCCTCTTGTCCCGTTCTCTTGGACCCCTACACATCAGAAGGCCTTCGATGCACTCAAGGCCAGGTTCGTTTCTGCCCGTGTTGCAACATCCCGATCCCGCCCTCCCCTACATTCTGGAGGCAGACGCCTCCTCATTTGCCCTAGGTGCGGTACTGTCCCAGCCTTGCCCAACCACGGGTTGTTTGCATCCGGTGGCCTATCACTCATGTAAATTCTCGGCAGCCGAATCACACTATACTGTAACCGAGAAAGAGTTATTGGCCATCAAGGACGCTCTACAAGCGTGGCGTCATCATCTAATGGGGGCAAAGCACCAGACGGTGGTATATACAGACCACAAAAACTTACAAGACTTAGCCTCCCTGAAATGTGCAAACAGCAGGCAGGTGCGTTGGCATTTGTTTTTTGCCGCCTTTGATTTTGTAGTCAAACACAGACCAGGTCTTATCCATGGTAAGGCTGATGCTTTATCCCGTTCTCCGGGCGGGGAGTCATTGTCTCAGTTCCCTGACACACTACTAGGAAAAGGCCATGTTATCTGTATGTGTACGCCATCTCCCACCATGCTTACCGACATTAGACAATGGGTTTCCCAAAATCCCCATGCACTCACCGAATGGGACGTTGCCCTTCACGAGGGATTACCATTCATCCAGGGCAAATTATTGCTCCCTACATGCGATGTACGCAACCAGGCACTAGCCTGGTCACTTGATGCGGCAATAAACGGCCATCCAGGGCAACAACGCACTTTAGACTTATTACAACGTTGGTGCTGGTGGCCCTCCATGAGGAAAGACATTGAACATTATGTTAACACGTGCTCCATATGTGCCCAATGCAAGTCACGCAGGGGACGGCCTTTAGGGCTACTCTTACCGTTACCGGTACCTCCCCGACCTTGGCACACCATATCTATGGATCTCATCACCGACCTGCCCCGCAGACAAGGTTACGATACCATATGGGTTATCGTCGATTCATATACAAAAATGGCCCGCTTTATTCCCTGTACAGGTATACCGTCTGCCCCAACCTTGGCTCGCTTGTTCTTTAGGGCTATCTTCTGTCTCTTTGGTTTGCCGCAGGTCATCATCTCAGATCGTGGATCGCAGTTCACGTCCTGTTTCTGGCGCGCTCTCACCAAACTCCTGGGTATAGATGCCCGCTTCTCTTCGGCCTATCACCCTGAAAGCGATGGGCAGACCGAGAGGGTGAATCAGGCTCTAGAGCAGTACTTACGGTACCTGTCCCTGCAGTTCCAAGACTCCTGGTCCAAACTGTTGTATCTCGCTGAATTTGCGTACAACAACTCCCGTCATTCGACTACTGGTTTCTCCCCCTTTTATGCTCTGTATGGGCATCATCCGCGCACCCTGCCGCTCCCTGATTTCCCCTCTGCCACTCCTGCTGCTAATGCCTGTGTGCGCGATCTAGCGGGTGTGCATGCCCAGACACTGGTCCATCTCCGTGAAGCCCAAGCGATGATGAAGACTAAGGCTGACCGCAAGCGGGCAAAAGCTCCGGAGTATCAGGTGGGCGACCGGGTGTGGCTGTCGACCAGACATTTGCGGATCCCTGGTTGCCGCAAACTGTTGCCCCGTTTTGTGGGCCCTTATCGGATTACCAAGGTCTTGAATCCCGTGGCTCTCAGACTCTCTGTTCCCCTTTCCTGGCGGATTCACCCGGTGTTCCATACCTCTCTCCTCAAACCGTACCTTGCTCCCACACGTGTCCTTGTCCCGCCTGCCCCGGTCTCTGTGTCTTCCCAGGACGTTTTTGAGGTTAGTGCTATCCTTGGTTCCCGATACTACCGGGGTCGCCTTCAATATCTGGTGGACTGGCTGGGCTATGGTCCCGAGGATCGTTCCTGGGTTCCCTCCCGGGATGTTCGGGCTCCGCTTCTGGTGTCGCGGTTTCATAGGGACAACCCTGCTAGCCCACATGGTCGTGGGCCTTTGAGGGGGGATTCTGTCACACCGCTTCCTACTAAGCCAAAGACACGCCCCTCCACTTCCACCAGCACCCCCCAGCACACACGCATAGATTCATGCACAGCATTACCCACTCACGTTTCACACAACAGGGCACGGCATGGCATGTTTGGCGGAGCTGGCGTTTATCGCCCTTCACGGCGGTGGCAAACCAAGTGGAGACTCCTTCAATCCAGGAACTCGCTTCCTTCGCGGAGACCAGTGCTGCCCGGCACGTCACGGATCATGTGACTCTTAGTTGCCTAGCAACGCTACAACACTTTCGGTTCACTTCCACGTGATACCGTCACGTGCGTTACTTCCAGGGATAAAAAGAGTTCGGAAACCGAAGGCGTTGCTTCACAGCTGTTTCATCTAGGATCACATGATGCTCTCTCTTCGCTCTACGGACCTGTTCTTTTGCCGACCTACGCTTGCTCCACGAATTGTCTCTGCTTAGCCCTTCTCTGACTCTGGAACTTTGGATTGCCTATTGCCAACTTACGCTTTCTCCACGGATTGTTCTTGCTTAACCCTTCACTGACTCTGGAACTTTGGATTGCCTGTTGCCGACCTACTCTTGTTACACGGATTGTCCTTGCTTAACCCTCCTTGGCTCCGGAACATTTAACACCCGTTTTCTGACCTCGGACTGCCTGGAATTCTCTACGGATCACGTGTTTTCACTAGGACCTCGGTCCTACAATAGGTGGTTACCTGCTATACCTTACAGCCTCGTCCAGCTACAGGCTGAAGGTTCACGCCTCTTTCAAGTCCTCACAGGTATTCCAGTGTTTTGATATTTACATACGAGAATCTTGTGTCTTGCTTTCCTGCTTACATAACCACTGTACCTTGCCTTACAGCGCTCAAGGGGTTCTTCCGGCTGTCCCGCGTCCTGGTTTGGGGACTTCCACCTGTGGCCTTAATAATCACGCTGACAGTGTTTCTGGTGTTGTCAGGGTGTTTCTTGGGGACAGAGGGGTTGTTCATGCTCTACACGACCAACGAACTTCGTAACAAGGAATGAGAAGGGTCAGCAAGGCAATAAACAGTTTATAGAGGAAAGGGGGAAGAGCCCGAGGTATGCCTAACCTGCCATTCAAACATCTCAATATCTGATGCCAATGGTAGCTGAGGGGTACAGGACCCTGGAAAGCGTGCTTGTCGCAGAAACTAAGGAAGAGGGTCTGGGGCCCTTGTGATCTTGCAAAAAAGGAGACTAGGGAGGTGGGACAGCCTCCAACAGATTTTAAAAGTCGTGGGCGTTTCTCCAGAAACTTAAGCAGAGATACCCACACATGCAGGAAGATAATTGCCTCAAGAGGAGGGCTTCTGGATTGTTGTTATTATTTTCTCTTGGGGAGATTTCCACTTTGGCCTTAGTTCTCTCCCCTACTTGTATATGATGCCAAATCGAAATCTATGAAACAACAGTACTGTAGAGGAGCAGCTGAATACCTCCGCAGGAAATCCTGTCCCCCTACCTCCTATATGTTGGAAATCCGAGACTGTGCCATGTTTGACAACAGCAGTAGTACCAATACTGCAGCAAATATTCAAAAAAAGGTATCCACTGAGAAATCCCTATCTAATGTATCACTGAAGGGATGACAATCTGAGGGAGGATCTCCCTGAAGGAATATGGGAAGGATCAAAATAGAGAAGCTAGTGACGTTGAAAGAGACAAGCATGATGCCCAGAGAATACTGGTTGAAGAGAATGCATGGATCTTACAGAAACTGTAAATGAAGTTGAGAATCGAGTAAACCTTTGTATGCGGAAAGAAGATTGCACATGTGTTAAGTGCTGCAGAAAATCAATCATTCAATAATTGTACAGATGCTGGAACACAAGTAGACTAAGTAAACATAGAAGCTGGCTATATGTAGTCAAAAGACTGCAGGCAAAGCCACTATTGTATAGGAGCTGGAAATCAGTGTCATGAATTTAGTAAGCCCAGATCCATGGAGAGGAAAGGCTGAGATTTGTGTCACAGTAAGAATAAGCTGAGATCGTGGAAGCGCCTGGTGAGACTGTCTGGCCTGGCATCAAATCAGAAGAAGCCAAGGACGGTTATCTATTCTTGAAAGCAGTGAATGTATGAGGGATGAATCATCCTTTATTAAGGGACAAAGAAAGAACACCAAGAGTAGCAAGTTTTATACCTTTAAGACATTTAAATGGTGCAGAATGGACCAAAATCATGGACCCCTGTCATGTGAGCTGAGGATGGAAATAGAGTTGAGCTTGGAGACCTAGAACAACGATAGTCAGAGTCTGTACTCCCATATATTGCCACAGACAAGGATACTTTGCAAGGCCAAGTTCAAAGACAATCTTTCAAGGCAGAAGGGATGGGTGATGAGAGATGTTAGGCTAATTGGGTGGGGAAGTAATTCCACCTCCTGGCACCTGGGTCTAAGCTTACATGCTCCTAAATGAACCAAATGTTCCAGACATGGCACAAGTGTCCCAACCAATTGTAGAGGGCCATATATCGAAGGGCCTTATAGTTTGAGAACCAATGATAAACCGTGTACTTAATAGTGTTGCAGAGCACATGTTTTAGAGGTAGGCATAAGATGTCCACCTGACAGTAGGGAAGCCAATCACAATCCTAGTCCCTATAGAAAGTATACTTAGATGTTCCCCTTGAACCAATTATAATCACTTGTACGTTTCTCTTATTTGCCAAGTAGTATAAAGTCACTTCTGACGTATTTTTAGTATAAAGTTAATATTTAATGAGAAAATTGGCGAGAGGTGAGCAAACGTCCATTGATGTCCGTTGTAACCTCCCTGTTTTAGATAATTGTTAATAAAACAGCAACCTTTGCCATATTCCGGAGTTGGTTTGATTATTTAGACTTGGAGTTATTCTGCAACTCTATCCATTGTATGCATCTTACTAAAGAACCATAAGTTCAGTACTTTGTCTTGGCATCCTTCTGGATCTCAGATCTCCTTTGTTTCTCCCCTTTTCTGAAAAATTGAATTGATTGCTTTGTATTGTGAACTACATTTTTGGGATTGTCAGGCATAACTAATGCAATATAGTCTTCTTTGGATAGTAATATAAGCCTTGTAGTCTTATGAAGCTCTCAGCCGTCATTTTCGTACAAAATAATTCAGTTTGTGTTTTATTCTGAGCAATTCAGGTTACATGAACAGAAGAAAGGAAGAAATGAGGTATGAGTTTCAAAAGGATCATAACATTCAATGTTATGGGCCTCATTACGAGGTCAGTGGTAACCTGCTGGTGCTACCAGCAGGTTGCCGCTGACCTCGTAATACTGTTTCCGCTACCTGATATCCCAGTGCCACTGGGATATTACAAGTCCCGGCGGCCCAGGATGTCAGGCGGCAGGAACTGTAAGTCCCCAGTCCCATAGGAGAATATTGGTATACTCTGCCTAGAGGTGGGAAGACAGCTCTGGGGTTTTTGTGTGGGTTGGGAGTGACGGGCTATTACAGTGTGCGCGCGGTATTTTATTTGTTTCTGCACTGCCTGGGTTAATAGATTGGTGATGTCACCCGTAGGTTGAGAGCATGAGACAAGGAAGTAGCTAGTATTGGAAACTTGGGATTGGCAGAGGAGGTGAACCAGTGGAGGGGCGCGGACAGTGCATGCGCATGATTGTGGGTGTGCCTGAGGAGGCAGTGATTGTGAAGGAGGGGCGGTGCTCAGAGCATGCTTGATAAGTTGTGGAGCCAGAGAGGCTTGTAGAAATTGAAAATTGTTGTCATTCTACTGCACCCTTTTCCCTAAACAGCAGACTATCAAAACCCTCGACTTGAGGTCCGGTAAAGGTACTGGAAATGTATCAAGGGAAGTGTGGGGGAGACATGCCCCTTCAGCACTTGTGTAAGACACTCCCTCCTTACAAGGAGAAGATTTGCAAGTATAGCATAGAATGAATGGTCCAAAGGTACCAAGGGAAGTGAAATATACCATGGCCACCTTGTGGAAGTTTCTCCAAAGACGTGCAGCAATCACTACTGACACACATATAGGGTACCTATAAGGGGAAGAAGTTGACAAAATTCATGGCCATATTCGAGTTGGGGCGCATGTTTTAGGAGGGCGAGGGGGATGTAGTGAGGCGCAATGGATGCTGAGCCAGCAGGAGGAGGAGCAGCCAGGGGCTCATCACTCCACTCCTCCTCATGTTACTCCGAGTGTAGCATCTGATGACACAGACGATGAGCAAGGGATTTACCCAATGCAAGAATTAAGGGCAGCAGAGGGGCACTCAAATCCTACATCCAAGCCACCTCCATATACTATGAAGGAGAGGCTGAAAGGCGCAGGGCAACCAGATACTGATCAAGAGGCGAGCAGCGAGGCACAGAAGGGCACGAGGGAGGGGCTCAGGAGCATGGCCACAAACAAATGGATAGGAGGGCAAATACTCCTGAAGCTGGAAGGAAAAACAGATGGAGAGGCAGAAGGGGCAACTAAGGCAATGGAGGGTATGAAGAGAAGCAGGGAAGCATCGGGTTGGGCGGAAATAATGGATGAGGAGGATAGAAGGGAGAAAGACCGGGCGGAGAGATTAGAACAAGAGGACAGAGAGAGGAGGAGCGAAGAGAAGCTGGAGAGGGAGGATAGGGAACGAAGGAAGGAGGAGAAGGAGCACACAGAAAGAAAACGAAGAGAGGATCGAAAGAGACCTATGGGAAAGAAAGAGAGCATAGCAATAGTAGTGGGATAGAAAGATAAGGGAAGTGGAATAGATCAAAAGGCAAAGAGGAATAGCAGAGCACGAAAAATGCAAGTTAGCTGTGTGGGAACAGAGGAAGTTACAGTTGTATAGGCTGGCAAGGGAACGAGCGTGCAGGGAGGAGGCCGAGCAAGCCATAAGGGTGGTAAAGACACAAGAAGCTCTAGACAGGGGAGGTGACAGACTCGAGGATGACAGATGGACAGAACCAGACAGCACAAGCTCAGGAGGCAGGAGCACAGTAGATAGGGAAGGAGCCAAACTAGGGGCTCGGTGGACAGGAAGCAGGTACGACTTGAGGTACATCGAAGTCAGCACAAAGCCTAACACAGACTTGATATCGAGGAGACTGAGTTTCACAGACGATTTATTTAGCAACGTAGACACAGGGTCTGACAATGAGGACAGATAGAGTGGGGACTTGACGGGAGAGCAGTTCCGATCCCAGTCAACAGGGGCGGGAACAAACAAGCAGTGTCATGGGAGTTTACTACGCACACAGGGGGAGTTGGAGGGGGCAGCTCGAATGAGCAGACAGGACTGGCAACCGACTTGCATGCCCTACATTATACCACTACTTATATCGATAGGCTTAGCGACATCCCAGGATGAAGGAAAGGGGAGACAGCAATGGCTTATTCAAGGGGACGGTTAACAAGGAGGTATGATGACAGCATCAGAGTACCCATACTAGAGCCAATAGATGTATGCACAGGCATCAAGAGCGAGCAAGGGGACCGACAGGTCAGACTGACTAGGAGAACGCATGAGGAGGAGGAATGGTTCACACATATGCCCTTGTTAGAGAGAGGAGGGGTGCAACCTCAATATGTACCACGGAAGCATACAGACAAGGGTAATGTGAAGTGTAGGCTACCATCGTTAAGTGCAGGGGCTGGAAAGTGGATCAATGAGATGCAGAAAATGACAGCGGGACATAGGTTAACTGTGAGAGACAAAAAGGGGCTATTAATGTCGATCTTGGGAGATGCAGCTTATAACATATGGAAAAGGACGGGGTTCCCCGGGATGACGACACAAAACACAGCACACAATGGTTCACCGTTTGCAAACTGCAGGGAAGCAGTATGGCAGGCACTAAGGACACAATACCCAGACACATCAGACATTGGGGCGATTATGTCTCAGAAGATGAGGAAGGACAAAGACCCTGTGCAGTACATTCAGGCGATTCTAGAGCTTTGGTGCCTTGAAAGTCGAGAGCCTTTGGACAAAACGGTAGCAATATTTTATCACATTCTAGTACAGGGGCTACCAGAACCTGTCCAGAAGAGTCTACGAAAATTGATAGGAATGGGTGTGCCCAGAAATACAACTCACGATAGTTCACCATTGTAGGCTATGGTAGGAAAAAGCCAGAGGACAAGAAAATAGATGAAGCAAAACTAGTACAAGTACGCGATGGAAGGGCAGTCTTGACTAGCCCTACCCACAGGGACAGCAGCTGCAGCAGTAGCCGCAACCACAGTAGTTCACACCGCCCATGGGAGGCTCGTTCATGGGGCGTGGCAGCCCACAGCAAGGGTTTCCGAGGAAGGGAGGCCAACAGAGAGGGTTTCAGGCCACAGATGCATCACAACCAAGGGGAATTTCCAGGATATGTGCATCAGGTGCAGCAGAACCCAGGGGATTTCTCGGGAGGTTTTCAAAGACAAGGGAGGGAGTCACCACAGTGCTGGACCTGTGGACAGCCAGGACACATTTCAAGAGTGTGTAGATACAGGGGGATGCCATTAAATTGGGGCGTACAGGTCCAGCAGCCCTATTAAGTGGACCAGGATGATTATTATGCACAAGACCAGCAACAACAATGACAGATGCAGGGCACATACCAATAGATGCCACAAGCATAAGTACAAGCCCCACAAACACAGATGCTAGTGCAGAGATGCCAGCACCGGCACCGCAGTATGTCCAAGCACCACAAATTTGAGGAAATACACAACAATTAGCACAGATACAGAGTAATGACACAGCGGCACACGTGGGCTCAATGGCGACAGTTCCCATCAGACAACTGGGAGGAGTTACCATGGTAGGGAACAACACCTTTACAGGGAATGGGATGTCCCTATACCCTTAATAGGACAGCCTACAGACAAACTTGATGTGTCGCATACTGTCGATCACACCCAACCCTGTGGAGGAACCTAACATAGGGGTGCTGATAGGTGACAAAACTTTTTACTTTCTTGTTGAAACAGGGGCGACTAGGTCCAGGATTAGGGAAGGGGCATTTACAATGTCAGGTGATGCCATGAACACTCAAAGATTCTCTGGGGCTCGAGACGTGGTTCCTTTCACAGACGATATTTCACTTTCTATAGGAGACCATGATCTAGCTCTACCTTTACTTTACTCTTGACAGACACCTGTAAACATACTGGGACGTGCCATTATGAGTAAACTGAACATGACCATCTCATTCACAGATAAAGGAATAGTGTGCTCCACACCAGGAATACACATGCTCAATGTAAGAAAGATTGTTCAAGCGTATTGTGGACGCAAGGTACAGAGGGGGGTGTCAGTGGACGCAGAGATGTTCCATTATGGGACTGACACTGCCATTGCATGGCTTCCAAGAATTGCAGGGAAGATGTGGCGAGTTCCAAATGAGTACCTATTCAAGCCTGAGCTACCAATGGACAAGGAAGACAGAACCATAGTGCCAATAGAAATAGAGGTAGTGGTTGCAAGAGAGGATTGGATTGCAGTGCATGGGATGGATGACACAGGGCGGGCATGGAGAGCAGTGGCAGAAGGGTGCATGTTGACCACAGAGACAGACAAAGAGCTTTTCAGGGAAGAAATACTAGAAATAGAGATAGTGTTCGAGATGAGTGTGACCTATTGGTTACAAATACACTACAGGGAATTATCACAGAGAATGGCAATGTTGTTCGAGGCACCACCCCCATTCAGGAAGGAGGATAGAGCCAGGTACCCAGCACCTCATGGGCCACAAGTCCCTATGAAGTGGGTCACATAAAGAGCATAGGGAGAGTGAAGATCAAGCTGAACCCAGAAGCAATTTTACCAAGAGTGAAGCAGTACCTCCTAACTAAAGAAGCCGATTGGGGCATTTATGAGACAATAACAGCCCTGGCTGAGAGAGGCATCCTTGTACCATCAGAGTCCCCATGCAATACTGTGGTGTACCCTGTGAGGAAGGCGAAGGAAGGTCATGACATTTCATACAGGATTTAAGGCCTCTTAACCACATTGTAGAAGCAGAATATCCTCTAGTTATGAACCCAGCTACAATTTTGTGCAGCATTCCGGCGGAAGCTGCCTGCTTCACGGTCATTGATTTGAAGAATGCATTCTTCTCCTTACCACTACACCCAGACTCACAATATTTGACCAGCTTTATGTATGGAAACCAGAAGTGGAAACATACTCGTCTTCCACAAGGGTACTGCAAGCCACCATCTATCTTTAATAAAGTGATACAGATGGACTTTAGCAACATAGAGATGGAGAACACAGTTTTACTGTACGTAGATGACATTTTGATCCGTAGCACGACAGAAGATCAGTGTAGGAAGGACACAGTACACATGCTGGCTGTGTTAGCTGACAAGGGATACAAGGTGGACAAAGTCAAGTTACAGTACTGTCAGAAAGAGGTGCTATACATTGAACACAAAATATCCCAAAATGGCCGAAAGATCATCCCAGAGAGAGCAGAGACAATATGCAAAACACCTAAGACCATGACAGTGAGGGAAATGCAACAGTTCTCAGGATTATGCAACTACTGCAGAGCATGGGTCTTTGACTACAGCACATATACAGGGCCACTAGTGAGCGCTCTGAAGGAGGCGCAGAGAGGAAACAAGACACTGACCTGGACCGCTGAGATGACTGAGGCGTTAAAGGAACTGAAGGAAGCAATAAGCACAGCATTAGTGCTAGGGATCCCAGACTACATAAAGGAATTTTTCCTATTCTCTCATGCTGACGGTTTGGTCATGAAGGCAGTACTGACACAAAAGACCAGCCTGGGGCACAAGCCAATAGCTAAATACAGTGGGAACCTTGACCCAGTAATGAGAGGACACTATCAAAGCAAACACGTATTGGCAGCTGCCACATTTGCAGTGGAAAGGTCAGCAGCCATAACCATGGGGTGCACCACCACTCTTTACATGGAACACGCCCTCTTTGAGATACTGCAGAAGCCAAAGAGAACATTGACTGCACAAAGACCATCAGGGTATGAGGTGATACTATTGAATGTTGGCCTGAAGATAGTGAGATGCAGAATTGTCAACCTAGCAATATTTCTAGCATATGTCCTACAGGTCGGAGACTATGCACACGACTGTACAGCAAACATAGAGATGTTCAGTGACACTCACAAGGTAGAGGAGGATGCACTTGAGGGGAGGTCATGCTCTACATTGACAGTTCTTCAACAATTGATCAGACGGTTGGGGTCAGGCATACGGAAACTGCAGTAGTAAGACTGAACGAAGACGGGACAAGTGAAGCAGTAGCCAGTGCATGACTACCATCCCATTACTCAGCACAAGCAGCAGAACTAGTGACCCTAATACTAGCACTGTAACACAGCGTAGAGAAAGAAGTGACAATATATTCTGACTCCGCCTAAGTGATGTCCACAGTACAATCTGGACTGTCACGACAGCTCAGGAGAGGGTTCAGAAGGGTGGAGGGGACTCCAGTACAGCATGAACTTTTATTGGGAAGACTGATTGGAGTAATTGCTTATCCAACACAGATAGCAATAGTGAAGTGCTGTCAGGACTCACCACCTGGGATGTCTCTGATCGTGGAAATAATTCAGAAGCAGGTGAGCTCAGTGAGGCAGCAAACATTGTATGGTAGACGATGAGTTGTTCCTACCAATGTAACCCTCTGTCGTGTAAAAATAACAATCAGGGGGGTCTATTCATTAGAAGATTGGAGGACACACCACCGGACACCACCAGCTGCAAGGTAAAGGTATAGGTTACTTTTCAAACCCAACAAGAGAACTAATATAGAACAAGGTTGGTATTGGGCTGACCTTATGTGAAAGGAATCTCCAGAATGGGTTGAGAGTAGATGAGGATTACAACCAATCAGATCCCTTTTGAAAGCCCAATGGGAGCTTGTCCCTGTAACAATAATGCCAAATGAGTAAGAGGAAAGAGAGTGCCTGAAGATTGATTGATTGATTGATTGATTGATTGATTGATTTATAGAGCGCTTTACACCAAGGCGCTGTACAGTGGAACAACATAATACAAGATAACAACAACAAAATAACAGTGGGAGCAAAATTACATCATGAATCATTCGACAAAACAGTGCAAAGAGCAATTAACTGAAGAGGGAAAGGGGAGTGGGATTAGGTATGGGGGGTGGAGATGAGTTGGACAAGGAAAAATGGAAGGGAGAGAGAGGATGAGCAGGAGAGGGGAGAGATAAATCAGAGTGAAGGGAGAGGGGGGAAGGGGAAGTAGAGAGGGCTGAGGGGGAGTTTTCAAGGAGGAGAATGGAAGAGGAGGGATTTAAGGGAAGTGCGAAATGAGGTGAAGGTCGTGGTAAAGCGGATTGTGAGAGGGAGTGAGTTCCAGTGCAGAGGTGCAAGGAGTTGGAAGGAACGGAAACGGGAGGAAGTGCAGGGGGATGGAGGTACAGTGAGAAGGGACAATATTATATACAAGGTGAATTCAATACACCTCTTACCATGAGTGTTGTGACCAAGGCAATGAAGTAAACTGTAGTCCAATAGTTAAAAAGTCCAAACGTCCAAGACAGGAGTTGAAGCAAAACCGACAACACAAGGACGCTTGTAGTAATATGCAAGTGCAGAGGCAGGAAACATCTCTAGTCCATGCACTGTGAAAGCCTACCCCGATGACACAAGAACGCCTCTGTGTTTCCAGGAAAAGCACCATATGGAATAGTCTCTAGTCTGTGCACAGTGCCGTTGAAATGGCTAGATGTTCCCAAGGGAGTGGCGTTGGAATCCAGGAGACAAAACATGGTCTGAAAACGGGTGAGCAAATCCAAATACAGGGGAGCGAACCAGCAATCTGTAAGGCGAATCCAAAGTCATGGGCGGTGGTAGACAGAACTTGAGGCAGTCGAGTACCATGGATCAGTAGACAAGGGAACAAGCAGAGACAAGATCAAAAGGCAAAGCACTGGTATAGACAAAAACACAGGATACTACTGCAATCAGAAGCACCAGACAGAAGCGGAGGTGGTCCTTAAGACTTCCGTGTCACGTGCCTGGGAGAGCTGTGGTTTCCCAATTGAAGTGTGTGATGTAGGGTATGGTAGGGTTTCCATCGCTTCCAAGGCAATCCCCAACACGCACAGAACGGCGCTCTCTCTCTCTGTAGTTTGAATGCCTTTTCTGTACACGGGAATGCATACTAGTAAGTTTTGGATGACTCATATCATCGGTGTGGAGCCCCTAGACGTGGATATGAGCAATACCTTAGTAGCTCGTGTGTGGGATGCCCTGAGAGCTAATGTAGGCACATTCATGTCTAGTGCTAAGCCCACACAAAATGGGAAGATCCCATTTCAAGAGGAAACGAAGGAGCAGACTTTGAGGCAAAATATAAAGCATAGTTTGGGAATCCATGGGAACTAGGAGGATCTCCAAATGTGAAAGAGTACAGCAGAAATATGGTACTTAAGGAAGGGTACAATTTATTGCCTGAAGCACAGATCATGGAGTTGCAGGCAGCTTCACCCAGGGAATAGAAGGAACTGCGGACAAGGAGGGGATGCACAGTGTCTCCAACAGATGTCCTGCGGTGGCAGGATAATACTGGGAAAGTGGTGATGCCACTAGCATTATTGAACACTTTGTTGACACAATAGCATTACCCAACGCACACACGAAGGAAGTCATTGCTACACGCATTGGAGAAACATGGTTCTGCCCTAATTTGGCGAGACACGTGGCTAAATTTGTGAGCAATTGTTTGTTTTGTCAGCAGTTTACAGCAGGGCATACACAGGGATTATGTAGGTTTATAGTGAAAATGTCGACTGCAAAAATGTCGACTGCAAAAATGTCCCCAAAAAAACATTTGAATGTGTTTTTTTATTTTTTATTTAAATGCGGGGGTTTCCCCCAACCCCCTGTTTCTCTTTACTAGCTAGACCCCAAAACAACATAAAAATAAAAAAAAAACACATTTTTTTTTTCGACATTTTTTTTCGACATTTTTGCATTCGACTTTTTGCAGTCGACATTATAACTGGAGACCAATTATGTAGACATGATCCAGGTTTGCCAAGGATACCGCTACATAATAGTGGTTGTGTGTCCATTCTCCAGGTGTATTGAGGCAGGCCCCTGTTTGCATTCTGATGCCCTTAGAGTGGCTAAGTTCATGGACAGGTCAGGGAAGTATTCCCAAGATGGGGTATGTGTGACGTCCTGCTGTCTGACAATGGGCCTCACTTTGCCAATGAAATGTTCCAGCACATCACAACATTTTTGGGCATTCAACACAAGTTTGCTTGTGTGTACCACCCGCAAGCAAATGGGATGTGTGAACACTTGAATGGCCTCCTGAAGGAGTGCATAGCCAAGACACAGTAGAGCCCAAAAAGAAATTGGTGGCACTGTTTACCACTTGCACTGTTTGCATTGTGCAATAAGCCTAGGTTTGACCACCATTTAACGCCAAATGAGGTGGTGGCAGGACTGCTCATGCATCTCCCCTTGGCTCCTCCCACAAGAGCACTGGAAGATTGTGAGAATAGTGCAGATGTGTTAGGGCAGGAAATGCATGAGTATTTTACTTCTTTGGTGGCTAGATCTTCTTTGATCTCTTACCCGATACGCCAACACCGGGAGGCCCAGAAGACAGGGAAGAGAGCAACTGCAACAGTGTACCAGAAGACTCTGACTTTAAAAACCCTGTGAATGTGGAGGACTTCATCGTCTGAGGAACTTTGTTTGGCACTGGAATGTGCCACGGTTCAGGGGTCCGTACTTCATAGAGAAAGTGGCAGACCGTGGACAAGAGTGAAGGAGGCAGGAGGAGAGCCAGGTTGCTGAGAAAGACCTTAGAACCTAGTGTATGGCCAAGTGTACACAGAAGATGGATGGAAGGATGGAGTGGTGGGCAGCAAAGCACTGACACTAGCACAGTCAACAGTGAACAATGTACAGGAGGAAAACGACGAGTGTCTGAAAGAATTGGACGCGAGTGCAACATTACTGACATGGGTGGAAAATGAAGCTGCACCAATGCCAATAATACCCCTGAAGACATCAGCACTGGGCTATCAGGATAATAGGGAAGTTGAAGTTGGCAAGAATGTTGGATGCAAAAGCATTGAAAAACACGCAACCATCAAGGTAGAAACAGCAGTATTGATGGATCACTACTGGGCATGCAGATCAAAAGCATATGAGAAGCTACCATCCAACTGTGGAGTAGTTTTCTCACTGGTACACATCAGAATGCCTTTGTTGGTAATGCCAAAGAAGGATGTGAAGCTTTATGAGCTCCAAAAATAGACTACAACAAAAGAAAGAACAGGTTGATTGAGGGGGCACCAACAGTCCAGGCGGAGAAGGCAGAGAAGCCAGATGAATCGAGCAGAGTAAAGAGAGGATGAAATTACTTCTCAGAAGCATCAGAGAAAGCACTAGATGAAAATCCAGCAGAACACAGGCTGTTTAGCAGGACCCAAATGTTCTTTGCATGAATAATACCTTCTGTACAGATATACACAAATGCAAAGTGGTTACAAATCACCCGCTGGGAGCTGATGGTGATGATTAATTCCACAGTGAATGGGTTTAGAGCTATAAAGGAAGAGCTCTGAGCAATAAGGTTGGTGGTGCACCAGAATAGATATGTTCTGGATCTCCTCACAGCCGTGGATGGAGGAGTTTGTGCAAAGATAAGGAGTTCCTGCTGCACTTTCAAACCTGCCAACAATGAAGATAACAGAATACTATCAGATGCAGTGGCATAGCTGGTGCTGATGCATGCCAAAATGGAAGAAGAAGCAAGAGGGACAGCAAAGGACAAGAGCTGGATCACATACATATGGTCATGGATGCCATCATGTCTGTCAGATGGACTAAAAGTGATCATGCGAGCGCTTGTGCTGGCAGCAACATCGATATGTGGGATTAAAATATGCATGGCAATGTGCCAGAAAACAGCGGAGGAAGCAATCGGGATGCAGGTCCTGATGGACATGAATATAGGAGGAGCAAAGGACAAAATTGTGTCCGAATGGAACAAGATACGAGAAAGAATAGCACAATGTGAACTATTCCCATGTTGAGTAATGACGTTGGACAACCCATTCCATGCAAAGTATTATGAAGGAAAGTGGGTTTGGTGCAACCCCAAAGGGGTGTGCTCTTACATGAACTGGTCATTCAATGACCACACCAACTACTCTGGGCACCTCAGAGGAATAACAAAGATATGGCAGTCAAGAGCAAAAGGACCCTTGTATAAGGATGTGGTTGAAAGGTCAACCAGAGGGGGGACTGAAGAGGAATGGAGAAGCACGCCAACACCAAGCCCTCCTACTAAATTCATGAGAAGGAAGAAGGCAAAAAAACCCGCAATCACCCATTCTATTTCTAATTCTCAATGGACCCATGATTGGCAAGTACATTGAGAGGTATCCCCTCAGCCGGCCATACTGACCAAGTGACATACAAATGTATCCATGCATGAATGAAGAGCCAAAGACCACAATCAGAGACACCGGTATGGACAGCTTGGACTAAACACCAAGAAACCATGTTGCTGACGTTGTTAGAGACACCACGACATAGCAGTGTTAGACATGAAGCACACATGCTATCTGCATTTCAGGACACAAACATGCACTCGAATACATGAAGAACATGAGCGTACGGGTCTATAGTTAGAGGACAGATACATATACATACTGTCATTGCTTTTATTATTTTGCCATTAGCCAAATGCAGCAATGCAGAAACCGCAAGACAAGAGATCCTGAGCAAGCTTGCAGATGTTTAAACATGAGTAATCCTATGGAACTGCAGGAGCATCTATGGGTCCTGACAGAGCTAAGTGTGACTAACCTATGGAGAATGTAGTATAGCATGGACACTTTAGAAACTGTATTGTAAGGTTTAGGAAAATTACAGCAGGCCTCAGGCCTCTGAGCAAGAGACGAGCTGAGCTGACTCAGGCTGGACAGAGATTAAGATGTGCGAAACAGTACCCCCAGCCAAGGTCAAGAGATACAGATGACATTCCAATCCCCAGAAGACAAAGGGACCAGCTGCAGAATATATTAATAAATCCTCATAATTCAGAGCTGCACAGCTCAAATTCGTGTTCTCTGAACACATGACGCGACCGAAGCAAACAATGGACAGTGATCAGTGGTGGAAAGGAGAGCTGGTCTCAGGCTCCCAGACACAGACCGCAACAAGTGTGCAACATGTGTTTCGGCCGTCTGAGGCACATTCTCATGAGCGAAAGGTGGTACACACAAGTTACAATGAAGACACATAGCCATTCTTATTACCTTTAAGAGGTACACAGTGAGCTGAGAATCCTTGCAGATCCCAGGCCTGGGGACGTCAGCTCTAGCCAATCACAGTTTAGTACCCTAGGGGTGGATGGCAATGGGCAAAAACTAATGGTCCACCACACTGGAACAATGTTATAGTTATTGAATTGGGGATGGAGAAGGCCAGCCACAGGACATGCGAGGGCCAGTAGAGTAACATCTATAATGTCCAGTATAGGTAATAGAATACTGAATACCCAATTACTTGGCCCAATAGGTTTTCTGGAGAAGGGCCCAAGTTGCGACAAAATGCTTATGCCTTCTGGAAGTAAAACCAGTCTGCCAGCCGAGGAACAGTATGATGGGCATGGCTATTTTCTGTTCCTGTGCTGATCCCTGTTGGTTTTCCTGTAATAAACCGCAGTTTGAACTTGCCGTTGACTGAGTCCTCCGTGTATCCTGGGGGAGGGAGTTGGGCCCTCTAAGTCCGCAAACTTCCGGTGTCCCTCTGGCATACCAGGGGGTCCATCCCCAACACTTGATTACTTTCAGAACACCTGGCAGATTGAGGCATCCTATCTAGACCCCACATTCTTCCCAGCTGCAATTCTCACTTCTCTAGGTGTGCTCTTGCACGGTGATCAGACGAGGCAGCACAAACCACGCACTCGATTTTAAGGGCTTAGGAAGGTCCTTCTGTGATACTAGATTGACCACACAGAGTGGTACTTTGCTGTTGAAGGTTGGCACCTGCTTTGAGCAGATACTTATTTGTAAGTTTTGTTGATCCTCCATCCCGTTAGGAAATAGTGGCCAGAATGAAACTTTAAGGCTGTGTTCCCTTGTTGCTGCTGTGCGAGTCAATACCTCACAATGCAGCTGTATAAGACTGCAAATATGCATCAAGAAGTTTTGTTCAAACAAGAGGTGTGTGCTTCACTGGTGGCCGGCACCTTAAAGAAAAATTTCCCACAGAGCTATGCCATGCATCAATCAGTCACCAAAGTCGTTCCTTGCATTGCATTGCACAAGACAATCTACATGACAATTTGCTTCCTTGTAAACAGGGTACTTTGCAACTGTAAACACATTCTAAATGCCACCATTTAAAATAATGCACTTTTAAAATGCCCTATTTTTCAAGGAAAAGTTTCAGTTTAGGGAGCTATGGTAAGAGTATAGTAGGGTAGCCAGAGACATGCTTGAAGAGGTTGCCACTTAGTGAAGGGTGCACAGTATGGTAACATGTTATAAAGCACTGCAGATTTGAACATGATATACATCAAAATACCAATGCTGCCGAATAGGTTGTCAATAAAGCTGCGCTAAAGCCATAAGTGTAACTGCGATGTAGCATGTGTGGGAGGCTGACATAAAGCTGTGGTAGAGGGTGTCAGCAAAGCTGTCCCAAAGCTGTATGGTGGTAGCCCGGGTAAAAGGTGTGTGTGACGCTGTCAGCAAGCTGTGGCTAATTTGCGTATGAAGGATGTGGATCACTGTGCTTTAGCTGTAATAAAGGCTTCAAATTTAAAATGTTCATGCTTTGACAGCTCCACTACAGCTCCTGTACAGCCGCTGGACGGCTATGCTACAGCTACAGCACCAACATGAAAATGAAATGGCCGCACAACTAAAACGCTGTGGGCCTCATTACGACCCAGGCGGACTTCGCGGTGCTAAATGCACCGCGAAGCATGGCGGAAAGCCGCCGATAGCGCCATGGGGGTTGGCGGATTTACCGCCCCATTCCGACCTCGGCGGAGCGGTAAATCCCCAATCCCCATTCTGCCCTTCCCCATTCCCATTTTTGCCCCATAGGGTATAATGGGAGTGGGGAAGGAGTTAATTACGCCACCGTAAAATACGGTGGCGTAATTAACAACGAGGTCCCGTAGCGCCATGGTTTTCTCCGGCTGGTAAAACCAGGCGGAGAAAACCTCCATGGCGCTACGGGAACTCGTAGTATGGCGGAGAGGTACGCCATGCACTACGCTGGCGTAATACCCTCTCCGCCAGGGTCCTAATGAGGCCCTGTGACTTTCCATTCTTCACTACAGTTAATGTTTAGCTTTCAAGATTTAGACATAGGGCAAATAACATAGCGCACTTTGTAGGCAGGTGTGTTTAGACCTATGAGCCTCATTACAACCCTTCCGGTCCGGTAACGACGTTGCCGGTAGGCCTACGGCACCGCTGTTACAGGACCAGCAGAGTACAAGTTTGTGGGCCAGATGACCTTCCGCCCGTCAGGTCTGACCTGGTGAGCGGAAAGGCACCATTTCCTATGGGTCTCAAATGGGAATGGGGAGTAACTTTTTCCGACACCTGGCTTCAGGGACCGCGAGGGCTATAATGCCCCGGTGATTCCCCATTGCCAGGCACCGGAAAAAATACACAACTCTGACGGCAGCCTGCGATTTTTACTGGCACGGCTACCGCTGGAGTTGTAATGAGGCCCATTGTCGGCAATTCTTTTTCGAGGAGCCTTAATGCTCTCTTTAGAAGCATAAAAGGCATGAATAGCAGACATCAGGCCAGTGGTTGTCTATCACCCATTTGTTATAGTGAAGCACACTTGCTACCCTAATCGGACACCTAGAAATTCAGTGTCTGTCTTGTTTATGCATGTATTCATTTAGCGGAGTTTCAAATAGCGCCAACTTGAACACAGTCGCTGGGTAGCGCCCTGTCTTGAAAACACTGCACCTATATCATCCTCGCTCTCCGAGATGATCTGCTTGATGTTCGAAGTTATTATTGAAATGTTTCATAAATTGTTCAGCGCATTTGATTAAGGACATTCGGTGCCAAACATGGTAATAACAACACGATAAAACATAATTCAGATAAGTGCAGTTAGGTAATGGCGTTGGCAACCGCCTCAATGAAGAGCCGGTAATAATATCAACTCAATGCAATTCAATTTATGGCCTGAAATAAAAACAATCATGTACCAGCACATAAAAAGAAAAAAAAAACATGTACAACAGTAAAATCCATCTAATTACAGTCAGTGATTCCAAGGATAGATGCCAAGGACAATTCGCGGATTATTTAACAACAGTATTGGGAGACTGAAACGTTAATGGACGTTACGTTTAGCGGCCATCCTGAGTGGCGACAGCACCTTCTGCAGTCTGCACGTGCAGTAGGAGGCAAGGGATCAGCTGTGAGTGTGGAAGCAGGTAACCAGTAAGGGGTGCTCCAAGTCTGGCTCTGGTTAAATAAACTCTCCCCTTAAACCTTTACATTTCGCTCCGGCTTAGCTCGGGCGAAATTGCAGCAGTTCGCCTGTCAGCGGTATATGAATGACCTCAACTGTGTGTCTCTGTAGTTCCTGTAGTGAATGCACTGTTGTAGTGAGCATGGAGATTACCTTAGATTACAACTGCCTTGTGAAGTAAAGGGTAACGAGCAGTGCCTTCATTAATTAGGGTACCAGTTCACAGGGCCTTATGCGTGGGCAGGCTGTAAGGTGGCACAGGGCCCTGTACCAATTGGTCCTCACATGTGACAGCTGGCCTCAATAACTACTTTTGCAGAATATGGTAGGACTGCATTCTACTGTGATACCTCTCTTGTTTAACTGACACCCTGTGAGAACCTTCCTAATCCCCATCAGGCCCTTATAAGGCACTGGAGCTCACTGCCCTTCTGCACAGAAAAGTGCCACTGACCCGAAATCAATTTGCCCTCCAAGTGAGTGTTACGAGAACATATATGGTGCCACTTGAATGTGGAAGCTCCACACAGCTCCAGTAAGCTACTCGACCTTTCTCAAGACAGTTAGAAGTTGTCGCAAAGTATACTCGTTTTAAACAACATACTTTATTTCATTGTCATATGCTATTGGCATACAGAACGTATTTTTAGTAGGATTTACATTTGCATATTAATCTGCATTTCTCTGCCAAACATCAACTTGAAGCAGGTTGTCATATCTCAATTGTTTATTTTAAGAGGTGTCTTTAAGTCTTAGAAGAACAGTTGTAAAACACGTTCCATTATTTTCCCATTCATTTCCCCACCCTGAAAGGAAAAATACAAATACAATCATACTCTTGGTTTACATGCTTCTATAAGGATGAGACTATGTGTCTGTTTCATTTACTATGTGATTTGGAAACTTTCAAGCACATTTTATAAAAAACATATTTTGGAGCACTTGAACGTTAAATATCAATGCATACCTGTACCAACCACAGCTGAGAAGTTATGTGTTCTAAAATCACAGACATTGCTCAAACCCTGGTTCCACTATTTAAAGGCTGTGATACCGGGCAACACATCTGCTAAATTGCGCTTAGTTGCCAAATATGGAGGTCCAAAAAGTTAATAATTTTCATAGTTAAAGAGACAGTCGTGTGGCTCCATATATAATAACCACAGTGGCTATTCATATATAGCACATCACAAAGGCATTAATTAGTCTCTTGCCTTACTCCTGGTAACATCTTGTAAATTCAATTTCTATGATGCCCTGGAGTGTAAAGGATTGATGTCACTTTCTGGTCTATCACTTCCAGTGATGAGAATACGCATGCAACACCTCCTACATTATGTACTGAGTCGAAGACACTTGCTCCGTAATGCAAATGGCATTGGGAGTTGTGTGGAATCCAGAGGGCACCCAAAAGGAGGGCAGGGGTGTGCAGAGGCACCTATAATACACCAGCTAAAACTAGCATAATCCCTATCACTACTTAAGGAAGGAATGGGGAGAACCCTGACTTTGGGGCATTCACAGTAATGGTTGGTTCATTGGGTACACATTGTTTAAAAAAACAATATGTTAGGATATGTGATTGGGTCTCACATAGTGCCACATTTGACATTTTCATGGCCGCTTAGCGCTTTTGGATCTTTGAGGTTGGCTTGGGTGTAAGTAGGAGTTGAGTGTGAAGGGCAATGCAATTGTTTCTGCAGTGCTGATGCATGCAGATCCATTTGTGTCGGCAAGCTTCTGGGTGTTATTTGGAGGTGCAGTGTGCAGCGAGACCCATCCTTTGCATACCTGTGGGTAGGTATGTTTGGAATTAAGTATTTATTTGTGTGGTGACCCTGTCAGATTCATTCTCCTCGAATGACATCTGCTTTGGGATTGTGGTCAAGGGTGTTTGGAATGGATTATTTTTGGTGGTTTACTGGCTTGGAGGTATGGAGTGTTGGGTAGGGTGGAAGACTGAAAGGTTAGTTGGTAGTTAGTATTGGTTTCTGTACCCGGTCAATCCTGTGGGGTACTGTGCTCTATATGGTAGTGTGAATTGCTACTTTCTAAGTGTTAGATGTAGGACATTAAAAAAAATAGACAAACAAGTGGTCTTTGGAGGAATTATTTTTTCACACAGAGGAGCTTAATTGTATTGTTAACAAAATGGCAATTCGTTGATTCTTTTGAATCTATCGGAATGCAAATTCATTATTTCTGGTGGCTATTTTATTAAAAGATGAATTCTCTATTTTACGAGATACCATTTAATCAGGCATAATGTCACTCCTTTATCACTAAAGAATATGTTTCAAACTTCAGAAGACAACTGGGTTATTCACAGAAACACCAATTCAATCTATTACACATTGAAATCTTTTACTTGAAGTGCTACCTTTGCTTTTTATATTTGTATGTTTTGATTTTCCGAGCATTTCAGCAAGGAACATTGTACATAGATCAAACAGTATGTATTTAGGCCTACCACACAGGGATGTTGACATGCACTAGGGTGGTAGTAAGGAGATGAAGGGAAAATAGTCAACTTTACATGATACTGCATAATTACATAATTCTGATCCAACTCATGTTTTTATATTTCTCAAAGTTCCACTATTATACTGAGGTCACAGTGGTTGCTTTGAGGGCTGCTCTGGCCGTTAATGGCCCACCAGTCTGAGTTAGCGCTCGGGCATTCAACATTGGCTTAGCGTAGGAATGAGGACCCTCTCATGAGAATCCACCATTATCACCATCAGCTCTCCAGCCTGATGTCCGGAATGCTAATAATTACTTCTTTTGCATGGAAACTCTGTAGCCCTGAAAAAGAGGGTGAACACATTTTTACAAAACATCTGTCTCTTAGTGTGATCGAAGTAGTGAGTGATATATCAAAAAGAATAATAACACTGCTCAATGTATAAAGAGGAGATTGTTACTCCAGCTAAAACCATATTTGAAGGTTAAACCTAAACATTGGCAATGTATAACAAAGCTGAATTAACATATTTTAGGATGTCTTCATATATTGCTGCCCTAAAGCAGAGTTGTAGATGCATCGGTAAAGATTAATTGAAAATGTAATATAGTTGGGACTGTAATTGGATTTGTGATTTAAAAATATTTTATTGTTATTTATTGTTATGAATTTGGTAATTATAATTTTGTAAAGGTTTGTATAAACCAAAACAATAAAATAAAAATAGTTTTAAAAAAATTCTTCTTTTTGGGAAACATTATGACAGATGCAGCATTTTCCCCACCAAAAATCCAACTCAATGGTTGAGGAAAATTTGGTACAAAGACTAGTTCTGTAGTGTAACATGAAACAATCCAGTAAATGCCATGTCAATAACAGTACACAGGGAATTCTGTAATGTTGGCCGTTTAAGCAGCAGCTTAAGCCGGCAGCTCCTGCTCCGCCATATTAGGATATTATTAAAGATAATGGCCCTCATTACAACCTTGGCGGTAAGTTTTCAACTTTACCACCAAGGCGTAATTTACGTTAACGCCATGGTGGATGGCGGAATTACCGCCCCATTACAAGGTGAGTGGGGCGGTAATTCCCCATTCACCAATGGCCCCTTCCCCATTCCCATTTTTGCCCCATAGGGCATAATGGGAATGGGGAAAGGCGCTAATTACGGCACCGCAAATTACGGTGCCATAATTAGCACTAAGGTGGCTTAGCCCCTTGCATTTTAACGCCTGCAAAAAGCAGGCATTAAAATGTGAATCAGGCATTAAGGGTTAACGGCGCCGACGGCGCCGTTAAGCCCTTAACGCATGAGTTGTAATGAGGGCCAATAAATGCCAAAAACAAGATTGAAATGCCTAAGAACCCAATCTCCAAGAAGCCCAAACAGCTTGCTGCTAGATGGGAGATGTGCCAGGGACACAATATATTTACATTTTGTTGCTGAAAGCGGCACAAGACATTCCGTGAGGTTAAATCCCTTCTATCTGATTTAACTTAGAAGGTTAACCAAATGGATGATGTGTCTATAAACTCGAGACAGATGCTGAACGTTTGATAACTGAAATAACAGGTAGCTTTCAGGCATATAACGACTTGAAGCTGGAACTTCCCAAAATGAAAGAGAGGGCTAGAGACATGAATCTGAAGACTCGCTGCCAGAACTTGTTCTTAGTGGGTCCTGAGGAACATAAGGATGGAGACCCTGAGATTGAAACTCACATTGTCAAATGTATCAATGAAATATGGTCCAGGCATTGTGGCCCTCTCTGAGGTGGACTTTGCTTATAGAGTGGGGAAGCCAACCCTGCATAAATCTACACCAATGATATTAGCTTTCACTAAGATGCATACTAAAGAACAGATCCTGAGTGCTGCAAGAGTGAAAGGATGTTTGTCTTATGAAGGTGAGTCTCTCTCAATCTACCTGGATCACCCCAAAGAGGCACTGGACAAAAGCAAGACCTTTAAGGAGGCCAAGACGCTTGCCTGGGAAAAAGGAACAAAGCCAATCTTAAATAAATCTGCGATCATGAAGCTATTTCTGGCGAATGGAGAAAGTTCCACTGGAGATGCATCTGAGGATATTTTATTGCTGAAAGATGCCACATTTAGCACTTCATTACGCAGTTACTGCATAAGGTAATGCCCCCGGGGCCCATAGTTAGAGGCAAGAGCCTAGCAAGGCCCTTAACGAATGCCCCGGGGGCATTACCTTATGCGGTAATGGCCCGCAGGTGAGGGGCTTATTGCCATTAGTACCCTGACCCGTTAGACCGGGGTACTAAAGGCATGTTTTTTTCAGTTCCGAAACGCTGTGGTGTTTTGGAACAGAAATAAAAATGTCAAAATATTGGGAAGGAAAAATTAAGTCTGTTTTCCCTTTCCATGGCAGCCATTGAAAATAAGTGAAAAAAAGTAAACAAACAAAATGGCCACCACACAAAGTCCCTTCTTCCTTTCCATGGTGGCCATTAAAAAAATAGGAAAAAAGTAAACAAAAAAATGTCCATGAAAGGAGAGAAGGGAAAATTTGTAATCCCTTCTTCCGTTCCATGACAGCCTGTCTCAGATCGGGAAAGGACGTGCTGGGGACAGAAGTGTTCCCAGTTCGTCCGCTCTCAAAATCGACAGAAAAGAGGGTAAGTGGGTGTGGGAGGGCAGGGAGGGAATTCTGTGGATGGTGGAGGGAGGTGGGAGAAAGACTTACCTGAGTCCCGAGCGAGGGGAGATGGCAGCCACCAGCCCTGTGGAGGCTCAGACCGGCGGGATTACCGTGTGGTAATGCCCACGTTCTGAGCCTCCCTATTGGCTTGGAGGCTGCCACACTCCCCTCCCCGGGTACTAATGGTCAGTAGACATCAAACGGTAGACAGGAGTGAGGGATTCCTTTTTTCTTTTATCTTTTCCCTTCATAATACCATTTTTTTGTTTTTTGTTTTCACTGTTTAAAGACTTAATATACTAACTTGGCACATTTTTTAATAGCATTATGAATACACTTACATGACAACTCAATGTGGCAAAATGGTGACGGAGGCCAAGAATGGGTCAACGGTCCTTCTCAACAGCCGTGAGCAGATCACACCAGCCCATGGATGAAGTGTGAGATGCAATATGGCCAAGGAAGGAGCTCCAAGACCATAAAACCATTCTGGATGTAAGTTGTAGCTCAACATCCCTGCCCAGTCATAATGTACAGTGAGTCTGAAATGGTGTAAGGGGGGCCAGATCTGCTTTTGTTTTTGATTTTTGCTTTTTTCTTTCCAGTCCTGACTCAGCAGATTTAGAGGAAAGGACCTAATGGTGTGATGGTGCGTGTGATGTCATGAACCACAAAGGGTTTATCCCCGAGCAATCTCTGGTATGCCGGTATGCCATTCTCTGATCCAGACGGAGCTTCGTCAAGCTGTGCCATGCACATTGACAATCTGATGAAGTGAGACGACGCTGGGGTAAGGTATGCCACGGTTACTTCTCACCCTCTGGTTTGACTTTCTTCTATATTTCTAGGCTTAATATACTGGCAGTGTTCTGTGGAAAGACTTGTGGATTACTGTCATTTGTGGATCAGGTCTGTTATAACATTGCAGTGGGGTGGGATGAGCGGGAGGCAACAATTATTTACTTATTTATCTATTTGTTTCCTCTCAATATAGTGAATTGCGCCAATTGCATAGGCATGCTGAATTTCTGTCCATATACTGGTTATTGTTTTTAGATCTGGTTCAAAACACTCTAACAGGTGGACCTAGAATTTAACGCTAAAGCCTCCAAACAATGGATGACTGGCTGTCTGCGATTGGAATTTGTGTCTATCTATTAAGGTGGAATGTGTGATTTGTTTGCTTGAGTTAGAGCCAGCAAAATGCTTAGAGTGGCAACATGTTGTGTTGACAGATTTTGTGGGACATGAGGGTTATTGAGCACTATGCTATGAACAGTTATGGTTTGAAATGGATGAGATGTATTTGAATTCCAGCAAAGGAATGGCATTATTTTGTATTGAGGGGAGGGAGTGGGTAGTTTTCAATGTTCTTGAAGTCTAGGCGTTTCCTGTTTCGGGTGGGCATTCCCACAAGAGGGATTTGGGTTATCCTTCTTCTTGGGGTACTCTTTGCCAGTGTGTTTGTATTTCTTCATTTTAGTACAGTGTGTGTCTCCTTTGACATCATGTCTAATGCTAACGAAGAGCTAAGGATTTTCTCATGAATGTACATGGAATCAACAACCCTTAAGGAACAAAATCCTTCACCATCTAAACCGCCTGCAGGAGGATATCACCGTGATCCACAAGACCCATCTTACAGAGATGGAAACACTCAAACTCCAGAGAAACTGGGTGGGACAGATATATGGGTCATCATTTAACTCACGTTCAAAAGGGGTGGCTATTTTAATATGAAGGAACTTGCCAACAAATGTGACCTTTGAACACAGCAACAAGGAGGGGAGATTGATTGCTACACCAATTTGTATACATGGGTCTTTGTTGATATCATGCAATATTTATGCGCCCACAGTGGATAATGGATCATTTTTCAGAAATGTAGCATGGGTGTTACAGGACAAATGGTTGAATAATATCATTTTAGGGGGTTGTTTTAATGAATGGACCCACTCTTGGATAGAAGTAAACATGTCAGTCAGTGGCATTGAATGACTTGGTGTCTGAACACAGTTTAGTTGATGTGTAGATATTAGATCATCCCACAGAGAGAGACTACAGTTTTTATTCCATTCCAATGCACATGATACCTGTTTGAGAATTGATCTACTGCTGACAGCTGGCTTGGCGGTGAAAACTTATTTACAGAGCAACATCAAAAGCATTCACATATCTGATCATGCCCCAATTGAAGCAATCATCTCCTCGCAGTTCAAGATTCAGCAGAGCTCCTTCTGGAAGCTGAACACCTATGTATTGGAGGACAAGGAGGTGGATGATGAAGCACACTTTGTTTATTGATGTATACATGGCTGAAGAAGTGGAAATGAGAATGGAATGGGAAGCCTTCAGATGTAGCAAGAGAGGGCTTCTAATTGGTCTCTCAAGCAAACAGTGCAAAGAAAAGGATGCAACCTTGAAAACATTTGAAATGTTAGCGATTAGGGATTTCGCTAGTTCAGTTATGATGAATCTGAATGAAGAAAATAAAAGATCTCTGAGACAGGTCAAATATGAATTTAATAAATTGATCTCTTGTTTTGCACTAGATGAACCTACTATGAAGGTGGAGAGAAATGTGACAAGCTACTAGCACATAGGCTATGCATGTTAGAGAATGAGAGAGTAATCTCCGATTGAGAAATCCCCAGGGTCCCTAACGTTTGATCCAGAAGACATCAATGGGGTATTCAGTACTTCTATACAAAATGTTATAAATCATATAGGGAGGAGCTACTCACAACATCTGGTTTCTTGCGAGATTTGCAGTTACCTCATTATCTGACCAAGAGAGGACAAACCTAGATATGGACCTCTCAAGTGAAGAATTGAAGAAATGGACATATAGTTTGAATCTATACACCATGCAATCATTTCCACGTTACACAAGAAAGATAAAGACCCCACAGTGCCAGGGAGCTATAGACCGATTAGCCTGATAAACACTGATAACAACATCTTGGCAAAGAGATTGGCAAGAAGGTTGGAGGAAACTTTACCCAGTCTGGTGCATTCAAATCAGTCCGGGTTTGTAAAAGGGCAACATATTGCTACCAATTTTATGAAATTACTCAAACGATAAGAGAAGCAAATGATGTAGATCAAGGTGCAGTGGTCCTGTCCCTTGATGCAGAGAAAGCATTTGACTGGATTGAGTGGATTGAGTTTCTGAAAAAGATGCAATTTGGTAATGATTTCATAGGATGGATTAAGTTGCTATATGCAGGTATTACAGCTGCAGTGTCAACAGCCTGGAGAAGGGACTCTGCAAGGATGGCCCCTATCTCACTAATTGTTTGTGTTGGCGATGGAACCATTGGCCTTGGCAATCAGAGGCAATGAAAAAATTGTTGGTGTCAAAAACTTTGGTTATTTGTTGATGATCTGCTGTTGGTCCTAAGAGATTTGGGAAGTTGTTTGTTGGCCTTGATGAGCCAAAGAGACAACTTCAAAAGTTTGTCAGGATATTCATTCATTCATTCATTCATTTTCTTCATTTGTATAATGCCACTTACCTTGGGAATGGTCCAAATGTGCTGTAGGTTGAAAGCCTTTGGAAGGATCGAAATCCAGAAAAGTAAAAGGTGGTAAACGCATGTATACATGTAGCCGTTAAAGGTTACGAGGGATGGCCAAGTCCTGACTAGCCACCCATGTCTATTGGTATATGTCAAGGTGGAGAGAGGTATGCTGGGGGAGGTGTGTGCGTGCAAGAGGATATTATGTGTGTATCTACAGTTCAATTTTTTTGTCATGAAAGGTAGCTGCATTCTTATGGCAGAGGTGTTGTCCAAAGGGTTTTTTGAGTTATGTGTGGCAGTAGGTGTGTCCGGAAGTGAGGCAGCTCCTTCGGCTAAGATCGAAAGGTGCAGAGTGCTCAAGGAATCTATACGTTAGTGATATATTAAACATTGCCTGCCCCCTGAACTCCATCTAGGTGAATAAAACTGCATACCCTCAACATCCATACAATTTAAATACATTGTACGGTGTTTATCTAGGAGTGATTCACTGCCCCAAGCTGGTCCGTTCAAGAGCAATACATTGCCCACCCTTAAATACATCAAATGTGATACCTTGTCCACCTCCAAACAATCTAAATGCCACTCATTATCCATCCCCAGATCAATCCAGGTGCGGCTCATAGCCCACTATCAAGGTCTGTCCAATTGCTATGCGTTGCCCACCCTCAAAGCCAATTAAGTGCAATGCCTGGCCCACTCTCAGAGTTCTTCCAAGTTAGAGATACTGGATACTCTCTTGGCACCTCTGGGTGCCCTGCCCTTGCTGCTCTGATGGAAGGGGGACAGTGGCTCAGAGGTAGAGAATGAGTAAAGATTAATTGGAGTAAATCGGAAGCTATGCCTGTTTCAAAGTACTGTTTGAAGGCTGATTTGATCAGACTGTGTTCTCCTTGGTTCCGCATAGAATCAGGTATTTAGGCATATAACTTATGTGTGAAGTTGACAAGATTATGATGGAAAATATGAAGACAGTGGTATCTAGCTTGAGCCTTTCTTTGTAGGGGAAGGTCAACACTTTGAAAATGAAGAGTGTGCCAACAAATAATGATATCCTCAGCATGATTCCCTTAATTCCAGAGAAAACTGTGATGAATGATATGATATGATATGATATGATATGGTATTTGTAACGCGCCTATACACAAGTGTTTCAAGGCGCGACGAGGCAGGGAGGGGGGGACAAGGGGAGACAGACAACGATCCTACTAGGCCAGGTGTCATTCAGATCGCGCAAGTGCAGGGGTAGGGGAGTGGGAAAAAGTGCAGGGGGAAGGGGAGGGGGAAAAGTGCAGTACAAGGTAAGTGGCGTACGTAATAAATAAATAAATAGGACCAGCTGGTGGCAAGTGTGAGGTAAGTGCAGAACAAGTGCTGGGGGAGGGGGTGGCTGTAGGGATACAGAGACAGTCCCGCAGTGCAAAGGGGTTCCAGGGCATCAGTGCAAGTGGAGAGTGGCAGGGCCCAGGACCGAGGCCGTTTAGAGTGGTCCAGTTGCAGGATCAGTGCAGTTTCAGTGAAAATTAATTAGCAGTTCAGCAGGGGAGAGGGAGAGGGAAAGCAGAAGCAAAGAGGAAGGTTTTGAGGTGCTTCCGGAACCGGAGATGGTTCTCCTCAAGTTTCAGGGAGGCAGGAAGGCTGTTCCAGAGGGAGGCCCCTGCCGCGGAGAGAGATCTACCCCCAGCTCGTTGCTTCGAGAAGCGGCTAACCCTGAGGGAGTTGGAGGCGGATGAGCGAAGGGCTCGGGAAGGAAGATATTTGGGAAGAGAGAGTTGAAGGTATTTAGGACCCAGGCCCCAGAAGGCCTTGTGGACAATGCAGAGGGTATTGACAGGCTCATGCAGGGTTTCCTTTTAGATGACAAGCCACAGCTCATCAATCTTTGGAAGCTTCAATTGCTGACAGATAAAGGTGGATTGGGAATACCTGATTTTCAAGCGTATTAGCTGGCATATGCTGCAGGCACATTTTAAAATTTGTACGGACTGACCGGACATGTGGGCCTGCAAGGAGGCTAGCTGGAGTGGCCCACTCATGCCAAAGGCTATATTGTCTGCAAAGACCACTCAGCATTCTGCACAATCCACATTGAGTTCTTGATTGAGTTCTTGAGTTGGGCCTCGAAGAATCTCTGCATTCTATTAGTAGTTCATCCTTACAGATATTTGGGCTTTTCGATTTGGTTTAACCCTGCATTAAGGGAGGGGGGTGGAATGTCGTTTTGGCCATATTGGTTTCTAGGTGATATCAAATGGATTGGGGACCTAATGGTTAATGGAAGCTGGCTCACATTATTCCATTTAAGACAGAAAAAAGCATGACTAATTGTAGTAGATATAGTAATTGTAATTGTTTATTTGTACAGCGCTTATACACAAGTGAAGTGCTTCATAGCGCTTCAAGGCGGGAAGGGAGGAAAGGGATACAGTAGTCATTGTTAAGTTTCCAAATGATCTAACAAAATGCTAACTAGCATACTATGCCTAACAGCATTTCTCCTAGTGCAAGTGCATGAATATTACAGGCGCAACCATACTAGGGAGCGGAGACAAGGGGGGACAGGACAAAACCTACTAGGCCTAGTAAATTCAGGTCATGCAAGTGTACATACAGAAGTACAAGGTGGGGGAAACAAGTGCGCCCGGTCCAGCAGGTCCCTGGGTTAAGTGTGGAGAGGTTATCCCTCTCATGGGGTGTATGATGAAAGAGCAGTAGTGCGGAGGCCCGGAGACAAGTGCAAAGACTGGCGTGGGAGCCTGGAACCTGTAAGGCTCTGGAGGTGAACCAGGCGATGAGCGAGCAAAAGAAGAACAGAGTTAGGGAAGCGTGGAGGAGTGAGGCAGAAGAGAAAAGGGGAGGGGTTAGCAGTGGAGGGGGAGAGAGAAGGAGGAAGAGTAAGAGAACACTAAAAAGAGTGGTCTCTGAAATGAGAGACTTAAGTTATATTATTACCCGGCGAGGGCGCAATCAGAATGAAACAACCATTCTGAATGACCCACGCTGAGGCATTACCCGGCTGGGAATCCCTCGGCCGGGATTCCACAGCCACTGTACCCGGCTGGGGAAGTGGCAGCCCCTCAGCCAATGAGGAGGCTCAGAGCGGGCCATCCCCGCTCCAAGCCTCCCCACGGCTGAAAGGATGCGTTCGCCCCCCGCCAGGGACTCAGGGAAGGCTTTTTTTTTTCTCTTTCCTCCCTCCTCCCTGCCCTCCCCACCCCACTTACCTTCTGCCTCCTTTGTCCCCAGTGGGGGACGAGGGCAGCCTCCAGCCGTGGGGAGGCTCGCAGTGGTGCCATCCCCACTCCGTGCCTCCACACGGCTGGATACTTCCATCGTCCTCCGCTGGGGATGCATGTACGTTTTTCTACTTATTTTGTTCTCCCTCACTTCCTCCCTCCCAACCCCACTTACCTTCTTCTACTTTTTTTTTCTGGAGCTGATGCACTGGAAATACTTCTGTTTCCAGAACATCTGCTCCCATTGGGCGCCATTGAAAGGAAAACAGACTCTGTTTTGCCTTTCCGGGTGGCCATTTTCTTGGATATTTTATTTTGTCCTGTCTCAAAACGTTTTAGGATAAAAAAAAAAGCTTTTAGTGCCTCAGTCACGCAAATCTTAATGCCCCTGCCGCTCGGATTATATTGCATAAATAATATTGAGGAGATTGTTCTTAGAGTAGATAAGGGGGGTGCATCAAGCCTCAAAGATATATAAATGTATTGTGACAGACCAACAAAAAACCAAGATTGAGGATTTATCTGTTGCACACAAAAAGTGGTTGTTCAGCCTTGATGGCTACGAAACCAATTTTGAGAAACTGGAAATCGGTGATCGGTCCAAGTGTGAATGATTTTATGGATGAGATGCATAAGCTTTCACTCATGGAAAGAGTCAATTACAGGGGGCAAAGGAAATATAAACAGTTTATTGGAAGCTTCTCCTGGTGCACTGGCCCCTTATCGGGCCACTCCCGAGTCTGCTGGGGTGGATTTGAATGGAAAGGAAGAAATTTGTCCTGAACTAAGAGGCGTTGTTGTGATTGATACAGGCATCGGGCTACACATTCCTTTGGATCATATGGGATTAATTGCCCCAGATCGGGATTTGCTTTGAAAGGCATTCAAGTATTAGGAGTGATTGTGGATGCCAAATACCAGGGTGTGATTAAAGTTATTCTGATAAACAACTGTGAAAACATGCTGCCTATACATAAAGGGGATTGAGTGGCCCAATTAATATTGGTAACTGTTAAATTGTCCACACTACAGAAAGGAGAGACACCTACAATATTAACTAATCATGGGGACAGAGGTTTTGGCTCAACAGACGTAATGATCCCTGGTGCAAAAGTATGGGTTGAAAAACCGGATGGGCCACCTGCTCCAGTGGATGTATAGTCCTTGTAATGGAACCAGGGAAAAGAAAATGGTCTCATATTCATGCTGACAAATGTGATTTGCATTAATAATATACCCCGCTGATACTCTGTTGTTTTTAATAATGGTATTCTAGATCCTGAGTATGCTGAGTGCCTGTGTGCAGCCCGGTGGAGTCTTTTCAGGAAGGTCCGGGAACATATCAGAGGATGTGGCAGATGTCTCTATTCTCCCACTGAATGGGGGGATATGGAGAAGAACTGAAATTCTTGCCACAAGTATCGTGCCAGACAATGCCTCTGTGGTAACTTATCACAGCATCTTGAGGAACCGACGAGAGCGGCAACAAAAGACTCTGCTCTCACTTCCTTCGAGGATTTCAACATCCTTTTCACATCATGGTTATTTGGCTTTTGTTAAGCAACCAGAAAATGTGTGGGTATATTTGCCGAAACAGGTCTTGAACATCTCACATTTCTGTTTGACAGACGTGCATAATTCTGCTAACTTGATTACAAATTGCCTGATAGCCATTCCGACACCCACTTCAGTTTTACAAGTATTATTTGAACTATTACATAATGATTCTTAGGTGGAGCATTCTGATATTCGGAGTCTTTTCTGTGTATACGAATATTGCAAATTCTGTGTGGAAACTTCCCACAAATGGAAAAATTTGACTTGCATTCTAACTCATGATATTGCACCAGCGGAAGTTTGCTATAAATGACTTGTGACTCAATGTTTATTGGGAAATACTAGCAACGAAAGCTGGCGAAGGATGAGAAGATATCAATATTTGAACAACGTTTGTATGTGCCAGACCAACAAGTGTTTGTATGGATGTATCTAATAACATGTTTTGTCATTTCACTATTTTAGCGGCTAGCCACTTAAATCATGTAAAACTTCCTCCGGGTTGGTTATTTTCTTGTGGTAATTTTACTTATTCATATATTTCGGCTAAAATTACAGGTGATCCTTGCTCTTTAACTCGCCTCAGTCTAATGATGTTCCCTTTGCAGTTTGCAATTAGCTGCTCTATACGTGCCCCCTCTTATACAGCTCTTTCACCAGATTGTAACCTAGAGGTACACTTACTTTCTGAAGCTGAAGTATTGGCATTAGCAATCTCTATAGTCGGGATTTGGGGTTTATCAGCTGGGGGTTATAAAACTATTATTAAGTTAGAGTGCCTTGCAGTTAATGATCTCAATGAGACTTTGCAAGCTTTAACTGAACTATTATTAGATAATAGAAACTTTCGGAAAGCCATTTTACAGAACAGGGCGGCAATAGATTATTTATTTTTAAAGCATGGTCTGGGTTCTGAGGCCTTGGAAGGCATGTGTTGTTTTGATTTAGAATACCATTTGCGGTCTATTGAAAAGCATATCAAGACACTGCAAGAATTGGCGGCCCGAGTTACACAGAGTAGGGTTGGCAGCTGGTGGGAGGAATTGTTTGCATGGGTTCCTGAAGCTTTGCGGACAGCCTAAGCTTGGATTTCTGGTGCTTCGGTTATGGTAGTATGTCTTTGTTGTTGCGTATCTTGCATCCCACATTTATGGAGATTGCTGAAATGATTATGGGTGCCTCCTGATCTTCCCCCTGCAGATTATATAAAACAAGTGTCCAAGGGGTGGAGTGTGATGCTTATGAGTTAAAACAACATGGTGTCGGTCCACGGCCATTTTGAACAGTCATTTTTAATCTGACTAATAATGCATAGGCTTTTGCAGGCTTTGCAAGCTCAGCCGAAAACACAGGCAACTTGGTAGCGAAGGCAGAGCAAGGTCACACAACTATTATTATCAAAGGAGCTCACTGCCGGGAATAGTTATGGTATTGTCCACTAAAGGACAAATTGGAAAGGGAGTCGGAGTGCATTGCATGTGCAGTGATAAGGAGTCCTGGGAATGAATGTGAGGAGAACAGAGCTGTGTTTTTCCACTTCTGACTGGTTTTTTCCACTCTTTGCCACCTTCACTTATGATCTGCTCTTCAGCCGAGGGCAGCAATTACGGAGGGAGGTGGGGAAAAAAATCCTTAAGAATAAAGAGGCTTGTAAGCAGGAGAGCAGTCAGAACTTGGATCCCTGGGTGAAGTAGTCTCGCTGGAAGGGAGGACGCTCCGCTCCAGACCCCGTTATTGCACGTGATCTCTTTGCATACCTTCTGTGGGACAATGCAGTGTTGTAGTGGCCAAGATGAAGGTGTCTTCAGTAACAGCTCTGACAGTGACGTACATTCCTATCTATATTCCAATGTAACTTACTACGTGTTGACTGGTTGTTTTATATTCTTATCCATGAGTATGTAAGCATACCAAAGTATAAAAAATATTTAAACTTGTGTCTGGTATAATAAATGGCCTATAACAAGCCTTTTATAATTATCTTCATTGGTTGTTATGAGTCTTATTTTTTGCCTATCTGAGTCCAACTGTTCATTGTGCGGTAATGACCTGGAACTGGTAAGTATGAGATGTTCCCTAATGAGGGCCAACAATCCCCTAAATACAGTCCCTTAGGAGTTGAATATCACCAGGGACTCAGTAGAAGACCTAATAAAAAAAATCATCAACTTGAAGAGCATCTGATCCTAATGGTCTAACTAACCAGATCCTAAAATCAAATAGTTAATTTCACATCCTTACTTTTCATGGCCTGTAAGAATGTCATTGTATTTTCATTGTTCCAAAGCACTTTGAAACACATTGTGTATAGGCACTATATAAATATACTATCACATCATATCATATCATACTGCCTTGTGGTCAAGAGTATTAGAAGCATCATTTAAGGAAGTGTTGAGGACTAGGCACCTCCTGGCATCATGGAGAAGACCTAAAATAATAACAACCTACAAGAAGGGAGATTGGGAGGATCCAAGAAACTAACACCCAATCTCTCCGTTAGACGTAGACAGTGGGCCTCATTAGGACCCAGGCGGATTTCGCGGTGCTAAATGCACCGCGAAGCACGGCGGAAAGCCGTCGATAGCGCCATGGGGGTTGGCGGATTTACCGCCCCATTCCGACCTCGGCGGAGCGGTAAATCCCCAATCCCCATTCTGCCCTTCCCCATTCCCATTCTTGCCCCATAGGGTATAATGGGAGTGGGGAAGGAGTTAATTACGCCACCGTAAAATACGGTGGCGTAATTAACAACGAGGTCCCGTAGCGCCATGGTTTTCTCCGCCTGGTAAAACCAGGCGGAGAAAACCTCCATGGCGCTAAGGGAACTCGTAGTACGGCGGACGGGTCCGCCGCGATTAGCGCTGGCGGAAACCCACTCCGCCTGGGTCCTAATGAGGCCCAGTAACATTTTTGGGATTATATTGAAGGACCTGGAGGGTTGTGCTGAGACAAAGGGAATTTTGTCCAGGCACCAAATAGGTTTTGGAAGGGTGCTGTCTACCTCACCCAATGGCTTGATGATGAACCTAGTGAGTAGTAGGTCTTTCTTAAAAGGCAGTTCCACATTGTTTGGAGCATGAATTGACCTGTCACAGGCTTTTGATACCATAAATAGAGGTCGTCTGTGGAGTAAGTTAAAAACTGTGGGTTAACTTTACCGCTTCTAGCAGTTATTGTCGAACTCCACGAACATAGACAATCATAGGTGAGGCTGGATAAGATGGGCAAGTTAACCAGCCCGATAGTTATTGAAAGGAGGGTCAGGCAGGGATGCATCCTAGCACCCTGCCTGTTTAATCTGTACCTGGCAAATCTGGCAGTGCCTCTCGATGGGTCCGGGTTGGCGAGTACTAAAATTGGAGAGGAAAGGCTTAATTGGATCCCCTAAGTGGACGACATCATACTCTTAGATTATACTCCCACAGGGTTCCAACGTTTTCTGAGAGCTCTGGGTGCTTACACTAGGTTGAATGACCTTCAGATTAAACAAGCAAAGTCAGAAATTGGGAAATGTAAGTGCCCTCTTAAACGTGACCCTCCATTTGTTTGGCATTTAGATGTCCAGGTAATATCTGCAATGATATGATATGATATGGCATTTATAACGCGCCTATACACAGGTGTTTCAAGGTGCGACAATGAATGAGGTCACTTACCTGGGATTCAAACTAAGGTACTTTCCAAATATAGGATCTCTGACATCCTATCTGGAGGGAAAACTGATGCAATTGGGTGCTGAAATGATGAAAATCTTACATAAGTTTTGCAAATGGTCATTTATGCCATTAGTGAAGTTCTGCAACGGTAAGGTAATCCCAACTCTCATCTACAGTTTGGACATAAATCCAGCGTTGAGTACTATGAACTGGCATAGACTCAAAGCCAAATTGTGGAAATACGTGCTTGATTTACTCCAGTCCTTGCCCTTAGTGTCTCTGAGATATGAACTAGGTTTTCAGTCCCTGCGGTCACAGATCGATTGGAGGTTATAGTCGTTTTATAGGATGATACTGGTCCTACAGAATAATATATATGAAGATATATAGAGGGATTGTTGAGGGAGAATGTCAACTGGTGTGTAACCATAGAGAAATGGCCTTGATAGAGAATCTGATTAATGTAAAAGAGGACTCGAAGAGGGCGGACTGGAAAAATACGATCTCAGTGATGTGGGGGACACGTCTTTTCCATTCATGATCATGCTTTGATAAACCTATAGCCTTGTGTCCTATGTATTTGAGGCATTTTCCTGACTCGCAATGGAGAATGGAATTCTTGAGGTTTCATCTCAATCCACTACCAACAATGCAGGTTTTACAGTACAAAGTATAAGGAGGAGTACATAGACAATTTTTGCCCATTGCGTGGTGGTTGCTGAGGCATATGATGACAAATTATGTTGGCACATGGGAATCTAGAATTAGGAGATTGTCTAGATTTTTGGACAATGATTGGTGGTTGATAACATCGTCCTTTTGGGAAAGAATGGTGTTGGGACATGAAACAATGCTAACAATTGAAGTCCTAAAAGTATTGAAAGATCTAAATCTGGTTTTTTTATTAAATCAAACCTCAAGGAGCGGTTTTCATTGAAATCTATTCTGTAAAACTGATTTGTTTTCGTTTTCTATTTTTATAGAAATGTATATATTGCTTTTCTCTTTTTTCTTATTTTTTTTCAAGTAATGCATACAACGGACACGATTGACCTTTTTTTCCATTAAAAAAGTACCATGGAGTAACCCATTCACTATTTGTGCAAGGATATGGGGAGGAAGGGGTGCATAGTCCCCTAATTCTAGAGTGCATAATAATCATTTCTAGCAGAGGTGGGTTGTTATGAATCCAACAGGTGTTGTAGAACTGGGATGTATTCCCCTGTGCTATCAGGGTTCTCTTTGCTGCTTCATTGTGAATTTATGTTTTCTCTCCTCCTGTGGGTCAGATTTTGGGCACTCCTTAAAATCGTGCTACAGAATTATTTTCTTTTTGAATAATTCAGTGCAATCTACAGCTGCCGCCTGCACAAATATGCAACCTGCAACCGTTCCAAACTTGCTGCTCATTCTACAAGGATCCAAGTTGGGCCAGCATGTGATTATTGTTGCATGAAGAGCATATTGGCCATTAAACTGTAATATTCCCCTATGTTCTCGGTTCACCGTGCTGTCCCATGAGAATCTAAGTATGCAACTGCGGCTGTGAAGGAGGGTCAGAAAGAGGTGGTAGTCCTTCATGTGCAGATTCTTCCCATATGAGTTCAATACTGGGTTGAGTGTGACACAGTACAGAGCTAAAGGTATCCCAAAGATGGAACAAAACTAAGTTCTAGGTTGGATACTGGTTGCTGTGCGCTGTTTACCAAACTTATTGAGTAATTAATCAGAGAAGAGAAATCAAAAATCCAGCAGCGGGAGTCTCAAAACCTGTGAACCTCCCACAAATGGTTCAAATTGTAGTGAAATTGTAATCCAATTTGTTACGAGACTGTCTCCGCGCTTGGAACTAGTATTCTCATAGATCAAAAATTAACAGTAAATCTGTTTGATTCTGTGGGGGTCATTACGACCCAGGCGTTAACCATGGCGCTATTAGCGCCATGGTTGATGCCGGAATCCGCCATGGTGAATGGCGGAATTACCGCCCCCATCACAAGGTTGGCGGGCGGTAATTCCCCATTCACCATTGGCCCTTCCCCATTCCCATTTTTGCCCCATAGGGCTCAATGGGAATGGGGAAGGCAGTAATTACGGTACCGCAAATTGTGGTACCGTAATTGCCTCCAAGGTCCCTTTGCGGGCCCGTTCCTTAATGGCTGGTAACACCAGCCGTTAAGGTAGGGATCCGCAAAGGGACCTCGTAATTAGGCAGTAAGGGGTTAATAGCGCCGCCACCTTTTACGGCACCATTAACCCCTTACCGCCTGGGTCATAATGAGGCCCTGTGACTCTTAGGAATACTCCAAACATTGATTTGTACAATGATATTCTTGTATTGAAATCTTGCAGTAGTCCATACAATATAGCGGACACGTGTTTCAACCAATTTGGTCGTTCTCAAGGCTATGTCAATCCAGGTTGGAATAAACAACATAAACAAAGGCAATGATGCCATAATAAATGAAACAAATAAACATTTTCACCATAAAATTAACAAAAAGTTTGAAAAAGGTAATTGTTGCAATATACCACACAAGTTGTTGTCAATTGGTGAACGAAAGTGTCCATGGAGATGTTATATAGAAGTAAAAAACAATTTTCATTCTTAATTTACAGTAGACTACCAATTAAAGTGTAAAATAAAGAAAAAGGTGCTCTTAAAACCTTTTTTACACCCAAATGTGTATGCATGCTATTGGGTAGTCCAGTGTACAGACCAATTAATCTCCTGTGTCACAATAGGAGCCGCTAAGTGCAGAAAAACAATAAAAATGGGGGGGGGGGCTGTATGGGTACAGATACAGTCCCCAGTGCAAGGAGTGGGCAGGAGGCAGTGCAGGAGGGTGGCAGGGTGAGCAGGTACCTGGGCCCAGGGGACAGAGGGTGGCCAGGTGCACAGTGCCAAGAGAGAGCAGATCAGCAGGGGAGAGAGGGAGCAAAGGCAGAAGCAAAGAGGAAGGTCTTGAGGTTCTTCCCAAACTGGAGATTGTTCTGCCCAAGTTTTAGATTGGCAGGGAGGCTGTTCCAGAGGCAGGCCCCAGTCGAAGATAGAGATCTACCCCCAGCTCGTTTCTTTGAAAAACTATTGACCCGGAGGGAATTAGAGGTAGAGGAGCGAAGAGCTCGAGAGGGGAGGTATTTGCGGAGGGATAGCCGAAAGTATTTTGGACCCAGGCCCAGAAAGCCTTGTGGACAATACAGAGTGTTTGAATTTAATCCTTGCATCCACTGGGAGCCAATGGAGAGATTCCAGGGCTGGAGAGATACAATCCCAGGGCTTGCGGCCAAGGACATGCCTCGCAGTCCTGTTCTGGATAAGTTGCAAAGGGTGGAGAGTAGAGGCAGGTACATTTAGAAAGAGGCTGTTACAATAGTCCAGCCTAGCGAGAACCAGAGCTTGGGAGACAGTGAGCTTCTGAGGGGAGTAGAGGAAAGGCAGAGTACCTCTGAGGAGGTGCAGTAGGAAGTTTGACTTTTTAGAGACCTCAGAGATATGGGCAGAGAAGGAAAGTGTGGAGTCAAAGATGACCCAGAGGTTCTTAGCCTTGCAGATAGGGGTAGGAGGAGGGCCAAGGGAGACCAGCCATAGGGTGAGGGAGAAGGATGGAGATGGTGTGCCAATGAGGAGGATCTCAGTCTTGCTGGCATTCAGACAAAGATCATTGGAGTCACACCAATCTTGAATGGCAGTTAGGCAGTAATAGAGGGAGAGGAGGTGGCCGAGGGCAGTCGGAAAATGAGTGTCATCAACGTAGCACTGGAAATTTGAGCAGAAAATGGCAATGCAGTGGGTGAGAGTTGCCAGGTATTGGTTGAAGAGCCAGGGTGAGAGGTTAGACCCCTGGGGAAACCCACAGGTAGAGAGGAAGATAGATGATAGGAAGGACCCCAGTTGGACCTGGGAGGGTCGATCAGAGAAGAAAGAGGTCAGCCAGGCCCGAGCCTGAGCAGTGATGCCCAGGTTATCATGGAGACGGTTGAGCAGCATGGTGTGATTGACCGTGTTGAAGGCAGAGGAGAGATCAAAAAGGATAAGAACAGAGGGAATGTTAGAGTCCAGGTTGGAGAGCAGAACGTCACAGATATTCAGGAGAGCAGTGTCGGTGCTTCTGGCTGCTCTGAAGCTAGACTGGTGGTCATGGAGACAGCCAACAGAATCTGAATGAAGGCATGGGAGGGGCAGGGGAGGAGACAGTGGACAGAATGTCCTGTTTTTGTTAGATAAAGTGCGAGGCAAGGGCATTGCAGAGAGCCTGGGAGGCAAGAGGAGGGTGGAGACTGACGCAGGGTTGGCCAGCTCCTTGCAAATTTTAAAGAGTTCGGCCGAGTTGTTAGATGCCACAGAGACACAGGCTTGAATGTGGGCTCTCTTCTTAGTACGGACAGGGAGTCAGTATTGCCGTTGGAGCAGGCGACCGGCCAGTTTGTCAGAGGCTGAACAAGAAGCCCTCCATTTCCTCTCAGCCACCCTACACCTATGTTTAAATGTGGCTAGGTCAGAGTCATACCAGGAATTGCACTTGGCTTTGGACTTCAAGTGGATCCTCATGACACGGGCAAGAGCATCAAGAGTATCAGAGATAGAAGAGTAGAGAAGGGACAGGGTTGTGTCGGGGTGTGAGTCAGCCAGAGGAGGAGGAGGGGGAGAGAAGGTGGCAGCGAAAGCCTCAGCTGACCCACGCTTCATAGGTCGGATGTCCGAGAAAGTAAGTGGCAGTGTTGGGTCGGGGTTGGCTTGGGGGGAAGAGAGTGAAACCTGGGAGGAAAGAAGGCAGTGGTCACTCCAGGAGAGAGGGGTGGTCAGAGGGATAGAGAGGGGGAGGCCAGTGGAGATCAAGACATTAAGTGTGTGTCCTGCAGAGGGAGTCGAGCCAAAGGGGGAGGATAGAGAGGGAGAGGAAATCACAGAGGTTGCGAAAGAGCAGAGATGAGGAACAGGGAGAATCATGGTGGATGTTGAGGTCACCAAGGAGGAGGAGTTGAGTGGTTGAGGCAAGGAGGGAGGAGGAGAGATCAGCCCACTCAGAGAGAAAAGAGGTGATTTACCCGGGGGTCAGTAGAGAGTAGCAACAGTAAGGGAGTGGCTGGGAGAGATGAGAGCCTGCAGACAAGGCATTCAAAAGAGGAGTAAATCTGAATCGGGATGATAGTGGTGGGAATCCACTCAGGAAAGATCAGGGCTACGCCTCCTCCAGGTCGAGTGGATCTGGTTGTGGAGAGGATCTTGTAGCCCTCGAGGAGTAGAGTGTCAAAACTCGAGCCAGAGCTGGCCGTGGACCATGTCTCTGTAAGACCAAGGACATCAAGGTCCAGTTCTTCAAGGAGGTGGCAGATGTCAGAGGAGTGTTTGACAGCAGAGCGACAGTTGAGAGTGGCAAGATCAAGAAGGTTGCCGGCCTTAAAGACCTTCCGGGGAGGGGTACAAACCAGAGATCATATGCGCGCTCCGAGACGTGGCTCAGAAGTGGCTGTTTTGCTGGGATACCCTCCTGTGGATACTGATTGCCGGTACTACACTCTACTTCAAGGAACATATATGGACTTTTAAATTTCCTATGGACTTCTACAGACCCTCTAATATATTTACGTGTTATAGTATAATTATACAGTCCTAATATCCATTTTTTATATATTTTTTCAGATTCAGATAGCCACGCCCCCATCATCATTAAATCGAATCAGCCGCGCGCTCCTGCGCGTGCGCGCTCCTAGAAGTGGCTCGGAAGTTGCTGTTTTGCTGTTCTGCTGCTCGGCAAGCGAGCAAGTGTACAGCAGAGCTCTCCCGTTCCCCTGCTCATTAGCCTCACTGACGCTCATCTCTCTGGCCTCTGCTGTTGAGAGTGTGCGCGGGACCAGGAGCGGCTCCTCCTTACACTGTACAATCTGTGTGCGTGGACGTGTGGATGTGTAGTTTGTGCTCTAATGCGAGCACTACGAAGCAGTGAAGCGATAATGGCAAATGCTTTCTGGTATACCCCTGGCACTAGGTAAGCAAACTGTTGTTGCTGTGATATAGTTATATTGAGAATAGTCTTACTATTGTCTTCCTGATTTTTTGCTCAGGCACTTTGGTGCTTTGTATGCTGTGGGTCTGGGGTCCATGTCCCCTTTCATTTACTCACACTTGCTCTTATGATTAGCAATTTGGACCACACTAGTACTAACTACCCCCTTTAAGCTTTGCTCCACACTGTTCTTTATTTCCTGTTACTATCAGAGCCTTGTTTTGACTAACACGTCGGCATGGATGATTATGAGAAGGAATTAGCCATGCACAAAAATATGTGTAATTGTCGCATTTGTGTTCCCAAAATCATCACGCGCCCCGAAAAAAGGAATAATACAGGGAAACTCGATCAATGACTATTTTGGAAAAATGCAAAGTGCCACGGCAGAGGCTGCGATTGTTGAGATTGCCTCTCTCAACTCAGCATCTGTCGACTTGGTATCTGAGTTGACTAATGATTTGGGATGTGTTAGTGCAAAACTGTTATGTGATGTGCTATGTGGCCCCACAGAAGTACAGCACGATTGTTTTGAACGTGGTGATTGTATTAATGAAATTCAAAAGGAATCTAATGTTGCTACCATTTCCATTCCAAGTCTCTTGCCCCTAAAGCTATTGTATTCGTGCCTAATGTGATGCAAATGCCGTCTGCAAATGCTGATTTGTGTACCCCAAATGGCAATAGTGGATCACATGGCAACAGATGCACTGCTGTTATTGTGCATAGGGAATTTAACAGTCAAACAACAAGTGCTATTGACATAACAAATTCTGAGCTTGTCGATTTAGACATTGAGTACATGGGAATCGACCCTGAAATGTCCTTAGTTGATGCAGTTGCTACCCCCATGTATTTTACCGCCCCCCTCTAAGATGGCTCTGGTTCCATTGTCTAATGTTAAAGAAACCATTAACACTGAGCCAGCCCCCAAGCGTGCATCTAAGTATAATTCAAATATACCTCCTGTATTCAGCTTCACTTCTAATGGAAAACTTGAAAAGATGGCATGCCCACCGAGAAACGTGATTACTGACCATGGGGAAGGTTCAAGTGAAAATGATGCATATACCAGTATGAATTCGGAGGAAATGTTTAATGCCCTTGAAAACTTACTTTCAATGTTACTTGAGAAGTGTTCACACCTGGAAACTAAAATCGATGTGCAATCTTTGTTAATCCATACTAGACTAAAAGAGTCATGCTGCAAAGATTGTGTAAGCAAGCGTGTGCCGCCACAGGCAACTACCCCCACAATAGTAAATTTGAAAAAACAAAGCAAAAAAAGCGTTGATATGAATGCGGGGAAGAAGCCTATCTCTGTCAAAAGAAAACCCCCAAGTGTTAGTCAAGCTTTTATGTATAGTAAGAGAATTGTGAAAAAGAAAAAGTCTTCACATGTTAATTACAACGCTTTTGGAAACACTGACATTTGTGCCGTCACGGCACCATCAGTCATAATCAATGATGATGATAACATACAAGAACTAGTGGGTGCTAAAACAAAGGTAAAAGTGTGGCCCAGTAAAACCACTGATGCTGCGAATGACTTAATATGTGTGTTGGATGAACCTGTGGTGCACCTGGCTAAGGTTAATACACCAGTATCGAAGCAGCCGTGTGTGGCAGCGCCTGTCCAAAACAATGGTGTCGCAGCAGCGTTTGCTGCAAATGACACTGCCAGATGCCTGGGTTTTGAAAAATTCAGGCAATGGTACATCCAACAGTTGCATAAAGGAAGCATCTACTGTCAGAATGTTGTCCGCACTACAAATTACCCAGGTGCACATGGATAAATCTCCCCCTCCGCTGAATCGCTCAGCGATTCTGAGTATATTCAAATCCATTGTGCCCCTGTGGGTAATTACCTCTAACGATATACGTATTGTTGACCAGTTCGAAATAACTAACAAATATACTTCTAACATATGCTTTGAGGCAGAAGGCACTCTAAATTATGTTCTATGTTATGAGGTAGATTTGTTACGTATGGGCTATGCTGTACACAGAGTAATGATACCAGCTGTGAAATCCCGAACCAACTTGGTACAGCAAAAACCCATCCTTACTGCTTCGTGTGCCCTCCCTCATTTAATTCAGGAACAGGGGCCAATGGTGCAATCTGGGACTAGACCAGCAACCCATCAGTCATGTCCACCTGTTCCTCCTATAAGAAATCCCCCTGTTATGCATGTGGTTATTGGTAGCACTGATGACATCCCGGAAGGATACTGGCAATGGTTACCACTGTCTTTTAAATCTCACTTTGCAGAGTCCCACAATTGACTGTACTCCTTACATTTGTTGTATTTATGGAACACGAGAGGTCACTCACATTTATTTGAGGCGGGGGCCTTATTGAATATTTGTCAATCTTCAAAGTGGTTGCACTTCAAGAAACTTGGTTGTCCACTGAGATCCAACTAGATGATAGAAGTACCGTACATCAAGTAGCCACTAAGGGCCCTTATGGCCGTCCCAAAGGGGGATTGTTCATATCAGTTCAATCGCCGTGGAAGATTGTAAAGCTCCCCTTGTCCACCCAACATGTGTTAGTTGCAACACTAACCTGGCTATTGGAAGTCATTGTAGTTATTAATGTCTACGATCCACCCAATATGGTCCATACTATAGAAAATGTGCATACTGTAGATGCTGTTCTAAATATGTATTGTCATCCCCATTCAATCTGGTTACTAGGTGACCTGAATGCTAAAATTGGTAACCTTAGTAACATTCCTGAAACCAACGATGGGCTGACGAGATCAGCTACCGTCCAGGAATCTAATAGGCAAGGCCGTAAATGGGCTATTCTCACCAATAGCCATTGTCTAGTAAAACTAAACAGCCTCACTCCAGGTGATGCCATGATGAAATATACCAGGGTTGAAGGAAGATCAGCTGCCATCCTTGATTATATCTTTACTAATAACCTGGGCCTCCACTCCATAAGGGATATGGGTATCGCGGAACGTGAAGAAAGTGATCACCTTCCACTTTGCCTTTTATTTGCACTCCCGGGTAAATGTGATGCTGGAACCGACCATGATGATAACGGGATGATCCATGTGAATGAAGGTAAAAACAGAATAGTGTGGCATAGTCGTAACCTTGAGAATGTCACTCATGTTGTCTCTGTTCTGTTACCTGTGTTTATTGAGGAAGGGGCCTCGGGTCTAAAGTCTGCGAGCACCATGCTGTCCAAATTTAGTCTGCTCATGCAGAACATTTGTGGACATGTATGTAAACGTAGGAATTATAAATCTGCTGGTGAACGGACTAATATCATGATACCTCGTATGGTGGGCAATGATAAGATAATTAGTGAAGCAAAAAAGCACCTCTGTAATGCAATTCGAGTGGTAGTGAAGACAACTGCTCCAACTTTATCCATTCAGGCTGTTGCATGTCACATTAAAACACTCAAAACAGATTATAAAAAGTGGGTCAAGCTACATAAAAGGGAAACTGAAATACACTTATGGAAAAAAATTGCAATGATGGCACTGTCTAACAACAATCAATGCATCTGGCATCTCCTTCGAAAACATAAAAAACATGATCTGTCCATTAATTGTATTTCTGAGGATACATGGGCCCCATTCATTAAAGATACACTGGGTAAAACTGAATTATCCAATAATATTCTTCCGCTGCTGGAAACCACATGGGATTGCAATGTATCTGTATCTGACATTATTAAGATCATTGACAAACTGAAAAACTCCCGGGCGGCAGGCCCTGAAGGCATCTGCAATATAGTAATAAAAAAAAAAACTACTTTATGGGGTGCGGCATTATTACTGTTATTCAAACAAGTTGGTAGGTTGGGTGCCATTCCCCCCTCGTGGCAAACAAACCATATTCTAACGGTACACAAAAAAGGATCATGGGACAATCCTGCTAATTTTAGAATGTTAGCAATGCTTGATGTTTCTTCCAAAATCTTCACTAAGGTTCTGCTCCAAGAATTGAATGTATGGATTGCCACTTCTAACATATTACCACGAAATCAAATAGGTTTTCGCGATAAATCCAGCACTAAGCATAACCTATTGATACTAACATCTGCAATTGAGGATGCTTGGGCCAAACGGCATTTAGATGTATATTGTGCCTATAATGACTTCTCAGACGCATTCAATACCATCCTATGCAATAAATTGTGGCAAAAACTTAACTCATGGGGAATTCCATAAGGTCTTTTGCGGATGTTGATGTTGCTCCATACTGATACCTCAGTAAGAATAAGACTCAATGCTGCTGGTAGGTTATCGAAAAATATGGCAACTCGTTGTGGGGTAAAACAAGGGTGCATGATAGCGGCAATCCTCTTCAATCTCTACCTGTTCGATATGATTAACGCTTTTAATCTAACCAATGCCAATCCCGTGAAAGTAAACGGTGTGACTGTTGGATGGCTTGCCTATGCGGATGACCTGCTGATACTAGACTACACCCCAGCCGGTCTCCAGCATATGCTCGATTCCCTAGTGGCTTACTCCACTGCCAATGCCTTGATCATTAATATAGAGAAAGCAAAATTATGTTTTTTTTTAAAAAAAGTAGACCTAAGAGATATTTGTGGAACTTAGACCTAAAAAAATTGGAACAAGTAACATTATACAAATACCTTGGTATTATTGGTGATGAGAAACTCACTTGGGAGTCCCAATGGTCCGCACTTCAGAACCGGTGTATCGTGTCCACGAATGCATTTTTTTCTTTTTTTTAATATTCATTTATTTATAATATATACATAAATACAGAAATCAAAAGAATCATCAAACTATTGTACAGAAATGAATGAAAAAATCGAAAGGAAACTAAAATAAATCATTGAACACATTCCAAATCTTCTCATATGCAGACAATTTACCTTTCAGTTTGTAAATCAATTTTTCTGTCCTTGACAAATTGTGCATTTCTTGGATCCATTCCTCGTAGGACGGAGGGACCCTACCTTTCCATCCACGGAGAATCAATCTCTTGGCCACAATGAATGCCCTATAGATCCACTTTTTCAGGGCTGAGCAAACATCATCCAACCCTGAATCATCACACAGGACTACCGTCCTAAAATCCAAAACAGATCCTCCACCAATAATTCTTCCACACACCTCACAGACTTTGTTCCAAAAATCTCTGACCCTCACACAGCTCCATAATATGTGTTCTAGTGATCCTACCTCCTGAATACAACCCCAACAATCTGCACTATCTGACATACCTCTTATATATAGTCTCTCAGGGCACCAGTACACTCGATTCAGAATCTTGACTTGGCGGGATCTCTCACTCAAGTTCAGTGAACATAGAGAGACATTGCTACACATATTCTGCCATGCATCAATATCTATTTCAGAGCCTATTCTCTCACTCCAAACTCTCCGTAAATCATCATTCTTCCGACATTTTGACACAAATAGCTTGTGCAATCTACTGGCTAAACCACCACCTTTCCCATCTGATTCAGTCAGAAAGGCCTTCACATCCCAAGAATCAGCCCAGTCCACCTCACCTACCGCCCTCTTCAGACGTCTATATGCTGAGTCCGATAGTCCAACAAAATTCCATCTCTCTCTCATCTCAACAGCAGTCAACCACCAACCTTCATTCCCCAAGTCAGAAACCAGTTTAATATCCAGCAGAAACCATTCAGGCCAAAAAATTGTCCTCGAATTATCTCTAATCCTAGGATTCAGCCAGATCGAGGCACTTCTGAACTTAAATGCGTCACGTCCCAACAATGACAAGACTTCCACCCATGAACTGCGTAAAAAAGACGTAGTCAAAAGATTACCACCAAGAATCTTCGTATTAGTGGTCAACAATGCCTCCGGGCCTAGCGGCCCATATGCACCTGACTCAGAAACCGCCCAGCTATCCAGCCCATTTTGCAAAAATGGTACAAATGAACAAGCTGAAAAGGCCAAATGATATGCCCTAAAATTTGGAACACCTAAACCACCTAAATGAACTGGAAGCTGTAATTTCCAAAGACTGAGCCTCTGAGGTTTTCTGTCCCACAAGAACTCCTGAATCAGACGATCCAAATCTTTCCAGTGACCACTCTTAATTTTCAACGGCATCATGCTCGATACAAAGTTAATTCTTGGAGTCAAATTCATTTTCAGGGCATTAACTTTACCCCACAGCGACAGATTAAGCAGTGACCATCTTTCCAAATCCACCTTGCAATCCTCAAGTACTACATTCATGTTTTCATCAGCCATAAGCGCGACAGGATGTGTAAGCCAAACCCCCAAATAACCAGAGTCTTATCACATCGGTTAGACAAGGGTAACACTTCTGATTTCATACAGTTAATCTTGTATCCAGAACAATCGTGGTATTCTGATAAAATCCTCATCAAACATGGCAGGGACACTTCCAAATTCTGCAGCACCAACAATAGGTAATCCGCATAAAGCCACGCTTTTTGCATAACACCCCAACAATTAACACCTTGCAAATCCGGTTCATTTTTGATGCAAACTGCTACAGGCTCAATCGCCAATATGAATAACAAAGGAGAAAAAGGACAACCCTGACGCGTACCTCGATGCAAACAAAAGGGTTCCGACATCACCCCATTAGTCTTAACAGTGGCCGTTGGATTTGCATAAAGAAGTGTAACCCAAGAAATAAAGTCCTCACCCAAATTCATCCTCCTCAATACCGAAAACAAGAATTCCCAAATAACCCTGTCGAAGGCCTTCTCTGCATCAAGGGAAAGGACAGCGGCATCACAGTCCATTCTGTCCACCATTTCCATGGTAATTAACAATTTCCTGATATTACTGGACGTACTTCGATTTTTCATGAACCCCGATTGTTCCTCATCAATCAAAGCTGGTAGAAACTGCTCCAGCCGCATAGCAAGAACTTTGGCTAGAATCTTATTATCCGTATTGATGAGACTAATCGGACGATAATTAGCCGGAAGATTACTATCTTTACCTTTTTTCACAAAGACTGAAATAGACGCGTGATTTGTGCTTTTAGGCAATGTCCCTTCTAGTTTACTTGAAATAAGCATGTCTCTCAAAAGCTCCAAGGCCGAGTTCGGAAGTATCCTATAAAACTCACACGGGAGAACATCCGGTCCCGGGGATTTACCTACAATCAGCCCAGAAATCGCATTCTTAATCTCATCCACCGTAATTGCATCTCCAAGAGTATCACGTTCAGTATCTTGAACCTTAGGTAGGTTCAAATTGCCCAAAAAATCCTCACCCCTACCAGTAACACCAGCCTCAGTACTATACAGATTCTTGTAGAAATCACGAAAAATGGAGTTAATTTGTTTGGGATCAAATGTTATTCTACCCTCCCGGTCCACTACCGAAGCAATTGCAGACTCCGAAAACTTTTTCCTCAGCCGGTATGCCAGCCATCGGTCACATCGCTCTCCCTTCTCAAAATATGTACATTTAGAATAGAACAGGCCTCGCTCTGCCCTCAATGACAAAAAGTCTTCATTTCCCTTTTAAGTTTTTTCAAAGTAGTCAATTTAAGAGAGTCCGCTGGATCACACATCAAATCCCGAGAGATCTCACCAATACGTAAATCAAGATCAATCCTGTACTTCTCCTCCCTCTTCCATTTACCACTAGATAACCCCAAGCAAACACCTCGCATACAGCATTTAAAGGCTTCCCACGTGTTCGCCACACTGACTTCTTCTGAGCGGTTCTCTATGACAAAATAGTTTGCTTCTGAAACAATCCGCTCCAATATATCATCATCTAATAAGATAGAGGTGCTCAGTTTCCATGAGAAAGTTCTTGCACACCAAAATTTAAGGCTCAATTGCATCACTACCGGGGCATGATCACTCAATAAAATATTACCAATTTCACATGAGACAACATTTTCTGACACCTGTCCACCTGAAAACGACATATCTAGCCTGGAGAATACACCATGAGCACTAGAAAAGAAGCTGTATTGACGCTTCTCTAAGTTCCTCAAACGCCAAGTATCTTTTAAATCATGCTCATCCAAGAGCGATCCAAGTGCCCTGTGATATTGATGACTACGCAGCACACGTCTGACTTGACTTCTATCCAATATAGGATCAACCACAGTATTAAAATCCCTACCAAGAAGAACATTTGGATTATTCAATTCTAAAAGGGTCTGTGATACCATTCTAAAAAAGGAGCCGTCATCCACCGTTGGAGCATATACATTGCAGAGCGTCAACAATTCTCCCTGAATTTCCACCAGCAAGGCAATCATCCTACCATCCTTATCCGCACATTCTTTCAAAACTTTAACCGGCAGTTTCTTCCGAAACAAGATAGCCACACCTCTTGATCTAGACGTAAATGAAGAGCCATAAGCAGAACCAACCCACTCCTTTTCTAACTTAGAGATTTCATCCTTTAAAATATGAGTCTCTTGCAAAAAACAGATATCTGCATGCAAATCCTGTAACATGTGAAATACTTTCTTTTTCTTAAGCATATTATTGAGCCCGTTCACATTCCAAGAGACCACACTGAGATCATTGCCCACCCCACCATTGTGAGAGGCCATCATAACAACTTGAAGGTCTAGAACCATAAAGGTAAAATTAGCCTTGAGTACATTCATTGGTCGAGACAGTGGCTACTCTGCCATCTCGGTTGTAAACATATATTTGGCTAAAATACGGTCAATGATTCTGCATGCTGCTGAGATATGGGGTAACTCTTATGTCAAACGCATGGTGGTATTTGAGGCAAAACCTTTGAGGAAGTTACTTCGGCTACCACATAATCTCAGTTTAGAATACCTATATTTGGAGTTTGCTATTAAAGGTATTTGGTGTGCCTATACATGCCAATGCGTATTGAGTTACGAAAAGGTGGTTACTCTAGCAAGTGATATGATTATTGTACCATATGTGCAAGCGTATCTTCGCCTAGAAGGCAATGTGCTGGTCGGTACTCTTGGCACATTACAAAGATCTTATAGAAAATGGTTGCCTGGGAGTACTCCAGGAATGTTAACGATCGCTGCACAAAAAAGAGACATAAAAAAGAAAGTGTTCGATTGCTGGAATGAGCAGAACGTAACTAATGTGGCCTCTAAGTCAAATAGTGGTCCATATCTCGAAGAGTATCTAACTAGGATCACGCCCCCAAAATACAATGTGGCATATCCTAGCACCAGCACTTTTCGCACCTATCTCTTAATGAAATTTAATATGACGGAAGCACTGGCAACCAAAGGTGATATTATTGGTATCCAACATGAAATGAGGAAATGTCGTTTATGTGGCAATAATGTTTATGAGTCACTTTATCACTTAATTCTGAAATGTGAAAGCCTGATTGCGATAAGAACCAAATCTTTTAAATCTTTTAACAATGCAATTGACATGATGCATACTACTGAATTATGGATATTTTTATGAGAGGTAATGATACTAACCTAATATACTATTTTGTTATATTTTATGTAAAGATTGTGGCGATTTTAAAATGTATTGAATGATGTATTTTAATGTGTATTTGGCTGCTATTTACACAATTTTAGAATTGTGTAATTTTAGCCTTTTGTATTGATTACCTGTTTATGTTGTATGTCTTGTGTTATACAAATGATGTATTTTAATGTGTATTTGGCTGCTATTTACACAATTTTAGAATTGTGTAATTTTAGCCTTTTGTATTGATTACCTGTTTATGTTGTATGTCTTGTGTTATACAAAGTCTTTTTGGCTAAAAGTATATCTAATGAATAAATAAAATAAATAAATCAGAGGTACGCCCTGCAGAGCTGTGGAGGTAGCCTGAAGAGTGGCAGAGGAGGAGGAAATAGTGGGCAAGGTAGACAAGCAGTGAGAGGAGGGGACAGCTGGAGATGAGAGGAAGTTGATGAGGCAAGGGAAGCGCCTATCGAAGAGAAGGAGATTGACCTGAGAACATTGGACCATGACAGTGCCATTCAGGTAGACATTAAGGATGACTCTGTAAGAGTCAAAAGAAGCCATGAGGACATCCCAGCCAGTGCCACCATTAATGGGAGAGGAGGAGACAGGGCAAAGCACAGAGATCATATGGGGGGTCCATAGATCTGGCGAAGGGACAACAAAGAGGATGTCAGTGAGGGTCTGTTTGGAAGGGCGCTGGTCTAGGTATCAGCAATAGGGAGACCAGGGTTGGAGGCCAAGATATCCTTTTTAAATTTCTTTTTTCCAGACTTAGTGAGAAGGAAAAGATAGTTGATAGAGAAGCAGTTGGAATAGATGGGAGAGACAGAAAGTGCCAAGTGTGGGAAAGAGTGGAGGCAAGGGGAGGAATAAGTAAAGCAGTATTGAACAGTCACTGGGCTAACAGGTTACAATCAATGGCCAAAGTTAGATGCAAATATACACTCAGGTTTGACTTTCAACTAAATGCAAAAATACACTCAGGTTTGACTTTCAAGTTAAATGGAAGACCAGTAGTTAAGAAATTAAGAGTGGTAATCAGATGGTAGAGGTAAGTATAGATAAAGCTTCAAATGAGTAAATAACAGGGAGAGTTGAGAGGACTCTCTGAGAAGGAAGTACAGGTAAGTCAAGAGGGAGGGAACTAACCCAAACAGAAAATGGTAAGAGAGTCTTGGCAGTCCAATCGTCCAATAGTGGACGATGGTAAGGTAAGAATACTTTGATTGTGTGTGGCCATTGTTCGACTTTGCAGGTGAGCCGAGGCAAATTAGTTATATTACTCTTGTACTGTGCAATTATACTGCAAAACACTCTAGTCCAGTGAGTTCCGAGCAAACAGAGTAGGGCCTCATTACGAGTTTGGTGGTAATTTGGTGGTAAATCTGGTGAATACCCGCCAAACTCCATTACCGTTACCACCACTTGGTCCTGTGGAGTTACCTCATGATAACAAGTGGTGGTTTTTCCTGTTTTTGGATCCATAGAACTCATGGAGATTTTTGGTAGATTTACCACCGTCGGTATTACCTTGCCATACATCTGCCAATTTTTGGTGGCAATGAGGAGTATTTCCCTCTAACTTTTTGCTAGAGGTAAATCTTCCTCTCCACCGCCAAATTCGTAGTACGGTGGTGCAGTAATGCAGTAGTAAAGTAGCAGTAACATAATTACTGCCACTTTACCAGTGTTCAAAATAGCTGATATCTCTCCAGGAACAGTGGATATTGCACTTTACAATTACCATTGTGAATCACACACATTGGCCCCCATTACAAGTCCGGCGCTGGACCATGGTGCTATTAGCACCATGGTCCATGCCGGAGTCCGGCATGGTGGATGGCGGAATTACCGCCCCATTCCAAGGTGAGTGGGCCGGTAATTCCCCATTCACCATTTGCCCTTCCCCATTCCCATTTTTGCCCTATAGGGCATAATGGGGATGGGGAAGGCGCTAATTACGGCACCGTAAATTACGGTGCCGTAATTAGCACCAAGGTCGCTTAGCACCTTGGACTTTAACGTATGCAAAAAGCAGGCGTTAAAGTTTGTTAAGGGTTAACGGCGCCGACGGCGCCGTTAAACCCTTAACGCCTGACTTGTAATGAGGGCCATTGTAAGCTCTTGCAAGTTGCAAGGTAGTGTAAGTAGAAAGTGTGTTGCAAACCTTCTTTGCAGCTCACAAAAAAAATGTATAAGCGGAGTGAGCTGCGTGAGGCAGTCGGTGTCGGGAGGAATCGCTGTACTAGCAATCTGCTTGTCTGTTCTCACGGCTTACTACGGGTGGACTCTCGTTCAAAAACCTAGAATGTCTGTGAAGTGGAGCGCAGTGAGCTGAGTGAGGCAGACAGTGCAGTCTGTGCAGGGGTGCAGGGAGTTGTCTCTCTACTCCTTGCTCAGAGATGCTAGTCAATTGCTAACTGTTTAACAACCTGAGTCTTCCTTGGCCATTTAGATCAGACGACAGCTGGTTTTCCGCTTGCTCGGTCAGTTGAACATTGGATACTGCTGACTAGTGTACTGCTGAGTCTGCCAGGTAGTCCATCTAGTTCTACCCAGGATATGGCGCCACAACTGTAGGTGGGGATTTTCCGTTCCTACCTTATATAGCTTTCCTTAATCACCCACTATTCTTTGGAGACTGTAGGGATAAGTCTCTTTGATCCATATTTGTGGGAAATCAAATCTGACGATGCGAGGGAAAAGTAAAAGATATCATCTCAGGAGTGAAGGTGTCACTCCGCCTGAATCTGCTACTACATCAATTAGTTTACAACAAGAACCAGCCACGATTACTGTTGGGAAGGGGAAAATCCCCTCATTCTTTCCTGTGAAATAGCGGAAATCTTATTCACAGGTTACACAAGGGGCGGGTATGATGTCAAACATTACTCTAGCGAGAGAAGTCAGTATGAGTACAGTGGAGTACAGTGGATTGTGATATATTGGGTGCCGTTCTATCATTAGTAGAGCACGACGTGAACACTTCTACCGTTGATGCCTGTACGAGCCTGGAAAAATAAATTCAAGCTAGTGAGAGTATTCTAGAGAACCTGTGTGCCCCAGTGTCGCTGGCTATATACAGAACACAAGTTATCTCTGATGAAGGTATCCCTGACACAATAATACATCCAACTTGTTTTCAAATTGACAGTTTTCAACAAGGCAGCAGATGTCTATACAGTTTCTGGGAGATGAGTCTAACATTCATGACTCTTCCAAAACTGTCATTAGCTCATTGGCAGCACTAAATTTAGTGCTACAATCATTCATTCGCCTTTATGATACAGTGACTTATGAAATTAGATCAAACTCTGCTACCTTGAATAAGATAAGAACACTGTTCCTGGAAAGATAGCAGCTATGTAGCTGTGAACGTGATCTACAGTTATGCAAGCTCTCTAGCCGAAAACCAACAGAGGCAGATAAACCCAGAGAGCACACCCATGATGGAAATATATCAATTAAATGTATGCAACAAGATGCAGCAATTTGAGTTGATCAATCTTTGAATAATCCCCCAAGACCTAATCTTGGGAACAAAATATAAATCCAAGCATATGAAAATGGGCTTGAGGCCCAGGAATAAAGGATCAAAGAAGTTCGTATGCAAAATTCTGTGAGCAGCTAATAAATCTGCTTTAAAAGAGAAGCAGCATGCAGAGGGGTGTGAAATGGTGATAACTATCGATGGCACAATGATTTCAGTGAGCATTCCTAAAATCGTGGACGCCGGTGTGGAAAAGCAAGATGAGCCTTCCCTGGAGCATATGCTCCCGCCTCGCTGTTCTGGGTCTGGTTCCAAAGCTAAATAATCAAACAGGCTGTAATGAGGGATGTGCCACATGCGGTTGGGGTGAGGAGATCCCAGAGTTGTACCTCATCTAAGCCCTGCGGTTGTGTCGTGCAGTGGAACAAACAAAGTGTAATATTGTCCCAGAAGCTGCACATACAAAGCTGATATCTGATGAAGCAATAGCAATGAAAGATCTTCACTGGGCGAGCAAAGAGAGACAATTGTTGCTGCAGTGTGAGGGGAAATAGCAAGTCTATATTCATACTACTCACACTGGCTTATCTGCAAAGAAAGATGGTCTAATCCAAATGTTTGAGCATTTCTTTGATGATGACTGGGATGTTCTCTTAAATCAACGAAGACTGCTGACCCTTTTGTTCCTACACATTCTGATGCCATGTTGATATTAAAGATGGTGAACACTAGAAAAATTAAGTATAAAGCAGTTACTTTTATTATCAGCATCTATTTCAATCCAGCTTCGATGAATGTGGGTACTGTTATTGATGAGATTGAACATGTTTTGATTGATTGGTCTACAGCTTATCTGTTGTTATCTGGTCCTGGTGTTTTGGCTGGTGATTTGAACTGTAATGATGGCGGGTGGGATGACATCCATAATAATACTGGGATACGGTGTCCAACCACTTGGTAGGTAGAGATAACAACGGGAGAATTTGGTCCAGATTTCTATGAAGGTGGGCCTTCCTACAGGCTAATTTGCTTTTTGCTTTTTGAAGCCTCCCTCCAGGAAACCCCTACCTGGTCTAATGCCTTTTCATATTCAATTATAGATTACGTCTTCCTAAAGAAATTTGGAACAGAAGACATACTCCAATTTAAGATTGAAAAGACAAGCTTATGCGATTTTACAATTAGTATTATCTTTAAGGGGCCAGCAGGAATTGTCTAAATTTATGAATAGCGGGTCTCTGGTAGTCGAGGGTCAGGGTAATAGGGTTGTTCAGTATAGCACCAACTCGAAGCAAGTTAATGTTGCTCTGTTTCAAGTGGTGGAATAACTTTTCCGAGGAAGATAAAGTTATATACTTAGCACCAGGGGAATTTTCAAATTTGCTACCAAGGATATGTAGGTAGCATATCACTATATACGCCTGTTGAATTGATGTGGATGTTTGTATTATGATAAGTGCCGCCGAGATGGGATTGTGTATATGATATGTTGTATATGTTTTTTCTTTTATTTTTTGTTTTTGCATAAAAGACATGTTTAAATGTACTTTTTGTACTAGAAAACACAAATAAAAAAATAAATAAATGGTTTCTGTAGGCTCATGCAGGGCGCAAGTCGAAGGTTCTATGCAAGCCCTCCATAGGCCAAACATGGGCAAGATCTTTCCCAGAGAGGCCAATAGGGTTGGATCAGGGGCAGTCACACATAAGAAAATCTGATAAGTGACTGAACATGTTCAAACCATACAAACTCTAAGAAGGCATTTGTCTGTTGAACAGTCGCTCAATCCCACTAATTCTCAATCATTGTCCACTTACCCCACCTGCTCCCCACCACACTAGAGGATGAATGTCTCTATGGTTTTCCTGTGTCTCTCACTCCAACTTCCCACCCAACCAACTAGCAGATAACATGCTATCTCTCTCTGTCCACAAAGAAAAGTGCTCTAATCGCTTACACCTTTCCACAAGGGCAGACTGGCATGTAATGATATTTGAGGCATGTAATGATATTTGAGAGATTTTCCAATAAAAAAAGTTCTCCCACCCAATATGGGTTGGGAAATGTCATCGGCATCTTGTGCTGCTTGACATTTAGCAGACTCTTCCCCAGCCCTATTGACTTAAAAGAGGCATGTTGGGATTTCCGAATACTCTCATCCTATCAATTTCACCAGCAAAGCATAGCTCTTTGGCTATGTCCCACACAGCGAAATCATCACACCTATCTCCCTATTCTTCCTCTGTCTGACTCGCACACTGCGGAACTACAAAGATTGCCCAACATGAATTTTCTCCAGCAGGCCTATTAGGCGTTGGCATGCCACTCTGCCTGACATAAAACTGCCTATCTCAGACCTGCTGGTCTCTACTAGCTATTGTACATTCTTCAAGTTTCTCGATTGACATTTCATAAATGGCCAAACCATGCTCACCTCTCGCTCTCTCCAATAGACAGAGGCAACTGAGTCTTATCAGGAATGCTTTCAGACAATGTTTAATCCCATTCCATTTTGCAATTTGCACCGCCTATTTCTTTCTTCCGAGTTCTTACATTGCATTCAACTAAGAGGAACACGTATTCAGCCCGAGTGGAAATGCAAGACATTCAGCCGGAACCAAATAGCAAGATACTAGTTGACCTGAGCCAAATAGCAAGAAAATAATTGGCCAGACAGCATTTTGTTCTGCATCGAATTCGAGCGAATACTTTCTCCAAGATGAAGTTCTGTACACCCCTTTTACTGACTTGCAAATACTTTCAAGGTTGTGGCAGACACTTGTCAGCTCCACTCGCTAAAATCTAATTTGTGAACGTTAAGCGCCCCATTCCCAATTTCTCATCCCTCTTAAGCACCAGTGATTGAGGTTTACTCGAGAAAATGCAACACCCAGCAAGGAGTATTTGATACCAATTTAGCTATGGGTGATTAAAAGTACTAAATGATAGAGGAACGTCAATTGTAGCAGCTTCTATCCGGAACCAGTGAATTTTTCTTGTAAAAGGAAGAAGCGGTGTGATCTTTAAGCCGCGCGTGTGTTTGTGTGTTGTGGCATAAATATTCTTTCATATACTGTAGGTATGATGTAAACAAACCTAGTTATGTTAGTTAGTTCTATATTGGAATTCGCTGCAGCAGTGCACACCATGCCCAGAAATAATGAGTTGCGAATGCTTTGAAGGACACACTCGCCGGGGCTTCACGAGAAAGCGCATGGCATGTGGTTAATTCAATTTTGGTTTGTGTCGTTTGTCATTCAAGCACAACAGTCTATGAGTGACTAAACATAATGTTATGCCAAGAGTTATCTTTAAATAATGTTAGATTGTGTCAACATAAAGCAGCAATGGAACAGCCATCCGAGTTATTTTTCTTCCCTGGTCTTCTAGAGTCTTCATTATCTTCAAATGACGCAGCAGTTAGCGCTTAATGATGGCGCACTCGGCGGAGCCGTGAACTGTTCTGAAGTGGGTGCATGCATTGCGAGGTCTGAATGCAGCGAGCGGCGCGAGCTCGGATTACTAGATGATTGGTGTATTTGATATCACACAGTGCCATTCATCAAGAGACTACACATTTACTACTGCATCTGCGACTCAAAACCGATACATTCCAATTATTGTTGTAAATGTTGCAACAAGTAAGCATTTTAGTAATCGCATAACTACATATAATAATATCAGAGAAGAGTAGCAATGATAAATATCAGAGAAACGTTAAGTATTGGAGCAACAGTGCTCCTCTCCATAAAATGAATGCCGGCCTTTGATCTGGAGGAATTCAGATCTCAGAGGAGCTCATATTGTCTTGTGGCATAACATGAATGAAAACAGAAAACGTCTTGAGTACGGCTTTACCGCCCTCCATTCACGCCACGCCAGAGCCGAGAGGAGGGGCCGGATGCAAGTTGCGTTTCCGCTACTTCCTTCCTCTCCGTCCTACAAAATGCTCTGGCATTTGCTCCAATTGAAAATGTATGCACAAATGCAGGAGATCCCGATAGGGCCCACCTGCCCTACGCACCGGCATAAAGCAAGTGAACCCTATAGGGCTCCATTGTACATACTCCCTGACATGCAAGCATGTCAGACTGCATTTATTTGCAATTGTGCGCACTACTTACCATGCGCGTATTGTAAACAGTGTTCACAATGAAAATGAAATGCTGCCTGACATGCAAGCGTTTAATTACATCTTAAATCATAATTCAAATTGTGAGTGCCGCTTGCACGCAGTTCTGACAATTAAAAGTAAACGCTGCCTGGCATGTGAGCATGCGAGCATGCCAGGCAGAATTTACTCACTTTGCACGGCAGAGTGCAAATGTGCAGGGCAAAAGCTGGCATACACACTTGTACACCACTTTTTGCCCTGCACATGGGCACTCTTCGGTGTGCACTCTTCAGTGCAATTGATGAACATTTGGTGGTGGGGAGCCATTTCGTTTCATTGCTAACCCAACGTCTCCCCACCGTCAAATTACTAGTAAGAGCAAAATGAGCTCCAGAATACATAAACATTGCTGCAGTGTGTTGAGATTTTCAGGGAGGCAAAATATACCTGATGCAATGGTATATATTTGAACCGGACCAATTCCATCACTGAAGCAAATGTTGGTGGAAATTTGAATTCCAGTGGTGTAAAGTTTATATATAGTGGACCTAATGTGGCGGTTCTTTTTTTTAGCAAAGAGTCCATCAGATGGCCCTGATTAAGTGAATTCTGAAGCTACTGCGTTGCACAGATTTGCAGAATATTGGCTGGAATATTGTACTGCTAATATTGCCAGTGGTTTGCCATAATAGCAGGCTCATTTTTTCGCCCAAGGATTATCCATTGGAAGGACTGGGCGTGTTGCTACTTCCACTATCCCTTTGCCTTCTGATGGCATTCCTGGGCCCCTAACGATGGATCATGAAATGAATGCGCAATGATCCCTGCCATGCATGCATGTCATGGTGGCCACCATGCAAAAAGTTGGCTGCAGCCATTGCTGCGGATCCCGCTGGACTTAGCATGCTCTTTGTGAATGTAAAAGAGTGGACTCAAATCAGCATGGCTCCATGCATCTCTTTGCCCATCAACGCTGCGATGCATACAGAGAAGCTGACAGATTCCCTGCAGGACCTGGGGAAAGGTGGACTATCCTGACACATCCCACTTCATGCAGGGAATGCCAGCAGAAATGCCAAAGATGCAGAAAGATATGCCCCCTGGTTTCTCTCTGTTTGTTTCCCCATCTGTGTGCTATTAGCAGAGGCCCTCAGGTGATGGACAGACTAATCCTAAAAATAGAGTCGAAGCGCCATGAAGAAAAGGGGGGAAAAGTTGAGACACACATGCTTCTGCACTAAAACAAAGGCATGCTCACAAAATACCTCACGCGCCATGGCATTATATCATTATATCATGTTTGTACATTACGTTATTCAGCAAAGATTGTTTAGGCATTTGATATACCCCATCCTTCTCTCCTCAATTTAGGGGGAGGCTGAGCTCTAATTGCAGGAGGAGGATCTCGAGCACGGGATGGTGCACACAGAATGGCATGTTGTGTGAGGTCGATTGAACTTGCATTGCAGAAACCAGGTACAGATGAGCAGCTGGGGTGGGAGCGTTCAAGTTGGACAATGCTAGACAGCACACAGTTTACGGCTGGGCTCTGCCTATGTGCATTGCATCCCATGTCTTGACAGATTGTGGCAAATCACCCAATTTTTCTGGCAGGTGTCAGTGGTGGATGGATGGAGAAAGTGGGCCTTTTGGTCCCAATGTTATCAGTTTAGTTAATTACACACGTTTTCTTTATAAACATGAATACACACATTTCAACATCCAATCACATATATGTTAGAAAAAGGCAAACACGGTTCAGTGAATGGAATAGAGGAAGGGCACTTCGATTTGGCCAGCCTTCTTGATTGTAAAATCAGTTATATTATTTTCACTGTATTGGATTTGCCACTTCCTCGGTAATACCCGCTGACATACAACACCAAAGTAACTCTTGTATTGCAACTTTAATCAGATGAATCTTAAAACTCTGGTGTCTTTTGGTGCTGAACCTCCCTCAGTTAAGAAATATTTTCTTTTAACTTTATATAAATTACTATTTGCTTTAAGATCATTGGCTTTCGCTTGAAATGTATAGTTATTTTAGCTTTATGTAATACTGGAAATTAATTTGTATCTCACATTTTATGTAATTCACAAGTATCTTTGTATTGTTTCTTTGTGCAACAGTGCTTTGGTGTGAAGCAGTGTGATTTTTTATTCTCACACTTTTTCAAAGCTAAGTGTAGTGGATAACAGGCTGGGACTTGCCTACAGGGCACTAAGGCAATTCCCGAAGTGCAGACACAGCATGTTAGTGTCGGCTACTTTATTTGGTCATATTGGGCTGCTATTTTGGCTAAGGTTGGCCAGTATGATGGCTTTACTGTGCAGCAAGTAGTTTTGACCAGTGTTACTGAATAAATATTCTTTAAAATGCACAATTTGCAACATATTTTACCCCAAAACTCCCTCTTGGGTACTAATCTATATATTATAGGGCAGTGGTCACCGCCCTATAGTTAAGGTGAGTCGGTGACACACAGGAACCCTTCAAAATTCTATTGTTAATAACCTTTCGTTCAAATAACGTATTTGGCGGAAATTTCGAATATGATTAAAGGTCTGCGCTCTCCCCCCCACACTGAAAAGTTTCATAAAGATCTGCTAAAAAAATCTAAAAGTAATTAAGCATCCAAAATATATATGTATTTTTTACAAAAGTGGGGCCTACTTCCCATTCATTTCCCCATAGACAAAAAAAGGTCATAAAGGTCATATTTTTCCAAAGAGCACCGGCCAAACCGCTGGATGGATTTGGACCAGGTCCGAAACAACTTGGGCACGAAGCGTTGACTCGCGATCCATGCTGGGTTTGGGGTTATTCCGTGCCCCTTCTCCAAAAAGTATAGTTATAGCTCCCATGGTGCATTGCAGGATCATGGTTTTCAGAAATTAAGCGACAGCCATCTTGTTTTTCTCTCGATGCGAGAGATATTCGCAGCTATAGCCGATGTTATGGAAAAATGAAACGCAGTAAAAGGCTATTAGCGGGTAAAAACAAACAAACAAACAAAAAAAAATACAAATGCCGTCAGGGTAGAGGTGGAGGGGTGGCCAGAGGGCACTAAATAAAATCTAGGAGTTGGAGGGGGTACAGGGACTGTGTTTGCAACACAAAGCTTTCTGCAGCCTCGGGTATAGCTGTGAATAGCCGACTTTTCATAGCAAACTGCGTCATAGATGCAGCGTGTTTTGTAGGGGGAAAGGGCAGGGGAGGTGAGGAGGCTGTCTGTGGAGGTGGGGGGAGCTGGCGCAGATTGGGGCACTTGGTGAGGTGCAGGAGTAGGCAGGGAAGCATTTCTTTTCAGCCGTTTTGCAGATTTTTGCAGCTATATCCGAGGCTTCAAAGGACTACAGATAGCCGTGGGTATGTGTAGTGCAGTATCCGTGGCTATATAGTTTGGGGTGTCAGTGTTTTATATTTTTTTTAAAGTACTTTGTTTAGTTATAGTTACATCAAGGGTGAGAAATCATTGGCCACGGCCAAAGGCCATGGTCAGGGATATGGTTGTTATTAGAGAGTCTTTTTTAGTTTGGATGTGTGTTTTCAGACTTTTGAGCATGTGAGACTTTGGAGAAAGATAGAAGAAAATAGTTTAACAAAATTAATATAAAACAGGGCTTTTGTTGCCTAGTTTTAGATGTGCCATACAATGTATTTTAGGTTGTGTATTCTCAGCTATGGTATTATGTTGTGTGGGCGTGCAATGTTTGCCTATCTAGTTTACTGTTGTGTATTTTTCTATGGATTCTTATTTTTCAGTTACTTTACATAAGTACATAAATAGTGTTGTCCTGTATTCATCATTTACGTTGGATTGTAGTATAAAACTTGTAGTCAGTCCCCCGTTTAACTGACTTTTTGTAGCCGCGTTTATGGTAAAAGTCTATGAACTGTAGCCGCGGGTATAATACAAAATGCTTTTTTGTTATTATGTATTGTATTTGTGTATTTATGTATGATGAGTAGTCCTTAAAAGGACTGTTTTGGAGTACACTAAGTGTATAACTTTAGCACATCAGGAGTACTGTTATAATGTTTTGAAGGAACATTGCATTTTCTTCATCGTTTAGGTGTACTCAGTCATGTCTATAGAAATTGGCCACATAGAACTGTTTGCTGTTGTTCGCAATCCATAATTGGTTGTGTTCTTTCATGAATGCTGAAACTGCTCTATCAACATTTCTCTCTGTTTTCTCAATTTTACCATTAAATTTGGTGGTACATCTCCATGTTTGGCTCTGAGTGAGATTGGAAAAGATAAAGATGGTGTGAGGAAATAGGTCCACTAGTTTCCCATGTCTTGTTTCCTCATTAAAATAAGGGACACCCCTCATACATTACCCAAATTATTGCCTCCACAATTAATTAATATGACGTCAGGGTGCCCTGTACTTCTCAGACTTAACAATTTTGGAAAAGCATGGAACCAACGCATTCCCCGCAATTCCAAACCATTTAATTGTAAAACCTCTGAAACCTAGGTCCATGTTAATATTTAGTTTATCACAAAAAGCCAGCAACCAAAACAGCCAACTGTCTCCAATCAGCAAAACAGTTTGAAAACCAGCCATGATATCTGCACTATTTCTCTGTTTCCAGGAAAATGATTCTTAGTTTGAATTTCTAGTAGTTTGTATGAGCAGGGTATGTATGATATGTGTGTGTTGTACTTTCTAATTTGTCAGCGGTGCTGTTGTTAGTATTCACGGCTATCCAACAGCCGCCCAGCATGCAGCATTGCTAATCACGGGTAAATCCTCACAACCCTCATTGCAGCTGCGGCTGTATTTGAGCAAGTGCCACGTTGTGTGTTTATGAATGTGTGGTAGCTGCGGCTATCCACAATTTTGGCTGGGATGGCATATTATATGCATTGAGTGTTTTGGGGGATTGTAAGAGACTAGGGAAGTAGAGGAGGACCATGAAGAGTGGAAGCGGACAGCTTTGAGAGTTTGGTGGAGTGGAAATGCAATTTTGTATTCATAGTGTTTGCGAGTAGCAGCGGTTATTAGCAAACGTCCAGGAGGAGCTCACGTATAGCAGCTTCTATAAAAGAGCACATGCATAGGCTCATCAATACTATTCTGCATTTCATTAATTGCGGCTGGAACTGCAGGTATATTTAAAGTCACATTCAAAAATATAAATGTTCTGTGCAATAATCATATATTCATGTGGATGATACAGTACAGAATTTTATTTGTGTGTGTCATTTTATGTATTTAGTTGTTCATGTATTTGATTTTAAAGTTTGAAGATCAATTTAGTTAGATTTGGGGCTTGCAGAAAAATGTGCATGAAGTCACGGATACAAATCAAGATCTGTAGCCACGTCGAATAGTCGCGGCTATGAAAGATGTCAGGTGGGGTAAAAATGGGTTTGTGTCAGTTTTATTGTTTGTTATTGGTTGTTGTTACTTTTGCATTTGTGTAGGGCTTTGTGATAGGTTGTGCTTAAAATGTGTCAGCCATCTTAGTAGTTTTATTGGTATATAGTCCTCTTTTTGGTCTTTTGTTTTGGAAAGTATAAAAGCAACATTTTTTGCAGTTTTATCCTTTTGATTCCTGAACTCTGACTGTGCACATGGCAGCAGTGTGGCTGAAGTGAAAGTAAGTGTAGACTTTATTTACACAATTGAAGGTTTATTTGCAGTGGTGTGTGTGTTAGTTGCAGTGACCATTGGTATCATATGGTGTTCATTATTATTTTCTTCAGTTGCTGTTCTTGTACTTTTAATGTATCTTGAGGTGTGCAGTACTTGTAGGTGCTTGGAGTGTTTTGTGAGGTAATTCTATCGCTGGTGTTGTGCAAAATCATTTTTGTAATGTGCTTATTTTTGTATTTTGTTGTAGCTGCATTGTTATCATAATCCCAGTGGATTTGCACTAAATGCTGTACAGTCAACCTATATTCAAAAGATAGTGGTACTGCTCCAGATGGAAGCAGGGGATGTATGGAAATATTTCTTAGTGACCTTTGTAGTGTTTATAATGATTTTGCACATGGAGTGGAATCTCTCCCATTCCTTAACCGTGGCATCTCCCTTGGCTACCCATTCGAGGCATCGTCCACATAGGACTTTCTTCAGTGAATTTGGGAAGTGTTATGAAGCAGTGCACCTGGTGAATGCAAACTTAGTTATGATACCACTGTCGAAGTTTAGGGGGATAAATAAATTGCCACTTAAAAAAAGAACTAACGATCTGGCAGGTAATCTGGTGTTGTGTAATTAAATTCTGCCATTCTCTAAATGTGGCATCTTCTTTAATTACACAGTCACGGCATTCTCTACACATGACTTTCATCATGGTTAGATTGGGTGTCGGGAAGAGGAGTTTGTGTACTGGATACCACTGCTGATGTAGAGGCTTTATTTGCAGTTGTAGTTGTTGATGCACAGGTGGATGGAGGTTATGTATGCGGTGCTGATCTCCTTCTATCAAAGGAAAGGGCCCCATGCATTTTTCTTTTGTGATGTTCATGTGCTTTACGATAGTCATCATCAACCTCATTCCAATGGATCCGCACTAGATGGTTAATCATAAAAGATGTTCCCAGGCTTTGAACATCTGAAGGCCCAAAGCATTGTGTTATTGCAGACGGTGCACAGTACCTACTCTGCCTCTTTTCTGGAGCACTGTACCTTTACTTTGAAGAAGCGCCAAGTGTCAACCGTTTTTTTTCATTTTTAGGTGCTTCTTCCTTGGTGGTGAACGATTGTCGACGCAAATGATGATGTCGTAACTACTCTAGCTATCATGTTCAGACATGTTGGAATGTCTTAGTAGGAAGGAAAGAGTAAAACTTTCAAAAAGACAAGACAAAAAAGACAATGCTGTAAAAAATGGAAAAGTAAAAAAAAAAGGCAAAGAAATTTGATAAACTAGATCTGTTTGGTGATTTGCCCTCCAAGTTTAATTATACTACCCTATTTTCTCTTGTTCTCCAAGTTTACTTATTCTAACCTATTTTCTCTTGTTTTCCAAGTTTACTCAACCTTCCCATCCTTTGTCCTGCATTGACTAGTATAATGTTCTTTGTTTCTTGTTTATTTTAACCCAATCTATATATCCCTGGGTTTCTTTGTAGTGTAATTTTCTCATCGTTTTTTTAATGTTTTTTATGTTTTTTTTTATCCTGTTGGGATTTTATTTCCGAATGATTAGTATGTGCAACAAGACCAACAGTGTACTAGGCACTAATGTTGTATCTTTTATATAGTGTGTGTGATGCACTGCATACAAAATATGAGGGTTCTAAAAATGTGTGTATTAAATTGTGTTTATTAAAGTGTGTCTGCCATTGAACTGATTCTGTTTTCTTTTTTTGGATAGAAGGAAATTATATATTTTTTTAAATATAGATGTATAACCACGGCTATGGTCTAGCCCAATGTGCCATTGGCATTTGGAGACATGGATAACGGCAGCAACAACTGGGGAGTGTCCTAGGTGCGATTTTAATGACACCTATAACTGTAATGTGTAAAAAGTGCATTCTTTACGTACTCCCTTTTTACTTTGCCTTTTATTAATATTTTGTATTACATCTTCGGAAAGAAAGACAGGCAATCACATAGCCACGGTTATCAGATTTGGCACATAATTGGATTTTTTGTAACCACGGCTATACATATTTTTGGGAGAAAAACAATTCAATGTGAAACCTTTTTAATGTGTATTGTGTTTAGTGTTTGCAAACAGTTATTGTAGCATTTGAAATACTTTTAAATTATTAATAATGCATATAAGTGTAAATACTTGAAAAGGGTAAATAAATATTCAAATACTGTTTGTTGAAAACAGGTTTATTTGGGAGTGGATGTGGTATTGGGTTTTCTTTTTTCTTTTAGTTAGAACAGATGATATATCTTCTTCTGTAGCCACATTTTCTGGATTTTTACTGACCATGATTAGTCTTAAATTGTCAATGCCCTTTTCCATTGATTGCATGTCTTTGTGAATATTCATTAAGAGTTTTTTTTTAATTCTGTCAAGGAATCCATAATTGGATTTGTGGGTCCTTGTTGTGGTGATTCCTTTTTGAATCTTCTAGAGAATTGAATCACTTCTTCATCTGTTTTAAATTTTTTGAAACAATTGATGATATAATACACTTTCAAAATACGTGTGTTGGTTGTATGCACATTTGATAATAGTCTCGTTTTACATGAATACATAGAATGTACTTACAAAATCCTGATTGTGGTGAATTTTCTTCTGGAGCACTGTTTTCAGCGTCTTCTTTTTTAATCTCTTCCTTTGTAGAGTAATTGTTGTCCAGCCATTCCATGTACTGTTCCATTTTAGTAGTGGTACAGAGAACAGAATTAGATTTTGGAATGAAGGAAGATTAATGAGGAGAGAAGGTGAAATATTTGTGTTTGCCTTGTGATTGGTTGTTCATTGTCTGGTGGGTGGCTGCCAATTGGATTTCAGGTACCACAGATGCTGTTGAATTGTATAGAGCCTGTGAGAGAATGTATTTCTTTTGCAATGTTTATTTATGGCAATACAAATGTAGATAATATTATATTGTTATATTAAGAGTTTTTCTACATGGTACATTTTTATTGTTTGAGGGTGAGGTGCACCCTTAGGAGAGCGTGCTGATTTGCTGAGTATATTTATTGTCTCATTTGATATTTGAAACATGCAGCCAATTTCAGAAGGAGACGAATCTCTTTGTTCAGAAGATTGTGGAAATATTTTTGAGAAGGGGGCTAATAGTGATGTTGAGGACATAGATGATGAGTTATCAAAGGATTGGCTTAAAATATGTTATTTGTTTTATAATATTATTTTAGATGCAGTGTTTGAAATGAGAGGTATATGCTGCGATTGTAGAGAAATATATTTGACAGGAAGCGCAGGTTTCTTTCGCTTTGGAAAAAGAAAATGAATTAATCGTTTAAAGAAAGAACGCAGGCAAGTTTGTCAAAATGTTTTGAGTCATCATAGAGGTGAAGAGTATTTCTCTGATTGAAATATATTTTTTGTGATATTTTAGTAAAATAACACAAAGACTCTTTTAAGAGCCAGCAAATCCTGGTGAGGAACCTTTCCAATGGACACTTATCACGGTAGACTTCAGCGCCCTATGATTTGTCGAAAGGATAATGATTGTCGCAAGAATTGCGCAACATCAGAGAGAATATGGTTCCTCCACTCCGTTTTTTAAACAGACATTGTATAAGGTAGTTGCACTTTTCCATTCATGTGCCAATTTTGACAAGGAAAAAACTCCACTCAATTGGAATATAGTAAATATGGTTCTATATTAGTTAGAACGGTGGCCCTTTACGATGACACATGTTTCAACGGACTGCGCCGTCTTTTTCAAATCAGGGCTAATTATTAATACAAAATACAATCAAAATCAATGGTCAAATGCAAAAGAAAAAGCAAAAATACATCAAATATAACACAGACAATAAGGGAGGGGGAATGGGGAGGATTGATTAGGATAGACAGTGATCCATTGAGCATCAAACCAAATCAGAGAAAGTCCATAATAACATCAAATGCAGACATGAAAAATAAGAAATAAGTAAAAAACAGGATGGGGGGAGAGAGAAAAAGCAAAGAAAACCATTATAAGTTGGTTTGTCTCTATACATATGGGTTTGCAAGTTAAGTGGCATTTGATAGGTGAACTTCAAAGTTTAACGAAAAGTTGATTATATCTTACCCAATGGTATTAGTTGCTAATTTGGAACGTAGCTTTTCAGCATGAAAAAAAAGATTCACGGGTTAAATCCCTGCCTGCTGGACAGATTGAGGATAATATATTCTGTATTAATACACCTCATTATTCCTAAATGCGTGGTTTGAGAGAGTGGTGTTTTTTATGGATTATGATTTAAACGTGCCCATAAATATAGAGTTAACACGGATGAATAACTTTTTATGTTCATTCATATGCAATTAACTAATTTTATGTAAGTGCACCTATTTAGTCAAAAAGATGAGTCGGAGTAAAGAGGCAACCCGAGTGGTCCTTTTTTAGTTGCTAATGTGGGCGCCATCTTTTGGGCTCTAAGAGCAACAACAGTATTGACAATAGTTAAGTGAACCCATATATTAAAGTGATTGTAAAGTATATCTAGTTTGTTTATTGAGGGAAAATTGAGTTAACTATACAAACATGATACTAAAGTGAATCCACCGTCCTGTATGCCAATTTAGTCAATTGTGATTCGCTGCTTTGTATGATTCTTTTTCGTGTTCTAGGTCAAAAAATAAAAAGCGCGTTATGTCAATAATATAATGTGTGTCCATTTACACATTAAAAAGGTGAATTGCAAAACACTGTGTCTTCTCGCTTATATATGCGTGACCTATGGTCAAGAAGGTCTGAGCTGTTAACATGATTTGGGGAACGCTGCCTAGTCAGATTGGATAGCTAGATGGATTTTATATTCAAATGAAAATTAGTGTCAATTATACAATATAAAATCGAATATGATAGAGAAATACAAAATGATATGTCTGCTTTCTCATGTACACATGGTTTAGGGCCATGTTAGCCAATGGGATTATATATCATCGAACATACTGAGGTTCAAGTCTTAACATTTATGAGCTGTTGAGTGAAATGCGGGGTAAATCCATTATATGCTAAACTTATAGTTGGTAACTAGCACATATTTCATAACTTGAATGATTGTATTTGTAAGAAAAGTGAAGAATGTTTAGGTGTCTCATTTGGTGAAGTTTATAAGTATTGATTGCAAAGTAGGGGTTTCTATATTTTACTTCAGTGTTGGTAGGAGAGTGAGGAAGCAGTATGACATGAAATGCTATGCTTATGTTTGCCAGAAAATATATTTGAAAATAAAGATAGTTTCTGAGTGACATTGGAAGATTTGATATGAATGAGGGTGCATAAGAAACCCTAGTGTGAACCAAGCAGTATAACTATCCCCCTGACAAATATTGTGGTTGTGTGTGTGTTTTGTAGTTGGCTATTAAGCTGTTTTTGTGACCCTATATTGGTGATTTTCCACTGTGTTAGAATTGTGAAAGTGTGTAATTAAGAAGTTAAGAAGATGAATTTATAGTGGGTGAGTGGGTAGGGTGTGGTAGTATTTGGGACTTGTTTTTATACTGCAGGATTTCCACTGTCATGTAACTGTTGGTAGTAATTTAAAAATAATAATGAATAATAATATTTGGTATTTTTCCAATTTGCTTGCAAATGGTGTGTTTTGGAAGGACAGGAATAGGAATCTATTTGGGTTCCATGCTATGTAAAGCAATATGTTGTTATGCAATGCAATGGCATAGAGAGATGTACATTGAATGGGGTTGCATAGTGGGTTTCAGGAAACAGTACTATGGATGAGGTTTATTAACATGGTTTACTGGGTCTGATTAGGTCACATGGCCATTACAAGTTTAGTGGAGTGGGCATGGGCAGTGAAGGGAGGACATACATGTTGATATGGTTTGTTGATTAGTAGTAATGATTAGTTTGTAGGTGAAATGTAGGATAGTGGGTCAGGCTGTTGGCCCAATTAAAGTTGAATAGATAGAAACAGGTGAGGCATTTGACTTTGCATGTTTGTGGATGATAGTGACTAAGAAGCACAAATTAAATGGATGTTAGGAGGATGAAGGTTGTGACAGAGCACAGTTAAGTGAGTAGAAGTAGACAAAATGTTGTCTATCTGGAGTTGACCTACAGTCCTTAAGGAGAGGGCTGTGAGGTGTAAAGACTGGTGCTGGGTGTATTAACTCAGTGCCATTGCGTTATTTTGCAGCTTTTTCACTTGATACCTTTGACATGAATGGTTTATGTATATATTATGTGTATTATGTCTATGCTTTATTAAGAATTGTTGTGTTATGTAAGAAATGGGAAGTGTGGTGGATTATATTAGCTCACATTTCATTTAGGTTTATCATTGACAAATGCATGGTCCCAAGCACAGATATATTAGAAGTTGGGAAACTTAATGGCCAGTTAATTACATTCTACTTTTTGTAAGTTATGTGTGATATATGAGCTGTTCAGTTGTATTCCATTAGTTAAGCAGTTAAAGGTGAGGTGTAGATGGGGCATTTCTTTGTACGGCAGGATTGTTGGTAGGAGTAATGGCTGATGACTTTATAAAGGCATGGGGCTTAAATGGGGGTTCTCTGAGTTTGTGAGCATGAGCATCCTCCACAATGGGGTTGGAAGGCTCTCCCTAGGAGAACAGTGTAGAAACATGGGGCATAATGTGTGTAATTTGCAGCATAGTTTCACAAACGCTGTACCCTAAGAGCATTTGGTTTTTGATGCAATAAAGTGATTTAAAGCAAGTTGTACTGCATATAATTTTTACTAATATGTTGTAAAAATAAAAACTTCTTTATTCTGTATTTGTTGATGTGGAACATGGGTGCGTACGATGGGCATAGAGGCTTTAACCATACATATAATCCTAAAGAGTTCTTGTTTAATGTACACTTGCTAATCACAGGCATCTAAGCAGAGCATCCTGAACAATGGATGTCTTTCCCTGGCTGTAATTATTGATGGATTGAACTTGTATGCCGGCTGCCCTCTGGGGCGTTTACTTCAGCTTAAGTGGTGTTTCTGCTTCTGGTGCATTACTGGAAGCAATGATACATTATTGGTTTTCCCAAATGCAATTTTGTTGTGTTTTTACATCCAGTAATTACTGTTACTGCATGTGTAGCGGCAAAGGTGTAATCATCCAATACAACATATGGTATCAGTATTTACTAAATTGATTTTCTCCAAACATGTTATAACCATCATCTTTGAATAAAGCACTGAGTAAATTATCTTCGCCTTTCTTCATGAACTGGAGACAACATGCCTGATAATAATACCACTGTAGTTGAAAGAGGATAAGCAGTCAGTAGTCTCCTTGAATTACCCAGAGCTGCACTACCCTGGCTGCACTTACTCAGGGCATTTGTGCACTGTTTTCCTCTCCCCTATCCCTTGCACTTCCTCCCTCCTTTTCCCTTTCCACTTCTCATTCTTGTACTTGCACAATCTTAATGACACAAGGCCTAGTAACATTGTTGGTCTTGTACTCCTCTGTCTTCCCTCCCTTGTCGTGTTGCGCTGAGAAACACTTGTGTTCTGGTGCGTTATAAATGATTTATCATATCATATCATTTGGGATGTTCTTGGGGATATATTTGATAATTATAGGTCCTAAAATAACTCTCCACCTCCAATCAGACCTGCCCCATCACCCCCACTCTCACCGGCACTCCCACTTCAGGTCTCCACCTCAAGCAGGCACTCACTCTTGAACCCCTCAACCACTCCCTTATCACTATCTATGTTTCACTCACCAAGGAGACATGTCAGTTGTCCTGTGTGGACCTAGGGATCCTGGTGAAACAGGATGTGCAAGTCATGTCTGCATCACATGTAATCTGTACATTTAGGGTTTGCTGTTATTTATAGTTGTGAAATACATGCTTCCTCCCAATGGGTGACACACATGGCATATTGCACATGTGTGCAGTTCAGGAAACCATTGGTTTTTGGGAACTGGTCAATGATGTAAAATCATCTCTTATATCATCTGTTGTCCCTGAGATTTTGGGTAGCCATGTGTGCTGTTGCATGGTGTAGGGTAGCTATTACCACCTTTGTGAGTATGAGTGGAAATGTAGGCTGTATCAGGTCATGAACCATGCCAACAGTGTATTGGGAGGAGTCTGTTTCAAAACAATGGTGTGTAGCTACCAACTGCAAATGGTGTGACTTGGCAGTGTGTATGTTTCCTTTGCATTCAATGTCTCTCTCAATGAGTTGCAGTATGTAGAGGATGGTGGGCGGGTGCAGCTAATACGGTCTCCTGATTTTATACTCTGTTTGTCCCTATGTGGAGAGTCTGACCCTGGGTATGTGTGGCCATCATGTTCTCCTCCTTATATGCAGGGCCATCTGCTGCATGAATGTTATCATGCCTTTAATCAGTAGGGACAGCTCCACAAGATACACCAGGAGGGTTCCACCAGGCTGCATGGTACTCTGAGTCTTCTGTGTGGTGCAGGTAGGTTTGTCATGTCCACAGCGGGTTAAGTGGATGCACCTCTGCATCCTTTCAGAGCATGTGGGAGTCATGCTCACCTCCTTAGTGGTGGAGGTTATTTTGGTGGTTTAATGTGCTATATTTGGTATTGCAGGTAGATCAAAGGACTGATTTTCCAGCATCTGTTGTGTGAGGTTATCTACATCTTGTTTTTTCTAAATCCTGTTGTCTCCATTATGGCATGTGTAAGGTTTTTACCTATCACACCCATTATTTCTGGATGTGGTGTGGATGTCGAATTATTATTGTATGTAAGAAATGGGTAATTTGGTGTATAACATGTCAAAGTAATAGGGGTGCATAGTTGGTTGGGGTTAAAGTATTATTGATGATGTTTGTTTAGAATGTTTTCTAGAGCTACATATGACACAAGACCATTGAAACTTTAGTAGAGTGGAAATGGACAGTGAAGGGAGGACATACATGCTAATATTGTTTTGTTGATTAGCACTAGTAGTTATTAGTCTGTAGGTGAAAGGCAGGATAGTGGATTAGGCTATTGTGTTATGCTGAAATGGGCAGAATCAGGTGAGGTAGTGAATTGTGCATGCTTTTTGTTGAGGATCGCTAAGGAGGAATAATTAAAGGGGTGCTTGAAAAAGTAAGGGTATTATAGAACCTAGTTATGTGAACACTAATAAACTTAATTCTGTGTGCTTGGAGGTGTCTTTTAGCTGTTAAGTAGAAACTTGTGATGTGTAGTATTAATTTTAGTTTAAAGGTTCCTTTTTTAATTATGGTGGCCAATTTGGAACAGTTTTTTATATTTGCTGTCATCTGGGAACAAGTCTCTTTTTGATTTAAATCGTGGTGGTATATTTTTGTTTTCTGATGGGAGGTGTACTCCACTTTAGTATATATCTTGTCAGAAATTTAAAAAAAAAGAAAATGATCTGCTCCCAGGAAAATCCCAGGGTGCCAATGAGTATTACACTTGGGCTGATGGGCAGACACAGGCTTATCTGTTCTGCAGCTTTGAGTGAGTGTCTTGTTTCGCTTGACCCTATAAATCCTGGGTTGGCGGACCGTTAAACTTAATCTCCACCAGTCAGCCTGGGCTTGAAAGTTATATTTTATATTGAAAATATAAACAAACACAATGCGTGAACTTAATGAATTACATGATTTTTATATAGCTTGTTTTGTAAGATGCCATCAAAAAAACAAAAACAATGAGCTATAAGAAAGGGTCATCTGCAGGGAAATAGACTTAAACAGTATCTTTTTTTTTAAAGTAGTTTTTTTAAATCTGTCGATACAAGTCTGGTAGATGATGCAAGAATTTCTACGGTTGAGGATAGTTTTCAAAATTTTGAAGTTGAAATAAGAGATTTGCCAACAAAAAGTTTTGCTGGAACCGACAATGTTTTTATTGAAAGTAAAAAAATAAAAAATGTTTCAAATGTGTTACTAGCTAATAAAAAAGAAAGATTTTTAGAATAAAATGTAGCAAATGTGCTATCAATTTGAGGAATAAAGATATATATATATATATATATATATATATATATATATATATATATATATATATATATATATATATATATATATATATATATATATATAGGAAAATGGATCACTCTTGTGTTTTTACCAATCTTTGGAGAAGTGTGAAACCAAAATCTAGATATGTGGTCAAAAGTTTTTTGCTAAAGAAAAAAGCAGAAGTAATCATTAAAAAAGCTTTTGATGTGAAAAGAAAATTGTTAATTTCCGTATTAAATAAACTTAAGAAATTGCTTAAGATGACTACACCATTCTATACAAATTTATAAACAGTTCATGTGCTTACACATGACAACTTTTGTGATGTCTTTGATGGAGAGTGGAAACACACTTCTCATACTGAAAGATTTTTTAATGAGGAGAGTAGCATTCAATGAAAGAATGTTCCACTACCTATTGATGAGAGTGGACATACCTATGAAGTCTGTAATGGTGTGATTTATAAAAAGAAGAAATTATACAGTGTAATAATACGGAAATGGAAACTGTAGGTCAGTCAAAAATTAAACAAAAGAAGGATTGTGAGGTATGGTCTTTAAAGAGATTTTTGCAAGTATTGCACAAAAATGATAATGTTCAAAGACAGATCAAGATGCTACAAAGAATAGATGACTGTGAAGATCCTGAAAAAACAGGTCTTTTGGGTCACTCTCTAGCTTGCTGCGCATGATACTAAAATGAGATAGCTTCTAGTTAAAGTGTATGAGTGCAAAACACCAAGTATGTCTCTTGTAGTTTTAAATGAAATACTTTTACTTGGCCTGTAAGAAAATTGTAGTTTCTACAATGCAAATGATAAATATGATGCATTTAAAAGAGTATGTGTATGTAAATGAAACACTTACATGAAGTGGAAGTGATGATTCTACCCTATCAAAGGATCAGACATCATTCTTGACTCTATCCAGTATTTGTTTTACTCCGTTCTACGAATTCTGCTTCTGTTACACTATTTACCTTTTAGATACTAAATGGGGTTGGCACACATACTTAAGAAAATTAATTAGGTAAGTGGTACGCACCAGTTTATTTTCAGCCACTTTCTTATTTGAGATTTGTACAGGAACCGCTTGATGGTACAGTTACATCAATCAATATTTGACAGTGTTTTTTATCTTTTGAATTCTCAGTTGAGACTCTGCATATTCAGGACAAACAGGTATTTGAAGGGGTGTTGTTTCCCCACTGTATATGCGGTATGGATGTGACACAACACTGACCCAAATTAAAGACAGGAGTAATAATGAACTTTATTGTTTCTCTCTCTCCCTTTCCCCTTCCCCGTTCGTTCTTATGGTTATGTATTTATTTTTATTGAATGTTGATTTTTATTACGTGCTGAAAATGCATCCCTTTTCCTGTAATTCTATTGACACAATTCAACTTGTTGTAATGTACTCTCTAAATTTTCATCACCCCAACCCCCCTTGCTTGTTTGTTTCTATATTCTGAGTTACTAATTGTTTACCCTACTTAGCATTTACCTTGTACTTTGCATTGTATTGTATAGCTGCACAGCCCTTGAAGAAGAGCAGAGCTCGAAACACGTGTCGGCTTGCTAAAATAAAATATATCATGTGCTGTATTTTTGGCAAATTATATTTGGACAGGTGCGCAGTGTGACTGTGTCATTTAGTTGTGTTATTATTTGACTATTGGAGACTTGAGCAGCGTTTCCACTACTGGATACAGTCGCCTGCAGCTGCCCCTGTTACACCACTAGTTGAATATGAATTCCAGTGTTTAAGCGCTGTGGCTGTCAGGTCTTATCTGCTCTTGTGATACCTATATTGTTAGCAGTGAAGCCCATTTGCTGAACTTAATTAGACTTATCATTCAATTTATCTTGCACTTTGGATATTTAATTATTTAACATGGCCCTAACAGCTGAATAGCTTCTGACTAGAGATGACATCAAAGCTTTATTTGCACAATGAGGCGCCACATTAAAACCATTCAAAAGACTTGATACAAGTGCTGAAGATTTACAGCACAAATGTATCAAACTATAACGGTTAAGTATTAAAGAGATTAATAAGTTCTGGGAAATGACCACATTGATATAAGTAAAAACAAAAGACGAGGATCCAAAATTAGGAACCCTCCCGTCCCCTGCACTCTATCATAAGTCCATCAATTGATGGTTCAGCAATTTTAAATACATTTGTTGTAGTTAATTAATAATATTCTGATCAAGTTAATAGTAAGACTGAACACTCAGTGATTTTGTAAAAAAACCCAAAAACAGGGGGAGGTTTTTAATTAATGTCACAGTAAATTCACCATACAGATTTGAAGTGAAAAAGCCAAAATGACTGTCTACAAAAAAACATGAAAACAGTAAACAATGATAGTCCATTTATACAATTCGTGGCTGACGCGTTTCGGGATATTCATCCCTTCTTCTTGAGCCTATTGGGTTTGGACTGCAAAACCTAAACAGACATGAAAAACAACATTTAAACAAACATAATATACGCATGTAAAGTGCTAAACATAGTGGTCCTTATTGAACCCACATCGAATTCACATATATAGGTATATCCTAACTGGAGTAGTTCAAATGTAACTATCTGAGGTATTCATAAACGTTACTCCCCAATAAGGGGTACCCACTGTGGCCAGTGCACCAGGAATAAATCCATGTTCTATATCAGGAAATAATCAAAGGAATAGAGGTGATTACCCATCTGTGAGAAACATCTCCAAGGAGTGTGTGCCAAAAAAGTAGAGTTGCGGCATACCTTAAGTATAGTGGAGGTGAGGCGTAACAAAACCCTCAAAGTTTGGTGAACTCGTGTTTCTCAGTTCTACCCGCCAGGCGGTGGAGAAAACCCTCGTCTCAGGCGTGCAAGATGCTTATACAAGAGATATAAATAAAGCGGTTCTAAGAGTTTGGATATTCATTACACATGTAATTGGTCAAAAACAATTATTATATTTAAAGTTTGTTCACAGAAAACACTAACAACAAAGAAATAAAGGGGCAACAGTCCCTTATGAATAGAGATGAGCAGAAATGAATTAGGTCCATAAGTGCATAACGGGCGTGAAAAAACAATGGAAGCATATGTAGAGCTCTCGCTTACCTTACAATCTGCAAGTTAAAATGGGAGTTACACGTGCGGATGCACTGCTTGCCCGGAAATATTCATATGTCCCAAAATATCCTCGGGAACCAAAATCTAAAGTGCTCGGCTGTAAACATGAAAGAAGCAAACAATTCAGAATGCTCCCCAGTGGAAAGAGGGGATCTAATGGATCGTAGTTTTAAATAGGTAAGGCGCCATTGATATCCTGTTGTATTTACCTCTGCCAAGAAGTTTCAATGAAGCTATACGATCGCGTGTGAAAGCAGAAGCCGCTTCTGTTGCTCAATGTAACTAAAATACGAGCGCCTCCCGATCGGGGGGATAAGATGCTCGTGTGGACTGTGGAGGGTCTCAGCGTCTCCCTGGCAACGATCTACACAGACACCAGCCCATCCAGAACCGAGTGTGTGTGTGGGGAAGATAAAAAAAGGACTAAGTAAAATCTTCATGTGCACCATAGCTGAAATGCTGGTGTTAAAATGAGCGCCATTGTGGAAAGTGTATTGCACAACGGAAAAGACCATGCTGTTGGATTACAACAAGCAATAATCCACATTGTAAGATTGGACAGTATGTTCGGGATGAGTCTCATAGAGAATTCTAATTATGTTAGTTGTCAAAGGACCCCAGATAAATTATTTTACGTATAATCTAGGTTAAATGAATATACCTGCTGAGTACTATGGCCACAGTGGGAAACCTCCCAAGTGGGAGCTCTAGTGTATGTTAAATAAACCTAAATACAGGACATGTTATATGTTATAAAAACTAAAAAGTGCACTGGTGTAACCATGGAAACGCCCCCAATGGAGCAGCATGAATACCAACTCCCTATCAATGCGTTAAAAGGCAGAAGCAACGCATTCTAGGACATAAGAAATTAAACAGTGGGCCGGTCGACATGTCCCAGACTCATATGGTTTTAACAGTTGTTCGACTGTGGAAGACAGAAATCACACTCAATAAGTATATTAGAGTGGATTCCATTATAGTTAAATTCAGTCAAAACCATTAAAGAAACAGAAAGGAATTTCGAAAGAGTGTGAACAAGGTAAACTGTCTTTACTCACACACAGTATAGACCAGAGAGGACAGTGAAAGAAGATATCTTAAAACGCTACAGTGTGTTAGCACCATTGTTCTATAGGAGAGCATGGAGCAAGGTCAAGTTCAGATAAAACACCTCAGGGAAAATTCCTCATTGAGCCCTTGTGGGTTAAGTGTGTCTAGCTGGTGTATCCAAAACTTCTCCCTGCAGGAGAGGATGGATTGGTAGTCCCCACCCCTATGTGGCTTCTTGACGACCTCCAGAACTTGAAACTTGATCTGGGCAACCGTGTGATGATGTTCCAAAAAATGTCTTGCCAATGGGGATTTTGTGTTTTTGCACCTAATGTTGGATTTATGTTCGGTTATCCTCTCCTTAACCGCTCTTGTGGTCTGGCCCACATACAGTTTACCACAAGGACATTTGATTGTATAGATAACTCCTGTCGACATACAGGTCGCGAAGTCTCTGAATTTGAATTTCTTGCCCGTAAGGGGATGTGATATGCTTTCACCCTTAATCACGTTGTTACAATGGGAACACCCCAAGCATGGGAATGTGCCTTTTTTCCTTGTTTGTAGAAGCATTTGTCTATCTTTGGGAGGTTTTTCCGCTCTCACAAGTTTATCCCTCAGGTTCTGGCCTCTTTTAAAGGCCATCATTGGGTATTTGGGGAATAGCTTTTCCAGTAGTGGATCATTATGTAGAATGCTCCAATGTTTCTTAATGGCTCTACCAACTTGAAAGCTTTGACGGGAGTATTTGGAGATGTAAAGTAGTGGAGTATCCTTGTTTTTAATTTTAGGTGTGAGAAGTTGTTCCTTACTTATGTTAGAGGATCTCTCTTTTGGGTATCCCCTCTTTTCAAATTTGTCCAATAGCTTAGTGCATTCCACATCCAGCCCCGCTGGGTCAGAGACAATTCTCTTCAGTCTAAGAATTTGGCTGTATGGTAAACTGCTTAGCATTGACTTCGGATGAAAACTCGAAAAGTGCAATAAGTTATTGACGTCCGTCGGTTTATGGTAGACGTTCGTGGCAATTACATTATTCTTGATCTCCAGGCTGACATCTAGGAAATGTAGGGATGGAGTACCTACCTCCATCGTGAATTTGATGCTCCGATGTACTGAGTTTAAGAAGTTGAAGAAAGTAGTCAGTTCATCATGGGTGCCACACCAAATTCCAAAAATATCGTCAATGTAGCGCTTCCATACTAATATCCTGCTTGACCAATCGTCATTTTCCAAGACATACCTGTTCTCAAATCTATACATGAAATTATTCGCATACACCGGGGCCATTGCTGACCCCATTGATGTTCCCGTGACTTGAAGATAGAAGTTCCCTCGGAATCTGAAATAATTGTTGTTCAGTATTAAGCTTAGAGGTTTTAAAATCAACTGTGGGTCACCCCTTGGCGCCTGTGAGTTTAATAGCAGCCATTCTACTGCTTGAATGCCCTCCTCGTGTGGGATGGAGGTGTACAGACTACACACATCCATGCTGAATAGTATGCAATCCGAACTAAGTGCTCTGACTTCTTGAATACAGTTTAGGAAATCCGTTGTATCCTTCAGATATGTAGGGATGTTCTGTATGAGTGGTTGAAGTAATCGATCTATATAGATGGATAGTGGGTCAAAGGTACTGTCTGTACCAGCCACAACAGGTCTTAATGGGGGGTCGTCTTGATTTTTATGGATTTTAGGCAAGCCATAAAATACCGGTGTAATGGGATGATGGTTAATTAAAAATTCACTTGTTTTACAACTAATCCATTCATTCTCCAAGGCTTCCTCAATAATGTCTTCAATCAACGCTTTTATTCTCATGATTGGGTCACCACTGAGTTTGGTGTAGGTACCAGCTTCATTGAGTAATAACAGACACTTTTTTGTGTAGTCCTCAGTGTCCATGACAACAATAGCTCCGCCTTTATCAGCTGGTTTTATTGTTAAGGATCCATCCTTTGCCAATGCTTCCACATGATCTAATTGGCACTTCTTCACATTGATGGGGGTGGATATTTGATAGTTAATCCGTTTCAAATCTGTGATAACTTTTTTCTCAAAGAGGTTGAGGATAGAATTCTGAATCTGAGGATCGAAGTTACTTTTCGGACGCATTTCCAATGTTTCCCCCTCTGGTTGGCGGTTATTCAAATTTTCATCAGACTCAAATATTTTCTCCTCAAATAGGGTGGTATTGTTAGTAGGGATGAATGATAGTCCGCGGTTTAGCATCTCAAGTTGATCACTAGTGAGAACTTTCTTGGAGATGTTAACTACTAAATTCTCACTCATCTGTTTTGCTTTTTTTGTTTTGCTTTGCCCTCTCCTCGTTTTTCTCTTGATTTGTCGCGGAGGCCTAAAAAAACCCCAGTGTCCTCTGATCTTGGTGAGTCAATGCCCGGCGTTATAATGGCTGATTCAGTGGGTAGAGACCCTTCGATAGATGGTGGTGTTGGTCTACTCGCTTTCTCAAATGTTGAGCTCTTAGTGCGTGGATGTGTTGGTTCACCTATGCTGCCAGAGCTGCTATCATTCCCAGAGTTTGATGAATCTGGATTCCTAGGTCTTGTTTTGTTGAGGTTCCTATGGTGATAGTACTCCTGCCAGTTGTATACAATATCGTTCGTATAGTCAAAGGTATCCCTTTTGAATTTCCTTAGTTTTCTTTGTTCGATGTCTGATTTATAGGAAGCTAGTTTGTCATTAATATCTACCAGCAATTGTGCTAGTTCTTCAGAGGATTTAAATTCACTGAGTTGGGTTTTTAGATTGACAATGTCCGTGTCAATAGTAGTTAGTGACTTGGATAGTTCCTCTATTGTTAACAAAATGAGGTCCAGAGAGCATTTATTCAGGATACGGTCCCACTTTTCAATGAATGCTTTGTTTTCACTACACAGTGTAGGTCGGAGGTAGACCCTCAATCCCCTAGGGATCCTTTTGGATTTGAAATATTCTACTAACGTGCTCACGTGTAGTTTCTGCAAGATCTCCTTCCTAATGAGTTTTTCCAGCTGGAATACAAGGCGGTCTGGACTAACCTTGCTCTGTAGCGATTTTTCAGTGTCCTTAATGAGTGACAGAATACGTTTGGCTTCTTCAGCATCAAAGGCTAAAGTAGAGGCATGTTTATCAGTAAGTTCATTAATTCGTGAGAAGGACATGTTATACGTGAAACATTTCACAAAGTCGGGTGCTGCCTACAAAATGTGCCACACTGGTAGAGACCAGTGAAATAGCGAACTGTGCAAAGGGGTAGATCAGTAGAAGCACTCCCTGGTATTCTAAAATTAGAAATTAATTTATTCAATAATGTGTAGAAGTATACATATTTTTTTGAGGTGCGGGGGAGGAAACGTGAACCTGGCACAGGATCACAATAACGATATAAGTAAAAACAAAATCCGAGGATCCAAAATTAGGAACCCTCCCGTCCCCTGCACTCTATCATAAGTCCATCAATTGATGGTTCAGCAATTTTAATTGCATTTGTTGTAGTTAATTAATAATATTCTGATCAAGTTAGTAGTAAGACTGAACACTCAGTGATTTTGTAAAAAAACCCAAAAACAGGGGGAGGTTTTTAATTAATGTCACAGTAAATTCACCATACAGATTTGAAGTGAAAAATCCAAAATGACTGTCTACGAAAAAACATGAAAACAGTAAACAATGATAGTCCATTTATACAATTCGTGGCTGACGCGTTTCGGGATATTCATCCCTTCTTCTTGAGCCTATTGGGTTTGGACTGCAAAACCTAAACAGACATGAAAAACAACATTTAAACAAACATAATATACGCATGTAAAGTGCTAAACATAGTGGTCCTTATTGAACCCACATCGAATTCACATATATAGGTATATCCTAACTGGAGTAGTTCAAATGTAACTATCTGAGGTATTCATAAACGTTACTCCCCAATAAGGGGTACCCACTGTGGCCAGTGCACCAGGAACAAATCCATGTTCTATATCAGGAAATAATCAAAGGAATAGAGGTGATTACCCATCTGTGAGAAACATCTCCAAGGAGTGTGTGCCAAAAAAGTAGAGTTGCGGCATACCTTAAGTATAGTGGAGGTGAGGCGTAAGAAAACCCTCAAAGTTTGGTGAACTCGTGTTTCTCAGTTCTGTTTCTCAGGCGGTGGAGAAAACCCTCATCTCAGGCGTGCAAGATGCCTATACAAGAGACATAAATAAAGCGGTTCTAAGAGTTTGGATATTCATTACACATGTAATTGGTCAAAAACAATTATTATATTTAAAGTTTCTTCACAGAAAACGCTAACAACAAAGAAATAAAGGGACAACAGTCCCTTATGAATAGAGATGAGCAGAAATGAATTAGGTCCATAAGTGCATAACGGGCGTGAAAAAACAATGGAAGCATATGTAGAGCTCTCGCTTACCTTACAATCTGCAAGTTAAAACGGGAGTTACACGTGCGGATGCACTGCTTGCCCAGAAATATTCATATGTCCCAAAATATCCTCGGGAACCAAAATCTAAAGTGCTCGGCTGTAAACATGAAAGAAGCAAACAATTCAGAATGCTCCCCAGTGGAAAGAGGGGATCTAATGGATCGTAGTTTGAAATAGGTAAGGCGCCATTGATATCCTGTTGTATTTACCTCTGCCAAGTAGTTTCAATGAAGCTATACGATCGCGTGTGAAAGCAGAAGCCGCTTCTGTTGCTCAATGTAACTAAAATACGAGCGCCTCCCGATCGGGGGGATAAGATGCTCGTGTGGACTGTGGAGGGTCTCAGCGTCGCCCTGGCAACCATCTACACAGACACCAGAACATCCAGAACCGAGTGTGTGTGTGGGGAAGATAAAAAAAGGACTAAGTAAAATCTTCATGTGCACCATAGCTGAAATGCTGGTGTTAAAATGAGCGCCATTGTGGAAAGTGTATTGCACAATGGAAAAGAGCATGCTGTTGGATTACAACAAGCAATAATCCACATTGTAAGATTGGACAGTATGTTCGGGATGAGTCTCATAGAGAATTCTAATTATGTTAGTTGTCAAAGGACCCCAGATAAATTATTTTACGTATAATCTAGGTTAAATGAATATACGTGCTGAGTACTATGGCCACAGTGGGAAGCCTCCCAAGTGGGAGCTCTAGTGTATGTTAAATAAACCTAAATACAGGACATGTTATATGTTATAAAAACTAAAAAGTGCACTGGTGTAACCATGGAAACGCCCCCAATGGAGCAGCATGAATACCAACTCCCTATCAATGCGTTAAAAGGCAGAAGCAACGCATTCTAGGACATAAGAAATTTTTCACGCCCGTTATGCACTTATGGACCTAATTCATTTCTGCTCATCTCTATTCATAAGGGACTGTTGTCCCTTTATTTCTTTGTTGTTAGCGTTTTCTGTGAACAAACTTTAAATATAATAATTGTTTTTTACCAATTACATGTGTAATGAATATCCAAACTCTTAGAACCGCTTTATTTATGTCTCTTGTATAGGCATCTTGCACGCCTGAGACAAGGGTTTTCTCCACCGCCTGTCGGGTAGAACTGAGAAACACGAGTTCACCAAACTTTGAGGGTTTTCTTACGCCTCACCTCCACTATACTTAAGGTATGCCGCAACTCTACTTTTTTGGCACACACTCCTTGGAGATGTTTCTCACAGATGGGTAATCACCTCTATTCCTTTGATTATTTCCTGATATAGAACATGGATTTGTTCCTGGTGCACTGGCCACAGTGGGTACCCCTTATTGGGGAGTAACGTTTATGAATACCTCTGATAGTTACATTTGAACTACTCCAGTTAGGATATACCTATATATGTGAATTCGATGTGGGTTCAATAAGGACCACTATGTTTAGCACTTTACATACGTATATTATGTTTGTTTAAATGTTGTTTTTCATGTCTGTTTAGGTTTTGCAGTCCAAACCCAATAGGCTCAAGAAGAAGAGATGAATATCCCGAAACGCGTCAGCCACAAATTGTATAAATGGACTATCATTGTTTACTGTTTTCATGTTTTTTCGTAGACAGTCATTTTGGATTTTTCACTTCAAATCTGTATGGTGAATTTACTGTGACATTAATTAAAAACCTCCCCCTGTTTTTGGGTTTTTTTACAAAATCACTGAGTGTTCAGTCTTACTACTAACTTGATCAGAATATTATTAATTAACTACAACAAATGCATTTAAAATTGCTGAACCATCAATTGATGGACTTATGATAGAGTGCAGGGGACGGGAGGGTTCCTAATTTTGGATCCTCGTCTTTTGTTTTTACTTATATCGTTATTGTGATCGTGTGCCAGGTTCACGTTTCCTCCCCCACACCTCAAAAAAATATGTATACTTCTACACATTATTGAATAAATTAATCTCTAATTTTAGAATACCAGGGAGTGCTTCTACTGATCTACCCCTTTGCAAATGACCACATTGAAACATTATTTAGACAAACATAAAATACCCTGTGGCTTGCGTATCCTTATTCTACCAGACTTTGACAATCCAATGGATGGTGATCTGGCCACATAATTGGAGGCCAATTTAATGACCAGTTCCATCAACTTGATTCTGCTGCTCATTGAACATGCGGAAAGAGAACATGCATGCATCATTACCCAGACTGATCAACTAAAAAGGAAATCGAGTCTTATGATGTATCCAGTACAACCAAAGAAAAGAATTTCAAAACGTATTCAATATGACGAGAACACAAAGATGATGTTAAATTACGTAAATGTTGTACATTTTCCAGAGATGATCATGAATACCGAGACAACAGAGTGTATACCTATCAGCCTAAATACGATGATATCTCGAGATCACGTTCTAGAAGTGCAACTTCGTCACCATTGAGCTCAGATATAGAAAGTGATCCTGATTCTCAAACAGAGATTGTAATCGATATAGAGGCAAATTAATCCTCTGCCTCTAAAAGTGCAGATCGACCAACATCATCACCTTTTTTTGGATCAAATCAGATGTTGCAAAAAGGGGAATCAATGTATTCCTTTCAAGCAAGTGAGATTTCAGGTACCCTAACCACCAATATGCCAATGCCAGGTACAAACCAAGGGATACTAGGTACTAGGGTGGGCAATACCACAGGTGGAAACAACCCAGCCGTAACACGCAGACTCACCAGAGCATCTCACTTACAACAACAGACCATTCTAATGGATCAAACCTTGTATATAATTTATCGACTTATCGACTCTCCGCTGATGAACTTTCTGTTTTGAAGGGGTTGTCCTTTGCACCATCTGGATTCAATAATTATGTAGAGATACAGATAGACGTATTCAAAATTGTTTGTGAACATAAGCAAAACATTTTTTTGCTACACAGGTACGTCAATATACCCCTAGACCTTCTGTACCATTACCAGCAGAAATGTTATTACAAACCTTGTTGACCACCCATGTGTTGTTGTCTTTGTAAGACAGAGTGTATTAATCATAAATCAGTGTACTAGATTCAGATTAGACGCTACCACGAAGGTGCCTGTATCCAGACAGACTGATATTAGAAGTGGGACATGGTTTTCAAATAGTGTTGCCAGTAGAGATCAAGGGAACAAGTGCCTGTGATGTGCAATATATCAATGCTCACTATTATAGTGGAAGCAATACTATAGCCATTTAAACCATGAGTGAGGCTTTTTTGAAGTTCATACCCTGATAAGGAAATCACTCGGAAGGGTTGACAATTTTGAGAGCTTTAGGGCCTGGCAATTTTGAGTGGTTAGGCAATACACTGGAATACCCAGGATCACACATTGGTTATGGGTTGAAGCTGGGATTTGTGTAAACTCAGCAATTTGAGCACTTTCTTTTCCAGTTCTTACTATGAACTAAAATAATATCATATTATAAAAACTGACCTGGAAAATGCACAAATCACATTACCAAACATGAACATTTTTAAAAACAAAATATTATAGAAGGGTGTTACACAAAATGGTAATGATTCTAGCTTCATCCCCTCCTCCCTCCTGGGAAGTATATAAGTACCGGCATTCCAATCCATGTGATTTAACCAATTTAACCTGGGTTTGTCTTTTGTGTTTTTAAAGCTTTAAAAACGTTCTAAACACTAGCTTGTGAAATTGTAATTGATAAACGTGCAGAAAAACCCTTGACTTTTCCAAAAAAAGGCCTACATAAGAATAAAGATCAAGTAATGGGCCAAGCAATGCCATCAGCATGCGAGAAGGCAAACCTCACAGAAGACAGCACAGTAATGTAAGAGATATTAGATGATTTGACCAGGATCATCTCATACTCTGACGGTAAAGCCAGGATACAAGCATGAACAGTCATGAATTTAGCTACGTATTCACCTCTTGGACTAACATTTAATGCCATCATTGGAGGTGATTGCCTGGGTTTTACAACATCCCGTCTGAAGAAACAAATTTCAAGAGCATCACCATACGGGTGACATGTTATTTTTTTTAAAGAACTCCTATCTGGTGCAGGTGCATTGCTGACAATAGCACGTGTTGTGCTGCAAACCAAGTACATATGCAGGCAGGTTCATAAACTTCAGAAATATTAAAGGGTCATCCAGCCTTTCTGGAATGTGCCATTCCAATCTTGCAGATGAACACCTATCTCTGCAATTAGTGCTGAACACAATGAGCTAACTTCTGAACCATTGTGGCACTGAATTTATCAATATGCATTTCAACCTTGGCTATTGCACATGATCAACATAATTCCCACAGGAAGGAAGGAATGCTGCTGCAGGAGTTGTGCCCTAGTGAAGCACGAACACTGTATACAACAATGAACACAGAAAGCATTACATGATGAATTGATCAGGCAGAATGTACTTGTCAAAACAGGCAGGCAATAGGTTTAGAGCCTCAGCAGCATACATATTTAAGTCTGGTGAACAATGGAATCTTACTTCTTTTTCTGATCAGGCAGCGTTCTGTGGACCCTCCAAGATAGGGGCCCAGGGCAAGTGCCCCTTTTGCCCTCCCATAAAACATCTCAGACTAGATTTGATTCGAGATCTGAATATCGATCAACAAAATCTGCACATTAAAGAATTGACCAAGGAATCTCGTTTTACTATCAAATCTCCTAGTGATAATGTGATAGATACATTTTATAATGCAGTTATTACTGACATACATAGGCTGTCAGACAAGGCTAACTACAAGCCAGGATCTAATCTCAAGCCTATTGAAATATTAACATTGTCAAAACTCACCCCTCTGATCTCATTATTAAAGAATCTGATAAGTGACACAATGTAGTAGTCATGGACAAGTATAACTAATTACAAATGGGACTCAATCATCTGAATATTGCAGGGTGTTATCAAGTATTACCAAGTAATCATAGTAAACAGCTAATGTTACAAGTTTCCACTCTAATCAGCAAGTGGCATATGAAAGACATCCTAACAGATGTTGAAAAACAATACCTGTTGGTAGATAGATCTAGGATACCCACGATTTATTTCCTTCCCAAAATTCACAAAATATTTGATAGGATACCTGAAGGCAGACCTATAGTCAGTTGGAATTGAAGATTATTAGAACCAATGGCACAATATATCAATGAATGCTTATTGCTAGTAGTACTTCTGGCACCGACATACATTAGAGATACCATGCATTTTCTTCAGATCTTGGACGGTTTACCCATATTATCTGGCTGCTTGTTTGTAACACTAGATGTGAAAGCACTTCATACTTCAATTATTCATTCCAAAGCCATTGAGAATGTTAAGTATATCTTCAGAGAGACATCTGCTTCATACTACATGCACATTGAGATGCTCAAGGAATTACTATCCTTCACCTTACATAACAACATATTTCTGTTTGTTAATATCTATTACAAACAATTGATTGGGATTGCCATGGGAGCAAGCTTTCCCCCGGCATTAGCTAATATCTTTGTGCAGGAATTTGCATTATGAAACCCCTTGTTCTCACCCTTTATTTATGGCGTATATACATTGACGATGTGATTATGATATGGACAGGTTCAATTGAATGCTTGCTGGAGTTTGTAACTTACCTTAATTCGAATGATTAGGGTTTGTAATTCACACACACGGTGAGTGATGAATCTATAGACTTTCTTGACTTGAAAATCTCCCTGACACCAACACGGTTTGTGATGAAAACATATAGTAAGAGCACATCAGTGAATGCCGTACTACATGCCAGTAATTATCATAAAAAGTCAGTTATTTACAACATATCCAAGGGTGAATTTATACGTGCCCGCAGAAATTGTAGTGGAGAGAATGACTATTTAACCGAATGTGATGATATAAGTCAACGATTCACTGCTAGAGGCTATGACCCCAGGTCACTGGCTAAGACCCAGTTTTATTCACCACCGAACTGGCCGGGGAGTTGGGTAGTGGACCTCGAGTCAACCGGATGGATGGGTAAGGCAGCAATCCCTTGGGACTCCACTCGTAAGCCGGGGTTCACCCAGGACTGAGACCTCCTCAACTTGAGGGAACTCTTCGTTATGATATAGCCCTCTGCTGTTTGTGATATACAGACAGAAGGATGGATCACACAAAAGAGCGGGAAACATGCTGACGGTTGAACCACAGCTGCAAGAAAAAACAAGACAATGGTTAACACGATCACAGACAGAATAAATATAGATGGTTCCCAGTAGTTCCCTGAGGTACCTTGTTTCGTGGCAATTAGGGCGTATGGAATAAGACCTAAGGAAAACCAAGGGAAGAATGAATCCCCTGAATCCCTGAGATAGGATAACAGTAGTAGGTCAGGATAAAGTAGAAGAAGTGGCTTACCATACAAAGGGAATGGTGTTGAGTTGCATTATGCAATAGTCCAGAAAAAACGGGGGGAGAAAACAACAAGCAGGAAGATTGCAAACCGCTTGTGAGTGCACCGGTTGGTATCTGGAAATCCTTATTCAGTAAGTCCCCATTAATGAGTAGAACGGGAAGTATCCTGATGAGAGTCACTGGAGTGTGGAGTATGCTGGTCAGCGGACAAGACGGTGTGAAACCCAGTTATAGAAGATCTAATAGCTAAGGATGAATCAGGCTTTGTCCTTAGAGTGAACAAACCTGCATGAGTTACAAGGTTACAATCAACACGGGCACAAATGAACCCAAAGCAGGCTTACCAGGTGATCTGCAGCTGATTTCACTTGGAAAGCGCCAGACAGGAAGAATGCAGTACACAGGCTGAGGCCGGTAATTGCAGGGCGGTAATAGGCAATGAAGAAGTCCATGTAACGATCCGTGTTGGCAGCAGTACGGTTTGAACGAGGCAAAGGAATAGGCTGTAGAAGGTCCATTGTGAGTAGCTGAGGTCGTAGATCAGAAATCAAGACAGAAGTGTTAGATTCGTAATAACGCTACAAAAAGAAGCAGCATCGTACACCAGAATGCGGCTTTCACATTGTGTGGGGGCGGAGCCTGTGAGGCTGCGTAATGGGCAAGAGCAGCTGATGTGTCTTGTGAGACTGCCTGACCATATGCATCATGGAAACCGACGCTACTGCTCAACGTCATGGCAACCTCCAATGCTGCCACACAGGAGTGGCTCTACGACGAGCTGTAAAGAACACATATCCACTGGCACAGTGTTCCCGCTGTCCCTGTAGTGTAGCAGCATCCACCCCCAAAAGACAGCGGCAACCCCCGGGAGGCATGAAATGAATGCAATAGGTCCGGAGAATGAATATGGGCCAAGGGTTCCCAGGTCCTGTCCTAAGGGCCGTACCCCTTCCAATCAACAAGGTAGAACGGCAAACCCCACGAAACCTTGAAGTCCAAGATACAAGCCACCTCATACTCTTACTCACCATCCACCATGACTGGGTCCGGATGCGGGGGCAGCTGGGTGGCAGGGTCATAAGGCTTGACCAAGGAAATGTGAAAGACCGGGTGCACACGCCAGGAGACAGGCAGGGAGAGTCAAACCGCCACCAGATTAACCAATGACACCACCTTATAAGGACCCACAAAGCGGGGGAGTAAGGACTTCTTTCCAGGAATTCGTAGATGTTGTGTCGATAACCATAGCAACATACCAGTGTGATAGACCGGAGCCGGGGTACAACGGGCCTCAGCAAACCTCTTTCCCTGCACTTCAGCACGCAGGAGATGGGAACGCACATCCCGATGCAACTGTTCCATGTCCCATACACAAGATAGGGCAGCGGGGTTGTCTTTAGGTAGAGCCGGTTCCAGAGGCAGAGACTGCAGATGATGGCCATACAGTGCATAGAAAGGCTAAATCCCTGTAGCGGAATGCATAGAGTTATTATATGCTTATTCAGCATGATACAAAACCGAAAACCAATTACTTTGGAGCCGAAGGCAGAAACACCTAAAATACTGCTCTAAGGTGGCGTTTGCCCGTTCCGTTTGTCCGTCATTTAAGGATGGTAAGCGGACGAGTATCGGTCTTCTATCAGAAGGGATGCCGTGAGTGCCTTCCAGAAACGGGAGGTAAATTGGGTACTGTGATCAGAGACAATAATGGAGGGCAGACCGAAATTCCGGAAGAAAGAGTTTGGCCAGAGCCAGCGGCGAAGGAAGGCCAGAGCAGGGAACAAACACTGCATACTTCGTGAAATAGTCCACCACCACACAAATGGTGTTAAACCTGTTGACTGTAGGAAGCTCAACCACAAAATCCATCGACACCATTTGCCCGGGTTTGTAAGGAACAGGAAGTGGTTGTAGAAGGCCCATGGGTTTGGTTCTAGCAGACTTGCATTGCGCACAGATAGAACAGGTCGCCAGGTAGCCATTTTCATCTTAAGTCATGGAAGGCCACCAAGACCAATGCCGTAGGGATTCCAAGGTTTTCTGCTGTCTGGATGCGAAGCGATGACAGAATCGTGGGACCAATTCAGTGCATGGTTACAAGCCTTCCCGAGACGTATGAATACTCGACCTTGTATAAACCGCCTCTGGACAATGTCCAGATTAAGATCAAAAACCTCAGAAGAGTGTGAGGAAACCCATTCCTCAACGAGGGACCGCAAGCACGAATGAACAGGGCACTCACACACCACCCGGTTAGGGAGAAGATGCGGCTCTTTATGCAACGGAGGATCTTTTGCATGTAAAAGGAAAAGTGCATCAGCAGAAGTGTGGAACTTAGCTTTGATTGAGAATTGGAACTGTGAGTAGAAGAGATGCCAATGGACCTGCCTGGTGGTGAGGCACTACATGGACTAGTATGCCAGGAGACTCTGATGATCCGAATAGACCGTGACAGGATGCCGGGCACCTAGAAAGTGGTGTCTCCACTAAGCAAATGCATCTCTAATGGCCAGTAACTCAGGGTCAGTTATGGTATAGTTCCTCTCATAGGTGGATAGCTTCCTGGAATAATATGCGATAGAATGAATTTAGCCAGAATGGGGACATGCCTGAGAAAGTATTGCTCCTACGGCGAACCCTGAGGCATCTGCTTCTACAAAGAAAGGCAGGTCCGGCTTTGGATGTTGTAGGACCGATGCCGACAAGAACGCAGCCTTCAGATGCTCAAACGTGGTCTGGGCCCCAGGGGACCATGCAAAAGGGTCATCAGCGCTATCAAGAGCCATTAGGGGTGCCGAGATGGCAGAGAAAGAATGGATGAAATGTTTGTAAAAATTGGCAAACCCAAGAAAAGACTGCAATGATTTCACCGATTTGGGAATGGGTTAGTCCAGGGCGGTTTTGACTTTGGCCTTACTGATGCGAATGCCATGATTGGTTAGATCGTAACTGAGGAATCAACCTTGGTCACATGAGAAATGCATTTCTCAGCTTTTACGAACAAGTGGTAATCTCGGAGGCACTGAAAAACGGAATGGACGTGTTGAAAATGTTCAGATAGGGTAGGAAAATAGATCAGTATGTCATCTAAATAGACCATTTTGTACTGATCCAGTATGTCATAAAAACAGATCATTCATAAAGTCCTGGAATGTGACAGGTGCATTGTAGAGCCCAACAGGCATCGCTAGATACTTGTATAGACCAAAGCATGTTTTGAAGGCAGTTTTACATTCATCACCCTCTTTTATACGCACCAGGTTGTAAGCGCCTCAAAGATTTAATTTAGTGAAGCCTAGAGAAGAACCCAACTGGTCGAGGAGCACTGAGATTAAAGGAAGCGGGTATTGATTTTCTACGGTTACCGCATTTAAGGCCTGAGATCCCCTTCTTTCTTAGGCAGAAAAAAAGCAGAGAGGCCTCAGGGGATTTAGAGAGACAGGTAAATCCCATAGTGAGTGCCTTTTCTATGTATTCCTTAAGCATTTTGTCTTCTTTGAGCGTCAAGGAATAGACTCGTCCTGATGGGATCTTTGTCCCCCCGTACAAGATATATTGGACAATCATAGACCCGGTGAGGATGAAGCATCTGTGCCATACCTTTGTCAAAAACATCTTGAAAGTCAGAGTAATTGGAGGGTATGCTGGTTGCTGACGTGATAGAAACGGCCCTGATGAGAAGGGATGTGACTACGAGGGGTTGACATGGTGTCCCCACAGCGATACTTTGTGAAAGCATGCACTGGCTGTTGAACAATGAAGAAGGGAACTGGATCAACCGCAAGGCCCAGTCAATGACTGGATTGTGATGCTGGAGCCCAGTATTACTTTGTACACCAGGGGTTTGACAATATCAAAACTAGTGGTCTCTGAATGACCTTTAGACATACTCATGGTAAGTGGAACTGTCTGTTGCGTCACTAGTCCTGAGATGAGAGCCGGAGCCATCCACAGCATTGACTGTGTCAGGTTGGGGTTTGGATACAAAAGGAATCCCCAATCAGAGGGCAAATTGTTGATCTATATAATTGCCAGTGGCCCCAGAGTCGATAACTGCTGAGGCGGAAAAAGGGACGCCAGATGCCACAGTGAATGTGACGGGGAGATGAAAAAGTATGGTTTGACCAGTAGTGGGTGATTCCAAAACAGGCCTTCCTGATGGATGTAGGGACTCTGTCTACTACCGGGATTTGGCATTTACAGCCTTCCTCTTGGGCTTCTTGGTACAATCTTGCAAGAGATGCTCAGATGAACCACAATACATGGAGAGATTATAAGATCTGCAGTATTCCCTCTGTGCTGGACTCAAGGGTCCCCGGATGGCTACGATTTGCATAGGTTCGGGAGCCAGCAACTGGGGTGCCACAGTATCAGGCGACAAGGGGACTGGGACTGTTTTCTTTTCACTCTGTCTCTCAGCCCTACGGGCATCTATTTGTAATACCAAGTCAAGTAGTTCTCCAAATGTGGTAGGAACAACAGGGACAGTGACAAGGGGCCTCATTACGAGTATGGAGGTAGCCATGGTGCTATTAGCGCCATGGCTGCCTCCATACCGGGCTCCAATAACGGGGTTTGTGAATGAGGAATTACCGGGTCATTTCGACCTTGGAGGAACTGGTAATTCCTCATTCACAGAACCATTCCCCATTCCCATTGAGCCCCCATAGGGCTCAATGGGAATGGGGATGGAGCTAATAAAGGGCTCGTTATTAGCTCCTTGGTCCCCTCGCTGGATCCGGAAAGGATGTCTGGTTTTACCAGACGTCTGTTCCGGGTCCCGCAAGGGAACCTCGTAATAGACGCTGTCGCAAGTCTCTCCCCTTCTCACCTGTCTTTCCTGTTTGCTTGCGACCTTCTTTTGTGACTTCCTTCGCACGGTCCGGGATTTGTATAAGCATGCGCACAGGTCTTCGGATTCCAGCGTGCTTCATTCAGACTGTCCAGGACAGAACCAGGAAGGAACAATGTCCGCGCACGGAGGCACAGAAACCGTGGCTCGAGCGTGGGCGAAAATCCAGGAAAGTTCGGGAAGTTTGGGGGATGAAAGGAAAGGAGGAGGAATCAAGGAACCGGGAATAGAGAGATCAGGAAAATAGCCACGAGCGAACTCCGGCAGCACACGTCCAGCTACGGCGAGCAGTAGCGGTGAGACGCGCAGAGCCGTGGGGGCATGTCTGTTTTGTAGAACGTAGAGCGTGTAACGCAGAGACTGGCAAGCAGCGTTCCGCATCAATCGGCCATGTTGGAAGGATTACAGAGTTCAATCCCCTATCTGTTTGGGACCACGAAGTCCAGAAGGGACGCAGACGGCGGTTCATGACAGACGCTCCCGTAAGGAAGGGTGTCGGTCCTGTACCGGCACCCTTCAATACGGGAGCGCCTATGTTGTAATGAGGCCCACGGTGCCTTTTAGTTCTTCTGAAAGCCCCTGGTAGAAAACCGCAGATTTCTTTACCTCTGGCCAATCGGTCTCTGCAGCCAACTGGTTGAACCAGGCCAAATAGGCAAGGAGTCAAGTGTTGCCTTGTTTAAGTTTTAGGAACTTCAAATTAGTGGCATGGGTGGTATAGCATGTGTCAAACACTCTGCTCATGGACGTAATAAGGGCAACGCAGTCGTATAGTACGAAACTATTTGATTCCAATAAATGATTTGCCCAAGCATCAGCTGTACCCCCTAAATATGACAAAACATAAGCCGACTTTGTGGTTGAATTAGGAAATGAAGATGGACGGCAGAGAAAGTGCAGCTTGCATTGATTGATGAAAATCCTATATTGTTTAGGATCGGCCATGAAACGTTCAGATGGAGCCAGCGGGAATTGCGTGGACATTAGCACGGGTTTGGGGTCCTGCCTAGGAAGGAGAAACCCTGAACCAGAGGCAGCATCAGCCCCTGGAGCCACAGCCCCCTGTGGGCGAGGAGTAGCCACCATGTTTTGGAGAGAAACGATGAGTCGGAGTAAAAAGGCGTTTAAAAATACAATTTCTTCGTGCTCTTGGAGTAAAAGACGAGACGAAGAGTGAAAGAATCCAATCTTTAAATATGTGCTGTTCGGTTATTCACAGGGCTGCGCGATGAGTTATCTAATAATCTCAAAGCATGTCATAGTCAATGTTAAGCATAAGGCTGCCATGTGGGCTGCGGATGCAGGCATCCTAAGGTCTGTGTCTTACCTCTGCAGTTCAAACAACAAGCTCTGTAGAATTCTGTCCACGTTCGCGGCAGAAGCCAAAATGGTGTCTCTTTGTAGTTGTTACTCTGGTTGCCTAGGCAACCCGAGTGGTCCTTTTTTAGTTGCTAATGTGGGCGCCATCTTTTGGGCTCTAAGAGCAACAACAGTATTGACAATAGTTAAGTGAACCCATATATTAAAGTGATTGTAAAGTATATCTAGTTTGTTTATTGAGGGAAAATTGAGTTAACTATACAAACATGATACTAAAGTGAATCCACCGTCCTGTATGCCAATTTAGTCAATTGTGATTCGCTGCTATGTATGATTCTTTTTCGTGTTCTAGGTCAAAAAATAAAAAGCGCGTTATGTCAATAATATAATGTGTGTCAATTTACACATTAAAAAGGTGAATTGCAAAACACTGTGTCTTCTCGCTTATATACGCGTGACCTATGGTCAAGAAGGTCTGAGCTGTTTACATGATCTTGGGAACGGTGCCTAGTCAGATTGGATAGCTAGATGGATTTTATATTCAAATGAAAATTAGTGTCAATTATACAATATAAAATCGAATATGATAGAGAAATACAAAATGATATGTTTGCTTTCTCATGTACACGTGGTTTAGGGCCATGTTAGCCAATGGGATTAGATATCATCGAACATACTGAGGTTCAAGTCTTAACATTTATGAGCTGTTGAGTGAAATGCGGGGTAAATCCATTATATGCTAAACTTATAATTGGTAACTAGCACATATTTCATAACTTGAATGATTGTATTTGTAAGAAAAGTGAAGAATGTTTAGGTGTCTCATTTGGTGAAGTTTATAAGTATTGATTGCAAAGTAGGGGTTTCTATATTTTACTTCAGTGTTGGTAGGAGAGTGAGGAAGCAGTATGACATGAAATGCTATGCTTATGTTTGCCAGAAAACATATTTGAAAATAAAGATTGTTTCTGAGTGACATTGGAAGATCTGATATGAATGAGGGTGCATAAGAAACCCTAGTGTGAACCAAGCAGTATAACTATACCCCTGACAAATATTGTGGTTGTGTGTGTGTTTTGTAGTTGGCTATTAAGCTGTTTTTTGTGACCCTATATTGGTGATTTTCCACTGTGTTAGAATTGTGAAGTGTGTAATTAGGAAGTTAAGAAGATGAATTCATAGTGGGTGAGTGGGTAGAGTGTGGTAGTATTTGGGACTTTTTTTATACTGCAGGATTTCCACTGTCATGTAACTGTTGGTAGTAATTTAAAAATAATAATGAATAATAATATTTGGTATTTTTCCAAATTGCTTGCAAATGGTGTGTTTTGGAAGGACAGGAATAGGAATCTATTTGGGTTCCATGCTATGTAAAGCAATATGTTGTTATGCAATGCAATGGCATAGAGAGATGTACATTGAATGGGGTTGCATAGTGGGTTTCAGGAAACAGTACTATGGATGCGGTTTATTACCATGGTTTTCTGGGTCTGATTAGGTCACATGGCCATTACAAGTTTAGTGGAGTGGGCACGGGCAGTGAAGGGAGAACATACATGTTGATATGGTTTGTTGATTAGTAGTAATGATTAGTTTGTAGGTGAAGTGTAGGATAGTGGGTCAGGCTGTTGGCCCAATTAAAGTTGAATAGATAGAAACAGGTGAGGCATTTGACTTTGCATGTTTGTGGATGATAGTGACTAAGAAGGACAAATTAAATGGATGTTAGGAGGATGAAGGTTGTGACAGAGCACAGTTAAGTGAGTAGAAGTAGACAAAATGTTGTCTATCTGGAGTTGACCTACAGTCCTTAAGGAGAGGGCTGTGAGGTGTAAAAACTGGTGCTGGGTGTATTAACTCAGTGCCATTGAGTTATTTTGCAGCTTTTTTCACTTGATACCTTTGACATGAATGGTTTATGTATATATTATGTGTATTATGTCTATGCTTTATTAAGAATTGTTGTGTTATGTAAGAAATGGGAAGTGTGGTGGATTATATTAGCTCACTTTTCATTTAGGTTTATCATTGACAAATGTATGGTCCCAAGCACAGATATATTAGAAGTTGGGAAACTTAATGGCCAGTTAATTACATTCTACTTTTTGTAAGTTATGTGTGATATATGAGCTGTTCAGTTGTATTCCATTAGTTAAGCAGTTAAAGGTGAGGTGTAGATGGGGCATTTCTTTGTACGGCAGGATTGTTGGTAGGAGTAATGGCTGATGACTTTATAAAGGCATGGGGCTTAAATGGGGGTTCTCTGAGTTTGTGAGCATGAGCATCCTCCACAATGGGGTTGGAAGGCTCTCCCTAGGAGAACAGTGTAGAAACATGGGGCATAATGTGTGTAATTTGCAGCATAGTTTCACGAACGCTGTACCCTAAGAGCATTTGGTTTTTGATGCAATAAAGTGATTTAAAGCAAGTTGTACTGCATATAATTTTTACTAATATGTTGTAAAAATAAAAACTTCTTTATTCTGTATTTGTTGATGTGGAACATGGGTGCGTACGATGGGCATAGAGGCTTTAACCATACATATAATCCTAAAGAGTTCTTGTTTAATGTACACTTGCTAATCACAGGCATCTAAGCAGAGCATCCTGAACAATGGATGTCTTTCCCTGGCTGTAATTATTGATGGATTGAACTTGTATGCCGGCTGCCCTCTGGGGTGTTTACTTCAGCTTAAGTGGTGTTTTTGCTTCTGGTGCATTACTGGAAGCAATGATACATTATTGGTTTTCCCAAATGCAATTTTGTTGTGTTTTTACATCCAGTAATTACTGTTACTGCATGTGTAGCGGCAAAGGTGTAATCATCCAATACAACATATGGTATCAGTATTTACTAAATTGATTTTCTCCAAACATGTTATAACCATCATCTTTGAATAAAGCACTGAGTAAATTATCTTCGCCTTTCTTCATGAACTGGAGACAACATGCCTGATAATAATACCACTGTAGTTGAAAGAGGATAAGCAGTCAGTAGTCTCCTTGAATTACCCAGAGCTGCACTACCCTGGCTGCACTTACTCAGGGCATTTGTGCACTGTTTTCCTCTCCCCTATCCCTTGCACTTCCTCCCTCCTTTTCCCTTTCCACTTCTCATTCTTGTACTTGCACAATCCTAATGACACAAGGCCTAGTAACATTGTTGGTCTTGTACTCCTCTGTCTTCCCTCCCTTGTCGTGTTGCGCTGAGAAACACTTGTGTTCTGGTGCGTTATAAATGATTTATCATATCATATCATTTGGGATGTTCTTGGGGATATATTTGATAATTATAGGTCCTAAAATAACTCTCCACCTCCAATCAGACTTGCCCCATCACCCCCACTCTGACCGGCACTCCCACTTCAGGTCTCCACCTCAAGCAGGCACTCACTCTTGAACCCCTCAACCACTCCCTTATCATCTATGTTTCACTCACCAAGGAGACATGTCAGTTGTCCTGTGTGGACCTAGGTATCCTGGTGAAACAGGATGTGCAAGTCATGTCTGCATCACATGTAATCTGTACATTTAGGGTTTGCTGTTATTTATAGTTGTGAAATACATGCTTCCTCCCAATGGGTGACACACATGGCATATTGCACATGTGTGCAGTTCAGGAAACCATTGGTTTTTGGGAACTGGTCAATGATGTAAAATCATCTCTTATATCATCTGTTGTCCCTGAGATTTTGGGTAGCCATGTGTGCTGTTGCATGGTGTAGGGTAGCTATTACCACCTTTGTGAGTATGAGTGAAAATGTAGGCTGTATCAGGTCATGAACCATGCCAACAGTGTATTGGGAGGAGTCTGTTTCAAAACAATGGTGTGTAGCTACCAACTGCAAATGGTGTGACATGGCAGTGTGTATGTTTCCTTTGCATTCAATGTCTCTCTCAATGAGTTGCAGTATGTAGAGGATGGTGGGCGGGTGCAGCTAATACGGTCTCCTGATTTTATACTCTGTTTGTCCCTATGTGGAGAGTCTGACCCTGGGTATGTGTGGCCATCATGTTCTCCTCCTTATATGCAGTGCTATCTGCTGCATGAATGTTATCATGCCTTTAATCAGTAGGGACAGCTCCACAAGATACAGCAGGAGGGTTCCACCAGGCTGCATGGTACTCTGAGTCTTCTGTGTGGTGCAGGTAGGTTTGTCATGTCCACAGCGGGTTAAGTGGATGCACCTCTGCATCCTCTCAGAGCACGTGGGAGTCATGCTCACCTCCTTAGTGGTGGAGGTTATTTTGGTGGTTTAATGTGCTATATTTGGTATTGCAGGTAGATCAAAGGGCTGATTTTCCAGCATCTGTTGTGTGAGGTTATCTACATCTTGTTTTTTCTAAATCCTGTTGTCTCCGTTATGGCATGTGTAAGGTTTTTACCTATCACACCCATTATTTCTGGATGTGGTGAGGATGTCGAATTATTATTGTATGTAAGAAATGGGTAATTTGGTGTATAACATGTCAAATTAATAGGGGTGCATAGTTGGTTGGGGTTAAGGTATTATTGATGATGTTTGTTTAGAATGTTTTCTAGAGCTACATATGACACAAGACCATTGAAGCTTTAGTAGAGTGGAAATGGACAGTGAAGGGAGGACATACATGCTAATATTGTTTTGTTGATTAGCACTAGTAGTTATTAGTCTGTAGGTGAAAGGCAGGATAGTGGATTAGGCTATTGTGTTATGCTGAAATGGGCAGAATCAGGTGAGGTAGTTAATTGTGCATGCTTTTTGTTGAGGATCGCTAAGGAGGAATAATTAAAGGGGTGCTTGAAGAAGTAAGGGTATTATAGAACCTAGTTATGTGAACACTAATAAACTTAATTCTGTGTGCTTGGAGGTGTCTTTTAGCTGTTAAGTAGAAACTTGTGAGGTGTAGTATTAATTTTAGTTTAAAGGTTCCTTTTTTAATTATGGTGGCCAATTTGGAACAGTTTTTTATATTTGCTGTCATCTGGGAACAAGCCTCTTTTTGATTTAAATCGTGGTGGTATATTTTTGTTTTCTGACGGGAGGTGTACTCCACTTTAGTATATATCTTGTCAGAAATTTTAAAAAAAGAAAATGATCTGCTCCCAGGAAAATCCCAGGGTGCCAATGAGTATTACACTTGGGCTGATGGGCAGACACAGGCTTATCTGTTCTGCAGCTTTGAGTGAGTGTCTTGTTTCGCTTGACCCTATAAATCCTGGGTTGGCGGACCGTTAAACTTAATCTCCACCAGTCAGCCTGGGCTTGAAAGTTATATTTTATATTGAAAATATAAAGAAACACAATGGGTGAACTTAATGAATTACATGATTTTTATATAGCTTGTTTTGTAAGATGCCATCAAAAAAACAAAAACAACGAGCTATAAGAAAGGGTCATCTGCAGGGAAATAGACTTAAACAGTATCTTTTTTTTAAAGTAGTTTTTTTAAATCTGTCGATACAAGTCTGGTAGATAATGCAAGAATTTCTACTGTTGAGGATAGTTTTCAAAATTTTGAAGTTGAAATAAGAGATTTGCCAACAAAAAGTTTTGCTGGAACCGACAATGTTTTTATTGAAAGTAAAAAAATAAAAAATGTTTCAAATGTGTTACTAGCTAATAAAAAAAGAAAGATTTTTAGAATAAAATGTAGCAAATGTGCTATCAATTTGAGGAATATATATATATATATATATATATATATATATATAGGAAAATGTATCACTCTCGTGTTTTTACCAATCTTTGGAGAAGTGTGAAACCAAAATCTAGATATGTGGTCAAATGTTTTTTGCTAAAGAAAAAAGCAGAAGTAATCATTAAAAAAGCTTTTGATGTGAAAAGAACATTGTTAATTTCCGTATTAAATAAACTTAAGAAATTGCTTAAGATGACTACACCATTCTATACAAATTTATAAACAGTTCATGTGCTTACACATGACAACTTTTGTGATGTCTTTGATGGAGAGTGGAAACACACTTCTCATACTGAAAGATTTTTTAATGAGGAGAATAGCATTCAATGAAAGAATGTTCCACTACCTATTGATGAGAGTGGACATACCTATGAAGTCTGTAATGGTGTGATTTATAAAAAGAAGAAATTATACAGTGTACTAATACGGAAATGGAAACTGTAGGTCAGTCAAAAATGAAACAAAAGAAGGATTGTGAGGTATGGACTTTAAAGAGATTTTTGCAAGTAATGCACAAAAATGATAATGTTCAAAGACAGATCAAGATGCTACAAAGAATAGATGACTGTGAAGATCCTGAAAAAACAGGTCTTTTGGGTCACTCTCTAGCTTGCTGCGCATGATACTAAAATGAGATAGCTTCTAGTTAAAGTGTATGAGTGCAAAACACCAAGTATGTCTCTTGTAGTTTTAAATGAAATACTTTTACTTGGCCTGTAAGAAAATTGTAGTTTCTACAATGCAAATGATAAATATGATGCATTTAAAAGAGTATGTGTATGTAAATGAAACACTTACGGGAAGTGGAAGTGATGATTCTACCCTATCAAAGGATCAGACATCATTCTTGACTCTATCCAGTATTTGTTTTACTCCGTTCTACGAATTCTGCTTCTTTTACACTATTTACCTTTTAGATACTAAATGGGGTTGGCACACATACTTAAGAAAATTAATTAGGTAAGTGGTATGCACCAGTTTATTTTCAGCCACTTTCTTATTTGAGATTTGTACAGGAACCGCTTGATGGTACAGTTACATCAATCAATATTTGATAGTGTTTTTTATCTTTTGAATTCTCAGTTGAGACTCTGCATATTCAGGACAAATAGGTATTTGAAGGGGTGTTGTTTCCCCACTGTATATGCGGTATGGATGTGACACAACACTGACCCAAATTAAAGACAGGAGTAATAATGAACTTTATTGTTTCTCTCTCTCCCTTTCCCCTTCCCCGTTCGTTCTTATGGTTATGTATTTATTTTTATTGAATGTTGATTTTTATTACATGCTGGAAATGCATCCCTTTTCCTGTAATTCTATTGACACAATTCAACTTGTTGTAATGTACTCTCTAAATTTTCATCACCCCACCCCCCCTTGCTTGTTTGTTTGTGTATTCTGAGTTACTAATTGTTTACCCTACTTAGCATTTACCTTGTACTTTGCATTACATTGTATAACTGCACAGCCCTTGAAGAAGAGCAGAGCTCGAAACACGTGTCGGCTTGCTAAAATAAAATGTATCATGTGCTGTATTTTTGGCAAATTATATTTGGACAGGTGCGCAGTGTAACTGTGTCATTTAGTTGTGTTATTATTTGACTATTGGAGACTTGAGCAGCGTCTCCACTACTGGATACAGTCGCCTGCAGCTGCCCCTTTTACACCACTAGTTGAATATGAATTACAGTGTTTAAGCGCTGTGGCTGTCAGGTCTTATCTGCTCTTGTGATACCTATATTGTTATCAGTGAAGCCCAGTTGCTGAACATAATTAGACTTACCATTCAATTTATCTTGCACTTTGGATATTTAATTATTTAACATGGCCCTAACAGCTGAATAGCTTCTGACTAGAGATGACATCAAAGCTTTATTTGCACAATGAGGCGCCACATTAAATCCATTCAAAAGACTTGATACAAGTGCTGAAGATTTACGTCACAAATGTATCAAACTATAACGGTTAAGTATTAAAGAGATTAATAAGTTCTGGGAAATGACCACATTGAAACATTATTTAGACAAACATAAAATACCCTGTGGCTTGCGTATCCTTATTCTACCAGACTTTGACAATCCAATGGATGGTGATCTGGCCACATAATTGGAGGCCAATTTAATGACCAGTTCCATCAACTTGATTCTGCTGCTCATTGAACATGCAGAAAGAGAACATGCATGCATCATTACCCAGACTGATCAACTAAAAAGGAAATCGAGTCTTATGATGTATCCAGTACAACCAAAGAAAAGAATTTCAAAACGTAGTCAATATGACGAGAACACGAAGATGATGTTAAATTACGTAAATGTTGTACATTTTCCAGAGATTATCATGATTACCGAGACAACAGAGTGTATACCTATCAGCCTAAATATGATGATATCTCGAGATCACGTTCTAGAAGTGCAACCTCGTCACCATTGAGCTCAGATATAGAAAGTGATCCTGATTCTCAAACAGAGATTGTAATCGATATAGAGGCAAATTAATCCTCTGCCTCTAAAAGTGCAGATCGACCAACATCATTACCTTTTTTTGGATCAAATCAGATGTTGCAAAAAAGGGAATCAATGTATTCCTTTCAAGCAAGTGAGATTTCAGGTACCCTAACCACCAATATGCCAATGCCAGGTACAAACCAAGGGGTACTAGGTACTAGCGGTGGGCAATACCACAGGTGGAAACACCCCAGCCGTAACACGCAGACTCACCAGAGCATCTCACTTACAACAACAGACCATTCTAATGGATCAAACCTAGTATATAATTTATCGACTTATCGACTCTCCTCTGATGAACTTTCTGTTTTGAAGGGGTTGTCCTTTGCACCATCTGGATTCAATAATTATGTAGAGATACAGATAGACGTATTCAAAGTTGTTTGTGAACATAAGCAAAACATTTTTTTGCTACACAGGTACGTCAATATACCCCTAGACCTTCTGTACCATTACCAGCAGAAATGTTATTACAAACCTTGTTGACCACCCATGTGTTGTTGTCTTTGTAAAACAGAGCGTATTAATCATAGATCAGTGTACTAGATTCAGATTAGACGCTACCAGGAAGGTGCCTGTATCCAGACAGACCGAGATTAGAAGTGGGACATGGTTTTCAAATAGTGTTCCAGTAGAGATCAAGGGAACAAGTGCCTGTGGTGTGCAATATATCAATGCTCACTATTATAGTGGAACCAATACTATAGCCATTTAAACCATGAGTGAGGCTTTTTTGAAGTTCATACCCTGATAAGGAAATCACTCGGAAGGGCTGACAATTTTGAGAGCTTTAGGGCCTGGCAATTTTGAGTGGTTAGGCAATACACTGGAATAGTTTTACAAAGGTAGCGGGCGCCCCTCTCTCGCAAGAACAGACATGATAACCTGTTCAGTGGTTATTAACCACTTGAGAGTTCGCAGCCACTGCTTTTACTCACTGTGCCTTTCACAGATGGGAAATATCCATTTGCATATCAGTCTTTGTCCTGCCCAGGGGCAGTCCAGCACCGAAATACAATGGCAACTCCAATCTGAACGAGAGTACCACCAGCAACCCCATACACGTGTTTCACCCTTGTTGGGGATCATCAGTGAGGTGAAGCTGATGCCTCTCTAAGCACAGTGAGAGGGAGACCACGTCTGGTTGCCCCCAGGAGACCTAGGGTTACCAATCCCAGGTTCCTTAAAAAATAGTTTTACAAAGGTAGCGGGCGCCCCTCTCTCGCAAGAACAGACATGATAACCTGTTCAGTGGTTATTAACCACTTGAGAGTTCGCAGCCACTGCTTTTACTCACTGTGCCTTTCACAGATGGGAAATATCCATTTGCATATCAGTCTTTGTCCTGCCCAGGGGCAGTCCAGCACCGAAATACAATGGCAACTCCAATCTGAACGAGAGTACCACCAGCAACCCCATACACGTGTTTCACCCTTGTTGGGGATCATCAGTGAGGTGAAGCTGATGCCTCTCTAAGCACAGTGAGAGGGAGACCACGTCTGGTTGCCCCCAGGAGACCTAGGGTTACCAATCCCAGGTTCCTTAAAAAATAGTTTTACAAAGGTAGCGGGCGCCCCTCTCTCGCAAGAACAGACATGATAACCTGTTCAGTGGTTATTAACCACTTGAGAGTTCGCAGCCACTGCTTTTACTCACTGTGCCTTTCACAGATGGGAAATATCCATTTGCATATCAGTCTTTGTCCTGCCCAGGGGCAGTCCAGCAATCCAGACGTGGACCCCTTGCTCACTGTTCTTAGAGAGGCAACAGTTTCACCTCACTGATGATGCCCAACAAGGCTGAAACACGTGTATGGGGTTACTGATGGTACTCTTGTTCAGAGGAGAATTGCCTAGCATTTCGGCGCTGGACTGCCCCAGGGCAGGACAAAGGCTGATATGCGGGGAAATTTCTTCTCTGTGAAAAGGACAGTGAGCTAAAGACTTGGTAGAGTCTCTCCCAGGGGTTACTCACCCAAGAACAGGTCATTGGGCTGTGTTCGTGCTGGTAGAGAGATTCCCAGACCCCCCTTTGTTTGCATACATTAACTTTGGGTTTCACCCTAAGTTAACAGGGCAATCCAGACGTGGACCCCTTGCTCACTGTTCTTAGAGAGGCAACAGTTTCACCTCACTGATGATGCCCAACAAGGCTGAAACACGTGTATGGGGTTACTGATGGTACTCTTGTTCAGAGGAGAATTGCCTAGCATTTCGGCGCTGGACTGCCCCAGGGCAGGACAAAGGCTGATATGCGGGGAAATTTCTTCTCTGTGAAAAGGACAGTGAGCTAAAGACTTGGTAGAGTCTCTCCCAGGGGTTACTCACCCAAGAACAGGTCATTGGGCTGTGTTCGTGCTGGTAGAGAGATTCCCAGACCCCCCTTTGTTTGCATACATTAACTTTGGGTTTCACCCTAAGTTAACAGGGCAATCCAGACGTGGACCCCTTGCTCACTGTTCTTAGAGAGGCAACAGTTTCACCTCACTGATGATGCCCAACAAGGCTGAAACACGTGTATGGGGTTACTCATGGTACTCTTGTTCAGAGGAGAATTGCCTAGCATTTCGGCGCTGGACTGCCCCAGGGCAGGACAAAGGCTGATATGCGGGGAAATTTCTTCTCTGTGAAAAGGACAGTGAGCTAAAGACTTGGTAGAGTCTCTCCCAGGGGTTACTCACCCAAGAACAGGTCATTGGGCTGTGTTCGTGCTGGTAGAGAGATTCCCAGACCCCCCTTTGTTTGCATACATTAACTTTGGGTTTCACCCTAAGTTAACAGGGCAATCCAGACGTGGACCCCTTGCTCACTGTTCTTAGAGAGGCAACAGTTTCACCTCACTGATGATGCCCAACAAGGCTGAAACACGTGTATGGGGTTACTGATGGTACTCTTGTTCAGAGGAGAATTGCCTAGCATTTCGGCGCTGGATTGCCCCAGGGCAGGACAAAGGCTGATATGCGGGGAAATTTCTTCTCTGTGAAAAGGACAGTGAGCTAAAGACTTGGTAGAGTCTCTCCCAGGGGTTACTCACCCAAGAACAGGTCATTGGGCTGTGTTCGTGCTGGTAGAGAGATTCCCAGACCCCACTTTGTTTGAATACACTGGAATACCCAGGATCACACATTGGTTATGGGGTGAAGCTGGGATTTGTGTAAACTCAGCAATTTGAGCACTTTCTTTTCCAGTTCTTACTATGAACTAAAATAATATCATATTATAAAAACTGACCTGGAAAATGAACAAATCACATTACCAAACATGAACATTTTTAAAAACAAAATATTATAGAAGGGTGTTACACAAAATGGTAATGATTCTAGCTTCATCCCCTCCTTCCTCCTGGGAAGTATATAAGTACCAGCATTCCAATCCATGTGATTTAACCAATTTAACCTGGGTTTGTCTTTTGTGTTTTTAAAGCTTTAAAAACGTTCTAAACACTAGCTTGTGAAATTGTAATTGATAAACGTGCAGAAAAACCCTTGACTTTTACAAAAAAAGGCCTACATAAGAATAAAGATCAAGTAATGGGCTAAGCAATGCCATCAGCATGCGAGAAGGCAAACCTCACAGAAGACAGCACAGTAATGTAAGAGATATTAGATGATTTGACCAGGATCATCTCATACTCTCACGGTAAAGCCAGGATACAAGCATGAACAGTCATGAATTTAGCTACGTATTCACCTCTTGGACTAACATTTAATGCCATCGTTGGAGGTGATTGCCTGGGTTTTACAACATCCCGTCTGAAGAAACAAATTTCAAGAGCATCACCATACGGGTGACATGTTATTTTTTTTAAAGAACTCCTATCTGGTGCAGGTGCATTGCTGACAATAGCACGTGTTGTGCTGCAAACAAAGTACATATGCAGGCAGGTTCATAAACTTCAGAAATATTAAAGGGTCATCCAGCCTTTCTGGAATGTGCCATTCTAATCTTGCAGATGAACACCTATCTCTGCAATTAGTGCTGAACACAATGAGCTAACTTCTGAACCATTGTGGCACTGAATTTATCAATATGCATTTCAACCTTGGCTATTCCACATGATCAACATAATTCCCACAGGAAGGAAGGAATGCTGCTGCAGGAGTTGTGCCCTAGTGAAGCACGAACACTGTATACCACAATGAACACAGAAAGCATTACATGATGAATTGATCAGGCAGAATGTACTTGTCAAAACAGGCAGGCAATAGGTTTAGAGCCTCAGCAGCATACATATTTAAGTCTGGTGAACAATAGAATCTTACTTCTTTTTCTGATCAGGCAGTGTTCTGTGGACCCTCCAAGATAGGGGCCCAGGGCAAGTGCCCCTTTTGCCCTCCCATAAAACATCTCAGACTAGATTTGCTTCGAGATCTGAATATCGATCAACAAAATCTGCACATTAAAGAATTGACAAAGGAATCTCATTTTACTATCAAATCTCCTAGTGATAATGTGATAGATACATTTTATAATGCAGTTATTACTGACATACATAGGCTGTCAGACAAGGCTAACTACAAGCCAGGATCTAATCTCAAGCCTATTGAAATATTAGCATTGTCAAAACTCACCCCTCTGATCTCATTATTAAAGAATCTGATAAGTGACAGAATGTAGTAGTCATGGACAAGTATAACTAATTACAAATGGGACTCAATCATCTGAATATTGCAGGGTGTTATCAAGTATTACCAAGTAATCCCAGTAAACAGCTAATGTGACAAGTTTCCACTCTAATCATTAAGTGGCATATGAAAGACATCCTAACAGATGTTGAAAAACAATACCTGTTGGTAGATAGATCTAGGACACCCACGATTTATTTCCTTCCCAAAATTCACAAAATATTTGATAGGATACCTGAAGGCAGACCTATTGTCAGTTGGAATGGAAGATTATTAGAACCAATGGCACAATATATCAATGAATGCTTATTGCTAGTAGTACTTCTGGCACCGACATACATTAGAGATACCATGCATTTTCTTCAGATCTTAGACGGTTTACCCATATTATCTGGCTGCTTGTTAGTAACACTAGATGTGAAAGCACTTCACACTTCAATTATTCATTCCAAAGCCATTGAGAATGTTAAGTATATCTTCAGAGAGACATCTGCTTCATACTACATGCACATTGAGATGCTCAAGGAATTACTATCCTTCACCTTACATAACAACATATGTCTGTTTGTTAATATCTATTACAAACAATTGATTGGGATTGCCATGGGAGCAAGCTTTCCCCCGGCATTAGCTAATATCTTTGTGCAGGAATTTGCATTATGAAACCCCTTGTTCTCACCCTTTATTTATGGCGTAGATACATTGACGATGTGATTATGATATGGACTGGTTCAATTGAATGCTTGCTGGAGTTTGTAACTTACCTTAATTCGAATGATTAGGGTTTGTAATTCACACACACGGTGAGTGATGAATCTATAGACTTTCTTGACTTGAAAATCTCCCTGACACCAACACGGTTTGTGATGAAAACATATAGTAAGAGCACATCAGTGAATGCCGTACTACATGCCAGTAATTATCATAAAAAGTCAGTTATTTCCAACATATCCAAGGGTGAATTTATACGTGCACGCAGAAATTGTAGTGGAGAGAATGACTATTTAACCGAATGTGATGATATAAGTCAACGATTCACTGCTAGAGGCTGTGACCCCAGGTCACTGGCTAAGACCCAGTTTTATTCACCACCGAACTGGCCGGGGAGTTGGGTAGTGGACCTCGAGTCAACCGGATGGATGGGTAAGGCAGCAATCCCTTGGGACTCCACTCGTAAGCCGGGGTTCACCCAGGACTGAGACCTCCTCAACTTGAGGGAACTCTTCGTTATGATATAGCCCTCTGCTGTTTGTGATATACAGACAGAAGGATGGATCACACAAAAGAGCGGGAAACATGCTGACCGTTGAACCACAGCTGCAAGAAAAAACAAGACAATGGTTAACACGATCACAGACAGAATAAATATAGATGGTTCCCAGAAGTTCCCTAAAGGTACCTTGTTTTGTGGCAATTAGGGCGTATGGAATAAGACCTAAGGAAAACCAAGGGAAGAATGAATCCCCTGAATCCCTGAGATAGGATAACAGTAGTAGGTCAGGATAAAGTAGAAGAAGTGGCTTACCATACAAAGGGAATGGTGTTGAGTTGCATTATGCAATAGTCCAGAAAAAACGGGGGGAGAAAACAACAAGCAGGAAGATTAGTTTGGGTAAGTTTCCCCTGGTGGCATGAGGGTTGCACCAGTCACAGGCTGGTGCACAATTCCTGCAAACCGCTTGTGAGTGCACCGGTTGGTATCTGGAAATCCTTATTCAGTAAGTCCCCATTAATGAGTAGAACGGGAAGTATCCTGATGAGAGTCACTGGAGTGTGGAGTATGCTGGTCAGCGGACAAGACGGTGTGAAACCCAGGAGTTTGTGAACCCCTGTTATAGAAGATCTAATAGCTAAGGATGAATCAGGCTTTGTCCTTAGAGTGAACAAACCTGCATGAGTTACAAGGTTACAATCAACACGGGCACAAATGAACCCAAAGCAGGCTTACCAGGTGATCTGCAGCTGATTTCACTTGGAAAGCGCCAGACAGGAAGAATGCAGTACACAGGCTGAGGCTGGTAATTGCAGGGCGGTAATAGGCAATGAAGAAGTCCATGTAACGATCCGTGTTGGCAGCAGTACGGTTTGAACGAGGCAAAGGAATAGGCTGTAGAAGGTCCATTATGAGTAGCTGAGGTCGTAGATCAGAAATCAAGACAGAAGTGTTAGATTCGTAATAACGCTACAAAAAGAAGCAGCATCGTACACCAGAATGTGGCTTTCACATTGTGTGGGGCGTAGCCTGTGAGGCTGCGTAATGGGCAAGAGCAGCTGATGTGTCTTGTGAGACTGCCTGACCATATGCATCATGGAAACCGACGCTACTGCTCAACGTCATGGCAACCTCCAATGCTGCCACACAGGAGTGGCTCTGCGACGAGCTGTAAAGAACACACACCCACTGGCACAGTGTTCCCGCTGTCCCTGTAGTGTAGCAGCATCCACCCCCAAAGACAGCGGCAACCCCCGGGAGGCATGAAAGGAATGCAATAGGTCCGGAGAATGAATATGGGCCAAGGGTTCCCAGGTCCTGTCCTAAGGGCCGTACCCCTTCCAATCAACAAGGTAGAACGGCAAACCCCACGAAACCTTGAAGTCCAAGATACAAGCCACCTCAAACTCTTACTCACCATCCACCATGACTGGGTCCGAATGCGGGGGCAGCTGGGTGGCAGGGTCATAAGGCTTGACCAAGGAAACGTGAAAGACCGGGTGCACACGCCAGGAGACAGGCAGGGAGAGTCAAACCGCCACCGGATTAACCAATGACACCACCTTATAAGGACCCACAAAGCGGGGGAGTAAGGACTTCTTTCCAGGAATTCGTAGATGTTGTGTCGATAACCATAGCAACATACCAGTGTGATAGACCGGAGCCGGGGTACAACGGGCCTCAGCAAACCTCTTTCCCTGCACTTCAGCACGCAGGAGATGGGAACGCACATCCCGATGCAACTGGTCCATGTCCCATACACAAGATAGGGCAGCGGGGTTGTCTTTTAGGTAGAGCCGGTTCCAGAGGCAGAGACTGCAGATGATGGCCGTACAGTGCATAGAAAGGCTAAATCCTGTAGCGGAATGCATAGAGTTATTATATGCTTATTCAGCATGATACAAAACCGAAAACCAATTACTTTGGAGCCGAAGGCAGAAACACCTAAGATACAGCTCTAAGGTGGCGTTTGCCCGTTCCGTTTGTCCGTCATTTAAGGATGGTAAGCGGACGAGTATCGGTCTTCTATCAGAGTGCCTTCCAGAAACGGGAGGTAAATTGGGTACTGTGATCAGAGACAATAATGGAGGGCAGACCGAAATTCCGGAAGGTGTTTGCAAGAAAGAGTTTGGCCAGAGCCAGCGCCGAAGGAAGGCCAGAGCAGGGAACAAACACTGCATACTTCGTGAAATAGTCCACCATCACACAAATGGTGTTAAACCTGTTGACTGTAGGAAGCTCAACCACAAAATCCATCGACACCATTTGCCCGGGTTTGTAAGGAACAGGAAGTGGTTGTAGAAGGCCCATGGGTTTGGTTCTAGCAGACTTGCATTGCGCACAGATAGAACAGGTCGCCAGGTAGCCATTGACATCTTAAGTCATGGAAGGCCACCAAGACCAATGCCGTAGGGATTCCAAGGTTTTCTGCTGTCTGGATGCGAAGCGATGACAGAATCGTGGGACCAATTCAGTGCATGGTTACAAGCCTTCCCGAGACGAATGAATACTCGACCTTGTATAAATCGCCTCTGTACAATGTCCAGATTAAGATCAAAAACCTCAGAAGAGTGTGAGGAAACCCATTCCTCAACGAGGGACCGCAAGGACGAATGAACAGGGCACTCACACACCACCCGGTTAGGGAGAAGATGCGGCTCTTTATGCAACGGAGGATCTTTTGCATGTAAATGGAAAAGTGCATCAGCAGAAGTGTGGAACTTAGCTGGATGTCTTTGATTGAGAATTGGAACTGTGAGTAGAAGAGATGCCAATGGACCTGCCTGGTGGTGAGGCACTACATGGACTAGTATGCCAGGAGACTCTGATGATCCGAATAGACCGTGACAGGATGCCAGGCACCTAGAAAGTGGTGTCTCCACTAAGCAAATGCATCTCTAATGGCCAGTAACTCAGGCTCAGTTATGGTATAGTTCCTCTCGAAGGTGGATAGCTTCCAGGAATAATATGCGATAGAATGAATTTAGCCAGAATGGGGACATGCCTGAGAAAGTATTGCTCCTACGGCGAACCCTGAGGCATCTGCTTCTACAAAGAAAGGCAGGTCTGGATTTGGATGTTGTAGGACCGGTGCCGACAAGAACGCAGCCTTCAGATGCCCAAACGTGGTCTGGGCCCCAGGGGACCATGCAAAAGGGACATCAGCGCTATCAAGAGCCATTAGGGGTGCCGAGATGGCAGAGAAAGAATGGATGAAATGTTTGTAAAAATTGGCAAACCCAAGAAAAGACTGCAATGATTTCACTGATTTGGGAATGGGTTAGTCCAGGGCGGTTTTGACTTTGGCCTTACTGATGCGAATGCCATGATTGGTTAGATCGTAACTGAGGAATCAACCTCGGTCACATGAGAAATGCATTTCTCAGCTTTTACGAACAAGTGGTAATCTCGGAGGCACTGAAAAACGGAATGGACGTGTTGAAAATGTTCAGATAGGGTAGGAAAATAGATCAGTATGTCATCTAAATAGACCAGGATGTACTGATCCAGTATGTCATGAAACAGGTCATTCATAAAGTCCTGGAATGTGGCAGGTGCATTGTAGAGCCCAACAGGCATCACTAGATACTTGTATAGACCAAAGCGTGTTTTGAAGGCAGTTTTCCATTCATCACCCTCTTTTATACGCACCAGGTTGTAAGCGCCTCAAAGATTTAATTTAGTGAAGCCTAGAGAAGAACCCAACTGGTCGAGGAGCACTGAGATCAAAGGAAGCGGGTATTGATTTTCTACGGTTACCCCATTTAAGGCCTGAGATCCCCTTCTTTCTTAGGCAGAAAAAAAGCAGAGAGGCCTCAGGGGATTTAGAGAGACAGGTAAATCCCATAATGATTGCCTTTTCTATGTACTCCTTAAGCATTTTGTCTTCTTTGAGCGTCAAGGAATAGACTCGTCCTGATGGGATCTTTGTCCCCCCGTACAAGATATATTGGACAATCATAGAACCGGTGAGGATGAAGCATCTGTGCCATACCTTTGTCAAAAACATCTTGAAAGTCAGAGTAATTGGAGGGTATGCTGGTTGCTGACGTGATAGAAACGGCCCTGATGAGAAGGGATGTGACTACGAGGGGTTGACATGGTGTCCCCACACCGATACTTTGTGAAAGCATGCACTGGCTGTTGAACAATGAAGAAGGGAACTGGATCAACCGCAAGGCCCAGTCAATGACTGGATTGTGATGCTGGAGCCCAGCATTACTTTGTACACCAGGGGTTTGACAATATCAAAACTAATGGTCTCTGAATGACCTTTAGACATACACATGGTAAGTGGAACTGTCTGTTGCGTCACTAGTCCTGAGATGAGAGCCGGAGCCATCCACAGCATTGACTGTGTCAGGTTGGGGTTTGGATACGAAAGGAATCCCCGATCAGAGGGCAAATTGTTGATCTATATAATTGCCAGTGGCCCCAGAGTCGATAACTGCTGAGGCGGAAAAAGGGACGCCAGACGCCACAGTGAATGTGACGGGGAGATGAAAAAGTATGGTTTGACCAGTAGTGGGTGATTCCAAAACAGGCCTTCCCGATGGATGTAGGGACTCTGTCTACTACCGGGATTTTAGCATTTACAGCCTTCCTCTTGGGCTTCTTGGTACAATCTTGCAAGAGATGCTCAGATGAACCACAATACATGGAGAGATTATAAGATCTGCAGTATTCCCTCTGTGCTGGACTCAAGGGTCCCCGGATGGCTACGATTTGCATAGGTTCGGGAGCCAGCAACTGGGGTGCCACAGTATCAGGCGACAAGGGGACTGGGACTGTTTTCTTTTCCCTCTGTCTCTCAGCCCTACGGGCATCTATTTGTAATACCAAGTCAAGTAGTTCTCCAAATGTGGTAGGAACAACAGGGACAGTAGACAAGGGGCCTCATTACGAGTATGGAGGTAGCCATGGTGCTATTAGCGCCATGGCTGCCTCCATACCGGGCTCCAATACCAGGGTTTGTGAATGAGGAATTACCGGGTCATTTCGACCTTGGAGGAACCGGTAATTCCTCATTCACAGAACCATTCCCCCTATGGGGGCTCAATGGGAATGGGGATGGAGCTAATAAAGGGCTTGTTATTAGCTCCTTGGTCCCCTCGCTGGATCCGTAAAGGATGTCTGGTTTTACCAGACGTCTGTTCCGGGTCCCGCAAGGGAACCTCGTAATAGATGCTGTCACAAGTCTCTCCCATTCTCACCTGTCTTTCCTGTTTGCTTGCGACCTTCTTTTGTGACTTCCTCCGCACGGTCCGGGATTTGTATAAGCATGCGCACAGGTCTTCGGATTCCAGCGTGCTTCGTTCAGACTGTCCAGGACGGAACCAGGAAGGAACAATGTCCGCGCGCGGAGGCAGAGAAACCGTGGCTCGAGCGTGGGCGAAAATCCAGGAAAGTTCGGGAAGTTTGGGGGATGAAAGGAAAGGAGGAGGAATCAAGGAACCGGGAATAGAGAGATCAGGAAAATAGCCACGAGCGAACTCCGGCAGCACACGTCCAGCTATGGCGAGCAGTAGCGTTGGGACGCGCAGAGCTGCGGGGGCATGTCTGTTTTGTAGAACGTAGAGCATGTAATGCAGAGACTGGCAAGCAGCGTTCCGCATCAAGCGGCCATGTTGGAAGGATTACAGAGTTCAATCCCCTATCTGTCAGGGACCACAAAGTCCAGAAGGGACGCAGACGGCGGTTCATGACAGACGCTCCCGTAAGGAAGGGTGTGGTGTCGGTCCTGTACCGGCACCCTTCAATACGGGAGCGCCTATGTTGTAATGAGGCCCACGGTGCCTTTTAGTTCTTCTGAAAGCCCCTGGTAGAAAACCGCAGATTTCTTTACCTCTGGCCAATCGGTCTCTGCAGCCAACTGGTTGAACCAGGCCAAATAGACAAGGAGTCAAGTGTTGCCTTTTTTAAGTTTTAGGATCTTCAAATTAGTGGCATGGCTGGTATAGCATGTGTCAAACACTCTGCTCATGGACGTAATAAGGGGAACGCAGTCGTATAGTACGAAACTATTTGATTCCAATAAAGGATTTGCCCAAGCAGCAGCTGTACCCCCTAAATATGACAAAACCTAAGCCGACTTTGTGGTTGAGTTAGGAAATGAAGATGGACGGCAGAGAAAGTGCAGCTTGCATTGATTGATGAAAATCCTATATTGTTTAGGATGGGCCATGAAACGTTCAGATGTAGCCAGCGGGAATTGCGTGGACATTAGCACGGGTTTGGGGTCCTGCCTAGGAAGGAGAAACCCCGAACCAGAGGCAGCATCAGCCCCTGGAGCCACAGCCCCCTATGGGCGAGGAGTAGCCATCATGTTTTGGAGAGAAACGAGGAATTGCCGTAAGGCATCATGTGCTGTGGTCAAATCGGTCCGTAGATCAGTGACCATCTGCACTATTTGTGCCAGCATGTCTGATGATTCCATGGCACGTCTTTTCTAGGCTTCTTTTTCTGTTACTCACCACCAAACTGGCCTTGGCAATGGGTAGTGGAACTCGAGTCAACCGGATGGATGGGTAAGGCAGCAATCCCTAGGGACTCCACTAGTAAACTGGGGTTCACCCAGAACCGAGGCCTCCTCAACTTGAGAGAACTCTTCTTTATGATGTAACGCTCTGATGTTTCTGTTATACAGACAGAAGGATGGATGGATCACACGTGCACCACTGAACCACAGCTGAAAGAAAAAACAAGACAATGGTTAACACGATCGGAGACAGAACAAATATAGATTGTTCCTCGTAGTTCCCTGAGGTACCTTGTTTCAAGGCAATTAGGGCTTATGGAGCAAGACCTAAGGAAAACCAAGATAAGAAGTAATCCCCTGAATTCCTGAGATAGGATAACAGTAGTTGGTCAGGATAACATAGAAGAAGTGGCTTACCACACAAAGGGAATGACGTTGAGTTGTATTATGCAATAGTCCAGAAACAATGGCGGGGAGAAAACAACAAACAGGAAGATCAGTATGGGTACGTTTCCCGGGCGGCACAAGGGTTGGACTAGTCACAGGCTGCTGCATAATTCCTGCAAAGCGTTTGTGAGTGCACAGGTTGGTATCTGGAAATCCTTATTCAGTAAGTCCCCTTTAATGAGTAGAAGTCAATTAAGTGTGGAGTATACTGGTCAGCGGACAATGCAGAGTGAAACCCAGGAGTGCGTGAACCCCTGTTATGGAAGAGCTAATAACTAAGGATGAATCAAGCTTTGTCCTTAGAGTGAACAAACACTGCATGAGTTACAAGGTTGTTATCAACATGGGCACATATGAACCCAAAGCAGGCTTACCGGGTGATCTGCAGTTGATTTCATGGGGAAAGCGCCAGACAGGAGGAATCCAATACATGGGCTGAGGTCGGTAATTGCAGGGTGGTAATATGCAATGAACAAGTCCATGTAATGATCCGTGTTGGCAGAAGTACGGGTTGAACAAGGCAAAGGAATAGGCTGTGGAAGGTCCGTTATGAGTAGCCGAGGTAATAGATCAGGAATCATGGCAGAAGTGTTAGATTCAGAATAACTCTAGCAAAAAAAGCAGCTTCGTACGCCAGAACGCAGCTTTTACATTGTGCGGGCGTAGCCTGTGAGGCCACGTAACGGGCGAGAGCAGCTTATTTGTCATGTGAGACTGCCTGAGTGTACGCACCATGTAAACCAGCGCTACTGCTCAACGCCATGGCAACCTCCAACGCTGCCACACAGGAGCCGCTCTGCGACAAGCTGTAACGAACACATGCCTACTGGTACGGGGGTCCCGCTGTCCCCATAGTATAACACCCAGAAACAAGTTAAAAGTATAAAGAGAGTCGACTTGTTGACACCAAAAACTAAACAGATTATTTTGTTGTTTATATTCAATCACAATTGGCATGATGAATTTGCTTTTAGCACCCTTTAGAATGTGGAAAAGAAATCACTCAGCCTGACCAAGATGGCGGTCAGGCTCAGACTATGGGCCTCATTACGACCCAGGCGGTAAGTTACCGCCTGGGTCGTACCTTTACCACCATGGCGTAAACTATGTTTACGCCATGGTGGTTGGCGGACTTACCGCCCCATTCCGAGGTTGGCGGGGCGGTAAGTCCCCAATCCCCATTTACCCTTCCCCATTCCCATTTTTGCCCCATAGGGCATAATGGGAGTGGGGAAGGCGTTAATTACGCCACCGTAAATTACGGTGGCGTAATTAACAACATGGTCCCTTAGCGCCATGGATTTTAACACCTGCTAAAAGCAGGTGTTAAATCCGCCATGGCGCTAAGGGACCTCGGAATCAGGCGGTAAGGGACGGCGCTGTTTACGCCGCCGTAAACCCCTTACCGCCTGGGTCCTAATGAGGCCCAATGTGCTCAGACGCTCCACTCAAGTATGAGTCTATATTTATAACCTTGGTAAAGGCGAACGCCGTTCAGAGTGCCTCACATTTTTCTGCCGAAAGTCCATCTGTCAGGTATGCTTCGCGGGTAAATACTTGTATAACAGTTTATCCGTTTCGAGTACTACATTTCAGTACTGTCTGCTACGATCGATGTAACCAGCTAACGCATTGCACAATTAACTTTTTGCCGTCCTTCTTGCGTTGTATGCTCGCTTCTGTGATGAACTCGGCACATTTTCACCATTAAAGTTCAGTACAGTACAGTGTACCTTGATTGACGCAACTCGCTATGCACGTTTAACGCTTGCTTTTGTTAATATGCAAACGCTTTGTACGTTTCACTCATGCCGGTTTTTTTACTTTGTTTGCTTGCTTTGTGATGTACTTGGAACACGCTGATACGTCTGGCCCACACCTTGGCATCCATGGATTTAGAACTGTATTCTCTACTGCATTTGCAAAGATTTATACGGTAACATTTGCAAGGTAATTCATAGAATCCAGCGCACAAGTAGCGCACGCGGCTGGCGCACAGCGTGCGCCTGCGATAGTCTGCGCCAGGCACGTGCGCTAAAACTGATTTCCGCGCACAGCGTATTCATGGATTTCATGCTCCCAAACCAGCCGTGGCGCAGAGAATCGCAGCGAGCCTGCAGCAGCGCCAGTAACGCCCCCAAGAACGCCCTCGCGCAAGGAAAAGCCATCAAAATCGCCAAATCATCGCTAAGGGCTGCGCTAACCCTGGACCACTTCACAGGGCAGGCAAACAAGGAAAGCAAAGCGGGCAATCTTCAAATCAGGAGTACGCGGGAAGTTCTACACGCGACTAGGCAGGGAACGTGAATTACAGGGGTACGCGGGAATTATCACACGCGAACAGCCAGGGAACGCGTATTACAGGGGTACGCGTGAAGTAGAACACGCGATAGGCCAGGGAACGTGTATTACAGGGGTACGCGTGAAGTAGAACACGCGATAGGCCAGGGAACGTGTATTACAGGGGTACGCGGGAATTATCACACGCGAACAGCCAGGGTGCGTGTATTACAGGGGTAGCGGGAAGTTCAACACGCGATTGGCCAGGGTACGTGTATTACAGGGGTACGCGTGAAGTAGAACACGCGATAGGCCAGGGAACGTGTATTACAGGGGTACGCGGGAATTATCACACGCGAACAGCCAGGGTGCGTGTATTACAGGGGTAGCGGGAAGTTCAACACGCGATTGGCCAGGGAACGTGTATTACAGGGGTACGCGTGAAGTAGAACACGCGATAGGCCAGGGAACGTGTATCACAGGGGTACGCGGGAATTATCACACGCGAACAGCCAGGGTGCGTGTATTACAGGGGTAGCGGGAAGTTCAACACGCGATTGGCCAGGGTACGTGTATTACAGGGGTGCGTGGGAATTATCACACGCGAATAGGCTGGGTGGGCCCTCACAGGTGTACCCTGTACACCCTCCACGGCCCCTGCAGGCAGCCCACAAAACAGGGGACTACCCTGCACACCTGATCATGTCCCCCTGCACCCCCATCCACCAGGGGCACCCTCCACCAGGCCCCCACCCATGTCTCCCACCACCCCCACCCCCCAGCAGTGCAGGGGCACCTGCCAGCAGGCCCCCACCCATGTCTCCCACCACCCCCACCCCCCATCCACCAGGGGCACCCTCCACCAGGCCCCCACCCATGTCTCCCACCACCCCCACCCACCAGCACTGTGGGGCACGTGGCCAGCAGGCAGTCAGGCAGCAGCAGATGGCAGGTGGGAGCGTGCTCAGGGCTCTGGGGGACTGTAATTTGGCCTCCTGGCCAGGAGCGTGGTCTTTCGTGTTTGAACGCGTGGACAGCCTAATAGGGAGTGATTTTGCACGTGAAAACCCCACCATCACCAGCATATGTGCGTCTATAGTTACCTGCACGTGCAGTGTCAAAGCGTGTGATTGGTGAAAATGGATCTACACGCAGGAGTGACAAAGCGTGTGATTGGTGAAAATGGATCTACACGCAGGAGTGACAAAGCGTGTGATTGGTGAAAAGTGAGCTACAGGCAGGAGTGTCAAAGCGTGTGATTGGTGAAAAAGGATCCACACGCAGAAGTGACAAAGCGTGTGATTGGTGAACATGGGCCAAGCACGTACACGCCGTAAGTGACGCTGTACGTGTGGGCCTGTATATAAGGTAGTGTAGAACACCATTTCCTTGTACGTGCTTTTCGTGGAGAGCGAGTGGGTGAATTCTGTACTTCTTGTCGTTTCACACGCGATTTACTTCACGGCGTTTCCAGTTCGTACTCCCTGTTACCTCTGACAGCTTTTTCTCTTTTTCCTCTTGTACTGGTTTACCTGGGCCTGTTCCCTCAAACAGTGTCCCCTTCTACTGTTGTCCTGTCTCCTCAGACAGCGTACACATCTTCTTTTGGCGGGGGTGTTGCCAACCAAACGCGCTCATTTTTCACGCTCTTTTACCTGGCAGACGGTGAGTCACGCACGTATCTAACTTCTGTGCTTGCCCCGTGTGTAGCCTACCCCTTCAGAGGTCATTCTAGGCTGCGTGTGACACGCATACGTTCATTGTGTTACTGGATGCCACAGCGTAGTGCAGGGTTTTCCATCAGCACACGTGGTCTAGGAGGGGTATTGTGCACGTTCCTTAACTTTTCTGGGGTGCCTGTGCGTTGCGTGACCCGTCATCTTTCCCCAGGGGTGTCATATAGCCTTGCCATTGCACTAGGGTACGAATACCATCTGGTACCCAACCCCTTTGACACCCAATTGCCCAGGACAATTGTGCACACCGACTCCCATACGCACAATAACATCAGTGCCATGGTTGGGAGGCGTGCAAGCCGTAAGGGTGGCAAAGGTGGCCGAGCCACACGTGGTGGCCGTGGAGGATCCACTAGGGGACGTGGTTGTGACTTGCAGGGTGCCCCTGTCCCCCCCAGTCTGGAGGACCAGTCAGGGACACCCATGCCCCCCCCCCCCCAGTTGAGGGTCATGTGGCTGATACCAACCCTGATCAGCCCTTGTCGGACCAGCCCATTGTGGCAGCAGACCTGTCCGAGGGTGATCCCATCGCTGACATCCAGGTCAGCAGGTCCACTGCACGTGCACCGGTGCACATTGGTGTCATCAGGGCACGCGCATCTATGCCAGATAGGTCATCTGCTGGCCCCCGTAGCCAGGGTGTGGCTCCATCCACCCCACCTCTCATACACCCTGCCAAGACTGTGTCGGTCCTAGTTCATGCACCTCAGATCAGGCCTGACCCCATCCCACTACCCCCAATGCCTGCACCTACTCCCATGCTGAGTGTGCAATCCCACACACCCAGTACTGAGTCCACCACGGCTCCTGCCCCTAGTGTCCACAGCGGCGTAGGACACTCTGGATCCCCACCCCCTTCCAAGCGCAAGAGGAAGAGTGCACGTCCGGCACAGGCTGATGCCCCAGGCACGGCTGCACAGTCCGGCCCATCAAGGAAGCCAAGCTTCACAGACGCCGAACTGAATGCACTTGTTCAGTATGTGTCAGATCATGATAGGGAAATGGTCATCGTTGCAGGGTCCAAGACCACACATGCCAGACGCCAGGCACACTGGCAGACCATTGCTGACAGAATAAGTGCCCTTGGAGTAGTGAGGCGCACAGCTAGTGATTGCCAGAAGCGCTGGAATGACCTTAAGCGCAGGGCAAAGGATAAGCTGGCCTCAAGTCATGCCGCAACCTTGGTGACTGGAGGTGGGTCCCCAGCACAGGAAATAGAACTCACACCACACGAGTCCGTAGCTGGATCCTACGTCACCGGGGGACAACTCCAAGGTGTGGGAGATCTCCCTGATTACGAGGCATCATCCGGTGAGTGCACATGCATGTGTGTATTATCCATGTGCATGGTGTGTGTGTGAAGCATTCATGTTGGGTGCCTGTCAAGGGGGTGTGTGGCAGAGTTGATAGTGGCACCCATGTGCCTCATCCAGTATGTTCAGTGCAACACCATCTGCCCACAGCACTATCCCAACTGGCAACAGTGCACATATGGCCCTACACCATGGAAGTTGCCCTTGAATTGTCATTTTGTCACTACATTGTTGCTCATACTCCCCTGTCTATTCATCTGATGTCTTACATACCATTCCTATACTTTCCCCCAGCCAATCAAGTTTCATCTTCACATGCCTGACATGCAATGATACCACATGCTAATGCGTCCTCTGTATATAAATGCCAACCAACATGTTGTCATACTGTGGATGTTGCCTTGACATCCACCTCCTACCTGTGTGCTTTGGTACCGTCTGGTTTCGAGCCCCATTCCCTCACACTCCATGCTGCTCTTCATGGTCTATCTTCCCTGACTTCTACAGTTCAGACCATCGTGCCCTACTCACGACACCTGCTTGCTAACAGTCAAATGAGGGCACCCTGCCCTCCAATGCGACCCACCCTATTGCTGACAAGTGCATCTGAGCCTACTCAAAGCCAACTCTCACTGACATCTGCTCATACATGCCTTTGCCTGTCCCATAGACCCTTCACATGGTCCCTGTCCTCTCTCCTTGCTCCTCTTCCACCATCAATGGTGGGACCCGTTGGGGTGTACTCCTGGCCTCCTTCCAATCCTCAGAGGCCACAATTGATGTGCATGGTAATGGGAGCATCTCACTCCAAGGCCCTTAGGCCAACCTCATTCTCCTTGAGAAATGCTACCCACATCTCATCAACTTCCTTTCCTCTCCTGCTGTCCCCCCTCCTCTCTCCTCATCAATCCTGCACTGCCTCCCTGCACCCTCCCATGATCCTTCTCCGCCTCCCACTCCAACTCCTACACATGCTGCACCTCTGATCTCTAGCACTCCCTGTAAGTCCTCCAAGGCTGTCAACCTCCTCCACAATTACACTCCTTTCACTGCGGCTGCATCAGGCATTCCTCCGATATCTGTCACTTACATGAGGTTATGCACCTTGACATCCTTGGTCTCATGGAAACATGTCTGACGGCCAGCTCTGTCTGCATCCTTCACACACTCCTACCTGATGTTCAGGAGACCCTCTCCTTGGCCCGCCACTACTGTGCAGGGGGGGTGTGCCCTTGGCTTCCCTGAGGGTATTCCTGCCACTGTCACTCCTACTTAGACCTACTCCACTCTGGAATGGCTTGTGTGACGTCTCTCTCTACCACACCTTGACATTCACAAACTGTGCGTACTGTGTCTGGGAAAACTGGTCAAATGTACTACTTCCTTTCTGAGTGTCCTCACCTCTCCTCCTCACTCATGTCCCCAGACACAGAAATCCTCTTCCTTGGTGCTGTACGCATCCACCTGCATGCTTGTTGACCCCCCCACGTGACCTTTCTGTGACCTCAGCAACTCCCTCTCACCCTCTAGACTCCCGTCTGTCCCTCCTCATTCTGCAGGGCACACTCTTGATGCTCTGATCTCATCTGACTTTCCCCTCTCCGTCCATCTCTGCACTCCTCTCTCCTGGAGTGATCACATTCTCCTCTCCTCCCAGCTCACCCTCACCACCCCACAGGCAAAGCCACCCTCACCACTGTCACACACCTTCTTGGTATTCCAACCCATGAAGTGTGTGTCAGTCGAGGCTCATGCTGCCAAAATCTCCCCCCCATCCAGCTCCCCCTTAGGCTCACTCCCATCCTGACAGGGCCCACTCCATGCTCCACTCTATGTCAGGTACACTGGATGTCTTTGCCACGGTCATGACCACCTGTCTGAAGCCCCATGCCAATGCAGAGTCCTGGCATGACTCGGATCTTGTGAACCCAGACCACAGGTGCCGGGTGGCAGAGAGGGAATGTCCTGCATCATGCTCATCCTCTGGCAAACTGGCCTGCCACATGCTCCAAAGGCAATAGCGCCTCACCCTTTTCACCAAGATGAGATCCCCAATCCAAGGGCACATATCTGCGGCATGTGACAACTCTGCAGGACACATAGAAATCTGCAAGGACCTTGCCGAGCCAGATGCAGTGTGTACCTCCCCTGTCCCCTCCGAGCCCACAGCACTGCATGATTGTCTCTGTACCCCTATAGGCCACCCCCCCCAGCACTTGTCTGCGCCTAACACCATCTGCCCTTGACGTTAAGTCCTACTTACCTTGTACAGCACTTCCAGCCGCCACTTCCCCTTGCACTTCATTGTGCCACCCACCCCTGCACTTGCGTGACATGAATGACACCAGCACCAGTAGGATTGTTGACTGGCATCCCCTACTGCCCCACCACCCCTCAGTGCTCCGCTGTACCTTCATACATTTCTGGACCGGTGCTTCACGAATGCTATATGATTCCTTTACAGGTGATGGGGAGGTGGAATCTCATTGTTTACTGCATTTTGTTGATGTAGACAAGGCACTGTGCATCGTGGCCAATTTGGACTAGCAGATCCATGTACAACATGTTAACTTATTGATGTGATGATGCAATGTCAGGACCAGAGTGGTTGAAATCCAAAAAAGTTGCCCTCCTCTCCCTCTTCACTTGGTGGCTATGTCACATGCCATGTGTGTGATGGCATGTGCCTTTGACATGGCAATCACCGGCCAATGTGTGATGGCAGTGCTAGGCAGCATGGTGAGCAGGCGTTGCTCTCCAATCTGTACATTGTATGCCCTGAGCCTCCCCTACAGACCCAGTGATGGTGAATGCATAGGAGGTCTCCCAGTCATGTGGGACATGTGTCGTAGAACTACTGCCTCTGTTGTTCATCAGCCCTTGTTGCATGCCATGGTGCTAATGCCTGTTTCCATTTTTCTCTTTCATGTCTTTGCAGGGGACGAAGCACTTGTTGATGCTGGGGATGTGGTGGTTGAGCCGTCCCAGGAGAGCAACCCGGGCCGACCTTCCACAAGTGAGGGACGTGGTGTGTTTGTGGGTGAAAACCCACAAGTGCTGCAGGTCGTGCTGTCGAGGGGTGTCTCTGGGGGTTCCTCCCCCGAGCAGTATTCAGGTGTAGACTCGGAGGATGACACCTATGTGCAGTCGCAGGTGAGTGTTCTTGGGAGAGAATCTCCTCTGTCCGACCCACCTGCAGCCGGGCCATTGCCCTCAATGGGGATGTCAGTGTCGGCAGCTCAGCCTCCGGTGGTTACGGATGCAGGGCCACACCACACAATCTCTGATCCTGTTCCTGGGGCTGCAGATCAGAGAGGGAATGCAGTCCTGCAGCCTGAGGCCTTGCCGGCACAGCAAGGCGCAGTCCGCCTTGCCCCAGGCAGGTGTGGTGCCCGTCAACGTGGTGGCCGTATGCCACCTGGCAATACCGCTTGGGAGCAATCCATCTACGGTATGGCCAACCAACAGGCAGCATCATCCGAGATGATTGCACAGGCCATGGATAGGGTGGCCACTTCCATTGTCCCCCCAGAAAGGCTGATGGAGCGACTGGAGCAGGCTACAGAGTCCATCTGCCAGGCACACAGGGAGGATATGTTGGCGTCCAACAAGGACAGGCGGGCGGCACTGGCGACTCTGCGGGAATCACTTTCCATGGAGTCCCAGCGCCACAGGGAAGGCCTGAGGGAAGAATTCCATCACCTCAGGTCGACCCTGTTAGAGCTTGAGGCTTCATCCCATAGAAGGACAGAGGAGCAGCTGGAGCGTCTGACACGGACGCTCTCGGCCGAGATGCAGGCAACTCGTGCGGAGGTCAGGTCATCCCGGAAGTTACTGCATGGGGACCTCCGCATGATTATAACCCAGAACCAGAACTACCAGACCCGCCTGCTTGCAGCCATGGAGGAGCAAACTCGTGCTTTGCGTGGGCTGCCTCCCATTGTCACACCATCTTCTGAGGCAGCTCCCCCACCTCCTGAGTCAGCTGCAGGGTCTGGCCAGAGCGATAGCGACTCATCTCCCACAACAGAGTAGCCGTGTGGGCCACGAGCCTATGGGGTGTTTTAGTTTCCCATGATCCACACAGGTGGATTGTGGCGTGCATCCTGTCCTCGGACCTCATAGGTGGCCCCCCCCCCCCGCCGGCCCTTTCATGGCCATTTTTTCTCAATTTTCTTTTTTCTTTTCCAAGAGTGTTGCCTTGTGTGGGTACCTGGGCATACACTGTATTGTGGCTGGGCACATGCAGGCTTGTCCTGAGTTTGGTTTCGATGCTTGGGTAGCAGACATCCACACCCCTCCTGCTTCCGTTTCCATGGGCTTGCAAAGGGTGTGCCCAAGTGACAGCAAATTACACGGTGACATTGGACTCCCATGAGCTGTTGGCCAGTCCATAGTCAATACTGTGTAGACATTCATAGTGTACATTGTTGTTGCACCTAACTATGCATGATGGTTTGATATGTGCCTCTACTTACATATGTTGCTCATGTTTTGCAGGTATTTCACACAGTTCTTCACACGGGCATACTCTCTGGAGTCAGACTACATGTCGGTAGATGTGCACTGACACTTTTGCGTGGCGCCATCACTGTACATCTGGACGGTGAGGACATACCAGCAGAATCAGGTAATGAGACTACCATTGATTACATGCATTGTGTCTTGTTTGGGTGGGCTTCAGGGTGGGTTGGTGTGTAATTTGATTGAAATTACTCTTACACAGGTGTGTAGTAGTGGCTCCAGCGCGGTTAGCTGTTCAAGTGCGGCTATGTTCCATTTGGGGCACTGCTATTTGTGACACCGGTGTCATGTTGTGATGGCCAGTTTGTTTGCTCTCACATACCATGACATGGTGTCCTCAGTGGCGGGACTGTGAAGGGAATGGGTGACATGGCAATGTTGTCATGTAGTGAATCGCCTGTGGCAATGCATATTTGATTGATGGAGTTGTGTCTTTTCGTTGTGATGCATTGCTGGTGTATGTGTAGGTAGGGGTGCACACATGGTGACACTTCCATGTTAACAATCTCAGGCTGATGTGTATCTGACAGTTTATTGTCAAGTAATTTTGTGACATTGTGAGGTAGTGTCATCATTGATTGTCAGATGGTATGTGCCAGAGCAGTGTGCACTAGCCAGCACTGTGATTCCTAGGTGAAGAAGTTGGCCACCAGTTGCGTACGGGCTGCCACCCCCCGTGCCCTTTCCCCTCCCATGCGCAGCGGGCGTGCATGTGGTTGTGGATGTGGGGGCACCACCATGTCCACGGGCAGGCCCCGGCGTGTTGCAACATTGTGCAGGACACATGCTGCCACTATGATCCTGCACACTATTCGGGGAGCATATAACAGCTGCCCGCCAGAACGGTCAAGGGAGCGAAAGCGTGACTTCAGCACTCCGAATGTGCGCTCCACTATGCCCCGTGTTGCAATGTGGGCTGTGTTGTACCTTACCTCGGGTGGCGTGGTGGGGTTCCGGATTGGGGTCATCATGTGGGGGCTGATAGGGTAGGCACTGTCCCCTGCGGAGGTGGTGATGGGTATCATTAGTGGTGTTGTGTCATGACCCAGTATCTGACATGCATGCATGTGCAGTGGCATTCATGCTCACCAAGCAGCCATGTATCTCCATGCTGGCCAGCCTCTAGGTCCCGGCATAGGGTAGACATTCTGTAGATGAAGCTGTCGTGGGTGGACCCGGGATAGTTGGCATATACTGATGTGATTATTCCCTTGGCATTGCATACAACTTGCACGTTGATGGAATGCCAGTGCTTGCGGTTTCTATAGATGTGCTCTGTTGCCCTGGGTGGACGTAGAGCCACATGTGTGCAGTCAATTGCACCAAGCACTTTGGGGAATTGAGCCACACCATAGAATTCCTGGATGCACGTCCGCCTTTCTGCATGAGTCCTGGGGAGATATATGTGCCTGCGGACTGATGGCCGTGCAGTGATGATGTTCAAGACCTGGTGTAGGCAGCGTGACTGCGTGGCCTGTGACACACCACCCACTATGGCACTTGTCCGCTGAAAGGATCCAGTGGCCAAGAAGTGCAGTACATTCAGGACCTTCTGCAGGGGGCTGAGTGCTTGGGAGCACAGGGTGGGTGATGTGAGGTCATCCTCCCACTCACTGACCAGGTCCAGTATGATGTGTGGTGGAAACCTGTACCTCCCATACACCTGGTCATCAGGCATCCCGAATAGGCTGGTTCTGGGTGTGAATATTCTGGCCCTGACTCTCCTCCTCCTCCTCCTTTGGTAGCCCACTGCCACTGCTGCTAGGAACGGTATGTTCATCCTGGCATCTGGCTTGTTTATTGATAAGTGCGCAAATTAATGCCTTGCGCGTGTTCTAGGCGAGCGTGTGACCCTCGCACCCCTGGAATCTAGTTCCCACTCCAATAGCGTGTGGAAATTCCCACGCAGCAGGCATACAGGTGCGCTGACGTACTTGCGTGTGTAAGTGCCCGCGCACCCCTGAAATACACGTACATAGGCCAATGGCGTGTACGCGCACTTTCGGCCAATTACACGCGATGAAATACACGTACATAGGCCAATCGCGTGTACGCGCACTTTTGGCCAATTACACGCGATGTAATACACGTACATAGGCCAATCGCGTGTACGCGCACTTTTGGCCAATTACACGCGATGTAATACACGTACATAGGCCAATCGCGTGTACGCGCACTTTTGGCCAATTACACGCGATGACACTCTGACGTGCAGTATTTCCACGTGTGCTCCGTCATCACGTGCTGAGTGGGGAACGCCCGTGCGGATCACGTCAGACGCGCTTACGCGGTGAGGGACTCTGGTCCAATAGAATCGCGTATGCGTGCTGACGCACTTACGCGCTAAGGGCCTTTCCTCGCATTTCACGCTGACGTGCAGGAATTTCACGTGCCAAATCACTCCGTATCAAGCTGGCCACCCGAAAACACACGGAACACCACGCTCCTGCCCAGAAGGCCGAGTTACTGCCCCCCCAGTGCCCTGAGCAGCCTCCCACGTGCTATCTGCTGCTGCCTGCCTGCCTGCCTGCCTGCTGCCACCGTGCCCTGCCATTTGGTGCCTGCACATCAGCCATCTGCAGGGGTCCAGTTGCTGTGTCCACCCCTGCTGGAACTGAAGACTCCCAACTGGGATTACATCGCTCCACAGCCCAGCCCCAGGACCCAGTTGCCCACCCACACCTGCCTCTGGGGTTGCCATGTCGGGCACTTCCACATCTGGCACCAGTGGCAACCCCAGGCCAGAGGGGCAGAGGGGCACCAGCTTCACTGCCACCGAAGTTGGTGTCCTGGTGGAGCATGTCCTGGGGCAGTATGATGCCCTCTTTGGATCGTCCCGCGCCAGCAAGGAAGGACGGGAGAGGATCTGGGCCGACTGTGTGGTTGCCATCAACGCGGAGGGGGTGGCAACCCGCAACGTCCAGAAGATCAAGAAGCGCTGGGAGGACTTGAGGTCCAGGACCCTTGTGAAGGCCCGGCGCCTCGTGGAGGGGGGCCGGGGCCGCATGAGTTCCATCCAGAAGAGGGTCCTGGAACGCGTACGCCCAGCGCTCCACGCCCAGGTCCTTGAGAGGGAGGCCCGTCTGGAGTTGAGCGGTAAGTGTGCAAGCATTACTGTGTGAGACAGGGCATGTTGCGGTGTGCTGGTTCTATGATACTTGCCTGTATGTGTGCCATGGGCCATGTATGCATGTATGTGTGCAGGGACATCATGGTAATGCATGTGCGACCAGTGATGTGTGACCCACATGGTTGTTGCATGTGTTGAAATGCGGCATGGGGAGCCCTATGCAGATTTAGGACATGAGAGCATGCCAGTCTCTGTACCTGGACATGGATGGGGGTGAAGGATGGGTGCTGATGCCAGGTACATATATGGTAGCCATGTCTGTGTGCCTGACCTGCGTGTCTGTGACTTGTGCATGCCATGGATGCATGACACATGTGTGTGACAATGCACAGATTCAGTGACGCACCCAACTTACCCTTGTTTCGCCTGTGTTCGTAGTGTTTGGGGCCAGATGGATGTAACTGAGGTGAAGTGTGTGCATGTGATATGCATGAGCCATGATGCATGTGAGTTACATATCATTGAATGTTTCAAGAGTCAATTGGACATGCATGGAAATGTGCATGGCATGCACCATGCCTGTTACTGTGTGTGTTTTGCCTGGACTGACCCATGTGTTGTGGAGGGACATGATGGAAGTGTACTTTGACAGGGGTGCTCATCTGCTATTGCTTCCTGTCTAGGGGACCATTTTACAGTAGCCTGATGCTTGTGTCCTTTGTCTCCCTCTACGCAGCGGCTAGTGAAGAAGAGGGCGGAGACGGCGCTGTGGAGCAAGGCGGCGGGGATGCCCCCACGGCTGCAGCGGAAGGGGTGGGTGAGCCCCAACAGGGGCCTGCTACGGCGGAAGACGGTGAGGAGCCATCCAGGTTGGTGGTTTGCACAGAGGAGGAGGAGGCCGACACTGGTGCACACATGGGGCCTGGTGGGAGCATCCCTGCTGGTGCAAGTGGTGCAGTCCAGGGCCAGGGGCAGGAGGCAGCACAGGTCACCGTGGAGGTGCCTGTGCATGTCGCTGTCCCTGACCCTGTGAGTGCACCACCATGCACCAGCAGGGATGCCCCGTCCCAGGCCCGTCCGCAGGTAGAGGGGATGTCCATGTCAACTGACTCCCCTCCACCTGCGGCCGTGGGAACCCCTGGCCGCGTGGAGCAGGTCCTGATTGGGGTCGCGATGCGCACGGCTGTGATTCGTGATGCCGTGCGTGCTTCCCGGGAGGAGCACGCACGTCATCACGAAGTGCACCGTGCCGACGTGGCCCAATTGGGATCGGCCATGTTCGGGGGGTTCCTGCATGTGTTGGCCAATCTGACGGCCCTCTCCTCCTCTGTGCAGGCTATCCACCGGTCGTTCTCCTTGCCCTCTTCCGGCCCAGATGCCACCATGGCCCCCTGTGGACCTGCCCCGACCAATGCAGCCAGCTCGGTGGGGATCCCATCCCTGCCACAGTTGGGAGTCGGAGGTCCAGCAGGGGTGGACAACACAGCAAGTGGACCCCAGCAGATGGAAGATGTGCCGGCATCATCGGGCAGGGCACGTGCACGACGGCGTCGGTGGTTACCATCAGCCTGGATGCCGTCGTGCTGGCAGAGGCAGTGGCGTCGGAGGCAGCAGCGGGCTCGACGTGGGAGGCATCATGGCTCAGGGCCATCAAGATCAGAGGGGCAGGCATCGGCCGGAGGGCAGGGCAACCCTGGCATGGCGGTGTGTTCCGTGTGGGAGGAGTTTGGCCAGCGGATAGGTGCGGAGCGGCAGCGGGCGGAAGAGGAGCGGCTCGCCATGGCCAGGGCGGAGATCTCCATGCGTCGGGCATTGAGGCGGGCTGAGTGCCTCGAGGAGGCTCGCAGGGATTTTGGTGAGCACATGGGGTTGTCCCTGCGAGACCTCGGGGCCAGGACAGAGTCCCGCCTCCAGGACATTGACATGGAGTTCGAGGATGCCCTGGCCAGCATCACCAAGTGAGCCGCAGGACTAGCCCGCTGCCTTTGTATATAGTTTTTTAGTTAGTTAGTGCTAGGTTTCCTTTATTTATTTTAATTATTTTGGACCGCTCGGACAATGGCCACTTTTTTGTACATATTTTTTTTATTAGTTAGTATTAGGTTTCATTTGTGGTGTTGGGCTCATGGACCCTGGAACATTCCTGTATATATTGTTATTTTTTGGGAGATACATTTTTTTATTTTCTTATTGTTTACACCATGACGTAATGGTTTTTCTTTGATTTCCTACTACATGGTTTTGCTTTGGACAAATTCTATTGATTTTTTAATCCTTTGTTTTTTGGTTTATCATTTTTGTTCTCGGACATGGACCTTTTATTTACTTTGCCACATAGTTGTATGTTTTATTGGTTTACTTAATTTTTGTTTTTAATACATTTTTATATTATCTTACACTTGTGTTATTTTCTCTTTGGTTTCTTACATGTCATGATATGGGTTTTGACATTCACTTGCACCCATTGTGTATGTGTGTGTGACGGACATGTGTTCTTTTGCATACTTGCCTTTGGGGTTGTGTCATGTGATTGCATTCACTATGTGGGTGCATGCAATCCTTGCCTGGGTGTTTGTGCTGGGTATGCTGGCCATTACTGCCATGATTGTGTATCGTCAGGACCTGGGGCCAGGGGGACATGGATGGGGGCCTGCTGGCAGGTTCCCCACAGTGCTGGGGGTGGGGGTGGTGGGAGACATGGGTGGGGGCCTGGTGGAGGGTGTCCCTGGGGGGTGGGGGGTGGGGGTGGTGGGAGACATGGGTGGGGGCCTGGTGGAGGGTGTCCCTGGTGGATGGGGGGTGGGGGTGGTGGGAGACATGGGTGGGGGCCTGGTGGAGGGTGTCCCTGGGGGGTGGGGGGTGGGGGTGGTGGGAGACATGGGTGGGGGCCTGGTGGAGGGTGTCCCTGGTGGATGGGGGGTGGGGGTGGTGGGAGACATGGGTTGGACATGGGTGGGGGCCTGCTGGCAGGTTCCCCACAGTGCTGGGGGTGGGGGTGGTGGGAGACATGGGTGGGGGCCTGGTGGAGGGTGTCCCTGGTGGATGGGGGGTGGGGGTGGTGGGAGACATGGGTTGGACATGGGTGGGGGCCTGCTGGCAGGTTCCCCACAGTGCTGGGGGTGGGGGTGGTGGGAGACATGGGTGGGGGCCTGGTGGAGGGTGTCCCTGGTGGATGGGGGGTGGGGGTGGTGGAGACATGGGTGGGGGCCTGGTGGAGGGTGTCCCTGGGGGGTGGGGGGTAGGGGTGGTGGGAGTCATGGGTGGGGGCCTGGTGGAGGGTGTCCCTGGTGGATGGGGGGTGGGGGTGGTGGGAGACATGGGTGGGGGCCTGGTGGAGGGTGTCCCTGGTGGATGGGGGGTGGGGGTGGTGGGAGACATGGGTGGGGGCCTGGTGGAGGGTGTCCCTGGTGGATGGGGGGTGGGGGTGGTGGGAGACATGGGTGGGGGCCTGGTGGAGGGTGTCCCTGGGGGGTGGGGGGTGGGGGTGGTGGGAGACATGGGTGGGGGCCTGGTGGAGGGTGTCCCTGGTGGATGGGGGGTGGGGGTGGTGGGAGACATGGGTTGGACATGGGTGGGGGCCTGCTGGCAGGTTCCCCACAGTGCTGGGGGTGGGGGTGGTGGGAGACATGGGTGGGGGCCTGGTGGAGGGTGTCCCTGGTGGATGGGGGGTGGGGGTGGTGGGAGACATGGGTTGGACATGGGTGGGGGCCTGCTGGCAGGTTCCCCACAGTGCTGGGGGTGGGGGTGGTGGGAGACATGGGTGGGGGCCTGGTGGAGGGTGTCCCTGGTGGATGGGGGGTGGGGGTGGTGGGAGACATGGGTTGGACATGGGTGGGGGCCTGCTGGCAGGTTCCCCACAGTGCTGGGGGTGGGGGTGGTGGGAGACATGGGTGGGGCCCTGGTGGAGGGTGTCCCTGGTGGATGGGGGGTGGGGGTGGTGGGAGACATGGGTGGGGGCCTGGTGGAGGGTGTCCCTGGTGGATGGGGGGTGGGGGTGGTGGGAGACATGGGTGGGGGCCTGGTGGAGGGTGTCCCTGGTGGATGGGGGGTGGGGGTGGTGGGAGACATGGGTGGGGGCCTGGTGGAGGGTGTCCCTGGGGGGTGGGGGGTGGGGGTGGTGGGAGACATGGGTGGGGGCCTGGTGGAGGGTGTCCCTGGTGGATGGGGGGTGGGGGTGGTGGGAGACATGGGTTGGACATGGGTGGGGGCCTGCTGGCAGGTTCCCCACAGTGCTGGGGGTGGGGGTGGTGGGAGACATGGGTGGGGGCCTGGTGGAGGGTGTCCCTGGTGGATGGGGGGTGGGGGTGGTGGGAGACATGGGTTGGACATGGGTGGGGGCCTGCTGGCAGGTTCCCCACAGTGCTGGGGGTGGGGGTGGTGGGAGACATGGGTGGGGGCCTGGTGGAGGGTGTCCCTGGTGGATGGGGGGTGGGGGTGGTGGGAGACATGGGTTGGACATGGGTGGGGGCCTGCTGGCAGGTTCCCCACAGTGCTGGGGGTGGGGGTGGTGGGAGACATGGGTGGGGGCCTGGTGGAGGGTGTCCCTGGTGGATGGGGGGTGGGGGTGGTGGGAGACATGGGTGGGGGCCTGGTGGAGGGTGTCCCTGGTGGATGGGGGGTGGGGGTGGTGGGAGACATGAGCAGGTGTGCAGGGTAGTTCCCTGTGGTGTGTGCTGCCTGCAGGGGCCGTGGAGGGTGTACAGGTAATGCCTGGGAGCACACAGCCAATTCGCGTGTGGAACTTCCCGCGCACCCCTGAAATCCACGTACCCGGCCATATCGCGTGTGGAACTTCCCGCGCACCCCTGAAATCCACGTACCCGGCCATATCGCGTGTGCAACTTCCCGCGCACCCCTGCAATCCACGTACCCTGACTAATCGCGTGTGGAACTTCCCGCGCACCCCTGAAATCCATGTAGCCGGCCATATCGCGTGTGGAACTTCCCGCGCACCCCTGAAATCCACGTACCCTGCCATATCGCGTGTGGAACTTCCCGCGCACCCCTGAAATCCACGTAGCCGGCCATATCGCGTGTGGAACTTCCCGCGCACCCCTGAAATCCACGTACCCTGCCATATCGCGTGTGGAACTTCCCGCGCACCCCTGAAATCCACGTAGCCGGCCATATCGCGTGTGGAACTTCCCGCGCACCCCTGAAATCCACGTACCCTGCCATATCGCGTGTGGAACTTCCCGCGCACCCCTGAAATCCACGTAGCCGGCCATATCGCGTGTGGAACTTCCCGCGCACCCCTGAAATCCACATAGCCGGCCATATCGCGTGTGGAACTTCCCGCGCACCCCTGAAATCCACGTAGCCGGCCATATCGCGTGTGGAACTTCCCGCGCACCCCTGAAATCCACGTACCCGGCCATATCGCGTGTGGAACTTCCCGCGCACCCCTGCAATCCACGTACCCTGACTAATCGCGTGTGGAACTTCCCGCGCACCCCTGAAATCCACGTACCCGGACATATCGCGTGTGGAACTTCCCGCGCACCCCTGCAATCCACGTACCCTGACTAATCGCGTGTGGAACTTCCCGCGCACCCCTGAAATCCACGTACCCGGCCATATCGCGTGTGGAACTTCCCGCGCACCCCTGCAATCCACGTACCCTGACTAATCGCGTGTGGAACTTCCCGCGCACCCCTGAAATCCACGTACCCGGACATATCGCGTGTGGGACTTCCCGCGCACCCCTGCAATCCACGTACCCTGACTAATCGCGTGTGGAACTTCCCGCGCACCCCTGAAATCCACGTACCCGGCCATATCGCGTGTGCAACTTCCCGCACACCCCGGTATACACGCACACGTTTATTTTTTCTCTCAGCGCGTGTCTGTGTTTGTGGGTACCCCTTTGTACGTCATTTGTCCTGGAGGGCCACAGTATTGGACATTGATCATGTCTGTATATAGGTGCTATTTGTTGGCGCACCTTTTGGCGCACATTTCTTGCAGGCGCAGAGACGCTACCGCCTGCTTTCTTGTGGCGGTCGTGTTTGTGCCTGTTTGTGCCTGTGCGCTGCTTTGAGCGTGCGCTTTTTTGCCCTATTCTATTCCATGAATACGTGTTGTATGCGAGCGTGTGGGCGTTCCGCGCACTTGCCTCCTAAACTTTCCCCGTGCCGCCCACATTCTTCCCCATTCCGAGTGTTGTGCCCCATTTTATTCCCCATTCCGAGTGTCCCGCCCTGTGTTCCGCCTACTTTAGAGCTGTGCGCTGCGCTCGGAGTGATAGCGCAGTGGCCGTGGCGCACGACGTTGGTTGACCTGTGCGCCGGCCTGCGCCGTGCGCTTTTTCAGCGCACGTCCTCTGCTTTTCTTGCGCACGGACTTCCATGAATCGACGTGCGCTGGTTTCCGTATTGGCCCCTCTGCGCCGGGATTTTCGGCGCACATTTATTCCATGAATCGGCGATGTAAGCCTCTTTTGTGTCTCGCTAACTGGGTATCATTCTTGACTCTATCCAGTATTTGTCTTACTCAGTTGTTGCATTCTGCTTCTGTTACACTATTTGCCTTTTAGATACTAAATGGGGTCAACGCACGTACCTAAGAAAATTAATTAGGTAAGTGGCACGCACCAGTTTATTTTTCAGCCTCTTTCTTATTTGGGATCTGTACAGAGACCCCTTGATGGTCCAGTTACGTCAATCAATATCTCACAGCGTTTTTTATGTTTTGAATTCTCAGTTGAGACTCTGCATATTCAGGACAATCAAGTATTTGAAGGGACGTTGTTTCCCCACTGTATATGCTGTTTGGATGTGACACAAAACAGACCCAAATGAAACACAGGATTAATAATGAACTTTATTGTTTCTCTCGCTCCCTTTTCCCTTTCCCGTTATTTCGTATGGTTATATATTTATTTTTGTTGAATGTTTATTTTCATTATGTGCTAGAAATGTATCCTTTTTCTGTAATTCTATTGACACAATAAAACTTGTTGTAATGTAGTCTCTAAATTTTCATCACCCCAACCCCCCTTGCTTGTTTGTTTCTGTATTCTGATTTACTAATTGTTTACCCTACTTATTATTTACCTTGTATTTTGCATTGCATTGCATAACAGCACAGCCCTTGAAGAAGAGTAGAGTTCGAAACACGTTTTGGCTTGCTAAAATAAAATGTATCAAGTGCTGTATTTTTAGCTAGTTATATTTGGAAATATACAGTGTGACTGTGTCATTTAATTGTTATTATTTGACCATTGGAAACTTGAGCAGAGTCGCCACTCCTGCATACAGTCGCCTGCAGCTGGCTCTTTTATGCCAATAGTTGAATTTGAATTCCATTGTTTCAGCACTGTTGCTTTCAGGTCTTATCTGCTCTTGTGATAAGCAAGTAAACAATAGGTTGTAGATACAAAAACATATAGTGCAATTAAAATACAAAATCAGAATAACTTACTGAGAAGGTTAGTTTGTAAATGTATAAATATGTTTTATGTGCAGTGTGGAGTTTTTAGATTAGTCAATCTATTCAGTCATTAAACTTTGCATGTTGTTTCATTTTGTATGGTAAGTTTCATATAATTTTGATTAGCTTCTAAGGTGTGCAGGTGGCCAGAAAAAGGATGCACACAAAATTATGAAAGAAGTTATGAAATGGTTATATAGATATAATTTGTATAATTTAGAGTACATTTTGATATAGTCAGAAAAGGGTATTACAGACTGTGCAGCAGTATCAGTGCTAACAGAACTTTATATAATAATTTGTAGTTTTTAGTTTAAAAATAGGATGTGTAATATAAAGGGGTAATTTATAGAATTTAGCGCAGAAGTGGCGCGCGCGGCTGGCGCACAGAGGGAGCGTGCGCCAGCTTGCGCCAGCCGCGTGCGCCAAAACACATTTTGACGCACTGATAATTCATGGATACTTACATCCATAACCAGCCGTGGAGCAGAGTGGCGCAGCGACCCTGCAGCAGCACCAGTTACGCCTCCAACCCCGCGTCAAAACATCGCACAGATCCCATACATGGCGCAAAGGCCAGTGGACCAGCACACAGCCCCCCAACCACGAAAATGCGCTAAAAATGCCACACAGCCCTCACGCGCCAGCAAAATCATATTTAAAACTCCCCGCTCACCCCTTGGATTACGCGTACCCTGCCTGCGCCAGCGATCGTGTGTAAAACTCCCCGCCCACCCCTGGAATATGCGTTCCCCTTTCGCATCAGCAAAATCGCATGTAAAACTCCACGCGCAGCCCTCGGAATACGTGTACCCCACTCGTGCCAGCGAAATCGCGTGTAAAACTCCACACAAACCCCCAGAATACGCGCACCCCGCTTGCGCCAGCGAATCACATGTAAAACTCCACGCGCACCCCACGGACTACGCGTACCCCGCTCGCGCCAGCAAAATCGTGTGTAAAACTCCACGCGAACCCCTGGAATACATGTACCCTGCTCACGCAAGTGAAATCGCGTGTAAAACTCCATGGGCACCCCTCAGAATACGCGTTTCCCGCTCGCGCCAGCCCAATCGTGTATAATTGTCACTCCCGTACCCCCAGATACACGCAGCAATGTGGTGAGAAGCCACATGCACCCCCTGCAACCAGACCATGCCACAGGGGTCCACCCTACACCCCTCCCCATACCCCACAGGCAGCCCATCCACTCTGACTATGCCCGCAGGCAGCCCATCCACCCTCCCCATGCTCCGCAGGCAGCCCATCCACTCTTACCATGCTCCCAGGCAGACCATCCACTCTGACCATGCCCCACAGGCAGCCCATCCACCCTGACCATGCCCCGCAGGCAGCCCATCCACCCTCCCCATGCCCCGCAGGCAGCCCATCCACTCTTACCATGCCTTGCAGGCAGATCATCCACTCTGACAATTCCCCGCAGGCAGCCCATCCACCCTGACCATGCACCGCAGGCAGACCATCCACTCTGACCATGCCCCACAGGCAGCCCATCCACCCTGACCATGCCCCGCAGGCAGCCCATCCACCCTCCCCATGCCCCGCAGGCAGATCATCCACTCTTACCATGCCCTGCAGGCAGACCATCCACTCTGACCATGCCCTGCAGGCAGCCCATCCACTCTCCCCATGCCCCGCAGGCAGCCCATCCACTCTTACCATGCCCCGCAGGCAGACCATCCACTCTGACCATGCCCCGCAGGCAACCCATCCACTCTCCCCATGCCCCGCAGGCAGCCCATCCACTCTCCCCATGCCTCGCAGGCAGACCATCCACGATGACCATGCCCCGCAGGCAGGCCATGTGGCACCATGCACTTGGGAGCCCCCACTCATGGCCCCCCCACCCACCTTCTATTGATGGTCACCTGCCAGCAGGCCCCGACTCATGCCCCCCCCAATTGACGGGCACCTGCCAGCAGGCCCCGACTCATGTCTCCCCCACCCCCCATTGACGGGCACCTGCCAGCAAGCCCCGACTCATGTCCTCCCCACCGCCCCATTGACAGGCACCTGCCAGCAGGCCCCGACTCATGTCCCCCCCACCCACCGCCATTGATGTGCACCTGCCAGCAGGCCCTGGCTCATGCCCCCCCCCAATTGACAGGCACCTGCCAGTAGGCCCCCACTCATGTCCCCCCCACCCCCTCTCATTGACAGGCACCTGCCAGCAGGCCCTGACTCATGTCCCCCCAATCACCACGTCATAACTATACAGACCCATGGCCCTAATGCCAACCCAAATCCCACCCCCCACCCCCCAGTACAAACACCCAACAATCCACTGCACCCACTCCCTACTAAATTACCCATTCCATGAGAGTCTGAAAAGAACCAGCATGCCCATCAACAAATGTCCTACAAGCCACACAGTGGCAACACATGACTGAGCCAATGCTCATGGAAACATGCACAAAACAAATCATAGTAGACCACACCAAGAATGAAGAATAATGAAATGTATTAAAAATTTAAAACAAATGACAATATGAAAACACACATGCGAAATCCAAGGAAAAATAAAAATCCAAAACATGAAAAAAATAGTGGTCCATCCCCTAAGTCCATAGAAATAAATCCCAAGATCAAAAGCATAAAAAAAAAACATTACTCAATGTGAAAAAATAAAATAAAAGTATGTACATGTCCGTAAGATTGTAAACAAAAGTCTGAAGGGTCCATTATCCCAAAACAAAAGGAAACCTACTTAAAACCCAAATACACCTATATACAAAAAGTGGAGCAAAGTCTGTTAACTCCAAATAACAATAAAAACCAAATGAAACCTAAACCTAAATAACTAAATACAAAGGCGGCGGAATAGTCTGACAGCTCACTTTTTGATGTCCCGGGCCTGGCCTCATCGAACTCCACGTCGATGTTCCAGAGGCGGCCTCTCCTTGGCCTCTGGCCTCGTGGCCTCGCTGGAATGCAGCCATGGCCTCCTCCAACTCCCTGCGAATTGCCTCGAGGCACTCAGCCCGCCTTAATGACCTGTGAATGGAGTTCTTCGCCCTGACCATTGTGAGCCGCGCCCTCTCCGCCCACCGCTGCTCTGCACCTATTTGATGGCCCAATTGCAGCGACACGGAAGGCACTCCCAATCCTGGGTCCTGCTGCCCTCCGGCCAATGCCTGCCCCGATGATGTAGAGGGCCCCGAGGCCACACGCCTCTTATGCCGAGCCTGCCGCCACCTTTCTGCTGCACGCCGCTACGACCGCCTCTGGGTAGATGACAACACCCGAGGCCATCGTGCAGGTGCCCTGCTTGTATGTGCCTGCACATCGTCCGTTGCCAGGAGTCCAGTTGCTGGGGTGGCCACCTGTGCTGGAGCTCCAACTCCTGACTGTGGCAGGGATGGGATCTCCACCAGTCTGGCTGCATTGGTTGGGGCAGGTCCACAGGGAGCCCTGGTGTCATCTGGGCCGGAAGACGGCACGGAGAACAATTGGCGTATAGTGCGCACAGAGGAGGAGAGGGCAGCAAGAGAGTGTGACACATGGAGGAAACGCCCGACCATGAGCTCTCCCAACTGGGCCACGTTGGCACACATCTCTTTGTGATGACGTGCGTGGTCCCCCCAGGAAGCATGCACGTCATCACGAATGACACGTGTGCGCAACGCAGCACCAATCAGGTTGGACTCAATCCTGTCATGGGTCTCCACGTCCGCAGGTAGAGGAGTGCCAGATGACGTGGACCTCCCCCCTACCTGCAGACGGGCCTGGGATGGGGCATCCCTGCTGGTGCATGGTGATGCAGTCACAATGTCAGGGACAGTGACATGCACAGGCCCCTCCGCGGCGACCTGTGCTGCCTACTGCCCCTGGACTGCACCACTTGCACCAGTGGTACCACCCCCACCAGGCCTCATGTGCGGCTCTGAAGCGGCCTCCTCCTCCTCCGTACACACCACCAACCTGGATGTCTCTGCACTGTCTTCTGCCATCGCCAGCCCCTGTGGGGGCTTACCCGCCCCTTCTGCTGCAGCCGTAGTGGCAGACGCTGTACCAGTCCCCTCGCTCCCTGATGATGGAATTTCCTGGGAGGGTGACTGGGCCTTGTGTCGCCGGCCGGTGGAGGCATCCCTGCCGCTTTCCTCCACAGCGCCGTCTCCACCCTCTTCTTCACTCGCCACTGTGTAAAGGAAGACATTGAACACAAGCATCAGGGTACTGTACAATAGTCCCCTAGACACAAAGCAATAGCACATGAGTGGCACTGTCAAACGTCACTTCCATCATGTCCCTCCACAACACATGGGTCAGTGCAGGTAACACACATGCAGGAACGGGCATGGCACATGCAACAAATATTTGAATCCATTTATTTATTTATTTGCATTTGTATAGGGCACATGCAGCCCAAAGGCATCGTGGCGCTGTTACATGAAAGTGTAGCAAAAATGTTGCTTTAAGATGGTTACATGTGACCGGGAGGTCTCTTAGTTGCAGGTACATAAATCAATCCTACATACACGGATTCAAGCAGACATAAGATAACATTCAGTTGGTATTCATATGAAGAGTTTGGTTTTGATTGCTTTGCGGAAGGCTTGGTGAGACTCAATCATTCTTAGGTGGGGTGGAAGGGCGTTCCATTTTGTGGCGGCTATCGTGGTCTTGGGCACAAGGATCAGGTTGCAGTACCCCTCCCTTAGAGGTCTTGTGGAGGTGTGCTTGACAATTCTCTGGACAAGATTTGGGGGAGCAACCTCATGAAGGCATTTGTGTGCCAGGGAAAGTGTTTTGAAGATGATTCTCTGTTTGACATGGAACCAATGGACCTGCCTCCTAATTTCAGGGATGTGTTCTTTCTTTGAGGTGCCGGTGGCTGCCCTAAGGGCATTGTTTTTTGCAAGTTGTAGTTTGGCCAGGTTTTTGCAAGAGGTCCCAGATAGGAGGGTGTTGCAGTAGTCGAGTCTGGAGCCAATTATGGCCCTGGCAATGGTAAGGCAGTCTGTCGTGCTAGGAAGGGTCTGGCTGCGTTAATAATTTTGGCGTAGTAGGCTGATGAGGTGGCAATAAAATTCACTTGTCTGTCTATGGTGAGGTCCGAGTCTAGTTAGACGCCACATGTTTTAATGTTGTTAGATACCTTAATAGGTGTGTTGTCAATAGCGAAGGAGGAGTAGTCCTGACCGAGGTTACCCAAAGTGGTGGGTGAGCCGATAAGTAGGATTTCCATATTTTCACTATTAAGGCATAGCCAGTTGTCCGCCATCCAGGATTGGATGGTCGAGTAGGTGGTAGTGAGAATCCAGGATTGGATGGTCGAGTAGGTGGTAGTGAAATTAGTCATGTCTGTCTTGTAGTCACCTGTGAGAGGGATTAGCATCTGTGTGTCATCCACATAATTGCTGTATGAGATGCCCATGGAGTCCAGGATGCTAAACAGAGGTCTAGTGAAGAGGTTATATAGCGTTGGCGCTATACATGACCCTTGTGGGACTCCACATTTGATGAGGCTAGGGGTTGCAGAGGCTGAGTCAGAGAAGACTTTCATAGCCCTTTCTTGGAGAAAGGAGGTAATCCATTCACAGGCTTTGGGGGAGAAGTTGGCAGCAGATGCGAGATGGCGGCAGAGGATGTTGTGATCGACCAAGTCGAACGCAGCAGATAAATCAAGAAGCAGGAGCAGTGCCAGTTTGCCTATGTCTCTAAGGTCATCCATTTGGTTCTTTAAGTCAAGGAGAGCCGTTTCCGTGCCATGTCGTGGGCAGAAGCCAGATTGCCACAGGCCTAGGAGACGGTTCTCTTCCAGGTCATTTTGTACTTGTAAGTAGGCTGCTTTGTCCAGAATTTTTAACAGGAATGGGACCGTTGTGATGGGTCTATAGTTCCCAGGGATGGCAGGGTCAAGTGATGGCTTTTTTAAGAGTGGGCGTACCCAAGCTTCTTTGAGATCTTTGGGAACAAGACCTGACCGGAAGGATGAGTTAATGAAAGCCGTGAGGAAAGGTGCGAGGGTGGGAGCAGAGTGTTTGATGAGTTGGGCTGGGCAGGCATCACCCTTGCAATTAGAGGGTTTGATGGACTTGAGCAGGGTGATGATCTCCGATTCTGTAATATCTTTGAAGTCAAATGTGGGAGAGGGTTTAGGTTCAGGGGTGGTAGGCACTAGGCTGTGCTGGCTGGCTATTAGTGTTTAAAGAGCTTTTTGATAGCCAGTGATTTTGGTCTGCAGGGTGTTGAGCTTGTCTAATATTGCAGACTGAATGCTGTTACACCAACTTTCATCCTTGAGGAACGTGGATGTAGGGGTGGATGGTTTTTCCAGCTCTCTGAAGATAGAGAAAATTTCTTTGGAGCTTGATTTGGCGTCATTTATCCTTGAGTTAAATGATAAGGCTTTGGCTTTGATGACATTGTTTTTGTATGACTTGGAGATTGCCTTGAAGGCCTCCCTGTTCAATTCTGAAGGATTGGCTTTCCAGGTGGAGAGGGCGGACCTTTTGTCTGAGCGTTGTTTAAGCAGCTCATTCCATAACCAAGTATTAGAGTGTTTGATTTTTTTGGCTTTCTTTAAGGCCAAAGGGGTGATGGCGTCGACTGCTTTGGTGATGATGTGTTTAAAGGTGCTGGCTAGAGTATCTAGGTTATTGGAGGAGGGCGCCTGAAGCTCAGGCACCATTAGAAATGGTGCCAGATTTTCCGCTGTAAGTTTGCAAGAGCTCCTGGCGAATGCTGCTGGAAGGGGGCGGTGGGGAGCAATTGCCTTTTTTTCACAGCGAGATTGAATTGGATATAGTGGTGGTCATACCTAGGTATAGGGGTGTTGGCAGTGATTAGAATGGAGCAGTTATGCTGGTTAATCCAATCCAAAGTGCACGCTTTGATCTGGGTGGGTTCAGAGATGGTTGGTGCGAATCCTAAGGTGGTTAGAGCTTTGTTGAGGGCTTTGGCATAGCGATCCTTGGGGTCGTTCAACCCTAGGTTTAGATCACCCAGGAGAATGATTTGGGATGTCTTTTTTGATATTATTCGACAGGGAGAGGATGAGAGAGTCTTGGAAGTCCGTACTAGGACCAGGGGGTCGATATACAATATGCATGGTAATGGTGCAGTTGTGGGATAGGTTGATTTTGAGTGGGAGGTAGTCACAGTTGTGCCCAAGTTGTCCAGGAGCTTCCCTGATGCTGAGGGATTCCCTGGCTATGAGGGCGACACCCCCACCTCTCTGGTTGGTATAGTCTTTCCTAAAGATAGGAATTGGCACACCCACTCCCTCCTTGCCTGCAGCTCTCTGGCCAGCCTCTCTTGGCCCTCTTCCTGCTCCTACCTGCAAGGCAAAAAACCTCAGGGTCATCTTCGACTCCAAACTCTCCTTCTCTCCTCACATTTCTGACGTCTCAAAGAAGTCAAACTACCAGCTGCACATCCCCGGAGGTATTCTTCCTTTCCTCTCCTTCCCCCAGAAGCTCACTGTCTCCAGAGCCCTGGTTCTCTCTAAGCCAGACTACTGTAACAGCCTCTATCTAAATCTGCCTGCCTCTACTCTCCGCCTTCTGCAACTCACCCAGAACAGGACTGCGAGACTTGTCCTTGGCCTAAGGCCCAGGGACCGTATCTCTCCAGGACTGAAATCTCTTCACTGGCTCCCAGTGGCTGCGAGGATTAAGATCAAAACCCTCTGCATTGTCCACAAGGCCTTCTGGGGACTGGGGCCAAAATACCTTCAACTCTTTTCCTTCTCGAGCTCTTCGCTCCTCTGCCTCCAACTCCCTCAGGGTCAGCCGCTTCTCCAAGCAACGAGTTGGGGGTAGATCTCTCTCCGCGGCAGGGGCCTCCCTCTGGAACAGCCTTCCTGCCTCTCTGAAACTTGAGGAGAACCATCTCTGGTTCCGGAAGCACCTCAAAACCTTCCTCTTTGCTTCTGCTTTCTATCCCCCTCTCCCCTGCTAACTTCCTGATTGAAACTGCACTGAATCTGCACTGGGCCACTCTCACTGATCTCGGTCCCTGGCCCAGTCACTTGACCCCGGCACTGCCTCCCTGGCAACCCCTGCACCGTGCGACTGTCTCTGTATCCCTACAACCCCCCTCCAAGCACTTTGTCTGCACTTACCTTGCACTTGCCAGCAACTGGCCCTTTATTTATTTTATCTTATTATTCTACTATCCCATGTACTGCACTTTCCCCTCTCCCTTGCCCCTCGCACTTTCCCTTCCCCTCTTCCCATGCACTTGCATGATCTGAATGACACCTGCCTCATCACGCCTTGAAACACTTGTGTATAGGTGCGTTATAAATGCCATATCATATCATATCATATCATATCATATCATAGTGTAATCTGTAGGGATGGCTAGCGAAAGAGCAGGGCCTGAACTTTCATTGAGCCACGTCTCAGTGACTACTGGGATATCGAGGTTATCTTTGATGATAAGGTTGTGAATGTCAAGGGCATGCGCAGGTATGGAGTGTGCATTGACCAGTGCACACCTAAGGGTAGGGTCAGAATGTTGTGAGGTGGTGTGTGGTGAAGGCTGAGGAGTAACAGGTGGTGGCACAGAGTTATTGCGTGGAGCAATAATTTCTGTATGTGCAGCAGTGGTACAGTCAACATGATTGGGCATACACATATCAGAGGCACAGGCAGTGCAACAGCACAGTCAGCATGATTGGGCATACACATATCAGGAGACACAGGAAGTGCAACAGCACAGTCAGCATGATTGGGCATACACATATCAAGGGGCACAGGCAGTGCAGCATCAGCACAGTCAGCATGATTGGGCATACACATATCAAGGGGCACAGGCAGTGCAGCATCAGTACAGTCAGCATGATTGGGTAAACGCATAACATGGGGCACAGGCAGTGCAGCATCAGTACAGTCAGCATGATTGGGCAAACACATAACAAGGGGCACAGGCAGTGCAGCAGTACAGGCATTGGGTTTCGATAAACATTTAACGTGTGCACATGGGGTCTGTGCAGCATGCATTGTTTCTTTGCTGTGAGTCTCGTGCCAGGCATAGCAGGCCGTGTGGGTAATAGGCGTGGATGACAGAGGCATTGAGGCTGTGTTGTCTTTAATGTCCCACAAACAAGATTGCAATAGGGGAACAGAGATAGTGGTAGACAGAGAGGTCTTGCGCGTGGGGATGGCTCCTTTGACATCAGGTGGGCCACGATATGCCTTGCAGGGATGGAACACCTTTGGGGGGTGCCTGGTCCCAACTGTACAGTTGCGCACGCTGATGCAGGGCTCAAAGCTGAACAACGGGGAGAGGAGTGTGCGCGATCGTAGGCAGATATTTCTAGTGGAGGGAGCGGGTGGGCAGGAGGGGAGGGGCGCCTGTCTGTGGTTCGGGAGGCTTGAGAGGTGTACATTAGTGCACATGTGGGGGCATAATAGTAGTGCTTTACCTCGCAGCAAGCATCTGCCACCCTCGAGCGCTGTCGAGCAGCGGAGAGTTGCAGAGAGGGATGACGGCCTTTCCTCCTGGCCTTCCCCTCGCTGCTTTGCCTCGCGGTGAGCCTCTTCTCACTTTAAAGCAGGAGAGGACGTTGCGGCGAGGTGTGGGGGCCAATCCGGCCTTGCAGATTGTTTTGTTGTGGCAGTTGCCATGGTGACGGGCACGGCGGCCATCTTATGCGTAATACGGCCTCGTGGCTCGTAATGGGGAATCCAACAAAAGCTGATTCCTTCAACGGCGGGGGATCGGATCTCGCCAGCAGTGTTGCGGCAAGTGTAGCTGCAGCATTGCAGATGTCCCCTCGCAGCAGAGCTTCAGAGATGGATGACGGCCTTCCCTTCGCGGCTTTGCCTCACGGCGAGCCTCCTCTCCCTTTAAAGCAGGAGAGGAAGTCGCGGTGAGGTGTGGGGGCCAATCCGGCCTTGCAGGTCGTTTTGTTGTGGGGGTTGCCATGGTCACGGGCACAGCGGCCATCTTATGTGTAATACAGGCCTCATGGCTCGTAATGGGGAATCCAACAACAGCTGATTCCTTCAACGGCAGCGGATTGGATCTCGCCAGCAGTGTTGCGGCAAGTGTAGCTGCAGCATTGCAGTTGTCCCCTCGCAGCGGAGCTGCAGAGAGGGATGACAGCTTTTTCTCCTGGCCTTCCCTTTGCGGCTTTGACTCACAGCAAGCCTCCTCTACCTTTAAAGCAGGAGAGGAGGTTGCAGCAAGGTGTGGGGGCCAATCCGGCCTTGCAGGTCGGTTTGTTGTGGTGGTTGTCATGGTCACAGGCACGGCGGCCATCATATGTGTAATACGGGCCTCGTGGCTTGTAATGGGGAATCCAACAACAGCGATTCCTTCAACAGCGGGGGATCGGATCTTGCCAGCAGTGTTGCAGCAAGTGCAGCTGCAGAGAGGGATGACAGCCTTTCCCCCTGGCCTTCCCTTCGCGGCTTTCATCAATCCATGTCCAAGGTACCGTAGAAACATCCAATGGTGGGCTGAAACTCACATACATCATGGGACATGCTGATCACAGGCACACACATCACCGGAAGGTCATGCATCTGGCCCTGTATACCCCAAGACACTGTGGATACAAAGATGACTAGGCTGTATCAGTGGATCAACACATCGTCACTGACATGTGTCATGCCTCCATGGCATTTACCTGTCACTCACACACTACTCAGACACACAGACATGTACACCATGCATGTCCATGACAGCAGCACCCATCTCTCACACCTCAAACATGTCCAAGTACAGACAGAGGCATGCATACATGTGTGCATTCCGCATGCTGCTACGCATGATGCATTGTAACACATACACCATCCATGTGGGTCACGCCTGACTGGACTCACATTCAGCACCACCATGTCCCTGCACACAGACATCCATACATGACCCATGTCACACATACAGCCAAGTAGCTAACTACCACCATACTGCAACATGCACTGTTTTAAATGGGAATGCATGGGCACTTACCGCTCGACTCCAGACGGGCCTGCATCCTGAGGATCGGGTGATGAAGCACTGGGCGAATGCACACCAGGACCCTCATCTGCTGGGTGGTAAGGTGGACCCGGCGCCCCACTGCATCCGCTGCATCCAAGAGGTGCCGGGCCTTCTTGAGGGTCCTGGACTTGTAGTCCTCCCAGCGTTTCTGGACGTGTTTGATGTCGCGGGGTGCCACCCCGTCCGCGTTGATGCCACCCACTATGTCCTTCCAGATTCTCTTCCATCCTTCCTTGTCGGCGCACAATGGTGTGAAGAGGGTATCATAATGCCCCAGGACGCCAACTTCATTGGCAGTGAAGCTGGCAGCCCCCTGCCTCTGTCCTGGGGGTTTGCCAATGGTGCCGGATGGTGTTGTGTCGGACATGGCAACCCCCGAGGCAGGTGTGGATGGGGAACTGGGTCCTGGGGCTGGGCTGTGGAGCAATGGAATACCAGTCGGGAGTCTTCTGTTCCAGCAGGGGTGGTCACAGCACCTGGACCCCTGCAGATGGCTGATGTGTAGACACCAAATGGCAGGGCACTGTTGGCAGCAGGCAGGCAGCAGCAGATGGCTTGTAGGAGGCTCCCCAGGGATCTGGGGGACAGGAAAATGGCCTTCTGGGCAGGAGCATGGTTGTCCGTGTGTTTTCACATGGCCAGCTTGATGCAGAGTGAATTGGCATGTGAAAAAACAGCACGTCAGCGTGTAATTCGAGGAAAGGGCCTTAGCGGGTAAGAGACGCAATGCGCGTGGGCGTTTCCCTCCACACGGGTGTATAGTGAATCTGTCTGCGGGTTAATGCGTGTAATTCGAGGAAAGGGCCTAAGCGCGTAAGTGACATGATGCGCGCTTGCGTTTCCCTTGGTAGGGGTTAAAGGTGAGCGGGGCCCAGCAGTTCGCTGTATGTGCTTTTTGTGGAGACCGACGCGTGTGTTGCTACTTCTTGTTGTTTCACGCGCCATCGCTTCACAGTGGATCGAGGACGAATCTCTTCTTTTGGCGGGGGTCTTACCTACGCGTGTTTTTCATTACCACGCTAGTCAGACGGTGAGTCGCGCACTCTATTTTTCCCACTGCGGGTCCCCTTGTGTATCGCTTACCCATTTTCGAGGTCATAGTAGCCTGTGTGTCCCACGCCTATGCATTTTTTGTGTCCCTGGGTGCCACCGTGTACTGCGGGAGGTTAGTTCCACACACTTGGACTACCAGGGTTGCATGCACAGTTTTACTGCAGTTTTGGGGTGCCTGAGCATTGTGTGACCCGTCATTTTATCACAGGGATCACATACAGCCTTGCAGGTGCACATATGCTGTTTACATCTAGTACCCCACCCACTTCACCCCAATTGCCCAGGACAATTGTCGTGTACACCTCCCATTGGCACTATTACATCTGTGCCATGGTTGGGAGGCCAGGAAAGGTGAGGGGCGCCTCAGCTGGGTGTCCTCCACATGGTGGGCATGGTCAGGGACGTGGCCAGGGTGAGCAGGGAGTAGAGGGAGTCCAGGGTGGCTGCAGAGTGGGAAGAGGCAGGGGTGTGCCACATCGGCAGGATGTTCTGCTACGTGTTGGTGCAGTCATGCCACCACCCCCTATGGCTCCAAGAGAATCAGCTCTTGCATCTGACACTGGAGCCCATGTGACCTGGCAGTCAGTTTCATCGACTGCCATGGGCCCAATGGTAGTGGTAGCTGTGGCGACCCCCACCCATGCTCTGGGCTTGCCCGCGCATGATGCCTTGGCACCTGGCGATTCCCAGGCAGATTTTCAGGTGGTCAGGCGGCACAAGGTAAGTGCACGCAGGGCTGGTCTGACCGAGGCACATGTCCCTGGGGCAGTGTTGTCATCTGCTGCCCCGAGCAGCTGGGTGTTGGCAACTGCATGGGCAGATGCAGCTGACACCACCCCAGCTGTGAGTCTGCCAGCCAGGACAATCTCAGTCAATGACCTTGGCACAGCGGCGGTTGCTGCGCTGTGTCCAGTCAAGAGCACCCAGCAGCCACTGACGCAGGTCAGGGCTTTCAACCTAGTTCCACTTGCCATTCCCTTGGTCCAGTCCACCAGCACCACTGCCCCTATTGATCAGGGCGGCATTTGCCAGTCAGGGTCCGGACCACTGCCCAAGAGAAGGAAGGTTGCTCCTGCACAAGAGGCTGGGACCCCAGACACGGCTCTGGCCTCCGGCATGTCGAAAAAGAAGCCTTTTGGCAAGCAGGAACTGGACTTCCTTGTGGGCTACGTGTCGGAAGACGACCGTGATATGCCTGAACTTACCCTTACACTGTCTTCATGTTCATTGATTGACATCATAATGTACTTGTTGATATAGATAGTTAGTAAAGTACACATGTTCTGCACTGCACCAACACACTTCTGAGCCATGTTACACCATTCTACATGCCTACTCACTGCTGCAATGTCAAAGTGACCTGGCATGTATGGTCAGATTGTCATCCCTTCACTGTCATGAAAGGCACGGGCACAGGTGCATCCTGTGACACACGTACTCAGTATTGGAACACCCTAGCGGGTGTTTAGCAAAGTTGATTGGTCAATATGCGGCCTATACTAACTGGCATAGGCCGCAGATTGATTATAGCCTGCCAATCATGTTGTAATGATTGTGAGCTGCCTGCATGTGTGTATGTGTACACTTTCACATACATCAAAGAAAGCAGCGTTGTAGCTGCTTGCTTTGCTGTATAGGATGCTGTTCATAATCACCATACGGGTGTATATGAACACGGGTGTTTTTGAACACTTTCACATGCACATATGCAAGCAGCTTCAATGTTGTGTACTGCAACATTGCAGCTACTCACTTATGTGTGTGTGAAAGTGTTCTTTTACACGTGTTCTCTGCAACTTTTTTGTTGAATGACTAATATGTAGTTGATTAACGTTAATGCTGCTGAGATTTCAGCATTGCACCCGTTATGTTCAACTGGCACAATCCTGAAGGTGCACTGTCATGAAATATGTGTAGGCTCAGGCCCACTTAGCTAATCTGGTGGGGCCTGGTCGTGATTATTTGACTCACTGAATAATGTTTTAGGGCACAATCAATGCACAATGTGCTCAATCAGGCCCTGAGGGGTGTTCTGGAGGCTTCATGGACCGACAGCTCGGACCGTATTGGGCGTTATGGTTCCTCATGCCTGGTTGCAGGCCCTTACTTTGCTCGGGACATTCACTATGTCTAGATGGCCCATGACGCCCGTTAATGGCCGATGTGCAGATGGATGAAGCTATATTGGTGATGATGATTTAGTGATGCATGTGTACATGCATATTACGTGTGTCATTGTGTGTTTGGATTCACTTGCAGATGTGGCCATTTGGCTGTTCAGAAATGCTTATGGTATGTGCCATGTCTTTGTTGCCATCCGTCATTTATTCCTGTGGCATGTGCCTGACAGAGGTGGTGTGTGATGGAGGTGATATACTACATTATGTTACCCAAAAGAAGGGACACTTACATCATCACTAAACCATTTTACCCTCAAACATTTAGAACCTTACTGACAGCCACTAAGCCAATGTGGGCTGTGTATACAAATAATTAATACCAATTACAAACTATTCACTAAAAAACATATTTTAATTAATTTACTTATTCATATCACAATTATCAAAAACATTAAAAAACATATACACCACATAAAAGTATACAATGTTAAAAAAGTAGTTTTTCCACCACACAGAATCAAGTACACATAAGCTTGATATGATCCGCAATAGCAACTTAATTTCTCTTGTTTTCTATTCGTACACAATAGCCCAACTTATATAAGTTTCTGTCATTGGTGTTGTTAATAACTGGACATTCTTCAGGGGCAGAAGTATGACTTGTGCTTTCTGTAGGCTTTTCTATTCTCTATAATCCTGGTTCCTATAAATGAGGGTACATACAAACAACAACACATTACTACATGGGCACTTTTGGTTCTTTTACTCAACCTAGCCAACCCTAATCACCTATAGGGTGCAACAACATATACTTTTCTTAATATACATGTGCAGAAAGAAACTTGTAACACTGAATGTATTCAAATTCATTAACAGTTATAATTCTTGTTAGTCACCTTTAAAGCAGTATAGAGAGTTCCCCTATATCTACAATCAATCCTCAAATCGTGTATTCAAAGTTTTTTTGTCATGTCCAAAGATACCTAATAAAAACACATGTCCCTCTTCACCCAAAGGGAAATAGGTATAGGGCTGTAGTTCTCACCTCTGTCTACAGGATGGATTTTCTCACTTTCAGAGGAGCTTATCAAGTTCTTCTTGAAATTCTTTTTTAAAAAACGGCCAACACTGTACCCCAATCAATAGGTGTGGATTGCTAGATCTTTTCCTCACCTAATGTAAAGTGCATAAAGCTTCATCAGTTTCTTTACAAATCTGAAAACACCTAGATATTAGCAGATATACCTGGGTACACTTACCTCAATATAGGTCAAGCTGCATGAATTAAGCAGGACCTAGGACACCCACTCTTCCAGTCACGTGTACTGTAAAAGGGTCATCAACCATTTAGTAGGTCAATTGGATTCCAATGTCAGTTCTGTAAGAAAAAACTAAATGTCAGACCTATAATACTAAACAGACCCATCATTGTTTATCTAAGGAGTCACTGATACTAGCTTTAAGATTACAAGAAATGTCAACTATACTCAATCCAGCTCCAATCCTTAGCTTACCTCTATTAACGGGACAGCGTTAATGAGAAATCCTTCCACTTTTTGTCCCCCACCGCAGACTCATTCTCTGGAATCATTGGTTTTTGAAAAAAAGGTTTTACGAGATATAGAGAAACTCAAAAGAAAAGGTATGTCTAAAAACTCTAACCTGAGTCAAGCAGAAGTTACTCTGTTACGTAACCTAGGAAAAAATGACAAGATTGTCATTCTACAGGCAGATAAGGGTGGCGCCATCGTCATTTTAAACAAAGAAGATTATATAGACGAGTGCCACAGATTATTAGCAGACAACAACAGCTTACAGAAAATTGATCAGGATCCTAGTCCTGGCTTCATCCAGAAGATAAGAGAGAAAGTAGAGAAAGCAGTAGAGCTGCTATTAATCAGTAAACAGGAAGGGGACTATTTGACTAGGGAGACAGTGAGAATTCCCATTTTTTACATCCTATCGAAACTACATAAAAATAAAGAGAAACCACCAGGCAGACCCATTGTCTCGGGTGTCAATTCGATTTTGGAACCTTTGTCTAAATTTGTAGACTTCTATTTACGTCTATTTGTCAAGAAGATGACAAGTTATGTACAGGACACCAGGAACGCCATTGTGAAAATAGAGGGAATGTCTTTTGATCCAACTAGAGATGTTTTGATGTGTTTGGATATTCAATCCCTTTACACCAATATTCCCCAAAGAGCCACCCCGGAAGTGGTGGAAGAAACGCTGTTACAACGAGAAAACATCCAGTGAGCAATGCGTTTATTGTATGGTGTGCAGAAATAGCCCTGACCAATAACTTTTTTCAATTTTTAGGGCAATTTTATGTACAGGTGGAAGGAACGGCCATCGGTGCAGCCATGGTCCCTGTCACGCCCCCATCCACGCTCCCCTCAGACACACCCCCAACACTACCCCCGGCCCTCACCACAGACACACGGCAGGCACATCAGGCACACCAGGTACCCACACGAGTCAGGTCCCGTTTTCACCTGCAGGCCTGCCGGCGAGGGGTTGGCCAGGGGCAACGTCGGCATCTATCTCGTTTCCCATTTCTACGTTGGCAATTGCCATGGAGACGCACCACAGGCATCCTACAACGTCTGCGGTGCCGACGCCAGGGGGGCTCCTCGACCTCAGCACGTTCGGTCCGTCACGCAACAGGAACCTGTTTACCATCTCGGTCACGTGTTCCGGAGACCGTTCACGTGACGGGAATCACGGTCATGTGATTGCTGTTTCAACGTTCAAAAGCGACGCGCTGACAGCCATCCAGTGCTTCACATCTGATCCTGTTTGGCGTACTACGGACTACTATTGAACTCTGCTACTTCGACCTTGGATTGTTTTTGGATTCTGATCTGGTTCTCCCCTTTGGTACCTTTGCTTGGAACTTACTCTCTCCTGGACACGACCTCGGCTTTTCCCTCGGACTGCTTTTGGATTACCCTTTCTGCTACAGTCTTCGACTTTGTTTTTTGGACCTCCTCTGGACCTTCAGGACTCCTCTGCCTTGTTTGGCTCACCGCTTCAAGTGTTCTACATCAGGTGGTGACTACACCTTCTCAAGTGGCTTGCCAGGTTACCAACCTGTCGTCAACCTCTGCCGGCTGCTTCAGACTCCATTCCCCACACCTACATTGGGTTTCCGGCCATCTATTCAGGGTAAGCTTCCTTGTGATACATTGAGTATTCAGGTGTGGGTTTGTATTGGTTATCTAACCCACTTGTTTGCCTTGCAGTGGTCAGGGGGGCATCTTCCGGCATTCCTGGTTCCGGCCGACGACATTCACCACCTGTGGCCTCAAGGATCGCTCGGGCAGTAGCTCATTGTTTGCTCGAGTGGTACTTGGGGACAGAGGTATCATCGTCTACACGACCATCAAGTCTTGACAGACTGTGAAGCCCTTTTGGTCATCCAGACGATGGAACCTGCTGCCGGGGATCCCGTGGCCGCTCTAATGCAAGCCGTTGCACCCCCTAGAACCGAAATGGCGGCTGCTACAACCGTGATACACCATCGCTGTAACGCTCACCTGATTCTCGCAGAGGCGCCGGTCTTGACTGGGCGACTACCGTATCTTCAAAGGTGATGTGTAGCACCCGGTTGGCTCTTTGGGCTGGACCTCTGTGCACTGTATGCCTGACGTGTAGAGTAAGATGTCTGCAGATAGAAAATATGGGGTTAATGGGTTATTGGGGTGTCCCTATCTCTTTCCTCTTCACCTCTCCTGTAGACCCCCAAAGGTTAACGCTCTCACCTTAGGTAAGTGAATGCCGAGCTCTCCATCTGCCTCAGGGCAGGGTGCTGTAACCAGTTTCTTCACTGGATAGGTAGCGCAGGCCTCTTGACTTCAGAGGACTGCTGTCCGTCGTTTACTGCACGAACGGTAAGTTTCGAGTCATTCAAATGTCTTTAAAGTCTTTAGTAATGATGTCTCTTGTTTTGCAGGGTTCCGGCGATGGCGGATGACGGGCTGAAGTGAGTTGAAGATGGAGCCCGTGTGATGAATAGAAGCGCCTGGAAGCACGTAAGTAAGCGCTTGTTGCCTGCTTCACTATGCGCTCTAACTGTCTTTTTATTTTGCAGGTACGAGTTCGGAGCGGCTGCAGGGTGCCGGAATACCCACTGGATTAGATGTGGAAAGGAGTAATGGCACGTGAGTATTAAAGTTCCCCAATGTCTTTAAACGCACCTTGTTTTGTCTTTCAGATGCGGGATGCAGCGCCGAAGGCCTCCGGAGCGTGCGAAGAGTTGGTAAACTTTTGTCTTTCAGATGCCGGAATGCAGTGTGAAGACCTCCGGAGCGCACGAAGAGTAGGTAAGCCTTTGCCTTTCAGATGCCGGAATGCTAACCTGTTCTTTCTTGTCTTTATAGGTGTTGCTGAAGACTGGATTCAGGATGGTAAGCCTTTGCCTTTCAGATGCCGGAATGCTAACCTGTTCTTTCTTGTCTTTATAGGTGTTGCTGAAGACTGGATTCAGGATGGTAAGCCTTTTTCCTTAGGCCCAGGACCGGATGCAGAAGACACGATGAGCGTTCTGCTGCAGAGGTTGCAGAATAACGCAAAGCAAGATTCATCCACCGGGTGTGGTTTAAATAGCCTCCTGTAGTGCTTAGGTGTCTCCTTCCACAGCCACGCCCAAGTAAGAAAAGAGTTCCTGGTAAGAAAAGAGTTCCTGCCTTCCAGAAGAGTTCCAGTGTTCTGAATCTAGGGAGTGGCTCCAGCCCCACCCAACAGGAAAAGTAGTTCCAAACAGAAGAGGATCAGAGGCTCAACTGGCAGGCAAGTAAGCAGCATGGTCTGCTGAAGGTAAGTCCACCCAAGCATTATGAGCCCGGCGCTTCCAGCGCTGGGACTGGGCATATTTATGAGCCTGGTGCCACTGGCGCCAGGACTGGGTCCAAAAGGTCCCAATTGGGACTGGTTGGCACTCGGAACCTGGGTTATGGATCTGCTTCCAAGGGAGTTGGGAAAACCCTGACCTTTTGGAAGCAGAGATCATGACAGTACCCCCCCTCAAGGCCCCTCCCAAACCGGGCTTCTCCGGGGGTTTTGGCTTGTCAGGAAATGTTCGGTGAAATCTTTTGATTAGGCGAGGAGCGTGGACATATTCAGCAGGTTCCCAGGATCTCTCTTGGGGGCCGTAGCCTTTCCAGTCAATTAGGTAGAATAGTTTAGATTTGGAGATCTTGGAGTCCAGAATGCTTTTGACTTCAAACTCGAGTTCTCCATCCACTAGGATAGGTTTTGGAGATTTGGTTAGTCGGGTTTGAGGTTGCACAGGTTTTAATAGAGAGACGTGGAAGACCGGATGTATCTTCATGTGCGGGGGCAAGTCCAACTTGACCGCTACTGGGTTTACTATGGTAGTGATGGAATAGGGACCAAGGTATCTTGGGTTGAATGTGCGTGGCCCTTTTAGAGATAGATATTTGGTGGATAACCAGACTTGATCCCCTACTTGATAGATAGGGGCTTCCTTCCGATGTTGATCTGCTCCTTTCTTGTATTGTTCTTTAGCCCTTTGAAGGTGAGAAACAGCTTCCTTAAAGGCTTGGGTGATTGTAGAATGCAGGTAGTCTACTGCTGGTGTTTCAAGATCTTGGAGGGGATCCAACTCCGAGGTTCGAGGGTGACTGCCGTACAAAAGAAAAAACGGGGTTTTCCCAGTTCCCGAATGGACAGAGTTATTGTAGGCATACTCGGCTATCCAAAGGATATCTTTCCAAGTTTTTTCAGTTTGTTGCAGCATGCAGCGTAAATACTGTTCCAGAGTTTGATTGGTCCTCTCGGTTTGTCCGTCGGTCTGAGGGTGGTGACTGGTCGATAGTCTCACATCAATTTGAGCCGACCGACAGCAACTTCGCCAAAAATGAGAAATAAATTGACTACCTCGATCCGAAATTAGAACCGAAGGAAAACCGTGCAGTCGGACGATGTTTTCGAGAAATTCTCGGGCCAGAGTTGCTGCTGTTGGCAAGCCTTTGAGCGGAATGAAATGCGCCATCTTGGAGAATAAATCCACGATTACTAGAATCGTATTGTATCCGGAGCATAGAGGTAGATCGGTGATGAAGTCCATAGAAAGCGTATGCCAAGGGCGAGGTGGGATGTCAATAGGGCGTAAGAGGCCTGCTGGTCTTTCCTTTTGACTCTTGTTTTGGTCGCATACTCCACAGGACATTATAAAGTCTCTGATATCTTTTTTCCAAGACGGCCACCAGAAGTAGCGCTTGATCTTTTCTGAGGTCTTGGCTATACCGGGATGACCTTCCATTAAAGAGTCGTGATAACAAGAGATTACTTTTTTCTGTAAATCTGTGCTGGGTAGGTATAATCGTTCTTGGAAATACAATAAGTTGTCCTTTACTGCAAAGTCCTTTCCCTGCAGATGCCAATTCTGTATGTCTGCTGGAGTTACAAGTTGCCTGGCTTTATCCTTAACTTCCTCTATGGATTCTGTGGCGATTACACCCAGAATTCTTTGTTCGGGAATGATTGGTACAGGTTTAGGGTTGACCAAGTGTTCTTCCACTCCCATCCGAGAAAGGGCATCGGCTTTACCGTTCTTTGTACCAGGTCGATAGGTAATTATGAAGTCAAACTCGGCAAAGAATAATGCCCAACGGAGTTGTCTAGAGGATTGGGCTTTTGCGGTCTTCAAATATTGCAGGTTTCGGTGATCCGTAATCACAGTAACGGTGTGTCGGGCCCCCAGCAGATAATGCCGCCAAGCCTTAAAGGCAGACTTGATAGCCAGAAGTTCCTTGTCAGTAATCGTGTAATTGATTTCAGGAGGCGAGAATTTGCGGGACCAAAATGCCACGGGATGCAACTGATTGGTTACCGGGTCCTTTTGTGATAGAACTGCCCCCATGGCAAGGCTTGAAGCATCAGTTTCCACGATGTAGGGGAGTTCGGGGCGAGGGTGTTTTAAGATTGGTGCAGAGATAAATTTAGTCTTCAAATCCTGGAAAGCTTGTTCCGCCTCGGTAGACCATTCAAAACGTTTGTTTTTCTTTAACAAGGCAGTGATGGGCTGGACTATTCGAGAGAATTCGGGGATAAACCTGCGGTAAAAGTTAGCGAAGCCTAAAATGCTTTGCACACCTTTTACGGAGGATGGTGATGGCCATTTGAGAACTGCATCGACCTTCTTTGAATCCATACGCACTCCGCCAGGTGATAATATGAATCCCAAGAATTCAACTTCAGTCACGTTGAAAACACATTTTTCCAACTTAGCGAAAAGTTTGTGTTGACGCAATCTTTCGAGGACCATTTTCACGTGTTTCTGATGTTCAGATTCCGATGAAGAATAAACGAGGATGTCGTCAATGTAAACAACAACACATACATCTATGAGCTCTCTGAGGACATCGTTCATAAAATATTGAAAGGCGGCCGGGGCATTGCAAAGTCCGAAGGGCATGACCTGATATTCAAATAGCCCATACTTGGTGCGGAAGGCCGTCTTCCATTCATCGCCCTCTTTTACTCGTACCAAGTGGTAAGCTCCTCTAAGATCCAGCTTTGTATATATGCATGCTTTTCTGACTTGGTCCAGGAGTTCAGGGATCAAAGGTAACGGATATCTATTCTTAACGGTGATCTGGTTCAGGGAGCGATAATCGATACAAGTTCTAAGGTCTCCTTCCTTTTTTGGAACGAAGAACAAAGCTGAAGAAGCAGGGGACTTGGAAGGACGAATAAACCCATTTGCCAGGTATTGATCCAGGTATTGTCGAAGGTGAAGGTTCTCAGGCTCGGTGAGGGCATAAATTCTACTACAAGGAGGAGTAGATCCAGGTATCAGGTCTATCTGGCAGTCATAAGACCTATGAGGAGGTAGAGAGTTAGCCTGATCCTTCCGGAAAACATCTTGGTATTCTAGGTATTCGGGAGGTAACTGGGGAGTCTCTGAAGAAATTGCGGCCAGTGCAACACCAGGTGGAGGGTGACAAGTAGAGACACATTCTGGAAACTGGACCGTTCTTGCTCGCCAATCGATCAGAGGATTGTGTTTCTCTAACCAAGGTATTCCTAGAATAATCTGAAACTGAGGGGCCTTGATCACATCGAACACGATCTTCTCATGGTGTCCATCTTGACTTACTAGCGTCACCTCTTGAGTGGTATGCGTTACTGGCCCGGAGGCTATCTCCGTACCATCCACCGTAGTAATGACGTCCTTTACAGCCTTGGGACAAAGAGTTAGATTCATCCTCAAAACCATTTCATGATCCACATAATTGCCGATGGCACCGCTGTCGACGTAAGCTTCAATTGCATGTAATCGATCCGGATTATCAGGGCTAATGAGGACCATAGGTATCACGAAATGCGAGGTCACGGAACTGGTTTTCACGCTCGGCAAGAGGACCTCTATTCTTGTCGGGCGAGGTCGTTTCCCTGCTCAGAGTTTGTAACTTTGGTAACTGCAGCTCCTACTGCCTTCTTGGCAGGTTTCACCGGACAGTCTCGAAGAAAGTGCCCTGAGTTTCCGCAATATAGGCATAATTGCAACTGTTTCCTCCTTTCCCGCTCCCTTTGTGTTAGAGGACCTTTCAGACCCCCTATTTGCATGGGTTCCCCGGAGTCTACTCCTTTGGAAGGAGTTGGCGGTTTGGAAAATACTCGAGCATCAAACTTGGAACGATCAGCCTTCCTGTTCTGCAGCCTGTGATCTATTTGAACGACCAAGTCTATATAATCCGAACAGTCTTGTGGGGGATTCACTACTTGGGCTAAAACGTCTTTGAGCTCTCCACGTAGACCTCTATAAAACAGCGTAATCCTTTTGTCCTCAGGCCATTGAGTTTCCACTATTAGTCTATTGAAAGATGCAATATAAGCCAAAAGGTCTTGATTACCCTGTCGCAACGAAAGAAGCTCATTGTCCAAGGCCTGCCCCTGTGAATGTCTTGCGAACAGTTTTTTCATACTAAGCTGAAAGGCTTGAAAATCATGGAGAACCGGATCATCTTGATTAACTAGAGGGATCGACCAGTCTGCCGCATTGCCACTAAGGTACGAAAGTACAAAAGCTACTTTTGCTTGATCAGTTGGAAAGGCTGCTGGCCGGCATAAGAAGTGCAACCGGCACTGATTGATAAATACTGCAAACCTCTTTGGGTCACCAGAAAATCGTTCGGGCGGAGCCAGAGGTACATTCCCAGGTAGGTTGATCTGCACTGGATTCATAGAGGATGTTGAAGGAAGATTTGCCCCTGATGCGGGTAACGGGGTCTGTCCGGCTTGTGACTGTAGCACTTGTCTAGCAAGATTGTCTGTTCTCTCCTTGGAAATAATTAGTTCCCTTCTTAGAGCATTCGTTTCCTGACGAGCTGCATGCACTTCTGCCCTTAGTTCCCCAAGTAACCGGGCTAGGGGGTCAGTATCCGAGGTTTCCATAGCACCTGGGCGAGAGTTTTGCGGTAGGCTTTGCGTTCTGTAACGCTCACCTGATTCTCGCAGAGGCGCCGGTCTTGACTGGGCGACTACCGTATCTTCAAAGGTGATGTGTAGCACCCGGTTGGCTCTTTGGGCTGGACCTCTGTGCACTGTATGCCTGACGTGTAGAGTAAGATGTCTGCAGATAGAAAATATGGGGTTAATGGGTTATTGGGGTGTCCCTATCTCTTTCCTCTTCACCTCTCCTGTAGACCCCCAAAGGTTAACGCTCTCACCTTAGGTAAGTGAATGCCGAGCTCTCCATCTGCCTCAGGGCAGGGTGCTGTAACCAGTTTCTTCACTGGATAGGTAGCGCAGGCCTCTTGACTTCAGAGGACTGCTGTCCGTCGTTTACTGCACGAACGGTAAGTTTCGAGTCATTCAAATGTCTTTAAAGTCTTTAGTAATGATGTCTCTTGTTTTGCAGGGTTCCAGCGATGGCGGATGACGGGCTGAAGTGAGTTGAAGATGGAGCCCGTGTGATGAATAGAAGCGCCTGGAAGCACGTAAGTAAGCGCTTGTTGCCTGCTTCACTATGCGCTCTAACTGTCTTTTTATTTTGCAGGTACGAGTTCGGAGCGGCTGCAGGGTGCCGGAATACCCACTGGATTAGATGTGGAAAGGAGTAATGGCACGTGAGTATTAAAGTTCCCCAATGTCTTTAAACGCACCTTGTTTTGTCTTTCAGATGCGGGATGCAGCGCCGAAGGCCTCCGGAGCGTGCGAAGAGTTGGTAAACTTTTGTCTTTCAGATGCCGGAATGCAGTGTGAAGACCTCCGGAGCGCACGAAGAGTAGGTAAGCCTTTGCCTTTCAGATGCCGGAATGCTAACCTGTTCTTTCTTGTCTTTATAGGTGTTGCTGAAGACTGGATTCAGGATGGTAAGCCTTTGCCTTTCAGATGCCGGAATGCTAACCTGTTCTTTCTTGTCTTTATAGGTGTTGCTGAAGACTGGATTCAGGATGGTAAGCCTTTTTCCTTAGGCCCAGGACCGGATGCAGAAGACACGATGAGTGTTCTGCTGCAGAGGTTGCAGAATAACGCAAAGCAAGATTCATCCACCGGGTGTGGTTTAAATAGCCTCCTGTAGTGCTTAGGTGTCTCCTTCCACAGCCACGCCCAAGTAAGAAAAGAGTTCCTGGTAAGAAAAGAGTTCCTGCCTTCCAGAAGAGTTCCAGTGTTCTGAATCTAGGGAGTGGCTCCAGCCCCACCCAACAGGAAAAGTAGTTCCAAACAGAAGAGGATCAGAGGCTCAACTGGCAGGCAAGTAAGCAGCATGGTCTGCTGAAGGTAAGTCCACCCAAGCATTATGAGCCCTGCGCTTCCAGCGCTGGGACTGGGCATATTTATGAGCCTGGTGCCACTGGCGCCAGGACTGGGTCCAAAAGGTCCCAATTGGGACTGGTTGGCACTCGGAACCTGGGTTATGGATCTGCTTCCAAGGGAGTTGGGAAAACCCTGACCTTTTGGAAGCAGAGATCATGACAATCGCTTGGACAACATCCAAAGCACCCGCAACCCGCTACCGGCTGATGCCAAATTCGGTGACCAGGCACACCCAACACCGGGTCCCTCCGTACCCCCAAACCACCCGCACCCGTGGTATTGCCTACTAAGTTCCCTCTAGCACCCCCTGAGAAGTTCCAGGGCGACCCCAGTAAATATCGTACCTTTATCAATCAATGTAAGCTCCATTTTCTTTGCCGACCATTGGTGTTCCATGATTCCACCACAAAAGCCGCTTTCCTACTCTCCCACCTAATCGGTGTTGCTGCTACCTGGGCTAATCCTTTCCTTGAAAACGATCACCAGGCCCTTTACGATTTTGACCTCCTGGTGAGCGAAATGGCCAAAGTGTTTGACACCAGGTATAAAGCCCAGTCCCGGGATCTACAGTTATTGGAATTATCCCAAAGAAAGACAGACCCTAATAGAATACATCACACGGTTCAACCAATTGTCAGCTGAGACCTCATGGCCTGAAAACAAGAAAGCCATGGTGTTCTACAGGGGTCTGTGTAACGCTATGAAGGGCGCCCTTTCTGTCGTCCCTTCTCTTCCAGTTGCTTATTCCGACCTATTAGATCTAGCCCTCCAGGTAGACGCTCGGAAATCCGAACGTTGGGCGGAATCCGGTTTTTCAGTGAAACCCTTGCCCTCCTCCTCAGATAGCGCAGGTGAACCCATGCAAATAGGAGGCCTACGAAGTCCCATCACCCAGACCGAAAGAGAGCGCCGGAGAACTGACAATGCGTGCTTCTATTGTGGCCTCAGTGGTCATTTTGTCAAGGAGTGCCCACGACGCCCGAAGAACAAGACTTCGGGTTTTCAGAAAGCTCGTCCTTGAGTACGGGGGACAAGACGAGCTTGGTTCACAACCCCGGGGTTCCTACCTTTGGCCCAGTAAGACCAGTGGTCGTTCAGGCAGTACTTCACCCTGCTAGGGAATGTTCACACACGGTCCATATTGTTATTGATTCAGGGGCTACCGGTTGCTTCATTGATATATCTTTGGACAAGGCAATGAATCTTCCACTGGTGACCAAAACACATCCTAAGCCTGTCCAGACTGTGGACGGGTCTTCCCTCATTTCCGGTCAGATCAAACAACAGACCGCTCAGATGGACGTGGTCATCCAGGGCAATCATAAGGAGCAGTTGTCCTTTGACCTAATATCAACACCACAGTTTGGAATAATCCTAGGCCTTCCCTGGTTGAAAAGGCATAACCCACTCATCGATTGGGGTACGGGTCAGGTTTCCTTTGAATCAGAAGTCTGCCAACACTTTTGTTTACTGGAAGACAAAGGCATTACCAACCCTGCAAGGGCACTTGGGGGGCTACACTTAGTCCCTGTAGTGGAGGATGGTCCTACCGAAGTAACACATACAGTGGGAGCCACCATGTCAGGAGTACCCCCAGAGTACCATGATTTTCATTCTGTGTTTGATAAAGCATCGGCCGAGGAACTACCCGCTCACAGGCCAAACGATTGTCCCATTGATTTGGTTGATGGTGCATCGCTTCCCAAGGGACGCATATATTCATTGTCACCATCAGAGGAAACGGCTCTGAAGGAATACATTCACCTCGCTCTGCACTTAGGTCATATTAGGCCTTCCTCTTCACCCGTGGCCAGTCCCATTTTCTTTGTTCCGAAAAAGGAGGGGGATCTTCGTCCCTGTGTAGATTACAGGTGACTGAATGCGATCACCATAAAAAACCGTTACCCCCTCCCATTGATCTCGACCCTACTAGACAAACTAACCAATGCTTCCGTTTATACGAAGTTGGACCTCCGAGGAGCATACAATCCAGTTCGTATGCGCTCTGGCGACAAGTGGAAAACGGCCTTCTGCTCTCGTCAGGGACTATATGAGTACACGGTGATGCCTTTTGGCCTGTGCAATGCCCCGGCTACTTTCCAACGGTTCGTAAACGATATATTCAGTGATATTGTGGACATTTATGTCGCGGTGTATCTGGACGACATATTGGTGTTCTCCCAAACACTTGCTGAGCACGTCCTTCATGTCAGGGAAGTACTCACAAGACTCAGAAAAAACTCATTATATGCTAAGCCCGAGAAGTGTTTGTTTCACACAGCAGAGGTCGAATTCTTAGGTTTTCATATCTCACCTAGGGGTCTGACAATGAACAGATCCAAAGTCCAAGCCATCACAGACTGGCCGGTCCCTGTCACGTTAAAGCAACTACAATCCTTTTTAGGATTTGCTAATTTTTACCGGCGATTCATTGCAAATTTCTCCTCCATTGTGGCGCCCCTATCCGCATTGACCAGTCCCATGGTATCATTTGATTGGACCGCTATACATCAAGCAGCCTTTGACACCCTCAAAACCTCGTTTACCACAGCTCCGGTCCTGCAACATCCGGATCCGGAGCTCCCGTTTGTCGTAGAAGCAGATGCTTCTTCTTTTGCGTTAGGTGCCGTCCTGTCCCAACCTTGTCCAACCACCGGGGCACTACATCCGGTGGCTTACCATTCCAGGAAATTTATATCGACCGAAACACACTATACGGTCACTGAAAAGGAGCTCCTAGCCATGAGAGACGCTTTCCTAGTCTGGAGACACCATCTCCTGGGGGCGAAACAGCAGACTACTGTCTACACAGACCACAAAAACCTACAAGATCTAGCATCACTAAAGTGTGTCAATCGTAGACAGGTCCGTTGGCATCTTTTCTTTGCCGCCTATGACTTCCTTGTCAAACACAGGCCTGGGGTAAGCCATGGTAAAGCTGATGCCCTGTCCCGTTCACCTGGAGGGGTTCCTCTTCCGTCATACCCTGAAACTCTCCTGGGTAAAGGTCATGTTGTATGTGCTTGCACTCCACCTCCACCTATGTTGACGGCTATACGCCAATGGGTTACACACCATCCTCAGGTATTGGCTGATTGGGATCCAGTTATGCAGGATGGGTTACCCTTTGTTCAAGGAAAACTGTTCCTACCCACCAGTGACACTCGCAACCAGGCTCTAGAATGGTCCCACAAAGCCCTTATCAATGGCCACCCAGGTCAGCGACGTACCCTGGAATTGTTGAAACGCTGGTGCTGGTGGCCATCGATGCGGCGAAACGTGGAAAAGTATGTTAACACCTGCTCCACATGCGCACAATGTAAAACTCGGAGGGGCCGTCCACTGGGGTTACTACAGCCGTTACCCATATCCCCGAAACCATGGCATACGGTCTCAATGGATCTAATAACGGATTTACCTCGTATACAAGGCTACGATACTGTTTGCGTGGTAGTGGACTCGTATACAAAAATGGCCCGCTTTATACCATGTAAAGGCATTCCTTCTGCTCCATCATTGGCTCGGATGTTCTTCGTCTTTTGTCTGTTCGGTTTGCCATGTGTCATTGTGTCAGACCGGGGGTGTCAGTTCACGTCACATTTCTGGGTGGCCCTTACCAAACTACTAGGCATAGATGCACATTTCTCTTAGGCCTACCATCCAGAGAGTGACGGCCAGACCGAGAGGATGAACCCGGCCCTGGAACAGTACCTGCGTTGTTTGACTTTACAATTCCAATTCACCTGTCTTGACTCACTGCATCTTGCGGAATTTGCATATAACAACGCCTTGCATTCGTCCACTGGTTTTTCTCCATTTTACTCACTCTATGGCCAACATCCACGTACCTTGCCCTTTTCTGATTCTGATCTTACTAATACCCCTGCAAGACATACTGGTACCCCTGCGGCAAACGACTGTGCCCGGGATCTCGCATCCGTCCATGCCCAGACTCTTGTCCATCTCCTGGAGGCCCAGGGGGTTGTGGGCCTTTGAGGGGGGGCTCTGTCACACCCCCATTCACGCTCCCCTCAGACACACCCCCAACACTACCCCGGCCCTCACCACAGACACACGGCAGGCACATCAGGCACACCAGGTACCCACACGAGTCAGGTCCCATTTTTCACCTGCAGGCCTGCCGGCGAGGGGTTGGCCAGGGGCAACATCGGCATCTGCCTTGTTTCCCATTTCTACGCTGGCAATTGCCATGAAGACGCGCCACAGGCATCCTACAACGTCTCCGGTGCCGACGCCAGGGGGGCTCCTCGACCTCAGCACGTTCGTTCCGTCACGCAACAGGAACCTGTTTACCATCTCGGTCACGTGTTCCGGAGACCGTTCATGTGACGGGAATCACGGTCACGTGATTGCTGTTTCAACGTTCAAAAGCGACGCGCTGACAGCCATCCAGCGCTTCACATCTGATTCTGTTTGGCGTACTACGGACTACTATTGAACTCTGCTACTACGACCTTGGATTGTTTTTGGATTCTGATCTGGTTCTCCCCTTTGGTACCTTTGCTTGGAACTTACTCTCTCCTGGATACGACCTCGGCTTTTCCCTCGGACTGCTTTTGGATTACCCTTTCTGCTACAGTCTTCGACTCTGTTTTTTGGACCTCGTACTGTTCAGGACTCCTCTGCCTTGTTTGGCTCACCACTTGAAGTGTTCTACATCAGGTGGTGACTACACCTTCTCAAGTGCCTTGCCAGGTTACCAACCTGTCATCAACCTCTGCCAGCTGCCTCAGACTCCATTCCCCACACCTACATTGGGTTTCCAGCCATCTATTCAGGGTAAGCTTCCTTGTGATACATTGAGTATTCAGGTGTGGGTTTGTGTTGGTTATCTAACCCACTTGTTTGCCTTGCAGTGGTCAGGGGGGCATCTTCCGGCATTCCTGGTTCCGGCCGACGACATTCACCACCTGTGGCCTCAAGGATCGCTCGGGCAGTAACTCATTGTTTGCTCGAGTGGTAGTTGGGGACAGAGGTATTATCGTCTACACGACCATCAAGTCTTGACAGTCCCCAATCTAGCCAACCTATAGGTTGATATGGTGGAACAAACAGTGATCTATTCTGGGCTTAATCCTTTTAAACCATCTATAACACAATGGCTAAGATACATCGACAATGTTTTTGTGGTGTGGCATGGGTCAATGGAAGAAGCAAACAATTTTCTTGTGTGGCTGAACAACCAAAATAGGTACCTGAAATTTACAGCATCTATGAGTGTTAGTGAAGTGAACTACTTAGATTTGACTATTTAGCATAAGACAACCAACTGCTGGTTAAACCATTTGTGAAAACTACTGACAGAAATGCTTTACTTCACTATGGGTGTCATCATGCCAAGCATGTACGTGATAATTTACAGTTTGGGCAATTTTTGCTTTTGAAACGCAATAGCAGTAGAAAGTCAGACTATGAAGAAGGTGGCAATATATTGATTGAAAAACTAATAAATAGAGGGTATCCAGCCAAAATCGTGAAACAATCTGCCAAGCGAGCATTCAATAACCATTGCGAGGCTCTGTTTGAAAAAAGAAACAAAGAGAAACAGCATAGCCCTTTGGTGTTTGTGAACACTTTTAGCAGTGTTTCCTATAAAATAAAGAACATTGTTCGTAGGAATTGGAAGAAAATCATGACCATCCCACAACCGTTAATGGCTTTAAAAAAAAGCACAAACATTCGGAATCTAGTCATGAAAAATGACATTCAGAAAACAGGCAGCTTTGGGACAAGACAAAGTACTCTCTGGGGTTTACCCAGGGTAGTAGGACATCATCCTTGTGGCAATTGTCATGTGCCCCCAAACATGTATAATGACTTCTGTCGATATGGGCTTCAAATCAGAGTGGACAATGAAAGAACATACTAATTGTCAAAAAGATAATGGCCCTCATTACGACCCTGGCGGAAAGTGACTGACCGGACCGCCACAGCGTAAATAGCGTTTCCGCCATTGCACGAAGGAGCAAAGTGCGGCCCATTCCGACCCATCGGGCACGAGCACCACGGCATGGCGGAAGTGCAAAGTCCGCGATGGCGGAAATGACCCCAAAACGGCCCACACCGCCGCCGTACGGCGCCCTAGGTGCAATACCGCCACCCATCACAGCGGACACCGCAGTGTGCGCCTACCGGAAAGTACGGTGACCGGAAATATACGGAAACGGAAGTTAAAACATGGGCCCGGAACGGGAAACATCCCGCCGTACACCTATAAAACCACTAAAACCACACAACCACTAAAATCACTACCCTGAAACACACCCCAACCCGTCATCCACCCTAGCGAAACCAAGAAAAATGGGAAAAGTAGCGAAGAAAGCGTGCGACCGCAAGCGGCAGGTCCACTTCTCCCGTGAGGAACTCACCGTGCTAACAGAGACCCTCCAGGAGAATGCTGCCGTCGTCTTCTGCACGCAAATGACCAGGACGGCACTTGCAAACAAGAAGGCCATATGGGCTCTGGTGGCACAGCGGGTAAGTGCGGTGGGGACCGCACCCCGCACCCCACAGCAATGCCGTAAGCGATGGGACGACCTGCGGATACGCGTCCGCAGCATACTCTCTGCCAACCGCAACATTGCCACAGCCACCGGGGGAGGTCCTGAATCACCCATCAAGTTGACCCCCTGGGAAGAAATCTGTGCCTCCACCATCGGAATGGAGAGCATAGAGGGAGTCGGAGGGATGGAGAAAGGAGTGCAGACATCCGAAGATTCAGGTAGGTGGGCCAAATAAAACAATGCCAAATCCACAAAGTCCATCCATGTGAAGTACCATGCGTCCACATAGTGCAACAGAAACACATGTCCAGGAGAACGTCCACACACATCGGCCTGATAGCACACGTTAAAACCCACAATAAATACATAAATAATTAAAAACCCCTAAAACACGCACTACACGTGCAGCAGGCACACCCTAACTGCAGGCTGCCAAACAACTGCACCCTCACTCCACACACAAATGAAAGCACCTCCAAGGCCCCGACCCAAATCACCCTCAGGTACCACCCCAATGCATGTGATACAATGCCATTCCAATTCCCACAGACCCATCAATAACCCTCGCCCTCCTTTACTCCACCACAGGGTCCGATCCAAACGACGAGCTTCAGGACACCCCTACCAGCACACCTGCAAAGAGGGCCAAGACCAACGGCCAAAGACCCTCCACCTCAGCTGCACGCATCAAGACACGGCAGCAGCACAAATCAGGTGGCAGCACAGAGGAGGGAACATCAACAGGCACCCCAGCAGCCAGCATGCCCACAACACCACCACCACAGGTCCCCCCAACGGATGCCACAGAAGGCACTGCCTCTGGTGGCAGCAGCACCATAGGTGACACCCCATTGATGGCAGCATGCTCCGACACAGAAGACGGGGATGTCGAAGTCAGATCCATCCATGACCTGTCCCAATCCCCCTGTCTGTCCCATCCCGTACAACATGAGGATACCACGCAGGGGCACCCACAAGACGACGACTGGCCATCCCCCACAAGCCCTGTGGCAAGGCAACATGAGGACAACAGCCCCTCTGTGACACCCCCGCAAATGGCCATGGCCCAGCAGAGGCAACAGTCACTCGACCAGTTAATCGTGCAACAGCAGCAACTGGCCACGCTCCTCAAGGACCATGCCGATGAATGTGGGGGCACTAAGGCAGACATAGAAACATCAACTGAGACACTTAGGGCAGAAATGGAGAGAGGTACAGAGACACTAAGGGCACAAATGGAGAGTAGCACCGAGAGCCTGGGAGTCCAAATGGAGAGATGCACCGAGAGCCTGAGGGGGGAACTGCATGCGACGTCCAAGGACGTATGTGCCGAACTTGCCGCAGTGCGCCGTGTGCTCACTGAGCTCTCGCAAACCCTTAGGGACATGCATGGACGTGAGCAGGCAGAGACATCATCCGTTGCAAGTTCCGTCCAGGGCAGCCCCCAACGTAGATCTGGGAGGAACCTGCGCTCCACAGGCAGGGGTGCCCCTGATACCCGCAGAGGGGGCTTGCAATAGCGACTGCCCACTGACAATGAGCATCTTTGGACACTGGTGTTCGGGGGGGAGGTAGGAGGGTGGAGGGGGTGTGTTGGGCTCACTTGGGTGACGGGTCGATAGGGTGTACAACATGATATCACATATGCCATAAACAGTGCACGATCAACCAATGAGATGTGTGGACATTGATCTTTGTGTACTAGGCCATCATAGGCGTACAGTCCATATTGTGCATGTCCCAGACACACACAGTGCCACGAGTCCCGTGTCCATGTATCAGCCACCAGGCGTGAGTGCTAGAAGCATACATCAATGAGATGCTGACGAATGTCACGGCCCTCCGGTGCCTCGCAGACTCCATGAGGTGCTGCCACACCCCCACCCTCATCATGACCATCATCAGGTGCTTGCAGTTCTGCGTCAGGGGGCATGGGCACATTTCTACGTACGCACATGTTGTGGAGCATGACACATGCCATCACCATCTTTGCAACCTTCTCATGGCGGTACAGGAGTGCCCCGCCAGACCTGCTGAGGCAGCGGAAACGACCCTTCAGTAGGCCGAATGCCTGTTCAATGACTACACGGGTACGTGAGTGGGCATGGTTGTAGTCCTCCTCATGCTGGTCCCGTGGGTTCCGGACTGGTGTGAGGAGCCATCTCTTCAGTGGATATCCAGCATCACCTGTATGTGGACGAGAAACGTATGATGTGGAATGCCATTGCTACGTACGCACACCCCCCCCCTTCCTGCCAGGTCACTGCCGAATCACATACCCCACATTATCATGCATGTAATGAGACTCACCGAGTAGCCAGGATCTGTTCCCTGCGTGTCGCTCCATGTAGCGTGGTATTGTAGAGTTCCTCAAGACCATAGAATCATGGGTTGATCCAGGGAATCGGGCACAACAATGTGTAATGATCCTGTTGGAGTCACACACCATTTGTACATTCAGAGAATGAAATTGTTTTCGGTTGCGGTACTGGGCCTCCATGGCATGTGGGACGACCAATTCCACATGGGTGCAGTCGATGGCACCAATGCAACCCGGTATGCCGGCAAGTGCATGGAATCCCACTTTTGTGTTGGTAATTTCCTGCTCCGAGCGTGGTAGGGAGATGTAGTCGTCTGCGTGCTGCAGGAGGGCATCGAGCACTTGCAATAGTGTCCGTGAGAACAGTGGCTGAGAAATGCCATGCAACTGTCCGACTGTGTGCTGGTAGGTGCCTGTGGCCAGGAAGTGGAGTACAGACACCACCTTCAGTAGGGGTGGGATGGCGGTTGGGCTATCTATCATGCTGACAAGGTCAGCCTGTGTCATGTCCACAATGGCGGCTATGGTGTCCCGGTCCAGACGGTAGAGGGTGTGGATCTGCTCATCAGTGAGGTTGAACGGATGTGCTCGGAGGCGTGGGATTGCGGGCTGCCTGCGTGGTGGTAGTGGCTGTGCTGGCGGCCCTTGCTGGCCCTGCCTTGGCCTCCTCCTCCTCCTGCGTCTCCTCCGTGCGGCCGGTTGTAGTTGGTGTTCGTCTTCTTCTTGGAGTTGGAGTACTTGCAGTGCTATCATGTCCCCCAGGGCCAACATCGCGAGTCCTGCCGGTAGCATTTCGGTGTGGTTGTGGGAGGAGACTGGCTGTGCAATTTATGTGTTTTCAGGCTGTATGGCCTCCACCTGTGGTGATTCATTCCACCTGTGCAAACTGCTCTCCCCTTTGGCCGAGCACGTCCCGCGCACAACGCTGCAATTCGGGGAATGGCATCTTGCTATTGCAATCATGTATTTGTACCCGATGGCCGTGTAACATTGGTTGATATGTTCATTCTGCTGTGGTCCCATTGTTTCACATACTATCTGTGCAGTCGCGAACAGACTTGTGAAGGGTCAGTGGAACGTAGTACTCGAGTAACGGTGGGCCCTCATGCATCACTGTACCGAGTTGCAACGACGGGCGGGGCGTCCCATTTGTGGGTGAAGGCAGTTGCCATTTTCACACACAGCCGCACTCGATGGAATAATTAGTGATTTCAAACGGCCACAGATGCCTCTTCGACGTGATGTTGCAAATGAGGAATTCGAAGGGCGGCGCTTTCGGTTTTCAGCTAGCGGCGAGGAAATGCCCACAGGTCTGACTGCAAATATAACGTACTATTGTTCAATGTCCTTGAGACAGGGGCCATGGCGAGGATGCAATGATTGATATGAATGGTTTGGGATGCGCAATGGCGACGTGGGCGATGAGGCCGGACGTTCCCAAATACATGTTACTTCACTACACTGGAATTCCGGGCTGGGGCACTGTGGATTTTGCAGGCTGCATAACGCACAGACTCAATGGATATTTCTAATGTTATGTGAGTAAATATTCAGGCGTTTTAATCCCGGGATGAGGGAATGATGAATGGATGCATGGGCAGGTGATTTGATACAGAGTTTGCCATGTACAGGGCTTCTTGGGATCTATCCGCCTCCCCTACGCTATGTGATGCAGGGCTGCCATAGTGGGACCATCGTCTATCTGGCCTTGTTGAGCCCTCCCTGTCTCGACGCGCCCTCAGACACTTGTGTCCATGCACGTTAACATTCCCATCTGATGGATTCTGTTTTGACAGACGCATGCACAGGTACACTCGTTTGTGATGGTGTTTGCACCTCGATATAGATGGTTATGAGTCGCAAGTGGTTTTGGGGTGGTGATGATCCTTTGGAGTGGGCTAGCATGCATATGGCTGTGGATTTAGTGTGATCATTGAAGTGGGTTGTTCGAATGTAGTTCTGATGGCCATTCTGTTCTTTTTCTTTTCTTTTGGTTGACAGGTATCTCCTCCCCTTTTGCCACTGCCATCTGTATGCCACTCCTGCAGATGGGTTTTACTCCCGACACCTGCTGCTTCGTGTTAATCAGTGGAGCAGCATTACGATCTTATGGGACGATCGCCAATGGGCCACATGCCCTTACGCAGTACTGGTGGCTCGGAGCAACATTTCGGCCTTTCAGCTGGACTAGTGCCTCCCCATTGGGACGGCCCTGCGGTTCTGTGCGCTTCCATGTTGCCTTTTCGTACGTGAATGTGGCTCTGTGTACCATGAGGGAACAGGGCGTCACACAAGTAGTGGCTGGTCATTTCTTGCGGATGCAGCCCACAATGGTGAAAAGTGTTTTGGAGTTCATGGCCTGATGGCTGTATGGGCTTGGTGATTTTGATGTGCATTAAATTTCTATTCTGATTTGGCCCGTGTAGCGTTCTTCTTTGCAAGTGATGTGGCATATGCCTATTTGGGGGGCGATGTATTGTGAGGAGATCTGCATTGGGTTCCAGCTTCGGAGTTTAGTTGCGTGGTACTGTACTGGGCGCGTTTGCCTACGAAGCCCGTGAGGTCAGGGATGGGGGCTGCCAATATGACAGTTTGAATGTTGTCATGCTCAGGGGCGGGGGATTGGGTTTTGTGTAACAGATGCCGGTCAGCCAGGTGGACTGGTGGAATGATGTGATTCTCGGAATATTGCTGGTCACAGGTGCCTGTGTTTGCGTGCGTTTCTTGGTGGGGGACTGTGGTCATGTCCATTGGGATGGCTTCTGTATTCGTGCCATCTGTGCCCTGCAGCTCCCATTGGCCCCTGTTGTGTTTCTTTTGTTCGTTGGCATGCATGGGTGACTTGTACATTTCAATGGTTGCATTGTGACTTCATTGCACCTACGGGGAGTTGTACTTTGTGGGCAGGGAGCGGTGTACAGGCACTCAGTGGGGCCGTTTACGGTTGATTCGCGATGCCGTACTTCTCACCATGGCAGAATGGTACATTCCGCCATGCTTGATGGCGTTAGGTACATGTCCGCTAGGGTCGGAATTGGCGTACCCTTGCGCCATGGTGGTGTTTGCGGTTTGGCATGGCGCGCGCGCGCGTGCTTGGTGCAGTTAGCGTTGGCGTTCACTACGGTGTCGCTAATGGCTTCGTACTTTGCGGTGACGGGTCATAGTCGCACCGAGCGCTATTCGATGGCGGTATTGCATTTCCGCCATCGTTTTCCGAATTCCGCCAGGGTCGTAATGAGGGCCAATGTAATTTACATGATTAGATGTCCCTGTGCATTATTATACATAGGGAAGACCAATAGGAAATGTAAGACACGCATGATTGAACATAAGAGCTGCCTAAAAAATCACACTGACAAAGCCCCATTAGTCAAACATTTTGACGAGAAGGGCCATTCCTTTATTGAATTTGAGTGGTGCATTTTGAAGAAGATCAGAGGGAAGAATCAGGAAGAAATCAATAGGAAATTAATTAATTTGGAACAGAAACTTATTTTTTTGACCAAGAGCCATATGACAGGGCTGAATGAGAATATTGAGTGGTACAATGTTAAATGAAAATTAATCTAAACAATCACCGGGTTAAATACTGGTATGGTGCAGAGTCTTGCACTTCCTATGGTCATTCCCTAAAAATAACGTAAAATCTGTGATGGTCAGTTAGGGCAACCAATGATGGCAATTAATCATGTATGTCTAGAACACTGTAGAACTCCATAATAGAGTCTGAAGTGACATTTCAGGATGGGGCTCTAAATGGTAGTGTAAAACCAGAGATTGTTGATTTAAAAATACATTGTAATCTCACAGTGTTCCAAAATGGGATGTGTTGAATTATATATAATGAATGTACATTATATTCATGATACAAAGGTTTAAGAAGAAAAACAATGTTTGAATGTACATCCAATTGTATAAAAACGAATTATGGAAATTGAGATACAGGCCGGTACATTTGCTGTTTATCGGCATGAGGAACTGTGTGACCTGGTATTATAGATCCGTGGAGGTGTGCATAGCGACCTAAATGAAGTGTTTGGATTTAGCGTTATGGGTTCCTATTTCTGAGTTTTCCGTGTCAAATTGGAGCAACGTAGTAGCGGTTGGTTAAGGTCTATGGAGTGTAGCCATGACACGACGCCACTGCGTCACGTTATACAAGATGACGTCACTCACTTGTGGACGTTACGATGTACTCTGCAAGGGCAACATTTATTTAATTGCTGTCCCGATCCTATGTTTAATAGAATGATCCAAGGTGTGGGTCATTTTAGGTATGTTTTCATGACCGTACACATAGGAACCTAGACGATGACGGATTGGAGATTGGGGACATAAGGAAACGTCATCACGTTACGTTGGACATGATTATGTCACTAACTCGCGATGAGACAAACATCCCGTGGGTATTTAAGGGCTACTCATTCGGGGTTTGGCAGGAGCACAGATTCACGGACTGGAGTAATTATATGGGAACACTGTCCCGTTAATAGAGGTAAGCTAAGGATTGGAGCTGGATTGAGTATAGTTGACATTTCTTGTACTCTTACAGCTAGTATCAGTGACTCCTTAGATAAACAATGATAGGTCTGTTTAGTATTATAGGCCTGACATTTAGTTTTTTCTTACAGACCTGACATTGGAATCCAATTGACCTACTAAATGGTTGATGACCCTTTTACAGTACACGTGACTGGAAGAGTGGGTATCCTAGGTCCTGCTTAATTCATTCAGCTTGACCTATATTGAGGTAAGTGTACCTAGGTATATCTGCTAATATCTAGGTGTTTTCAGATTTGTAAAGAAACTGATGAAGCTTTATGTACTTTACATTAGGTTAGGAAAAGATCTAGCAATCCACACCTATTGATTGGGGTACAGTGTTTGCCGTTTTTTTAAAAAGAATTTCAAGAAGAACTTGATAAGCTCCTCTGAAAGTGAGAAAATCCATCCTGTAGACAGAGGTGAGAACTACAGTACTATACCTATTTCCCTTTGGGTGAAGAGGGACATATGTTTTTTATTAGGTATCTTTGGACATGACAAAAAAACTTTGAATAAACGATTTAAGGATTGATTGTAGACATAGAGGAACTGGCTATACCACTTTAAAGGTGACTAACAAGAATTATAACTGTTAATAAACTTGAATACATTCAGTGTTACAAGTTTCTTTCTGCACATGTATATTAAGAAAAGTATATGTTGTTGCACCCTATAGGTGATTAGGGTTGGCTAGGTTGAGTAAAAGAACCAAAAGTGTCATGATGCCTACCCCCGGGGAACCAGACCAGGTCCAGCAACCCCGGAAGCAGGCATCACGTTATTTTGAGCAAGCCCAAAAACCCTGCTAGGGGCTGTTTGGGTGCGGTCCTGGCGCCTATGGCACCAGGCTCATATGGAGAGTCAGTCCTGGCGCCATAGGCGCCAGGCTCATAGAGTAGAACTTACCAGTTGCAGACCATGCTGCAGAGCTCCAAGCCAAATGAGGCTTGGAAGGGACTATTTTAAATAGGGACTTTTTTTTCCTCGGGTGGGGCTGGGGAGGAATACTTAACTGGGACTACTTTGGAGGCAATTTAAACCACGCCCGAAGAGCAGCACACGCTTCGCGTTATTCTGCATCCAGCAGCGTAACACTCACCGTGTCTGCAAGCCTGCATCCAGTCTCCTGCCACGCCCGCCTCGACCTTCGATCCTTACCTGAATTTCGGATCCACCGCGCCTTCGAGCTGGAAGAAAGAAGCATTTTACGTGTGCCGCCTCGCCTGCTGCAGCGCCGCGCTGAACTCATCGGCCTTCGCAGCATCCTCACGATCCACCGCATCTTTCTGCACGTTCCCACCGCACTCTGGCACCTAAGGGGAACACAAGAACAGCAAAGGTGAGCAAAGGGAATAAACAGAGGCAATAGTAACTACCCCCATAGACTTACCTGATTACCGCCGGGGGTACTATTCCTCTTCACGGGACGGCGCACTCTCCATTGCATCCTCGCCGTACCCCGGCCCCTAAGCGGAACAAAAGGACAACAAGGTGATTCAGAGGGACAAACAAGGGGAACTGTTCTCACCACAATAGACTTACCTAATTTTACCGCCGGAGGCATTATTCCCCGAACTTCATATTTTCTCTCCACATCTGAATAAGGGAGCAAGCAACAGGTTACATTCTAACCTTATTATATTGAACTGTGTACGATAAGCCAAATTCTTAACTGAACTTCGTCAGCTACCACGAGGAACTCTTCGCTGGGGTCAAGATGTAAACTGCAAGGAATCGGACAAGAGTGAAAGTCAGACATGTGAACTTTTACGAACTACATACTTTTTGGAGTCAATATTGTTCTGGAGCTCACCAATTCCTTCGAGCCAGTGAAGCAACTGGTTATCAACGTGCCCCTGCGCTCAATGCAGGATGGAGAGCTCATCTTTTCAAACCATCAGGTGATACTATAAGAGGGGACATCAAAGGTGATCTGTGGGGAGAACAACAGGGGTGGGGGGATTTACGCTCAACTCCACGGGTGGTTTATCCCCATTCTCCATTTGCAGAAGAACATTCCTACGGGCCAAGCAAATGAAGCTAGGTGGGCCAGTCCAGTCCGTCATCTCGGCCCTACGCGTCACATTGGTGGAGACCGCAGCTGTCCAGTTCAGATTGACGCCTCTGTGGGAGCCAGGTGAGCGTAACAGAACGCAAAGCCTACCCACAAATTCCCACCCAGGCGTTATGGATACCTCAGAGACTGACCAATTGGCCCAATTACTAGGGGAACTGAAGGCTGAAGTGCATTCCGCCCCTCAAGAAACCAATGCTCTTAGGAGAGAACTGATTTTGTCAAAGGAGCAAACTGATGACCTAGCTAGGCAACTATTGCAAAGCCAGGCTGGACAAGCACCACTACCTGGTTCCGGGGGAAATCCAGCTCCTGTGTTATCGAGTAACCCTGTGCAAATAAACCTACCAGGAAATATTCCATTAGCTCCACCCGAACGCTTTGCCGGAGATCCCAAAAGGTTCGCCGTGTTTATGAACCAATGCCGCTTGCACTTTTTATGCAGACCTGGAGCCTTCCCAAACGATCAAGCCAAGGTATCCTTTGTATTGTCATATCTCAGCGGCAGTGCAGCTGATTGGTCAATTCCACTAGTTACTCAGGATGACCCAATTCTTCGGGATTTTCAGGGCTTTCAAACTAGCATGGAAAGACTATTTGCCCGGCACTCCCAAGGACAGGCCCTGGATAACGAACTTTTGTCCCTACGACAGGGTAACCAGGACCTTTTATCCTACATCGCAACCTTTAATAGGTTGATAGTGGAAACTGGATGGCCTGAGGTAAAACGAATCACGTTATTTCATTGAGGGATTCGAGGAGAACTCAAGGATGTCTTGGCTCAAGTCGTGAACCCACCTCAAGACTGCGCTGAATATATAGACTTAGTGGTCCAGTTAGATCACAGACTTCAGAAAAGAACGGCTGATCGAGCCAAGTTTGAGAATCGGGTGTTGGTCAAAACCCACGCTAACCCCAAAGGAGCAGATGCTTCAGAACCCATGCAAATCGGACGGGTTAAAGGACCCGTAACCCAGAAGGAAAGAGAAAGGAGACGGCAAATGCAATTGTGTCTATATTGTGGAACTTCTGGGCATTTTCTACGGGATTGCCCTGTAAAACCACCCAAGAAGGTGGTAGGAGCTGCTGATAAAAGCCATATGGAGTCAGACTCGGGAAACGACCACACCCGACAAGCGGTGAATTGGCTTCCAGGATGAATCTACCTCTCTGTCAAAAAACCACCTCAGATGTCATCACCACAGTCGATGGAACTGAAATTACCTCTGGGCCTGTGACTCATTCCACCGCAGAGATGGCACTATTGGGTCAGGATGGGCATCAAGAGACTATTGTGTTTGATCTAATCAAAGCCCCACAGTTCCAAATAATACTGGGGATACCTTGGTTGGAAACACATAATCCTTGTATTGATTGGAGAGAGAAGAGAATAACCTTCCCGGATTGTGCACAAACCTGTTACCCAAAGAAAAATCAGAATGCAGGCCTGGCCACAGTAACCACAGCAGTCATGCAACTACCTCCAGAATACCAAGAATTCCAGGATGTCTTCCAAAAGGAACAGGCAAACACTTTACCTCCTCACAGATCGTACGATTGTCAAATCGATCTCATACCCGGTGCACAAACCCCTTGTAGCAGGATCTATGCCCTTACGGAACCTGAGAAACTTCGCCTACGACAATACTTAGACCAGTACCTTGCCAATGGCTTTATTCGCCCATCCAAGTCCCCTGCATCTTCAGCTTTGTTCTTCGTGCCCAAAAAGGAAGGTGACATCAGAACGTGCACAGACTATCGCACATTTAACCAGATAACTGTTAAGAACCGATACCCATTGCCTCTGATCCCTGAACTACTAGACCAAGTGAAGGCCGCTTGTATATACACTAAATTAGATCTCTGGGGGGCATACCATCTGGTACGTGTAAAAGAGGACGACGAATGGAAGACTGCTTTCCGCACTAAGTATGGGTTATTCGAATACCAGGTGATGCCTTTCGAGTTGTGCAATGCACCAGCAGCCTTCCAATACTTCATGAACGATGTCCTTCGTGAACTCATTGACGTTTGTGTTATCGTGTATATTGATGATATTCTAGTATACTCCTCTTCAGAATCTGACCATGTGAAGCACGTTCGAGCAGTCCTTGAGAAATTGCGCCAGCACAAACTATATGCAAAACTAGAAAAATGCATTTTTCATGCCACAGAAGTTGAATTCCTTGGGTTTATCCTGACCCCAAAGGGAGTCCGAATGGACTCACGAAAGGTGGACACAATCCTTAAGTGGCCATCACCAAGTTCAGTTAAAGGAGTACAAAGCATGCTCGGCTTTGCCAATTTCTACCGCAGATTCATCACAGATTTTTCACATGTCGTACATCCCATCACAGCACTCTTATGAAAAAATAAACGCTTTATGTGGACTGAAGAAGATGAAAAAGCCTTCCAAGAGCTGAAAGCGAAATTCACGTCTGCACCTGTGTTAAAGCACCCGCGTCCTGAACTTCCATACATAGTGGAAACTGATGCATCCAGTCTAGCCATGGGAGCTGTCCTGTCTCAAAAGGACCCCGAAACTGGCCAGCTTCACCCAGTAGCATTTTGGTCCAGAAAGTTCTCGGCACCCGAGTTAAACTATGCGGTTACCGACAAGGAGTTATTAGCCATTAAATCCGCCTTCAAGGCTTGGCGGCATTATCGTCTCGGTGCCAGGCATACCATTACTTTGATCACCGATCACCGGAACGTACAGTATTTAAAAACAGCCAAGGCCCAATCGTCACGTCAACTCCGATGGGCATTGTTCTTTGCCGAGTTCGATGTTGTGATAACCTATCGACCAGGTTGTAAGAATGGTAAAGCAGACGCCTTATCCCGAATAGGGATGGGAGAGGCAGAAGTGAACCAAGAACCAGTACCTATCATTTCCCAACAAAGGATTCTTGGCATGACTACTCTACAGACACTAGAGGACATTCAGGTAAAGATCCAGCAACTCTGTGATCCTACAGCCCTGCAGGACTGGGTAAAGAAAGGCCCGGACTACTCTGTCACCAATGATCTGCCTTATTACCAAGGGCGGCTATTTCTGCCACACAAGGAACTACAAGAGCTAGTCATTTCCCGTTATCATGATACCCTAATGGAGGGGCACCCAGGTATTGCAAAACTGAAGCTAAAATTAAAAGACAATCCTGGTGGCCCACCTGGCGAAAGGATATTAAATTATTTGTGATGTCTTGTGGCATTTGCGCCCAAAACAAAAGTCAAAAGGAAAAACCAGCTGGACTCTTACAACCTTTAGACATTCCGCCTACAACATGGTCCACCTTATCGTTAGACTTTATTACCGATCTACCTCCTTGTAATGGGTTTAACACCAATCTAGTTATTGTGGATCTTTTTTCCAAGATGGCCCACTGTATTCCTTTAAAAGGACTACCTTCAGCCTCAATCCTGGCCAAAAAATTCCTCAAACATTGTTCGCATACATGGATTTCCGTCCGTGTTGGTCTCTGACCGGGGCAGTCAATTCATTTCACATTTTGTTGTCAATTGGCGCAAATCGACGTGAGATTATCGACCAGTCACCACCCCCAGACCAATGGTCAAACGGAGAGGACCAACCAGACTCTTGAACAATACCTGCATTGTATGTTACATCAGACTGAGAGTAATTGGAAGGACATTCTTTGGATTGCCGAATATGCATACAATAATTCAGTACATTCTGGAACTGGACAAAGCCCCTTTTATACCCTATATGGGCACCACCCTCGAACCTCAGACCTTGACTCACCCCAACACTTAGAAATGCCCGCAGTGTACCATCTACACGCTACGATTACACAAGCCTTTAAGGAGGCAACTGCACATTTAAAACAGGCGAAGGAGAAATACAAGAAAGATGCTGATTGGCATAGAAGTGATACTCCATAGTACCAGATAGGGGACCAAGTATGGTTGGCCACAAAACACATACCTCTCAAGGGAACGCGGACCTTTAACCCTAGATATTTGGGACCTTACTCTATTAAGGCCATTATCAACCAGGCGGCCGTCAAGTTGGAATTACCTGCTAATATGCGAATTCACTCTGTCTTTCATGTGTCACTTTTGAAGCCAGTGCAACCAGGGACAAGACTAACCAAGCCACCAGACCCCATCCTCATAGACGGGGAACCCGAATTTGAAGTTAAGAACATCCTGGACTCCAAGATGGTGAAGTCAAAACTTTTTTATTTAATCGACTGGAAAGGTTACGGACCACAGGAAAGGTCTTGGGAACCTAGTGACCACGTGCATGCACCTCGATTGGTGAAAAGATTCCACCGAAATTTCCCAGGCAAACCAAAACCACGGGGAAGAACGACTTTAGGAGGGGCCTTGGGGGGGGAGTGCTGTCATTATGCCTACCCCGTGGAACCAGACCAGGTCCAGCAATCCCGGAAGCAGGCATCATGAAATTTTGAGCAAGCCCAAAAACCCCTGCTAGGGGCTGTTTGGGTGCGGTCCTGGCACCTATGGTGCCAGGCTCATATGGAGAGTCAGTCCTGGCGCCATAGGCGCCAGGCTCATAGAGTAGAACTTACCAGATGCAGACCATGCTGCAGAGCTCCAAGCCAAATGAGGCTTGGAAGGGACTATTTTACCTAAGGACTATTTTTTACTGGGGTGGGGCTGGGGAGGAAAACTTACCTGGGACTACCTTGGAGGCTATTTAAACCATGCCCGAAGAGCAGCACACGCTTCGCGTTATTCTGCATCCAGCAGCGTAACGCTCACCATGTCTGCAAGCCTGCATCCTGTCTTCTGCCACGCCCGCCTCGAGTCTGCAGCTCCTAGAAAAAGGGAGGAACTGAAGGAGAAGAGGTTAGAATAAGAGCAAAACTTTCGATCCTTACCTGAATCCGGATCCACCGCCCCTTCGAGCTGGAAGAAAGAAGCATTTTACGCGTGCCGCCTCGCCTGCTGCAGCGCCGCGCTGACCTCACCGGCCTTCGCAGCAGCCTCACGATCCACCGCATCCTTCTGCACGTTCCCGCCGCACTCTGGCACCTAAGGGGAACACAAGAACAGCAAAGGTGAGCCAAGGGAATAAACAGAGGCAATAGTAACTACCCCCATAGACTTACCTGATTACCGCCGGGGGTACTATTCCTCTTCACAGGTCGGCGCAGTCTCCATTGCATCCTCGCCGTACCCTGGCCCCTAAGGGGAACAAAAGGACAACAAGGTGAGACAAAGGGACCAACAAGGGGAACTCTTCTCACCACAATAGACATACCTAATTTTACCGCCAGAGGCATTATTCCCCGAACCTCATATTTTCTCTCCACACCTGAATAAGGGAGCAAGCAACAGGTTACATTCTGACCTTATTATATTGAACTGTGTAGGATAAGCCAAATCCTTACCTGAACTTTGTCAGCTACCACGAGGAACTCTTCGCTGGGGTCAAGCTGCAAACTGCAAGGAATCGGACAAGAGTGAAAGTCAGACATGTGAACTCTTACGAACTACATACTTTTCGGAGTCAATATTGTTCTGGAACTCACCAATTCCTTCGAGCCAGTGAAGCAACTAGTTATCAACGAGCCCCTGCGCTCAATGCAAGATGGAGAGCTCATCTTTTCAAACCATCAGGTGAGACTATAAGAGGGGACATCAAAGTTGATCTGTGGGGAGAACAGCGGGGGTGGGGGGATTTACGCTCAACTCCATAGGTGGTTAATCCCCTTTCTCCATTTGCAGAAGAATATTCCTACGGGCCAAGCAAACAAAGCTAGGTGGGCCAGTCCACTCCGTTATCTTGGCCCTACGCGTCACATTGGTGGAGACCGCAGCTGTCCAGTTCAGATTGACGCCTCTGTGGGAGCCAGGTGAGCGTAACAAAGTGCCCATGTAGTAATGTGCTGTTGTTTGTATTTACCCTCATTTATAGGAACCAGAATTATAGAGAATAGAAAAGCCTACAGAAAGCACAAGTCATACTTCTGCCCCTGAAGAATGTCCAGTTATTAACAACACCAAGGACAGAAACTTATATAAGTTGGGCTATTGTGTAGGCAGTAGAAAACAAGAGAAATTAAGTTGCTATTGCGGATCATATCAAGCATATGTGTACTTGATTCTGTGTGGTGGAAAAACTACTTTTTTAACATTGTATACTTTTATGTGCTGTATATGTTCTCTAATGTTGTTGATAATTGTGCTATGAAGAAGTAAATGAATTAAAATATATTTTCTAGTGAATAGTTTGTAATTGGTATTAATTATTTGTACACACAGCCCACATTGGTTTAGTGGCTGTCAGTAAGGTTCTAAATGTTTGAGGGTAACATGTTGTTTTAGTGATGATGTAAGTGTCCCTTCTCTTGGGTAACATAATATATTAATCCTCACTTGGTAGGAGAGACTATCACCATAGTGTGGGGCAAACCCCTGAATGAAATAACGGTGATATACTACATTCAGTACATGTGTAGGCTTCGCTATTTACACACATCCATTTCGGCTTTTGGGATGTGTTTGCATATCATTGCCACTGGATGCATGCCGGAATTTCAGTTGTGTGTGACATGTCTGCTTCACGTGTTGGCTGTCGATGTGATGTGTATGTGTGTGTGGGTTATGTGCTTCTGACATGTGTACTCATGTTTTTTTTTCACATTACAGATGATGATGCAATGGAGCCAGAGGATGGTGATGTCATTCCAGACACGGGGTTGCTATTACACCAGCAACCCGGCACAAGTGGGGGTCATGGGGTGATAGATCACGAGATCCCACTAGTGCTCCAGTCCATCGTGTCCAGGGCTGGCAATCAGTCTAGCTCTGAGGATGACTCTGCGCACAATGTTGAGTTGGATGCGCGTCATGTCCATTCATCGACGGTGTGTGATCCTGATGTGGATGATCTTCTGTCCGCGACACCTGCACTGAGGGGCCAGACAGTGTTGGAACCTCCGCCTGTGGTGGATCGGGATGCACAGTCACACTCCACACCAGTTGCTGATGTACCTGGGGCATCATGTCAATGGAGGGATGTAGACCTGCAGCCGCAGGCGGTGCCAATCCAGTGAGGACCACAGCTCCTTGGGCCCCATGGGTGTCATGTCCAGCAATGCGGTGGCGTGCTCCACCGGGGTATACTGAGTGAGAGCAATCCATGTATGCCAATTCAGAACAACAGGGGGCAGCTATGATAAGATCGCTCAGAGCATGGAACGTGTGGCCCAATTCCTGCTCCAGCAGCCGGCAGCGCAGTCTACTGCCCACTCACTCAGGCTGGGCATGGCGCCTCAGACAGGGCACGCCCGCTGAAATGATGTCTCTGCGTCAAGCACTTGTTGCTCACGCAAAGGCACACATGGAGGCCTTGAAGGATGACCATCAGTCCCTCAGATCTACTCTGGGTGTGCTCCACATGTCCCAGAGGAAGCGGTCAGAGGAGAGGTTGGAGCAGCTTGAGAATACCATCCCAGTCGAGCTACGTGCATGCCGGGAGGTTCTCCAGATGTCATGCGAGGCCATGCAGGCAGAACTCTGTGTTACACGTGCTACCTTGCAAGAGGAAGCATGCGTATCACGTGAGGTGCTGCATGCTGACCTACATGCTATCGCCACACAGGACTGGGCTGACCAGTCCCGCAGACTTGCTGCCGTCGAGGGGTAAGCTGTGCATAGGTGTGGTCAGGGTACTGTGCCACCTCCACCTTCTGATTTCCATCCAGAGGGTGAGCAGGATGACGACTTATCTCCCACACAGGTCGGGCCGTGCAGGCGTTGAGCCCATGGAGGTTTTTCTTTATCTCAACATCATCGCATGTGGGTGTTGAGGTGCACCCTGTACCTCCCCCCTCCTGGGTGGCTCACCCCCCGGGTTGTATGTGGCCATTTTTTATTTTATTAGTATAATATTGTTTGTCTATTGTGCAATCATGTGACGGTGAGGTGCTTTGTGGCTTTTGAAAGCATCCACTGTCTGTTCCAGCCGGGCCCATTCAAGCTTGTCTTGTGTATGTGTTTGTGGCTTGGGGTCCAGACACATATGCCACTCCTGCTTCCCCTTTCCATGGGCTTGCAAGCATGGTTCGGTGTTACAACAATTTACACAAGGGCATTGGACTTTCGTTATATATGTGGCCTGTCTGCTGCTGTACTACTTGTTTTTACACCCCTAGTGGGGATTATGGATGTTTTCTCCACAGCCTGTCTGCAATCAATTTTGGTCAGTACATTTTTGAACGGTCCATTTATTGAAGTTGATTGTGATGTATTTTCATTTCTTGCCTGTATACGTGCTTGATGCACTTCATGCTGTAGATGGTAGCCTTCACCCTATATCTGTCAAAGTCAGACTGATGGTGTGAGGGGGCCGGGTGGTGACAATGTCAAGTTGGCACGTGTTGAGTTCAGCCCCTGGGGATTGTGGCAAAGGAGGATGCATTAGGAATGTGACCCAAGAGGCACAATTTATGGTCCAGTCCTCACCTGAGATATACGCCTATACTACTACTCTGCTCCGTTCCATTTGAACATCACGTTGTATCTGTCTTCCCTCTTGGACTTCGCTGCTGCCTGACGGCAGAGTTTTCCTACTGGACTACAGCTCGTTTACTTATTTTTCACACTCTGGTGCCTTTAGTCCTTGTTTTTCTTCCTGCTGCTGTCCTTGTTGCAGGTCTGTCCGCCCGTCTCTTGGGCAGTTAGTTCGACGTACTCTTACACTGCCTCGGTTTTCCGCAGTACACTTCTGTTGCACAGCATCTCTCTGTCGCTCCTCCTGTCTTTCATCTGCTACATCCATACCTTTATGTTGACTTTGGCCTTTTACCAATGCTATGCAACTGTTGTGGCTCTTAACTTACTGTCAGCTGTTTCCGGCTATCTTGCATTCACTGTGCCTTCCCAGACTTGTGCTGTCTCTGCCTTTCTTCATTCACGCTATTAAGGATTGATTGGGTTTCAGCTCAAACATCCAGTTGTGCCAGCCTCCTTGGTTATTTTTTACTCAAGTTCCAGCTCTACCCATCAGTTGTGACATCTGCATTGATTATTGTGTACTCAAATTGCTACCCATCCTGTTGAACCATTGTTCAACTGTGCTACCTTGGTAGTTATTCTATCATTCAGCTTGGACATGTGCGTGGCAATATTCTGCGATTTCAAGTCATCTACTGGAGACTCTTCCAGGGTTTTTTGGCGCCTAGAGGCTTTTTCCATGGTTTGGGGGTTTGGCTCCTTGGAGTTCTCTGCAATTTGGTATTTTTACCAGTCAAGGTGGCCTCTGAGGGGGCTGAATCCTATTTACATGAAAGGAAGAACAAGGAAACCTAGGTGAAGGGGGATCCTGAAGCCAGATAGACTAGAAGGAAGAAGCCGACGGACCCCGGACACAGTTCTTCTGAAGGTCATGGTGATGAGGAAATGAGGGAGGGGCTTTTGTTGTCGGACAGTACGCTTGGGCTACAGTGATTGGGCACTCTCTTTTACGCTCACCTGGCTTGCACAGGGGCGTCGATCTGAACTGGACAGCTGCGGTCTCTGTGACGCATAGTGCCGAGATGACGGACTGGACTGACCCACCTAGCTTCGTTTGCTTGGCCCGTAGGAATATTGTTCTGCAAATGGAGAAAGGGAATTAACCACCCGTGGACTTGAGCGTTAACCCCACCCCCACTCCCGCTGTTCTCCCCACTGATCAACTTTGATGTCCCCTCTTATAGTCTCACCTGTTGGTTTGGAAAGATGAGCTCTCCATCCTGCATTGAGCGCAGGGGCGCGTAGATAACCAGTTGCTTCACTGGCTCGAAGGAATTGGTGAGCTCCAGAACAATATAGACTCTGAGATTCCTGGCAAGACGCCGTAAGTATGTAGTTCGTAAGAGTTCAAATGTCTGACTTTTACTCTTGTCCGATTCCTTGCAGGTTGATCCTAGCAAAGAGTTCCTCGTGGCAACCGGTAATATTCAGGTAAGGATTTGTATTGTCCAACACAGTTCGATAAAATAATGTCAATATGTAACCTGTTGCTTTCTCCCTTATTCAGGCGCTGAGAGAAAGTATGGAGTCTCGGGGAATAATGCCTCCGGCGGTAGAATCAGGTAAGTCTATTGTAGTGAGGAGGTTTCCCCTTGTTTGTCCCTTTGCTTCACCTTGCTGTCCTTTTGTGTCCCCTTAGGGGCTGGGGTTTGGCGAAGATACAGTGGAGGCTGCGCCGACCCGTGAAGAGGAATAGTACACCTGGTGGTAAAATCAGGTAAGTCTATGGGGGGTACCTAATATTGCCTCTGTTTATTCCCTTGGCTCACCTTGCTGTTCTTGTCTTCCCCTTAGGTGCCGGAGTGCGGCGGGAACATGCAGAAGGATGCGGTGGAATGTGAAGATGCTGCGAAGGCCGGTGAGTTCAGCGCGGCGCTGCAGCAGGCGAGGCGACGCGCATAAAATAACTTCTTTCTTCCAGCTCGAAGGCGCGATGGATCGGGAATTCAGGTAAGGATCAAAGGTATTGCTCTTGTTCTAACCTTTTCTCCTTCTTTCTCTCTTTTTCTAGGAGCTCCAGACTCGAGGCGGGCGTGGCAGAAGACTGGATGCAGACTTGCAGACAGGGTGAGCGTTACGCTGCTGGATGCAGAATAACGCGAAGCGTGTGCTGCTCTTCGGGCGTGGTTTAAATAGCCCCCAAAGTAGTCCCAGGTAAGTATTCCTCCCCAGCCCCACCCGAGTAAAAAATAGTCCCTAGGTAAAGTAGTCCCTTCCAAGCCTCTTTTGACTTGGAGCTCTTGCAGCATGGTCTGCATCAGGTAAGTTTGCAGCATGGTCTGCATCAGGTAAGTTTTAATCTATGAGCCTGGTGCCTATGGCGCCAGAACTGACTCTCCAAATGAGCCTGGCACCATAGACGCCAGGACTGCACCCAAATAGCCCCTAGCAGGGGTTGTTGGGCTTGCTTGGGATAACTTGATGCCTGCTTCCGGGGTTGCTGGACTTGGTCTGGGTCCCCGGGGGTAGGCATCATGACAGCACTCCCCCCCCCAAGGCCCCTCCTAAAGTCGTTCTTCCCTGTGGTTTCGGTTTGTCTGAGAAATTTCAGTGGAATTTTTTCACCAATCGGGGTGCATGAACGTGGTCACTAGGTTCCCATGACCTTTCCTGTGGTCCGTAACCTTTCCAGTCGATTAAATAAAAACGTTTTGAGTTTATCAGCTTGGAGTCCAGGATGTTCTTAACTTCAAATTCGGGTTCCCCGTCTTCAAGGATGGGGTCCGGTGGCTTGGTTAGTCTTGCCCCTGGTTGCACTGGCTTCAAAAGTGACACATGAAAGATGGGGTGAATTCGAATATTAGTAGGTAAGTCCAACTTGACAGCCACCGGGTTGATAATGGCCGTAATATAGCAAGGTCCCAAATATCTGGGGTTAAAGGTCCGTGTTCCCTTTAGAGGTATATGTGTTGTGGCTAACCATACTTGGTCCCCTATCTGGTATAGTGGAGTATCACTTCTATGCCGATCAGCATTTTTCTTGTATTTTTCTTTCGCCTGTTTTTAAATGTGCAGTTGCTTCCTTAAAGGCTTGTGTAATCGTAGCGTGCAGATGGTCCACTGCGGGCATTTCTAAGTGTTGGGGTGAGTCAAGGTCTGAGGTTCGAGGATGGTGCCCATATAAGGTATTGTTAGGGAGAATTCTCTGTTTAGGCTGAATTCCCTAACCTAGTGAATCCCCCAGCAGCTTTGCTGGATTTCTGGAGTTTGTTTTTTTCTCCTGCCAAGAGTGAGACTCTTTTTTTTCTCCCACTCTTGGACATGATTTGTGGTGTTCCTTTGACTGTTAATGTGTTTTATGGGCTATGGGGTCCTTTACTCCATAGGGTCTCATGTGTTTTTACTATGTGTGCTACACAGCACCCTCCGTGCAGTGACACAGGGGTGTCATAGTGACACCCCACCATAGACTCCATACCCTGGGACTGACTACTGTCTCCCAGGGCATGTAAAGTCACCATTGGCTTTACTAGTCCCAAATTATGAACAGAAACCAGTACAAACCATCATATTGTGGACGTACTGGTCGGGGCAATTCGATTGCCCCGAGTCTGTTAGTCGAGGGGGCACGTCTCCGTCCCCCCTGGTCGAGTTTTGGCTGGTGGCAGTGGATACTACTTTTTATATTCGACCGCGAATATATCCCTAAGGGATTTTCCCATTGTTCGAGGCTACCAACTTTAATTATTTAATTCTCATAGCCTCGAACATACCGCCGGTTTATTTATTTAATATTAATTTGCCGGTTGGTATTTTTTGCGAGGACTCGATTCTAAAATGGCGTTTGTGTTCTCTTCTGTGACTCCAACCCAAGTCGAGTCCTTTGTTCCACTTTTTGGCGGGCTTCTCCACAGAAGCCTCCAAAAGTGGTGCCACACTGTCTGGGTACCACAGGGGGTGTGGGAGGGGGTTTAGGCACCCTGGACTGAGTTACCTTGGTAACTCAAGTCGCACTCTTTTGTGATTGGCCCAAGTGGTGAGCCGGCCGGCTCACCACTTAGCATGTTTGACAGCTGGGCTGAGTGAATGGGGGTGTGCTGAATAAAAGCAGGGCTTTGGGGACTGGAACTTCAGAAGCCGCCACAGGACCTGAGAATCCGACGAGGGAGAAGCTGAGCCAACCTGCTACGATGACACCACCGGTGGAGCCCTGCGGAACCGATTCACCAATTCCCGACGACCGACAAGATCTCCATACTGGAGAGTCTTCTTCCCCTAACTGGTGGGCACAACCAGTTTACCTTTTTTTTCTTGCATCCCAAGACGTCTTGTGGTCGAATTACCCGTGCCAAGCACCCCGGCAACCGGATAGCCACTTACCACTGGACCGCGAATAAAAGGACCGCTCCTTTTTGACCTGAGAACTCCGCAGCTGGTTTCTTCCCTGGCAGTGCAACAGACTCCTGTCTTCCTCCCCGACGAGATCCTCTCATCCCCCGGACGAAGCACGGACTTGCATCCGCTGCCAGGAACAACTGCCCCCGCTGGAGTATTCTCACCACTTTAAGGTAACGTGTCCGCCAGGCCTCCCTTTCTAAAGATTGCTACAAGGTAATAATAATCCCTTAACCTTCTGAAATGGGCTGGCCGCCTTGACCATCTAACTGGTCCCTTTCTTTTGGTCCAACTCTTTCTGAACCTTTTCGAGACTTTTGTGCACTTTTCAACCGTGTGACCTTGGACACATTTCGTTCTGATCCTCTGAAAGTGGATCCGGCTTTCTGAACTCTAACTTCACGGTTTGACTCTGCCTTCCTCTCTTGCTGTGTTCTTTTGAAAGTGTTGGGATCTGTTTCAATTAATGTTCTGCATTTCCCTCCCTTTTAAACCGAATTATTAGAGTGCCATCTACGTTAAGCGCTCACCGCTGTCTGAAAATAAGTGGGGCTTTACTTAAGACTTGTCTAATATTCTTCTAAGGGAGTGTATATCTTTTAGTTACCGTGTTTTTGAATTGCTTACTATCAGTGCCTGTGTGTTTTTCTAGATGTGGTTTTAAATAAATAATTATATCTCTTTTACACCAAGCCCTGGTCAGTGTTTACTTGTTCTACTGTGTTCTTTTGACCTATTGTGAATACTTTGTACACTGCCTAACTCTTCTTGAGGGAAGTCTGACTGCTCAGCCACAGCTACCAAGTGAATCTGTGTGGTACAGACTGCTACCAATTGGGTTTACTGCCAAACACCTGTAGTCTTAAATCTTTTGCAGTGGTCCCAGAGGGAACTGCACAGGTTTCTGCCTAACAGGTATAAAAGGGGTTTTGTCCAGTTCCAGAATGTACTGACTTATTGCATGCATATTCGGCGATCCAAAGAATGTCTTTCCAATTACTCTCAGTCTGATGTAACATACAATGCAGGTATTGTTCGAGAGTCTGGTTGGTCCTCTCCGTTTGACCATCGGTTTGGGGGTGGTGACTGGTCGATAACCTCACATCGATTTGCGCCAATTGACATTTTTTCCAAAAATGTGAAATGAATTGACTGCCCCGGTCAGAGACAAATACAGACGGAAATCCGTGTATGCGAACAATGTTTTCGAGGAACTCCTTGGCCAGGATTGAAGCTGAAGGTAATCCCTTTAAAGGAATAAAGTGGGCCATCTTGGAAAAAAGATCCACAATAACTAGAATGGTGTTAAATCCATTGCATGGGGGTAGGTCAGTAATAAAGTCTAACGATAAGGTGTGCCATGGTGTAGGCGGAATGTCTAAAGGTTGTAAGAGTCCAGCTGGTTTTTTATGTTGACTTTTGTTTTGGGCGCAAATGCCACAAGACATCACAAATGATTTAATATCCTTTCGCCAGGTGGGCCACCAGAATTATCTCTTAATTTTAGCTTCAGTTTTTGCAATACCTGGGTGCCCCTCCATTAGGGTATCATGATAACGGGAAATGACTAGCTCTTGTAGTTCCTTGTGTGGCAGAAATAGCCGCCCTTGGTAATAAGGCAGGTCATTGGTGACAGAGTAGTCCGGGCCTTTCTTTACCCAGTCCTGCAGGGCTGTAGGATCAAAGAGTTGCTGGATCTTTACCTGAATGTCCTCTAGTGTCTATAGAGTAGTCATGCCAAGAATCCTTTGTTCGGAAATTATAGGTACTGGTTCTGGGTTCACTTCTGCCTATTCGGGATAAGGCGTCTGCTTTACCATTCTTACAACCTGGTCGATAGGTTATCACGAAATCAAACTCGGCAAAGAACAATGCCCATCGGAGTTGGCATGACGATTGGGTCTTGGCTGTCTTTAAATACTGTAAGTTCCGGTGATCGGTGATCACAGTAATGGTATGCCTGGCACCGAGAAGATAGTGCCGCCAAGCCTTGAAGGTGGATTTAATGGCTAATAACTCCTGGTCGGTAACCGCATAGTTTAACTCGGGTGCCGAGAACTTTCTGGACCAAAATGCTACTGGGTGAAGCTGGCCAGTTTAAGGGTCCTTTTGAGACAGGACAGCTCCCATGGCTAGACTGGATGCATCAGTTTCCACTATGTATGGAAGTTCAGGGCGCGGGTGCTTTAATACAGGTGCAGTTCTTGGAAGGCATTTTCAGCTTCTTCAGTCCACATAAAGTGTTTATTTTTTCGCAAGAGTACTGTGATGGGATGTACAACATGTGAAAAATCCGGGATGAATCTGCTGTAGAAATTGGCAAAGCCGAGCATGCTTTGTACTCCTTTAACTGAGCTTGGTGATGGCCACTTAAGGATTGTGTCCAACTTTCGTGAGTCCATTCGGACTCCTCTTGGGGTCAGGATAAACCCAAGGAATTCAACTTCTATGGCATGAATAACGCATTTTTCCAGTTTCGCATATAGTTTGTGCTGGCGCAATTTCTCAAGGACTGCTCGAACGTGCTTCACATGGTCAGATTCTGAAGAGGAGTATACTAGAATATCATCGATATATACAACAACACAAACGTCAATGAGTTCACGAAGGACATCGTTCATGAAGTATTGGAAGGCTGCTGGTGCATTGCACAACCCAAAAGACATCACCTGGTATTCGAATAACCCATACTTAGTGCAAAAAGCAGTCTTCCATTCGTCGCCCTCTTTTACACGTACCAGATGGTATGCCCCCCGGAGATCTAACTTAGTGTATATGCAAGCGTCCTTCACTTGGTCTAGTAGTTCAGGGATCAGAGGCAATTGGTATCAGTTCTTAACAGTTATCTGGTTCAATGTGCGGTAGTCTATGCACGTTCTGAGGTCCCCTTCCTTTTTGGGCACGAAGAACAAAGCTGAAGATGCAGGGGACTTGGATGGGTGAATGAAGCCATTAGCAAGGTACTGGTCTAAGTATTGTCGTAGGTGAAGGTTCTCAGGTTCCATAAGGGCTTAGATCCTGCTACAAGGGGGTTGTGCACCAGGTATGAGATCGATTTGACAATCGTACGATCTGTGAGGTGGTAAGGTGTTTGCCTGTTCTTTTTGGAAGACATCCTGGAATTCTTGGTATTCTGGAGGTAGTTGCATGACTGCAGTGGTTACTGTGGCCAGGCCTGTGTTCAGATTTTTCTTTGGGTAACAGGTTTGTGCAGAATCCGGGAAGGTTATTCTCTTCTCTCGCCAATCAATACAAGGATTATGTGTTTCCAACCAAGGTATCCCCAGTATTATTTGGAACTGTGGGGCTTTGATTAGATCAAACACAATAGTCTCTCGATGCCCATCCTGCCCCAATAGTGTCATCTCTGCGGTGGAATGAGTTACAGGCCCAGAGGCAATTTCAGTTCCATCGACTGTGGTGATGACATCTGAGGTGGATTTTCGGCAGAGAGGTAGATTCATCCTGGAAGCCAATTCGTAGTCCACATAGTTTCCTATGGCCCCGCTATCAATGTATGCCCTTACTGCGTGCATACGCGATGGCTGCCTTGGATCTACGAGGACCATTGGTATGATGAAATGCGAGGTCTGAGTATCCTTCTTCAAGCTCGGCAAGCGGACCTGTACGCATGTCGGGTGTGGTCGTTTTCCGAGTCTGACTCCATATGGCTTTTATCAGCAGCTTCTACCACCTTCTTGGGTGGTTTTACAGGGCAATCCCGTAGAAAATGCCCAGAAGTTCCACAATATAGACACAATTGCATTTGCCGTCTCCTTTCTCTTTCCTTCTGGGTTAAGGGTCCTTTAACCCCTCCAATTTGCATGGGTTCTGAAGCATCCGCTCCTTTGGGGTTAGCGTGGGTTTTGACCAACACCCAATTCTCAAACTTGGCTCGATCAGCCTTTCTGTTCTGAAGCCTGTGATCTAACTGGACCACTAAGTCTATATATTCAGCGCAGTCTTGAGGTGGGTTCACGACTTGAGCCAAGACATCCTTGAGTTCTCCTCGAAGCCCTCGATGAAATTACGTGATTCGTTTTACCTCAGGCCATCCAGTCTCCACTATCAACCTATTAAAGGTCGCGATGTAGGATAGAAGGTCCTGGTTACCCTGTTGTAGGGACAAAAGTTCGTTATCCAGGGCCTGTCCTTGGGAATGCTGGGCAAATAGTCTTTCCATGCTCATTTGAAAGCCCTGAAAATCCCATAGAATTGGGTCATCCTGAGTAACTAGTGGAATTGACCAATCAGCTGCACTGCCGCTGATATATGACAATACAAAGGCTACCTTGGCTTGATCGTTTGGGAAGGCTCCAGGTCTGCATAAAAAGTGCAAGCGGCATTGGTTCATAAACACGGCAAACCTTTTTGGATCTCCGGCAAAGCGTTTGGGCGGAGCTAATGGAATATTTCCTGGTAGGTTTATTTGCACAGGGTTACTCGATGACACAGGAGCTCGATTTCCCCCGGGACCTGGTAGGGGTGCTTGTCCAGCCTGACTTTGCAGTAGTTGCCTAGCAAGGTCATCAGTTCGCTCCTTTGACAAAATCAGTTCTCTCCTAATAGCATTGGTTTCTTGACGGAATGCACTTCAGCCCTCAGTTCCCCTAGTAATTGAGCCTATTGGTCAGTTTCTGAGGTATCCATAATGCCCGGGTGGGAATTTGTGGGTAGGCTTCGCGTTCTGTTACGCTCACCTGGCTCCCACAGGGGCGTCGATCTGAACTGGACAGCTGCGGTCTCCACCAATGTGACGCCTAGTGCCAAGATGACGGACTGGACTGGCCCACCTAGCTTTGTTTGCTTGGCCCGTAAGAATATTCTTCTGCAAATGGAGAAAGGGAATTAACCACCCGTGGAGTTGAGCGTTACCCCCCCCCCCACTCCCGCTGTTCTCCCCACTGATCACCTTTGATGTCCCCTCTTATAGTCTCACCTGATGGTTTGGAAAGGTGAGCTCTCCATCCTGCATTGAGCGCAGGGGCGTGTAGATAACCAGTTGCTTCACTGGCTCGAAGGAATTGGTGAGTTCCAGAACAATACTGACTCTGAGATTCCCAGCAAGACGCCGTAAGTATGTAGTTCGTAAGAGTTCAAATGTCTGACTTTCACTCTTGTCCGATTCCTTGCAGGTTGCAGCTTGACCCTAGCGAAGAGTTCCTCGTGGCAACCGGTAATATTCAGGTAAGGATTTGTATTATCCAACACAGTTCGATAAAATGATGTCAATATGTAACCTGTTGCTTTCTCCCTTATTCAGGCGCTGAGAGAAAGTATGGAGTCTCGGGGAATAATGCCTCCGGCGGGAAAATCAGGTAAGTCTATTGTGGTGAGGAGGTTTCCCCTTGTTTGTCCCTTTGTTTCACCTTGCTGTCCTTTTGTTTCCCCTTAGGGGCCGGGGTTCGGCGAAGATGCAGTGGAGGCTGCGCCAACCCGTGAAGAGGAATAGTACCCCGGTGGTAAAATCAGGTAAGTCTATGGGGGGTAACTAATATTGCATCTGTGTATTCCCTTGGCACACCTTGCTGTTCTTGTCTACCCCTTAGGTGCCGGAGTGCGGCGGGAACATGCCAAAGGATGCGGTGGAATGTGAAGATGCTGCGAAGGCCGGTGAGTTCAGCGCGGCTCTGCAGTAGGCGAGGCGGCACGCATAAAATAACTTCTTTCTTTCAGCTCGAAGGCGCGATGGATCGGGAATTCAGGTAAGGATCAAAGCTATTGCTCTTGTTCTAACCTTTTCTCCTTCTTTCTCCCTTTTTCTAGGAGCTCCAGACTCGAGGCGGGCGTGGCAGAAGATTGGATGCAGACTTGCAGGCACGGTGAGCGTTACGCTGCTGGATGCAGAATAACGCGAAGCGTGTGCTGCTCTTCGGGCGTGGTTTAAATAGCCTCCAAAGTAGTCCCAGGTAAGTATTCCTTCCCAGCCCCACCCGAGTAAAAAATAGTCCCTAGGTAAAGTAGTCCCTTCCAAGCCTCTTTTGGCTTGGAGCTCTTGCAGCATGGTCTGCATCAGGTAAGTTTGCAGCATGGTCTGCATCAGGTAAGTTTTAATCTATGAGCCTGGCGCCTATGGCACCAGAACTGACTCTCCATATGAGCCTGGCGCCATAGACGCCAGGACTGCACCCAAATAGCCCCTAGCAGGGGTTGTTGGGCTTGCTTGGGATAACTTGATGCCTGCTTCCGGGGTTGCTGGACTTGATCCGGGTCCCGGGGGTAGGCATCATGACATTCTCTGACATTTTCATTGTGGGGTACTATGTACATGGTGTGTTCTGCTGGTCAATGGCTTTTCCTGTGTTGGGTTTACTTTTCAGGTGTCAGGGGATTGGTGTGGTTTGACATAATGGGGTGTCCACATGGGCAATGTTCACATGTGATGTGTACAGGACACTGAGGGTCACTTCATTTCACATGCATGTATTGAGTGCATTTCTCTACTGACACACACACTTACACAATGCACCACCACACATACAACCACCCTTCCATGCCCACACGTGCACACAGATTGCCTTCTCTGGCATGCTGTGTCCCTGCAGCGCATGATCACTTACCATTTGGGGATCGTGTACATGCGTCACTGGGTTATTTTTGTTGCTTTTCCTTTTTATATGATGCTCAAGGTGTATCCCCAACACAATGGCTGCTCACTATGCTGTGTGCTGAGCGGTGTGTTGCAGGAGACACACACAGCTCACGGTTTTGGGATTTGCGGATTTGGGTTGGCCAATGTGCATGCCAACAGGCATTCTGTCTTTTGTTGATGGTACCGCTGGTGGCATTCATTTGTGTATGACTTTGTATGTGTCGGAGGATGTTGGTCAGTCATTTCATCTGATTCCCTGTCAGGTGTGATTGTCTCAGGCCTCTTTCCATTTATCACGTGTCACTTTGCAGGGGGGGGGTGTGATATGCACCTTGCATGTGTTCCTTTTGGTCACCCAGGATTGGTTATGTTTAAGTAGCTAGGGATGCACACAATGTGGCACTTCTGTGAAAAAATACTCAGGGTGGTAAGGTTGTGACAGTTGGCTGTCTCTTTGTCATCATCAATTGTCACCTGGTATGTGCCAGGCCTGTGTGCACTCTGCAGGGGTGGGAGTTTAGGTGAAAAATGTGGCCACAAGCTGCATCCGAGCTGCCTCGCCACGGGCCCTTTCCCCTCCCATGAGCAGCGCCTGTGCCCGTGGTTGGGGATGTGGGGGCACCACCATGTCCACCTGTACGACCCGCTGTGTTGCAACATTGTGCAGGACACATGCTGCCACAATGATCCTGCACACTACTAGGGGTGCATATAGTAGCTGCCCGCCAGAGCGGTCAATGGAGCGGAAGCGTTACTTGAGCACTCCGAATGTGCACTCCACTATGCCCCTGGTTGCAATATGGGCTGCATTGTATCTTATCCGGGGTGGTGCGGTGAAGTTCTGTATTGGCATCATCATGTGGTTGCTCAGAGACTATGCACTGTCCCCTGGGGAGGTGAGGATGTTTGTCAATAGTTGGGTTTGTGTATTTGTCTGTGTGTGACATGCATGCATGTGCACAGACATTTGTACTCACCAATGAGCTATGTGTCGCCATGTTTCCCAGTTTCTAGGTCCCCGCTCAGGGCGGACATTCTGTATATGAAACTGTCAGGGGTAGACCCAGGATAGTTTACTTAGACAGAGGTGATGATTCCATGGGCATCACATACAACCTGTACATTGATGGAACGCCAGTGCTTGCGGTTGCAGTAGATGTTCTCAGTAGCCTTAGGTGGACGTAAGCACTTTGGGGAAGTGTGTCACCCTGTAAAAGTCCTGGACCACGGCCTGCCTTTCAGTGGGTGTTCTGGGCATGTATATGTGCCTGCGGACCTAGGGGCACGCAGCCATGATTGCCAACACCTGGTGTAGGCAGCGTGACTGGATGGGCTGTGAGACACCCCCAACTATGGCAGTTGTCCGCTGAAATGACCCAGTGGCCAAAAAATGCAGGACATTGAGCACCTTTTCCAAGGGGCTTGGTGCTTGGGATCACAAGGTGGGTGATGTGAGGTTGTCCTCCCACTTAGTGACCAGGCCTAGGATGATACGAGGTAGAAACCTATACCTGCCATATACCTGGTCATCAGGCATCCCAAAAAGGCTGGTCCTGGGCAAAGAAATGCGAGGCCTGGCTATTCTCCTCCTCCTGCGGTGTCCGATGATTAGTGCTGCGAGAAATGGGACATTCATTGTAGCTGTATATACGTGTTTGTTGTTTGCACGCACTGTTATACTGCGTGGGGACGCTTCCACCTGCCTTTGTGTGGTGGACGTGTTTACGCCTGTGCGTGTCTTTGGCGTGCACTGGTTTCCCCTATTCGATTCCATGAAAACGTGTTGTTCGTGAGTGTGTGGGCGTTCCGTGTATTTCCCAGCAGTACTTCCCCAGTTATGCCCTAATTTTCATGCGTTGTTCCCCACTCCGCGTGTTCCGCCCCCTTTTTGGTGTGTGTGCTACACGTTATGCACTTTCGCTGTGTGCGTCACACACGGCATTTGGGATGTCGCAGTGACGTGTGCGCCCGTGTGCGCCACGCACAGTTTCGGCGCAGCTCCCTGGGAAAACACGCTCACAGACCTCTATTTATCGCTTGAGTGCGAATCGCACACGTGCGCTGGATTTTTCATGCTTGCGCCACCGATTTAGGCACACAATTGTTTCATGAATCGGCCTCAAAATGTCATTATGAAATTTTCATCTGTGTAGGTGGCCAAACAAAGGATGCAAACAGATTTGATAAGAAGTATGGAAATTATATTGGTGACGTTATTAGTGTAGTTTTTGATAAGTGTTAATATGTTTATTCACAACATTTTTTATTGTCTACCTTTTATTTATAATATAGGTATGACTATAGTTTAAAAAGATCAATACTCAAAATAATTGTACAGTGTTGGGATGTCTTCATTTATTTCTTTGTAAAACTGCAGACATAGGGCCTCATTACACGGTAGGCGGTAAACCATGGCGCTTTTAGCGCCATGGTTCATGCCGGTAAAATACCGGCACCGCCTTGGTGGAAAGGGGAATTACCGCCCTATTCCAAGGTTGGCGGGGCGGTAATTCCCCCTTCCACCATTGCCCTTCCCCATTCCCATTTTTGCCCCATAGGGCTCTATGGGAATGTGGAAGGCGCTAATTACGGTACCGCAAAATGCAGTACTGTAATTAGCTCCACTGGTCCCTTTGCGGGTTGGTTTTTAACGCCTGCAAAAAGCAGGTGTTAAATTCCCCAACCCGCAAAGGGACCTCGTAGTAAGGCGGTAACTCTTACCGCCTACCGTGTAATGAGGACCATAGTCATGTTATGTGTCTTGGTTTCATGGTGAAGGTTGTATAAAGTAATATGTAAATTAGTCATCATGTAGCGTAACATAATCTTTGTATAGTATTGTGACATCTGTGCATTGTAGTGAAATGCATTTATTGGTGTATGAACTATTGATGTTGTAGGCAATTCTTTTTTGAATTTGCTGATTCAAAAACTAATTCGTAATTACTTAAATGTTAAATATTTAAAATAAAATAACAGAGGTTTTTTCCTCTATGGCATGATTAATGAACAAAACTTGGTAATGATTGTGTACTTGGAATACAATCAATATTCTTTTAGTATCATTATGAGAAAAAAAACATAAACAATTGTGTTTTTATTTTGTTATGATGAACACCATAGTACCACTCCAGTGGTGATAGTGCATGGTATACATGGCCTTTACCATTAATAATAAGTACATTTCATTTTTTTCTGAGTTCATATATGGAAGAAAGAGGCAAGGACGTATAATGGTATTTGGTAAGACTTTGGATAAATATAGATGTGTAATGTATTACACAGCCACGGTAGTGGCTGTGTAGTTATGGTTAAGTTGCTGTTTCCATAGGAAGAGCACTTTTTGGGCGGCTTATAACTTCGTTCCCCCTGGACGAATCCTCACCAAACTTTGCAAAAAAAGTATATGGCCCACTCCAGCAAAGTTTGGTGAGGTTTGGTCAAGGGGGGCAAAGTTATAGGGGGGGGGGTCCCAAAATGTCTTTTTTTCCCATAGACATAATGGGAAAATACTTTACTCACGCCTACAGCCCAAACCACTGGACGGACTTTCACCAAATTTGTGGCAGGAGCGGCGGCTTGGTCCCGAAAGCGTGCATTTTTTCATTTGGTGTAAATCCGTCCAGTAGTTTCTTTTTAAATGACCAAAACTTAAGGCAAAAAAATTAGTGATATCTATGTCTGGTCCGCGGACTCACTTCCCTGTTCGGTCAGTTATCAGTTATTGCCATTAATTATATTTGTGATGTCATCTTTGATGTCCTGGGTGTTAGTCTTAGTAGTGCACGGTGGTGGCGCGAGTTATGGTTGCTTAGCTTACCATAACTGGCAAATCTCAGGGGTTTTTCGATTTTACTTGTAACCATAACGTCCTTTTAACAACGTTTTTTTTACTGAATTTCATAGGTTTTTATTAGTGCAACTTAACCATAACATCCCTTTAACAAAGTTTTTTCAATGAATATATATATATGCACATGGAAAGAATTGTTTATTTTTTTTAATATTATTTCTCGCTGCAGTCACGTTATTAGCCAATGAATAGCGGGATTCTTTTTGCATGGCCAAGGTGAGTGCTTTTACTTGTGACTCTGATAACTGCGGCTACAGGCAACAATTGGCAATTTTGAGTATTGAAACTGCATAAAATAAATTTCAATAGATATTGTAATATATTTTTGCAGTCTGTGTCTAATTTTATCTATTTTTTCAATGTAGAGGGTGGCCTGAAAATAGGGCCATTTTGGGGGATGGAAAGAGAGGGGTGGAATAGCGGTGGAAAATACATAAGGATGAAACATATAACAAAGGGAATTAAAACAAAATTCAACATATTTTTTTAATTTTTTTGTTTTTTGTTTTTAGGAAAAAAGGGGCAACAAATTGCCACTTACAAAAACATACTAACCATGACAGGTAATCTGATGTTCAGTGATTAACTTCAGCTATTGCTCAGTTGTGACATCTCCCTTGACTACCCATTCGCAGCATCCTTTACACATGATTTGTATTCTGGAAAGGTCAGTGTCAGTAACAGAGGAGTCAGTGTAGTGGATACCATTGCTGATGTAGAGGCTTCATTTCCGCTCGGCGTTGTTGATGTACTGTGGATCAAGGTTCTGCAGGTGGTGCTGATCTTCATTTATTCAAGGAACGGGCCCCATTTTTTTTTTCTTTTGGGATGTTCATGAGCTTTACGATATTCGTCATCCACATCATTCCAGTGGACTCTCACCAGATGGTTGATTATTATCGATGTTCCTAGACTTTTATACGGGATATCGGAAGGCCGATGGTGCAGAGTCTTATTGCATAAGGAGCACAGTGCCTTCTCCACCTGTTTCCTGGAGCAGTGTTCCTTCTCTTTAAAGAAGCGCCAACTGTCTGCATTTTTTTTCATTCCTGTGTGCTTCTTCCTTGGTGGTGAAGGATTGTCGACCCAAGTGTTGACGTCATCCTCACTGCTCCTACTGTAGTGGTCGGACTTGTTGTACTGTCCAACCGAGGAGGAAAATATAAAAGATTAAAAATGGCAACACGAAAAAGACAATGCTGCAAAAAATGAAAAAGTTTATGATAAAAAAAGAAAACCAAAAAGTAAAACAAAAAATAGACTAAACAAATCACAAAACAAAGGAAAATTGGATTTTGGGAAAACTGGGTATAAAGGATAACGTGTTTCAGGAGTAAAGTGCCAAAAGTGCTTGCAGTTACTCAGAAACCCTTTCACTAGCAAGTACAGAGAGTAATGAATAATGTAAATTTTTTCTGTGAATGTGGTGATTATTTGCAGCTACAAACTGCTGCGCCATCTGATCAAATGGCATGGGCATAGCTGCATTGATGCAGCACAACATGTAATTGGATGGTTCATTGATGCATATAAAAGTCACGTGTAGCCCCGGAGCCGCAGCACGTGCTATGATTGGCTGGTGCATTTTACGAGAAGAGGCCGTAGCCGTGTTACAGGAGTTCTACAGCCATTGGCTTATTCGTACGCACGGGTTATGTCAAACGGCATGGGCGTTCTAACGTGCATACTTTCCAAAATTTTTGATTGGATCGTTTGTGGGCGCTTATAACATGTAGGTGCCGAAACGCAGTGTGTGATACCATTAGCTGGCGTATTAGGTGAGAAGAAGAGTAGCCACATTGAAGGATGTCGACAAACTATTGACTCATTTTGCACACGCGGGTTTTCCCCCCAGTTGTTGCATTGTGTAGTACGCATGCATGCTTGGTAGACGTGGCTATACACATTTTTAGAAAATAATATATCTACATATATATGGCCTGTGATCTAATAAATATTTATTTTAAAATATATTGACAGTTACTCTAACACTTTCATAACTATTCATAAACCGTACATATGCATGTAAATACTTTAAAAAGTGAAGTACATATGGAAACTCATTTTTTGTAACAACAACAGGTTTATTTGGGGGGAATGTGGTTGTCCAATTGCTTTTTATTTTACTTTCTGGACACAATACTTTGATTAGCTGAATTCTCTGTATTACTAATGTTAATTACGTATGGAATAACAAAACCTCTGAAATGCAAGGAAAAAACTTTAGTTACAGGGATGTTTAGGTGAACAATACATTGTAACAACACCCTTGAAATTCAAGGAAACAACTTTTGTTGCAGGGACGTTAGGGTGAGAATTTAATGCAACAAACCCCTGCAAATTCATCTAAAGCCACCTTAGCTTCATGCCCCCTGTTGAGCAGACTTTGACCACAATGATGACATCACAGATCACTAGAACCGGGGATACCAGGGGTGTAGTAAATACTACCATAAGTTAAAACATATAGGGCCTCATTAGGACCCTGGCGGAGAGGGTATTACGCCAGCGTAGTGCATGGCGTACCTCTCCGCCATACTACGAGTTCCCGTAGCGCCATGGAGGTTTTCTCCGCCTGGTTTTACCAGCCGGAGAAAACCATGGCGCTACGGGACCTCGTTGTTAATTACGCCACCGTATTTTACGGTGGCGTAATTAACTCCTTCCCCACTCCCATTATACCCTATGGGGCAAAAATGGGAATGGGGAAGGGCAGAATGGGGATTGGGGATTTACCGCTCCGCCGAGGTCGGAATGGGGCGGTAAATCCGCCAACCCCCATGGCGCTATCGGCGGCTTTCCGCCATGCTTCGCGGTGCATTTAGCACCGCGAAGTCCGCCTGGGTCGTAATGAGGCCCATAGACAATTGTGATACAATCAATCAAATTCAATTGATATTCAAGTCACATAGTTGTGTACGTAGACATTTTTGTTTTATTTTTCAATATTAGAGACCCTTGCTGATGCATTTCGGACTGTGCGTCCATCTTCAGGGTGGCCTCTATAAAAACATAACACTGCACAAACATTTAAGTATAAGTATTAAGTATTGACCTCTTGATTTTAACTAGGAATTACCCATCTAAACTAAACTTCTCGTATTCATGAGTTCGTAAACACAATGTTATACCTGTTTAGTAAAAAAAGAGGAAGTTTGGTCTTCCTCGATGTCTGGATGGAGGAGGCCTTCTAGGTGAAACTGCTTTGGACAGTAGTAACTCAAGGCAATAAACCTGTAAATCCCCTGCAATATAATAGTAGGTATTTCAGAGAAGTGTGTGCGAATCGTGTGGATGGTACAGTCACTTATTCAAAAGGGATTACTCTTTTGGGCTACTCAGAAATGACATTGTAGATTAAATTAATCTACTCTTACTATGGTATACGTTAGCCATTTACACTTGTACAGGATACTGGACAAGGTTATTTAGTGTGACACATTGATTGCGTCTAGGAACACCTGCAATAAAAAAAAGTACGTGTACTCAGCATGGGTGCATACTCAATCTAACGGTGAGTGCTAAATCAATTATGGCTTGTGTGGAGAAAAATGATTCCTTACATGGTGTAGATTTAGCTAAGTTCTCTGATATTGAAAGAAGCGCTATAAATACAAGAAGGCACACACAAATGCACGTGTTGTGTCAAGCTGTGCTTAGGAGCTCTGTGTTCTAAAGATCCTGCTTCAGTGTAATTGAGGATAAGCTAAAAATAAACACGTCCTACCTTGCAAGCGATAATCTCTATCAGATGAAAGGCTCCGATATAGAGCGTGTCAGTTTGGGGCAATGTGGATCCGTTTTCTGCTTTAGGATATGCGAGCCTGTCCTGCCTTGGAATGGTATCGTTAACACTGGCGGTGAATGCCATAGAAGATGCTAAGTGCGTCATCGCGCTGAGGCACAGTAACATGAATATTAGAAAAATACAGGCATCGTAGGGACGCTGTTCCATTACTATGGAAACAAGTGCTCGACCAGAAGTGAAACGTATGAAGCGTCATCGCGTAGACCTGCGGTAATGCTTATGATAATTCAGTAAGCAAATTTCTGTTAGGTACAAACCCATAGGCTGATGGGGGCCGTAGTTATTCTTTTGAGTAACAAGACATTACCCTGCTACTGCCAAGAGTTACTGGGCATCATTACGAGTATGGAGGTAGCCATGGTTCTATTAGCGCCATGGCTACCTCCATACCGGGCTCCAATACCGGGTTCTGTGAATGAGGAATTACCGGGTCATTCCGACCTTGGAGGAACCAGTAATTCCTCATGCACAGAACCATTCCCCATTCCCATTTGAGCCCCCATAGGGCCCAATGGGTATGGTGATGGAGCTAATAACGGGCCTGTCGCGGGACCCGGAAAGGACATCTGGTTTTACCAGACGTCTGTTGCGGGTCCCGCTAGGGGACCTCGTAATCAGGCAGCCTGTAATGAACGGTGCTGGTCTTGAACCGGCACCGTTCATTACGGGACCACCAGCCTCGTAATGAGGCCTACTGTGTTGAAAATTGGCTCCTGTTAACGGGCTCACTTTGGAATCTGTCATGAGTTCAAACCAGGTAAAAGAACAACATGGCACATGAAAAAACAGCCCACTTGGAGATCTGTATACATAAACATTCAATAAATAATCCTAAAAACTTTTGTTTGAATAAGCTATTTTACAGTCCAAATCAACAATTCCATTAGAGAATGATGCAGTAAATATACATTGAAGCTCTTACTAATATTCCAGTAGTGGTCCCGGGAGGATAGCTCAGCTGCAACGTGCTCGCCTTGGAAACAAGATGACAAGAAGCAACATGGGTTCGATCCCCGGGTCCACGCTTAGAAAACTCTGGGTATTAAACACGTTATAATTACGCAACTAAGAGACATATTCCTGTAACAGTGCCTCGATGCCCCTGGGCTGTGTGAGCGCTTTAAAGATGCAAATAAATAAATAGTGTTTACAGTACAATCTAGAGTCGTGTGCACTGTACAGTATTACCTCTATTTGAATTCTTGAACATTCACAGTCATGACTGAATAAGTTCCCTTTCGATGCATCCGTTGTACATCATGCAGTTTTCTTACTCAGATAACAGAGTAAGCAAGCAGCAACATTAGTTACATAATTTGTAATTCAATGCCAGAATGGATCCCTATCAACATTAATCCATTTAATCAATCCTATTGCATCTTAGACTCCTGATACTCTATAGTTTTCACATATACATCTGAGTACAACAGAAAATGCTTGGAGGCATCTGTAGAAGGACAACATGTACATATGTAGGACATCAGTTACCCTTGTGTGCCATAAAATCTGCAGTGTGTTGACATCACTAATTACATCATCAATTACATCACTGTTGGAATCTCTGATTAGATAACAACACTAACCGGCTATGGCCTGTGCCCAAGGCCTTTGGCCGTGCACACTGCATAGAATAACACATAAAGGGGCCACTAGCAACAGCCTTCGGCCTGGCCAGTCGCCACATCCTTTGGCCGTGCCCATTGCGTATTTTCACACATTAAGGGGCCACTAGCCATGGCCTCCGGTCCAGATGGAAGAGCCGGATGCCTATCTTGTCACTGGCCATGGTGTTTGGCCATGGCCAGTGATCTTTCACCCCTGATGTCACTATAGCTGTAAAAATAAATATATATATATTTCTTTTCACCTTAACCGAGGCTATGAACTACAAATACCCTCGGCTATATTATACCCATGGCTATCTGTAGTCCATACTAAACTAGGCATCTTGGTCTCCCATACATGCAATAACTGAGACTGACTGCCTAGATTAAAAGTGAGGAAGGGGCCAGCCCCCTCAGGCCATGTTGCTCTAGGTGATCAAGTGGTCTGTGTTAATTGATTAGGCAACATGGCCTGATTGGGATGGCACCTTCCTCGCTTTGCAGCTAAGCGGTTCGGACCCGGATGCCTATTTCCAATGTATGGACTACAGATAGACACTGATATGTGTCATTTTGTATCAACAAAGGGAAAGCGGACTGGGAAAAAAATCCTTTTTGCCCCCTCCCATGCCCTCACCAAGGGCCCCCCTCATCTGTGCCAGCTCCCCACACTCCATAGATGGCCTCCTCACCTCCCCTGCCCTCTCCCATTCCCCCACAACACAGTGTTTCTGTGACGCAGTTTGCTTTGAAATGTCAGCTGTTTGCAGCTGTAGCCGGGGTTACAGAAAAGCTTTGTTTTGCAAACTCAGTCACTAGAAGCTCTCCAACTCACAAATTTCACTTGGTGTCCTCTTGCCTCCCCCACCCACCTATAGCCTGATGGCCTTTGCATGTGTTTTTACCTGCAAATGGATTTTTTCTGAGCATAGAGAAATAAATATGGCGGCTGTTTCATTTATAAACACCGGGTTTCTTGCTAATTTACTTGAGATATAGCTATCAATTTTGGAGAACTGGGCACCACATTCTCCATCAAAAAATAAAAAACTACTCAACAGATTATCCCCAAACCACAAAAAAGGACTTAAGTCAATGTTTCGTGCCCAAGTTGTTTTGCACCTGGTCCAAATCCGTCCAGTAGTTTGGGCAGTGGAGTCTGGCAGAAATGTACCTTTCTTTGTCTATGGAAAAATGAATGGGGACTAGGCCGAAAACTTTTCTTTCTTTTATTCTTAACATATTTTTTTAACAAATCCCTGACAATATTTCAGTCGGGGGCGGTGGGTGAGAGGCCGGGTATACCTAGGTGTCTTCACAATTTCAACGTTTTTCAGGTTTCGTATAGGAATCCGACTCACTTTAACTATAGGGCAGCGCTCTTCCATTGACATCCCTCATAATGCCATGTCCCCCTTAATGCCATTTTGTATGTCATTGTGAATCCCTTCTCTTATAATATGTTGGTGCAGATGTGCTTTGCAGCGGGAATGCACCGAGTTAAGCTGGTCATGACTTCTCACATCTGCTGAATTTCAAGAGTTTTGACGCATTAAATCTGGTCAAGTTAACTGCACTAAAGTTTTTTCAGTGAATTTCAAAGGTTTTGTTACACCATTGTTTTTTTTATGGGCCACTAGCCTTCAGCCGTGTCCACTATATTTGTACCCCCAATATGTTTCTTTTGCACCCAGTAGGTGGCCACAGCCTTTGGTTGCAGCCAGTGTACATGACTTTGGGCCCACAAGCCATTCCCAATGTATATTTTAAAACACTACCGGGCCACTAGCCATAGCCTTCGTGGGTGCCCACTGTATTTGTTTCCGAATATGTTTCTGTTAGACCCACTCGGGCCATGGCCAGTATGCACTATTCACACCATTCTTAATAACTTGTTCATTTTTTGATGAAATGTTCCCAAAATGTCAAGTTGGGGGGGGGGCTTTGACACAATCCCTTGGTTTAGAAAATGTCATCCAAATCCATCCAGCAAGTCAAAAGCTATTAGCTTCCTCAGCCTCTCTGTTGCAACGCACCAATACTGATATAAAGGTTTTAAGGCATAGTGGGCACCCCCTTCTCTGTCAAATATTTTTGAAACTACTTGCTGGATTTACCCTAAACCAGTTAAGAAATTTAAGTCAAACCTTTGTGCCCACGTCTTTTCTTATTTGGTCCAAATCTGCAAAGTAGGTTTCACGCTAGCAATAGAAAGGGAAAAAAATGCAGCTTTTTCATTTCTGAAAATCCTGTCAGCCTCTCTGCTTCAATGGGCGATATCACTATCATTTTGGCATCCCCTTTTCCATGTAATATTTAAAAAACGACTGCATGGAATAACCCCAGACCCCCCCCAGAAATTGAGCAACGCTTTGTACCCAAGTTGTTTCATACCTAGTACAATTCCATCCAGCAATTCTGGCTGTATGCTGTAGCAAATATTTGACTTTTAACTCTATGGGAAAATGAATGGGGACTAGGCTGAAACTGCATTTCCTTGTTTTCTTAATAACTTCTTTATTTTTTTAATGGCTCATTCCTAAAATCTCCAGCCTGTGGTGGGGATGGCCGTAAGTACAATTTTGTTCGCAAACTTTAGCCAAATACGTCATACGAGTCAAATGTTATTAGCAATTCATTTTTAGGGTTTCCTATGGGACTCAATACTCAAATATAGTGCGGCGGTTGCCACATTATAGTTAAGGTGAGTGAAATGAGCCATTCTATTGCTAATAACTTTTGACTTGCATGATGTATTTGGCTGATATTTTCCAATCAAAAAACAGCCGCCCTAGCCTGGGAATTATGGGAAATATTTGTAAAAAAAAAGAAAAAGTTATTAAGAAGGCTAAAAAATGCTGTTTTCGACCTGCACCCAGTAATAGAGAAAACGTCCACATTTTATCAAGCCGAAGCGCAAGAAACACGTGAGGGAAGTGAACCAAATAAGAAACAACTTCGGCACCAAGCGTTGATTTAATTTCCGGGACAGGTTTGGGGTTATTCTGTTCAGACGTTTTTAAAAAACATTTGACGGAGAAGGAGGTGTCCCCTTCTTCTCAAAATATAGTGTTATCTCAGACGGGACTTTGCAGCAGAGAGGCTTTTTACAAATTAAAATCCGCCATCATTTTTTGCTCAATGAGGACGATTACTCGTTTAACATTGAGGGAATGCGAAAACGCAAAATGCACAAAAACCTATTTGGAGAATGAAAACGGTTGAAATCACATCATGCGTAGGGGGAAAGAGGACATCATGTGAAGTTGGGGAGTTGAGGATAGTCTGGGGAGCCAGTTTCTTTTCAGATGTTTTTACATTATCGGGGGACTACCATATTAATCTCGTGAGATTACCACGGTAATAATGCAAGACGAGTCCGGAAACGAAAATGCATCACAGGAAGCAAAGAGAGAAAGGGAGTAATGAGAGGGGGCCAGCGAGGTAAAAAATCAACTGAGGGGGGTGCTGGTTCCTAGGGAAAAGGAAGGAAGGACATGGGGAGCGCCTTTGAGACATTTTAAATTTTCAAGCATGATCACACCAATTGCCGCAAGATTACTGCAGTAATCATCAGGGGATTATCGGGGAACAGAAACTGAGGGGAAAAAATGATTGGGCGGACATCTATTGTGATCAAATCTACTAGGCAGGAGGAAATGGGTTTTTGTGCCAGTGTCCGTGGTCAGTGTGCCCCAAAGAAATATTTTGGTGAAACATGTGCAGCAGTCACCGCCAAAGGCCGTTGAGCACACACATAACAGATAGTATTCACACTGACAAACCTAATTAGAAGCCAGTAATTTAGCTCAGTGGGTTGAGCGCTCATTGCTGCAATTTGTCTGTGATCTGCAGGTTGCAGGTTCGAATTCCAGCAAGACAAACTCAGTTTTTCATCTTTCTGAGGTCGATACATGAGTACCAACTCTGGCTGGATGTGATTGCATGTTTATGTGCTCAATGTTAAGTGCTTAGACGTGAACACTATATCAATTACACATCGTTAGATCCTAGGGGTCATCGATGAAAGGACGCAGAGTTAAGATGATCACTTCCAACCTGCTGAATTTCCAGGGTTTTGTTGCATTCAGTCAGATCACCTTAACTTTCAATCAATATATGTGTGTGTGTGTGTATACATATATATGGGATCCTCTACACTACCAACACTGTAGTAATGAAGCATGTACAGGCATAGGGAAGTGCAAGCACAGCAGAACACATTACTATGCTTTGGGATCAATCCATAGAAACTCTTCCTACGTCAGGCAGGAACGCAGCAGCTGAGCATGGGGCTGCTGGGGTGGAATTAGAGGGTAATCAAAAGCTAGCACGCTTATTGCGGCATGGCACAGTTGGCTGTAAAGACTGGTTGACACTGGAGATTGTTATCATTAGTCTGATGTCAAATATATACTATTTTATCAATCAGTGCACTTCTAGGTGCCGTTTTCTCTGTGGGAGTGAACAGCCAAAAGCAGTATAGTACCTGTCCTGGTTCTAGATGATTGCATTGTGCAATGTTTAAACGTGGTAGGTTTGGTCGAATCGGCTTGTATGACCTTGGTCGACCCTTTTTTCTGTTATGGAATCCCCATGCCCCATCACCTTACCCCATGACCCCTCACCCAGTCGGTACAACGTACTTTCTCCGTAGGATGTTTTTTCGTGAGGTTTTTTTTACCGTGAATTTTTTGCTGAAAAAACTTTTTTTGGGGGGGTTAGAAAAATATATAAATTGGTTGTGGGTGTTTGGGAATATATAAAAGATTAAAGGAGATGGGGATTTTGGGGGCTAAATAAAACATTCAGTGAGTTTTTTCGTAAAAAAATATTTGGTAAAAAAACCTGCAAAAAAAACATCCCATGATGAAATGACATGGAACCACCCAACCTCCCCCACCTTTGCACAGAACTACCCCCATGCATACATGAACACATGCACAGATGTATATGTACAGATGTCCGCATGTATAGATGTATGCCTGTATGGGGTGCGGTTGGGAGGTTGTAGGGATGGGAATGTGGGGAGTCACATGGTGGAGGGTGGTGGAGCATGGGTGAGTCCCATTACTGAAAAAATAAGGGTCGACAAAGCTCGCTCAAACTGATTCAACAAAACCTGAGAAAAGAGAAAGGTTTGACCATGAATGTAGGAAAGCAGGTGACATGTTATGTGGGGTTTTAAAAAACGGGCAAGACGGACAGCGCTGAAGCGGCAGTTAAACGTGTCTATTATAAACAACTAAAGAACAGAAGAAAGCTTTATCTAGCAATGTACTTTTGCGAGGATCTGCAAAAGGCAGACGCAGAAACGAATTCTCAAGATTTCTGGAGAATCATCACCAAAGGTTGAAATCAAAATAGAGAAACCCCCGTCCTCTCGGGAAGATGCCTTGAGCATTTCAAGCACTTCCAGGCCATACGAATGGGAAAAAGGCGCTACACAAACAACAAATTGCATTATATTAGATTTCAGAGAATTTTTCCTGGATCAGGTTAGGCTACACGTGGTCCCTGAGGCTGTGGCAAAGTATCTGTTTGTTAATAAAGAGTGTGGCACGTTTGTTCAAAGAGCCATTTCCTTCAGAAAACTAACAATAACCCGGAAGCTGATCTAAACCCAGTGGTTCTTTCCAGATGCGCGATAGAACTATGGGTGTCACTTCTATTATTATTGTTCACTGCAATGGCAGTGCTGGACATTGTTGCTAACACTTGGTGACGAGCAATTATAGTCCCGCTATATTAAAAGGTAATAAAGCCCTCCCTCCATCATATTGGCAAATACCTTAGATGGGGAGTTCGAAAATGTGTGGTCGTCTTATTTATTTTCACTTGAACGCATTGCCGACAAAAGAAAATGTAATGGTAGAAGCTCAATGAGGTTTCATGGAAGGACTAGGGACGACAAATCGGGCAATTAACTTGTATGTTATCACTGCTAAACATGTCTGTCTTTTTAAAAACCCACGTTTATTTACGTTTCATGGATTTATCCACAGCTTTCAACATGGCTCATGTCAGGTTGTTAGCGAGGGCTTTGCAGCCCGCCCACATCGTTGTGTGGGCAGACCGCCGTTGCGGTCTTAGTTCCCCGTACAAGGGGAAGTGACTTTGGGCTAGGGAGGGGGCGGGGTTATGCGAGGGCAGTTCCTGTAAGACGGGTGATTAAAGAAGTTGCATTTTCCCCAGGCTCCCGTGTGACTTTGTTCACGGCGGTTTGGGGGATCCGAGTAAAACCCTACATTTGGCGACGAGGGGTACGTCGTACCCACTCGCACCCACTGGAGGCCCGCAGGCGAGTGGGTGCAGCGCGTCGGCGCACCTCCGCCTGAAGGCCAGGGGTGCCACGGAGGTCTGCGGTCGAGCGGCGTGGCGCGTCGGCGCACTTCACGGACACAGGGACTCGCCAGATAGGCCGCAGGCACGGAGTGCCGAAGGGGGAGGAGGCCCCCCCCCACAGACACCGCGTGGAAGAGGCCGCATTTGCGCTCTGCGAGGCGAACGCGGGCCCGCGGGCAGGTTGCCGTTGATCCCGCCCCCCCTCACATCAACCCGCGATCGGCGGGAGGCCCCAAGTCGTGCCAAGGACCCAGTGGACAGTGCCAAAGACACACAATAGCCCGTGAAGAGGCTGCACACCACCTACACGTGCAGCGGGCTACTGCACAGCACGGCAGAAGGCTGCACAGGTGTGCCTGGCGTCCACCACCGTTACAGCGGACATGTCGGCCCCAGCGAGCACCGTAGCCTCCTCGTCGGACGGATCCGGAGCAGTGGCTGATGGCCCTCAACAGGCACCAACGTCAGGTACCGCCGCTCAAAACTTACCATTACCGGGCCCCTTTGATGTTAGAGACACATCCAACCTAGGACCCAGATGGGTCATATGGCTCAGGGATTTCAAATTTTACACGGGGGCAATCGGTTTGACCGACGACGTGATGCTGAAAAACACCCTATTCATGACAGTAGGCCCCGCTGTCGGGGACATCGCAGGCGAACTGATGAACGTAGACACGGTCACCTATGGAGAACTACATGGGAAGCTATCAGAATACTTCACGCCCCATACAAACATTGACTACGAGCGCCATGTCTTTCATACTACAAGACAGGAGAAAGGAGAGTCCCTTGATAACTTTGTGATGCGCCTACGCATCAAACTAAAATACTGTGAATTCCATAGGTACTCAAATGACGAGGCGCTAAGATCCCAAGTCATAGCCGGCTGCATCTCGCAGCCGTTCAGGAAGCAGCTGCTCCAAAAACAAAGGTCCCTCGAGGAAATCCTTGCACTTGCCAGGATGGAAGCCGCAGTTGAGTCGCAGCTCGACAGCCTAGGCAAGGTTACCTTTCAACACCCGACGACGAATGCAGATGCCATTAACAGACTGCATACCGCGCCCTCACCAGGAGGGAAAGGAACAGACGCCACGTGCTACAGATGCGGGTTCGAGTATCCGCACGTGGGTGAGTGCCCAGCAGTAGGACAAAAGTGCGCCGCCTGTGGCGGAATGGACCACTACAGAGCTGTCTGCAAAAATCCGCCGGGACAGGGACCCAGCAGACCGAGACAACAGGAGAGAAGGAGAAGCTCGCGACACAGCCCACCAGCAGGCAGAGGAGAAGAAGACCAGCCGAGACCCCGGAGAGAAGAAAAACCTCGAAGGAGTTCCTACGCCAGAGACGACAGAAGGCCATCGGACGGATCGAGGCGATCGCAAAGAAGACGGTTCGTCCGGTACATTGAGATGAGATCCCCTTCAGGCAGCGAATCCCAGTCATCAGAGGACGATCAACGGAAAAAAGGGTACGTGTGGGCACTCAACAACGCCACAGCCACCCAACACAGTCCGACGCTCCTGTTACAAGTCAACAACACACCGTTGGAATTCCTCATAGACACGGGGGCGACAGTTAATATAATAAGTGAACAGGCGTACAACTCACCAACCCCCCAAAGATCCGAAAGGCGTCAGTGGACATATACCCCTATGGAGCCACAACCCCGCTACCATGCAAAGGAACAATATCAGCATGGTGCGTGCACAAATCGCACGCGGCAAAGATCACGCTACACATCCTGAAGACGGAAGCCAACAGCGGGTGCATCCGCAGCTTTAAGACAGCCGTCGAGATGGGTCTGGTGCACATCCTGTACCAGCTTATGGCTCATAAATATTTCGCCAGACCGGACGCAATTGAGCAGACATTCCCCAACCTGTTCAGAGGCCTAGGAAAACTAAAACATCGAAAGGTACAGCTGCACATAAAACTGAGGATACCGCCCGTCGCCCAGCATTACAGGGGCATTCCGATAAATATACAACACCAGGTCGAAGAGGAGCTGGACAAGCTAATCAAGCTCAACGTCATTGAACCAGTCTCAGGGCCCACTCCATGGGTGTCCCCCATCGTTCCCGTCCCCAAGAAGTCACCCGACGGGTCGATATGCCTGTGTGTCGACATGAGGAGAGCCAATGTGGCCATTGAGAGGGAAAGTCACCAGGCGCCCAGGATCACCGACATGATACACCTACTCCACGGGGCACAGGTTTTCTCGAAATTGGACCTCACGAAAGGCTATCATCAAATTGAAATTGCTCCCGAATCCAGGTACATCACGACATTTGTCACACCTGGGCCTGTTCCAGTATAAAAGGCTTAGCTTCGGGATATCCTCCGCAGCCGAAATCTTCCAGGAGGAAATACACAGAGTCATCAGACATGTGCCCAACTGCCTGAATTACTCGGATGACGTCCTCGTATTTGGAAAGACCAAAGAAGAGCACGACACAGCTCTCCACAGAGTGTGCGCTGCACTGCAAGAGGCCGGACTAACGCTCAGAAAGGCCAAATGCGAGTTCGGGAAAGGCTCTCTACGATTCTTCAGCCACATATTCTCTGACAAAGGGATGCGACCAGACCCGGAGAAAGTGGCGGCACTCAACTCAGCCGCACCCCCTATGAACACGACGGAGCTTCGCTCCTTCCTGGGACTGGCCAGCTATTGATCCAGAGACTTAAAGGACTACGCAACCATCAGTAACCCGTTGCGCCTCTTGACGTGCAAGGATCAACCCTACACATGGTCCACAGACTGTCAAAAGGCGTTTGAGGCGATATGAGATGCCATTTCAAAGGCAGAGGACATGGCGTACTATGATGCCAAAAGGCACACCGAGGTAATAGTGGACGCCAGCCCAGTCGGTCTGGGCGCCATATTAACACAAATTGACCCACTGGAACCCGCAAAAATATACGTGGTTGCATACGCCAGCAGGAGCCTAACCCCCACAGAACAACCCTATTCCCAGGCTGAAAAGGAGAGCCTAGCGGTGGTATGGGCATGCGAGTACTTTCACCTGTTTGTGTATGGCAAGGAGTTCACCATCATCACAGACCACCAGGCACTGATTACAATCTACGGAGACCCCAAGTCAAGGATGCCGCCCAGAATAGCCAGATGGGGCCTAGGACTGCAGGACTACAAGTTCATCATCAAGCACCGGCCTGGGAAAGAAGATAATCCAGCAGACTATCTGTCGCGCCACCCGACTGGCCCCGCCTACCCCCAACCATCCATCGCCGATGAATATCTCAATTATGTGGTGCATCACCTACAGCCGCTACCAGTGGGGTGGGCAGACATCATTGCACACTCAGAACAAGACCCAGCTCTACGAATTGTACGACACTGCATACAGGAAGACAGAAGGGCGCACATGCGTCAACAGGCGCAGCAAGAATCGGAAGAGATCCAAGAGGACGTCAAACTAATAGACCATGTCCGGGACGAGCTCTCCATTGTCGATGATCACGTAATATTAAAAGGGTGCAAAGTACTCCTCCCGAAGTCACTGCGCATCAGAACAATCCAGGTAGCACACGAAAGCCACCAAGGAGTGGTCGCCACCAAGAGACTACTAAGGGAAAAAGGGTGGTTCCCCAAACTGGACAGGATGGTGGAGGAAATCATAGGACAATGCACGACGTGTGCACAGGTAGCACCGCCTCCGCACCCAAACCCACTCCACATGTCGCCACTACCGAAACACATATGGGAAGAACTGGCGGTGGACTTCTTTGGACCCCTCAGAAATGGCACCTACGTGTTAGTGCTAATAGATGAACACTCCAGATTCCCAGACGCACAAATCGTGGACAGCACGGCAGCCTCCAGTGTCATCCCGGTACTGGACCGCATGTTGTCCACATATGGAATACCCAGGATCATAAAATCCGACAATGGAGCGCCGTTCATGAGCACAGACTTCGAGAACTTCGCGAAGTACATGGGCTTCCACCATCGGAAGATCACTCCGAGATGGCCACAGGCCAACGGGATGGTCGAGAGGTTCATGGCCAACATCAAAAGAACCCTGCAAATAGCGACCATCCTCCATAAACCTTTCGAACAAGCACTCTATCAGTTCCTCAGGGACTATCGCCACACTCCCCACAGCACGACGGGCATATGCCCCGCTGACTTGATGTTCCGCAGACCAGTACAGACACGATTGCTGGAAGACGCACGCGCAGCAGAGGCCACCCCCCCTGGAACAAGAGGCCAGAAACAGGGACGACACAGCTAAAGCCAAAATGAAGGACACGGCCGATCACAAAAGAAAGGCACAGGAGTCAAACGTGGAACTGGGAAACCAAGTGTGGTTGCGGCAACCCAAACAACGCAAGGAGGATGCAACGTTTGCACCGGAACCGCTGACGGTCACGCACAAGAAAGGGATGATGATTACGGCTCAGAGAACCGACCAGTCCTCCGTCACTAGAAATGTGTCGTACTTCAAACCCAAGAGGTACTACATGGAGGATGCACCGGACCAAGAAGCAGACAGTGAGGATGACCAAGCTCAGGACAGCTATTACGTGGAGGAGAGCGAGACCTCAGAAGGTGAGGACATCTCATCACCCCAGGGCCTGGCCGAGCAAACGCCGGGTCACAGCGGTCGACCCCAGAGAAGCCGCTTCAAGCCTCACAGACTCATAGAAGAAATGGAGTAAGGAGGAGAGAGCTACTTGGTTGCTAAAAAAGGGGGAGATGTCAGGTTGTTAGCGAGGGCTTTGCAGCCCGCCCACATCGTTGTGTGGGCAGACCGCCGTTGCGGTCTTAGTTCCCCGTACAAGGGGAAGTGACGTTGGGCTAGGGAGGGGGCGGGGTTATGCGAGGGCAGTTCCTTTAAGACGGGTGATTAAAGAAGTTGCACTGTACCCCGGCTCCCGTGTGACTTTGTTCACGGCGGTTTGGGGATCCGAGTAAAACCCTACAGCTCACAGGGGGACTTTGTGGAAAACTTTAGTCTGACTGTGACTTCCAGCAGGACTATCCAAACTATTAATTGCACATCACTATAATATTCTGGTGGCCATGACATATGCTGCCTGATTCATGGAATTATTTGCGCCGAAAAACAGGGATTTGTGCGCCATTCTGCCCGCAAACCCGCAAATTCCTGTTTGATAAACAGGGATTTGCGGGCAGAATGGCACACAAATCCCTGTTTTTCGGCGCACACCTTCCATGAATCAGCCCCTTAGTATCTATGTGAATAGCTTACATGCTGCTGTGGAAGTAGCAACTTCTGATGTCCAATGAGGCGGTTCTCGCAGAATAAAATACCTGCTCTCTTATATGCAGACGATGTTGTCCTAATTATTCGAGTGATTAACAATTTTAATGAAAAAGCCCTACAAGTGAATGAGGCATAATCTGTAATTCTGCATGGGGGAGGCAGAAGGGAACATTTTAGACCAAAATTCAAAAATTCAAAACCAATCCTCAAAGTGACAAGATTTATCTACTTGGGGATTCCTTCCTTATCCTCACCGAAGAGCGCAAACCGTGTCTTATAGGTAATTGCTGGGATCTTAAGGCTTAGAGGAACTCTTTAAGCTCACCAAATTGAAATCCTTATAGGAATATATAAACCTAAAGTGGCAGCGACAGCCACATATAGAGCAGAAATCTGAGAATAAGATTCTTGTAGACAAATTCAATTAAGCGAGAATACATTGTCCATGATATTTCTTTATTGCCCACCTCTGCCCCTTCTTTTGCCGCTGAAATGAGATATGGTTTGGGGCATGTGGAGGATATGATTGCATTACCTCCTTCATGACTGTGGATTAAAGTGCGATCGAATACAAAAGCCATACTGTGAAAGCTCATACTTACTGAAATCCTCAAACAACGAAGAGGTTCTGCGATTCCTTGTCTACGTATGTGCAAAGAATATTGTCGAGCATAGATGCCACAATATGGCTCAATAACCCCAAGAGAACAGATAGAACTACTTATTGTGTTCTTAAGAAGACATTGTTGGGACCATTGGATGATGCTGGGCAGAATGTCGAATTTTGTAAGCCACCTCAATGATCGCACTTTAGGAATAAAAGTGTAATTTGTCTTTGCAACTGTACCTAACAAGGTGATTCCTAGATGTAGGCTCAGTTTCATGCACATCAACAGTATCGCCATATACCATAATAATAATAACAATATTATCGCAGGCATTTGGCATGATCTGGATTCTTGGATTGTCACTGTCCATTCTGCCGAAAATGCACTGGACCCCCAAATGCACTTTTGGGGCAATCGCCATTGGGATTCGTAGGAAACCATTGACCCCGCTGATTAGGGAACAAAATGTTACATTTGTACTTATTATTAGCAGGAGACAAGAAAACAACCTGGGCTTTATAAATAGGTTTTTAAGATCAGCTTTAATAATTTGAAGTGCGAATGATGTGTGGCTTGATATATTTATTCCAGCAGTTAAATATGTGGTGATATGGAATCTATCTTAAGGTTCTCAGAATACATGTTTGGAACAGCAGTGATGTGGTTGATTGAAATAGACATTATTGCAAAGTGCCCCTTAACCTTTTGTCGTAATGACTTGTCGATATTAAGCATATGTGCAGAACCAATGAATATTAACCTGGACAAGACTGCATCCCTGCATCCCTGTTTTGTAAATAGAGTTTTATCTTAGTATGTTTATAAGTATTACTACATTGTTTGTATGGAGTCTCTGTGCTTTGTTAATTGCATGTATTTTGAATGAGCCCTTTATGCAATTTGATACATTCCAAGATGAAGATGGAAGAAAGAGATTAGGCTTCATCCTGCACATTTCGCTGCCAGCATCGCCTCGGTTCAACGCTGTAACCTTCAGGGGATGGGTCTGAGTTGGAAGCTAACATTACAATTGTCTCTATTTACCCCAGCACTGTCGATTTTATCATTGCCCAGGTCAAGGTCAGGTACCACCATCAGAAGTCTGCTGTCACATAACCACGAAAGTCCACTAGAAGTCTCACTGAAATACCACCATAGACAGGATTCAAGAGGTGCCGCCAACAACAAATGTCACTGGTATTCTGGGTTGAAAACATGCTCCAGAAAACAAACAAGTCCTCAAAAAAATGTTTCCAACTAAAAGGAGGTGGTAAGTACTGTCATTACCCGACAGCGCTGCCAGTTGGCAGTATATTATCCCCAAACAAGTTACAATCATGAAACAAATATTGTATCTATATTGCACTGGTGGGTGCATGCTTCCCAACAAACAGTGAGTAGTGTAAAGGGAACACTACATGCTACACACTAGCCAACATGTGCCTCCGTCGCAGCAACCATAAGAACAGGCATGGACATGAGCAGTATAGTGCAATTTCAAGCTCTGCACAATAGCCTGTTCACCCGGAACTTGGGCGGCATTATCCACGAGAATTTGTCACTTAATGCACAAGTTACAGCAGTGGCGAAATTGTGCTATTTCATCATTAGGAAACTAAAGAAAATCTTCCTTTACAACACCATCATGGCAGGTGTTAGTCTGTAATGCCTTGGTTTTCTCACGCCTGGAATTTGATAACCCCGAGTAGATCTATTGTATATCAAGTTTAATTTTGAATGTTTTTCTTTCTTTTTTTGGATTTCAACTATTCACAATATCTGTCAACATATGTAACCATTGAGTTAGATTGTTTGGATATGCAGATACAGACCTGTTATGAATAAGTTAATAGCAGGGTAATTGAATTAAGAGGACTCGTGCATGTCAAAATATTTCATGTGAATATTCCAAAATATCTTTAAATGTTTTTTGTTTGCGTTGTTTATTATGTTTTCAACATGTTGAGTCTAGGCTGAATTATGAGCTTGAGAAGACTGTTTCTTTATTTGAATTAACTTTTTGTATATTTTTGAACAAGTTTTATAATAAATTATGATACAGATTTAATTTACAGTATTAAATTGCATGTGCTTTCTTATATGGTACTTTATGCAGTATTTCGTCTTGTCGATATAGGCGACCGACAAAGATTGATGTTCTAAGTAATCAAATTTAGAACTGGAATCACATACCTATTTAGGGAAGTGGTAGGAGGGTTTTACCCCCATAGAGAGACAGGTTACAGTCGATTGGTTGGACTAGTATACCTTGAACTTTATTCCTGTGGGGACACACTTTCGTATTTTCATGGAATTTAATAACCCAATTTTTCTGAGTTTACGCCAGTATCCTGGCGGTTAAGCTGTCAGGATACCGGCAAAGGCTATTACTGTTTCCAGCACTCGAAGAGTGACTGCAGCTGCCTTCGCCTCCACCTTCAACTCCCCACCCCCCAAGCCCTGACTCGACCTCTGCCTCTGCCCTCAGCAACTTCCATCTTTCCATCAGCAAAGCTCTTGACATTCTTGCCACAGTCATGAGGATCCATCTGAAACCTGCCTCTAAGTGTAACACTTGGTACGACACCAAACTTTCAGCGCTGAAATGAAAGTGCAGGGCAGCAAAAGTGGCAAACCTCTGGCTCATCCTCTGACAAACTGGCCTGCCGCCCGCTCCAAAGGCAATACGGACTCACCATCCATGCATAGAAAAGATCTCACATTCAGGCACGGATCTCAGGTGCATCCAATAACTCGTCGGAACCTTTCAAAATCTGCAGGGAACTAGCCAACGCCTCCGCAGTCTCCTCCTCCCCTTCTCCATCCCAGGCCCTCTGCAATGCACTGACCTCACACTTTGCCACCAAAACTCAGGATATTCTGACCGCACTCGCTACTCTCACTCACAACCCATTTCTCACCTCCCCACACACCCCTCCCCTCTCCTTCCTTCTTTCCTTCTTCTCTCCTGTCACACCAGAGGAAGTTACCAGAGTTGTCCGCTCCATGAAGGTCTCTTCTAAACAGGTCTCCCCTTGCTCATCCAGGACCATCATGGATAGCATTGGCTCTCTTGCCCCTGCTCTCGCTGATTTCCGCAATCACTCTACTACTGGATCTTTCTTCTCCCCCCACAAGCACTCCCTTGTGCGCCCACCCCTGAAAAAACCTTCCTCTGACCCTACCTGCCCTGCCAGCTATTGGTCTGTCTCCATCACCCACTTCCTGGGAACGCTACTTGAGAAGCTGGTCGTGCCCCAACTTAACAAACTGAACTTCTTCGTGGCCTCAATGACCATCAATCTGGATTCCGAGCTTCCAGAGGCACGGACACTGCTCTTCTGAACACCTGTGAAGATCTGCTCGCATATCTAGACTCCAATTCCCAACTGTCGTTATCCTTCTCGATCTCTCCTCTGCATTTGCCACAGTTAACCATTCCATCCTCATACAAAGGCTCCACGATACTCTTGGTATCATGGAACGGGTTGTTAAGGATTTCAATCAAGAGAAATAAACCTTGGTTTCGGCCTAGTATGTAGCGCAAATTAGAGGCTTTTCTCCTTATTTTATGCAGATTCAATTTTGAGATGGCACACCACTCATATCACCCCCTTTTCAAATACCCCAGGTCACAATGGACCATGAACCAGGCTGGTTGGTAAAATGCAATATTTATTTATTTATTTTAAAAGAAGTTATACACTTTTTAATATGGGGCAGCAATCACCAATGGGGTGATAATTACAATGATAATGTGAGCAATGCACTGGGTTTAACCTTCTAGTGGAACATATGCACAGCACAGCTGAATAGGAGCACTTTTTGATTTAGGAAAAATAGCACCCAAGTTAGAATTTCCCCCTGCAACGTTCCCTCAACCCACAAATAATCAATTGAGTGGATAAAAAGAAGCAGCAGGTAATTAGGAATAAGAAACAGGAAACGGAATCCAAATCTGACCTTCCCTCCCCAAATAAGAGAGAAACACGGATTTTAAACCCCTTGCAATGTTATGAAATGACACTCAGAAATGGACAAATAAATAATTAATGTGTGTTAAAAACCCTGAAGCAAATAGAATTCCTCACTAAAGCAACAATGCAAAGACACTAACAATCACAAAGAATGGATTACCAAAAGCATACAGTTTGAACATGAGTTCAAAGCTTAAAACAGATTGTAGCAAAATTACATGTGTAAAAGTTGCATTTTCTTAATTCCCGCCTTAAATTACCCAAATGGTTTTTAATATAAATGGGTGAAATACACTGATTTAGAGTGCTGAGTGATAGAGGTATATCACAGAGATATTCTGGAAGTGAAAGTAAGTCTCTAGCTGGTAAATAGGAGGTTAATCAAGATATAAAAAGGTGCGCTTTAAGTAAAGTGAAGCCGTGAAATAAGAAAGGAACTCAGTTGTGACAAGAACAGTTTTACTTTACACTAAAGTATTCAGGCTAGACCACCAAAGATGCACACAGTAAGATCCACACAGTAAGATCCAGGGTTGATTCGCGACTTCAACCCTGTTACCCCAGCACTCAACGCTGGCGGACCCAGTACGATCATTCGAAATATGACTAATGGCTAAGGATTTATGCAAGACAAAATTACTAAAGAGATGGCGCTAGCACTAGAAATGAAGGGCAAGGTTGCACAGATAATTCTGAAAATTTTAGCAAGTTATCGGGATAAGGATAGGATGACTTAGAGAGTGGGATAAGGACAAATGCAAGACAAGATATGCTATGGATTTCTATGGGGTGGTGACTTATACTTACAGTCCACTTTTAGTTTGGGATTTTTGGACCATCAATAGGGTCTGTTCACTACACGGCAGCATGCCTGGCAAACAGCTGGGCAGTTCTGGTCACCGGATGGCACTTCTGGACTGGCAATTCTTGTCACTGGATACTCGAGGTCAGCTGGAGGGCAGGATTGCAGCGGGCATGCAGTAAGTGGGCAGCAAGCCAGGCTGTTTCAGGATGCAAAAGATACCACAGCTTTCCCCTTTTTAATGGGAGATTAGTGGGTTTTCAGATGTGAGGCCTTGCTGGGAATAGGATCAGCACTGCTTGGGTTTTGCAGTGGGCCGTGGATTAGGGTCAGCAATGCTTTGGCCTTGTGGTTGGGGTCTGGAATCTGGATGATGAATGGAACACGAACGCAGCGCAGGAACTTCTGGAAGAGTGTGTGTCTAGAGTTTTGTCAGGGACTCTTATTTATAATGTATATTGACATCATCGAAGTATATGGCTGGGCAGGGTCTGCTAAACACGCCTCTACCAACTGGATTGGACAATCAATGTTGGCTGCCTAGGATGTGACTCAGTTTAGGTGTTATACTTTTATGATGTGAAAAGACTTCCCACAGACCTTTATGCCAAAAATCAGTCATTACAGAATGTACCCATTTGTACAGTTGTGGCATATTACCCAATGACATGAGCAGGTTACATATGTTATGCAGACCATTCCACTCCAACTCTGAACTCTGCGAGACATTGTTTTGCCCCTCTGATACATTTTGGTAATTTTGAGTATGAAAGATTCGGCCTAAAATTCCATAACTTTATACACGTTTGGTTTATCATAAAGGATATAAGCAAAAAAAGTGTGCAATGGTATCATTGATTCCCAAGGTGTCAGTGACTTCTACAATGTCTCAAACTATAAAACACAAAATCACTTTTAAACTGCGAGATTGTTACACTTTTACAAAGTCTTGCTGCAGAGATAAAAGTCTATAAAGTTTCTTTATAAAATAGTCTGTGGAAGCAAATGGCAGTCCTTTGTATTTTGTATTTGTATTTTTATTGATTTATAAAGCGCCTTACACCAAAGCGCTGTACATAGAACAACATAATACATAAAACATGAACGGTAAAACTGTTGAAGCATTACAATATGAATCAATCAAACAACAAAACAGTGGAAAGAGCAATTAACTTAAGGGGAGGGAGGGAGGGAGATGGGACAGGTTAGTGGGGAGTGAAGGAGGAGGGCAGGAGGGGGAAAGGGGGGGTAGAAGAGGGGGGGTAGTGGAGGGGAGAGATTAAGAGAAGAGACAAGAAGGGGGAAGTAGAAGGGGAAGGGGATTCAAGGAGGAGGATGGAGAAGGAGAGATTTAAGGGAAGTGTGGAAAGAAGTGAAGGTGGGGGAAGAATGGATGGCAAGAGGAAGGGAGTTCCAGTGTAGAGGAGCTAAGAGCTGGAAGGAGCGAAAATGGGAGGAGGCACGGGGGGGTGAAGTGAGAAGGAAATGGTCAGTGGACCGAAGGGGACGGGAGGGGGAGTAGAAGGAGAGAAGGGAGGAGAGATATGAGGGGGCAAAACCATGGAGAGATTTGAAGAGATGACAGAGAAATTGAAATTTAAGTTGGGAGTGAAAAGGAAGCCAGCCAAGGTAGGAGAGAGAGGAAGAGATGGAATCACGGGAGGTAAAGAGACAGAGGGTGCGAACAGCAGAGTGGTAGATGGATTTAAGAGGGGCAAGGTAAAAAGTAGGAAGTCCAAAGAGTAAGGAAGAGCAGTAGAAGAGGCGGGAGAAGATAAGGGAGGAGATTAAGAGTTTAGTAGCGTGGAAAGTGAGAGAGGGACAGATTTTGCGAATGTTGAAGAGGTGGAAGCGGCAGGAGCGAGAAGTGAGGGAGATGTGTTGGGAGAAGGAGAGAGAGGAGTCAAAGGGAACACCTAGGTTGCGAGCCTTAGAAGAGATAGGGAGGTTGGCGGGAGGGAAGTGAATGAAAGAGGGAGGGAGTTAGAGGGAAAAAATATGACTTCTGTCTTGTCGGTGTTGAGAGAGAGAAATCGGGAAGACATCCAGTTCTTGATGGCAGTAAGGCAGGAAGAGAGTGGTAGGTGGAGGTCAGTTGAGAAGGAGAAGGAGAGGAAGAGTTGAGTGTCGTCAGCATAGAAGTGGTGGGAAATGCCAAACGAGGAGATAACAGGAGCAATGAGGGAGGTGTATAGAGAGAAGAGGAAAGGACCTAGCACAGAGCCTTGGGGTACGCCATATTCAAGAGGATAGTTAGGAGAGGACCGGCCACCCCAGGAGACTGTAAAGGAGCGGTAAGAGAGGTAAGAGGATAACCAGTTGAGTGCAGAGCCCTTAAAGCCAAAGGAGGAGAGAGTGTAAAGGAGGAGGGGGTGATCGACAGTGTCAAAGGCTGCAGAGAGATCAAGGATAATAAGGATAGATGATTGTTTAGCATGGCGGGCTGTAAGAAGGGAGTTCAGAATAGAGGTGAGAGCAGTTTCAGTGGTGTGTTTAGGTCAAAAGCCTGATTGGAAGGGTGGTAGGAGAGAGGAACTAGTGACAAAGGATGAAAGTTGAGAGTATGCAAGGCGTTCGAGAAGCTTGGCGAGGAAAGGGAGAAGAGAGATAGGTCTGAAATTCGAGGTGAGATGTGGGTCAGCAGAAGGCTTCTTTAGTATGGGGATGATCGTGGCATGTTTAAAGGCAGAGGGAAAGGTAGCGGAGGAGAGACAGATGTTGAAGAAGGAAGTGAGGTAGGACACAAGAAGCGGGTAAATCTTAGGGTTGAGAAGGGAAGGAGAGAAGGGAAGGTCAGTAGGGGCAGACGTGGGGTGAGCTTTGGATAGGAGGGTGGAGACTTCAGAGGGGGAGCCGGGAGAGAAGAAGGACATGCAGGAGGGAGGAGGGGGGGAGAAGAAGAAGGGAAATCAGAGGTGGGGGTAATAATTCTTTGCCGAAGGGAAACAATCTTAGAAGAGAAGAAGTTAGCGAAGTCTGAAGGAGAGAGTGAAGAATTGGAGGAGGGATCAGGAGTGGGGGGAGAGAGAAGTCAGTGGAGAGTTTGGAAGATACGGCGGGGGTGAGTCACTTGAGATTGAAGTAGGTTAGAGAAGTAAGAGGATTTAGCTGAGGTCAGACAAGAGTCATAGATGGAGTGATAAGAGAAGTAAGAGGTTTGGTTAGGTAGCGAGGGAGTTTTGAGCCATAGTCTCTCGAGACGTCTGAGAAGGCGTCTCATAGAGAGGAGATGAGGAGTGAGCCAAGTTTGAGAGGGTTTCCGGGTAGGGCGGAAGGGGGAAAGAGAGTAGAGATAATCAAGGGAGGATGAAATAGCAGAGGAAAGAGCATCATTCGCCGATAATAAGGAGTAGTCATGGAGAGATGGGAGAAGAGAAGTGCAAGTGTCGGTGAAGAGGGAAGGGTCAAAGTTGCGGAAGTCATGCCGTGAGTAGAGGGGAGAAAGGGAAAATGAGAGTAGTGCATGGTCAGAGAGATAGACAGGAAGGGTAGAGACAGGTGATGGGGGTAGGAAGAGTTAAAGATGAGGACAATGGTGGAGCCAGAGGAGTGTGTAGGAGAGGAGGGGAGAGGGGGAAAGGAGGCAGGAATCGAGGATAGAAAGGAGGGGAGAGGATTGAGGGGAAGAAGGGAGATGTAGATTAAAGTCGCCAAGTATTGACAGAGGAGAGGGGGAGGGAGAGATTAGCGAGAGGAGGTGATCCAGGTCTTCATAGAAGAAAGAAAGAGGGCCAGGGGGACAATAGATGATCAGGAGAGAAATAGGGTGGGGAGAGGAGAAGGATTTGGAAAGGAATTCAAAGGAAGGGAAAGAAGGGAGAGCTGGAGAGGAGGGGGAGGAGATAAACTTTGGGTGGTAGAGGAGGCCAACACCTCCGCCACAGCCAGTAGCACGAGGGGTATGAGAGAAGGAGGAGGTGGTTAAGGAAGCTGGGACAGAAGTGTTATGGGGGGGGGTCCAGGTTTCAGCTAAGCATAGAAAGTGGAGGTTGAGGCGAAAGAATAAGTCAAGAATTGCTGCGGTTTTGTTGCAGATGGATCTGGCGTTCCAAAGTGCCATGTTCATGTGACTGGAATGGTGGGCGAGAGGGGGGTAAAGAAGAATAGGGAGGTGAGTGAGGGAAGGTGAGGTGCAGGATGGGTACTGGGGGGATACGAGAGAGGACGGGGCATAAGGAGGAGGGAAAAGGAGAAAAGGATGGAAAGGAGAAAGTGGGAGTGGAGAAAGGGGGGAGGGGAAAAAGGAGGGCGAAAAGAAGATTTGGAGGATTGCATAACGGGCTCAGAACTAAGGCGGGTCAGGAGGGCTGTAGAAGCAGACACTTGTGAAGGTGAGGACAGAGATCAGTGTGGAAGTATCGAGATGGGTCAGTAAACAGAGGACAGGGTATAGGTATCGGGGGCAGTGTAGGGGCCACAGAGGAGGGACTGGGGTAATAAAGGGGGGAATGGGCAGGTACGGGGACCTTGGACAGTTGCTCTCCCTACTGGGCGGGGAGGATCATAGGAGGCAAAGGCAGGAGTGGAGTGGAGGCACCAGTAGTATACCCACAGTGCAAGCTGTAGTTGGGTTCTTGAACAGTAACACTGGGAGGGCTTCAGGCAGCAGAGGTGGTAGAGTGGCAAAGGAGAGTCTGCAGTGTTCTGAAGGAAGCCCAGGTTAGAGCGGGGAGAGTTGTAAGCGGTAGACCGGGGCTGAAGCAGGTGTTATAAGCAGACACTCTGGTGAGGTATCAGGCAGAGGTGATAGAGCTGGGGAGGGACTGTGAGAGAATGGCCAGGGGGGGTCAGACAGGAGATGGAGGACCCGCGCCGCCGTTCTCAAGTCCAGATGCCAAAGGAGAGTCTGTGGCGTTCTGTGGGAGGTCCAGGCTAGAGTGGGGAGAGTTGTAGGCAGTGGACTGGGGCAGAGGCAGGTGTTATGAGCAGTCACTCAGGCGGGGCATCAGGCAGAGGCGGTAGAGCTGGGGAGGGACTGTGAGCGGTCGGCCATGATGGTCAGGCAGTGGAAGGTGGTCCCGCGCTGTCACTCTCAAATCCAGATGGGGTGGGCTGGAAACAGAGGGTCAGGGCAGCTATAAGGCACTCGGAGCAGACGTAGCCCTGCAGAGTCCAGAGAGTCAGCATGTGGAGAGAGAGGACCAGGATCAGAGCGGAGGGAACCCTGGCAATCTACCCCCGCAGGCTGGAGCAGGCTGATGCCGGCCAAAGTCGGGATGTTGGACACTACAGTAGACACAGTACTGTGGGAAGGCAGGTACCAGGGTAGGACACGTGCAACAGGGAGAAGTCACAGAAGGACCATGGAGTGCCGGAGGAGATAGGCTGACTCAAGCGGGCGATGTCGGCTGTAGGTGGTCGAAGACGGCCGACGCCAGGGTGGTGGACTCCCACGTAGGTGCAGCCCCACGGCAAGACAGAGGAGGAGACGGGCTGACTCAGGCGGGTGATGTCTGATCGGGGTGACTGAGGATGGGCGACGCCAGGGTGTTGGACCCCACGTAGGTGCAGCCCACGGCAAGATAGGTATCAAGTCGATGTTCGGGTGCCTGGACAGTCCTCCACAGGTTAATGGAGCACCAGAGGGGCTAGTCAGAAGACAGAGGGTGGAAGCAGCACAATCCCCCACATGTCCACAGAGCGCCGGAAGGACCAGTCAGTTGCCAGCGGGAGAGAGCAGCACAATCCCCCACAGGACCGCTGAGCGCTGGAGGGAACAGTCAGTTGCCAGCGGGAGGAAGCAGCACAATCCCCCACAGGACCGCTGAGTGCTGGAGGGAACAGTTAGTTGCCAGCGGGAGGAAGCAGCACAATCCCCCACAGAGCGCCGGAGGGACCAGTGAAGTGCCGGCGGGAGGAAGCAGCGCAGGTCCGCGGATGGAGGACAACTCCCCACAGGACAACGGAGTGTCAGAGGAACCAGTTGGATGCCGGCGAGTTCCTATCCAGACGGGACCCAGAGATCTGTGTCCTGCACTGGACCATTTTATTCTTTTTCAGCTACCACCAACTGTCACGTCCCCCAAAGAAAGGTGGGGGTTTTTCCAGCTTGATTGAAGGTTTATTGCCCCTTATCCACTTCGCACTTTGATGTCCCAGAATTTCTATTGAAAGAGGCCCCTCCCCAGACTGAAGTCTGATTAGTATGTGAAGTCCTGGTCAGTCACATTTTTCTAACCTAGCAATGATCACTTTTGTGTCCTGGAAGTTTATGGTGGCTCCCTTCCTTGGGGGAGGCCTTAGATCTGCCAACTAGAATAACTTGTTTTTTTGGAATCTTGTAAAATCTAGCCAAGTCAGTTTCAAACCTTTATTTTCTTTTCTTTGGTCCTGAATCCAACAAAAAAAACAACAAGACTGTGGAATAAAAATAGCCCATATGTGTTTCCCAGCAGCCAACCCCTTTTCATTGCTAGGCACAGACAAACTTTTATTCAACATATCACTTTTCCTTTAAAACAGGCATTTATCTTTGTTTGGTTTGCAAAGCCCATTTTACACATGTGGTGAAAACTGCTAGCATTTCCTTCAGATTCGATTTTACCATCTGACTTCCCAATATTGTCTTGCAGCCATAGTTAGTTTCTTGTAACCAACAGTCTGTACAAGGCAAAGGTCTCCTGGAACGGACATGTGCACAGAGCTATGATTTCTTTTTCAGGGTTCATTTTTTTGTCATTTTGTAGCACCAAATAAAGCGTATCCCGTTCACGGCAGAAAGTGAAGTTACTTGGGCCTTTTGTTTTTCTTCAGATTTGGCTTAACAAGGCCTGTCATTCTCAAATCATTCCTGGTTTTGCTGAGGCACAATGAGATATACTGGGCATGGCAGGGCCTTATTGATCACAGTGGTTTAAGAAAGAACAGATGGAATTAGCATCAAAGCACCATTTTTTTAAAGGTGAAAAAGTTTCCTTTTCAATGGGGATTTGGGGGTTTCTGCAAAGCAGTGCTGCTTTTTCACTTTATTCCATTTGTATGTGTCAGAACACACTGGCACGCTCCTTCAGTGTTTCCCCTTGTTCCATCCTGCCTGATTTGTGATTGGCAGGATGGTGCAGCCATTTTCTTTATTGCTGAAAAACGCAGTTTTAGGCCATGGCGCTCACAGGAGCCAGCGCTGCCATTTTGCTGTATCTGCACATCTGCAGCTTGGTGATGTGGAGAAATACTGTGAGTGGGTCAATATACCCACATATCCCCCCCCCCCGACTTCTTCTGAGATTCCAAATCGAGGGAGAATCAGGCAAGTGGGATTCCTCAATGGGGCAAAGCAGGATTAGTCAGGTATGAGTCCTTCCATCAGATAGCGGTGCTTCACGCTCCTCTCGCTGCCACTGGTTGGAACATGGGCCGACACCCACAGCTTTCCCTGAGGTCTTCCTTTATGGTGTTGAGCAACACACCCGAATTTCCTTTGGTTTCTCCTTTCCCGGTCCCTAGGGCGGTCCTCCTTGGTAGTGAAGGGGCAACCAGTACAAATCTATAAAAGAAACACAAACCGTTTACTACAATTTCCCACTAACTGCCCTTCAATAGGGTTGACAGCAGTGGGATACACATACATGCAATACTGACAGTTGACAATGAAGAAAAATACTCCCTGTTAGATAATTATATTTATAAATCCTATCAGTTCACTTCTGGTTCTTCTTTTTCTTATTCTCACGTTTCAGATGTCTCCTCTATTTGATTCTCTCTGGGCTCCTCAATTTGCTGCAAAGGATGCCTAGGGTGACAACTCTTTAGCTGATTAATATGGACACATTTCTCTCCTTTCATTTCGCCTTTGGGGATGCGGATTCTGTAGGCGACAGGTGACATTTTATCTACAATTTCAAAAGGTCCTCGCCAGCTTGGTAAAAATGTATGCTCTTTGGTCTGGTTCCTTTGGAAATTGTACAAGTAGATCCTGTCTTCTACTTGGTATTTCTTTTGGGTTGTTTGTAGATCATATTGCGTCTTCATGCCCTCTGTAATCTTTCTAGATTCTGCTGAGCGTACGCAAAAGCATGTTGAAGGTGTTTTCTTAGATTCTAAACATACTCATGAGTTGTGGAGGTGTTTATCAATGTCTGGTCCTGTGTTCTATAGAGCAGATGCTAAGGTAATACCATCCTTCATCCAGTCATCAGCTCAAATGGAGACATCTATGTTGCAGAGGAAGGTGCAGATCTGATGGACATCAGGACAAGCAGTAATCGGATGTCCCAACTTGCCCAGAGTCTGCCACAAACTTTTTTAGAATGCTTACAATGGTTTTATTGTACCTCTCAACTCCACCACTAGAGGACAAGCGGTATGCAATGTGTAGTTTCCTTTTTACCCTAAGTATCTCCCACATCTTTGTCATCACTTCGCTAGTGAAGTGACTTCCTCGGTCTGACTCAATCCTTTGGGGTAGGCCAAAACGCGAGAAGATGTGATTGATCATCAGGGTAGCTGCTGTTTCTGCCTTGCAATTTGGGGCTGGGAGACATTCCACCCATTTGGTAAACAAGCATGTTATGGTTAAAATGTACTTGGTCCCCCTAGGGGAGCGAATCACAGGCCCAATGAAATCTACTTCTAAATCTGACTAAGGCAGTGTCATCCCCCTCTCCTGGAGGAGAGCTTGGTGTGTGAGTGATGTTGGCTGAAATTGTGCACACACAAGACACTCCTTCAAGTATTGGTCGAGGTCCTGCCCCATGTGTGACCAGTATGCAACCTCTTGCAAGATTTCTAACGTAGTGTGAAACCCCCGATGACCGGTTGTGGCTGCATCATGGGCGTGACTTAGCATTAGGCTTCGGAATGAGGTAAGGATCACCCACTGGTCACAGCCAGATATGGATCTCCTTACCAACAAACCGTCTTGGATTCAGAAAGATTTTGGACATTTCATCAACAACCTCAGGTCCTCCTTCCCAAGGTAATCGATATCCGTCAGGGGAAAGTTCTCAGGGTCCTCAATGTGTTGATAAAATTTACCAATAATCGGATCCCTCTTTTGTGCCATGATTAAATCAGCATCTGGGGTCTCCTTACTCCACTGGGCAGTTGAGAGTTCATTGTGAGCATTTGTCCGGGACCGAGTGATAGCAGTGTCCTGGATTTCACCCAAAAGGGACTCAATCTCAAGGAGATCCCCCTAGATGGCTCTGGTTTTGGCCAGCTGATCAGGTACTTCATTTCCAGTTTTGTCTGGTCCCTCTATTCTGGAATGACCCTTGATCTTCTTCCAATAGATGGTCATCCCACTAGAGGTGACCGGATCATCTATATTTTGGATTAGCTTGCCATGTTTAAGAGGTTTGTTGTTAGCATATAGCATGCCTCTGGTTTTCCAATTTACCAGGTGCTCTACAAACCTGTTCTGAACATAATCTGAGTCGGTCATTATGATCAGTTTGTGGAGTTGGTGTTGGACGGCAGTGAGGATGGCTTGATGAACTGCCATCAACTCCGCCACCTGAATACTACGGGGACCGATTTTGTACCCAGCAAGGGGTTCTGGGGCATCATTTAACCAGGCATTCCCAATGTAGGCCACCAGTTCCTTTTCCCCGTTGTTGTCAACATGGTAGGATCACCCATTCACATAAACTGTGGGCATTCCTTCGCACTTGTCTTCATCATAGACTTTGTGCGGGAATTCAGGTACGCCTCCATGTTGTCCTGGGTTTAAAACTTTCATCCTCAAAACAGTTTTCTCTTGCACAATCCTGCAAGTCAGCCAGACCTTGCGCGAGGGGACTCTTCTCGGTTTGGCCATATCTGACCTCCACATGAAAGCCTTGAATTGACAGAATCCAGGAAGTAATTCTGGAATTACTCACATTTCCGACCCGGATTCTATCACTTTGGAGGTATTACATTTATTTCTTGGGGACAGAGACCCTCAGGAGTTGTCTCATGCCCCAAGAAGTTGACACGGGTTCTGCACCACTGTGCCGTTTGAAAGGACAGTTTTGCTCCGGCAACCCTCAAATGTGTCAGAACATAATGGATTTACGCTATGTGTTCGTCCACGGCTGAGCTTTTTATCAGGACATCATCCACATAGGCCATGTTACCCCTTTCACCCAAGTCGGGCATGGCCTTATGTAGGAAGATGTTGATTTCGTTGCCGGAGTTGATGTATCCAAAGGGAGTCCGGGTCCAGGTGTACTGCTGCCCCCCAAAGGTAAAGGCTAGCTTGTATTGGTCCTACCTAGTGACAGGCACGGACCAGTACCTATTGGTCAGGTCAATGGCAGTGTACACCTTTGACCCCTGGATCTGGGCCTGCCCCAGCTCAATGTAGAGGAGAGGCCATCGGGACATGTGGACCCGTTTATTTAGCTCCCTAAGGTCAGCACAGAGTCTCCACTGGCTGTTCAGTTTTAAAATCTCCAGCACCAGATTATTAAAAGTGCTGTGGACTGGATGAATAATCCCACAGGACTCAAGGTTTATGATGATTTCTATCAGGACTCCATGGATGTGGGAGGCAAGCGGTATTGCTTCACAAACACTGGAGTCATTCCAGGGTCCATGGGAATTGTTGTGGTATGGATTTCGGTGCAACCACAGTCATACGAGTCCACCGCAAAGAGATCTTCAAAATTTAGGAACACCTGTTTCAACTTTTGCTTTTGCTCCGGAGTCTCACAGGCATCAGCTAGGTTAATTTGCTCTTCAACCATTTGCCTGAAGCCTGGAAAGAATTCTGGCTTTGCTATCTCAGCGGCCTCCTCCAGCTGGGTGGAGAGGTCCCTGGTTAGAGTATTAACCTGGACAGAGGGTTTCAGGTAGGGAAGTCTGTCATTGTGGACCTGGAAGATCACCTCATACTGTCTGATGTCACAGGTCGCCTCTTCCTCACCCAAAGGGCAGGAAGAGTACACCAGGAAATCCCCCCCTTGCCGGCTGAAGATCCTGTCTGGTGGTAAGTCATTGTCACTATCACTGTCAAGGCAGTCATTGGGGATTGGTCCTATCAGTTCATTACCTAGATCCATGGAAAAATGATGGTCATCAACCGCCATTACAATCATGGTGCCTGCGCCCAGAGTGATACTCCTAAGGTCACTGTTATCCATCAATATTGGAATGGTGTTGTGTTCTACATTGACTAATGGTGTTGGGTTTAACCCCAACCCCTGCTGTTGGAGATTGGCATTGAGGTGTACCTATGCATCAGGTTTTTGCAGTTTCTGTCCACTTTTAATTTTTAATTCAAGTGGGAATAGTCAAGTCCTTCTTGGAATGGTGACCTCCTCTCCAGTTTGAACTTCAACTACATACGGCAGCAATTGGGCTGACCAAAATGCTTTTTCTGAATCATCAAAGTCCAAGGGATTACCCCCTAGTCAGGACCAGGCTTTGTAATTTATCAATTCCAAATTAATGGCAAAACAATTGAGAATGTCATTGTCTAAATGGAATGCAGCAAGGACATCTCACACGACCCAACAATTATGTACTATGCTTTTTGTCCTATAGAAATTTTGAGCATACACCTGCAAGGCAGGAGAAGTTTGGAATTGGGAGTTTCCAGGCTCATTCCCCACTTATCGATCAATTTAAATGTGGGAATGGCTGGATCTTCTGGGACCTTTCGGAACATGGCTTCGCTGATGAAGCTCTTACCGTTGTTCATGTACACTCGGGCGAGAACAGATTCTTTCCCCTCATTTAACTGAATTGGAATGAATAACTGTTCTCTAATTTTCTGAATGTCAGCTAAACTTTGAGCTGGTTTCTCCTCACTTTTGACTATGGAATTGGGATTTTCAGATTGTAAATCAGTATAGAATTTCAAAGTAATTCCTTCCAGTTTGGAATGCCACTTGAAACTGGAACGAAGGTTGATTTTCAGGAATGGAGAGGAGTTCCCATCACCAGGTTGTTGTCCTACAGCAATTACTGTCACGTCAGGTATTTGATTGTTCTGAAAATGAAACTCAATATGATCAGGTTTTTGTTCAACCATGTGGCATGTGCCATTTAAACTAACATGGTTGACACTCTGTTTTATTTTTATTGGCCTCTTAGTCCGAGTGAAGTGGACCTTGTTCACACTGTCTATTAGGGGGGACAATCTGCGCAGGATGTTATTCCCCAGTAGACAGGGTGTGTCCTCTGGAGTCATGACTATGACAGAGTGTTTCACCTTATGTCGCCCAATTTTTATTTCCAAATCCGCAGTCCCTCAACAGGAATTTCCTTCCTGTTGAAGTTTTGAATTTGTCCAGGAAGAGGGGTGAGAGGGATCTGGTATCGCTCCCCCCTTCCTGAATTTAGCTGATCAAAGGCCTTTTTTGACAGAAGAGTGGCTTGGGATCAAGTGTCCACCCTCGACGGAAATGTACATTGCCCTTGCACTTGGACCGGGGCATAAAATCTACCCTCTTTCTCCTCCAATGGGCAAAGATAATGTGCATTTTGGTCAAGCTGGGTGGTCAATTTCCTTATTTTTGACTCCGATACAGGGATAGTTTGGGCATAATTCTATGTTGGAGTTTGGGGATCTGAAAGACAAATTTTGCATTCGGATATTTGGGGAGGTTCGGGCTCCCCTTTTTCTGATTCTGGGCTCCCCCCACCCCACTTTTTGGAAGCAGCAAACAGAATTGGTTTGTGAGGTTCGGGATCCCTCTGTTACTATTGGGTTTCCTGGATGCTCATTCTGGGGTTCAAGGATTGGCGATTCTGACTCAGTGCCCACCTCCACCCATACTTCATTTAAATCTCGTGTGACCCATTTTTCTTTGGGAGGAGTTCCCCCATCCCTGAAGGAGAAGATATTTTTCCCAGAATCCTCTAAGGATTATTCCCCTTCAAATTGGAGGACACAAACTTCCTCCACAAAATGGGCCTTTTTGAGTTCTATATTTCTCCTGCCCACTCTCTGTTCCTTGGGTTGCAGATTTTCGGGGGCAGGATATTTTTGTTCAGGTTCCTGGGTGTCCAGGGTCTTTTCACGAGTAAGGAAGGAAGCTTCCTCTAAGGCTTTACACCTTCCTTCCTCCCGTGCCTCCTCCTCTGGAACCAGTGAGTTGTCAGGGTTCTCTCCCCGTCATTGTTCTGGGGTACAAGACCCTTGGTTGGTGGGGTTCTGAGCCGCCATGTTCATCTGAGGGTTCTGTTGAGCCCTCAACATGCGACCCAGATCCTGGGTTAGGTTCTGGACCTGGCTCTCCAGTTGGGACAGCCGTTCCGGCTAGTATGGGGGTCTCTGGTCAACACTAGGTAGATCACCGGAAGGGTAACTATCCCGTCATCCCATAGTACCCTGGATATGGTGAATTTTGGTAACCCTCACCGTTGGCTTCCCCTCTCCCGGATTGTGTTGTCTGGGTTCCTGAAATTGGGAAATGAAAGGAGGGTTGTCCTGCAGGTTGGGGTTTTGTGAGTATCGGGGGAAGAAACTTAACCCAGCATTTGGGGAATTACTGCCCTCCTAGGGGAAGTTAGGAGGGGATTTTCCTGGGGCGGTACTTACCTGATTGGATCCTCCCTGGAGTTGGGGGAGTCCACACATACCCAAAGATTGGTCGGGTGCCCTTGTATTGGGGACTGATATATTCTGGGGAGTTAGGGGTCCCATTGGTGGGATTACCTCCATGACTTCCACCTGTTTGTGATTGGCCTGAAGGCCTTTTGGGTCTCTGATTTTGCTGATTTTGTAGGTAAATATTTAGGCTCCCCCATCTCTAGGTCTAAAATGGGGCAACCTTCACCTCTGCCACCTTAGCAGCAGCAGGGGTGTTGGCTGGTTTGGGGTTCTTGGCCAAATTTTTATTTTCTGCAGGTTTTTGGATCTCATAAATGTGGGTTGCCTGCTCTATGACCCAGTCCAGAGATCTTTTGTCATGGAAATCCCTCACCAGCTGGGTCCTGATATATTTGGGTAGTGCATGAAAGAAGATGGTTATAAACTCCCTGCTATCCATGCGCACCCTCCTAGTGGTTTGTGCAAAGGCGCGTTTGAGCTCCTGCACAAATTCTCGTGGGGACTGATCTTCCCCACACTGCAGATTGTGGGCCGCTTTGCAAGCCTCTTGGGGGTTTCTGTGGGTAGAAAAGTGTTTCAAGATAGCCGTCCTGTAGGTGGACCATCTTGAATGGTTCTGGTCCTCCAGTCTGGCAAAGAAGCTGGAGTACTCAGGGGAGAAGGTCCATTTTACATACTCTATGCAGCTCTGGTTGTCTATCAGACTAAAAGTGTTCATCATCTGCTCATAGAGCTCCAAGTGTTCCCAAACAGAATATTTTGCGTTTTTATGGTATGGGGTTATGAAACTCCTAATGGCCTTAATCTGCCTAATGGAGTCTTTTGTGATAACTCTCTTGAGTTTGTTTGCCTTCTTTGGCTTAGTCACCCAAGTCCACTCACCCTCAGACTCAGAGATGCTCCTACTTTCCCCTCATGATCATCTAGGCACTCCCTGATTCTGTGAGTTTGGGAGGTGCTCACAGAATGGAGGGGGTTAGTTTCTCTATCCCTGTGGTGCTCAGGAGAGTAGTCTTCTGACTCTTCCCTGCTCCCAGGGTTGGCAGAGTATCCCTCCCCACTGCCCTAATTGGGTAGAGGTCTTCAGGATGCTCTTTTTGGGACTCATTTCATTTGGTATTTCATCAAATTGAACCAACTGGTCCCTTGGAAGGTAGTATTTCAGTGGGTCTAATTCCCTGACTCTCCCCTCATTGGAGACTTCCTTGTCAGAGACATCAGCCTTAATGTTTGAATATCTATGCAGGGATGCCTGTCCATCAATTTCTGGGGGGCGCTGATCTGTCAGTTCCATCATGCTAAACCTATTGAATTCTGCCGGCCTTGTGGTTTCCGGCTCGTGTGAACCAGTAGATATGAATTTGGCAGTGTTCAAAGTATTAAGTGGGTTTGAGTCCCTTAGTAAAAAGGTGCTTATACTATAATCAGGGGTTACCCTGTCCCTCTCTACCCGTTCGGGGTCCCTCCAGTTAGGATTAAAACTAGCACCCTCTTTCTGCAATCTTGTTAGTTTCTCCTTCTCAGCCCCTACTTCTTGATAATAGGCAAAGATCTTAGCCTTTTTCTCAGCTATCAAGGCTTTACTGGCCCATATGACCCGCTCCTGAGTGGCCACTTGTTTGTGGAGCCCATCATTCTTTTCACAAAGGGCCTCATTGTCTCTCTGCGCTTCCTGTATGGTTTGAGAATAATGGGATGATTTCTGTTGCAGGAGACTCGCCTCCTGAGTTTGTGCAGCTTTGGTTTGGGTGTTCTCTTCCAGAGCACCTTCTAACCGCCTGGTGTGCTCCAGTAGATTCCCATACTCTGTTTTGAGTTCATTTTATTTTTGGAGGGCTAACTCACTTCCCTGTAACTCTGTTTTTAACTTGCTTATTTCCTGACCTAGGACATCTTTCTCCTTATTTAGGGTGCCCTTCTGTTCAGCCAGGTCATCCCTTTGTTTCCTGATGGTATTGAATGTCTGGAGCTCTTCATCAAATTCTGTTTGAGAGTGGTGGTCTCTCAAAATTAACTTATTAGTTTCCTCTTTCAATTTCTCTATCTGATCTTGTAGGGTAACTATCTGCTCTGCACAGACCCTGTTATAGGTTAATTGTTGAGTCAGCTTCTGTTGACTCTCTTATAGAGAGTCAATCTTTTCCAGACACTCTATTTTTGCTGCTTCTAGTTGGGCCTCTATGTCTACATTATTCTGTTATTGGAGGACCAAGTCCTCTTTTAATTTTATGATGTAATTTCCAGATTCTACTTCCAACTCTTGGCTCTTTTGAAGTGCTTGTTCTGCTAATTTTAGTTTAGCCTGTATTTGATTTAATAGTTCAGATTGATTCTGCGCTAGAGTTTAATTTTCCTCCTGCTTTTCCCGCATCACTTCCATGTGGAGATACATGTATGCCACGATCCTGACAATTTTAATTTGCTCCTCTTTAATTTTTGGGGTCATATATCATTCACTCAAAGCTTGGTGTAATAGGCCACTGTCCTGCCATGTATCCAGGTTCATGGTGGTGACGTGTTGTGTTATTTCTTGTAGCCAGACTTTTTCATCCTGTTCTGGCCACTCACCTCTGACAAACAGCTTGTGCAGAAGGTCCTCCCTAGCCATATTGATTTCTACTACGGTCATTTTGGACGCGGTCTTTCTTTATTAATTTATTAATTTATGTAAGGGTAGCTTGTATTCTGTTGCTTTTCTGCCTATTTTGGGGGTGATTTTAGTTTTACTTTTAGACACAGGCCTGGTACTTAGAGTATTTGTTTTTGGGGAGGCGCTTGTACAGTGTAACCCAATATTCCCACCACACAAAGCATCACTACCTTGCAGGTTAGTCTGCTGTGTTAGACTGTCAACCAAAACCCAAATATGTTAAGGATTTTAATCAAGCGACACACACCTTGGTCTCAGCCTAGTATGTAGCGCATAATTGAGATGCTTTTCTCCTTATTTTATGAAGATTTAATTTTGAGATGGTACACCACTCATATCACACACCCTTTTCAAACAACCCTGCTCACAATGGACAAAGAACCAGGCTGGTTGGTAAAATGCAATATTTATTTATTTTAAAATTCAAAAGAAATCATACACTTTTTAATATGGGGCAGCAATCACCAATGGGGTGATAATTACAATGAGAATGTGAGCAATGTACTGTGTTTAAACTTCTAGTGGAACATATACACAGCACAGCAGAATAGGATTACTTTTTGTTTTAGGGAAGATAGCACCCAAGTTACAATTTCCCCCTGCAATGTTCCCTCAACCCACAAATGATCAATTCTGAGTGGATAAAAAGAAGCAGCAGGTAATTCGGGAATTAGAAACAGGAAACTGAATCAAAATCTGACCTTCCCTCTCCAAATAAGAGACAAAAATGGATTTTAAACCCCTTACAATGGTATGAAATGACACTCGGAAATGGACAAATAAATAATGAATGTGTGTTAAAAATCTTTAAGCAAATATAATTCCCCACTAAAGCAACAATGCAAAGACACTAACAATCACAAAGAATGGATTACCAAAAGCATACAGTTAAAAATTAGTGGAAAGCTTAAAATAGATTGCAGCAAAATGACAAGTGTAAAAGTTGCATTTTCTTAATTCCCGCCTTAAATTACCGAAAAGGTTTTTAATATAAATGGCTGAAATACACTGATTTGGAGTGCTGGGGGTTAGAGGTATATCACAGAGATATTCTGGAAGTGAAAGTAAGTCTCTAGCTGGTAAATTGGAGGAGTTATACAAGATGTAAAAAGGTGCACTTTCAGTAATGTGAAGCTGTGAAATGAGAAAGGAAATCAGTTGTGACAAGAACAGTTTTACTTTACACTAAAGTATTCAGGCTAGACCACCAAAAATGGACACAGTAAGATCCAGGGTTGATTCGCGACTTCAACCCTGTCGCCCCAGCACCCAACCCTGGCAGACCCAGTCCGATCACTCTAAATATAACTAATGGCTTAGGATTTACACAAGACAAAATTACTAAAGAGATGGTGCTAGCACTAGAAATCAAAGGCAAGGTTGCACGGATCATTCTGACAGTTTTAACAAGTTGTCAGGATAAGGATAGGACGACTTAGAGAGTGGTATAAGGACAAATGCAAGACAAGATATGCTATGGATTTCTATGGGGTGGTGATTTATACTTAGTCCACTTTTAGTTTGGGATTTTTGGACCATCAATAGGGTCTGGTCACTACACGGCAGTGCGCCTGGCAAACAGCTGGGCAGTTCTAGTCACAGGATGGCACTTCTGGACAAGCTATTCCGGTCACTGGATACTAAAGGTCAGCTGGAGGACAGGATTGCAGCAGGCATGAAGTTAGTGGCCAGCAAGCCAGGCTGGTTCAGGATGCAAAAGATACGACAGCTTTCCCCTTTTTAATGGGAGATTAGTGGGTTTTTAGATTTGAGGCCTTGCTGGGAATAGGATCAGCAATGCTTGGGTTTTGCAGTGGGCCCTCGAGTAGGGTTAGCAATGCTTTGGCCTTGTAGTTGGGGTCTGGGATCTGGATGATGAATGGAACAGGAACGCAGCACAGGAAATTCAGGAAGAATGTTTGTCTAGAGTCTTGTCAGGGACTCTTATTTATATGCATAGTGACATCATTGAAATATATGGCTGGGCAGGGTCTGCTAAACAAGCCTCTACCAACTGGATTGGGCAACCAATGTTGGCTGCCACCCCTAGGATGTGACTCAGTTTAGGTGTTGTACTTTTATGATGTGAAAAGACTTCCCACAGACCTTTTTGGCAAAAACCAGCCATAACAGAATGTACCCATTTGTACAGTTGTGGCATATTACCCAATGACATGAGCAGGTTACATATGTTATGCAGACCATTCCACTCCAACTCTGAACTCTGTGAGACATTGTTTTGCCCCTCTGATATCTTTTGGTAATTTTGAGTATGAAAGATTTGGCCTAAAATTCCATAACTTTATGCACATGTGTGCTTTATCATAGGGGATTTAAGCATACAAATTTGCATTGGTATCATTGATACTTTTCTCATAATCCCCAATACTTTGCCATTTCAGTTCCCAAGGTGTCAGTGACTTCTACAATGTTTCAAATTATAAAACACAAAATCACTTTTAAACTGCGAAATATTAACATTTTTACAAAGTCTTGCTGTAGAGATAAAAGTCTTTACAGATTATTTATAAAATAGTCTTTGGAAGCAAATGGCAATTCTTTGTCCTGCACTGGACCATTTCTTTCTTTTTCAGCTACCACCAACTGTCACTTACCCCAAAGCAAGATGAGGTTTTTTCCAGCTTGATTGAAGGTTTATTGCCCCCTATCCACTTCGCACTTTGATGTCCCAGAATTTCTATTGAAAGAGGCGTCTGCCCAGACTGAAGTCTGATTAGTATGTGAAGTTTCTTTGTCCAGGTCAGTCACAGTTTTCCAACCTAGCAATTATCACTTTCGTGTCCTTGAAGTTTATGGTGACTCCCTTCCTTGGGGGATGTCTTTGCTCTGCCATCTAGAATAACTTGTTTTTGGAAGCTTGCAAAATCTAGCCAAGTCAGTTTAAAACCTTTACTTTCTTTTCTTTGCTCCTGAAAAAAACCCCACAATCCTGCAATCCTGTGGGATAAAAATAGCCAATATGTGTTTCCCAGCAGCCAACCCCTTCTCATTGCTAGGCACAGACAAGCTTTCATTCAACATATTACTTTTCCTTTAAAACAGGCATTTATTTGTCTTTGGTTTGCAAAGCCCATTTTACACATGTGGTGAAAACTGCTAGCATTTCTTTTCAGATTCGATTTTGTCATCTGACTTCCCAATATTGTCTTGCAGCCATAGTTGGTTTCTTGTACACAACAGTCTGTACAAGGCAAAGGTGTGCTGGAATGGGCATGTGCACAGAGCTAAGATTTCTTTTTCAGGGTGCATTCCTTTGACAATTTGTAGCACCAAATAAAGCGTTTCCTGTGCACGGAAAAAAGTGAAGTTTCTTGGGCCTTTTGTTTTTCTTTGGCTTAACAGGGCCTGTCATTCAGAAATCATGCCTGGTTTTGCTGAGGCACAATGAGATATACTGGGCATGGCAGGGCCTTATTGATCACAGTGGTTTAAGAAAGAACAGATGGAATTAGCTTCAAAGCAACATTTACTTAAAGGTGAAAAAGTTTCCTTTTCAATGGGGATTTTGAGGTTTCAGCAAAGCAGTGCTGCTTTTTCACTTTATTCCGTTTGTATGTGTCAGAACACACTGGCACACTCCTTCAGTGTGTCCCATTGTTCCATCCTGCCTTATGTGTGCTTGGCAGGATGGTGCAGCCATTTATTTTGTTGCTGCAAAACGCAGTTTTGAGGCCATGGAGCTCACAGGAGCCAGCACCGCCATTTTGCTGTATCTGCACAACTGCAGCTTGGTGATGTGGAGAAATACTGTTGAGTGGGTCAATATATCCCACAGGGCACTGGATTGGCTGTCCCCTTTCCTCACTAACCGCTCTTCCCAAATCATCCTGGGCCCCTTCTCCTCTCCCACTTCCATCTCCAATTGTGGTGTCCCCCAGGGCTATATACTCTCCCCCTGGCTCTTTAACATTTACCTTGCTATCCTTGCATGCCTCATCTCCACCTTCTCCACTTCCAGTGTTATGCAGATGATACACAACTCTTCTTCAGACTCCCTGCTGACCCTCTTTCACCCTCCATCATTCATGACTGCCTATCTGCCATCCAGTCCTGGTGCACCTCCAATGATCTCTGCCTCAACACCTGTAAAACTGAGATTCTTCCCATTGGGACCATTGCTCTATCCTTCCTTCCCTCACTCTGGCCTTCCTCCTTGGGCTCTCCCCCAACACCTTCAACTGAAGCCAGAAACGTTGCAGTCATCTTCGACTCCTCTCTCACCTTCCTCCCTCACACTCAGGACATTGCCAAAAAGACCAACTATCAACTCTTCCTTCTCAAAGGAATGCTTCCTTTTCTCACTTTCCCTCCGAGGCTCAATGTGACTCAATCCCTGGTTCTCTCTATGCTTGACTACAGTAACAGCGTCCTCCTGAACCTGCCTTCTTCCACTCTGCGACCCCCTCAGGTCATACAGAATAGGGCAGCAAGACTTATCCTTGGCCTTAAGCCCAGGGACCTCTTCTCTCCTGCACTAAAATGTCTTCACTGGCCCCTGGTTGCTGCACTGGTTAAATTTAAATCCCTCTGCATCATCCACAAGTCTGTCTGGGTGAGGGGACAACACTATCTTCAACTTTATCTCACTAAATACTCTCCCTCTAGACCAGTTCGCTCCTCTGGCATCAACTCCTTTTGTGTAAAACGCTTTGCTAAACAGAGGGCAGGGGGTTGCTCTCTTTCCTCTGTGGGCTCACTCCTTTGTAATAGCCTCCCCCTCTCCCTACGCCTTGAGCAGGATCTTCTCAAATTCCAGAAGCTCCTTAAGACTTTCCTCTTTCTCTCCTCCTTCCTTCCTCTCTCCTCTGCTAATCTCACAGTTGCTGTATTGGTGTCCTTGGCCCCTAGGAATCTTTGGGGCATTGATCTCCCACACCAATTCTCCCCACCTCCTGTCTATCCACAGCACTTTGCATTGCACGCCCTCTGGCTTGGAGACTCGCACTTACACCCCATTCGGCCTAGGCCGTGTAGCACTCAACCTTCCTAGCACTTTGTCCATGGCTCAGCCACGAGTTCAGACACCCCAGCACTTACCCCTTCTTCCTTCTTCCTTTCTGCACTTGCACATTCTGAATACTCACAAGGCATAGTAGGTTCATCCCTCCCCTCTTCCCCCTCTGCTCTTAATATTGTTTTGTAATTGTATTTCCTACCCTCCCTGCCCTGTGGGTGCTTTGAAACAGTGTACTCTTATTGTATAGGCGCCTAACAAGCAAACAATAAATACATAAAAAATACATAAATAATGAATCTGCTGGAGCCTGGACGCTACCACAAATGGACATGGTGGACTTTGCTGAGGATGCAGGCATCAGGTTTCATGGTGGGGCTTGTCAGTAGATCAAATGTCCCATGAGCCTGGGGGGGGGTCTTTAATAGGGAGATGGAGGACAATGTGAATGTCATCCAAGACATCAGTCAATGTGCCTTTATTGGTCTTGTGCTGATGTGGAGACTCACCTGGATCCTCTGCAGCAGTTGCCACAGACTATCACCTCCTGTGACACCTTCACAGTGATCTCGTCTGTGTCCAAGAAATCTAAGACTCACTCACTCACTGTGCTAGTGTTAGGAATCACTTACCTGCTCGCAGCCACCATAGCTCCCTCCTGGTATGCTTGTGACAGCCTTGCTTAGATTTAAGAGAAAGCTTTCTCATTCCCAGGTAACCCATGTTCACTGAGTGGGGGGGGGATATTTACAGTTGTGTACTAATCTCATTTATGTCCTTATCACATCCCCAGCCCCAATCTTGAGTTAGTTGTGGTCCCGGAGCATCACACCTTTGAGCCATCACCTATCTACATTGGGAGAAAACGGATCATCCATCATCCCATCTTACCTTCCAAAGTCCCCCACACTTGGGGAGGAAGAGGAACCTGAAGCTTAATATTAGAGCATTCAGTTCCATTGTGTTCTCCTAGCTGTACTCCCTGTATGCAGACAATTGATCAGGGTGACACCTGTTGTACAAAAAGACACACAGAATTTGAAAACTATAACAGAAAAATACTACTGTGCATTTCATATAGGGGAAATCGATGCTACAGGTAAGTAAACCCAGCACATTCCCAACGAAGAAACATATACAACAATCTACACATAAATTAATACACTTTTTGACTTTCTGGTGACTACCAACATACATCCCCTTGTGTATTATACAGGGTTTGACATTAGTGCCGAACTAAACATCAGATATTTGGTGTCCGGTGTGTTTGTGGCGGACATGAATATTCATGAAGAGTCGACACGTCTGTGTTTTGGCCTATAACAGTTCACATAGCTTTTGATAAAAGCAGCCTTCATCAGGACCGGGAATTGTGGTCCAGCCTCTTCACAACCTTTCCTGTGGTGTGATTCTATAACATAAAACAAATGAACAAAACTCAGTGTGCATGTACTGGGTAAACATGTATACAAAGCTTCATACGTATCTGAAAAAGTGTCCCCAGGAGGGAAAACTTACCATGCCTCAATGTTGCAGCACATTATATTGCAATGGGCCACACTGCTGGCTTCGGCCACGCAGTCCTAGAATTGGACTGTGTGTGCTCTAAGACTTCAGATGTCCTCGTTTTTACCTGTGAGAGGAACTTGAACACAGGAAAAACTTCACTGCTGTGTCAATTCTCAGTGGGTAGGCTGATCGCAAATATTTCATAAATATTTTCAATTGGTTTTATTGTCTCTAGCGCTAGCGACCTACAGTGAGCGATTTGAAGAGAGCATTACCCCAATTTTATAATCTATTTAATCAGGTGGGTCTGCTGGCAGGGGGGTCCTCTGTGGTACCTGCTAATGTGTGTGGTAGTCCTGTCAGGTAAAAATTCCAGATTTAGTCAAGCGTGTTGTTGTCTGGAGCTGGGTCGGTACATGGACCTTCCCTGTGTGACCCATCCTGTGATGAGGTCTGTGTGTGAGATCGAGGCAGCAAGGGCTGGCCGACTCACACAATGGGTCCAATATTCTTCCCTGGGTGCTCCTAAGTCAGGATGTTCCCCTTTTCCGCTACGTGTCTAATGAGTAAACGCTGTGCGAAAGGTGGATTATTGTAAAAGACACCGCGTCCGTTGCTATGGCGACTAGCCACTATGGCGAATCTCCGTGTGAAACCAGTGTTAAATCGCTGATGTAGAGTGTAAAAAGTGTAAAGTCACCCATAAACATTGGCCTGTACTAATGGGCATGGCGGGACAATACAATATTGTAATTGCGGAGCAAAAGTATCTGTTAACTATGTATATATATATATGATGGAGGCAATGTGGTCGATCCTGTGGATCACGGAGGGGCTGTGGCCGATGTATCTGATTCATACAGGTCCTGTGTAGCCAGTATCACCTTGTTGTACTAGTCAAAGTAGGTGCTTGCATTCCTATACGTAATGCTGGTCGCTGCATGGAGTGAACCCATATTGCTTTTATCCCCATCATAACGCGTACTGCATTAGACTCGGAATTCTCAATGTGTACTCATGTTGTTGATACTTTGTAATTCTCAAATAAATGTTATTAGGACATACATAACATTCAGAATATACATAGCTCAGATACATGTTGTTTGTGTATGCAGACTTGTCAATCACTTAGTGATGTGTCACAGTCTGAATATACATAGCTCAGATGCACATATTCATATATATGACCCATTATGCTGGAGACTCTACCCCATAGTATTCTTATTGTAATAATACAGGGTGCCTGGATGTGCACGGCGTGAGTCCAGGGTGCTTACTTGACTGGTGTGTTGTGTCAATATGTCTCGTGGTCCCATGGTGTTTGTTAGGTCTGGTCCCTCTCTGATTAGACCAATGAATATAGCCCTCTTTTCCTGAATGCTGGTTCTTGAGAGTTCAGATCAGTGATGTTGGTTGAATCTGACAGCTAGCTACAGCTTGAGTAGATGGTTCACACATCGGTTGGCGGGTTTGTTGCAGTGTATGTCTTCTTTTGCAGTAGTTCTTCCCAGCAAGGAGCTGTATTTCTGCTTCTGCATGGTCACAGGAGCTGAGTGGGTGGTTGTGGCTGCAGTTGAGGTGGTGGCTCCCAATGGCACTGTGGTGGTGGAGATCAAGAGAGTTGACCTGGTGGAATGATGACTTGAGGGTACACTGTCACCAGTAATAGGAGGCCTGGAGTCAGGTTCCCTCGTATTCAGAGGAGTGGGTCTATAGATCTCGTGTTGGCCATGAACAGAGTGAATGGAATATGTGACAAGGAACAAATAGCATTTAGGGTACATGATCAGGTCCTCTATCGGGAGTCTGACCCACTGGCAGGTACTTCACGCCAAAAGGTGACTCCAACTTGATGTGACATTGCCATTCAGCATGACCATTGGCATGGTGATTGTTGGCTTGGCCAATGTGTTGACAACCCTACATCCCAGCACCTTATACTGGCTAATGTGATACCATGTGTCAGCTGCATCAGTGACACAGCCATGCCTGCTCTCTGTGCTTACATGTTCTGTGCAGCACCAATGACTGTTTCATATAGCATTGGGTTGCATCATCTCACTCTGTGACACACTTCATTGTATTGGACATTCATGTTTTGGGAATGGAGAACCTGAAGGCCTGCCCTGGTTTAGACTTCTGTTTGCGTGACCAAATACGATTTTTAATCATGCATACTTAACTTTATTGTATGTAATTAGGCTGTCACGTAATGGAATGCCCCATTGGAATCCTGTGCGGCTGTGGCATAGGCCAATTTCCTGTCGGCAATCAGAAAGGCCACTGGCTTCATTATGAGTTTCCAAATGAGGCAGTGCTGCCATAGTGAAAGGTGCACTGCGAGAGATTAGAATTGCCTGGCCACATACATCAAATGCATGAGTTGTATGTACTCTCCAGGAGATGCCAGTGATCCTTTGCCATCCTCTGCAGTGCTGATTCCTGAGACCAATATCAGGTCCATGATTCTGCCCATCTTACCCCCACAAGGCGTAAAGACTAGTGGGTTCAAGGTTCCAGTAGCCTCTGCTTCTGTTCTGTCTGGTCTCACAGTGCAAGTGCAAAGATTATCCCATGTAGGTCATTCCAACTATTGTGTACCTCGTCCCCTCTTTACGGGTGGGCAGCCAGTGCCGAGCACTTGTTGGCAATATGCTGCCATAATTGTCACTTCTTGCCTCCTGATGTCTTCTTACTTTGAACCCCAGCAGACGAGAGACCTCCTTTATGGTTTCATTCACCATGACCTCCAGTTCAATTTTTGATTCCTTTTCTTCTTCTTTGCATGCTTATTTTGGATGGATAAACTCACCAAAGACGGATTGCAGTGAAGTCGTATTTCCAAAATAGCCACCAAGGCACACTAAGTCAGATACTGTTACCACCATAATGGACGAAAAGTCATAATAAAGCCGAAGGACTGCTTTTTTACCACTCTCATTTGTGGTTGTTAGGAAAGATAATGGGCTTCATACCCAATGTTACCCTATAGAGGACAGAGGGGACAGGAACAGTTACGTTTTCTTACTCCCTGGGCCTCATTACGACCCTGGCGTTAACCATGGCGCAATTAGCGCCATGGTTGACGCCAGTATTTTACCAACTCCGCCATGGTGAATGGCAGAATTACCTCCCCATTCCAAGGTTGGCGGGGCGGTAACCCCCCATTTACCATTGGCCCTTCCCCATTCTCATTTTGTCCTCCATAGGGCTCAATGGGGATGGGGAAGGCAGTAATTACGGTACCGCAAATTGCGGTACCGTAATTACCTCGAAAGTCCCTTTGCGGGTTCCTTCCTTAACGGCTGGTAAAACCAGCCATTAAGGTCGGGACCCGCAAAGGGACCTCGTAATTAGGTGGTAAGGGTTTAACGGCGCCGACATCTTTTACGGAGCTGTTAACCCCTTACCGCCTGGGTCGTAATGAGGCCCTCTGACTCCGATTTTCAGCCAGAGGGGTACGTAAACGTAACTGTTGCTGTACCCCACCTGTCCTCCACAGGGTAGCATTTGTGCAAACCCACTGTCCCCTAGCTGCCTCTTTGCTTACCTCTGGTGGTCGTACCTGGGTCAAATATTCTACTCCAGGGCTAGCCTTGGGACTGGGATTGCGAGAAGAATTCATAAGTCTTTCTTTGGACAAACACTTAAAACACTTTGAAATGGTTTGGAACTGTTTTAAATTACCACCACACCCCCTTTACCTTCGCCAGAGAAACCTGTATTGGAACCTGTGGTATTTGGGCACTAGGCCCATACATCTTAGGGCTGGCCTTCTTAAGTAAAAGGCAATTAGAATTGGATTGCTTCTATTCATGTTATCTGCATCTGATTACTTACCTGATTTACCAGGTTAATTATTGATTGATGCATGGTAAGTAAACCTTCTGATGAATGTATATATTTGGGATAGATGGTTGTGTGTGATAATAGTACCTGCTGGTTTCATGTCTTAGTGTGTTCTTAAGGCCAATACAGAGGTGTATGTTTCTACATTGACTGTGTGAGCTGAATTATTGTATGTTATTCTGTTTGAACTTTGAGGCCCTAGACCACTCTCACTCACTCCTGAGAATACGCCTCGGCTGTTCTGCCACGTACCTTTATTGGGTTTTGGTTAAACTTTCAGAGATGCCCTATTCACCATAACTATACCAGCTGGCTAAAATCTCCCTCCCCCCACCACCCCCAGGTTAATTTTAGAAATACATCTCAACAGTGGCAGTGATATTGGGCAGGCATTTTACTATGGAATCTCCACCGCTATATTCACCCCCTTAGTCTACAAAGCCCTAACTATGCTGTTTGCGGCTGCTGGACATATTGAACTTTACAGACATCAAGAAATTCCCTGTCCCTTATCAGGTTCTGCACTAAACATGGCCCCTGAGATTGAAATCCCGATGGTCTCACCACTGGTCCGTGGTACAGTCGAGCATGTAATTTAGAGACTGTACCTCTGACTGGACAGACCAGATTCAGCAGCTGGTCCAGTTTAAGGTCACAGTTCCATGGCATGAATTGGCAACCTGTCAGATACCAGTGCTTCAAATACTTCTATGTCCTGCTTAATGTAAATGTATTACAGAGTCTTTGTAATGGACTCTGGAAGTAACCCGAGTAGCCAGGAGCAGAGACTACTTTCAGGGTATAAGACCAGGGTAAAAGACGCAGCAGATAAGACACACCTGGAAGATTTCAATCCAACTGAACTTCGATGGCCACAGCAGTGAGGACCAGGAGATCAAAAGTACAACGACATCAAATATGGGGGCAAGAAATGACAGAAATTACGAATAATCTTGTTTACAGGTTATAGATTATTGTGTCCTGTGCAGAAACGACATCACAGAAGTCAACCACACGTCCAACATTGTGGTTGAGAAAACTCCCGCCCACACAACCTGCAAGGCAAGCAATGCTATAAACGTTGGTGTAAAAAGTGAATTTTCCATAACTCAACCATAGCCTGAAAATAGTGCACAGACGAGAACCACGAACTGCGCTGCCATGTCCACGATGAGAAGGGACACAAATAAAGCCCTGACACATATGACGGTTATCCTGAAGCTGACTGCCGTCAGACCCCCATGTGTCACCATGACCCCCTGGTGTTACCCTGGCACGTGGCACTTCGGCTCTAACATCACATTCTCTTAGACATAATTGGCTGACAATTGATTCCATCAGGGGTGAAGTCCCAAAAATTTAAGTGGGGGGACTCGTCAACAAACGCAATGTGATGTGATGTCCCCAGAAAAATGCACATTTCATTAAATTGGCTTTGCATAACCACCCAAATTGAACAGGACGGATGGCATTTGCCTTTCATAAACTAACACACACACAAAACCAAGACAGGATATTTTCTTCTAATAGTCTTTTTAAAACGTTTACATTTGTGCATGTTTTAAACTCCAAGAACCAACAGAAATGTTTTCCCTGGGACTTGCAGTACAGGAATAGGATATTTCACCTTTAGTTGTTTGTTAATTTTTATCAGGTGCAGTGGTGAAGTGTCCAGCTTACAAACCTCACAACTGTGTTGATCCCTGAGGTCTGCTTTAAATCATAAATTCAAAGAGGACATTCAGTGTGTCTCCTTTTAGCTGGGGGTTGAGGGGACTGAGTCCACCCTCTTAATAAAGTGGAGGGACTTCGTCCCCCCACGTGTACCCTCGACTTGAGCCCTGGATTCCCTCATCCGTGAAACCTGACATTTGGTGTTTCTGTGTGCCCTCATGAGGATCAACTGCTGCGCTTTGATCTAGCCATCGTTGTTGCCAAAATATGCATCCAATTGATTGGAAGTCATGTCCGTCTGTTAGCCTGTACTCATGTATGGTACTGGTCACGACAGTAACTTGTATTGCGCCTTTGTGAAGGTGACATTTTGGGAGTAGGATGTGCGGGGGAAAAAACGGAGCTGTCTGGTTGTCCATTATACAAGTCTTTGGGAGGGCAGTCTCCCATCCCTCTGGTGGAGCAGGTGTAGGTACTGTGGTGGCTGCTATGGGTGTGTATTTCTTCATGCCTTCTGTGACTTGTCGTTTTCCATTTATAAAGGTTAAACGGCAAATCACTGATGCCTCTTTTGGGGGGCCAGGATGTAGAAGTGATGCGTTGGCTCCGATACAAGTGTGAGGGGACATCCTACCCCTTTAGCAGACCCCCTCGGAGTACTGCAGTATTGCCTGCAGGGTTGGACTGACCTATAGAGCACTCTGGGGGTTTCCCAGTAGGCCTCTGCACCCTGGGCCTCGTCTGTGTGCCAACCTATTTTATTTCCCCATTTTCTGATAGGAACAGGCTTGGGCTTGCTGAAAATGTGTAATATGGGGCCACTTTGAACATTATTTTCAGGGCCTCTTTTGGTTCCCAGTCCACCCCTGATTGCCTGACTCTACCTGCATTTGTTGTTGGATACTACAGTGGTGGCTGCTGTTTGGCTTGAGTGCATAGGTGAATGATGCATGCCTGGGCTGTCACTTCACTTGTTTTTCTTTGCGTTCTGCGGCTGCAGTTTTCCAATGTAAGCCCGACTGACAACAGAAACAGTCCCGAGGCTGCGTAATGTCTTGTAACCCCAATATCTGCCCTGTTGGTGACTGTTGGTGACTGATGTTGTAGGTGCATGCTGCTGTGGATGTGTGCATTCGTGACAGGTACTATTACTGGGGAGTTCCTAAAGTCCTACAGTATAGCTTTAGATTGGATTATGGGCGATTCAGCATTAATAAAAGGTGATGCTAAATGAGTGTACAGGGAGCCCCCCCTTCTCTGCTCTACTGAAACTGCAGTCACTTGCATGTCTTCCATGCACGCGAGTTTTGGGATGTCTACACCTATGAGGTGGAGTGCCTCATTGTGATGTGTCTCTGCTGCCATGTGTGCTTGGTACTGCGGTGGGCGGAGCTACTCTGGCCGGGGAATGAGTGGCCAGAGAACACTGGCGCATCCTCTCATACTGAAGCACGTGATCATGTGAGGGCAAAGCGATCTGGGCGCCCCTCCATTTACAGTGGCTCTGTTCTGCTCTAGTTGTCTTTTGTCTGCCCATAGGGTCTGTGCTTTACCCTCTTCCCGCAGAGCATCTCGTTATATTTATCGACACCCCAAAGCCTGTGTGAATGCCAGAACAGAGGAGTGCTCCTAAAGTACTGCTGTGTGTCTCATCCCCATGTGCTGATGTGTGCTGTGTAGGTGGGTGCAAATGTGGGTGCATGAGCTTGCGGGTGGGTGTTCCTGATATGATAAGTCATTTATAAAGCGCCTGTACACACCTGTTTCTAGGCGCGACCTGTGGGTCAATGCACAGGTGACTAATGCTGTACATGGGTAGTTTTTCCATTTTTATATTTTCTGTTTGCATGACTTAAAGTTCCTTGTTCATAAACGCCCTATCACTTGCTCGGATGCAAGTGTTTTTGCTTGGATCAGGCAAGCCATCTCTCTGGGGGAAGACCTCAATGTACTACAATTAGACGTGCCAGTTACTAGTAAATGTCTTGCGGTATTCATAGCAACGACACTGTTCTTAGGCCAATTGTCTATGAGAGGGGTTTTATCTGCTTAACTGCCTGGGACGTGGATGTGCGCATCCTTAGCAAGGCCTGTCCACTGCAGAGGATGTGGACAACCACGTCCTTGCAGCGCCTTACATAATCGTGTCTGCCACACTGCTGTACTTTTATTTTTTTATCTAACTATGGCCAATGTGGGCTTGGAACGGATCAATGATATGACATATGATATGATATATGATATGATATTTTATTTATATTGTGCTCGTACACAGGTGTTTCAGAACGCGACCAGGCGAAGGGAGGGGAACAGGGGAGAAAAACAAAAACAACAATCCTACTAGGCCCAGTGACATTGAGAACGCGCAAGTGCATGGGGAAGGGAAAAGGGGGAAAGTGCATGGGAGGGGGGAGAAATTGGAAAGTGCAGAGCATAGCAGAGAACAAGATAAATAATAAGTAAACCTTCAGTTTTGACAAGAACATAAGATATAATAGCGATGTAAAAGGCCAATTTTAAACACATTTTCTGTATCATTTCTACAGTGACAAGAGAATAGTTCCTCAAGTCTAAAGGACCTAATCGCTCATGTAGAACAGACAGCTGTGTACATTTAGCACATTACACCCTAGAGCAGTTCTGAGTCTTACATGTTCCATCAGAGGCACTGTACTGGGTGAGCACTTGAAGGGTCTGGTGCAGGCCGGCCCAACAGATCCAGTAGGAGATACAGAACTGCCTTCCTGCTGCTCATTGTATGCTCTGCACTGCAAGAAGGAGTTTGGAAATCTGGCTGCGCCAGTTGCCTACTGAGGGGTAAAAAAGCACTTCCTGTGGGAAAGTTCATACTAATCACCGGTTTGTTTCCAGGTATTGAAGCTCGTTCATTACTGTTAATTTGTTCAATCCTCGTGTGTCTGTTTCCTGGATTTCTCACCTACCTTGCTTGCTTCACCAGGTCTGCGCAGACCAGTAGGTAGTGCTGTGTTTCTTTTTTTAAAATATTTAAGTGGTGTGCAGGGCAGCACAAGATTCATATAAATCCTTGTAGCTGAGAGCCGGCAAGTACAAGCTAGTCCACTGTTTTTTTTTTTTTTTTAATCTGAAGTACTTATCAAAGTCCTCACCGGTCCCAATGTACCCAAAGCTTGTTCTATTTATTTATTTTTATGTATTGGTTATTTGTAATGCGCACTATACAGCAAAATTGTGTTTGAGGCGCATCAAGGGGGGGGGGTAAAAAAAAACGTTCTTAAAAAGGTCTTGAATTGAAACATTCGGAACGTGCAGGTGCTATAGCATGAGGGGGTGGGGAGAGGTGTTCGGAGGGGAGGTCAAGGGGAGGGAAGGAAGGAGAAAACAAACAAAAACGTTCTGACTAGGTCATAAGACGATTTGGAATGTGCAAGTGCTGGATCACAAAAGGGAGAGATGGAGAGGAAGGGAAGTGGAGGAGGGGATGAGTGGAGAGGTACAATAATACAGCAAAGTTAACAGGAAGTGCTGCAACAGAAAGGTTGACTGCATTATGGAACCCAGTAATGCAGTAATGACAGCAGGTAAGTGAATGTAGACGGGAAAAGGATCCCCGAATGGGATGAGGGGCTACATGAGACATGCAGACACGCAATGGAGACAAGGAGGTAAGTGAGTGCAGACTGGACAAGCCTCACCTAATGGGATGAGGGGCTACATGAGACATGCAGACACACAATGGGGACAAGCAGGTAAGAGAGTGCAGACTGGAAAAGCCTTGCATCATGGGATGAGGGGCTACGTCAGACATGCAGACACACAATGGAGACAAGCAGGTAAGTGAGTGCAGGCTGGAAAAGGATCCCCGAATGGGATGAGGGGCTACATGAGGCATGCAGACATGCAATGGAGACAAGCAGGTAAGTGAGTGCAGACTGGAAAAGCCTCGCATCATGGGATGAGGGGCTCCGTCAGACACGCAATGGAGACAAGCAGGTAAGTGAGTGCAAACTGGAAAAGCCTTGCATCATGGGATGAGGGGCTACGTCAGACATGCAGACACGCAATGGAGACAAGCTGGTAAGTGAGTGCAGACTGGAAAAGCCTCGCCTCATGGGGTGAGGGGCTACATCAGACATGCAGACCAATGGAGACAAGCAGGTTAGTGAGTGCAGACTGGAAAAGCTTTGCCTCATGGATGAGGAGCTACGTCAGACATGCAGACACACAATTGAGACAAAACAGGTACATGGCTGAAAGGGGCAGACACAAATAAGGCAACAGGGGATGCTAAAGTCATAGAGATGACAGTGGTTAGTCTTCTACCACTGCATTACTATAGCAGAATGACTTCTGCCAATTAGGCATAGCACAAGTAGTTCTACAAAGCATACCATGGGACGAGGATAGAGAAGTGATAGTACAAGTAGCTGCATGACTCTAGACAGTAGACAGTGTTTTTGCAGTTTTTTTTTTAAAGTGGCTGCAGGGATTTACATTTTTAAAGAAATGTTTGGTGGGCTTCCTTGATATATTTGTGGGCCACCAGCAAGCTATGAATTATGAGGTCATCCGGTATTTCTAGACCCACAAATATTATTTAGTGACTTTAGAACATTTTGGCTGTGCCAACTCCTTTTTCTTCTATGAAAAAAGGAATAGGCTTTGCTTGCTCCTTTTCTTGCTTCGAGTCAGGCTGCAAAGACCTGCTTGCTCCCCATCCCACCTTTCCATGTGTTCAATAATAGGCCACAAGCATACTGTTCTCAGTGGTGGCCCAAGCACCACACGTCCCATCATGAAATCCCCTCCTCAATGTTCTGAAGTGGGAGAATGGAAGAACAGGCTCCCGCCCTTCCCCTCTCGCGCTTGGCCTAGAGGATCACGGCCTAGACACCCGCCACGAGAGGAGTTTGCCTATCTACCAGACGACCAAATACCCTGGTACAGGAACATACGGATGTGCCCACCTACCTGCCCAGCAGCCCGCCCTGCCCATGCCGACACCTGCGGCATGGATCAACTCGACTAAACCTACACGTCGTTAGAGATGCCATGACGACCTAGCCAACGGTCAGCACACCTGTGCAAACATGCACACCGGACACTCCCACACCAATCCACATGAAGAACATACTCAGTGCTATGACGTAGGCGACAGACATACCCACGGACGTGCATCTTTATTATTTTTCCACATAGGCACTCAAAATGCAGAAACGCAAGACGCATAATGAACTTATCTAAAAAGGCTTGCTCACGCTTCTTCTAAGAACCATGTACCATAATGAAGAATATAACGGAGACACGATACTGAGGATAGAGCAATATGATACCGTAACCTAAAGCGCTCTGCATCAAATGGTTCCACCTATGCACCAGGCCCAAGTAGGCCGCAAGCAAAAGCTTCCATGAACATTGAATGAGCAAGAGCTCGGTTGCTGACCCTGCAGAATGAGCCCGGCGAAAGCACACCGCCAAGGGCACGATGTTGCAATCTCGCACACCGCAAGCCGACGCCAAGTTCGCACCTGCAAGATAAACCAGGCACACAGTGGGAAAAACAATATTAATTGTGCTGAATTCTGCCTCAAACACGGTCCCACCTCACGTGACAAAGCCAAACCTGACAGGATGCCAAGCCCAGGAGGAAGGAGACGCCTGAATCCCACGTTTCAAGACACAGGCAGATACAATTAAAAGACTCATTGGACATCTGCAGCAGTGGGAGTAGTCGACCTCCCAACATATGAATAAATCCTCACATTGTTTACACCTACCCATAGTAAAACATTGTTGCAAATGACAGGTGCACCGCGAGCTGGGAACAGCGATAGTCCCAGACTGGGAGGCTCACGAGCGGACCAATCTGAACATGGGGCTCTTATCACTTACGCCATTAACATTGACCAATCCTCAGAGGTCTTCATGTAACAATTTTCATGTATCAAATTGAAGGGACAGCCAAGTATATCACCTGACTAACCCTCAACCACTAACACCGTTCTCTATATGTATGCTATACTAACCCTACCACTCGAGTAACCAATCCAGAGTGGAAATAGGTTTTTTGCTAAACTTTCTAAGGTGACGCTAGTAGCGCGTCATACTAAGGTAAAAAGGGCCTGCGAGCCCCACGATTGTGTGTGTGTCAGGACGGACGCGTACGATCCTTGACCCATCCCTGCCGTTTTGTCTAATAAACAGCAGAGTCACCTTGCTTCTTGCGTGTGTCTCATACTCTATCTCTTTTGGGATATACGGGAGGAGTTGGGGCCTCCCTGCCCGGAGGTCTACGGACGGCCCGGCCGACCCCGGCAGAATTTCCCCCCGACAAGTTGGAGGCACTGCTGAGATCTGTTTAAGATCTGCTTTTTTATTTTTATTTTTTCCAGGTACTACTGTTGCGAGGAGGCCCGGCGGCGCGGACCCCTCTGCCGTTGCCCCCTTCTGAGGACTACAGGACCATCGCGGAACTGCGAGAAGACCGGACAGCGCAATCCGGATATTGGCCTTCGGGAGCCGGTTGAGAAGTATCCCGCCCCCGGTTGGCGAGTGTCCAGACGAGGGGAGGTGGCGAGCCGCTTGGAGGGGTGCACGCAGTCGAGCGGCCCCGCATCAAGAGAACTTGGTGAGCATGCCACGCACAACAAGCAATGTGAAATTGTGAGGGAGGGGGGAGGAATTAAATACGGGAGGTGGGAGGTGTTGCACAGGTGCGCGGTGAAGGTTTGACAATTTAGTGTTGGCAATGAAATGAATGGTAGCCGAACGAGTGCGAGAGCAGTTGGCTACGTTACGCGAGAGAGGGAGGTGGAGCACGAAAACATCACGTGCGGCCGCTCGTAGACACTGATTGGCCTAGGTCGCGACTACGTGTAAGGGTGTGTGTGTGGTTTCCTACGATTTGGCATTTATTGATCAATGAGTAGATGAGGATCCCTATTGTTCGAGCAAGAAACTCGATAGGTAGATGACGTTTCCCTGTAGGCGGTAGCTAGTTAGTTGCCCAATACGGAAGATAATTGGCTGGTTAAGCCCTCCTGTCGAGGGGCGTATCACACGCGAGGCGACGCAGCGTGTGCAGTCCGATTATATTATTGATTACCTTGTTCCAGGAGTGACGGGAAGACAGCTGTGAGGTTAACGGGGGTAGATTGCAAGTGTATTTTGGACTTAAAGAATATATGAAGAACTTACCAGTAGCTCGAAGAGATCGGTGACGTCACCAGTAGGGCTTTCATAGGATATCCCGAGCACAAGGCATCTTTCTTTCTGAGAGTGGTGGGGAAGAGAACTGTGGTAAGGGAGTGGAAACGGAGATAAACGGTAATGAGTTGATCGGGGAAAGGCGAAACGGGGGACGTGGCTGCGCACGGAGAACGCCGGCTACGGCAAGTGTAGAAGAAGGAGGAGGAGCAAATGAAAATAGGACGACTGTATAAGAACGTCACAAGGGGTACGCAGCCGCAGGGGGCTACGTGTGCCTCGGCCGCAGTGGGCCGTAAGGGTGTTGTGTAAAGGAAGAAAGAAAGAAGAAAATATACAAATGTAAATACTATATTTTAATAATTTTCCTTAGCGGACTATCGCAAGTCCCCAAATTTACGGGGCCAGGTAAAGGTATAAGGCTGTGTATTGTAAGTGTTAGTAAGATAATAGCTACCAAATAGGGGAAGGATAACAAGTGAAGCGCTACTATGTCATACGGGACAGGATCGGGAGGGTGGGGGAACACCCTCACTACCCCACTACAACACATATGTACAACACTGTCACCCCATAGGGAGAAACTGATCAAGTATAGCATAGAATGGACACAGGGGACGGACAACAAAATGATAACACCATGGCCGCCTAATGGTAGCTTCGATCCATATACCCAACATTCACTATTAAACCATCTGCATAATACATACAAAGGGAAGAAGTTGACACACCACGTGGAGGTGTTTAACTTAACGAGGATGTTCCAAGGGTCCCGACCAGGACCAAATGGAATGTTCACTGTGGGGGAAATACCGGAAGAAAAAGTGATTAAGGAGGAAGGAGAGAATGGGAAAAAGGGGAGTGAAGACCCAAAGAACACGGGGAACGGACAAGAGGGAGGAGAACAGTATAATAACTCAAAAGAAAGTGAAATAAAAAAGGAACAGAGCAACGATATACCCCTAGCAAAGGTAGTGAAAACAGAGGGAGGGGGGTTGTACCCTTTAAGAGAATTAGGAGAAATAGAAAGAGGACAGTTAAGGGCGGCTGAGGGGTACTCGAACCCGGCATACAGCCCGCCACCATATGTGGCTCATAGGAAGATGCCAGCAGGGGAGGGGAGGACTGGAGAAGAACAAACTGTGGAAATAGGACATGATGAGTGGGTAGCTGCGCAGATACTATTAAAATTACGAGGTTCATTAACAGGAGAAGAGAAGGAGGTAGTAAGGAAAATAGACAGGGATAATACCAGGGAGAGTGGAATGAGAGGGGAAGAGCTGTTACGACAAAAGGAAGAGATTTTGGAGGAACGACTAGCAGAGTTAAGGGATGAGCAGAATGAACTGATCAAACAGCTCGAGAGGGAGGAAAGAGAGAGAGCGAGGGAAAGGAAAGAAGGTAAGAACGAATTGGAAAAAATAAGGGAACGAACGAGGAGCAAAGGAGAGAAGCTGAAAGGGTAAAAGCAGCAGCAGAAAGGGTATCAAGAGCAGTGCTACGAGAGAGGAAAAGGGAAGAAGAAGAGAAAGAAAAAGAAATGGCAATGTGGAAGAAGAGATTACTATCAGAAACGACTAAGAAATACGAAGAAGGGAGGGTGATAGAGAGTATATTAGAAAGGGAGAGGGTGAGATGGGAAAGGAAGAAAGAGGATTAAAGGATATTGGAAAAGGTGAGTAGTGAAGTAATGGAGGAATTAAAAAGGAAGAGGGAGGAAATTGGTTGAGAGATGGAGGAAAGAAATGAAGGGGAAAGAGAAGATAGGAGAAGGGAGAGTGAAGTAAGGGGGTATGTGTATAGAGACGCAGAAGTAGCAACAACATCAGCGCAAAGGGGAGCGGTTGGTAAAGGAGAAAAGGGAGAACCGGACCTAATAGACTTAAAAACAGTAACAATCAAGGGGAAAAAGACAGAGTGGGGGCTGCCGTTTGTGAATGACTTTTGTAGTGAGGAAGAAGAAGGAATGGAGAAGGAAGGAAGAAACAGTGAAAGGGAAAGTCTAGATAAACTATACACCACCCGGACCAATACAGACTCACCATGGATCTGTAGGAGAAAGGATGAACTGGAGAGAAGTGAGGAGGAAGAGCAAGGGATAGCGGAAAGACAGACACATGAAGCCACACCGTCACCATCACACCCTCTCCCATCCCACCCTACATGCTCAACCACCTCACGCTCATTACGTACAATCAAACTTGCGCCCTTCACAAACGAATTGACACCCTGTGCAGGTCGGCTTAGAGACCTCCCTAGACGCAGGCAGGAAGGACGAATACACACGCCCACATTAAATACAGGAAATGATGGAAGAAGGGGAAAAGATGGAGAAGAAAGAGTTACGAGCAGGGGAAATATGGACGAAATTGACGATGTAGGAGAGAGGGAAGAAGAGGAGGGGTGTGAGGACTCGATTTTTATGGAACCCAAGGGGTAAAACGAGACACAACTTAAAGCCACTTCTGGAGAGGGGAGGGGTTAGACCACAGTAAGTCCCTTGGAAGCATACAGACAAAGAAAATATAAAGTGCAGGCTCCCATCATTAAGTGGAGGTGCGGGTAAATGGATATATGAAATGGAAAAACACACCGCAGGACAGAAACTGGCAGTGGGAGATGTAAAGGGCCTTCTAATATCGATATTAGGGGATGCAGCGGATGACATTTGGAAGAGAGCGGGATTCCCTGGGGTAACAATAGCAAACACATCGCACGATGGGGCACCATTCGCAAACTGCAGACATGCACTGAGGGTACAGTACCCAGACACATCAGACATAGGAGCAATTACCTCACGCAAGATGCGTGAGAACGAAGATCCTGTTGATTATATCCAGGAAATCCAAGAGAAGTGGCGCATGGAAACTAGAGAACAATGGGACAAAACACCAGCAATATTTTATCATATACTAGTACAAGGGCTCCCAGAAGGAGTTCAGAAACAACTAAAGAAAGTAGTGGGAATGGAAGCAAAAGCATGGCCAGAAATACAACTGACAATAGTGCATCATTGCAGGACATGGCAAGGAAAAATGAAACAAAAGGAAGAGGACAGCAAAACGGAAGAGGTTAAACTAGTACAGAAAAAACTTACTAAATACACAATGGAAGGGGCACTAATAACTACACCTACAACAATGACCCAAAGCCCCACACAAGTAGTGGCTGCACAAGATCCCTCCCAAATACCACCCTCACAGACTATAACACAACAGGTGCCGCCACTCCAACCATACACGACCAACATGGGAGGAGGATACTCAATGCCAGGAGCTGGGTATTATAATTACAACAGGGGAAGAGGAGGAATTATGAGAGGGAGAGGATACGGATATAACACACAACAGCAGGTGGGAGGACTTAGAAATTCCTACCCCACCGGGCAACCAGTATACTAGGACAACACAGGAAGCTTTCCATGGCAGAGTAGGGAACCACCGGTGTGTTGGAGTTGTGGATTAGTAGGGCACATGTCACGCACGTGTAGAGTAAGACCAGGAACACCATCATGGAGCGAACAGGGACAACCAAGGCCCACACAGGAACCGCAGAGCATACAGCAACAGCAGACGTTGCAACAGGGAAATGAACAGCAACAACTAATAACACAACAACAGCCACAGACATATTCACTGCCACACAACAGGTAGCGATAACACAACAACCCCAAGCACAACAAACACAACTGGGTAGGGTGACGGTCCTGGGACACAACCCTTACACAGGAAATGGTCAATCGTTGTACCCTCAATAGGACAGCCCACAGACGGCCTTGGTGTGTCCCATCCTGTCGGTAACACCTAATAGTGCGGAGGAACCACGCATAGAGGTAACGATAGGTGACAAAAAATTGTCATTCCTTGTTGACACCGGGGCGACCCGGTCTTGCATAAGGGAAGGTAAATTTAAGATGTCGGGCGAAGCCATGAACACCCAAGGATTCTCTGGGGCTAGAGGGTTGGTTCCTTTTATTGATAACATTCCCTTATCTATAGGAGATTATGACATGTCAGTCCCACTTTTATATTATAGTGCCTCACCAGTAAATATACTGGGGAGAGACATCATGAACAGGTTGAATATGACGATCTCCTTTACGGAGGACGGCATAATTTGCTCTACTCCAGGAATTAACATGCTCACAGCACGACAGATTATGCAAGCATACTGCGGACAGACAGCGATTAGGGCTGAGCCCGAAGATGGCGAATTATTCCAGTACGGGACAGACATGGCATTTGCATGGATGCCAGGGATAGAGGGAAAGATCTGGAGGAGGCCAGCAGCCTATTTGTTCAGACCATAAACACCAGTCAATGAACCAGAAGGAAAGGTGGTTCCAGTGGACATTGAGAGCATTATAGCAACAGCTGATTACATTGCGGTACATGCCCAAGACAGAGAAGGAAGAGCATGGAGGGCAGTGATAGCAGAAGGATGTAGACTCACCCAGGTGTCAGATGAGGAGCTGTTCTCAGAAGAAAAGGAGGAAGGTGAAATGGTGTTTATGATGAGTGTGGAAATATGGCTAAGAGTGGCGTACAAACAAGTGGCACAGAAAATTGCAATGGCACTTGAGGCACCCACATCCACCCCAGTTCCCTTCTTTGAGGAGGATATGACAAAAGTACCCACATCATTATGGACTACTAGCCCCTATGACGTGGTGTGCATAAAAAGTATAGGGGGAGTAAGGATATAATTGAAAAAAGGTGCAATACTCCCCAGAGTGAAACAGTACCAACTATCAAAAGAGGCAGATGAGGGCATATATAAAACCATAACGGCCCCTATAGATAATGGCATATTGGTCCCCTCAGAATCACCATGTAACACGGCTGTATACCCAGTGCGCAAGGCTAGAGGGGGGTCTTGGCGCTTCATACAGGATCTCAGGCCCTTGAACAACATAGTAGAAGCAGAATACCCCATAGCCGCAAACCCGGCCACAATATTGTGTGGCATTCCAGCAGAAGCATCACGATTTACAGTGATCGACCTTAAAAATGCTTTTTTCTCAATACCATTGCACCCAGACTCACAAGATCTGACAAGCTTCACTTACAGAAACACAAAGTGGAAACACACCAGATTGCCACAAGGGTACTGCGTATCACCCTCAATCTTCAACAGAGTAATACAGATGGATTTGGGTAACATTGAAGTGGAAAGCACAGTGTTGCAGTATGTCGACGACATAATAATTTGCAGTACAAACGAAAGAACATGCAGAGAGGACTCATTAAAGATGCTGACAATATTGGCTGAAAAAGGTTACAAGGTAGACATGGAAAAGTTCAGTACTGTCAAGAACAGGTACTTTACATTGGTCAGCTCATATCCCAACATGGAAGAAAGATTGCACCACAAAGAGCACAGGCCATTTCAAAAACGCCAGTGCCACAAACAGTGAGGGAACTGCAGCAGTTCGTGGGTCTGTGCAACTACTGTAGAGCATGGGTATTTGATTACAGCTCATACATAGGACCCCTGCTTGAGGCATTAAAGGAAGCTAATAAAGGGGAGAAAAAGTTGGGGTGGACAATGGAAATGAAAGAGGCTTTTGATGAACTGAAAGATGCGATATCAACTGCTCCGGTACTGGCAACCCCAGACTATGAGCGACAATTCTTTATATTTTCACATTGCGACTCAGCAGTAATGAAAGCAGTGTTGGCTCAAAAAACAAGCATGGGCTACAAACCAGTAGCATTTTACAGCGGCCGCTTAGATCCTGTGATGTTAGGTAATTTCCCTTGCGAACAAGGTCTCGCCGCAGCTGCTTTTGCGGTAGAGAAAGCATCAGCAATCACCATGGGGTGCCCAACTACACTGTTTGTGGAACATGCACTATTTGCAATATTGAATAAACCTAAGTCCACCCTAACCATGCAAAGGGCATCAGGTTATGAGATCATCTTATCCAGAGCTGAACTATCAATTGTTAGATGTAGCACGGTCAACCCTGCAAGGTTCCTAGCAGAAGTAATTGAGGAAGGAGATTATGCCCACGATTGTACGCAAATAACTGAAATGTACTCATGTACTAGAAAGATTGAAGAGAACGCACTAGAGGGAGGTGAGCTCCTGTTCATTGATGGGTCATCAACTATCGATCAAAGGGATGGTATAAAGAGGACTGGGGCAGCAGTGGTAAAAATGATGGAGGTACCGGTGTGTGTGGCAATGAAATGTGTACAACTACCACAGCATTATTCCGCTCAAGCAGCAGAATTAATTGCACTAATCTTGGCGTTGAAGGAAAGCTTTGACAAACGAGTGACCATATATTCCGACAGCGCATATGTTACGTCCACTGTCCACTCAGGGCTGTCGAAATGGAGAAGAAGAGGGTTTAGGAGAGCTGATGGCACTCCAGTGCAACATACCCTCCTATTGGCTGAACTAATTGAAGCAATAAATGACCCCCAAGAATTAGCTTTGGTCAAATGCACCGCACACACCAATGGTGAAGACCACATTTCAAAAGGGAATGCAGCAGCAGACGCACATGCGAAGTATGCTGCATATTTTGGTGAGATATGGAACCCCCCAGAGTCAAAGAGAGGGAGAGGGAGAGGGAGGGGAATGGCTAAGGAGATGTTGATAAGAGAAGGGTACACCCATCTCCCAGCCACACAGATAATGGAGCTACAAGCGGCTGCACCAATGGCAGAAACTTTGACACTGGAAAGATTGTAATGCCACTGGCACTATTGAACACCGCCCTGAGCCAACTACACCACCCAGCCCACACAGGCAAGGAAGTAATTGCAGCACGAATTAGGGAAGACTGGTTCTGCCCCGAGTTAAATTCTCATGTGTCAAATTTTATCAGCAATTGTCTCACATGTCAACAGTTTACGGCCGGTCACACTCTGAAGGTGATAAGAGGTACTATACCCCGGCCAGAGGGACCCTTCCGACATCTCCATATTGACTATGTTGATATGATCAACGTATGTCAAGGAAATAGGTATATGATTGTAGTAGTATGCCCATTCTCGAGGTGGATTGAAGCAGGGCCCTGTTCACACCCAGATGCACTCAGAGCAGCTAAATTCCTAGTGAGGGAGGTCTTCCCCAGGTGGGGAGTGTGCAAGGTACTGCCGTCAGATAATGGCCCACATTTCGCAAACGAAATGTTCCAGCACATCACATCCTTACTGAACATCAAGCATACATTTGCATGTGCATACCACCCACAGGCCAACGGTATATGTGAACGCCTGAATGGCCTATTAAAGGAGGCAATTGCAAAAATACAGCAAACAACAAAGAAGAGTTGGATGTATTGCCTTCCACTGGCCCTATTTGAGCTAAGGAATAGACCAGGTTCCGACCACCACCTCACCCCTCATGAGGTGGTTACCGGACGTCAAATGCGCCTTCCCCTAACGCCAACATCAAGAGCATTTACCGATCACGAGAGTACTGCAAATGTCCTTGGTGATGAAATGTACCAATATGTGTCTTCTTTGATTACTAGTGTAGTGTTTGTGTCTCAACAGCTCGAGCGCACGCGGGGCGGGTCTAACAGCGATCAACAAGAAGACGCGGATAAAGAATTGGAAAAGGAAAGACTGTGCAAAGTTGCTAAAGGTGACCACGTACTACTTCGCAATTTCAACAGAAAGTGGAACAGCCCACGCTTCACTGGCCCCCATCTGGTAGAGGAGGTATCAACGAGAGCAGTAAAGCTACAGGACAAACGTGCCTGGAACCACCTACACGACGTAAAGATCTACAAACTCCAGACCCGCCCCAGCGCCACCGACAGGGCCACTGGAAGAACAACAACAGCGTCACCAACGGAGGAAGAGACTTCTACCACAACTAACGGCCTAAGTGTCCCCATACCCTGCCACCCCTCAGATTCTCCAGAGACAACTACTAGAAAAGAAAGGGGTGATCCCCATACTGCCCACCCCATGGTTACACGATTAAAGAGTAAAGAGACTTCCGCCAGTTGAGCCCCAAACCCTACCCATTGTAGTAATAACTGAACTGAAGGACATTGTCTCGCACATATACACATGTAAACACCTGAATGTTCTCTTTCTTTTCTCTCGCACATGCAGGTACAGCGTATTATTGTACTACTAAGAAAGTAGATAACTAACCAATTCACTGCCCACGAGTAGATGGTACCCTCAGACGATAATTACCTGGAAGAATTCTCACACCAATTTGTATATGAAATAAAAAGGCCAACGTACCTGAAAAGAAGGAGGGTACATGTCTACTACACAGCATTCCTCTTGGCCATAGAACATTCAATGCCCCACCTCCAACCATACTTGCCTGCCCTAAGAGATAGATCGCTTAGATTGGCGTGGGAACAGCTCTTCGCCTGGGCACTGAATGACTACTTGATAGGGAGAGCTTAAAAACGACAACTAACACTAATAACGAGCATATTAAGAATTTTCAGGCGGGCAACTGTAACGTCGCAAGAATAAGCTGCCGGACTGCAGCAAGGTAAGAGCAAAATGCCGGTGAAATTAGCATTTGTAATAAAATTGATAGGGATTTTAATGATCACCGGATTCTTGGCTGCCTCTGTATGGCAGTACAGCTATGCTATCAATATTATTGCTGTACCCAAACCTAATACACCCCCACCCCCAGCTGCAACAGGTGTTACGTCAGGTGGTACTAGTAAAATCCCACACAAGGAAAATAGAGTTAAACGCAGCACATACTCAGATAATAAAGGTATTGACAACTACATACAAGATTCAGCACACATCTCAAACAACATATGGTACCAACACATGACCCACATAGGTAAGCAGACAACAGAAGACAGCTGCTACGTTTGCTCATTAATCCCATACGCCATGAGCGCTTCTCAAACATTTGTTGCCACGGAGATAGATGGAAAAATAGCACGATGTATAATATACCTGGCACTGTTCCAGACGAAAGGAAGATTTCAAGGGACAGTGGTGCAACTGGTGTGGAAAACACAAGATACATATCCATATGAAAACAACTTCCTCAAGACTTATTTGAGTTACCACAAGAGCAGTTTACATGCTGAAGTATTCAGATACATAACAAGTGGTCCTGAAAAAGGAGAAACAAAGAAAGTAACACTACAGTACCTACCATGTGATTGGTACGCCACTGAAGTCCCTGGTAAAAACGGATGTTGGGAAAGACCACTGGTGATAATAACAGGAAAGGTGTACATGAACAACAAATGGGACATAGGAGTGGTTGGCAGCAACATGGTAACAAGAGAAAATATTTCAACTATTGATGGACACAACCATAGATGTTGGACGACTTGGGTCAAGTACGTACCCATGCTCACGTGGATGGAGAAGGAAGAAGACCCAATAACAATACTGCCGCTAACTGCGCCTAAGGTATGCTACCAACATAAAGGGGAGGTGGACGTAGGATACAACACCAACTGTGAAAGCGTGATGGAGTTACCTGAGGGGGGAGCAGGAACAGCAGTAGTAATGGACCATTACTGGGCCTGTGGAGAAAAAGCATACCACACACTGCCCCCTCTGTGGAATGGTATATGCACAATGGTGCACGTTAATGTACCATCACTAGTGGTACCCCAGAAACATGTCAAGATGGCGAACTTCCCCAAAATGGATGAAGGGAACAAGAGGAAGAAGAGATCTGTACAACCTCAGAAGGGGCCAGAGAGCAAAACCGACGGCAATAATACTGTCCTGAATAGAAAGAAAAGACAAGGAGAACCTCTGACAGGAAATTACCTATGGGGAAGGTCGGAAACAGCACTCACTTCAATTCCACCAGAACACAGACTATTCAGCAGAGCAGCAATGTTCTTCTCCTCGATAATACATCCAGGACTACAGACTTACGCAAACGCAAAATGGCTCCAGATAACTCGATGGGAACTACTGATGACTATTAATTCTACGGTAAATGGATTCAACGCAATAAAAGAGGAACTGCGAGCTGTGAGGATGGTAGCACTTCAGAACAGATATGTACTGGACCTCCTCGCAGCAATGGAAGGAGGAGTTTGCGCTAAGATAGGACAATCATGCTGAACATTCATCCCTGCCAACGATGCTGACAATGGTACACTGACAGAAGCAGTTTTACAATTGGCCCAGATGCACTCAAAAATGATGGATGAAAGTAAAGGTGTGAAAAAGGATGAGAGCTGGTTTTCAATATTATGGTCATGGATGCCATCTTGGCTGTCAGATGGACTGAAGATTATAGTTGGATGTACTATTTTGGCTGGAGCTACACTGATCATAATAAGATTTTGGAAGGCCCAGAAGGCACGCACCACAGACGAGATGATCGAAATGGTTGGCATGCACCTCTTGATGCCAACAGATGATGGCCAACACACAGGCACAATCATAAAAGAGAGAGAGAAGTTGCGCAACCAGATCATCACCAACCACCTGGACCCACCATCTGTGAAGCTCGAAAACCCAAGAAACCCAAGGAGCTACATAGGGAAATGGGTATACTGCACTCCTGGAGGAACCTGTGCATATATGTATTGGTCATTTGAAGACCATGTTAACCACTATGGACATTTGGGAGGAATAACTAAAATATGGAGAGTAAGAGGAGATAAAGAAAAGGATATGTTTGTGGTCGACAAGTCGACCAGAGGGGGGACTGAAGTGGGAGAATGGAAGAACAGGCTCCCGCCCTTCCCCTCTCGTGCTTGGCCTAGAGGATCATGGCCTAGACACCCGCCACGAGAGGAGTTTGCCTATCTACCAGACGACCAAATACCCTGGTACAGGAACATACGGATGTGCCCACCTACCTGCCCAGCAGCCCGCCCTGCCCATGCCGACACCTGCGGCATGGATCAACTCGACTAAACCTACACGTCGTTAGAGATGCCATGACGACCTAGCCAACGGTCAGCACACCTGTGCAAACATGCACACCGGACACTCCCACACCAATCCACACGAAGAACATACTCAGTGCTATGACGTAGGCGACAGACATACCCACGGACGTGCATCTTTATTATTTTTCCACATAGGCACTCAAAATGCAGAAACGCAAGACGCATAATGAACTTATCTAAAAAGGCTTGCTCATGCTTCTTCTAAGAACCATGTACCATAATGAAGAATATAACGGAGACACGATACTGAGGATAGAGCAATATGATACCGTAACCTAAAGCGCTCTACATCAAATGGTTCCACCTATGCACCAGGCCCAAGTAGGCCGCAAGCAAAAGCTTCCATGAACATTGAATGAGCAAGAGCTTGGTTGCTGACCCTGCAGAATGAGCCCGGCGAAAGCACACCGCCAAGGGCACGATGTTGCAATCTCGCACGCCGCAAGCCGACGCACCTGCAAGATAAACCAGGCACACAGTGGGAAAAACAATATTAATTGTGCTGAATTCTGCCTCAAACACGGTCCCACCTCACGTGACAAAGCCAAACCTGACAGGATGCCAAGCCCAGGAGGAAGGAGACGCCTGAATCCCACGTTTCAAGACACAGGCAGATACAATTAAAAGACTCATTGGACATCTGCAGCAGTGGGAGTAGTCGACCTCCCAACATATGAATAAATCCTCACATTGTTTACACCTACCCATAGTAAAACATTGTTGCAAATGACAGGTGCACCGCGAGCTGGGAACAGCGATAGTCCCAGACTGGGAGGCTCGCGAGCGGACCAATCCGAACATGGGGCTCTTATCACTTACGCCATTAACATTGACCAATCCTCAGAGGTCTTCATGTAACAATTTTCATGTATCAAATTGAAGGGACAGCCCAAGTATATCACCTGACTAACCCTCAACCACTAACACCGTTCTCTATATGTATGCTATACTAACCCTACCACTCGAGTAACCAATCCAGAGTGGAAATAGGTTTTTTGCTAAACTTTCTAAGGTGACGCTAGTAGCGCGTCATACTAAGGTAAAAAGGGCCTGCGAGCCCCACGATTGTGTGTGTGTCAGGACGGATGCGTACGATCCTTGACCCATCCCTGCCGTTTTGTCTAATAAACAGCAGAGTCACCTTGTTTCTTGCGTGTGTCTCATACTCTATCTCTTTTGGGATATACGGGAGGAGTTGGGGCCTCCCTGCCCGGAGGTCTACGGACGGCCCGGCCGACCCCGGCAGAATTTCCCCCCGACAGTTCCTACTGGTAGGGCCACCTGGTAATACCCCTCACTGTTGCTCTAGGTGTCGCTACTTGCTTTGTGCTTTAGCCTCCACCACTTCTCTTCATACTCTTCTTCTTTGGTACTTTTTCCTACTCTTTCTCAGTGATATTCTGTATTTCTGTCCTAGTGCTGTTCTGTGGCAGCCGAGTCCTGTTCCTCTCTTCAAGGTCATACTTCACTCCCCATGAATGTCAGTTCACTGACCTCTTCTCTTCTCCCTCCTCATACCCTGGCTTCAACCAATCAATCAGATATTTGTAGACCGCGCTGTCACCAAAGGCATCATGGCGCTGTCTGGATGCAAAGGAAAGGCAAACACTTTAAGGAAACAGGTAGGTTGTTAAGCTATGTTTGAAAAGCCCAAAGTCTTGGATACCACAGAGCACTAGAGGTAGAACATTCCAAAGTTTCGGACCAGCAATGGAAAAAGCTCTACCACCCAGCCCGGTACCGTCAGTAACACAGAATCTGCCAATCGCAGCATGTGCCCTGGGCAATATTGCTGAACCATACCCTGCCTTTTCTTCTTTCCCTTGGCCCCTTGCCCTCTTGTTACTGGGAGCCAGGGTGTCGGTTGCAGCCCTTGCATCGTCGTCTGGTCTTCAAGTAAGATGGCCCTCGTGTGCTTAGTCCACAGGCGTTCAGCTTTCCCTGCCCTCCTCGATCCATTGCTCTGTGCTCTCTCCACCACAGGGCTCTAGCCTCTACAGCCTCTACAGCTGCCCCAGGTGGGGCTGTGATAAGGGTGATTAATAGCTTTTTAAAAAATATTTGGAGCAGATTGTGAATTTCAATTTAATCCAATGTTTTTCTTTTCTTTTTCAACAGTTTTTTTTTTCTTGTGTCTGTAGACAACATGCATGACTGGTATTCACGGGTTCATGTATGAACCTGAATTCATGGGTGAATAAAAGGTATCAAGGAAAAAGCCTAGAAGAAATGGAGTAAATCAACGATACAGAAGATGAGTCTCCAGATCCAGGACATAGTAGAATGGAAGACGTTTGCACTTGGTGTCGCTGCCATCCTTGTCAGCTGATGCCAACAGTGGAAGAAAATTCACGTGGCAGAGAAAACTCAATTTTCACAGCCTATCTATTTGAAGAGGATCCTTTGCCACTAGGCATATCACAGCAAGGTGCCTTCAGGGCAGCATGGCTCACATGTTTGGTTCTTCTAATGCTGGTGGCTTTTCGTGGCACTTTTTGTCCAAGTATTCCCCTTCATTAATGAGTGCAATGTCGCTAAGATTCTTCTCATTTTACATAAAAAGGATCATCTCAGACAGACTCAAAGGTTTCTGGCAAATGCTTTTCCCACTTTCTTCCAGCATACTCAAGGAGAACTGAGTGTAAAGTAGAACAATGTTTAGAATGTATTATGCTTCCTCATTTCAATAATATTTTATTTTATTATTATTATTGTATTTATTGAGCGTACACCTATCTTCCAAAAGCAATAGAGCGCTTCACTGAGGTATACAACAACTCAGATACACCACAGAGCGCCTTACAGGGGTAGACAACAGTACATATGCTTAACAGAGAACTTTTCAGAGGTAACAACAGAACAGATATACAGTGGGGGTAGGATACAGAGGGGCACAGAGGAGGGGTACAGTTGTACAGGGTGGCGGGGAGGAAAGGGGTGGACGGCATCTAGCAAGTCAGGTGGCGCAGAGGTGATGTGATGGACTAGGTGTTGAGGAGGAGAGACTCTGTGAGGAGGTGGGTCATCAATGTGTTTAAACTTAGCCTACTAGCCTCTTATATGTCTTGAAAAATGTATAGAATCCATCCACAAATTAGCTTATAATATTCATTCAAACTAATTGTGGGAATATTGCCATTTACTGTGACATATATGTTGTATGCATTAGTCATCCTCAATGATTTGTATTCTCATATTTCAGCTTTCCAATGTCACTATCCTTATTAGAGATGCATGTTATCCCATCTAGCTTGCACTGTTCAAAACTTTGAAGGGTTTCTCTTGGACAGAGCAAATGGAAGGCCTCTCTAGTACTGTAGGTGAAACAAGGACCACTTTGCCTGATTCCTAGATAATGCTATAAGTCATGCATTGTGTGTGGCATCGGTTCCTGAAAGACCTTTCTAATTACTACACACATGTCATTTTGAATTTACTGTGTGTTGGATATGATGTTGCTGTTGTCGTATTATTGACTCGGTCTCTTGACCCATATTTAATATTGTCTCCAGTGCCAAACAGCGACATCAAGTACTTTCCCGGAATCTGCTGACATGTCGCTTAGTGGTCAGGAATGCTATGTCGCAATGACAGGCTTTTTATTTTTTAACATTCTGAATGCTTATACTTGATCAATCCTATTATTCTATTAAAATTATTTTATTCTCTATGTCGTATTCAATCTTTGTTGCTATTCTGTTTTGTCCTAACTTGCAGTCATGACTGATATTATTTGTGACATTTTCAATGTCTATGATAAAGGAGATGACTGTGCCATCTTCATCTTTCAAAGAATCGTTGCAAACCGCTCAGGACGCACTAGTGTATTGTTTTATGTCTTTTGTATGGATTAGATATTCATACTTATATTAGTGTAAGATACAATGGGCCTCATTACGGCTGTGGCGGCCACAGTATGAACGGTGCCGGTAAGGGACCGGCACCGTTCATAGCGGGCCGCCACATTACGAGTTCTGCAGCGGGTCCTGCTCTGTACGCCTGGTCAGACCAGACGTTTGAGAGTAGCCATGTCGCTAAAAACAGCATGGTTACCTCCAAACTCGTAATGAGGCCCAATGTCATCAATATTTATATTTAGCTTTTGAGGAAAAATTTTGTTTTTTGTAGACATCCCGTACGATTGCCCAGTATTGTATTATTTCACAAATTTCAGTTCCTCATCTTGCATAAGAAGACATGTTATGTAGCTATGTGTTCACAAAAGGAAATCCAACTGTGATTGAACATAGTCCAATAGTCTTACTGCAGTTGAATGACAGCTCTCTTGAATTTTCAATTGACATTGGAGCTACAGTAATTGTCATCAGTAAAGCTGCATATGCATCGTTACATCACACTCCCAAACTCAAAGCTGCTGATATAGATCCCGATGGAACAACGTCGGCACTCCCATGCAAAAGGGTATTCAAGACAACCTGCTCATGCAAATGTAAGACATTCACAATTGACATCTAGGCTATCAAAGTAGATGTACCTAGATGATGTATCCTCACCTTCAAGTCAGCTATTCAAATGGAATTAGTGCACATGCTATACTGTTTAATGACCACCTATACCTTTAGTGAGAAAGACATGGTGATGAATGTATTCGATAACTCTCTCAAGGTTTGGGTGAACTAAAATACTGTAAAATAAAACTTCACATAAATGACAAGGTTAAACCACAACACTATAGAGGAATCCCTTTATACAGTTACAAGTTGAAAATAGATCATGTCACTTCTACAAGAAGATATTATTTAACATGTGAATGGTCCACCACCTTGGGTATCCCTGATAGTGCCTAAGCCCAAGAAAGAGTTCAGCGGGCACATCTGTGTGTGCATCGACATGCACACACCCAACCAAGCTATTCAAAGAGAAAGATACTTATTACCAAGAATGACAAAAATTATGCACTTTTTAAATGGAGCGATTTTGTTCTCCAAGCTGGATTTAAACAAAGGCTACCACCAACTTGAACTGCACCCAGCCTCCCACTATATCTAACTTTTGCAATTCATCCTGGTTTATTCAAATACACACTCCTCAATGTTGGTGTTTCTCCAGTTTTTCATCCACAGCAGATATTTTCCAAAATGGAACTCACAATATATTACTGTACATTTCCCAGTGTCTCAATGATAGCAATGGCATTCTTGTGTCTGGGACATGGGTCTGCATGTCCCTAGCAGACGTCCTTCTCACACTGAATGCTGACAAGTGAAAATTTGGCAGGTCTAAATTGAAGTTCTTTTGGCACATATTATCCAGCAACGATCTTCAACCTGACCCAGAATAAGTTAATTCCCTTGTTTACACGCCAAACCCAACAAATGTGTCAGTGGTATGGCCCTTTTTTAGGGATGGCCAGTAATTGTACTAGGTAGATGGTACATAAAGGACTTTAGAATGTCAGTTAGAACTCCACTTAAGCTACTTACCACAGAAGGACATGATTTTATGTGGGCTCCCGAATGTGAACAGCATTCTGTTCAATAAACAAACTGATCTCCTCGGCAAACTGTATAGCTTACTATGATCTGGAATTGCACACTGAACTTACTGTTGATGCCAGTCCCACAGGGTTATGTGCCACTCTAGACCGAAACAAGCTTGACTCCTCATTGCCACACTGTACAGTATCTTATACAAGTCGTAGTCATACCCCGGCTGAAAGTCATACTCATAGGCTACAAAAGAGGGCTTAGCAGTTGTGTGGCCTACGACCATTATGATTTATTCCTGTATGGCAAGCAATTCACTGTCATCACCAATCACCAAGTGCTTATGACCATATATGGCAAACATAATGCAAACATGCCCCCACGAATTGCTGTATAGGGTTTGTGCCTTCAGGAATACCAATTTGACATTATACGGAACCTGGCAAGGACAACGATCCGGCTGATTACTTATCGAGGTATCAACTTCAAGATACAAAATGTGCCACAGCTTGCAAGGGTGAGCAATACATAAATGTTGAGTTTGTCATGCACTACGAAGAGCCAGTTCCTTGGACACCTTTGTTGCAGAAACACTACGTGGCAAGCTGCTCATTAATGTAAACCGATGAGTCATCTCTGACAACCGACACATCACACCTGGTGCAAATGAAGACTTATCATCGGAAGAGTCCAAGATGTAATACACTTTTGCCCTCATGAAAGATGAATTATCAATCACTCTGCAGGGCATACTTCTAAAGGAAAACAGAATCATAATCCTACTTCTCTACATGATAAGACCATCGAGCTAGACCACGAAGGTCATCAAGGTGTGGTATCAGCAAAACAATAATTGAGCAGAACGTGTGGTCCTGGAAAATAGGTTCTCATATACAGGCGAACTTAAAGAAGTTCACTACGTGCACATCTGTGGCTGACTACACATTCCTGAGCCATTAAAAATGACTATTTTACCATCAAAGGTTTGGGAGGAAATAGTATTTGATTAGTTTGGACCACTCCCCAATGATAAATACATACTTGTGGCCATGGAGGAAATGTCACAATATCCTGATGTACAAATGACATCACCCACAGGAGCACAAGCCACGATGCCTGCATTAGATCACATGTCCACTGCATATGGAATTCCGAAGATTGTCAAGTCTGAAAACAGCCCTCCATTCAGTGGACATGACTTTGCATTGTGTGCAGAATATCTATGATTTCTCCACAGAAAGATAACATCACTATGGTGACAGGCTATCAGCAATGTGGAAGGGTTTATGGCAAACATTAAGTGAACACTACAGGTGTATCACATCACAAAGTGATCATTCATGAAGGCAATATGCCAACTGTTAAGGGACTACAGGGATATCCCTCACAGCACTACTTAAGTTTGCCCATCAGAATTAATGTATAATCAGGACATATGCATGAAAATACCCCATCGGTCTGATAGCAAAATGGATGACAGTGTGACAAACGGGCGCGAATAATACATTCAAGATGAGGGAATAAGGGAACAAAAGAAGAGAAGCAAGGAGTCAAACCTACATGCAGGGGATTGTGTCTCAGTGCGTCAAACACAAACCAACAAGGGAACGCATGTATTCAATCCCACTCCCTTATTGTAACAGATGTCATTGTGTCCGTAGTTTCTGCTGAATATCATGGACACATAATCACGAAGAATTCATAATTCGTCAAGAAAATAATGCTGTGACTCCGCCATGTATGAAGAATATTTATCACATGAGTCAGACACCAGCAGTTTGGATTATATGGACAGTGATATCCATCCTCCAGCGATCAGCAGTGATGAAGAAAGGCCACCATACGCAGCACGATGGAAGCCATCTCAAAGAACAGTAAAAACCCCACACAATGGACCGAGGAGATGCGTTAACGCACATATACATATATTCATTTAAGTACTGGAAATATGTAATGTCCTCGGGAGGGATGTGGGAGTTGATGTAAAGATAAGAATACAAAAGACGTGTTAACTGAAAGCAACATCTCTTTAATAATAGGACTGCAGTGTTCCCCATCAGGAACAGAACCGTTACGAACACCAACTCAAAACTTCAAAGAACAACAAAAAGATCATGGATGAAGAATGCACAGGCAACTAGCCAATTAATTTATGACCCCCCCCCCAAAAAATAAGCCTCAATGTTAGGAGGTTAAGGGGAATTCTCCTGGTATCCTGCATAGTCAGTCCAGTGCTAATTTGAACTTCAATTCCTAGTGTGCAATCTTAGTTCTCAAAGTCTATTTTCTCAGTGTTCTGAGAACATGAACTTCAGCTCCCCTTATGCAATTTTGATACACAGTCTTGCTCTTGGAGAGTTCTAGCATCTTGTACTTGAGTTCCCATTTGGCCATTTTGCTTCTGCCAGCCTCTTTCTCAGAGAATTAATTAGGTTGGATTTCAACTTCAACAATACACTATTGATACAGCATGAATCTTTCTCGTAGAATTCTGGGAACATTCCTCAGTTCCCATAATGTTATCCTGATATACTTGGTCGTTTTCTCATATAGTTCTGAAAATGTGGAATTCGGTTCACACACTGCAATCTTTATGTGCTTTGTCTCTTTCTTGTAGTGTCCTGGGAACGCAGATTTCACTTCCTGCTATGCAATCCTTGATATACGTCTTTGCCTTCTCACAGAATCCTGTGAATGTAGACACTTGTTCCAATAATCCTATGCTGATATATTCGATTTTGTTCTGATCGTGCTCTGAGAATGTGGATTTCAGCTCCCACAATGCAGTCTTCACCAGTTCAATGATCCTTACACAGTCTCCTCCTCAGAGAGATACCGGAATCCAGACTTCATTTCTCACAATGCTTTGTTTCTCCAGATTAATAGCTTGGTTTTGGTATGCCCTCTATGGACTGGTTCATGGTATTTCCACTCCTTGTAGATTTGTCTCTCCCTCAGTGCTTTAAGTGGGCCGGGGCCTGCCGGGGCTGGGCCCCGGCAGTCTCCATAAAGTGGGGCTGAGCCGGGGCCCAGCCGGGGCCCCCCGTCCCACACAACATTGGCGGGATGCATTATCCCGCCGTGGCCGCAGCCGCGACGGGAGATGCGCCCGTCAGTATGTCGGCCAAGCTGACAGAAGTGCCAGCCAGCCACAGCGACGCTGAGGCTGGTGGTACTTCTGTCAGTTAGTGTAACTCCCTCTGATGACCCCTCATCAGGGTCATCAGAGGAAGTTACTGTCCCTTTGTTTTCCCTCCCCAGGTCACTGACCCCCGAGGGCTCCGTGATCTAATATGCAGATTAAATCACGGAGCCCGCCCGGTTCGCAGAGGGTGAAAGACGCCTCGGGCTCAGTGATCTATGTGCTCTGAGCAGATAAATCACAGAGCCCGAGGTGCCCTTCTCCGTCGGCAAAGCTTTATAAAAGATGCCTTGAACTGTGTACGTTTCAAGCCATCTTTTATAAAGGTAGAAATATTTCTATGTTTATAAAAGACGGCTTGAAACGTGCCCAATTCAAGGCATCTTTTATAAAGCTTTGTCGACGGACAAAGCCACCTTGCGGTTTGTTTTGTCCGTCATCAACGCTTTATAAAAGATGCCTTGACTTGTTTACGTGTCAAGCCATCTTTTAGAAACATAGAAACATGTTACAAATATCTATGTTTATAAAAGGTGGCTTGAAAAGTACACAAACTATAGTAAGGTAAGCACACAAGTGTGCGTAACTTACTATGGTTTGTGCACTTTTCAAGCCACCTTTTATAAACATAGAAATATGTAACATTGCTATGTTTATAAAATATGGCTTGAAAAGTACACACACCATAGTAGTACGCATACAAACATATAAATGCTCACATACATTTATATATTTGTTTGCGCACCTTACTATGATTTGTGCACTTTTAGGCCACGCCCACAATGAAAGCCACGCCCCCAAACAAGGGCCCCCCCTCAATTTCTTACCCCACTTAAAGCACTGCTCTCCCTCCTTCTCTCCCATTTCTACTGGTCAAGCTGTCACCATGGATGTGTAGTCTTGGGTGTCGCTCCCTGTATTCTGAGTTTCGCCAAAAGTATGTTTCTCTGCAGTTTTCTTCTGTGCCACTGGTCCCTGTGGCATCGAACCTCTCTCGAATCCCTTATTCTCTTTACTCCTCTTCCTGGATGATTGGTCTTTGCATAATGAAGCCCATACTGCAGGATTTGCTACATGGATAGGTCTCTTGCACACATCTCTCTGCCAGAATTACATCAGGCAGTTCCACGCTTTGGCCCAGGTCTGGGTGGGTTACACTTTCCATGTTCTCACCGCTGCACACTGCTTCTGTTTTCTGATTTGAGCCATGCTCCTGCAGTGAATGCTTCTCCTCAACTGCAAAGTCTCACACAAATCTGGCATTCTCAGAACTATGCATCAACCAGTCATTGACCTCTTACTGATCTTTTGCCCCTTCTCTCTCTCCTGCTGCTCCACAGGTCAGGTCGCTCGACTAGTAAAAAGGATAAATAGCTCATTATTTTGTGTTATTCTCCATATCACATGGGCCTCTTCACCACAGCACATGCATATTAGGATTACCACAATCCGCCCCATTTCATGTTATGTTTAGCAATAATTATCTGCTGGCTTGATGTTCATTTTGGGCCTTTAGGTTTGAAATGTCTAAAAAAAAAATGTGGTTTTCAGTTTTATTAAATATACTGAAAATAGTGGATGCCCTCTACTCAAAAGTTAAAAACATTTCTCTATTTGATACATTGTATTCCCTTTCCTGTTACTTTTTAACATGGTAACTATGCCACTTGAGAAATCCTGTAATGGATCTATCCTTGTCCCACCTTCGGCTTTGTGAAACATTTCCTTTCCTGATCTTTGGTTAACTATTGCTAATTCTTAGCATGTCCTGACATACTTGTGGTATAACTTTCACCATACACTTGCATTGAAACACAACTTGACTAATTTGGATAATACCTACACATCAGAATCTTTGTCACAATAGAGCATACTCATGCATATTCTCAATCCTAAAAAACTCAAACAAGTATGCAAACACTGCAGTTCACAGTTAGTGCCTTGTCCTAATTAACAAAAATAATGTTACAGGTAGCAAATACCTGTTAAATGAATTTCAACCTCCTCACTCCTTCTCAGATGCGTTTCTCATGTTCCATCTGAGTGATTGTCTTACCACCCAGCCTCCTCCACCACAACCTCCCTAAGCTTTCACAATGGGCAGCCAGTCCTCACTGAACACAAAGAAGATGTTATAAACAGCATATACCTGTTAAATGAATTGAAGCCTCCTATCTTCTTTCCAGATGCCCTCCACATTGGCATGTCTAGCCAAACAGCTTCCTCCACTAAAAGCCCACCACTCTTCCATCTAGACCTCACAAAGCCATTGAAAATCATCAGAATTAGGTGAAGCACGGATACCTCTACAGAAATCAACATCCCCATCATCACCCAGACCACCACCACCACACACATCTGCCTTAATCTATGTCAGTTTTGATAAGCACATGTTTTATACTACCTTCCACATCACAATCCACATTAACCTTCATATGCACTTCACTCTCCACAACCAAAATGCCCTTCACCACCTGTCTAATGCCCTGTCACCCAACACATACATATCACCCTCCACCTCTAGGCAATCAGGTGACAAGAGAGCGTGTCATCCCTTCTGGGTTTAGGATTCACTTTCTGTCTGGAACTTCACTGCTAGCGGTCATCTTGGATTGGTGACATCACTTCCAGTGGCCATCTTGCACTAGTATTATCACTTCCTGTGGCTGTCTTGGATCGGTGATATCACTTCCTGCAACCATCTTTGATCAGCCACATCCCCAGCCGACAGCCACAAGAGGCTCCTCTGGGAACTCCAATCAGGACAAAATCACCTAATTCCAGCAACACCAGGGACAATATCAGAGAGACCAAGCACAGATGGACTCTGCGACCAGGTAACAAGAGCGTGTGTCATCCCACCTTAACCTCCTAGTGGCATCCATGCCAGGGGCCTCCCAGTTTAGGGCAGAACGGTAAAGGTTGAAGACCAGCCATTGATCAGTCTCTTTGCCTCTTAGCCTATGAGCATTTGCTTATGCCTTACTCCCTGCTGCACCTGTGAACTTCCTAATTACAGACATGGCCATCCCTGCTCCATCTTTCCACACTGTGCTTCTCCCCTATAATGCATTCACTTCTGCTCCTCACCTCTCTCTACGCTTTCTTCAATCACACTACTACTTCCTCCTTTCATATCTCTATTATAAAACTCACAACTCAAAACTCCCACTACTCCATCTCTTGTCCCACCTCCTTTCAACAAAAAAGCCTAACAGCTAACCATATCCCCTCTAACACCTATTCACCTCGCCTTGCTTCCTCTGAGACTCAACCTCTCGACTCTTCATTACCTCATCCACTGAACATTGCACTCTGGAATACTCAGTCTGAATGCAACAAAACTTCCCTCATCACTGAATACTTTCCCTCCAGCTCTCCTTCCATAGACTATCTTGCTATCACTGAAAACTGTATTTCTCCATCTGACACTGCAACTCTGGTGACCATGCACATATCCATCATTCATGCTCCTCGACTGACTGGCAGAGGTGGAGTTGTCAGACACTTACTCTCTTCCTTCCTGAATGCCTCACAAACTTCCAGTGCCATGTCCTCTCCTACCTCTTTTGAATTCACCATCCCTACTATTGCTCTGCCTCACTCGGTTCACATCATCTCTGTCAAGGCTGGACAAACCTTCACCCCACTCCTCCTCACCTGTATCTTCCCAGGAACTCTCCTGCCTTTCTGCCTTCTTCTTTAGTCTTGATGACTTGGTAGAGCTTTCCTTTCGTTCCTTCTTGTGAAGAAGGTAAGGGTGAACCCCCTCAGCCGCCACCTTGACCAGGGGAAGAACCTGAGTCAAGGGGAAGGCCAAGGAGCAAGCCCCTAATTCAGGGAAAAGGCTGAAGCAGAAAAAACCCTTATATTCAAGAAGAGTAACTGATGGGTCTTTCAGTATGGTGTGGCTGAAGAATGACTCCAAAATGTTGCTTGAATGGCTGAAGATGAGAGCAGCTTGCAGTCTTAGCATTCAGGAGGACATGAAGGGAAACTTTCAAGGGAGTTGACCACCACTCAGCGATCCGGAAACTGGAAGGTGTTTGCAAGAGGACCGGAGTAATCGAGGTTAGGCAGTACGTCAAAGGGAAGGACTACCGAAGGAGGCAGCCGTCGGAGTACTGCGTGTAAGAAACAAAAGCTGAAGCAAGGTAAGGGAAAGAATAGCAGGTAAGTATGGGAGAGTCGCAAGGAAGGCGGTCCGGGGAAGGCAGATGCGGACGTATAACCGCCAGAAGCAGCGAAGATAAGAAGAATCGTCGAGGTAGGAGCGCCGGTAGGTGAAGAGAAAGGATAATAGTAGACAGGACACGCTCGTCTAAGAAGACGGAGCCGAAAGAAGTCAAGAGTTCGGAAATAATCCGAACGAGCAAAAGAAACTAATAAATGATAGGAAAAGCGCTGTAAGGCAAGAGACAGCAGAGAAAAGATTAGGAACGGAGCCGAACCAAGGGAGAAATAGAACAGACCAGGAAGTGATAGAGTAAGAATCGAAAATTACCAAACGTACCTTAATGAAATAAGTCCACGGAGGGTGAGTAGCTAAACACGGAGAGGATCTAGGAAGAGAAGAGGAAAACAAGGAAGGAAACATGAAAGGCTAAATTCACAGGGGAAACTCTGGAACCGTCGGCGAGTGAATCAAAGACGATACAACGCGCCAACGTTAGAGGAAAGGACCTATTTATTGACAGCGGCCATGATGGAAAAAGCATAGAACGTTAAGATAGACTGCTGATGGTCATGTTAAGTGAGTCACCATTGGTTCCAATGTTTCCATGCCTGAAGCATGACAATCTCCATCTATCTCTCTCCTGGTCCCTCTGCACCATTCTTTGATGATCAAGGGCAACTCATTGATTCTCTTTCCTCTAAACCTCACTTCATTCTCTTAGGTGACCTTAACCTTCCAGATCGAACCACTTCTGAGAAATCTGAACTTTAGTCTTTTCTTAGTGATCATGCTGACCATTCTGTCCATAACCTACCTACCCACACAGGGGGTAACTCTTTGGATCTATTATTCATCTACACCTCTCTCTCATACACTAATACTACTGTCACACCATCCATATCTGATCACTCAATTATCTCCACTACATCTACCTTCTACACGCTGACCTTTCCTCACCACCTGCTTCACCTATTACTAAAAGGAAATGGAAACCTTCTGCCAATCACCCCTTTCTCTCCAAACTACAGTTCTCAATCTCCTCCTTCACACCTAATGCCTCTTCCACCAACACTGCCTTATCCAACCTCAATTCCCTACTATATGACTTATTTTCCTCTCACTTCCTACTACTTACTTTCACCCCTAAGTCTTAGCATCCTCAACCATGGGTCCCACCATTCATACACTCTCTCTACACAGACATGTATTGGCTGCAGCATACATGGAGGCATGCCCACTTGCATAAAAGACCTGCAACTCTTCCTCTCTGCCCTGAACTTTCCCCGAGTCCCATCTTGAAAGAGAAAAAAGGGAATTCTACCTAACCCTCATTGACTCTCACTCCAACCATCCTTGCCAGCTACAGGGCACCCTAACTCACTCCACACTCCTCCTAAGTCTATGCCTATCAATTTCCTAAGTCTATGCCTATCAATTCTACTCTGACAGCTAATGAACTAGCTGAATACTTTTCTGCTAAACATTTCCAAAATTAGAGGCTCTGTCCTGACCTTCCTCACACTCCCTTCTTCTACATTTTACACTCTGCATACTCTACAATCATTGCCTGCCTCTATCTCCCATTTTAGTCACACTAATACTGACAAAATGCTTTCTCTACTGATGAAGGCTTACACCTCTTGTGTGTCATCAGACCCTCTTGCTACTCAGCTAGTGAAGTCTTTAGCCCATTTTGTGGCCTCTCACCCTGCTGAACTCTTCAACCTGTCCATCAATTCCACATGCTTTCTCTATTTTTTCAAGGGGTTGACCCGAACCTACCAACTAACGTACGCCCTGTGTCTCTCCTTCCTCACTACTGTAAAGTGCTTGAAAGGGATGTGTTCAACCATTTTACCAATTTCTTCGACATCTGCAACCCTCAAGACCCCACTTCAAGCAGGCTCTCGTCCCTGTCACTCCACAGAAACTGCTCTCATGAATGTGTCCAACTTCATTGCCTCTTCTATTATAAATTATAAATAACATATATCATATCATTCTAAACACTCCAATCTACCCTCTATCCAAATTCTCATTGACCTGTTTGCCGCCGTTGACACTGTTGATGACTCTGATCTCCTTAATACTCTGTTTCTGCTTGGGATACTCGAACTAGCCCCTACCTGGATTTAATCCTACCTTGGTGCTCTCCAATTAGCTGTCTCATGGTGTAACAACCCCATGCAACTCACTCCTCTAATTGTTGGTGTTCCAAAAAGCTGTCTTCAGTCTGCTCCTACGTACACTCTACACCTCTGCATTTGGAGCGGTAATCTCCTGCTTTGGGTTCTCGTACCAACTCTTTGCGTATGATCCCCAAATCTTCTTCTGTTTTTCTGAACTCTGCTCTAATCTCTCTCTCAAAATTTCAAACTGTCTCTCCCATTAAATATTGGATGGCTTTGCACTCTCTGATGTTGAAATGGACCAAAAGAGAGGTGCTCTTCTTCCCCGCCATAAGCTTTCTCTCATCTCTTCCTCTGCCTATCTAGTTTCCACCTGACACTATCCCCACTCTTCTTCTGCTAGAAACCTCAGTGTCATCTATGATTCTTCTCATACATTCTCAACTTTCATATTCAAAACTCAAATAGCAGCTCACCTCAACCTCCTACATATTAGAAAAATGAGGCACCTCATTCTTTTCAACTCTGCCAAGCATTTCTTAACCATGCTTATCTTCTCTAAGCTGGACTACTGTGCCAGAATCCTCTTTGGACTCCCAACTATTCTTTTTGTCTTCTTGACAAGATCATTTACTTCACCACCAGGACTCTCTTTGAACTCCCTCACTTCACACCTACTTCCTCGTAGCATCACTAGGCTGGACGGCTGATGATGCAAAACAGGGCCAGATTAAAATGGCTTATCCTGGTTCACAGATCCCTCAGCACAGCTGACCGTACCACCTATCTGCACTTAAAAATGTCCAATGTTTGTTGTTATCAATCTATGTATATCCACTTATGTATTGTCCCCGGTGACCGTTCCATTTACTCCCCTCCAAAACCTGTCCCTTAAATTCACCCCATTGTAAAAAGCTCACTGCTTCCCATCAAATCTGATATCGTATCTATTTTACATTCTTTTGTGATCAAAAGGGTATTGTTCCTGTTATGGTTAAGTTGCTCATTCCATAGGAAGAGCACTTTTTGGGTGGCTTATAACTCCGCTCCCCCTGGACGAATCCTCACCAAACTGTTCAAAAAAAGTATATGGCCCACTCTGATGTTTGGTGAGGTTTGGTCCTGGGGGGGCATGGTTATAGGGGGGGGGTCCAAAAACATCTTTTTTTCCCATAGACTGAATGGGGGAAAAACGTTGCGCACGGCTACAGATCAAACCGCTGGACGGATTTTTACCAAATTTGCGGCAGGAGCAGCGGTTTGGTCCCGAAAGAGTGCTTTTGTAATTTTGGTGAAAATCCGTCCAGTAGTTTTTTTTAAACAATCAAAAAGTAGGTCTCAAAAAATTTGGGATATCTATGTCCGCTCCGTGGACACACTTTCCTGTTTGCTCCCCGGGCAGGACACCGATTGGCTAATCGGGTGCATCATGTCTGCGGACAAGTGACGCGTTTGCTCATTGGATGGTGAAGGACGTCAGGTGCGTCAGATTGTTCCGATGCGCCCACCATCTTTGATCCGTGTTTTGGTGTCCGCGGACATCACTGCAAAAACATATAAAAAACCACAACATTGCACTTGTTAAACTTATCAAATACTGTCTGGGGAGGAGAGGGTTGATGAGAATAGGACGGGATGTGGCATCAAGAAGCAAAAAAGTGGTGTTTTTTAGTCACAAAAGTCATACGGCATATTTGGAGGTAAGGTGAGCAACTGTCCCATAATTTGCGGGATGGTCCCGCAATTGGCACCTGTGTTGGGCAGTTTGGTGAGTGGCTCTGCGGGACGTGAGTTGTCCCGACTTGCTCTGTTCGAGCACAATTTGTGATCTAGCAGAGTAAGTTAGGAGTCACAATTAGTCATGCTGGGGGTTGGGGCCAAGCAGGGAGCAGGGTCATATACATACCTATCCCGCGAATGGGAATAACAGTGGCTGGCAAGTGGCAGCTAATCTGTAAATAAGAGTTCTATTGTATTGCATTGCAACCGCAGCTACTGACGTGGCAAGCTTGCAGGCCGGTCATGTCAGTAGCTTCGGGTGCAATGCATTCATTCTGCCAGGTGAATGACGCCGTGATGTCATCACCACCTTTTGTCCTGCAAAGGGATGTGACAAAGTTGGCCACCCTATTTGGAGGTATTCCTCAATATATTGTGCGTAAAATACCGGTGAAGGAGTAATGTGTCTGTGTTGCAATGTATGTAAAATAATATTGGAGTCACATTGGTGCCCCCCAGAGTTTGGCATCTGAGGCAGCCACCTGCAGTGTTTGATGGAAACAGCAGCTGTGCACATGTATGACAATACGAGTTCTCATGGGTGCGTTGAGCCGTGTATTTAGATTCTGAGTGAAGGTCAGCAACTTTCATTTTTTGGTTGCGAGCTAATGCAGCCCAACGATGGGACAGAAAGTAGAAGGGTCATTTGTTTTTTGAGCTTGAGAGAAAGGGATTTTTTCGTGAAGAGTCAGTGAGAGGAGATTTGTATTAAAGAACATCTGATAAGGTTATGCATTCCAAAAGTATGTACGGAACATGTGAATTCAGTTCATGAAGATTCTTTGATGCAAGCGGATTGAGCATTACGGACTGATTTTCACAAATACAATGGAGACGGTGAATATTATGTAAGTTTGCTTTTGACAACTGTATACCGGAACGAGCTTTAACCTATTATTCTCTGAAAATTAATTTTGGCAATGTAACTCAAGTCCAATTCTTCTGTGTGGTTGTCTTTTTTATGTGGTTATGGGAAGTGCAGAATGTAGGCGTTTATCGACTATAACTACATTCAACCAGGTTCAATGCAATATTTCTTTAAAATGTCATATATGCCTATATGGAATTGTGTATCAGTTTGTAGGTGTTTTTTGTATTTTTTGATGTTTGTGCTAATCCTTAGTTTAAACTCTATGCCGAATTAAGAAAATAATACATATATTGCAATAAAGTGTAATAAAGGTCGGGTATTGATACGTATTTTCTGTTATGTTTTCCAAATAGGTACATGCTGCCTTACTGCGATTGCCATGGATTCCAGATGCCAACTGATGGATTCTTCATTCGTTAGGTGCACATACTCATGAACGGGTGGATTACTGCGACTGTTTTGTGGGACGATCGGCCAGGGCCCATGTGTCCGTACGATGCACTAGCGATTAGGAGTAACATAACATCTTTTAGGGTGGTCTAGGCGTAAGTTGATGCAGACGCCCTGGAATTCACTGTGGCACCCAAGCGGTTCCTTCATCAAAAACGAACACTTTGTGCATGGAAAAAGAAGAACGTGTGTCTCACAATTACCATTTTCGATCACGAGCGAAGAAACTAATTTGTAATTTGATTGAATACGGGAACAGTCGGATGTTCTCGGAGAGTTTATTGTGAAATAAAAGTACTCTACAAATTGTATACTGTTATTGTTTTCTTTTAAAGAGTGGTTTAATAATTTGAATTGTAACGTGGTATGTTGTTAGTCGCTGTGTGTAGATTTTTGGGTTCTGCGTCACTTCACGTAGCTGGTTATGGGCGCATCTGGCTACGCTGAAGAGGAACGTCACTGAGAAAGGTTTTCATTATCACTAGGGTCGGTTATGTGAGGGTCAGGGGCGGGGCATAGGATTTAGTGACGTCCGGCCAGTTTACCTTAGGCCGATGCAGCAATGGTTAACAATAGCACAAGATGGACACGCCCTGTTGCCAGATTTCGTACGTTTCTCAAAGAGGACAAATGCGATAAGCTGATGTCGAAATGTTTGCGATAAATGAACATATGTACAAAAATACATGGTCAAACCCTTGGGACAGTAATATTTTGTGAGCATTGCACTTGTGAAACTTATGCAATAATGTTTGGGTAGGTGAGGGGTGATGATGATGGTTGGAATATTTCAGACGTAAATTCGAATGAGTTTACAAAGTTTGTTGGAATTTTGTACACAGCTTATATGACGATTGTTTTGTGTATTATTTTGACAGTTTTGAAAAAATAAAACGTGGGTGGATTTACAGCAAATTTGCGTAAGGCTCATTGGCAAGGACCGAGAAGCATGTTTTTTTTAGTGCCTGAGGGATAGGCTGTAGTCATGGGCAGTGGCCCGAATGTCAGGGTCATGGTATTAGGTTAAGATCCGGACAATGTGGCTACTGGCCATGAACAGAAGGGACAAAACATAGTATTAAAGTAGTCATGTCCACCTGGAACTGGCTTTGTCGTAAAGTTTTTCGCAATTAGGATAGATTTGAAAGGGAAGAAAAATGTGCTTATGTTAATATGGTTAGAGGAATTGTTTTTGCCTTTTGCAGGTTGCCATGGAAAGGGAAGATGAGCCCTGTATGGAACTGGCACTTTCCCTTTCCATGGTGGCCATCTTGGAAAAGGATTTTATTCCTAAACCGGGACACCGTGTCCCAATATAGGACGAGAAATCCTATTTTTTAGTAGCACGGGTTACCGCTTTGGAAACCTAGGCTGGTAAAGGCGTTCATCCCCCATTTTAGGGGCTAAAATGGGGGGTAATGGTCCAGAGACCTTGTTATCCACCCTCGCTTGGCTTGGCCTGATTATTAGGGCTACTGGGCCGTTATCCACCGTTCCAGTCCCTGGAACGGCGCTTGAACGCTGCAATATTTACATTACTATAACAAAAAATGGAAATGTTAGAAAATCTTATTGCATCTATGTATTTTACTGAGAAATACAAAGTAGAGGAGTCTGTGTTTTTTTTTTACTTCTATTTTTTAACTGTGAAAGGTGGTTCCTAAAGGAACATTTATTTTGTTTTTGGATGGATTTTTTTTTTTGGCAGGAGAGCTAAGAACGAAAGGTGGGGACGGAAATGAGGGAAGAGGCACCAAACACTAATATAGAGGGGCAGATGGAAAAGGGGGAAATGTTGTGCGTGTGTTATTTCTAAGGTAGGTGTTAGTATGGTGGCCAAGTGTACTCAATTTCGCGGGATTGTCCCGCAATTAGGGACTCCGTCCCACGGTTGGCAAAGTGGCTGTGCGGGACGTAGGTTGTCCCGACTTGCGTCAGACAACCTGCCTCCAGCACAGCCACTCTGCAAAATGATGTGGCCATCTGCTCAGCACGGCGCTGCTGCTTTCTTTCTCTGGGCACCTCTGCAGGCCTGGCTCCTTTTGAGTCTACAGGTTGAGCTGTAACACTCGGCCACCTGCCTTAATTCAAACGCTAATGCTTTGTTCCTGGGGTCGTGATGGTTATGTTTGCAGTGACCATCACCTCCCCAGGACAAAGCATTTGTGTTGAAATTAAGCCAGGAATTAAGAGCCATTAAAAAAAATAATTAAAAAAAGAGGCATGTCAAACGTGAATGAATTGATGTCCTCACTGCCTTGTGGCCAAGTGTCCCGCGACAGACTATAAAGAGTTGGCCAGCCTATGGGGGAGTGTTTCTCATGCTGCTTGATTACAGCAGTGGTGGTGTCTCTTGGGGAGGAGTGATGGCGTTAGCTGATATCATATTAAGGTAAATAGCCGTTTTTCCAAAAGTACGTACTGTATACTAGATTGTTAATGGATGAGTACGAATAGGTGTTGGAGCTGTGCAAGGGAAATCTTGAAGTTTCAAGTTCCAACATCAGTAGCAAATGTAGTTCCAAACTGTCCATGAGGCACAGATGTTATTGAGAAGTGCGTATGGGTTCTCGGACACGTCATCATGCTGTGCACAAGCATATGTTCATGTGGCATTCTCCGGAAGGTGTGCAATGAAATCAGATGTTGGTGGACATTATGGTTAAGTTGCGCTACTAAAAACCTATGAAATTCAGTAAAAAAAACTTTGTTAAAGGGACATTATGGTTAAGTTGCGCTACTAAAAACCTATGAAATTCAGTAAAAAAACTTTGTTAAAGGGATGTTATGCTTAAGTTGTGCTACTAAAAACCTATACAATTGAGTAAAAAAACTTGGGACGTTATGATTCAAAGTACAACTGAAAACCCCTGAAATTCGCTAGTTATGGTAAGCTAAGCTCACTCTTTTTTCCTGTAGTGATATATCTTGGCCAGTAATAGGTAGGAAAAAAAATGCAAAAATTTGGTTCTCATGGTGGAATGAAATTGTCGTAATTATTTTACATTATGAGGGGTGCACCTCTAGACTGCTAGCATTTAATATACAGTATCGTGCTTCTCCATATACAGGACCATGTAACATTGTGATGCTTCATGTCTTAGTATGGTTGGGTCCTTGTTTTTGACTCTTAACTGTAGGTATTAGTATAATTTACTTTTACCGGTGGTGTTTTTATCCCCACCCTTGCACTAGCACTTTAGATATCTTCCTCTTTTCTGGTTGTAGTAGCTAGCCGACACTCCTGTTGCTTGTCTTAGATTGGGTTTTTAACATCTGTTTTATGTGCATGCACGCCCCATGTTGGTTATTTTATTATTACTTATAACCTGGTGGTTTTAATATTTTACATTTTTACCATCCATGAATTTGGCCCTCTTTATCATGAGTTGTTATTACATTGTGGAAATACAAACTTTGCCTTATCAAATTTTGCTAAAAGATTTCTCTTTATATATGTCATTAATTTTGAGTGTGTACTTTAAATAGATTTTTGGTACATTTGACAATTCTCCTGTATTTTTACACTGGACGGCTTTGTTTTCCTTTTTTCAGCCGTATTGTCATTTATATGTGCCAGTATTTGTGCACTATGCACCTAAGTACGTGTCTCTTGCTACATTTGGTTCTGGCTTTCATTTGTTATGCATGCCTTTCCACTCCATTCCATCATGGCTGCTAGTGTGTTTACTCTACTCTTTGGCCTCTACTGAGTCAATCAACAGAGAAGAAGGACCAGTTTTTGTCTGATACTTATGTCAGTCATCCCCCGTTCCCCCCTACGTGATCAAGCGCTCAGTGTAGTGCGAAACGCGTTGTTTGCAGGTCGTGCACCCGGCATCCTGCCTCTCTGTGTCTTTTTGTGTTGCTGCCTGTTGTGCATTTCATTTTTTTGCACAATCTTTTTAATCATTAAAAACCTACATCTGTATTTACTACATGGTGTTTGTTTTGTTATTTTTCTTGGAGTTTGGCATCCGCCATTGGCCCACGGGAGAGCGGTTCACCCGCTCTTCTTTTTTCTTGATATATATATATATACATACTTATATATTACAGTGCCTGTGGTAGCGGGCCTGTAGTTATGGTTAAGTTGCTCAACCCATAGGAATAGCTTATAACTTCACGCCCCCCTGGACGAATCTGCTGGAAACTTTGCAGAAAAAGTATATCACCCTGTCAGATTGATCCTGCGAGGTTTGGTGAGATTATGTGCAGGCGGTGCAAAGTTACAGGGGGGGGTCTGAAAATGTGTGTTTTTCCCATAGATGCAATGGAAAACAAATTTTGCTCACGTCTAGTAGTTTTGAAAAACGGAGCCAAAAGTAGGCACAAAAAAATAGCGATATCTGGGTTCAGTCAGCGGACTCACTTCCCTGTTCGGTCCGCGGACCGGCACGCGATTGGCTCAGCGGCCGACATGAGGTTTGCGGACATTGACGCACCCACTGATTGAATGGTGAAAAGCGTGAGGTGCGAAAATCATGGTACAAACATATTAAGAAACACAAGATTGCACTTGTGAAACTAATTAAACAATATCTGGGGACTTGAGGGGTGATGAAGACGGGATGGGATATGGCCTTAAAAAGTGCAAAAACAGGCATGTTTTTTCTCCAATGTCCGCAAACATGTCATGGACATCATTTGGATTGCAGGGGAATAGGGGTGAATTTCATTAGTTCACTCTGTATGATACGTACTTGTTATGCAGTTAATTGTGTTGTGGTCTGTGGCCATGATCCCCACAAAATGTGCACTTGGAACAATCACTACAGTAATAGTATGTGCATTGTAATTATAGGTAATGTAGTAGGAGTAAGGCTGGAATGATCATATTAACAATATGTGTAAAGTCATTGTTCGTAATATAGTGGGAGTATATAGTGTCTGTAGTAAGAGGTATTATGAAAGTGAGTCATTGGAAAAAAATGGTACTGGATAAAAAATAAAAAACAGAAATAAAAATAAAAATATTACAAATAGTTGCAGGTAAATAGTTGGAGAAAGTTTTGTAAGTGCACTACATGTTCAAACATATAGGCGTATTGTTGTTGTTGTGTGCAATAACACATGCATTGGTGTATGGCAGTTGCGTTACCCATACATACCCCCCATCTAGTATAAATGACAGTTTGCATCTGTGATGATGTGCTGGAAAGGGGGCAGGGTGGATGAAGATGCTGAATGTGTGGTACACCATGTGCACCAAAAAGGTAGTTTATGCACTGTGACTGTTGTGAAAATGGACACCGCACTTTCTACAATGAACATATGTATGAGTCCTTCGAATGTTGTCCCAGGCCTATTGCACTTACCCTATAAGCTGAGGTGCAGCAATGGCACACTGGGCCTTTTGTGTTATTACCCCTTAATCCCAAGCTTTTTGGGTTGTTTGTCCAATGACTACTGACACATTGTAGGTAGTGTTGACATTTAAAGGCCGTGGATTTTACTACAAAATGACATATATGATAATAACATTTAATTGATCCATTTTACATTAAAATCATGAAAAAGTCCATGTGAGCACGAGAGCAGTGGGTTTAACCGTTGGCACATGCTGCTTTGTTTTCTGACGACTGTGTGACAAAGTTTGTTGTACGGTCATTGTTTTTGTGGGCGTGTTTCTTTTTTTTAAAATTCTTATGTTTCTGGGTAGGTGGGTTGGGTGAAAAAGTAGAAGAGTGCTGGAGTCGCAGAACGGCTCCTTTTCACTCTGTTCGGAGTGATATGCGAATTGGAGTCTGTTGCTGGCAGGGCTCCTTTTATTTGATTTTTGTGGCCTTAGGCCATTGGTTTGGTGGTGGCGTTGCTGCCTTTGCAGTCTGGATGGTGCTGAAACATTTGCATATGCGTGTGTTATCCCCCTCTATCCTCCTGTGCCGAAATTGCTTCCCTTGCTTTGCTGTTCTGCAGAGTGACACCTGGACCTTTTGGCACCATAGTGTGAGATCCTAACTTGCCATTTGCTTCCCTCCGTGGTCCTCGTTTTGTATTGTGGCTGAAGGAAAAGGGAGGGGAAGAGAAGGAAAGGGATACTTAGGTGAGGAAAGTGGGGATAACAAGCACTGTCGATATTATGCACTTATTGTGCTTTACTAATGTACAGCTTCAGCGTCGCTGTACTTGCCCTATGGGTCCCCGCAGCCCCCGCTAATGTTCCTGTGTCTTCTAGCTACACATGGTGGCCTTATTTTGCGGTGCTGTTCCTTGTTATATTTCTCCTCTAACATTTATCTAGAAGCTGAACGTGTGCAGAACGTGGTACTGTGGAGGCCACCTTGGTGGTTGAGTTAAGTACATGAAGGGTGGCATTGTTATGTGGCCTTCAAAATAGTGCACTAAGAATTTTTTGTGGGAGTAAATGTGTCAACAGTCCACAAAGAAATGATAAGATTCACTGTATTAAAAGCAGACTTTGGAAAGTAAAGTTTGCATTTTAGAAAACTGTGTTGTGAAGCAGATCGTCATGTACAACATTGGAAAAATGTGTTTGCAAAACTAAATGTGAGCAACATTTTACATGAAAGCTATTGAAGTGTGGAAAGTAACTGTCTGCCATATGATGAACACTGTGATGCATGAATGTTGAATTTGCTGCAAAGAGTAGATGTAGTACATGTTACAAGAAACTTTAAATTATAGCCAAAATATGAATGTACTTTTATATTGAATTGTAAAGGCTTTACTGAAATATGTTTTTTGTCCTCTATTTCACATAGTTATATACACATAGTTATATACTCCTGCTGTGTGCGTGTCATGGGTTTAGTCTACCGGCTGACTTTTTTTTACCAGTGTTTGGACAATCATTATCAACAACAGATGTGTCATCAACATTGTGTGGGATGATCGCCAGGCAACAATTTGTCCTTTTGCTGTTGAATTCACAAGAAGCAACATGGTTGCATATAGGTTCTAGAAATGTCCTGCGTAACAGAGCAGAGCATAATGGAGTGTCATGTGCACAGATTATTCGTCGCTTATGGAAAATAATTTTTGTTGGAGAACGCAAAGACTTGCATGGATGGATCCATGTTTGGATTTGGCAGTAGAAGATTACAGTAGTAAGTTTCAGCAAAAATTCAACATTCGATAACTATGAACTGGGTCCAAAAATGTTAAATACGTTTTTGTGGACTTAATTGAATGTTTTCATTGCTGTGTCAAAATGATATGTATTTTTTACAGTCCGCACAACAGATGTTTTATTCAAAATAAAATGTTTCTATCATTTCAGTAAAAAAGACTAAGGTTTTATGTTTGTTGTGGATGTTTGTGTTTAACTTCCCTGTTGTGTGTAACATAAGTTTATGACGTTGGTGATGACTTTGTACATTTGGCTATGGTTCCCACTAACGTCATTGAAGTAGGTGGAGCTCATTTGACAGCATTACGGTGGTTAGATAGGGTGTGGCGGCGCATGGATGTCATCCCATAGGAGTATTGTCCGGGTAGACCGCGACTAAGAACAATGTTGCATGCAGTGCATTTCACTTTGGTACATTCCCAACAGTGGTAAATAACTACCATGCCCATGATTGTCTCTTGGTGGTAGAGGTAGGTAATTCCTCTAGCTCATTTTCTTGGTCCTCTTCTTTATCTTTGGAAGTGCAGCATTTCTTTTGGTGTGCTCGCCCTGCAGCTGATAGTGGTGATGGTCGCTCTTAGGGATGAGGGATGTGTCATGATGCCTACCCCCGGAGCACCAGGACAGGCCCAGCACCCCCGGGAGCAGGCATCATGCCCTCGGGTAAAAGCCCAGCGGCCCCTAATAGGGGCTCTTTGGACTTTGTCCTGGTGCCTTTGGCGCCAGGCTCATGTTGGACATCAGTCCTGGCGCCATAGGCGCCAGGCTCATAAAAGAGGGTGTTTGGTGCACTTACCTGACGCAGACCATGCTGCATGAAGCCTCAAGCCAAATGAGGCTTAGGAGGGACTATTTTATCAAAAGAACTAATTTACTTGGGTGGGGACCGTGGAAGAATACTTACCTGGAACTTCTTCCAAGGCTATTTAAACCACGCCCGGACTGCCACACGTGCTTCGCGTTGCTCTGCATCTAGCAGCTGAACGCTCACTGTGCCTGCTCCTGCATCTTGCCTCCAGCCACGCCCGCCTCGATCTTGGGATACCTTAAAGGAAGGGAAGAGAAAAGGTGAAAACCAAGAACTTAATCTAACTTCCTACCTGTGTCCGGAACCACCACGCCAGCGATCCTGAAGATAGTAATTCATTGAAAGCATCGTGCTACTTGTTGCAACGCCGCGCATCATTCACCTGCCTCGTGGGCTCTTCACTATCCACCGCGACCTTCTGGGCATTCCGCCACATCTCTGCACCTGCAGGGGAGAAGAAGAGACAAAAGGTGAGCAGGATGAACAAATGAGGAAAGCCTGATTTTCCGTCACAAGACTTACCTGGCCATATTTGACGGAACCACTCCTCATTTCGGGTCGGCGCCACTTCTTGGCCTGGTACCGCACCCCGGCCCCTAAGGGGAAAAAAGAAAGACATTACTAGAGGGATTCAAAGACATTTAAAGGGATCATTTTATCACAAACTCACCTGAGTTTATCTCCGGCAATATCCCTCGAAGCATCACTTCCGCTTTGCACCTGAAAATAAGGACATATCGCAGGTTAAGAAAAGCAAACAAAGAGAAGACTCTACTCTGGAACTTTTTAAACTGCATACTTACGGCATTTCGCCTTCCGAAACCAGTGAAGTAACTGGTCAAATACGCGCCCCTGCACCAGAAGCAGGATGGAGAGCTCATCCATTCAAACATTAAGGTGAGCCTTGATTGGGGATTTCGGAGGTGGTCAGAGAAGAGCAAAGGGGAGGTGGGAAGCAATCACAATACTCTGCAGTCAGTTAATCCCCTTTCTCCACCTACAGAAAGATTTTTTTACGGGCCAGACAAGCCAGATTTGGGGGTCCAGTTCAGTCGGTGTTTCGAATCCTGCGCTTCACGCTTGAAGAGGTCACAGCAATCCAGACCAGGTCAGCGCCTCCGTGGGAGCCAGGTGAGCGTTACAGAACGCGAAGCCTTCCTACAAATTCCCACCTAGGCACTATGGAAACTTCTGAGACTGATATGTTGGCCCAATTACTTGGGGAATTACGGGCCTAAGTACATGCCGCTCGTCAAGAGACTAATGCCCTCAGGAGGGAAATAATTGTATCTAAGGAACAAACTGATGACCTGGCTAGGCAGGTATTGCAAGGTCAAGCTGGGCAAACCCCTCTACCTGGTTCCGGGGGGAATTCTGTTCCTGTGGCTTCAAGTAACCCTGTGCAAATCAATCTACCTGGAAATATGCCGCTGGCCCCACCTGAACGCTTTGCTGGGGACCCCAAACGGTTCACCATATTCATGAATCAATGTCGTTTGCACTTCCTATGCAGACCTGGGGCCTTCCCTAATGACCAGACCAAGGTAGCTTTTGTGTTGTCATACCTTAGCAGCTGTGCTGCCGATTGGTCAGTACCACTGGTAACTCAAGATGACCCAATCCTCCGGGATTTCCAAGGATTTCAAGCAAGCATGGAGAGATTATTTGCTCGACATTCTCAGGGACAAGCTCTGGATGATGAACTTCTATCCCTGCGACAGGGCAACCAAGACCTCCTCTCCTACATAGCAACCTTTAACAGACTAATCGTGGAAACTGGGTGGCCAGAGGATAAAAGAATCACATTATTCTATCGGGGTCTACGCAGAGAACTTAAAGATGTCTTGGCCCAAGTTGTAAATCCGCCCCAAGAATGCACAGAATATATAGACTTAGTGGTCCAATTGGATCACAGGCTTCAAAATCGAAAAGCGGATCGGTCCAAGTTTGAAACCCGGGTGTTGGTCAAGACCCACGTCACTCCCAAGGGTGCCGATGTCTCCGAGCCTATGCAAATTGGAGGGGTTAGAGGACCTTTAACCCAAAAGGAACGTGAAAGGAGGCGGCAGTTAAAATTATGTCTTTATTGTGGGAACTCTGGACACTTTCTACGAGATTGCCCGGCAAAACCACCCAAGAAGGTGGTAGGAGCCGCTGATAAAAACCATGAAGACTCTGTTTCGGGAAACGACTCCGCCCGACAAGCGTAGGGGTCCGCTTGCCGAGCTTGAAAACTAACTCTCAGTCCTCGCATTTCATTGTGTCAATGGTTCTCGTAGATCCGGAACAGCCTAAGCGGTTGCATGCAATAAAGGCATACATCGATAGTGGGGCTATAGGAAATTATGTGGATCGTGAATTGGTCTCTAGGATTAACCTCCCTCTGCGTCCAAAAACCAGCAAAGATGTCATCACCACACTCGATGGAACTGAAATTGCCTCAGGACCGGTAACACATTCCACTACTGAGGTGACTCTTATTGGTCCGGATGGCCATCGGGAGGCAGTTGTGTTTGACGTAATCAAGACCCCACAGTTTCAGGTTATTCTTGGAATTCCTTGGTTAGAGACACATAATCCTCGAATTGATTGGCGAGCAAAGAGAATAACCTTCCCGGATTGTGCACAAACCTGCTACCCAGAAAATCTGAAGATTAGTCTAGCATCTGTAACCTCTGTCTCCATGCAACTACCTCCGGAATACCAAGACTTTCAGGACGTCTTCCAAAAGGAACAGGCCAACACGTTACCCCCCCACAGATCTTACGATTGCCAAATCGATCTGGTGCCCGGTGCACAACCCCCTTGTAGCAGGATTTATGCCCTTACTGAACCTGAGAACCGGCATTTGAGACAATATTTAGATCAATACCTAGCCAATGGTTTCATTCGCCCGGCATCCTCGGCTTTGTTCTTCGTGTCCAAAAAAGAAGGCGACCTTAGAACTTGTATTGACTACCGCGCATTGAACCAGATAATGGTTAAAAACTGTTACCCTCTGCCTTTGATCCCTGAACTCCTTGACCAGGTGAAGGACGCTTGCGTATACACCAAGTTAGATCTCCGGGGAGCTTATCATCTGGTGCGAATAAAAGAAGGCGACGAATGGAAAACGGCCTTCCGTACAAAATATGGTTTATTCGAATACCAGGTGATGCCTTTTGGGTTGTGCAACGCGCCTGCTGCCTTCCAATTCTTCATGAACGATGTCCTTTGGGAACTTATCAATGTTTGTGTTGTCGTATATATCGATGACATTCTTGTGTACTCCTCTTCGGAATCTGATCACAGAAAGCATGTCCGGGCCGTCCTTGAGAAATTGCGCCAGCACAAACTGTTTGCTAAGCTGGAAAAGTGTGTTTTCCATACCACCGAGGTGGAGTTTCTTGGATTCATCCTGACACCTAATGGGGTCCGAATGGACTCACGGAAAGTGGAGGCCATCCTCAAATGGCCATCTCCTAGCTCGGTAAAAGGGGTCCAAAGCATGCTTGGTTTTGCCAATTTTTATTGCAGATTTATTCCGGAATTTTCACATGTAGTACAACCCATCACTGCACTTTTGCGGAAAAATAAACGTTTCGAATGGACCAAGGAAGCCGAACAGGCCTTTCAGGAATTGAAAGCTAAATTCACATCTGCACCCATTTTGAAGCACCCGCGTCCCGATCTCCCATACATAGTCGAAACTGACGCATCCAGTTTAGCCATGGGAGCTGTCCTGTCTCAGAGAGACCCTGAAACCAACCAACTGCATCCTGTAGCATTTTGGTCCAGAAAGTTCTCACCGCCTGAGGTAAATTATGCAATTACCGATAAGGAATTAATAGCCATAAGTCCGCCTTTAAGGCTTGGCGGCATTATCTTCTTGGCGCCAGGCACACCATCACCATGATCACTGATCACCGAAATGTACAATATTTAAAGACTGCCAAGGTTCAATCATCACGTCAGCCCCGATGGGCTTTGTTCTTTGCTGAGTTTGATTTCGTAATCACTTACCGTCCCGGCTGTAAGAATGGCAAAGCAGACGCACTATCTAGAATAGGAATGGGAGAAATAGACACTAATTCAGAACCTGTGCCGATCATTCCCGAACAAAGAATTTTGGGATTAACCTCCTTACAAACCTTTGAAGACATTCAAGCACGAGTAAAACAACTCCTGGACTCTACCGCCTTGCAGGATTGGATCCAAAGGGGGTCTTACTTTTTGGTCAACGATGGCCTACCTTACTTCCAAGGACGCTTATTTCTGCCAGAAAAGGAATTACAAGAACTGGTTATTTCCCGTCATCATGATACCCTGATGGAAGGACATCCTGGCATTGCCAAAACTGAGGAACAAATTAAACGACAATTCTGGTGGCCTTCCTGGCGAAAGGATATTAAATCTTTTGTCATGTCCTGTGGAGTTTGCGCCCAAAACAAAGGCCAAAAGACAAAACCCGCCGGTCTTCTTCAGCCGTTAGACATTCTACCAGCGCATTGGCACACCTTGTCACTAGATTTTATCACGGACCTGCCACCTTGTAATGGATACTATACTATTCTGGTTGTGGTGGATCTATTTTCTAAAATGGCTCATTTTATTCCGTTGAAAGGAATACCTTCAGCTTCTGTCCTTGCTAAGGAATTCCTCGAAAATATCATCCGCTTGCATGGATTCCCGTCCATATTAATCTCCGATCGGGGAAGCCAGTTTATTTCACATTTTTGGAAAAAGGTGTTGTCAATTGGCACAAATCGACGTAAGACTCTCAACCAGTCATCACCCACAGACCGATGGTCAGACGGAGAGAACGAACCAGACCCTTGAACAATACCTACGGTGTATGTTGCACCAATCGGAGGGTAATTGGAAGGATTTGTTATGGGTGGCCGAATATGCATACAATAACTCGGTGCACTCTGAAACTGGACAAAGCCCGTTTAACATTCTATATGGACATCACCCTCATACTTCAGACCTGGACTCTCCTCTGAGCCTTGAAATGCCCACTGTAGACCGTTTGCATTCCACTATAACTCAAGCATTCAAGAATGCAACTGCCCATTTGCAACAAGCGAAAGAGAAATACAAGAAAAATGCAGATCTGCATCGGAAGGAGCCGCCTTCATACCAAATAGGAGACCAAGTATGGTTGGCTACCAAACATTTATTGCTCAAGGGACCTCGAACCTTTAATCCAAGGTATTTGGGCCCTTATTCGATCAAAGCTATCATTAATCCAGTGGCAGTCAAGCTCGATCTGCCAGCTAACATGCGGATTCAGCACGTTTTTCATGTGTCACTTTTGAAACCAGTGCAACCAGGAACCAGATTAATAAAGCCACCAGAACCAATTCAGATAGATGGGGAGCCTGAATTCAAGGTGAAGAACATTTTGGATTCTAAAATTTCAAAATCAAAACTTTTCTATCTAATTGATTGGAAAGGGTATGGGCCTCAGGAAAGGTCTTGGGAACCCAGCGACCACGTACATGCACCTCGGCTGGTAAAAAAGTTCCATCGGGATTTCCCAAACAAACCGAAACCCCCAGAGGGAACGACCTTGGGAGGGGCCTTGGGGGGGAGTGCTGTCATGATGCCTACCCCCGGAGCACCAGGACAGGCCCAGCACCCCCGGGAGCAGGCATCATGCCCTCGGGTAAAAGCCCAGCAGCCCCTAATAGGGGCTCATTGGACTTTGTCGGCGCCAGGCTCATGTTGGACATCAGTCCTGGCGCCATAGGCGCCAGGCTCATAAAAGAGGGTGTTTGGTGCACTTACCTGACGCAGACCATGCTGCATGAAGCCTCAAGCCAAATGAGGCATAGGAGGGACTATTTTATCAAAGGAACTATTTTACTTGGGTGGGGACCGTGGAAGAATACTTACCTGGAACTTCTTCCAAGACTATTTAAACCACGCCCGGACTGCCACACGTGCTTTGCGTTGCTCTGCATCTAGCAGCTGAACGCTCACCGTGCCTGCTCCTGCATCTTGCCTCCAGCCACGCCCGCCTCGATCTTGGGATACCTGAAAGGAAGGAAGGGAAGAGAAAAGGTGAAAACCAAGAACTTAATCTAACTTCCTACTTGTGTCCGGAACCATCACGCCAGCGATCCTGAAGATAGACATTCCTTGAAAGCATCGCGCTACTTGTTGCAGCGCCGCGCATCACTCACCTGCCTCGTGGGCTCTTCACTATCCACCGCGACCTTCTGGGCATTCCGCCACATCTCTGCACCTGCAGGGGAGAAGAAGAGACAAAAGGTGAGCAGGATGAACAAATGAGGAAAGCCTGATTTTCCGTCACAAGACTTACCTGGCCATATTTGATGGAACCACTCCTCATTTCGGGTCGGCGCCACTTCTTGGCCTGGTACCGCACCCCGGCCCCTAAGGGGAAAAAAGAAAGACATTACTAGAGGGATTCAAAGACATTTAAAGGGATCATTTTATCACAAACTCACCTGAGTTTATCTCGGGCAATATCCCTCAAAGCATCACTTCCGCTCTGCACCTGAAAATAAGGACAGATCGCAGGTTAAGAAAAGCAAACAAAGAGAAGACTCTACTCTGGAACTTTTTAAACTGCATACTTACGGCATTTCGCCTTCCGAAACCAGTGAAGTAACTGGTCAAATACGCGCCCCTGCACCAGAAGCAGGATGGAGAGCTCATCCATTCAAACATTAAGGTGAGCCTTATTGGGGATTTCGGAGGTGGTCAGAGAAGAGTAAAGGGGACGTGGGAAGCAATCACAATACTCTGCAGTCAGTTAATCCCCTTTCTCCACCTACAGAAAGATTTTTCTACGGGCCAGACGAGCCAGATTTGGGGGTCCAGTTCAGTCAGTGTTTCGAATCCTGCGCATCACGCTTGAAGAGGTCACAGCAATCCAGACCAGGTCAGCGCCTCCGTGGGAGCCAGGGGAGCATTACAGGATGGCAGAAGTTGATGCCATTTCTTAAGATCAATAGCTGTTTTGTTTTGCTAATATTCTTCCAAGGATGTGCTGTGATATGATATATGATATGATAGGTTATTTATAACGCGCTTAATACCCAGAGGTTTATAAGTGCGGACCCGGGGATCGGACCTGTGTTGCCCCGTGTCGTCTTGCTTCCAAAGCGAGCACGTTGCCGCTGAGCTATCCTCCTGAGACAGTGGGCCTCATTACGAGTTTGAAGGTAGCCATGGTGCTATTATTTACGGGTCATTCCGACCTTGGAGGACTTGGTAAGTCCCCATTCTGAAAACCATTCTCCATTCCCATTCGAGCCCCTTTGGGGCTCAATGCAAATGGGGAAGGAGTTAATAACGTGCCCGCAAATAGCAGACCCGTTATTAGCTCCCTCGTCCTTTAGCAACTCCCGCTAAGGGAGTCGGAGTCGGAATACGGCGGTAGGAGGTTGACGGCACCGGCATCCTTACCGGTGCCGTTAACCCCTTACCGCCGCACTCGTAATGAGGCCCAGTGTGTTAGATTGTTAGTGGATAATGAGTAAGAATGGTTGTAGGAGCTGTGCGAGGGTACATTTTGACGTTGAAAGTTGCCAGATTTGTAGAAAGTGCAGTTCGAAAGTGTCTGTGAAGCACGGACCTGATTGCAAAGTGTGGGCGCGTTCGCGGACACATCATCATGCAGCGTGCACGCGTGCAGTTATGTGAAACTGTCCGAAAAGTCTGCAATGAGGTCAGATGTTTGCCTAAATTTACGAACGCAAAAACTGTTGTAAAAGGTGCAAAACGTGTGTAGAAGTGTTAAAAATGATGTTAGAAGGTGGGAAATGACAGAATTTTAAGGTGATATGATATGGCATTTGTAAAGCGCCTATACACAAGTGTTTCAAGGTGAAACCTAATAAACTGGAGAAACATGTTCCTATATTTGGGTAAGTGTGATATTAGTAAATTGGAGGAAATTAGCATGCACTGGTAAAAAAGTGACTTTATGGTTAAGTTGGACTAATAAATACCTATGAAATTCAATGAAAAAACTTTGTTAAAGGGACGTTATGGTTACAAGTAAAACCGAAAAAAAACACAGAAATTCAGCAGTTATAGTAAGCTAAACAACCATAGCTCATGCCACCAATGTGCACTGCAAAGACTAACACAGAGTACATCAAAGATGACATCACAAATGTCATCGATGACATCACATATGAGATTAATTTTTATGAAACGTCCCTACATGGGGTTGTGTTTATAATGTTGGTAACAAGATGTCAGGGGTGATCGGGAGACCTATTATGAACTACTTAATCTATTAAATAATGTACTCATCTAATTAAAACATTATATTGGAGTGTTGTTGTTAATACAGGAACCTAATCATAAATAAACATAGGCAATGGCTGCACCGTGCACTATAGAAGTACAATATTTATAATCTTGTAATTTTGGATAGTAAAATAATGAATGCTACCTTAAACTATATTTGTCCTTTTCTCACTGTCGACAACTGTTCGCTGCTTGTTCTGCACTAGTTAATTCCATACTTGACTACTGCAATAGCCTCATGGCAGGCACCACAAACCTTAACATACAAGCCCTGCAGGTTACTCAGAACAATGCTGTTCGGGCCATTCAGGGCCTGCCCAAATGTGCACATGTTTAAGAGGCAAGGAGGGCTCTACACTGGTTGCCTGTTCAACACAGATCACTCATAAGATCCTGACACTGGCTTTCAAATGTCGCTTAAATGCCTGCCCTAGATATCTTATTGATTGAGTGAAGCCCCAAGTAGGCAGAAGGAAGCTTCTCTCCTCCACCTATCCCACACTCATACAGCCCAGATGCAAGCTGGTGCGCTTTGGAGGAACCTCCTTCGATACTCAGGCTCCACAGCAGTGGAACCTACTTTCCGGGCATATACGCCTGGCGGATAATGTGGTGTGTTTTAAAAAGGAAATAAAACCCACTTGTTCAACATGATTCCAGGCTGAACATAGGCTGCTCTTTGGCCCTCCTTACTCCTGACTCCCCTTCCTTGTCCTGTTTTATGTGCGCTCTGAGGCCCATGGGCATGTGGCACTTTATAAAAATTAAACTAAATAAATAAATAAATATCAGAGTTTTGAGTAATGTTAAACATGCATTAACTAGCTAACAATTCAAGACTTACTACACACTTGTGCTAGTATACATATGAAGACCCACAATGCATACAAATTAGAGGCATATACAGGGAAACTATAGTAAAGAAGAAAGAAACAGCATCACTAGAAAATGTTAATAACATTAAAGTTTATATTCATGTATACAAATAAATTGTGTGTTTGAGGCCTGCTTATTGCCCCATGTACATGCACCATGAGCTGGGACCAAACCCTAAGGAAAGTACTTAAAGAACATACGAAGGTTAACATCTAGATATATATATAGCACCTTTTGAATTTAAATATTCTGACTGTCAGTGAACAAAACCACCTGGCCTAGATATATCAGTGAACAAAAACAAGTGGCCCAGATATGCGATGTCATCAATGATGATATCAATGACATTTGTGAAGTCATCTTTGATGTCCTGGCTGTTAGTCTTAGCAGTGCACAATGATGACATCACACTGCTGGATGAGACCCCAATTGGCCTGCAAAGGCAACTGAATAATCTGTCTGATTACATCAGCTTGAATAATTTTGAAATCAACAAGGAGAAAACTAAGATCATGATCTTTGAGAAATCATCAAAAAGGACCGAAACCCTAAATTGGCACCTTGAGGGTTTGCAAATCGAAGAAATCCAAGAATGTAATTATCTAGGAGTAATGATAGATAGCTCCAGAGCTGAATGAAGGATGCAAATATATCTATGGAAAAAAACTTGAAAGCTCACTATGCAAGCCCAAGTGATGGACTAAAAATGTGGACGATTTTCTCTCCTACCAGTAATAAAATTCTATAAAACAAAGGTCATCCCTTCTCTAGTCTATGGTGGAGATTCAATGCCAACGATCCCGATTGAAATTTGGCAAAAACTAGAAGGCTATTTCTGGAAGTCTGTTTTGAACTTCCCAAAGTCAACTTCAACCCCAGTAATAAGAAGGGAGCTAGGTTTGCTGTCCTTGAAAGCCACAGTTGAATCAAGCGGAATGTCGCTTTTCAGAAAAACAATCCTCCCAGAAAGCCTGTGAGAGGCCTATCAAACATGAACACATGCAGATTATGCAAGGACAACACACAGATTGAGTCCGTAAAACACCTATTAATGTCATGTCCCGCGACTCAATCGATCAGGCGGGTCTTCCTAAGCCCAGTGATATCTGCATACATTTTACGTGAAGAAGAAACATGTTGGGCCCGTCTGATGAGCGGTGAAAAGACATCGGGCCTCATTACAACCTTTCAGGTCTGGACCGCGGTGATTCCGTGAAGTCGGTAACAAAGTTAAGAAACGTTGTTACGGCCATCACAGAAAAAGCCATGGAAATGGACATAGCATTGCCACAAGTAGCGCGAAACCCGTGTGCGCCACCGTCGCCAGGGACACGGAACCGGAAATACCATGATCGCCAAAACAGGAATCAGAGAGGCGCCCATCATATAAAGCGCAATCCATTGCCATCCAGAGTCAACACAAGCAGAATCCACACTGTGAGAAGCCAAAAGGGACCACCAGCATGTCTGCCAGGATTCCAGCCAAGAGGCAGCGCAAACCGCGCTTTAGTGAGGCGGAGCTAACAATTCTGATGGAGCACATAGTGGAGCATGCAGAGATGCTGTTCAGTGCCGAACAACGGCGTGCCACACAGCAGCGGAGGAAGGAAGTGTGGGCGGAAGCAGCACGCAAGTGCGCCGCTGTGGGCGTGACTGTGAGGAGTGTAAAGGACTGCCACAAGCGGTGGGACGACCTCAGGCTGAGGGTTGGGAACCTGATCTCCACACACCACCAACGCAGCAGTGCAACAGGTGGAGGACCCCCTTCCCCACTGAGGCTGCAAGCATGGGAGGAGCGTTGCAGCAGTGTCCTCCACCTTGCGGGCATCCATGGGATCGGGGAGGCTGATGCAGGAGTGAGCCCACCTGCAGATGCTGATAAGTGGTCAAACATGAATGCCATATGAGTATATGTTGATGGCATGACTGGGACAAAGGACCCATTAACAACCCCCCCCCCTTCCCAGGCAGTGCATGAATGGGCCAAATGACCCATTAACAAACCCCCCCTCCAGGCAGTGCATGACTGGGCCAAAGGACCCATTAACATCCCCCCCAGGCAGTGCATGACTGGGCCAAAGGACCCATTAACAACCCCCCCAGGCAGTGCATGACTGGGCCAAAGGGCCCATTAACAACCCCCTCCCCCCAGGCAGTGCATGACTGGGCCAAAGGACCCATTAACAACCCCCTTCGCCCCCCTAGGCAGTGCATGACTGGGCCAAAGGACCCATCATGATCCATATGGAAACCAATATCACTACAATGCATACCCCCAACAAGCAGATGCATGTAACTGCCACTATTAAATGATCAACCTGTATGATGCATGTGATGCACCCATCAGGCACCACCACATAACTAATTGCATGTCCTCTGTGTCCCCACATCCGTATCAAGTGACAGTGATACTGCACAACAGCCCAGGCAATCAGCACTGGCAAGTGTCCAAGCCAGTGCCCCTGCACAGGAGGATGCTACCAGCAGTTCGGCATCCCTGCCCCAGTAGCAACTGCAACACATGTGCCGGCCACCATCACCGACATCCCCACCGTCTCCACGCTTCCTGACGCAACACAGGTTCCACGGGCACCCATCATGCCCACCCAACCCACCACAGAAAGCAGTTGCACTGCAGAGGAGGCGGCATGTAGTGACAACAGTGCCCCGGCGGTGCGGTCTGATACTGGCCCACAGGGGAGATGCCCACATTGGATGACTTGGAATCCTTCCATCAGCTGGAGCTCAGCCCCACATCACTCTGAAGTCCTATGAGGTCACCCACCCCATCAATGGCAGAGCGAAATTCCTGCATGCAGCGGATGGAGGAGCAGCAGGCTACCCTCACCCAGCTGGTGGAGAGGCAGCTGGAGGAATCTAGGCTGCAGAGGGAGTGCTACAGCACGTCAGTACGTCGCCTCTCAAGGTCCATTGGCCGCTTTGCCAGCACTATAGTCACCCTGGCATGCCATGTGCGGGAGGGCAATGACAACACCTCCAGGCTCATAGAGTCCATGTTGATTGGCCAACAGGCAAATATTGCACATATGCCATCTATTCCTGATTCTGAGCCATCCAATACCACCACCCCATCCAGCTCCACCACTGCCAGTCCAAGGAGGCGCTCGAGTCGGCTAACAGGGCTCTCGGGCAAGGATGCCCAAGCACAGAAGCGCACACGGAAGTGATGGCATGTGTGTCGGGCACTGCAAGACACGTGTGGACTTGAAGGGTGTGAGGGGTGGGTACGTTTGAGTGGTGGAGGAGGTCGTTTGGGGGGTTTGAACATTGGGGCCTGGTTGGGGGTGGGTACGTTTGGGTGGTGGGTGGGCACGGGTGTACAGCTTCCCTAACCATTGCACTTCCTTCCCTGTTGTTAATTCATCAATATATGATAATTTAAAAAAAAACACACGAGTGGACATCTATCATTTCATTTGCAGTACAACAATTCATTTATTGGCATCACCATATCCATGCATAGCTGTGAATGTGGAGTGTCTCAAAAGTAAATGCGAATCAGTTCATCCCGTGCTCTTTGTCCATCTAGTGGACCCCCAGGAGGAGGTGGTGCCATCCCATACCCATCTCCATCCCCATCTTCTTCATCTGCGTCTGGGGGCATTGGGATGTTCCTGCGCAGGCAGAGAGTGTGCAGCATGGCACATACGAGCGTGATTTTACCCGTCTTCACTGGGCTGTACAGCAGTGATCCGCCAGATCTGCTCAAACAGCAGAACCGGGCCTTCAGCAGTCTGAATGTCCTCTCAATCATTGCACGTGTGTGGACATGTGCCCTATTGTACGCCTCTTCATGCCTGTTCCTTGGCCTCCGTACATGTGTCATCATCCATGGCGTGAGTGCATATCCAGCATCAACTACATGGGATGTAGATGGGGGGGACATGTCAATGTTTGTGGTATCATGTCTTCATCTGATGCAGTGATATCTTGTGTCATTGTTAATTCATGCATATGTGCCATGTAGTGGTTGGTTGTGTTCTTTGGCCATCACAGAGGACGTTGGCAACTGGACATTGACCAACGCATTGGTGTGCATGTGTACTCTGCCCTGCGGGTGACATTTGATTGTGAGTATGGCATTGTGCAGTGATGTGCACACATGGCAGAGTCACTCCACTGTGATGAAGTAGTTGATGCAGGACGTCTCATGTACAGGCATCATGTGCATTGGGAGGGCAGTGTTCCATACTGTGGGTGGTTGTTTGCAGTGGCACAAGCTGTATGGGACAGTGATAGTATCGGCCTTGTGTGTCATGTGGCAGGGTGTGTACGGGCACACTGTGGTGACCTGTCATGTGTTGCTTTGTGATGCTTAGGATCCGCTGTCTATTCAGTTGATGGCCGGGGGGGGGGTGATGCATGTGCAGTCACAGCAGCACACTCATATTGCTCATTGGCCTGGACACACACACACCACTTCAACAGGGTCGGTGCATTGTAGCCATTTGCTTTGTCCGGCATAGCGTTCCATGTACCGTGGCAACATGGAATTCCGCAGTACCATTGAGTCATGGGTTGAGCCTGGGAAAGGTGCGCAGCAGGGTGTTATCAGTTGCGTGGCATCACATACCATCTGTACATTCAGCGAGCGATACTGTTTCCTATTGCGGAACACCATCTCAATTTCACGTGGTACTGGCAGAGCTCAATGTGGGTGCAGTAAACTGCACCTATGCAATTTGGCATGCCTGCTATGGCATGGAAGGCCAACTTGGTGGCAATGACCTTGGGGAGGGTACAGGGTAGGGCTTTCTGTTCCGACACATGGCGCAACAGGGCATCCAGTACCTGTACCAGGATTTTTGAGAAACAGGGTTATGCCATGCAGCTCACCAACTGTGTGTTGATAGGTGCCAGTGCCAAGGAAATGCAGTACAGACACAACCTTCAGGAGGGGGGATGGCGGTGGGGGTGTCTATGCGGTTGCTGATGTCGTCCTCAATCATGGCGGTGATGTAAAGGATTGTTGGATGGTCCAGCCGGTATAGTGTGTGGATCTGTCCTGGGGTAAGGTTCCAGGGTGAGGCCCTGATGCATGGTATTGCAGGCTGCCTGCGGGGTTCTGCCGGCTGGAAAATGGGGTTTGCCATAGGTGCAGGGTTGGCTGGTTGCCGCCTGCGCCTCCTACGCCTCCGCCTCCTCCTCTGCACCATTACTGCCATCATGTGCAGTGCTGCCTGTTGGTTGAGTAGGCCCAGTCCCAATGCTACTATAGCTGCTGCCTGCATGGTTCTGTATTGTGTTGGGCTGGGTGTGGCCCTTTTGTAGGCTCCCAGTGGGCTGCTCGGTCCAGCTGGGCTGATTTGGTGCACCTGTGCCCTGATTCAGTTCAGCAGGCACTGTTTAACGTCATGTTCACGGTGGCGGCGGTACCGCCACCGTGATCACGGTTTTAACACCATTTTTCAGGCAGTGTTTCCATGTCCACGCTAGTTGTGATGCTCATGGTGTTTCGTATAGCCGGTAACTGAGGGGTTTCCAAGCAGGCAGACTTTACGGGACCCTTAACTCTGCATCAGCGGTTGGGGGTGGTGCTATTTCCGGGGCCGCAGGTCATGATTGGGCAGACGCGGAAACGGTGTCGGTATGGTTATTCCGGCGCCGTTAAGTCCGGACTGATGCACTTGTAATGAGGCCCATCACAGACAATTGCAACTGCAAAAAGTTTGCAAAATGCTTTGCCAGAAATTGACAAGCTGAAATGAAACTACTTGTAAATAATCTTTTCTTCCACACTCGGACACATCCGGCACAGTTGAGATGTTTGACTTTTGACTTTTTCACTTTTCATTTTTCTTGTATACAATCTGTTAGTTTTCTGAAAAACATAGAAAACGTTTACTTAAAGAACAAAAATCGAAGTCTGGTAAAATCAAATATTTTGATGCATACAAGTAAATAAAATAACATAAATAAACCTATACAGATAAGCATCGTAGGTGGCATGCCACCTTAATGAAGCTTTTACAGACCTAGCCTCAGTGACATACTTGGAGTTATGGGCTATGAAGACTGAGTTAAACGTCCAAGAGCAGCAAGGGCATTTAACAAAGTTTACGGGCCTATACCTCCTGGTACAGTCAGAGGGTGTGGGCTGTAAAGTTATTATCACTGTTTAGGGTGAAGGGGTTTTGAAAAAAATGCAATCAGCCTGAAGTCATTTCTGGGAACTGGCTAGTACCCAGCAAACACGTACAGCATGATGAGTAAGGACGGGCAGGGCTGAGATACCAGCCATGCCACATGTGCTGGGTGCAGCCTGGCAAGGTCATTCAGTGGCAGTACTGGTAGAGAGGCTGGGCTGCATCTGTCAGCTGCGGCACAGAAACGATTCAGCAGATCCCCCATTTTAAGGTTACCTTAGCTTAAGGAAAACATCAAATGGCATATGGAACCTGCAACTAGAGCAAAACCTCATTACATTCAAGCCTCATACAGGGGCAACTTTGTCTCCTTTTCACAAGTTCGGAGTCAAAGCAATAGTGTGGACTATAGAGATGCACAAGATGCATTGTTGCTCGTCTGTGGGGGAGATGGTTTTCTTAAGAAAATGTCTCTTGCTCCCCAAAAGTGCCCCTATACGACCTACCCTTGTATTCAGCACAGGGTTTGTGCCCTTTGGAATATGTGGTAATGCTCCACCCTGTCTTATTTTTGCTTAAATGTAATACTTTGGAACCATTCAAAAAAAGCTTTTGGGGACTTGGCTAGCAAACCTAGCAGCGATTTTTGGAAATGGTTAACTCCCATCAAAAAGCAGCTTCTGAGTTTAGATTTTTGACATCTCTGGGACCCTCCTTTGCCTGGAGCAGTGTTGGGTTGTTACCCAGTCAAATTTAATTTGAAGAATGGGCAAAGGCCGATTTTATTGTGACTGGAGGGGTTCTAATCCTTAACTGTTTTGGTGTCAAGTTGAATTGGGGGTGCAAACTATAGCTCTTGTGGCTGACTGATCCACAAAACAGAGTGATTAAAAAAGAAAAAGGTTAGGTTAAACATAATTCCCATTGCAACGCATACTGCAGAGTAGTCTCCTAATTCTTCAAATAAATGTCCCCATGGTGACATTTCTGAGGAAACTGCGAGACACTTTCTGTTGGTCTGCCCACTGTATCGCCATGTCAGGAAAATGTTGCATCTTACATTTTGTAGTTCAGAATCGGATTTTGAATTCCATGATGCCGGTTCTGCGGCGACCCCGCTATTGAATCTGTGCAACACCTTCTTTTCGATTGTGGTGCAATAGCAGGCTCTCTGACAGAAGGCCATCGTTGCTGCTGACCTTCAGTCGATGGAAAGTTCCAATGATCTCTGGGACTTATTCATGTCTGGTAACCACGAAGGAAGCATAATTTATTTTTCCAGGCTAGGGAACGAAATCTATGATATCATCACCATAATCGAAGCATAATCCCATAGCACAATGTGATTTGTACCTCTTATTGAATGCATCTTTTTATTCGCCACATCTCAATACGATGACTAATGAAATAAATTAACAAGTTATTAATTTAACTATATAATCAAATTTAAAAAAAAGAAATTACAAAAGAAATTACTAGATACTAGATGCACTTGTGTTTTTAAACTATGAATTTCACCATGCCCGACAAAATCAGTTGCATATTATCTTGATTCTGCATGACATATTAGACCAAAGTTTCTTAATTTATCAGGCTGATTATTTATCTATTTTTATTTTTTTATTGGGCTCAGCCAGTTGTACGTTTTCATTGTTATACTTGTTGTATAATTTGTTGATGGAACCATTTTGTATTTCTATGCCTTTTTCTATTCTTTTTTTTCCATCTTTATTTAAAGTTTAACTCATATACATCAATAACAATAGTCGTGAGAATCACTAAAGTAACAATATTCTAACATATGTTTTTAAATACAAAATTTCAACCATATAACAATAAAATCCCATCTAGTTTCCCCACCCTATACCCAAAACATATATTAAAAACATACACAACAAACATACACACACAAACATAACACCACAACACCAACTCCCACCCTAACCCTATCATCCACAAAACCAACCAATTTACACTTTACCCAAATAAATCATTGAAGGATTCCCAACTTTCACAATAAGCAGTCTCTCGATGAAGCCGATAAGCACAAGACGTTTCATGTCCCGACAATGTACGCATATCTACCAGCCAACCATCAACATGTGGTTTTTTCCGTGATTTCCAAACCCTCATAATTTGTTTTATAGCTGTCATCAATGCCTTATTAATCCAATCAGAGGCCTCACAGAATCTCAGACCTCTACGGTCATTTGAGAGGAAAATCACAGACTCAAAAGTTCGAGGAAAGGATTCACTCAGCACCATATCCACACGATCCAAAACATCCTTACAAAAGGCAAGTACCCTTTCACATTCCCACAACATATGCACATAAGTTCCACTTAATTGATTACACCCCCAACACAAATCTTAGGAAATCAAGCCGCTCACTTTCATCTTAACTGGGGTCCAATAGATGCGCCCTAAGATTCGCTGACGAATATACCTTAAATTCAAATCCATTTTATCTCTCACCGTCACCCGCCAAGCATTATTCCAATCCTTTGCCGATAATTCACTCCCCAAATCAGTCGCCTACTTCATTCTCAGTGTCTCCCATGAAACCCTCATACACTCCTGTACAGGGATCAATTTAGTAAACGTGGAAACTAATTTCGGAGCAGCACTACACAACATACATATTTGCGGTTTGTCACTCAATGGTTCACTAAGCATTTGATGCCTTTCCAACATTAACTGCTTCAGACATGTATACCGTACAAATTCCCTATTACTCAATCTAAATCGGAGCACTAGATCCTCAAACGCAATGTGGAAGTACGAGGCTGGAGACAAGGCGAGTTGCTGAAATAATATTTATTTCTTGTATAACTCAAGACCAAAAGTCAATCAACTGAAAAGTCCAAACGGTTTCCTTCACTGTGGGTTCTTGTTCCCCAATGCTTTCCTGATAAAGGGGACTGTCTCCTAATGCGTGAGATCCGGATAGGCCCACCACTCTGGGCCGACTGCACTGTCTCTGCGTCCTGTGGAAATGACAGACAGCGTTTGTTAGAATTGACGGGCTTTTGTTTTCCACCCAGGTTTCAAAGCCCCACCAATCAGCAGTGTTCATGTCTGACTCGTTTGTCATTGGTGGGGAAGCCGTTGGCCCGCCACCCTTAAGGCTGGGATTCCCCACCGTCACTTCTGCCTGCCCCTATAGCATAGTGGGAAGCCCTACGGGGCTTTTGCCTGTGCCGTTGAAGTGCCACCGGGGCCTGAGCACATATGGGCGGGTCCGGGCGTCTAAGGCTCCTCCCGACCTTGTTCGCGGGGTGTGCCGGCTGCGCGCGCTCTCCGGCTCCTGTTCCCTGGCTCTGCCTGACTTCCGCCACGGGTCATGTCGGTTGCGGGCACTTCCCTGCCACTGCTTCAGCCCCTCTCCCAGCCCGGGCTGGTGATTCCGGGACGTCCGCTGCACCGGTTTGGGATTCCAACACGGTAAGTAACTACCCATGCTGCAGCTCTCTGCTGCGGTTCTTCTGCTTCTGCTGTTTTCGCTGGGCTCATCTTCGTATTGCTCCCTATGTCCACCCGTTCCCTGGGAGTTGACGGTTCCACCCCCCCCTGTCCGTTGCAGGTACCTCCTCACACATACCCACCCCGGGTTCAGGCTGATCGGGCCAGTGAGAACATCTGGGCAGGTAGTCTGCTACTAACTGAAACCTGGCTGGTATATGCAAAGTCAGAAAGTCAAAGGGTTGTAGAGATAGGAACCAGTGGAGGACCCTCTGGTTAGTATCTTTGTGTCAGGCCAGCCATTGGAGGGGCGCATGGTCGGAAAATAACGTGAACCAGCGTCCTACCAGATAGTATTTGAGTGACTCAATGGCCCATTTGATGGCTAGGCATTCTTTCTCGACCGTGGAGTAGGCCGACTCGTGTGGCAGCAGTTTCCGGCTGATGAAGCATACGGGTCGTAGCTCCGCTCCTTGTTCTTGAGAGAGTACGGCGCCCAGGCCCTGGTCTGATGCGTCAGTTTGAAGGAAGAAATGTTTCTGAAAGTCTGGACAACACAGTACGGGATCTGATGTGATCCTTTGTTTTAGCAGGACTATTGCCCATAGGGCAGCTTCATTGTTTGTCAAGTTTGTATTTCCCTTGAGCCTCAATGCATCGGTGAGCGGGGCGGCTACAGAGGAAAAATCGGGAATAAACCTTCTATAATAACCGATGAGTCCCAGGAAGGCTCGTATTTGTTTTCTGTTCACGGGCATTGGGATTCTATGTATGGCGTCCGTTTTGGACATCTGCGGTTTCAGAACCCCACCCCCACCAGATGTCCGAGGTGCTTGGTTTCGTGAGCCCCCATCGTAGTCTTTCGGGGATTTATGTGTAACCCTGCCCTATGTAGATCGGCTATGACCTTTTTTAAGTGAGTTAGGTGATCTTCCCAGGACTTGCTGTATATTATGATATCGTCCAGGTAGGCCGCTGCATACCCCTCATGAGGTCGTAGTATGATGTCCATGAGCTTCTGGAAGGTGGCTGGTGCACCATGTAGGCCGAAGGGAAGGACCTTGAAATGGTACAGTCCTTGTGGAGTGGAGAAGGTGGTTTTTTCCTTATCCTTGGGTTGTAAAGGGATCTGCCAATATCCCTTCGTTAGATCTAGGGTGCTCCGGTATAGGGCGTCTCCAAGTCCCTCCAGTAACTCGTCCATCCGTGGCATCGGGTATGCCTCGTACCAGGACACGGCATTCAGTTGTCTGTAGTCCATACAGAAGCGTATGGAGCCATCTGGCTTAGGGACGAGTACTATAGGTGAAGACCAGGCGCTGTTTGACGGTTCAATGATGTCTAGTTGCAGCATTTCATCAACTTCGGTATTTATGATGTGCCTCCAGGCTTCAGGTATCCGATAGGGTCTGAGACGTACTATCTTCCCTGGCTCTGTCTTTATCTCGTGTTCGATCAATTTGGTATGCCCTGGTAAGGTGGAAAAGGCTTCTCGGTGGGGTAGCAGTTCATCTAGCAGTTCTGCTCTCATGGCTGGCGATAGTGCATCTCCCCACTGGACGTGGTTCAAAGAATCGGGGTTCGCTGTCTCGATGGTCTCTATGTCGCCGGTTGTACCCAGGGCCACCACTAGAGGTTCGTTCACTTTTTCAATAGATTAATGTGATATATTTGATCCGGGTTGCTTCGGTCGGGTTGGTGCACTCTATATATCACGGGACTGAGAACGTCGGTGATCTTGTATGATCCTCTACATCTGGCCAGTAATTTATTGGCGCTGGTAGGCAAAAGTACGAGTACCTGGTCACCTGGGTTGAAACTCCTCATCCTGCTTCCTTTGTTGTAGTTCCTTTCTTGAGTTGTCTAGGCCCGAGAGAGGTTGGCTTCCGCCAGAGTTCTTAGTGCGGTTAAATGTTCCTTCAACTCTTCGGTGTATTCGGTCAAGGACATTTCAACGGTGGCTTCCCATTCCTCCTTAACCAAGTCTAGGATCGTACGGGGTTGTCTTCCAAACAGCAGCTCAAAGGGGGAAAGCCCTGTAGAGGACTGGGGCGTGTCTCTTAGGACCATCAGAACAAGAGGTATCACCCTATCCCCGTTCTTGGCGTCTGGTCCTGTCACTCTTCTCAGCATTTTCTTTATTGTTTTTTTATACCTTTCGACCAACCCATCGGTCTGGGGATGGTACACAGAGGTTCTTAGGTGTTTGATTTGTAGGCATTCACACACTTGCCGGAGTAGTGCCAACATGAAGTTTGTCCCTTGGTCAGTGATGATTTCTGAGGGTAAGCCGACTCGGGCAAAGAAGAGTATAAGCTGATCACACAAATGCCTGGCCGATGTGCACTTGAGGGGAAAGGCTTCTGGATAGCGGGTGGCGTAGTCAACGATGACGAGCATATACTTATATCCTCTACTGGCTGGATCTAATGGTCCGACAATATCCATACCGATTCTTTGGAAGGGTACTGCGATAAGGGGTATCTTCTGTAGAGGAGCTTTAGCCGGTTTTACCCCACTCGTTAGCTGACAGGTGGGGCATCTCTTACAGAACTGGGCTACCTCGCCATAGAGTCCTGGCCAGTAAAACCATTGGAGTATGTTTTGTTGCATCTTTAGCGAAGCCATGTGGCCACCGCAGGGGTGGTTGTGGGCCAACTGCATGACCACGGTACGTTGGGTTTTCGGTAGCACCAACTGTTCCTTAACCGACCCATCGTCACCCTTGTATTTGCGGTATAGCAAACCCTGCCGCAATACAAAGCCTGGCCCCTTGGAAACATCTGGATCCCCTTCTTGGGCGGCCCTTTCCCGAGCTATCTTGAGGGTGTTGTCCGTTAGGGTCTCTCCCCTAATGCTTTCCTCGTTATCTTCTATCTTCCAGTCGATGGGTCTAGTCATATAACAGCCTGACATCACTCTATACGAGTTTGTCTCCTTTTATTGATCGGGGTTCGTGGGGTAGTCATAGCTTCTCCTATGTCTGGCTCGGGTGCTGCTTCCCCTTTTCCCTACCGGTCGGTTAGGGCCTGGTCAAAGTTAGGTAAATCAGTACCTATGACTACCGGGGCAGGCAGAAAAGGTAGGACAGCAGCCCTTAAGGGTAACAGTTCCCCGTTCACTTCCAATGGCTACTTTTTTCATCGGATACAGTTTTATATCACCATGGATACACTTAATAGGTATAGACACATTTAGTAAGTTGGGTTTGTTACTTACAGTGGGTGATATGGCGGTCTGCCTGCTGCCACTGTCAAGTAGAGCGTGTGTAGGTCGGCCGTCGACTCGTATATCCACCACATAGGGACCGGGAAGGGTTTCTGCTGGTAGTGGGTTCAGATATCCGATATCCATGGGTTCAGTGGTTCTTCTCCTGGGACAGAATCGGGCTATGTGGCCCCATTTGTTGCATTCGAAGCATTGAGGCTGCCGATACCCTGGAATGGTCCCAGCGGGTTTGTCTTCAATCCCGTATTTCTTATCGTCTGGTCTCCGGATTCCCTCGTCCGGTGGTCGCCATCACAGCTGTTGGGGTCTGACTCCCCGGGTCAAGTGGGGGTCAGTTATTGGGACTGCTATGTGTGCTGTTATTCCAGGGGGTGGCACTCTGTGGTACCCGGCCTTTTAATATGCTGAGGCGATGTCCACGGCTTCCGTTAGAGATGGCCGGTGATGCTACCTCACCCATCTCTGCATCTGTCCGGGAAGAGCGTACACAAACTGTTCGAGGATGATTTTATCAAGGACCGGCTGCGTAGCTGGGGTTGGGGTCAACAGCCATTTTTCTGCCAAGTCCTTTATGCGGTAATATAACTGCCGTGGGCTCTTGCCAGCCCGCAGCTTGGTGTCCCTTAATTGGATCCGATAGACCTCCTCATCAAGACCAAGGCGATCCAATACAGCTGCCTTAATTTCCCCATACGGAGTGTTGCCGGTGGGGTTTACCGCCTGATAGGCTCCCTGCATGAGGCCGGATAGAAGGGGGCGACATATTGCCCCCATCGCTCTGGTGGCCACTGTGCGTTTCTCGCTATTCTTTCGAAACTAGTCAAAAAGAATGCCGGGTCCTTGCCGTCCTTATACTTTTGGAGTAAGGCGGACGGGACCATTGGTTGAGTTCTAGAACTAACCACCACCTCTGTGAGCCTAGAGATGGTTTCATGATGTTTGTCCTGGGCAGTGGTTTGCACAGTGCTTTGTAGCTGCATAGACTGCTGGAAGGCTTGCCGATCGGCAGCTGCTTGTTGGGTTTGTAGCAGCACCAACTGTTGCAGCTGTTGCTGTCCTTCCGACAGGGTTTTATAAATGCCTCCATCGCGCCGCCGTATATCCCACCTTCGTCGACACTTGTGGAAGTACGAGGCTGGAGACAAGGCGAGTTGCTGAAATAATATTTATTTCTTGTATAACTCAAGACCAAAAGTCAATTAACTGAAAAGTCCAAACGGTTTCCTTCACCGTGGGTTCTTGTTCCCCAATGCTTTCCTGATAAAGGGGACTGTCTCCTAATGCGTGAGATCCGGATAGGCCCACCACTCTGGGCCGACTGAACTCTCTGTCTCCGCGTCCTGTGGAAATGACAGACAGCGTTTGTTAGAATTGACGGGCTTTTGTTTTCCACCCAGGTTTCAAAGCCCCACCAATCAGCAGTGTTCATGTCTGACTCGTTTGTCATTGGTGGGGAAGCCGTTGGCCCGCCACCCTTAAGGCTGGGATTCCCCACCGTCACTTCTGCCTGCCCCTATAGCATAGTGGGAAGCCCTACAGCGCTTTTGCCCGTACCGTTGAAGTGCCACCGGGGCCCGAGCACATATGGGCGGGTCCGGGCGTCTAAGGCTCTTCCCGACCTTGTTCGCGGGCTGTGCCGGCTGCGCGCACTCTCCCACTCCTGTTCCCTGGCTCCGCCTGACCTCCGCCACGGATCATGTCGGTCGCGGGCACTTCCCTGCCACTGCTTCCGCCCCTCTCCCAGCCCGGGCTGGTGATTTTGGGACGTCCGCTGCACCGGGTTGGGATTACAACACGGTAAGTAACTACCCATGCTGCAGCTCTCTGCTGCGGTTCTTCTGCATCTGCTGTTTTCGCTGGGCTCGTCTTCGTATTGCTCCCCATGTCCACCCATTCCCTGGGAGTTGACGGTACCTCTCACACGCAACCATTCGATCATTTCCCCACACATCCCCTATCCTCAAAATTCCTTTGCTAGCCCATCCTTTCCAATACAACATTTTATTCTCAATCATCAAACCCGGATTCAACCAAATGGAAACCGTGCTATGAAGAAATACATTCTCATCACAACCTTTAATTAATGAGACCTAAGTCGACTTTGTAATTTCTAATGCCTCAAGCCTTAGCCTGGGTTTTGGTAACTTCCCATAAGAATATAAACAATCAATGGTAACGGATCTAACTTTTCCTTTTCCATCCGAAGCCAAAACGGATCTGAATATTCATCACCCCTAAAATAATAAGAGGCTTTCTTTAAAAGGAACCCTTTGTAATAATTTTCCAATAAGGGATATCCAAAACCCCCATCCCTAACACTGCGTGCCAAAAAATAAATCTTGGGATCTTCGGTTTTTTCCCAACTCCCCACAAAAATTCCATAAAAATCTTATCAATGCGTTGCAATACTTTTTTAGTGAATTTAAGGGGAAGAGATTGTATATAGTATAAAACCTTTGGAAGTAACACCATTTTAACTGCATTCATTTTTGCCCATGAATTTAAAGTTAATCTATCCCATCTACATATATCCCTCAATAAAGTTTCTTTCAATTTATCCACATTAAATTCCACTGTCCTTCTTACATCCTGCACCAAATAAACACCCAAATACTTCACCGAAACATCCGCCCATTGACAATCCCAATCCAACAACCTTCTATTTATTGGACTCATTTCCAGGGAAAAACAACCGACTTTCCCCAGTTGACCTTATAACCCAATAACCTTTCCACCTCCTGCAACATATTCCGGAGTAAGGTCCCCCCTTCAACCGGATTTGTTAACACTATTGTTAAATCATCAGCATATGCTAACACCTTAACCTCACTATCTTTTAATCTCCATCAACGAATATTTCTTGCCTGCCTAATATATGACAACAGTGGTTCAAGCACTTCTTGTTTAATTTAGTGCCTCTTTCTATTCTTAATGTGTTTTACGCATGAAATGTGCTTCATAGAAATGTGTTCTTTCTGAAAAAAGCTACTGAACTGACTCTGTAATTCCTGCAGCTGATGGAAACCAGCAATTCCGGCAGAAACTGAATACAGCTCCATAAACCCATGGAGAGGGATCATTTTCCACTTGTCGTTTAGCTCTAAGTGACATCTTGAATGGACAGAAGACCACTTGATGCTGATAGTTCAATTGTTGTTCATAAGAATATCTTAGACCACAGAAGCGTTATCATGGTCCAGCATAATGATCCTCTTTGTGCGCTCTGTATATTGAAAGTAATGCTTCTCCATCACATCATAAGAGTTCACAATATGGTTTCAATGCTAACACAAATCAGCCAACTATGAATCCCTCACTTGGAGCAATCTTGACACAGGCACTAAGCCGGAAAATAAAACAATATCGGAACTGACGACACAGCTTCAATCAGACAAAATGTCAATGTCAATTTATACCATGTTTTGTATCATAAGCGCCATACTCATAATGATGAAGGACAGTTAATCACCAAGTCCTGATACCAGTACTTGAGAGAGCCACTTGTACATATTGCTCCTTTTTTTCTCATCCACACATATTTTGGACATGGTTTATCTCCAAGGCAAAGCCGATAAGGGCATTCCAAACATTATCATTTTGCCACTAGGTGTCTCCTTACCATGTGAGAGTGTCAACAGGCCTGCACCCGTGTCCCCTGTACAGTCACACTCTATTGAAGCATATAGACCTTTGGGCATGTGACATAACCAATATTATTGGCGCATTCGAGATCCAAGCGCTTGCCTGAAGAACCCCTCAAACAAATGTAAAGCAGGGGTCGAACCTGGTGAAATCCCTAATTTATTGGGTGAACCCCTCAATACACCGGAAACCAGGGTTCAATCTTCATCACCAGGTTTATTTTGCCCACCAGAAACTTTTGTGTGTACGTTGTCTTAATTTATCAGCGTTTTTTTTTTAATCTGGTCATTGAACCATGCCTTTTGTCAGCCTTCATGCCACCTTTGTTTAGCCAAGTACATACTAATTTTATGCTGCAATCAGCTCTTTCAATCTACGAGAACAGGATGTAAGCATGGGGCCACATTCCAGTTGATGTGTTAAGAACACACTACACTGAACATGTAAAGCAGTTGAGCTGTTTTATCTTCAGGAGCACGAAGCATCGGTTTTATGTATAAGGATCACACATAAAGTTATGACAAATTGTATTTTCTAAATGTTCTAAATGTTTTTTTTCCCCATACTCATGCAGTATGCGTTCCAGACAACCTATCTGGTTTCCAGTCAACATCCTAGTTTATCATTTAGGTTACAGTACAGTATATTCCATATATCCCATTATGTTTCCATAAAGTATTTGCTGTCTGCACAATCACAGTTTACTGTATTTATTTAGTATGTCAATTAGAGGCGTGGCTAGCAGCACCTGACATGGCCGCCTAGCCTGGCCGCTCTATATACCCCAGGATGCTAGTGCCAAAATGTGGCACTTGTCGATCCTGTCCGGGACTGTGATGAGGGGCGATTGATACCATGGAGAAGCAGTGTCTGCAGTCCCGACGCCGTACCCTGTGGCACCCGGGATCAGGTGTACTGGGACAACGGGAAGAGAGGAAGCATGCCTAGAAACAATTGTGTACAGGCGCGTTATAAATGCCATATCATATCATATAATGACAGCCTGCAGGCTGTGACAGAGCCCCATGGTGATACATGCCCTGCTGCAGAGCTGTGAGCAGGGGTGGTGAAAGCCACAGTCTGAGCAGCTCAGCACTTCAACTGCCACGGCTGGGATCGGGTGCCTCCCGCTGCCCGTGTATGAATCTCTGAGTGGGGAGGAGCAGCAGCGGCATGAAGGACTGATCTCACCTTTTTGAAGCCGGGCTGTGAGATCTACCCCGGGCAACCTGTGGTTTGCAGCGGTTGGCACAAGGGAAACGCTGGCCGTGGAACAAAGGTAAGAGGGAACCCACATCGTGACTGTTTGCCCAGTCTGCTATCCGCTGCACAAAAGGAGGTTGAAGTCTGCAACCCCCTTGCTTTCCCAGCCTGTGGTGGAGTGTACACTCGAACACAGAAGCAGGCACTGTGGTAGGTGCCCCTCAGGAACACTAATTTGCAGAGTGGCATGCTGGGGGTCAGGGGTACCCTGGCGTGAGTGGGGGTAAGGAGCCCACCCGGGGGAACCAAGCTGTGTCCCAAAAACCGTTTGCTGTTCCATCCAACCCCTTTGGAGGTGAGTGGCAGAGAATGGGACTGGACATTGTGGCCAAAAAGGGACAGCTGGAGTTTGGTGTGAGGAGAGGCAGCAATCTGGTGAAAAGAAAGGCATGGATAGTGATATACGCAGTCTAATGAACAAAGTGTATCGGCCTGGGAAGAGGGGGCTTTGAGGTAAGGTGGTGTTGGATGCCTGGAAATGCGCCGCTGTGGGGCACAGCACAGTGTGAAGTAGAAACTCAGGCCGAAAGATTCACAGACAGAGTCACACTGCATTACGTGGCTGCATGACAGGTGGGAGGAGTGAGCAGCAGGTCAGCGTGGCAGTGGAGGTGGCACCACAGGGAAGACCCTTCACAGAGTTGGGGTGAGGCGGATGCCGCTGCACAAGTTGGCATGACACAGCCAGACTCTGAACACTTTTTGGCCGTCCTCCCAGCAACAAGGCAGAGCAAAGGGGAAGACAACTGCAGGAGAGGAAGATGGAGTCGACGGCTGGGAAGAAGGCAAAGAGGCTCTCGAAAGCTGATCTGCTGGACTGCTTAAAAACTTTGAAGGATGAATAAAAGGAAGAGCTAGCACAGTCAGTATGAGCGGAGATGAAAAGCAGCGCAGAGGAGATTGATTGCGGACCTTGTTAAAGACACAAAGCAACTGAACTGGAGGGTGGGGGACAGTGAGACGGCTGTGTAGACTCTCCAGGAAGATGTGCTTAATCTGTAAGGGGAACTGGCCGGTTCCAAGTAAGACATGGCCCTCCTAGACACCACTATCAAGGACCTGGAGAACAGGGATCGCTGAGAGAATCTTTGAATACCGGGAGTTTTGGAAGGAATGGAGGGGTTGGATTTATGGAAGTGGGTCCAGTAGGTCTTCCTGGTGATTGACCCTGAGGTGGCTAAAAATTGCATAGTCCTGGATCAGGTTCACATGGTGGGCCCACTCAGAAGGTCCCCAAGATCACATCTGAGAGACATCATCATGAAGTATCATTCTTACAGAACCAAGGAAGAGATCATACTGGCCTCCAGGAAGAGGGCGGCTGAGAGGAAATGGAGGGCTTCTTATTCATCCTCTGACAAACTGTCCTGCTGCCTGCTCCAAAAGCAATACTGACTCTCTTTCCGGACAGAGAAGAGAGTCCACATTCAAGCCCGTGTCTCTGCGGCATCTAACAACTCGGCCGAGCTCTTCAAAATCTGGTATGAGCTGGCCAACCCTGCTGCAATCTCCACCCCTCCTCTCACCTCCCATGCTCTTTGCAATGTCCTTGTCTCTCACTTTATCTCTAAAACCTAGGACATCTTGTCCACCCTCTGCCCCACTCCCTCTTCTCTCCCCCCTCCTTCTCTGCCTGCTGACCATCCTTCAGCTACCTCCCCACCCTCTTTCTCCTCCTTTCCTCTTTTCTCCCCTGATAAGGTCGCTAGACAAGTCCGAGCTATGAAAGCCTCATCAAAACAGGTCCACCCCTGTTCCTCTAAAATCATCAAGGATCACATTGATACCCTCGCTCTGGACCTTGCTGATTTCTGCAACCTCTCCTTTTCCTCCAGATCTTTCCCCTCCCCTCTGAAGCACTCCCTCGTGCATACTCTCACAGCGGATACCTCTTGTCTGGCTAACTATCGCCCAATTTCCATTACTCCCTATTTGGGTAAACTCCTGGAAAAGCTGGCCATCTCTCAGCTTAACCTTCATTCTGATTCTGTTGGTGCCCTCCATGATCACCAATGTGGTTTCAGAACAGCCAGAAGCACAGAAACTGATCTCCTGAACATATGTGAGGATCTACTCTCCAACCTTGACTCTAACACTCCCTCTGTCCTCGTCCTACTTTATCTCGCCTCTACTTTCGACACGGTTAACCATACGACCCTGCTCAACCATCATTGTGACAACCTGGGTATCACTGATCAGGCTCTGGCCTGGCTGACCTCTTTCCTCTCTGATCGACCCTCCCAGGTACAACTTGGATCCTTCCTATCTTCTATCTCCCTTTCTACCTGTGGTGTTCCCCAGGGGTCTAACCTCTCACCCTGGCTTTTCAACCAATACCTGGCAACTCTCGCCTACTGCATTTCCATGTTTTGCTCTAATTTCCAGTGCTATGCTGATGACACCCAACTCATTTTCAGGCTTCCTTCAGCCACCTCTTCTGCTTCCCTCATTTCTGATTGCCTAATCGCCATTCTTGGTCTAAATGCCAACAAAACTGAGATCCTCCTCATTAGTTCACCTTCACCAGCCTTTCCCCTGGCCTCTGGCCTGCCTCCCTTGGCCCTCCTCTTAGCCCTTCCGGCGAGGCCAAGAACTTTGGGCTCAAATTTGACTCCACACTTTCCTTCTCCGCACACATCTCTGACATCTCTAAAAAATCAAACTTCTTGCTGCACCTCCTCCGAGGTACTCTGCCTTTCCTCTCCTTCCCTCAGAAGTGTATTGTCTCCCAAGCTCTGGTTCTCTCTAGGTTGGACAATTGTAGCCTCTTTCTAAATCTACCTGCCTACACTCTCCCCCCTTTACAACTAATCCAGAACAGCTCTGAAATCCCTTAATTGGCTCCCAGTGGACGCAAGGATTAAATGTAAAACCCTTTGCATTGTCCACTAGGCTTTCTGGGGCTTGGGTCCAAAATACTTTCAACTATCCCTCCGTAAATACCTGCCTTCACAAGCCCTTCGCTCCTCTACTTCTAACTCCCTCAGAGCAGTCATTTTTCAAAGAAACGAGCTGGGGCCTCCCTCTGGAACAGCCTCCCTGCCACCCTGAAACTTGATGAGAACCATCTCTGGTTCCTGAAGCACCTCAAGAACTTCCTCTTCGTTTCTGCCTTTGCCCCTCTTCTCCCCTGATGATTTGTTTTCTTTCTAAGCACTGTGCACCTGGCCACCCTCTGTCCTTTGGGCCCAGCTACCTGCTCACCCTGCCACCCTCCTGCACTGATTCCTGGCCACCCCTTGCACTGGGGTCTGTATCTGTACCCATACAGCCCCCCACCCATTTCTCTTCTGCACTTATCAGATATACCTTATCTGCGTAAGCTAGTACTTACCACTGGCTAGCTGGACTACCACCTTCATTTATTTATTTATCTATTTTGCTTACTTATTTATTCTGTTCTTTCCTCCGTTCCGCACTTTCCACCTCTCCCCCTTTCCATGCACTTTCCCCCTTTTCCCTTTCCCATGCACTTGCGCGTTCTCAATGTCACTGGGCCTAGTAAGATTGTTGTTTTTGTTCTCCTTGTTCCCCTTCCTTTGCCTGGTCACGCTGTGAAACACTTGTATACGAGCAAGATATAGATAAAATATCCTATATCATAAGATTGCCACCAGTACCTTTCAGGGGCAGTCCCTTCTAATATTTCAGGACATTGTGGACCTAACACTGCAGAAGCGGTAGGCGTTCTGATAAATTATAGAGAAACTGCAGAAAGAAGCAGTGCGCTAGAGATGGAAATTCCCCCTGAATTAGTCTTTACATGGATCATTTGTGAGACCAGATGCACAATGCCAGAGGAAGCAGCACAGATTTGGGGAATTCAAATATAAGGAGAACAAGGGTAGCAGAGTAGCTGGAGGTGGTCGACAGCCAACTTAGGGGTGAAAGACTTCTCGTATTACTCCCACGTGTACAATATATATACCTGAATAGATTATTTTCTGGTGAAGAGGGACGTTCTCACCGGGTTGGAGTCAGATGTGATAGGTACAATCACCTTTTCAGACCACGCACTGGTCCACATCATGTGGAACCTGCATCCCAGAGAAGCCAGACCCTCATACTGGAGGCTAAATCCGACCCTTTTGTGTGACCCTGTGTGCCAAAATAAGATTGGTGAGAACATTGAGCACTATTTCAGGGAGAACGCACAGGGGTTGACGACACAGGGCATCCGATGGGATGCTTTTAAAGCCTATATAAGGGGGCATTCATATGAAAAGGGGTGGGGCTACTCCGGGTTCATAAGGTGCTAGGTCTAATAAATATATGGGAGGGTCTTTTTTTAGGACTGATCAGTCCCACTGCTTTATTTAATAATGGGACATTGGTAGGGTGTCTAATAGTACCTTGGTTTTGAAAAACGTATCGTGTTGGCTAACTGGGATTTGAAGTTGGCAGAATAAGGTCTCCTTAATAGTGGATAGTTCATCAGAACCAAGGACTTCAATAATTCTATTCCCTCTTTCTGGCGGGATGATAATTACCAGTATGGGTTCTCAATTTCTATCAATTGAGTCAGATCCCACCCTGGCACCATATGTAGGGAAGGCATGGTATCACAAGTATGACGCTGAAACAATGGATACAATTTTTAATACCTTTATTGAAAATGCTGGGGTCGGAGAAACTCCTAATTTGCCTTATAAGTAAGATGGGAGTAGTCTTGACCATCAAACGATGAACAAAACAGTCCTATTGGCGTCAGTCAAATCAAAATGGCCTATGCTAACATAATCTAATGCCTGTCCTATCTCTTATACAAAAGTGTAAAAGGAGAAATGTATGCAAAAAGGAAAAATCAGTGTTCAAAAGAATAAAGGTTGTTGAATGGAGTAAGGCTGTCCCTGTAGGCAGGATGACGAACTCTGTCTCGGTTTCTAACACTCTTAGTAGTTCCAAACCATGGATTGAGGCACATGGCCTTCCATGTTAGGATATGATATGGTAGGTTATTTATAACACACTTAATACCCAGAGGTTTCTAAACGCGGACCCGGGGATCGAACCTGTGTTGCTCTGTGTCGTCTTGCTTCCAAAGCGAGCACGTTGCCGCTGATATCCTCCCAAGAAAAAGTCTTCTTCTGGACTTTCCAAAAATGTCTTTCCAACGTAAAGTTCACGAAGGTCACTGTCTGCCGGGCTCAGACCTTGCAGCAAACAGTTCACGAAGGTCCCCCTCTGCCGGGCTCAGACCTCTCAAGTCACAGTTCAACACAAACTTGCAAGGGGCTCCCTTCCCCAAGTTTATTGTATTTCGAGTCTCGCTCCATCGCACTTGGACCCCTGTCGAAGACTTTCAAATGTGCGTGGCACATTTACCAGACCCCAGCAGGACCACCTCGACTCAAAGTTCACAGTTACTTCCACTTAATTTGTTTTATAACATCAAACAATGTACCTTTCACAGAAACTTTCGAATGTGCTACTTCATTTTGCCGGACCACTCCTCCTTATTATCGCTGATCTCACAGCTTCTTTTTACTTCAAAGCTCATTCACAGGTTTGCCTTTCCTCGTGTCTCATCCACACGCGTGCAGCCTTCACTTGTGATATAATGTTGTTATTTCATTCACTTTAGCACACACCGGTCTCTCAGGTCACCTGCCAACTCATCGGCTGTGTGCACTTCTTTCTTGTTTTGCTATTTTCAATTCATGAGTCAATGTTAGTACCACAAGCTTAGCATCGCCTCCCCAACTCTGCCGTTCACCCGGCAGGGTCGCTGGTTTCCTTGGAACACAACGCAATCTTCACTTATAGGATCTGGCCTTCTCCACGTGTCTTTCACAGTCTGTCAGAGGCAAAGACCTCCAGTAGGGAACTCTTGGGGTTTTCAGCCCGCTGCTCTCGTCCCTTGGTCCGTTTCTCTGCTCCAGTAGATGTACCCTCTTCCCAGAAGTTCTGCTTGTGCTCATTTTCCACCTTGCTCACAGTGTGTCTTTAGGTATGGCCTTCTATTCGTGTGAGGAGAGCTAACTTGTATCAGGTGTATGTACTTAGTGTGTGCATTGTAGTCTGTGGTAGGTGTCTCCATGTAGGACTAACAGGTGCTGCCTTGGATTGGAGTTTGGGGCAGTGGGACACTGGGAGGAGAGTGGACCAGCGGGTGCTGCCTTGTGTTGGAGGTTTGGGGTTTGGGGCAGTGGGGTACTGAGAGGAGGGTGGACTAGCAGGAGCTGCCTTGGGTTGGGGCAGTGGGCAGTGGGGACTGGGAGGAGGGCAGACTAGCGGGTGCTGTATTGGGTTGGGGGTTTGGGTTAGTGGGGTACTGGGAGGAAGGTAGACTAGTGGGTGATGCCTTGAGCTGGGGGATTGGGCAGTGGGATACTGGGAGGAGGGCGGAATGGCGGGTGCTGCCTTGGATTGGGGTTTGGGGCAGTGGGTTACTGGGAGGAGGGTGGACTAGCTGGTGCTGCTTTGTGTTGTGGGTTGGTGCAGTGGGGTATTGGAGGAGGGCAGAATTGCAGGTGCTGCCATGGGTTGGGGCAGTGGGGACTGGGATGAGGGCAGAGTAGCAGGTGCTGCATTTGGTTGGGTTGTTGAGGGTTTGGTCAGTGGGGTACTGGGGTGAGGACAGACTAGCAGGTGCTGCCTTGGGTTGGGGTTTGGGGCAGTGGGTACTGGGGGAGGGCAGACTTGTGGGTTCTACCTTGGGTTGGGACAGTGGGGTACTGGGAGGAAGGCGGCCTAGTGGGTGCTGCCTTGGGTTGTGGGCTTGGGGGGTTGTTTAATGGGGTACTGGGAGCTGGCCAGACTAGTGAGTGATTCCTTGGATTGAGGCAGGGGACAGTGGGGTACTGGGCAGAGGGCGGATGAGTGAGTGGTGCCTTGGGTTGGGGTTTCGGGGATGGGGCAGTGTGGTACTGGGAGGGGGGCAGACTAGCTGGTGCTGCCTTGGGTTGGGGTTGGTGCAGTGGGTTATTGGTGGAGGACAGACTAGCAGGTGCTGCCTTGGGTTGGGGCAGCAGGGACTGGGAGGAGAGCAGACTAGCAGGTGCAGCCTTGGGTTGAGGCAGTGGACTAGCGGGTGCTGCCTTGGGTTGGGGCAGCAGCGACTGGAAGGAGGGTGGACTAGCGGGTGCTGTCTTGGGTTGGGGTTAAGGCAGTGGAGTACTGGGAGGAGGGCGGACTAGCCGTTGCTGCCTTGGGTTGGGGGTTTGGTCAATGGGGTACTGGGAGGAGGGCGTACTAGCAGGTCCTGCCTTGGGTTGGGGGTTTGGGGCAGTGATGTACTGGGAGGAGGGTGGACTAGCGGGTGCTGCCTTGGTTTGGGCTTTGGGGTAGTGTGAGGAGGGTGGAATGGTGGGTGCAGCCTTGGGGTGGGGCAGTTGGTTGCTGAGGGAGGTCAGACTAGCGGGTGCTGTCTTTGGTTGGGGGTTCGGTCAATGGGGTACTGGGAGGAGGGCAGAGTAGCTGATGCTGCCTTTGGTTGAGGCAGGGGGCACTGGAGCACTGAAAGGATGGAAGACTAGGGGTGTTACCTTGGTTTAGGGGGAAAAGGTTCAGTTTCTCTGGGGTTTGCGGGTGCTGGTTTGAGTTCTGGACAGACGCAGTTTTCGATGGTCAAATGAGTTAAGGGGAGGAGGCGCTGTTTTAATGGGGTACGCAGATGTTGGTTTGAGTTAGGGGGACCAGGAGTAGTTTCTCTGTGGTTCACTGGTTCTGCTTTGAGTTAGGGAGGATGAGGTGCCGTTTCTCCGGGGTTGGCAGGTGCTGCTTTGCGTTAGGGGGACCAGGGGCAGTTTTTCCAGGATTTGTGTGTGCTACTTTGGGTCTGGGGGCACAGGCGCAGTTTCCCCAGGGTTTACGGGTGCCGGTTTGAGTTAGAGAGTAGGGAAGCAGTTTCATAGGAGTACTGGGACGAGGACTTCGCAGGAGATGAAGGGATGTAATGTTCTTTACTTGTAAATAATCCTTCATTACTTTTTTACATGGTCCGCCGCAAATGTTCTTTGATGGCGCTAATTTGTACTTGGCATTGCGGCCATGTTCTGGGTGTTCAGGGCGCAACTCATTATCCTTTGCGCTGCAGGTTTCTTTGAGCTTTCAAATCTATGAATCGGCTCCCTGCACTAGTAGTTTGCGCAGGCCTTGTGTTTTTTTTGTGAATTAGGCCCTTTCTGTATTAAGACCTTGTTGAACTTTCCTCCAAGATTGCCTATTGAATTTTTGAAAAGCAAATTGATCATATGCTCTCTCAATATGCTCTTACAGGAACAGAGAGTAATATACTATTGGAAATGTGTAAAGACGTAGATTCATCCACTTCTGGGTCTTTTGCATTCTGAAATTATAAAATTCAATAAATATGTCATTAATGGCACAGCTGTGAAGATATCAAGGGGGGCAAAAACCTGGTGCAGTAGGCTAAACTTCTACATCCACCGGATCACTCGTTACAATTTAAAACGGATTTGAAAGGAGGGTACTTATTCTCTGGATAGGGCTCAGAACTGGCTGTCAACTGAAATCCAGCAGCCGTATCTACATTTAAGCAATATTACACTGGCAGGGGGGTATTACCGGACCAGGTAATGCTCCGAGGCCATAATTACAAAGCCCTGGAGCATTACCAGGCCCGGTAATGCCCACCTGCCCCTATAATATTGCTGTTAGTAGCCCAGCACATCGCACCGGGGTACTAATAATATTTTTTCTCAAGTTGAGAAACGGCGTGGAAACCGTTTCGCAACTTGAGGAACAAAAAACAAAAAAATGGTCGTCATTGATCGCCGAGAAGAGAAAACACGTAGTCCCTTCTCCCTTTCCATGGCAGCCATGAAAAGGATATATTTTTTAAAAAGTTAATAATGAAAATGGTCACCATTGAACAAAGCAAATGGACTGCACATAGTCCCTTCTCCCTTTCCATGGCGGCCATGAAAATGAGATACAAAAAGAGTAAACAAAGAAAATGTCAGCCATGGGAAGGAAGGGACTACACGTAGTCCCGTCTCCTTTTCCATGGCTGCCAGTCAGAGAAATGTAAGGAACTTCACAGGATGCGGTCTTTGTGAGGCAGGTAATGAGCCGACAATATACCTAAAGGAGAAGGATGAACACAAATGCAGGTTATATGGGATGAATGAGACAAAGAGAGCTAAACATTTATTGTGCCACTGTAAATACACAAAACAAGCCAGAATTACCACCCTTAGTGCAACGGGAACTCGAGGCTTGCCAAATATGGAGGGAGGCGACATTTGGGGGGTTTACATTAGCGGTAATCATACGCCACTTTTTTATCATTACAACAACATTGTGGACTTCTATAAAAATCCTCAAGGAATAATAACGTGAAAATCCCTATTAGTATGTGGACTTTGGAATGTAACATTTAGGGGAGGCGGGATAAAGGAAAATGACAAATGTTATTGTTTATTTTGCGATTTTATATAATGAAGGACTAGGACTATTTCTTTGATAACACTTGATTTCATTTATAAAATGCCATTATTTTGGCTGAATTGTCATTTCAAAAAATGTATAATGATTTCTGTCCTTTCTCTTGGTGGCAATGGTGTTCATTGCAGTATTAAACACACGTCTTACATGGCAGTATTTCAGTTCTTTAAATGATGATTTTGGATGTCAATTCTATAGTGTCTCGCATGAGCTCAACGTCCGTATTAAAAGATCCTATAGAGCCCTATACAACAAAGGAAAGCAGTGGGAACCTCTGCTGCTAAAACAAACACAAATAAACGCCAGGAGTAAGTGGATCTTATCAACCAGACCCAAGAAGGAGGTTTTACTCAGACACCTGTGGAAAGGGACTTTTAACACCTTTATTTTCTGTTTTCCAAATTCTTTGCACATTTTTGCATTGTAGAATGATACATGTGTGTGTCGAGCAAGACCTACAAGCAGGTGGCTACCACAAAGACTCTTCTGGGTTGTGTGTAAGTCCAAAAGAAGTGCAGCCATGTAGGGTAGTTTATGGCAGAGATCTCAAGCTGTTCAATGCCAGTTTGTTATAACATAGCAATACTGTTGTTTTAGGCTCACATCTTATTACATTCTGGTACATGTTGTCCTGCATTCATAATATACACAGGAATGCAAAATAGCATGCACTACAGACTCAATGATTGATGAGAAAACAGGATAGTGTTTTTCTGCATTAGTGCTGTTAGCAGGATTTAGAATTGTGCTGCAGTTAGCGTGCATGCATTTACTATTGAACAGCGGCAGAGAAAACACGCAGAAGCTCGAATTCTGGCAGAGCTTAGTTTCTTTCATCTGTGCACGTCAATCAAATGAATGCCATTTATTTGCATAATATTTTCATGCACAATTTAAAATAGTATAAAGTTACCAAAAGAGTTCATGTCACTGAGAACACCTTACGTTTGCCCTGTGCTTTCTTTTTTTACTTTGGTTTTATTCAACACTATTATATTCAAATGACGCAATTCAAGAATACAGGCAGTTAGTGGAGAAACGAAAGCCGACCACTGGCTCATGGTGTCCAGGTGGAGTCATCCTGTAAACTTCAATGCTCTTAAGCTGCTGTTTCTGACTGTTAAGAATTGATTTTAGACCATTGACTGTGACCGCCTTCCTAGTAAGTATGAATGTTTGAGTGATTTGCAATGAGCCAGCACATCTGATCTCTAAGGCCAAACACATCTCAGTCAGCCATCTAAACCTCCAAGCGAACAAACTGAATCTCAGGGTAACATCCCTTTGGTTTTAAACGGATTTATTTATTTCCATAAACTGTCTCCTTTTTAGACCTACAAAAGTGGTTGCTTTTATCACTTCAAATCTTTTTTGTCACAGAAAGAGCAAGCTGCAACCCCTTGCCAAATGGTTGTTACAAGTAGGTGCCTGTACCGATGAATTTCTTTTGTTTTGTGTTATGAAGGCAAAGTAGTACAATTCAGTAGATGTGTTTGCACTCCTATTATTTTGTGTTCTAGTATCAAAGTTTGGTTGAATTGTGTCTTTTAAGTAGTTAAAAGTATACAAATGCAAATAATATTTCAAACGTCACCTTGGTCTGCGGGATCATGCCTCAATAAAATAAATATATGCGCAAAATAAATGTATATTCGTCTCGGGAGGATAGCTCAGGGGCAGTGTGCTTGCCTTGAAAGCAAGTCGACACTCAGCAACGCAGGTTCGGTCCCCGGGCCCGGCTTAGAAACCTCTTAAATAACCTATCATATCACATGCCCATGAACATGACGTGAGAGTTCGTCCTGGCTACACCCCTACTGTGGTGGGCATCATGTAACGTTTAAGGGAGTGTCTGAGGAAGACGAGATGTGCTTTTTTTTATCTAAACCTGATTGTGCTGGTCTAACAATGTGTTTCAATGAAGCGTGCAGCATTCTGTGTATATATAGTTTTGTGTTTAAGTTCCATATTTTAGTTGACCATTTTTAGAATCACATTATATAAACATGTGGTCATTACATTATGTGTATCGACACTCCTCTGTTGGTGACATTAGTTGGCTGATGTGTCAGACGTGTGTTGTTTTAACGTAGCGAGAAACAGGTGTCATGTTATGCTGCATGTTATGTCTGTAGCTCATCTCTGCCATTTAAAACACCTTGCGGCGCTGTCATAAATCATACAACTTAAAGTTCCTTTACTAATCGAAACCAATCGGGCAACCAAGTTAAACATTAGAATATCGCTCTGATTGGCTGGCTTCCCATGTATTTACCGTAGCTCTCTGTCCAACTGTTCATTGTAGCTGCCTGTCTGTCCGTCTATACACCCATTCTACCCGTCTACCGTAACCTTGCTGTCAGTCCATTCAACCATCACTTTCGCGCCAATTATTTAAAGGTTCGGCCCACACTTGGTTTATGGACTTGTCATTGTCTACTGAAAAGAATAAAGGAACTGCAAACGCTTTGCTCGAATCCAAATAAAGAGGAGCGGGAAATGACGTTCTCTATGTTGCTAAATGTACAGCGCCCTTATCTGAGCCATAAATACGAATGTACTCCAAGTAGGTCAGGCTTGAGCGAGAGTTCTTCACAGGAAAAGAAAGCGAGCTGCCTGGATGTGCTCTTCAAAGCGAGGAGCCGTCCCCCTTTCTTCCCCATGTTGTACCTGCGAAGGTTCTGATGTCACCGGCTGTGCAGCAGTGGCATGTCCTCAGACTGTGTGCACCTCCCGCGCGCAGACACTTCCTCTTTATCCAAGAAACGGGTGAAGGAGATAATTGGGAGACCTCAAGAGGCTGCATAAAAGGATTTCTTTTTAGAATGATAAATGCAAGCTCAAGTTGCACTGCCTTTCTGCCTTTGTTCGTGCTACAGATGTGACGCCATGTGCTATCAATTAAGATGGGAGACTGGTAGGATGGACACCGGGGGCAGATCGGGAGGTTAACCCCAGGGCGCAGGAGAAATTAAAAGGCAGTTGATATTTATAGGGGTGAGCATTTCCCGTCGCGGGGATGCTTCTGGGGCAGCTACTTTCAGAAAGCGTGCCCTTAACTGACAGTATGTTTTTGTTTCATGAGGAAAACTCCACGCTTCTCTGCCTACTTCTTCTTCATAGGTTTGCCTCATCCATTGACGTTGGCCTGGAAAGAATCAGGTCTCTCCTCTGACAGCTTCTAAGGAGTAAAAGTGCCAACCGAACCGGTTTTCGACTCTTCGAGCGTGTCTGTGGCTTCGGTCTAAATTTAAAAACATTATTTGTATAATTGTCATTGTAGAAACAGAAGAAGGCCTTTAGTTCATCTTTAATTTCTTTTAAAAAGTACATCCACGTTCCCCACGTCCCAGACAATTGGTAGACAAGATAATAACTTGGAGTGGCGGCGAGTGGCAGTCCTGCAGGTTACTGTGCAAGCAGAGTCTGTCCTCCCTGCCTCTCATTGTTGGAGGAGGAGCCTCACCTAAACCTACCTACAAGAACCCCCGCGGGACGCGGAGCGGACGCGGAGTGGCGGCGAGTGGCAGTCCTGCAGGTTACATCCCAACAACGGAGACGCCAACATCAATCATCACGAACTTGGGAAACCCCCACACATTGCCCCGCTTACCAGGCACTCCCGGAGGGGGGTCCAAGTCGGCGTGGCCTGGTGGTGTGGTTCCCGGTTTAGCTGGTCCGCGGGAAACCTCAGGAAGTGCCATGCTTGCAACATCGGACACTGATGCAGGGGACGAAGGGGCTCGGCCGCTGGAGGGAGATGCAGTGGAAGTAGGGGAGGGGCGGGAGGACCCGTCCCCCCCGATCGCCGTACAGGCACAGATCCATGGCCACACGGGAGTCGAGCAGATGGAGCCGCTGGAGGTACGCCCGGCCCCAGCTATGAAAGGAAAGGAGTCGGGCCAGTCGAGAGAGACAGGCCAAGGAGTCGGCGTGGACGCTGGACTCCCGAAAACACTGACTACAATCGAAACTGGCCTGGCGGTTGCACGTAACGCAAAAAAAAGACCAAGAGCATCTGGCCTCTCTCTACAGAACGGAGTTAACATCTTTCGAGGAAAAAAGTACCGCCTAAGGCCGGGACGCCCAGCGATAAACTATACCCCCAAAGAAAGCACCGGCAGAGAGACCGAAGATATGAACATGAAAAAGGGGAAAGAGAACGAAAACCCACCCTCCCAGCCGACTTTAATGAGCTTCTTTAAAGGCATCAGTATTGGCCGCATTCCCTCCAACACTGAAATAACTGATCTGGAAATATTAGAAGCCATTAAAGATTACCCACCCCTGTCAAAATATAGGAGGATGGAACGACAAGCGGCATTTGATCCCCCATCAACCTCTCAAAGCTCGCTAGCACTGGAAGCTCTGCAAAAAGAGTCAATTAACGTGGGGTCAAAAGAGCAGCAGATCCCTTCGGTGGTGTGCCTAAACCCGAAGGAACTGCAGGATAGAGGGAAAACAGTCCCGCCCACACAAGAACAGGAAAGTGAAACATCGCCCGTAGTGGTAGAAAAAGCTCAAAACAGGGAACATATTTGTGAACCCAAAAAAAAAACCAAAACGCTAACGACTAGCTCAAAACACGAGAGAGACGGGAGACAAACTGGGGAGGATGCCCCCTTGGCATCGACAACGAAACCACTTCCAGAACCTGCCCTCAAAATACCTGACCCCAGTTTTATAGCTGGACAAGCATCCAATAGTTCCCTACCGACCAGACCACCCAACAGGAGACGGGACCCATCAAATCTGCTGGATAGGGGGACGGCTGGCGCAACTGCAGGAGAGACTACTGAGCCCCTTTCCACTTCTGGCTCCCTATCCATAACGATGCCAGCCTCTAACCACTCTGGGCACATAAGATGTGAAGGCCGAGAAGAAGGACCGGACGTCAGGCACCAGCGACATCTGCATAGAGGCCTTTCACTCGATAACTCTTGGAACAATTTGCAACAAAAATCGCCGAGTACGACAAACTCTTTCGTTCTTACACCAAGGAAGACCCCCACCCAGGGATCACTCGCAGTAAAGGAGACCCCGACAAAAAAACCCGACATGACAACCATCATGTCAGCCATCACAATTGCGCTAGCTCCTTTCATAAAACTCTACGAGTCCATGAACGATACCTTAAAAGACCATACGTCACTTCAGGCCACGATACTCACAAAACTGACGTATCTAGAAGGATACGTAACGGCCCAAACAGACCGGGAAAAACAGCTGGAAGAAATCCTGAACAGCAACTTATCCACTCGTTCTTCAGCAGCCCTACCACCTCTGTTAAACGATGGCTGTCCGGCAAATAAACTAGTAAAGGATAAACCTCACGAAAAATCAACGCAAATTGATCTGACAACTCTAAGCCACCTAACTTCAGATTGCAAGTCAAGGACTACACTAGCAGCAAAAAAATGTGTAACGGCAGCAGAAAACTGCAGAAGCACGGAAGTTCTTCTTATTATAGACGAAAACAACACTTCGCAACCTGCCATTACGACCGAGCCATTTAAAATCTTTACAAAAAAGGCTCCTGACCCAGCAAAAGTACTAGCAACAGAGAGAAATTGCTCAGGAGAAAAAAAGACGCAAGAACCCACTAACGGAACTAAGAAGAAACTATCTGACCCTCAACCATTAAGACCGGGATTGCAAGAAAGCCATTGTTCCAAGCTGCTCCTAAACAAAGTCCAAGACCAAGTCACACACTCACCGAAGACGGTGGTTGAATTCATGGAAAACGAAAGTCTAATGAACCTATCTCAGCACCTAGAAGACTCCGGACAACCGTCCTTAGGCGACCCTGATTTATCACCAGTTCGAAAAGTGACTTTTGAAGTTTATCCTGACAGCCCAAAAGCGACGTCCTCCACCAAGAACAGAACCCAAAGTCCCGAAGCTTTCTTGACAATCGAAGAACGTCGCAAAAAAATTCTAAGAACAAAGACGATAGAAAGCGTAGGAGCTAGAACGGAGTATAAGCCTCGCAAAGTCCAACAGTCCGTAGGGAAAAGACAACGATCGCCTATGCTGGAAAGCCCAGCAAAGAAAGTCCGATGGTCAAATAATAGCACAGACTCACCCAGTCATTCATCAAAACAACAAAAAAAGACAAGAAACTCGTCACCCAATTCTCACTCAAAAAAACCCTATTCTTCAGACCAGCGATACCATTCGCAGACAGACAAATATCATAAAGATCAAAAACTAAAAATAAAATGGCGATGGCAAATAAAGCTGAAGCAAATTAAAGAAAACTTTGACGATATAACTCTGAACAGGAGATCAGTGCTAACTCTGCTCCACCATGTGCGCAATCTGAGAACAATAACAACTGACGACCTGAAGATTGTGGAACCTAGCCATATAAAGGGCAGAGCACAAACTTATCTTTACATCACCTCAGAAACCATAAAAAATCTCCTGATTAACGAAGCTGAAGAGCTGCTCCGGCTTGGATACGATCTCACCATCCCGAAAGAAGGCAGAAAACTGTCCAAATCAGAGAGCGTGGAACGACAGACCTCTGAGATCCTACGACCCCGGCATAGTTACTATGATCAGCCAACATCTTTAAAGAGCCGCACGATAAAAGGGGAAAAATCTGGTTTAAGAACAAACAACACAAACACACAACGATTGGTGGAAACGAAGCCACTCTCCTCTGGTTTGGGGAAAATCATTAGAGAAGAAAGGCAACCTGGCGCCAGGGATGAAAAGTTGAAACCTAAATCTACGCCTATTTCGAGGTTCTGGGCATGGCTGCCAAAAGCCCTCACAGAAAAGAAATCCTCATAGCAACAAAGACCCCCTTCTGAGGGCGACGAGGAACGGCTGCAACCAACAGTAACAAATATAAGACTTGGATCATGGAATACTAGAGGCTTTAGCCATCTAACTGTTTCAGGAGATGTAAACTTGGGCGATTTTGATATCCTGTGCCTACAAGAAACCTGGCTCACCAAACCACCGAGACTTGACGGCTATGAAATAACATTAGCCCCAGCGAAAAAGAGCATTAAGGGCCGCCCATCATCTGGTCTATTGACAGCAATCCGCATTGGCCATGGATTAAAGATGGACAAAACACTAACAGCAAACCAGTCTCTACTGACGGTACTCCTAACATGGACACACAAGTCAGTCACTGGTAACGAAACGCACTCATCGCCGGTGGCAATCGTAAACACCTATTGGAACCCGGATAAAATAGACCTGGAACATATATGAAGGAAATGGAAATGGCCATTGACGATATCCTGGCTACTTACCAAATCTCTTATCTACTAATCTGTGGAGACTTAAATTCAACTACTCCCTCGCAAAAACTTAAAAGAAATTGCACCCCTGCGGATCAGAGAGGAATGCTATGGCAGAACTTAATGAACTCTAGAAAATTGCATAACCTTGAGCTGGTCTTCCCTAACTTGGACCGCACTGCAACATGGACAAATGGAGCAACGAGCTCAACAATTGATCACATATTCACCTCGAGAGCCTTTCTGGATCTGATCTCAACCTTTGAGGTAATTAAAACGAAACACAGTGACCATAATTTGCTATCAGTTACCTGGGAAACCTCTACCGAACCCGTGGAGATCTTGGGCTATCAACTGGAAACGAACAGACAAGGAAACAGACTCCGTCTTTCAGCAGAAAACATCAAGGAGCTGACGGATAACCACAAAACTCTCAAATTTAGGAAACGCCCCAATAAGACCGATTACGGTCCTCTACTTACACTATACGAGAAGCCCAGTACCAAGACCCAGCTGACACCAAAGTTAAAAAATCACAATTACGACACCCAAGTAGTCGAAAAGCGAAGGATCTATCGGAAAATTCTGAGAAACGCATCAAAACAAAACTCCGTCGAAGCCGAAAGTCTAAAACGTGCCGCAAAAATCACTTACCGCTCATGGCTTCGAACCCATAGACTGAACATGCATCAACAAGACGCTGAGGCAATCATCAAATCTATATGTTCAAAGAACTCCAAAGAATTCTGGTCCCTGTTAAACGCTACAACATCGATGCCTTCTAGAAAGATCCAAAACACAATAGGAGAAAGTGCGTGGAGAATCCATATAGAAAAAACCTTTAAATCACTATCGGACAGACAATCTACCACTTCCACAGAAAATGTGTATAGGTGGGCCAGACTGGATGACAAAGATGAAATTTGCAAATTAATAATGTCGCTAAAAAACTCAAGAGCTCCGGGACCAGAGGGCATCACCAACATTGACCTGAAAGCTCACCCGGCGGCCTGGACAACATTCCTCAGCGAAGTCTTTGCAAGATGCGCGGATTCTAGAACGATTCCCGCTTCATGGACGTCGGCCATCATAGTCCCCATCTACAAAAAAGGAGATCCAAATAATCCTGCAAACTATCGGCCAATAGCCCTATTAGACCCTATTGGAAAGGTCTATGGCTCCCTGCTTCTGAAACGTTTCCAAACCTGGGCCAACGAAGCCCCATGCAACGACCATTTCCAATCTAGATTCAAGAAGAACACGGGAGCAACCGTTAACATCTTGTCACTGAGCCTTCTCAAAAGTAGAATGATGGAAGGAGGTTCCAGGCTATACTTGGCGTTCATTGACTTTACTCAAGCTTTCGACAGGGTCGATAGACTACTCTTATGGGAAAAACTTGAAGCTTGGGCATGCCCAAAAGAAATCTTGGATCCCATCAAAGCCCTCCATACGAATACACAGGTTAGAATTCGCTTAAACTGTAAAGGATCTCTCACTACAGCTATCGCGACAAACAGAGGAGTTAAACAAGGATGCCCCCTGGCACCTGCAATCTTTCTGGCTTACATTGGAGATTTTCAGCTAACCGAACCTATGGTAAGATCCTTCCCACCAAAACTGGGGGCGCAAAAAATAAGCAGACTCCTTTATGCGGATGATTTAATCTTGATAGATCAGACTCCAGTGGGCTTGCAACGTCAGCTGGATAATCTTGATTCCTACGTGACAACAAATAACTTAGAGGTAAACAAGGAAAAGACAAAAATCCTTGTTTTTGAAAGAACAGTGAAGAAATTTGACAACAATAAATGGTACTACAACTCGTGCCCGATTGAAAAAGTTCAGAGCTTTAAATATCTAGGTGTGATTCTGGATAGTACAAAAAACGACCTAGCTATGCAGGAAGCGCTCCTTTCGAAAATGAGAAAACTAGCAACAAAAGGCAAAGCAATCGATAGAAAATTTGGACGATTCTCGATGATTCCAGCTTTGAACTTCTATAAATCCAAAGTTGTGCCCTCTATTACATACGGAGTGGAGGCTATGTTACAGCTTCCGATTACTATCTGGCACAAACTCGAAGCCTACTACTGGAGAACCGTCCTGGGAATGCCCCCCTCTACGCCTGTTGCCTCGATTCGTAGGGAACTGAGCTTACTGTCCCTGTTAGGGTCAGTGGAATGTAGCTCTCTAAGACTATACAGAAAATGTCTGATGCCAACGAGCCCCTTCTTGTTTAAGTTAATAAAGAGGGAGCTGGACCGGGGCACCAACAAACCGCTCCAGCGCTGGGAAAAAAGGATGCTGACACTACTGGAATCAATCGAGAGTAATGAAGAGGAACTGCGGTCTAACCCATCGAGGATCCTAAGAAAATTGAAAGATCTTGATTGGATTCGGACACTGGATAAAGCCTCAGAAAACAAACTAACGCTCCATCTGCCTCCAAACATAAAAAAATTGAACGACCTCCAGGGTTACGTAAAAAAATTTCCGAACAAGCAAGCAAGAAACTATCTTCTGCGAGCCAGGCTAAACCTGCTTCCAACGAACGAGATCAATTTTATTAGAGGCTTAACAGCTACAAATGACTGCAGACTTTGCAAAATACCAAACGAAAAAGAAACAGTAAGGCATCTTCTCCTTAACTGCACAGAAACTGGCAAAGTCAGGTCCAGTTACATGCAACATTTCACATCTGACCTAACGCTGGAGTCCGAACCATGTTGGTGGTCAAGGATGATTAGTGGAGACAGATCAACCTGGCAAATCGCGACTACTAAAATACTGCAGTTCGCTCTGAACAAAATAGAAACTAACTCAACATAAGACGTCAAACTCAAAGGGCCACGAGTTGGCTGAAATTCCCAGTGAACCCATAAAACTACGACACATCGACAAACGGAGAAGTATTTGTAAAAATCATTTGTTTGATTAAAACAAAAATAAAAAAAAAAAAAAAAAAAAAAAAAAATAACTTGAATAGTATCACACATAAAAGACAAATGATTTCACTCAATATTTTCCCATTTTTGCTGGGATAAGTGTTACGAGCTGCTACGGTATCGTTACTCGTGAATGAAATTGCATAGCCCTACACACAAATGAGTTTAAGGTGTTATGCTTTTCGTGTCTACTTATGTGCCCCTCCTGCTGTTTTGGACTTCAACTTCCACGATCCTCAGTCACTATAGTCGGGGGTGAAGCATCATGGGAGTTGTAGTCCAAAACATGCCACCTAATGAGTGACATTGAACATTTATGTATGTTTTAATTCATCATGGCACAATGAGACAATCACACATTGCAGGCCTGCAGCCCATGGTGCGAGGCCAGTCAGTGGTTAGATTATGTAAATTAACTCTCATAAATGCTCATCCTCAGCGTAAAAGAATACCTACCTCCCACCGTGGACTGGGAACCAATAGAGACCCCGGAAATCATTTTCAAAGTGGCGCCGTATTACACCTGTTGAGCTAGCCCAACCCTTTCCCTATGAGAAAATGTGAAAATAGAATAGGTAACTACACAAAAGAGGCCCAGGGCACAGAGAATCTCGCAGAGAATCTCTTAAATTCCCTGTAGGCCAGCCCTGCCTGTCTTACACACCTCTGTAAGCATTCCCATAAAGGTCCTAGCAGGAGGACTCATGAACCTGTGGGGAGATCAGACCAGGGGCTTCTGCTCTGAGGTTGGCCATAGTCATATTCTCAATCCAAGTTGAATGTGTCCATGTTTCCTTCCAGCTTTCCCATCTAAAGGGCCTGGTCATTCGTTGTCTTTGGAGATTAGGGGAGTAAGTAAAAGGGTGTTGGCATCTGTGTTTTCCTAGGCATGGTTTGAACAAACCCAGGCTCACCAGGTTAGTGTGGAAGGCTCACAAGCCTGACCACTGCTGAGCCAAAGACAGTCATTGTGTAATCAACGTACTCTGCCCAGAAACACAAACCTGGGTTTGGTCAAGTATAAAACAAATCCTTGTGGTAACGATGACATAAATGAGGAAGCAAAAAAATAAAATACATTTGTTTTGCTCACTTTTTAGGAAGCTTTTGCAAACTTAGCAAATTCGGATTTCTGACATACAAGATCTCTGAAATGTTGTTGGGGGCCTGGGGAAGTAAATAGTAGTGCTTTGCCATCTGTGTTTTCTTGGGCATGGCCTTGACGTACCCAGGATCAAAATGAGGTGAGTACATTTCAGACATATCCCTGGTCCAGTGAACACCTCTCTCCAGGTATTTCTCCTTTCAGTGTAACTCCCCATAGAATACAGTTGGGTCCCACTATAAAGTTGGTCTAATTGTATCATAGCTCCTCCACCTTTTCCTTCGTATGACCCACGGAGCATCACATCTATCCTCTGCCTTCATCCCACTATCTACCCGACTTTGCTCATCTCTACCACTACTGCAATTTCTATGATGTTCCTTCTTTGCTTGTCTAGCAGACAAAGCACTTCAACTCCAAAACCTATGGCAGGAGGCACTATACAAATGCAAGGTAATATAAGATAGCATAACATTCACTTACTTCCCCTTTACCTGGATACACTTTTTGGGTCTTCCTACAGAAAACATTAGCTCTCTTACACAGCTCTTGAAGCTACTTGTACAAGTTTCACCGATATCACTCAGCTACTCAGTAATGCAGAACACGTCTATCAGGTGAAAGCTTGAATATAGTGGCAGTCATTTTTCAGAAGTGAGTGGAAATGTTAAGTTGGGGAGAAAGGTTTCAGGGCTTCTTTTATTTCCATATTGCTTGCTCCATTCTTTTTTTTTTTACACTTGTGTGCTGCATTACTTGTTTGCGGTTATTATTGTACTTTTTGCTGCTTTATACTTCGAATATGTTATATTTTTATGAGAAATTGATTTGTTTTAGATAATAGCTGCCACTGTTAGTGTTGTTAAAGTATACAATTTCAAGACTCAAAATCCAAACTACTTAGCTGTTTAGTGATGCAAAGGATGCTTTTCATTTGTCCTGAACAAGACGGGACAGGACACTCACCTCCTACCTATCATCGGTAAAGAAGGCGATACGGTTGAGGTAAAGCTGATAATTGTGGAACAGCTAGAGCAACATTTGGGGTTGCATTGTCGTTTGAAAGCATAAAGAAACAGTGACAACATTCAGGGACCCTCTGGAAATCATATTGGAGAGAACAGTGGAATTGACCCCCTGCCATCTTTCAGATACACATTTTCTACCCCTGAGGAATGTCCGACATGTTCAGCCACAAAGGACAGAAACTTATATAAATCGGGTCTAGACAATCATAGTGTGAGAACTGGGCGTAAAAAAACAACACTATGAACAATCAGATCTTGATTTTCTATGTACCAACCATGTACACAGAGTATCATTATTGTACTAATTGGATGATTAATTATCACACCATCAGATGTCCTATACTGATGAATGTATAAGTGTTTAACAAATATTTTCTATTAGAAATAGTAGGTGGCTACACCCTTGATTTAATGTATTAGTTAATAAAATTGACAAATATTTTTATATGTAACCTTATGTTGATCCTTTGATATTGGCCTATATTTGTTTTAAGGTTGTTTCTCTGAGCGTCCTGAGGACTAGATAGGGTACATATTTTATTTGTGTTTGAGCCCTTCATTTGGTTTATTTTATACTTAATTGTCCACAAGGTATCGTCCATGAGCTACATGTAGCACTTCAGAGCATGCTTTATGGCCCTCCAAGTCACTGGAGCTTTACAATGTTTTATAGTTTTCTTTTTCACTCTAACCTTTAGAAAGAAAACAAAGAAAGATGGGAATTAAAACAGGGGGAAATATGTTTATCCTCTGTGTGTTTATATTAATACCTGTTAGAAGAACAAAAGCACTAAACGAAAAGACATGTAACATGTTCTTCAAAGTAGATAGTACTTCAAATACACATACACATGCAAAAAAGTCCATTAATGTGACTTTTGACATACATCAGTCACTTCCCCACATAATAAGATCTTCAAATCAAATTAGAAATGACTTTTGATGTTGACACTGGATAACATAAGGTAACATAGATCATGGTATTGATTAAATTGCAATGTCACTCATGTTTGATTAATAAAACATCCCTAAAATATAAGCAACAAATTGTAACCATATTTGAATTAGACATGACAAAAGTACCCCACAGATTTTATAACTGATTTCTCATGACAAAATTGGCTATTTGTTTTGTGCTGAAAGCACATTGTGAAAGCCACTACAGTAAGAATGTGTCAGAGAGGGTGGATTGTTCTTAACTGTAGTAAGGAGCACCTTGTGGTTGTGGCAAATCATACATTTAGAGTTCTTGTATTTATTGAGGGTAAAGTAAACCAGTCAGAACTGAATGATGGAGGGGCTCAATGCAGTATAGCTGTGATTCTATGCAAATACCATAGGCAATTATCTGTTGTGCTCCATGAGGAGTAAAGGGAGAAAATCAGTCCGGAGAGACAGAGACACTCTTTACATTGAAATGTGTGATCTTTAGCAAGTTATACATTGTGAGCACTTTTGTGGTTTGAGGATGAAAGAAAAGCTATCACCATTGGTGAAAAACATCCTCTGTGTAACTTCCCTCCTTTGTTGGTTATTGACTTTGTCTTACTTCCATTTCTTCATCTGTGTACTATAGTTTGAATACATTGTGAGAGAAAGATTGGAATAGAAAATTGTATGCACTCCTCTAGCATACTGCTGCATCTTAATATTGAGTAGACACTGCAACTTTTAAACACTGTTTTGTGCCTGTTTGAGGTGAGACTTTAGGCTTTACTGTGCATGTCCATGTGATGAAGGCTCTTTGCCTAGTGTGTAGTTATGTTCACCTTCTTATCTCTTGTTTCTGAGGTGTTGCCCTTTTGGCAGAAGTAAGCGTGTTTTAGGCTCCCGCTTTCTTAGAAAAAGCATCTTTAGCAGATAGATGTCATCATACTCTAAGCATGCTCATCTGCCCAGCACCATGTGTGAACCCTCGAGGTAGTATTTTCAGCTCAATTGAAATGTATAACTTTATATTGTCCTCCCTGATCACAGTCTTAACATAGAAGAATGCAGCTTGTATCAAAGACTTGTATAGTGGAGCTTTGTTCCCTGCTTGTAATATTGCTTCTTTATGATTCCTTACCCTGTCTGGACCTCACCTTCCATTGAAATGCATGTACTCCCTTGGGTATCAGAGAACAATGCACAGAGGGAGGGGGGTTCTCACTTGCTCCGAAGTCTCCTACTGTCCTGTTGTCTGATTTTTATGAATAAATTGTTCACCAATCCACCGCAATAGTCAATGGACGTTTTTCCACAACAAGTTTGGTGCATGCGATGTCGGATTTCCTCTGCTCTGCGGCCAGGTCCAACGGTCACCAGGACACCTCAAGGTGATCCCCGTCGGCCCAGGAGAAACAATTTTGTCAGAGGGTAGAGCTGGCCAGAGTGCCCGGAGAGTCGAGGAAGGTGGACAGAGCAGATGCAGAAGAAGAGCATCAGTGTATTGCGATGTCTTGTGTAAGTATTGTTTGAAACAGTTTGGGGTAATTGTTTGGCTCTGGTTAAAGAATTCTGAAAACTGAAATCTGAAAACTGTTGTGAATATCCAAGGATACAGGAGGGAAGGTACCCAGCCTATAGAACTGTTTATCTGAATAAGAAAAAGTAAAAGCGGTTGGCCACCGTAGCTTAGAATAAAAAAAGTAAAAGGAGCGCATCCATGCTCCCTACTGATTTAATAGGACATGAGACCGTTGTGCTGGTCAAAATAGTGTAGTATGAATCAGGGACTAGGATGGATGTGTTCTGTATGAGTGTGAAGAAAATATTTTGGATGAGAGCCCTGTAATTGTATTGTCTAAACCCGCACCTCGATACTTGAAACCCTAAATGTGCAACTCATTTGTGGCCCTGCCTTATATTTCACACTATCCTCTATCCTAGCATGGGAGCTGTAACAGGATTTGTTTCTACCATTTATGTGTCTTGTCTTTGACTCTTACCTAAGTCTCGGAAACAAGCTGAAATACCGCTCTGCTTTGTGGGTTGCTTAACTGGGGGATATAGGCTGTGACCAGCATTCATCTGAAATCTGACCAACACCTGCGAGTGTCACTGAAATTTCTATACCTGGGAGGAACGGGGGTCAGGTGGTGATGCCTGAGCCTCTGAATAGATGTGATAGAGTGGTCAGCTATTAGCCCTACCAACTCTGCCAGACACAGGACACAATAGAGTCCAGATGCAGATGCAGCTAGGAACAGACCTAGATCCATAATAAGTCATACCTTATCTTATCCCTTTGAGAATGGGTTCAGGCAAGGTCAGTCTTACACCAGATTGCACCCCAGGCGGGAAGCATCAACCTCCAACCCCCAAAATGACAACCACAAGAATTGCATGTTACAAATGTTGTAAATAGGGCACTCGATAAAGAACTAGATGGAAATACAAATGCAAAGGAAAATGTTGTTTTAAGCATGGTGTGGCAAGGCAACAAAACCCCATGGCTTTGAGACATTTGCTGCTGGGATCGATGTCATAAAGTATTTTTTTGGATGATGACTATGCCGGGGGCTATATTGTTATTTATTGATTTATTTCCATTTGTAAAGCACGCCGAACCCGAGGGTATCTGGGCGTTGGTTGCAGTACATAGATGAGATAATTACAATGCATAATACAGAGGAGGTAGGCAGAGTAAGATGTATCAGTAATAAAGGTAGCACAGCTTGACAATATGATCTAGGGTTCTTCTGTTTAGAGCCAGGTTTTGAGTTTCTTATGGAAGGACCAGAGTGAGGGGTCGGATCTGAGTGATAGTGGTAAGGCATTCTATTGATTGGCAGCCACAACTAGGAAGCTGCAGCCACCTGCTTTAGCTTGTTTGAATTTGGGCGGCGTGGTGAGGAGGTGGGAGGTGATGGCTCGGGTAGGTCTGCCAGAGTGTGGTTTGGTAAATTTGTTGGTGAGGTATTTCGTGACTGTATTAATGACACACTTGTGTTTGATTGACAGGGTTTTGAATTTGATACTGTCTTGGACTGGTAGCCAGTGGGCGTTTACGTCTAGCGGCAGAGTTGTGTTCTTTCTTTGGGATGTTTAAGGCTGCTCTTAGGGCATTATTCTGTATGATTTGGAGTCTTTTGATGTTACGTGTAAAAGATCCTGAGAATAGGGCGTTACAATAGTTTATTCTGGAAAGAATAAGAGCTCTAGCTAGTGTGATGCAGTTGTCAGGTGTTAAGAATGGTCGGCAAGTGCTAATGAGTTTAGCTGTATAGACTGCTGCCAAGGCTGTTGAGTTGACTTGTCTGGTTAGTGATAGTGACGAGTCGAGATAGTCTCCTAGAGTTTGCACTTCCTTCAGGCTGGTGATGAGGTTCCCATCTATGGTAAAGGATTTGTACTCGCCATCCAGTCTGTTTAAACAGGATTGGGTCCCTACTACTAGGAGTTCTGTTTGATCGCCATTTAGACAAAGTTCATGTTGCGCCATCCAGGCTTGGATAATTTGATACATTTTGTTAAGGGCATTGTATCCTTGATGTAGTCACCGAAGATAGGCACGAGGATCTGTGTATTGTCTGCATAGTTAGTGTAAGAGACGCCATGTTCTTCCAGGAGGTAGAAAAGGGGCTTAGTGTTTTTGAGACACATGAGCCTTGGGGCAGCCACTAGGTTGGAGAAGATCCTCATTGTGCAATTGGGAAGAAAAGATTTGATTGAAGATGTGGCTTTGGAAGAGAATTGGGCTGTGGAGGCAAGGTGTTGGCAAAGGATTTGGTGATTTACTAGGTTGAACGCTGCAGATAAATCGAGTAGGACAGGATGGCTAAGTTTCCATTGTGTATGACCTCATTCATTTGGATTTTAAGATCTAGAAGTGCTGACTCTGTGCCGTGTCCTGGGCGAAGCCAGATTGGCGTAGACAGAGGATATTATTTTACTCCAAGTGTTCCTGTATTTTTTTAGAAGTTCGAGGAGGAAAGGGATGGTGGTGATGAGGCAGTAGTTGGTGGGGATGTTGGGGTCTAAGTGAAGGTTTTTTTAAGAGTGGGAGAACCCAGGCATCTTTCAGGTTATTTGGAATGATCCCATGAGTGAAAGAGTTGTTGATGAGCGAGGTGATGAAAGGTGCTATTTCTGTAGCGCATTCTTTGATGAAAGGGGCTGGGCAAAGGTCGCCTGGCATCCAGAGGGTTTGAGGCCTTTGATAATTTTTGTGAATTCTTGTATTGTAACTGGTCAAAATTCAAATAGTTTGTTGAAACTGGGCAGAGGGTCAGAGTCCGCTGGTGTATCTTGTAAGGATAGTTTGCCCTTTTTGGCAGCAATTTTGTTTTGGTTCACACATGGAATCTGCAATGGGGTACACATGGCAAGATTTGCACATGGTATCTGCAGTGGGGTACACTAGGCATGGTTCACACATAGTAACAGCAGTGGGCACACTGGGCATGGTTCACACATGGTATCTGTAATGGGGTGTGCCGGGCATGGACTCCATGCAGTGTTAGCAGTAGGCTCTCATAGGTTGGTCTCATGCAGGGCAGGGCCAATGAGCGATCTTGCATTGATTAGGCCTCCATGGATGATGGCTGGGGAGGGGCATTTGTTGGCTATGGTGCTAGTTGTATGGATTTTGTGGCCTGGGGTCGTAGGGAGTGAGCTTTGGCTACCAGGTTGGGTTTGGATGGGTGCTGTTGCCCTGGGTGGTCTGAGGCATTTGTGCTGAGCTCATGCGTGATATTGGTGGTGGGATTCGCTGGGAATGGCTTGCATATGGTATCTGCAGTAGGGTATACTAGGAGTTGATCACACAAGGTGTCTGCAATGGGGTACACAGGGCAAGGTTCACACATGGTACCACATGATATCTGCAATGGGGTGCAGTGGGCATGGTTTACACATAGTAGCAGAAGTGGGGTACACCGGGCATGGTTCACACAAGATATCTTCAGTGGGGTACACTGGGCATGGTTCACACATAGTAACAACAGTGGTGTACACTAGGCAAGGTTCACATATGGTATCTGCAATGGGGTACACAGAGCAAGGTTCACACATGGCATCTGCAGTGGAGTACACTGGGCATAGTACACACATAGTCACATCAACGGGGTACACTGGGCATGGTTCTCACATAGTAACAGCAGCGGGGTACACTGGGCATGGTTCACACATAGTAACAGCAGTGTAGTATACTGGCCATGGTTCACACATGGCATCTGCAATGGGGTACAGATGGCAAGGTTTGCGCATGGTATCTGCAGTGGGGTATGCTGAGCATGGTTCATACATAGTAACAGCAGTGGGCACACTACGCATGGTTCACACACGGTATCTGTAATGGGGTGAGCTGGGCATGGATCCCATGCACTGTTAGCAGTGGGCTCTCGTAGGTTGGTCTCATGCGTGGTGTGAGGTTTGCAGTGAGAGTGTGCCAAGTGTTGGCGCTTGGCGCTTGGGCGTGTGAGGCGTCTGACGCAAAAGTGTTGTTCGTCGTTGAGGCTACAGGTGTGTCTTCGTCAAGGAAGAGAGGATTGAGGGAGCGATATGCATGTTGTGAGTCAGGGGTGGGTGCGCTGTGCTGGCGTATTAGTGCTCTTTGTAGCCTGCCTTTCTCGACGAGGCGCGCACGCTGTTATTGGGAATATTACATATACAAAAATTGGACTGTCATCACCTATATCATCTACTCATTTTGTAAATATCAAATGTGTAATCCATTGGGAATCTTAAAAAATACATTAATTATTTGAGTCTATTATGATATTGAATGTATTTTGTTCTTAAATGACAGAAAAATAATGAACACCATTCTTGCTAACAAAAATAAACGATCTACAAATTATACATCATAGTAATTCTCATGAATACATATATTTGAGAAAAGTCACAAATACTCAGAAGACTAGCATTGATTTCCATTGAAAAACTAATTTGCAATCACCTACCAGTACAAATACACACACATATGAACAATTCTAATCAGCATTACTTTTGGACAAAATAAAATATACATTTACAAATGTATTATGATTATGGACAAAGCTCAGTCACATTACCTGATGTTATATCCAATGAGTACCCAATCACTGGTTTAAGTTGCTTAGTTTTAAACAAAGCTGAGATTGTGTTCAACTATACTCCTGAAAGGAACATTGGAGAAGCCTGTATGGCTGTACCCCCTATGTATCCTGCGTGGGAAGGAAGGAAATGAAGACTCAGCTCTGAGTGCTACAACGAAATAAGAAGAGGATGTGTCTATTTCAATAGATAGTCATCCATGCTGCCCCATTGGTGAATTGGCTAATGCCCCGAGCTGCTGCTGTGACAATTTTGTTTTCTAGTAGGGTGGTTTTGTCAAGGAGTGCCTTTTGGGTGCTGGTACACCAAGTGGAATCTTTGAGGCAGCTTTCTGTAGAGTGACAGGGGATTCGAGTTCACGCAGGATGGAGAATGGTTCTTTTGTACCTGTTTTGGCTTTGGCTATGCGCTCATTGTAAGTAAGGCTCTTCACCTGGATAATAGCTTGTTTGTACATTTTTGCTGCCATGATTAACTGGTCTTTATTCGCTTTTGAAGGTGTGGTTTTCCAGGTGGCCTCTGCGGTGCGCTTAGTGGCTCGTAGAGGTTTCAGGTCTGGGGTGTACCAAGAGTTTAAGTGAGCTCTAGGTTTTGGTTTGCAGGTACTTAGTGGGGCAGCTTTGTCTACAGCTTGAAGGAGAGTTTGATTGCAAAGCTCCACCATTAGGTTGGGGTCGCAGTCTGCGTGTTGGTAGTTGGTGAAGGGCATAGCATAGGGAGCATAGTCTTGGAAGTGATGCTTCATGTGTTTCTAGATTGCGAGGCAGGAGCGAGTTGCGGTGAGACTTTGGGTGTGTATTATTTTGGGATAGTGAAGGTGATGACGTTATGGTCAGACAAAGGGCAGGGGAGGTTGGAGGTGATGCTGGTGTTGCCGTTCATGTCTGCCAACCAGTCTAGTGCACAGCCTTTGTTATGTGTGGGCTTGGTGATACGTTGTGTGAATCCTAGCAATTCAATTGTGTTGGTTATAGCTATAGAGTTAGCATCTGAGGGGCCATTGAGGCCTAGATTGAGTACTCCCAGAATAATGATTCTGGAGGAAGGTTTGGTGTTGTTGGCCAGTAGGAGGGTGACGTCCTCATCAAAGGATAGTATTGGGCCAGGTGGTCTGTGTATGATGTGGAGTATTAGTGAGGCGGTATCAGGAAGAGAACATTTTATGGATAGCAACTCTCCTGAGTTGAAGGTTTGATTGGGCAGTTCTCTTATGGTCATATGTTTTTTGGCAATGAGTGCAACACCACCTCCATTGGTTAGTGGTCTGTCTTTTCTGAAGATGATGAAGCCCTCAGGGATAGCTAGTGAAAGGGCTGGGCCGGCAACTGCATGCAGCCATGTTTCCGTGATAGCTAATAGGTCAAGTTGGTAATAAGTGATGAGATCTGAGATGTCGAGGGCAGGGCCAATGAGCGATCTTGCATTGATTAGGCCTCCATGGATGATGGCTGGGGAGGGGCATTTGTTGGCTATGGTGCTAGTTGTATGGATTTTGTGGCCTGGGGTCGTAGGGAGTGAGCTTTGGCTGCCAGGTTGGGTTTGGATGGGTGCTGTTGCCCTGGGTGGTCTGAGGCATTTGTGCTGAGCTCATGCGTGATATTGGTGGTGGGATACGCTGGGCATGGCTTGCATATGGTATCTGCAGTAGGGTATACTAGGAGTTGATCACACAAGGTGTCTGCAATGGGGTACACAGGGCAAGGTTCACACATGGTACCACATGGTATCTGCAATGGGGTGCAGTGGGCATGGTTTACACATAGTAGCAGAAGTGGGGTACACTGGGCATGGTTCACACAAGATATCTTCAGTGGGGTACACTGGGCATGGTTCACACATAGTAACAACAGTGGTGTACATTAGGCATGGTTCACACATGGTAACTGCAATGGGGTACACAGAGCAAGGTTCGCACATGGCATCTGCAGTGGGGTACACTGGGCATAGTACACACATAGTCACATCAACAGGGTACACTGGGCATGGTTCTCACATAGTGACAGCAGCGGGGTATACTGGGCATGGTTCATACATAGTAACAGCAGTGTAGTATACTGGCCATGGTTCACACATGGCATCTGCAATGGGGTACACATGGCAAGGTTCGTGCATGGTATCTGCAGTGGGGTACGCTGGGCATGGTTCATACATAGTAACAGCAGTGGGCACACTGTGCATGGTTCACACATGGTATCTGTAATGGGGTGCGCTGGGCATGGATCCCATGCACTGTTAGCAGTGGGCTCTCGTAAGTTGGCCTCATGCGTGGTGTGAGGTTTGCAGTGAGAGTGTGCCAAGTGGTGGCGCTTGGGCGTGTGAGGCGTCTGGCGCAAAAGTGTTGTTCATCGTTGAGGCTGCAGGTATGTCTTCGTCAAGGATTGAGGGAGTGATATGCATGGTGTGAGTCAGGGGTGGGTGCGCTGTGCTGGCGTGTTAGTACTCTTTGTAGCCTGCCTTGCTCGACGAGGCGCGCACGCTGTTATTGGGAATCTTACATATACAAAAATTGGACTGTCATCACCTATATCATCTACTCATTTTGTAAATATCAAATGTGTAATCGATTGGGAATCTTAAATACATGAATTATTTGAGTCTATTATGATATTGATTGTATTGTGTTCTTAAACGACAGAATAAAAATGAACACCATTCTTTCTAACAAAAATAAACGATCTACAAATTATACATCATAGTAATTCTCATGAATACATATATCTGAGAAAAATCACAAATACTCAGAAGACTAGCATTGATTTCCATTGAAAACTAATTTGCAATCACCTAACAGTACAAATACACACACATATGAACAATTCTAATCGGCATTACTTTTGGACAACATAACATTTACATTTACAAATTTATTATGATTATGGACAAAGCTCAATCACATTACCTGATGTTATTTCAAATGATTACCCAATCACTGGTTTAAGTTGCTTAGTTTTAAACAAAGCTGAGATTGTGTTCAACTATGCTCCTGAAAGGAACATTGGAGGCGCCTGTTTGGCTGTCCCCCCTATGCATTCTGCATGGAAAGGAAGGAAATGAAGACTCAGCACTGAGTGCCTTGCTCCTCGTCTGTGTCATTGGAGGCCACACTCAGATGGACATGTGGGGGAGCGGAAGGCAGGGTCATAAACCCTGAAACCTCCTGCTGCCTCAGCATCCAATGACACCTTGCTTCTTCGCCATCGCCCTTCTGAAACATCCTCCAAAGCTCTAATATTGCTTTACGGCTTGCAAGCTTCTTCCCCTTATAGACATCCTGCATGTGTGTCAGTAGTGATTTCTGCACATCTTTGGAGAAAATTCTGCAAGGTGGCCATGGTTTTGTTAAATTTCCCCTGGTGCTTTTAGACCATTCTATGCTATATTTACATATTTTATCTTTATAGGGTGGGAGTGTCTTGCACAGGTGCTGAAGGGGCATGTCCCCCGCACTTTCCCTGGTACAGTGCCTTTGCATTTATCTGACCTCAAATCGAGGCTTTCGACAGTCCGCTGTTAGGGGAGAAACACAATGTAATCACAATGTTATCAATTTGCTTACAAACCTCCGTGGCTCAACAGCCCACCAGGCGTGATCCGCGCACCACCCCCTTACAAGTTTGCTGCCTCCTCAGGCACACGCCAATCCTACACATGCGCCTTCCGCGTACCGCCACTTCTTCACTTCGCCTGCCAATTCAAGTTTCCAGTGCAAGTTCCTCACCGTCTCGTGCTCTCTGTGTCCTATGCACAAACCTATGGGTGACGCAACCACTTTACTAACTGAATAGTGTTAAGAAATCAAGTACCACGCACACAATACTACAACCCGTTACTCCCAAAATGCACAAAGCCCCAACACAAACCCCACAGCTGACTTCCCGTCTCCAGGTAGAGTATAACAATATTCTCTTGTGATAGAACTGTGCTGGCTGCATCGCCTAGCGTGCAAAACATCTCACTCCAGGAGACTAAACCAGTCGACTCACCTTCCGCAATCTAGGCTAGCTTTTCTTCCTAAACCTTACAGGGATACCGTCATCTATGACCTGAGCTAAAATGCCCAACCCACAGGAAATCCACTGGTTACAGAACTCCCTTCATCCGTGTCCTCAAGTCAATAGTATAGGTTATCCACCAGAACCGTTTACCTCTAAACTCGAATATGCCCTGCCCACTAGTAATGATGTCTACGTAATGATGTCAACCTCTGCTCCTGTCGCTACTAAGTTTGACTATGCTGGACAGTACTTTGACAATACTAGACGATACTAAACAATACTCTACAATACTCAAAACCACCCTCCCTCACACCGACAGTTGCTGTGTGACTGGGTCAATACTTATACTCCGTGGTCTGCTGGCGCTGATCGGCTGTCGTGTCCTCCAGAAACCTGCACTTCCCTGTCCTGGTCTGCCTGGACTCCTCACTGACTTCGGGCAGGATATTTCCCAAGCTGGCTGCTGATGGCCTTTCCACTGGTACGCTGTGACTGTTTGTGTTTTTGAACTCCCTTCTCCCCCCGTACCTCCACACTCTCCTCACCTGAACTTCCTGAGTTGTCTGTGTCGAGTAGATTCCGCCGGCTTAGGTAGTCTCTTCCCTTTTTTGGTGGCACTTGCCTGTCTCGGAGCGAAGCCACAGTGACCGCTGACTGGACAGCCGTCCCGGGACTCCTCTTCCGGGAGCAAGCCGGAAAACAGGGAGAAACCCACACGGGGGAAAAAACCCTTAGTGAGGAGATCGTAGGCAGGTAAGCAAGCGAAAGTCCAAGGCAGAACTTGCGGGCAGGAAGATGTGCAGAAATCCGCCGGAAGGATAACCACCAAGGAATATCCGACGAGGAAAAAACTCTGGTAGCTGAGGAGATTACTGCGGGTGAGTTGAGGAATCCCTACGAGGTAGGGAACAGGCAGCCGAGGAGGGAATGGTACCGCAGAACCACTGGGCCCCGGAGAACACGGCCCAGAGAGAAAGAGAAAGTACGAAGGGAAAAACTGGAGGACCGCTAGCGGAGAGGGAAGTGGCAAAGGGGAAAGACAAAGCCCGCCGCCTAAGCAGCGACCGAGAGGGGGAAGGAAAGAACACAGAGATCGCTGCAGGATCAGCGAGAGAAAAAGGAAGAGGGGAGATCAACTGCCGGAGGTGATGGCAGAGAGAAAGAAGGAAAGTAGAAAACAGTTCCGCTAGGAGAGCAAAAACAAGCCGGCACCAATATCCGCTGCAGAGGATAAAAGGAGGAGCCACAAAACAGAGCGAAGGAACCAGGGTAGCTGGAGCGAGAACCAGCGAGGTTGAAATGCAGCGACTGCCTGGAGGAAGGAGAATATAACTCCCGGCAGACCTGCGCCCTGCCAATAGGCCTAGCCCAGAAACAAAGAAGGGACTGCAATCCCTATCTGCCGGTTTGCAGTCTGCAACGTGGAAGGAGCCGCCAACCGCGATTGCGGATGACATACGCATTCCCCGTCTTTCTCGAAATATGCAAGGATCCTGCAGCCTCAGGTTCTGCTGCGCAGGAGACGGCTTTGTGTCAGGCTGATGCAGTGAAGCATCAGCTCTGCAACCAACTTGTTAGGTAGGACTCCCAGGTATGCCAGAGCGATGCTGGGGGACCGCGGACTCGGAGGACCTAACATCATCCCCAGAATAACGGAGGATTCAGTCAGATGGAAAGTACAAACTGAGGTGTATTGCAAACAAAACAAACAGGGATCAGTACACAAACACAGCAATAGTTAGGTACAGATCGAGGTTCCACAGCCCGCAGGGCAGTTTTCTAGCATCGTTACGTCATCACTCGTGCCCTTACCTTAAAACCTATCACCATGGGTGATTGCCCACTGAGAGTCTCTACCACCTAAAGTGGACCCTATAGGTGCTATTGTACTGGTCCTCAAATGTCAGGTGGCTGGCCTGTCCCATCCCAAACTAACTATTGCATTGTTGCAGAGTAGTGGGCTTACTATTGGTTCATGCCCTTTGCCATCCACCCCTGGAATACTAAACTGTGATTGGTTAGAGCTGCTGCCCCCAGGCCTGGGACTCGATCGAGTTCTCAGCTCTCTGTGCACCTTTTCAAGGTGATGTGACCAATTAAGTGTCGATACTGTAACTTGTGTACACCACCTTGCCTTATGAGAATATACTCCTTATGGTAGCAACACTTGTTGCGATCTGCCTCTGATTTGCTGAGACCGGCTCCTTTTTCTCACTGTGGTTGACTATCCATTGTCTTGCTTGGCTGCATCACATGTTTAGAGACCACCAATTTCAGCTCTGCAGCTCACAATTATGAGGATTTATTCCATTTCTCTGCAGATGGTCCCTTTGTCATCTGGGGATTGGAATATGTCTTCATATCTCTGACCTTGGCTGTGGGCCTTTCTCACGCATCTTGCTCTCTGTGCAGCCTTAGTCAGCTCTGCTCGCCTCATGTTCTGCGGTGTGAGGCCTGCTGTAATTTTCCTACACCTTATAATACTGTTTCTACATTGTCCATGTTATACTATGTTCCCTATGGGTTACCTATACATGGTTCTATCAGGTTCCATATATACTCCTACATGTCCACGCAACTATTGGCTTGAAGCATCAGCAAGTTTGCTCAGGACCTCTTGTGCTTTGCAGTTTTGCTTTACTGCATTTGGCTAATGACAAAATAATAAAAGCATGTAGGTGTATCTGTCCTCTTCGTATATAAATGTACGCTCATGTTCTTCATGTATACGGGTGTGTGTTTATGTGGTGCAGTGCAGACTGCACATGTGCTTTATGTCTAATGCTGCTATGTTGTGATGTCACTAATGACGTCAGTACCATGGCTTCTTGGTGCTTAGTCGATGCTGTCCATATAGGTGTGTCTGTCCATGATCACTGGCTTTTCTCCAACACACGGGAAGACTTGCATTGTATTCAGTCTGTGTGGCTGTCTGAGAGGATATGTTTCAGTGTACTTGTCTATCATTGGTGCACACAGGATTCATCCAACATAATGAACCCCGAGATCTGGGGTCATTTAAGACGAGGTAGCAATACTTAGAAATAGATGGGGATGCAGAACATACTCATACATCAATAACCAAACAGACTCAGGAAGTTGGCAAAACTTAGTACTGTTTTATTTGCAATTATCTAAAACAGGGAGTTACAACGGACATCAACGGATGTCGCATACCACAATCTCAACGCATCACATAAAAAACATTACTTTTATAGCAAAATTTCATCATCATTGACGTCACACTATGTGGCAAACTACAAAAACCTACTTGGGGATGTGATAGGCTTACAGGGAACATCTAAGTATTTGTTCCATACTGACAGGGGTTGTGATTGGATCTCTAAGATCAGGTGGACAAATAAGCCCTCCTCTAGTGCAAGTCATCTTCATCGCCACAAAATACATGACGATTCATTGGTTACATGAATTATAGGGATCTCTGATCCGTGGCCCTCTACAATTGGTTGGCACGCTTGTACCCTTCTAGAATATTCCAGTTGCTATCAGCATGCAAGATGGTTACCCCAGGTGCTGGGAGGGTCGGCCTGGTCATGCCTCCCCACCCAATTATCCCAACATCTATCATCACTTTTGCGGTCTGCCATGCAATTAAGGCTTTGAAGAAGATCTCTGTGCCTGGGAATAAAAGGATGTATTCCATGGTCTTATCTTCTGGTTTTGGTGTAGCTCAACCCAAAGTCTATTTTTATCTGCCCATGTGACTGGAGACCACGTTTTTGAGCTCTTATAATACTATTAAATGATGAACTCTTGACTACTTCAGTGTTTTTTCATCCCACCTCAAACAGAAGTTTCTGTCTTTCTCACATTCATGTAGCTTCTTTGACAGACAACCAGACTCACGGTGGCCTTGACTCTTGGTGCTGGGCTAGCCAGCCATTCTTGAATTCTCTTTTACAATTAGCTATTTTCCAACTGCGCCACACTCAAGCCCTTTCCATTGACAGGGTTTTAAGCTTGCTAAAGTGCATCGTGGAACATCCAGATTCTATATATTCCTATGTATATACATTGGCGCATAGCTGTAATCTATTCACTACGTAGCCAGCCGCAGGATTATTATGTCTACTTGCATTACAGCATCCGTGCAAGTGTAAAATTACTTTGCATTTTCTCCAGTGTTTCTTCGCACGAGCATCTTCATTTCGATTGTGAAATGTTGCTTATCTTCGATACCTCCTCTCCAGATCTTATAGAATGTCCACGTTCTTTCGTTCTTTGTGTCTCTTCAGGGTGCATCAGTTCTGCTCCGCATGACGTCACCAGTCATTTTTCTCATCCACTTTCACACTTCTTTCGGGTCTTTGTCCAGAAGACCACCATTTCTTCGATAATGCACATAGTGTTTTCTCAATGAATACCTTGTTTCGAGAACTCTTTGCAATTCAGGCATCCTCAATGGTACTGTACGTGTCACAGTTTCCGGTTCCCAACATATAGGTTACATGGGGACGGAGCTTCTGGTAGGGGTATTTGGCTCCTCCTCTACACTCCCCCACTGTGCGATTCATCAATCACTCTCTCATCAATCTTCACATCAAGACATCCTCGTCTGATGAAGTGCTTCTTTGGAGTCCATATCTTTATGACTCCCTTCAGGCAACCTGCTGATTTCACATGCTCGTCAACACTCCAGGTCATTAGAATGCATTGTCCATTGGGACTTCAGTAAATCCATCTTCCCACTTTCTTCATTGTGGTTCGTTGGATACAGGAACTTCATTCCCTCAGGTGCATGAATGCTGGCCTTTACGTAGTCTCTGAATTCTTCATCTGTCAGCTCTTTAGGTTTGAATGCTGATTCGACATCAATGATGATCTTCATTCCTACTGCTTTCTTCGCAGTCTTCTTGCATTGTGTGATTATTATCCTGATCACACAAAATTCAAACATAATCATCACCAACAGGGCTCCAAGGAACTTGAAAATGTTTACCATCCATTGTGGAACCATGAAAAGATTGACTCGAACCAGCTGTCATCAGCAATATCTTCCACTTCGTCTTCCATCTTGATGTGTAGGTTTGTCAGCATGGTTATGGCCTCTGTCAAGGGGCCATTCTCATCAGCATGAGAAGGTGTGAATGTGCAACATGATACTCCGATTTTGGCACAAACACCTCCATCCATAGCTGTAATCATATCCAAGACATATCTGTTCTGAAGAGTCATCAGATGTATGGTTCTTAACTCCTTCTTGATAGGATTGAATCCCTTTATTGTGGTGTTGATCATCTGCAGAAGCTCCCATCTGGTTATCTGTAACCATTTGGAATTTGCAATTGTCTGGATCCCAGGCATAAAGATAACAGTAAAAACTGAAGCAGTCTTGCTGAACAATCTGCATTCATATGGAATAGCATTAAAGGCCTCTGTTGACTTGGCTGAGAAGTAGTTTTCTCTCTTCATTCGACCAAGGCGTTCAGCAGATCTCTTCTTTCTCAGGTGACCATCTGCTTTCGGGAACTCGCCAATGTTCAGATCACTCTTTGGAATCACCATTGCAAGAACATGAACAATCACTATAGAATATAGTCCTACCCAGTCTCTAGGCAGCTTCATGTATGCTGTGGATCCACAGGCCCAGTAGTGATCCATTATCACCACTGTCCTGACTTTCATTGCTGACACATCAAAGATTTGTCCGCACTGTTGATTTTCTCCAACCTTTCTCATGCCATTGTTTATGAAGCACAGCTCTGCACTAGCCACAGGCACTATTTGAAATGGGCCTCCTTTGTCTTTGACCCAAGTCAGAAGCTTTGCAAGCCTCGGCCAGAGAGGTTTGCATCCATTTTTCACTTGTTCAATAACTGGCTTGTGATGAACAGTTACTGCCACAGCGCTGCATATGACTATGCCTTCTTCCCAGCCATCTGGAGAAATTACTGTTCCCCAGATTCGCATCAGGCCTCTTTCCTTGTAACTTTGAACTTCTTCATCAATCTTTCCTTGACAGTTAAGCTTCCTGTTTATTTCCCATATGATTCCAGCTCCTTTCATTCCAGGTTGTTCATATCTTATCACATGATTTCTGATATGCGCTCTTTCTCTTGTCTTCAAATCATGAACATAATCGTCTTCATCTGGGGATGATCATTCTGTCACCCATACCAAGGATGCCATTCGACCCTGGAACTGACCTCTTGTATGACAGAGTGCAAGGTGAGTTAGGCAATGAGCTGTTTGAAAATCTATTTCAATAACTATGAATATTTTAGACTTACCCATAGCATAAGGCAGGAGTGCACATGCATAGCAATCCTCCTTATAAGTACTTTTTCCCACTTCTTTCATGTGTTAATACCACATGTTATTCCCCAAATGTGCTGTGCTGTCTAAATAATCATTTAATTCATAATCATCCTCCCTTGCACTTCTCTTAGGTCTCTTTCTTGCCAGATGAGCTCGTATAAGCAAATCATTGAAGACATCAGTATGCATTCTTCCTACAGGGGGAATCATGGGGGCACTTGTCAAAGAAATCGGTGTTTTAACATGGGCCACTGGTGTAGGGACAATCACATAAGGCCCTGGCCTTCTTACAGTGTCTAGTTCTGCAAAGGTAACTGGAGGGGGAAGGATTAATGGAACTCCTTCCTTTCCAGAACCATTAAAGTAGACAGTGTGGGTCAATAGAAACAGAAAAACGATAATGGATGCTGAACAGGCAAAGATTATGCACCAATACATTAGGCTTCACCATCAGTGTCTCTCCACACATCGTTGACTCTGCTCACTTTCTGGAACTGCAATGTGCTCAATAGACCACGTTTGACTGTAATTATTTTTTAATGAAGGAAACACCCTCATTATTCAGGCAAATTTATCAGTTGTTCAGGAAGCTTCCTGATTTGCTCGATAAACTCCACAAGTAACCGGGTGATTGCAGGATGATTTATAGGATCTTGTATAAACACATAAGTGTTGGTGTTGTGCCAAAGAAGAGAAGGATGAACTTGAAGCAAACAGTAAAAGATCATGACAAGTAGTTTGTGGGCATCGTCGTTAGATAGGATCATTGGTGCATTCAAAGAAATGCTCCGGTAATTGTCTGATTTGTTCTATAATCGCTGCCAATAAACGTCTAATCGGCGAGCCATTTTTAGGATCTTGGACAAAAGTACGCACATCAGTGCTACTCCCAACAAGAGCAGGGTAAGCTTGGAGTATGAAGAAGTAGTCTATGTGTGCCAACATCTGATAGCACCATAGGCACCTCGAAAGAGAAACTCAGTGAGAAAAGAGTCGGGGAACTGCTCCCTCTTCCAGTCATCTAACGGAAAGTCTACATCAGGCATCTTTCCATTTACTTCAACACTCCAAAGTCCAATGTGAACAAACTCCTGTGGGTCAAGAACAGTAGCTTTCTCACTTCTTGCTATGAAATGTACAAGGAGTGTTTAAGGGGAGCCAATGTCCAAATGTACACTTTCGTCTATTTACTGGATAATCTTTGTGTCCTTCTTTCTTGTCATCGATCGCGTCTGCACGCGCTGAACTTATTCTTCTTGTCTTGCTTCCAAATGGGTTGGGGGTGCAACGGACTTTCAAGCGCAGACTCACATCTCCAAGGTGTATCCAAGCTCCCCTCCCTTGGACCTTGACTGCCGAAGGAGTAATGTCTTCTAGGATAAAAGGACCAATAAATCTGGGCTTGTGCCCCTTTGTTGTGAAGTTTCTTATTAGAACCTTATCCCCTGCAAATAATTTAGGTACACATAGTTTCTCAAGTCTGTTTGTTGTACTGTCTACATCTGTGTTCTGAGACAGACACCCCTTTCACATGACTTGATCAGAAATGACAGAGATACTAGCGGTCATACATGTTAAGTATTCACGTAACTCATTTCCTAACAATTCGGGAAGTTGTCTGGGCATCACTCCTAGTCCTCAATGGAGGAGTCAGAGGTGTTCTCATTCGCATCCCTGTAACTAGTTTGTGGGTTTGAGGTGGTGGTCAGAACTGGGCTGATTTCATAATGCATATAATGCAAGGGCCAGGCAATGCAGCCACCCCTTTTTCAGTGTCAATTTCAACTTTGCTATTCTCTCTTTGAGCAGACCATTGAGTCTCTCACATATTCCATTTGCTTGCAGGTGATAAGCAGAAGAAAACTTGTGTTTAATGCTAAGCAATAAGCTAATCTGTTTGAATACCTCATTCACAAAATTGGATCCATTATCTGATCTCAACACCTCACATACTCCCCATTTAGGGAATACTTCTCAGATTTAAAACTTTGTAGGATGTGTGCATGGACCAGCTTCAACCCATCTTGAAAACGGGCATACTACCACTATCACATACCTATATCCAATACAGACCTGCAGCATATCAACATAGTCAATATGTAAATGCTGAAAAGGACCATGTGGTCGAGGAATTACACCTCTAACTATTCACTGCGTATGCCCAGCAGTAAAGTTTTGACATATGATGCAATTTTCTGCATTAAAAGCAACATGTTCGAACAGGTTCGGTATGAACCAGTCCTCTGCAATGGTTGGCGCAAGGTTCTCCCTAGTAACATGCGCAGGGTAGTGTATCTGTTCTAACACCATCCTTAATAAGTCTACAGGCATCACCGGTTTACCAGTGATGTCTTGTCGCCACCGTGCTTCGTAAGGGGATAAAGAACACCCCGTCTGCATCCACAGTTCTTTTTCTCCCTGCAGAGCTCCACCTTGAACGTCGATTAACTGCGTTCATGACAGATGATTAAAGCTTTCATTCACAACCATTATTACAACCATTTTTTCTTTCACATCAGGAGTATGAAAACAAAAAATATCAGATGAGTATGCAACTCTTTTGGCCTTTTTGTCTGTGGCTTGGTTTCCACGTGAAATAAAGTCAGTTTTCTTAGTATGTGCTGTGTGCTGTGTCAAAACCCTCCTATTCCGCTAAAGTCTTCCACATGCACTCTCATGCTTGCATTGTAACCACAGCATAGCATAACCTCTAAGCTCAATGTTTATTACCAATGTGAAATGTACTCGGTAACTCGGTTTACATCTGTAAACACATTCCTATGCTTGTGTTCATGACTAAGTCTGCTGTAACAGCGCCACGATGCCCCAGGGCAGTTCTGTGCGCTTTATAAATGCAAATAAATAAATGAACTATTGCGATGGCTACTGGGAGTTGTAGTGCTTTAATGACCCTGTCCAATAATGCGGCGTGTTTCACTGGAGTGCTGTCCGCTCAGAAGTAGCCCCTCCTTTTCTATCCTGCTAGCCCTGCGTGCATGGTTGACGACACGTGGGTGGAGTCACTGTACACTGTGTGATTCTTGAGCACAAAAATAAGTGCCACCAACTCTGCAGCCTGTGCTGAAAAATTATGATGGTAGTCTCGCACTTGCTACTACTTCAAATTCCCCATTGGCTCTGTGTCTTACCACAGCTGAGCCTGAATGCCTTTCTCCATCAGTTTGATTGATCTTTGAAGAAGCAGCAATAAAGAGAACCTCACCAGCTGCTAGAGCATTTTCCTTTACCCTCGAAATCTCATCATAGAATTCCTCTTAGTTTGATCAATCATGCACTTGCTCATCCATTGCAAGTGGTAAGGCTACAAACATGGCAGGATTCACGACTTTATGCCTGTCTATTTTGATCACTGGATTCGATATAACCACTTCATAAGCAGAAGCTCTTTGAGACATCGGTGTACCTCTAGGTTTCTCTAAAACAGCTTCAAAGCATGCTCAACAAATAAAGTCATGGAACACCCCATCACTATGCTTGCAGATTTCTCAATAGCAAACGCAGCTGCTGCCAGCGATTGTTCGCAAGGGAAGTGACCCCTCATAACTGTGTCTGAAATCCTACTATAATATGCTATGGGTTTATACCCCAATGTAGTTCTCTGTGTGAGTACCGCTGTCATAACTGTTTCATTCGTGTGCGAAAATAAAAAGAACTCCTCCGAATAATTGGGAAATCCGAAAACTGGAGCTGTACAAATTGCCTTTTTTCAGTTCATCGAACCCCTCCTCCATTTCATCAATCCATTCAGTGTTTTCCTTATTCACCTGTGCCTTTTTCAGAGCCTGCAACAGAGGTCTTGTGTATGAACTATAATCAAATACCCATGCTCTAACATAATTACACAATCCTAGAAACTGTCGCATTTGCATTATCGTGTGTGGTTTTGACGTTTTCATGATCGCCTCAGCTCTTTCAGGTGTAACTTTCTTTCCTTCATGCAAAATTAACTGTCCTATGTATAACACCTCTTCCTGACAGTACTGCAATTTCTCCTTATCCACTTTATATCCTCTGTCTGCTAAAAAAAATCATTAGCTGAATCAAGTCTTGTCTGCACTCTTCCTCTGTTGTGCTACAGGCTAAAATATCGTCTGTGTATTGCAGCACAGCGCTTGCAAATCAATATTGCTTAGGTCCATCTGCAGGACCCTATTAAAGATCGATGGAGACTCACAATACCCCTGGCGCAAATGTGTACTTTTCAGCTTAGTCTGACAAAACGTAAATGATGTAAGATCTTGAGAATCTTTATGCAACGAGATTGAGAAATATGCATTTTTCAAGTCAATCACTGAGAAATATCATGCTTCAGGGGGAAGACTGCATACAATCGTCACAGGATTCGGAACTAGAAGAAACTCTGCCTCTACAGTTACAATCTGGTTAATTGGTCTCATGTCTGAATTAAACACCATGACCCACCCTTTGATTTTTCAATAGGATACACAGCAGTATTACAAGATGACTCTGACGTCACTAAGATGCCTTGTTCTATCATAGCCGATAAAGTCTTGAAAATACCCTTGTCTGCCTCTAGAGACATGGGATACTGCCTTTTTCGAGGTAAAATTGCACCTGGTTTCAACTTAATCTTAACTTCTCCCACGCCCTTTAACAGGACTACATCATAGGGGTCCGTAGTCCATAAAGAAATTGTCACTTTCTCCATCTCCTCATAAAAAATGCGGGGTGCTGCCACACTATCACCATTCACTGTGGGATCTCTCTTCTTTCTATCTTGATCCAATATGTAATGTTCATTTTAAACACTACTTCATCATCTGATGGGTTATCTTTAAACATATCCTCATCAGTGACATCAGTCAATCTGTACCCTTCCCCAATGTCAATCACTGTTCTCCATGGCCTCCCTTCATCATCAAATCCTTCGAGCATGGCCGATTCCCCTTGCACTATGACTGTCTGTAATTCCCAGGGAAAGACCTGTACCCCCTATTCTTCCATAGGTATCTGTGTCCTGAACAGGAATTCACCAGGTATTCTCATAATCTTGCCCACTAAACCGAGTAACCACATTAACAAAATGCGTACACCATAGTGAATAATCTCTGGCTCTAACGGTGTCGGTCGCAGAGCTATTTGTCTGGTAAATGCCATAATAAATTCACCCACATTTAAATAATGTATTCCTGGTGTTGAACACACTATGCCTTCATCAGTGAAGGAAATCGTGATATTCAGCTTTGCATTAAATATCGACGCAGTATATAAACTGGTGTCTGCCTTCAATACAGTAATGGAAAAGACATATCACACTCTCCTATAGATAATGGAAATTTCTCAGTAAAATGAACTCTACTTGTAGCTCCAGAGAACCCTTGAACATTCATGGCATTTCCTGATAATGAAAATGTTCCCTCTCGTATACATGAGCGAGTTGCCACAGTGTCTACTAAAAAAGAAAAGGATTTGCCTCCTATGGTAACGTCATCACCGATAGTACTGAACACATCAAGTCACCCGGTGAGCTGTCCTATTGTGGGTACATACTTATTCCTGTACCTGTAAAAGGATTCCCAGCCGCGATAGTGGCACCCCCTACTATAGGAGTCAATACTTGTGCTATGTTTGCACTCTGCTGTATCTGCATGGGTGCATGCTGTGATTGCCTTTGTGGTGGATTCAATGGTGCTTGCTGTCATTGCAAAGCCTGTTGTGCTTGCAGTACTTGTGCTTGATACACTGTTTGATCTTGGGCAAACCCATCCCTACTTTGTGGGCTATATGCTGTAGGATAAGCTGACCCCCCTCTTGACAATTGCCCATTCGGGTACATACCCTTGGCTCCCACATGTTTGCGCAATATGTCCTGTCATTCCACATATCTAAGTCTCCTCATCTGCCCTCCCAACATGCCTTGATTATCATTCTGCACATTCTGAAAACCACCTTGGTTATTTTGTAAGTTTCCTTGATTATTCTGAAAGCTTCCCCCTTCCTCTGAAGCCTCCCCTGCCTCTTGGCATAAATCTGTTCACTCCTTGATCCATCTGCCGTTGGTTATTCACCTGTGGCATACTCGCTGCCTGTTGCAATCCTAGCCCTTCTCCGCTAGCCAGCACCGTCCCTTTGATAGCATATTTGACCGTTTTTTCTGCACTAGTTTAGCTTCCTCAAGCTTCCTTGCATCTTCCATCTTTTGATTTTTCTCCTGCAACAATTGGCAGTGGTGCGCAATGGCCAGCTGTATTTCTGGCCATGGCTTTGCTTCCATCTTGCGTGCCATAATTGCACGTATCGAGATATTGCATTCTATGCGCTTTCAAGACTGCTGCTCTACAATTATTAAACAGCACTCCTTTGTGTGCTGTGTTTTGGGCCGTAACACTTGAGTAGCCTGCTCTCGTCCAAATGTCATCAGCTCTTTCCCCAAGGATAGCTGCTAGAAGACCCTTAATGTCCCCTATGGCTAACGTATTTCCTCCAGTTCATAGATCCATTTCCCTGCCCCCAATGTTTAACTGGGCAATTTGCATCTTAAATTGTCCTTATCCATCTGGGGCCATGGGATATACTGTGGTCAAGCCTCTCCTTTTTCTAACAAGGGAAATAGCGAAATCCCAAAATTGCAATCGACTCCCATCCTCTGCCTATCCATAGTAGGGACAATGGCTCCTGATCACCTTCTTCTCGGTAATTACCTCAGTATCCTTACATATGGTGGTGATTTCCCCCTCTCACTATGAGATCGCCTTTTAGGTCATTCTGAGTACGCCGTAGGTTCTGGTGCCCTTCCTTTAGGCTGGTCTAAATCCAACCACCTCACTTCTTTATCAGTCAAAAAACACCCCTCGGGACCGCATGCACTAGCACCCTCCTCCCCACGGAAGGTTTCCCTGTCTTGGTCTGACATATCTTGTCCCCAACTAGTATGGCTATCATCCTTCTCATCCAGGTTTAGAGTCAGCCTGTCCAAAGACAAGGCTCGATGCACGAGGCTGAACAAGCATCCCTCCTTGCCTCACTACTGGGCAATTTCAGATTGATCATCTTTCCCTTTATTTCTCAATTCACTTTTTATCCTCATCCCCTGATAAGCCCTATCGATTCTGTCTCTGATACTTCCTATCTCGAAATTCACCTCTAGGTTTACCCTAGAGGTTCCAGCCCATCGCGTCTTACGATGGGAGAAACTCCTGTATTTCCTCCCATAAAACTACTGGACTCTGTTTCATTAGCTCTTTCTCTATTTATTTATGTATTCGTATTTTTAAAGCACGCAATCAGCCCATGGGCATGCGATCAATGTAGCCTGCTCTCTGTCTTCTCTTTCGTTCCATTTCCTCATCAAATTCTCTTTGTTTCTTTGCTTCCTCTCTAACCCTTTCTTCTTCATGTTTTTTTTTGCTTCTGTCCTCTCATTGGCCCTAAGCACTTCTTCATCTCTGCGTCTTTGCATTCTTTGTCCCTTAATTTCTGTTCTTCCTCTTCTCTTTTCTTTTCTAGCCTATCTCGTTCTTCGATTGCTCTTTGCCTGTTTTCATATTTTCTTTGCTCTTCTGCTCTCTTTTCCTTTCTTAGCTGCTCTTCCTGATACACCTGTTCTCGTCTTTGCCTACTCTTTCTTTAGTACTCATCTTCCTTCAATTGTTTCTCTCGTTCCCTGTCTTTTTGATCTCGCTTGTCTTGATCTTCTCCTTTCCGTACTTCCTTGATGCGCTTCCCATCAAGTTTGAGTAATATCTGACCACCCATCCATTTGTTCTCTATGAGCGCTATCTCGTCAGCTTTATCTTTTTCTCCCTTCCATCTCTTAATTTCCTGTTCTATATCTAGGGTCACAGTTGGTTGTTCACTTTCCTCTTTGTCCCGTAAGACTTTAAAGATCACATCCTTTTCTGGAGTTGTTTCTGGGCTTTTGTCACTACTATATGCAGGCAGCTCATGTATCGGATTGCTGTATCCTGTCACTGCTGTTGGGTGTCCTGACCCACGTTTGAGCTATCATGCTGCAACATTTGGCGCTGTGGGCTTAGAAAATCCAAGATGGCCAAAAAGCCCACATGTGCGCCAGAATCCAGGAGAACCACGCAGTTTGTGCACACTAAAATGGTTGCCTAACTTGCCACCCACCAGTGCGAGCAGGATGGGCTGGGGTGCCATGAGTGAAATGTGTGCCAAAGGAAAAACTGCACTTTAAAATCATCTTTTGTTTCCCTGAATGCCAGCTCAAAATGCCTATTTTCAAACATTGCAACATATCCAAAAATCTCACTGAACACCAGCGGACATCTGGCAGAATGAAGAATGTGTGCATACTAAATCTGGGAAGTTGAAGAGCCCCAAAACAATGTTCATAACAAGACTGGCTGAGCTCTGCAGGTCTGCAGCAGCCTAACTGAAACTGGATTTAAAACTACCAAAAATCGAAAATGTTTAAATTAACTGAGTGACCTACTTTGAGTGTCACATAGTTTGTCACTGTTGAAATGTCATAGTTTTGAACTTAGAATCAGCATTCTAGCTGCATATGTAAAAATTGTCTTGACTTAAACTGGGGAAAAAAATGACATTTTATCTGAAACCTGGCTTAATGAAACTGAATTCTGCTTGACATCTACCCCCACATGAGTTAAAACCTGCTCAGCCACTCTTCCCCTTGCCAAAAGGAGTTGTCACCTCTCGGATTAGATTAGGGGTGGAGCAGCTACAGGGAGTTGAACAAAGGCCTTTCCTGGGCCCAGGCAGATGGTTTATTAGGGTGGTCGTAAATGGCTTCCTTTTGAACAAAGCCCTTCCTTGACTCAGGCAGATGGTTTATTGGGGGGACCGTAAAACAGCCTCCTCTTGGCAGAAGCTGGGAGGGGTAGGGTCTCTGAGCTTGGCAGAAACTGGATAAACTGGTTTCTACACCATGTGACCTGAAAAGACACACCCCTGTTGGCCAGAATATGATTCTAAGAAAGATGTGTAACTCACAGTGCGGACTTGTCAAAATTATTTAAATGATACCATAATTCTTGTGAATTTTCTGTGCACGTTTTAAGACGCGTTGGGAATTTGTGTGATGTTCTGGGGCAAAACCCCGCTATTTATGGATACTACAGACTCTGTGTTTAAGCTAGAGACATGGGAATTTACTGGAGTACGTATGGACAGGCCGTGTATATGTGTATAATTTTTAATGAAGAACCAAGGTTGCATAACCCACTAAAATCGAAAATGTTGCCGTTTCTGAATGCAAGCCCTCAGGAAGAGCAGATTTGGGACAGAGACTACCTCATGTGATAGGTAATATGTACATGCAATGACAAACCACTATGTATTTGAGAAATGTGTATTTTGATCAAATATAGATTTGTGGGCAAACTGACCAGGGGAGGATCCTCTGACCCATAAAACCTACAGCATCACTCTGACTCACAGTTCCTTCCCCAATCATGGGAGAGGGGAGAATTGGGCCAATGACAAGTTGAAAGAGGGGCTGGCTAATGATGCTGCACACACATCCACTTTCAAAAGACATAAAAAGAGCCACTGGAAGCTAGAGAGGACATTCAATTCCATTTGCCGCGGAGCATGCTGACCGACAACTTCACATCCAGAGATCCAGACTTCAAATCCATCAATCTCCAGAACCTGTAGCAGTACCCAGAAAGCAGAGCAGTATCCAGAACCAGAGGCCAGAGATCCAGAGTGACCCAGACCGCTGTTAGCAGAACCAGAGAGCTGACCCAGATCACTGTGAAGTGCCGAGACCAGAACCGGAGTCCAGTCCAAAACCTGACCAGATCCGTGGCGAGGCCTAATTCAAAAATATATTGTGAGTACCTAGCAGAACTGTGCAGAACCAATCTCTTAGTTAAAATAATATAATTCAATATATTTTAATCTAACCAGAACTGCCTCCTAACTGTCACCTGTCATTTGCAAAGCTGACACCTGTCATTTTCTAGCTGCAAGCTGTAACCTGTCGCTTTGAACTTTTAAAATTTCAAATCCGAAAAACTACCTTTATTTAATCGCCCGTATCTCTGGAACCGTTTGGGCTAGGAACTTGGTTTAACTTTCCTCTGAAAGCTTAGAATCTCAGCTTTTCAACGAGCCTAGAACCGACTACTACTTATACTTTCTCCATAATCACGATTCTCGCACCCGCGAATTTTGCCGCGATTTGCTATTTGGCCCGATTTCTTTACTTGTAAAAAGATAGCTGCTTATGCCTGAACTACTAAATTTCGTTTGCCTCTTAAGAACCATCCCTGAATCATTGCTAGAGTGAGCCTGGACTAATATTAACTAGATACCACTCACCCTGAACCTCCTGAAGGGAATTAAAAGCATTTTCAGCATATTTCTCACTGCATTGTCACCATATTCAAAGCACTTGGGTCTGTGTTTCAAAACTCCTATCTGTTGTATAAGATGCGGGGGGGCAATTGAACTGAACTCTATTTGATTGCATTCCTAAGAACTGAGTCCCATTCTATTCATCTCCTTACATTGCATTAAGGGGGGGGTGAATTGTCCAAGAAAGTAATTACATTGATTACATTGTCTTTTGCTGAAATCCTATCAAGTTATTTTCTGTACTGCATTTCATTCCACATTGCATCCATTTGAAACCATAAAAGTATTGTTGCTATCGTATCCATCCTATAACCACTCATCATTGATTATAAAGAAGTGTGCTTGTGCCGGACTATCCATTATTGATTACTGCTCAGATTAAGTGTGATATTCAATTATTAATTTATTATAAAGTGTGATGTATATATATATTGTTTAAATTATCAAATAAACCGTTTAAACTTGCAAAACAGAACTACTTATTGGCTCAGTGGGGTCAGGGGTATTCCAAGAGAGGGGTGTTATATAGGGGTAGTCATCCAGAACTCATGAACTAGACGTAAAGATATATCAATAAGGGTTTCCATTCAGTATCCCAGACTAGGCATTGACTTAGCTGTAGTGTTGAATTGAATCCTCTTACAAATTGGGGGCTCGAGCCGGACGTTTGGGTTAGATCTATCACTTGTGCAGATTAATACAGCGTGCCAGCTGACCAGAAACACATATCCGGTCGCATCACCACCCTGTGTTACGCTGTAAAGCACTCCTCAAAGGAACGCTCTAAGGAAAAGGTCTGTTTTGCAAAAATAAAATACAAACTTCTGTAAATCAGGAAGGAACTCAAATTCCAGAATGACGACCTTGGTAGATATGAAAATAGCCAGAGAGCACTTCTTACATAAGCTATTTGTGGGAGGTGAGTGGACTCATCAGGACCAGACGGTCTGGTTGCAGGCAATTGCACCCCAGATCACTGAAACAGGGTCAGATACATGGGGAGATCAGGGTCCCTTACATGTGGCCCTGAGTGAACTATATATGGCCCCTAAGGCCAAGGATGAGCACCACAAGATTGCCAGGGTAGCGGCATATTTATATTTACATATGGGAGCCATGCAGGACAAATGTGCTGAAGGCCAAGATCTGGCGAGTAGGCAACTGCTGGCATTACAGAAGGTCCAATCTGATCTGGACTCTTCTGAGCAGAAGCTGCACAGAAGCCAGGAGTCCGAAAATGAGAGTAGACAGCACATCATTAAAATAAAGAAGGATATGGATATCCTGCAACAGGAAAAGGCTGACCAGGATACCAGAATTCTGGCTTTGCAGAAGGAACGCCAAGACAGTTTGGACTCCCTACTGCAGAGCCAGAAAAAGCTGGAGCAACAGATCAATTTCAACAGGGCATGCACAGAGCAGGTAGCCACCCTGCAAATCCAACTAGACAGAGAGAAAGAGGAGAGCAATAAACTGATCCTGAAAGACCTCGATACCCAGGCAGAGTTTGATCAGGAGCGCCAGAAAGCTGGTGCCTTCCAAAGGCAAAGGGACGACCTGGCGTCACAAATTCAAGCTCTTGGTCAGGAAAGGGACACCTTAGGCCAGGAAGTCTGCCACTTAAGAAGAAAAATGGAAGAAAATCACCTGGCCCACCAGGGACTGGGTGACCTCCAAAAAGAACACCAGGACTTACTAGAGCACACCAGGAGGGTGGAGGAGGCTCTGGCAAGACAGGAGCAGGCCAATAGGGACACAGCTCAGGAGGTAACCCTCCTGCAGCAAAGACTGGCCAAGTGCTCCAGGACCAACCAGGAAACGCAGAGAGAGAAAGAGGCTCTCTGCCAGCACAACGATAGGCTCCAACAACAGGTAGCGGTGCAGGAGAGACTGATAGAGTCTAGTAAGGCCTTAAGTGAGGAACTGAAGGCGCAGGCTCTTGCATTGCAACAGGGAGCAGGGGCGGATAGAGACCAGGTTCGCTGGGAAAGGGAACCTCCTGAGCATAACCTCAGGAGCCCTAGTACCAGAGGCCTTTATCTCTCTCAGTCCCTGGACTCTGCCACCCCCATGTCCCCTGGCGCACATGAGCACCGGGCCACAGGGATGGCAGATTACTATCCAGCCAGAAGCTTGGGGCTCATAGGCCAGTACCTCCCAGGAATGGATGGGCGGGCATCCGGGTATGGGCACCCAAGCACAGTGCAATTTAGTGGGGAACCCCAGGAGAATAGGCCCATTAAGGGCATCCTGAAAACTTCTGCCCAGTTAGGTCAGTGGGGGGGGTACCCATCAAATCCTGGCAGCAAGGAGGAATCTGAAGACTCCTCTGAACGGCGCAGGACACAGGAGACCAGGTCCCCACATTCTGCCAGCCATTCCCAGGCTCGCAGAATCCGGGAAAACCTGGAAGATCAGACAGGAACCTCTGGGAGCAGTGCCTCTGAGTCAGAGGATGAATGGACCAGGGTTACCCGAACCAAAAAGGCCAATAAGGCAAAAAAGGGCCTTGCTTAAGGATCCATTGAAACAGATTAAGGCAATCGGGAGTGTCAACACGCCTTATCATAAAAACGCCAAGTACTCTGTTTGGGAACACTCGGAGCTCTACGAGCAAATGATGGAGACTTTCCATTTGAAGGACAGCCAAAGCTGTATTCAATATGTAAAGTGGACCTTCTCACCAGAATACTCCAGTTTCTTTGCGGGGCTGGAGGACCAAAATCATTTAAGATGGTCCACCTATAAGGCGGCCATCTTGAAACATTTTTCTGTCCACAGAAATCCTCAAGAGGCTCGCAAGGCAGCCTACAATTTGCAATGTGGGGAGGATCAGGCCCCACAAGAATTCGTGCAAGAACTGAAACGTGCCTTTGCGCAGACCACCAGAAGGGTGCGCACAGACAGCAGAGAATTTGTCAATACATTTTTCCATGCCTTGCCCAAATATATAATGACCCAGCTCGTGAGAGATTTTCATGAGAAAAGATCTTTAGACTGGGTCATTGAACAGGCTACCCGGATCTATGAGGTGCAGAAGCCCATAGAAAATAAAAGCAATACCCAGAAAAATCCCAAAACCAACAGCACCCCTGCTGCTGCCAAGGTGGCAGAGGTAAAGGTCACCCCCGTTTTGGATTTGGAGATGGGGGGGCCTAAAAACCTACCTGCACCTAATAATTCACAGCCCAGAAGGCGCTCGGGCCAGTCACAGACAGGGAGTCGAGGAGGTAGTCCCACAAATGGGGTCCCCCGCTCCCCTGACTATGTAAGTCCCCGCTATAAGGGAAACCAACCAATCCTGGGTTATGTGTGGACTCCTCCAGCCCAAGGGGGGGGTCCGGCCAAGCACCTAACCCAGGGAACTTCCCTCCCAACTTCCCACAGGAGGGCAGAAATTCTCCAAATCCTGGGCAGAACTTTTTCCCCAGGTATCCACCCAATTTCCAGCCCCAAAATCATCCATCCTTCTTTCCCCAATTCCCTGAGCCCAGACAACCTAATCCGGGAGAGGGGAGGCCAAGGGTGGAGGGGTACCAAAATCTTCCCAACCAGGGGTACTACCAGAGAAGGGATAGTTACCCTTCCCGGGATCAGCCCAGGGGAGAAAATAGAGCCCCGTATCAGCCTGAGCGGGTTTCCCAGTTAGAGCGCCAGGTCCAAAATATGGCACGGGATCTGGGTCACATACTGAGGGCTCAACAGAACCCTCAGATGAGCGTGCCACCGCAGAATGCCCCAAACTCTGGACCTGGTGCTCCAGAACAATGACGGGGGCAGCACCCCGATAACACACCGGCTCCCAGGGAGGAGGCACAAGGGGAAGGGGGTGTAAAACCTTGGAGGAAGCTTCCTTCCCAACTTGTAAACAGCCCCTGGAAAACCAGAAACCGGAAACAAAATCTCCTACCCCTGAAAGTCTGCCACCCAAGGAGCAGAGAGGAGGTAGGAGAAACAAAGGACCCAAACAGACCCACTTTGTGGAGGAGGTTCAGGTCTTCCAATTTGAGGGAGAGGGATCCTCAGAAGATCCTGGGAAAAGGATCTTCTCCTTCAGAGATGGGGGAACTCCTCCCAAGGAAAAATGGGTCCCAAGGGATGTCAATTCAGACTGGGGAGATATGGAGACTGAGCTACCGCCGCCCATCATCTCATCCCAGAACCCACAATACCGAAATCCCCTGGTTCAAACCCATCCTGGTGACTGCCTCCAAGAAGGGGGAGGCGGCCCAGAACCGGAACCAGGGGAACCCACAATGACTCTGATCTCCAGTTGCAAACTTTTTCTTTCAGATTCCCAAGGCTCTCCACAGAATTCTGCCCAAATCTCTTCTCTAGCAATGTCCAAAACCAGAAAGTTAACCCACCAGTTGTCCAAAAATGTGCATTATCTGTGCCCCCTTGAGGAGAAGGAGGGAAGATACTATGCCCCGGTACAAGTACAGGGGCAGGGTACAATTTTGGCATTGGTGGACACTGGATCTCAAGCTACCCTTCTGTCCAAAAGGGACTTTGAGGAACTAAATGCAGGAAGGGGGAGAATTACCGAATTCCTCTCACCTCTCTTCCTGGACAACTGCAGAACTTTGACGGGAAGGAAATTCCCGTTGAGGGGACTGCAGACTTGGACATTAAAATGGGGCGACACAAGGTGAGACACCCAGTCATAGTAGTGACTCCAGAGGGCACCCCTTGTTTACTAGGGAATGACCTCCTGAGAAGGTTGTCACCCCTAATAGATTGTGTAAACAAGGTCCTCTGGACCCAGACTAGCCGACCGATAAAATTAAAACAGAGTGTCAACCATGTTAGTTTAAACGGCACCTGCCACATGGTTGAACAAAAATCTGACCAAGTACAATTTTACTTCCAGAACAACCAAATTCCAGACGTGACAGTAATAGCAGTAGGACAACGGACTGGCGATGGGGGGTCCTCTCTATTTCTGAAAATCAACCTTCCTTCCAGTTTAAAGTGGTATTCCACACTGGAAGGAAAAACCTGAAATTCTTTACTAATCCACAATCAGAAACTGTCACTCCTATAGTCCAGAAAGAGGTGAAATCAGCTCAGAGCCTGGCTGATATTCAGCAAATTGGAGAGCAGTTGTTCATCCCTGTTCAGTTAAATAATGGGAAGGACTCTGTTCTCGCTCGAGTGTGTGTGAACAACGGTAAGAGCTTCATCAGCAAAGCCATGTTACGCCAACTCCCAAAAGATCCAGCCATTCCCACATTCAAACTGATAGACAAATGGGAAATGGACCTGGAAGCACCCAATTCCAAACATCTCGGACCAAGCAGGTGTATGCTCAAAATCTCCATTGGCAACAAGAGCATAGTCCACAATTGTTGGGTCGTGCGAGACGTCACTGCCGCTTTTTACTTAGGCAGTGACATTCTCAATCGCTTTGGCATTAGTTTGGACCTAATAAACTTCAAAGCTTGGTCCCGATTAGCGGATAATCCCATGGGCTTTGATGATCCAGAAAAAAGCATTTAGGTCAGCTCAATTGCTACCTTATGCAGTTGAAATTCAGATCAAGAGGAAGTCACCATCCCAGAAAGGACCCGACAATTCTCCCTGGAAGTGAAAGCTAAAAGAGGACAACATTTGAAAAACCCTGATGCTTACATACATCTAAACGCTTCTCTCCAACAGCAAGGGTTGGGGGTAAACCCAACTCCATTAGTCAACATAGAACATGACACCATTCTAATAGAGGTGGATAACAGCGACTTAAAGAGTATTACTCTAGCCGCAGGCACCATTATTGGAATGGCGGTTGATGACCGACATTTTTCCATCGATTTAGGAAATGAACTGTTAGGACCAATCCCCAAGGACTGTTTTAACAGTGACAGTGATGACAATACAACACCAGACAGGATTTTTACCCGGCATGGGGGGAACTTCCTGGTGTACACTTCCTGCCCCTATGGTAAGGAAGATGTGACTTGTGACTTCAGGAGGGATGAGGTGATTTTCCAGGTCCATGAGGGTTGCCTTTCACCTGAGGCCTCCAGTCCAAATCAGCACTCTGACCAGGGACTTCTCCACCCAGCTGGAGGAGGCCGCTGAGATAGCCAAACCAGAAGTCTTACCAGGCTTCAGGCAGATGGTGGAAAAGAGAGTCAACCTAGCTGATGCCTGTGTGACTCTGGAACAAAAGCAAAAGTTGAAACAAGTTTTCTTGGATTTCCAAGATCTCTTTGCGGTAGACTCATATGACTGTGGTCGCACTGACATCCACACAAAAACAATCCCCACGGACCCGGCATGACTCCTGTGTTTGTGAAGCAATATCGCTTGCCTCTCGCATCAATGGAGTCCCTTACTGAAATAATTAAGAACCTTGAGTCCCGGGGAATAATCCGTCCAGTCCACAGCACCTTCAATAATCCGGTGCTGGGAATATTGAAGCCAAACGGCCAGTGGAGACTCTGCTCCGACCTCAGGGAGCTCAACAAACGGGTCCATACTTCGCGATGGCCTCTGCCCTACATTGAACAAGGGCTGGCCCAGATCCAGGGGTCACAGGTATTCACTGCAATAGACCTGACCAATGGATACTGGACTGTGCCTGTCAGTAGGTAGGACCAATACAAGCTGGCTTTTACCTTTGTGGGCCAGCAGTACACATGGACCCGGACTCCCTTCGGATACCTCAACTCCGGCAATGAATTCAACATTTTCCTACACAAGGCCATGCCCGACCTGGGTGCAAGGGGTAACCTGGCTTATGTAGATGATGTCCTCATCAAAAGTTCATCTGTGGAGGAACACATAGCGGAGATCCGTTATGTTCTGACCCAGTTGAGGGCCGCCGGAGCAAAACTTTCCTTTCAGAAAGCACAGTGGTGTAGAACCCGTGTTAATTTCTTGGGGCATGAGATTACACCTCAGCGTCTCTGTCCCCAGGAAAAGAAAGTGGAAGCACTTCAGAAACTGAAAGACCCCACAACTCTGCGGGAACTAAGGAGCCTCCTTGGACTGACTAATTACAGCAGAAAGTTCATTGAGGGCTACGCAGAGATCACCAGACCCCTGATTCATCTCCTGAAGGGGAGGGTCAAGTGGGAATGGGGTCCAGAACAAGCCGAGGCGGTAAAACAACTCAAAAGAAGCCTCTCACAAGCGCCTTGCCTAGCTTACCCTGTCAGAAACAAGGAGTTCTTCCTGGAGACGGGGTTCTCTAATACATGCTTGACGGCGGTATTATACCAAAAGCATGACAAGGTCAATAAAGTAATCTCCTATGCGAGCAAAACTTTATCCTCTGTGGAGGAAAAATTCAACGATTGTGAGAAGGCACTCCTGGCAACGGTGTGGGCATTGAAGAATTACCGCCCGTTTATCCAGGGGGAACACATCATAGTGGAGACTCCACACCAGCCTCTGCAATATCTCCAAAGTGACAGAATCCGGGCCGGGAATGTGAGTAATTCCCGAATTACTTCCTGGATTCTGTCAATGCAAGGCTTTCCTGTAGAGGTCCGATATGGCCAAAACAAGAAGAGTCCCCTCGTGCAAGGTCTGTCTGACTTGCATGATTGTTCCAGAGAAAACTGTCTCGAGGACGAAAGTCTAAACATCAAGAACAACACGGAGGCATACCTTAATTCCCCACACAAAGTCTTTGAAGAAGACAAGTGTGAGGGAATGCCCACTGTCTATGTGGATGGATGCTCTTACCATGTTGACAACGACGGGTAGAAAGAACTGGTGGCTGGCGTAGGGAATGCATGGGTGAAGGAGTTCCCAGAACCCTCCACTGGATACAAAATTGGTCCCCGAAGTAGTCAGGTGGCAGAATTGATGGCTGTGCATCAGGCCATCCTCACTGCTGTCCAGCATCAACTCCAGGAACTGGTCATAATAACAGATTCTGATTATGTACGGAACGGGTTCGTGGAGCACCTGGTTAATTGGAAAACCAGAGGCATGTTATGTGCTAACAACAAACCCTTGAAACATGGGAAGTTGATCCAAAACATTGATGATCTGGTCACCTCGAATGGGATGACCATCTACTGGAAAAAGATCAAGGGTCATTCCAAAGTAGAGGGACCAGACAAAACTGGAAATGACTTAGCTGATCAGCTGGCCAAAACCGGGGCCATCCAAGGGGATCTAATTGAGATTGAGTCCCTGTTGGGGGAAATCCAGGTCACTGCTATCACTAGTTCCCAGACAAATGCTCAGAATGATCTTTCAACTGCCCAATGGAGCAAGGAGACCCCTGATGCTGATTTGATTACAGCTCAGAAGGGGGATCCAATTATTGGTAAGTTTTACCAACACCTTGAGGACCCTGAGAACTTTCCCCTGACGGGTACCGATTACATTGGGAAAGAGGACCTAAGAGTGTTGATGAAATGTCCAAAAATGTTCCGGATCCAAGGCGGTTTGCTGGTCAGGAAATCCCAAGCTGGCCATGATCAGTGGGTGGTTCCTACCTCATTCCGAAGCCTGATGTTAAGTCACGCCCATGATGCGGCCACCGCCGGTCATAGGGGGTTTCACACAACACTGGAAATCTTAAGAGAGGTTGCATACTGGCCACACATGGGGCAGGACCTCGACCAATACTTGAAGGGGTGTCTTGTGTGTGCACAATTTCAGCCAACATCCCTCACACACCGGGCACCTCTCCAAAAGAGGGGAATGACACTGCCATGGTCAGATTTGCAAATCGACTTTGTAGGCCCTGTGATTCGCTCGTCTAGAGGAAACAAGTACATGTTGACCGTTACATGCTTGTTTACCAAGTGGGTGGAATGTCTCCCAGCCCCAAACTGCAAGCCAGAAACAGCAGCTGCCCTGATGATTAACCACATCTTTTCCCGTTTTGGTCTACCTCAAAGGATTGAGTCAGACAGAGGTAGCCACTTCACCAGTGAAGTAATGACAAAGATGTGGGAGATACTGGGGGTCAAAAGGAAGTTGCATATTGCTTACTGGCCAGCTTCTTCTGGGGCAGTAGAGAGATATAACCGAACCATTGTGAGCATCTTAAAAAAGTTTGTGGCAGATTCTGGGCCAAGTTGGGATATCCGATTACCTCTGGTCCTAATGGCCATCAGATCTACCCCTTCATCTGCAACCAAAATGTCACCATTCGAGTTGATGACTGGACGCAAGATGGTGCTTCCGCAGCATTTTCTCTACAGGACCCAAGAGCAGACACTAATAAATGCCTCCACAACTCATGAGTATGTGGATAATTTAAGGAAACACCTTCAACATGCTTTTGCCTATGCTCAGCGGAATCTAGAAAGATCAGCTGAGAGTATGAAGACCCACTATGACCTGAAAACTTCCAGGAAGGAATATCGGGTGGGGGACCGGGTCTATCTATACAATATCCAAAGAAACCAGGCGAAACAGCGAAAATGTTTGCCTACATTGAAGGGACCGTTTGAAATTATAGACAAAATCTCCCCTGTGGCCTACAAGATCCGCATCCCCAAAGGCGGTTTGGCAGAGGGGGAAGACAAGTGGGTCCACATTAACCAGTTGAAGTGTTGCCATCCCAGGCACACTCTGCAACAACTGGAGGAATCCTATGTATGAGGGTACTGTCTCAGATTAATTCCGTTCTAACTTAAAATATCCTACATATCGCCTATCAAATTCTGAGTTTCTCAATGTGGGTGTTTTCGTTTTGAATGCAAAAAGAAATGTGCATGTTCATATGTTTTGACTATAAATTTACATGCCACCCCACTATATCAATGGTGGGGGAAAAATGTCTATCAATAGGTATTGCCGCTCTTCCTTTGTCGTCCTAGGAGAAAGAAAACCTGGAGACTGGCCAAGGAGGACGATCCGGAGACCGGGAGCCGAGACCCGAGGGGCCCAGGGTACCGCCCAATATTCCCATCAGGACCGGCGAGGAGAACCGATCGATCAGTACCGGATGGAGGAAAAGATGCTGAACTGTGCCATTTGCAGAATTGGAAGAAGATTATGCGGACATACCAGTGCGTGGGTCAAAACCCTTGTGCACCCGACTCCCCATCGACTCAAATTCAAAGTGCAGTCACGCGGGGGGGCTTTGTTGGGTGTCCTGACCCACGTTTGAGCTATCATGCTGCAACATTTGGCGCTGTGGGCTTAGAAAATCCAAGATGGCCAAAAAGCCCACATGTGTGCCAGAATCCAGGAGAACCACGCAATTTGTGCACACTAAAATGGTTGCCTAACTTGCCACCCACAAGTGCGAGCAGGATGGGCTGGGGTGCCATGAGTGAAATGTGTGCCAAAGGAAAAACCGCACTTTAAAATCATCTTTTGTTTCCCTGAATGCCAGCTCAAAATGCCTATTTTCAAACATTGCAACATATCCAAAAATCTCACTGAACACCAGCGGACATCTGGCAGAATGAAGAATGTGTGCATACTAAATCTGGGAAGTTGAAGAGCCCCAAAACAATGTTCATAACAAGACTGGCTGAGCTCTGCAGGTCTGCAGCAGCCTAACTGAAACTGGATTTAAAACTACCAAAAATCGAAAATGTTTAAATTAACTGAGTGACCTACTTTGAGTGTCACATAGTTTGTCACTGTTGAAATGTCATAGTTTTGAACTTAGAATCAGCATTCTAGCTGCATATGTAAAAATTGTCTTGACTTAAACTGGGGAAAAAAAATGACATTTTATCATAAACCTGGCTTAATGAAACTGAATTCTGCTTGACATCTACCCCCACATGAGTTAAAACCTTCTCAGCCACTCTTCCCCTTGCCAAAAGGAGTTGTCACCTCTCTGATTAGATTAGGGGTGGAGCAGCTACAGGGAGTTGAACAAAGGCCTGTCCTCGGCCCAGGCAGATGGTTTATTAGGGTGGTCGTAAATGGCTTCTTTTTGAACAAAGCCCTTCCTTGACTCAGGCAGATGGTTTATTGGGGGGACCGTAAAACAGCCTCCTCTTGGCAGAAGCTGGGAGGGGCAGGGTCTCTGAGCTTGGCAGAAACTGGATAAACTGGTTTCTACACCATGTGACCTGAAAAGACACACCCCTGTTGGCCAGAATATGATTCTAAGAAAGATGTATAACTCACAGTGCGGACTTGTCAAAATTATTTAAATGATACCATAATTCTTGTGAATTTTCTGTGCACGTTTTAAGACGCGTTGGGAATTTGTGTGATATTCTGGGGCAAAACCCCGCTATTTATGGATACTACAGACTCTGTGTTTAAGCTAGATACATGGGAATTTACTGGAGTATGTATGGACAGGCCGTGTATATGTGTATAATTTTTAATGAAGAACCAAGGTTGCATAACCCACTAAAATCGAAAATGTTGCTGTTTCTGAATGCAAGCCCTCAGGAAGAGCAGATTTGGGACAGAGACTACCTCATGTGATAGGTAATATGTACATGCAATGACAAACCACTATGTATTTGAGAAATGTGTATTTTGATCAAATATAGATTTGTGGGCAAACTGACCAGGGGAGGATCCTCTGACCCATAAAACCTACAGCATCACTCTGACTCACAGTTCCTTCCCCAATCATGGGAGAGGGGAGAATTGGGCCAATGACAAGTTGAAAGAGGGGCTGGCTAGTGATGCTGCACACACACCCACTTTCAAAAGACATAAAAAGAGCAACTGGAAGCTAGAGAGGACATTCAATTCCATTTGCCGCGGAGCATGCTGACCGACAACTTCACATCCAGAGATCCAGACTTCAAATCCATCAATCTCCAAAACCTTTTCGCAGTACCCAGAAAGCAGAGCAGTATCCAGAACCAGAGGCCAGAGATCCAGAGTGACCCAGACCGCTGTTAGCAGAATCAGAGAGCTGACCCAGATCACTGTGAAGTGCCGAGACCAGAACCGAGTCCAGTCCAAAACCTGACCAGATCCGTGGCGAGGCCTAATTCAAAAATATATTGTGAGTACCTAGCAGAACTGTGCAGAACCAATCTCTTAGTTAAAATAATATAATTCAATCTATTTTAATCTAACCAGAACTGCCTCCTAACTGTCACCTGTCATTTGCAAAGCTGTCACCTGTCATTTTCTAGCTGCAAGCTGTAACCTGTCGCTTTGAACTTTTAAAATTTCAAATCCGAAAAACTACCTTTATTTAATCGTCCGTATCTCTGGAACCGTTTGGGCTAGGAACTTGGTTTAACTTTCCTCTGAAAGCTTAGAATCTCAGCTTTTCAACGAGCCTAGAACCGACTTACTCCTTATACATTCTCCGTAATCACGATTCTCGCACCCGCGAATTTTGCCACGATTTGCGATTTGGCCCGATTTCTTTACTTGTAAAAAGATAGCTGCTTTTCCCTGAACTACTAAATTTCGTTTGCCTCTTAAGAACCATCCCTGGATCATTGCTAGAGTGAGCCTGTACTAATATTAACTAGATACCACTCACCCTGAACCTCCTGAAGGGAATTAAAAGCATGTTCAGCATATTTCTCACTGCATTGTCACCATATTCAAAGCACTTGGGTCTGTGTTTCAAAACTCCTATCTGTTGTTCAAGCTGCTGGGGGGGAATTGAACTGAACCCTATTTGATTGCATTCCTAAGAACTGAGTCCCATTCTATTCATCTCCTTACATTGCATTAAGGGGGGGTGAATTGTCCAAGAAAGTGATTATATTGTGTTTTGCTGAAATCCTATCAAGTTATTTTCTGTACTGCATTTCATTCCACATTGCATCCATTTGAAACCATAAAAGTATTGTTGCTATCGTATCCATCCTATAACCACTCATCATTGATTATAAAGAAGTGTGCTAGTGCCGGACTATCCATTATTGATTACTGCTCAGATTAAGTGTGATATTCAATTATTAATTTATTATAAAGTGTGATATATATATATATTGTTTAAATTATCAAATAAACGTTTAAACTTGCAAAACAGAACTACTTCTTGGCTCAGTGGGGTCAGGGGGAATCCAAGAGAGGGGTGTTATATAGGGGTAGTCATCCAGAACTCATGAACTGGACGTAAAGATATATCAATAAGGGTTTCCATTCAGTATCCCAGACTAGGCATTGACTTAGCTGTAGTGTTGAATTGAATCCTCTTACACTGCTCTAAGCTCCATCAATGGATACAATACTTCATCTTTCGCAGTATCGCCATTTAATTCAGGCAGAGTAGGGGGAGCAGAAGGCTCAACACCCACCTCTTTACACTGGTTAAGCATCCAGCCTTCAGGAGGCAGGTTTTTCCGTTCCTCGTGGTACATCTTACAAAGCTCTAAAATAGCAAACCTTTTCTCTAATTTCTTTCCGGTGTACGCAGAGTGCAAGTATGTGGTCATGTGTTACAAAACCGCTTTTGACAGTGATCCTCCTTTATCTGCTGTGCCCGTTTCCCATTCTGCACTATATTGCTTAAGCTTGGGTGCTTGTTTTGGCATCTGTTTGCACAGGTGCATGTGCGGAGTAACATCCTCCATCATGACAAGTCACAATCGACTGTCAATACTTAGTTATTTTACGCAGAAAATACTTTCCAGGAAAACAATGAAATATGTGCATGCACCAATCATTGCTGCTCCAAACCTCTATGTCTCACTTTACTTCAATCTACCTATTCAGTCGATATCATTAATTTAATGACTAAATACATACATTTCTTTCAACCTCTTAACACAATCTATCATTTGTTGCTCTTCGTCATCTTATCATTTCCTCAATACAAAAAATACATACAATACATAAACAGACAAACTGGCCGGCCCCAACATATATCTCTTCTCTGCACTCCTCACTGCTTATTCTTGCCCCTAAAAATACCCCAATGGGGTAGCGAGTTATCTCCTTTAGCAGAACCTTGTTCGCTTGTCACCAATATATCCACTTGGGTTTTGAACTAACTCCTTCTAGACATTCCTTGAACATAGGATTATGGGCTTAACCTGTGACACTCCTCGTCATACATATACCTCTAAGTGACACTCTTCGTCGTTAACTAAGTACCCCATCGACTCTCCATTACTCTCTTCCCGTTATCACTTTCCCCACTTAATATGCATTTGTTTTTTTTTTCTTTTTGCCACCTTTCTCAATCTATTTACCATTCGCTTTTCAGCTCCTGACCCTTGGGATCGTCTCCTCCTCAACCGGCCACCATCGCTTTCTATCCGCTCAGCTCAATGTTGAAACCAGGAGGGGATTTTGTGAAAGAGGAACCCATCCCACCTATCTCGTTATGTCTTGCAATAACTTATTTTTGGCCGCTATACACAGGAAGCCTTGCGGTCCTCCAGCTAAATGGCGGAGGACATCTGATTTTCCAAGACTCTTAAAAGCCTACTGGATCTACGGGATCTTTAACCATCCTACCTCTGCTACTACGTAAACCCTGTGACCTGGGGTCCTTTAAGACAAGGTAGCAATACTTAGAGATGGATGGGGATGCAGAACCTACTCATACATCAATAATCAAACCGACTCAGGAAGTTGGCAAAACTTAGTACTGTTTTATTTGCAATTATCTAAAACAGGGAGTTACAACAGACATCAACGGATGTTGCACAGCACGATATCAACGCATCACATAAAAAAACATTACTTTTATAGCATAAATTAATCATCATTGACGTCACACTACGTGGTAATCTACACAAACCTACTTGGGGATGTGTTAGGCTTACAGGGAACATCTGAGTATATGTTCCATGCTGACTGGGGTTGTGATTGGGTCTCTAAGATCAGGTGAACAACTAAGCCCTCCTCTAGTGCAAGTCATCTTCATCATCACAAAATACACGATGATTCATTGGTTACATGAACTATAGGGCTCTCTGATACGTGGCCCTCTACAATTGATTGGCACGCTTGTACCCTTCTAGAATATTCTGGTTGCTAGCAGCACGCAAGCTGGTTACCCAACATCTATCATCACTCTTGCGTTCTGCCATTCAATTTAGGCTTTGAGCTTGTCTCGGAAGATAGTTCAGGGGCAACATGCTCGCCTTGGAAGCAAGACAACACGGTGGACCACAGGTTCGATCCCCTAGTCCGCACTTTGGGTATTAAGTGCATTATAAATACCCTATCATATCATATCTTATCAACTTGGCCTTGCAGAAGCTCACTGTGCCTTAGAATAAAAGGGATTATGGCATGGTCTTATCTTCTGGTTTCAGTGTAGCTTGACCAAAATACACGATGCTTAGAAACCTTTGGGTATTAAGTGCATTATAAATACCCTATCATATCATATCTTATCAACTTGGCATTGCAGTAGCTCACAGTGCCTTAGAATAAAAGGTATTATGGCATGGTCTTATCTTCTGGTTTCGGTGTAGCTCGACCCAAAGTCTATTTTCACCTGACCATTTGACTGGAGACCACGTTTTCCAGCTCTTTGCTGCATATAATACTATTAAATGATCAACTCTTGACTCCTTCAGTGCTTTTTCATCTCACCTCAAACAGAAGTTTGTTTCTTTCTCACGTTCATGTAGCTTCTTTGACAGACACCCAGGCTCACGGTAGCCTCGACTCTTGGTGCTGGGCCAGCCAGCATTTCTTGAATTCTCCTTCGCCATTAGCTATTTTCCAACTGAACCACACTCAAACCCTTTTCATTCACAGAGTTTTAAGCTTGCTAAAGTGCATCGTGGAACATAGAGATTCTATATATTCCTATGTACATACATTGGTGCATCGCCTCAATCTATTAACTACGTAGCCAGCCTCAGGATTACTTTGTCTACTTGCGTTACAGCATCTGTACAAGTGTAAAATGACTTTACATTTTCTCCAGCGTTTCTTCGCACAAGCATCTTCATTTTGGTTCTGAAATGTTGCTTATCTTCGACACCTCCTCTCTAGATCTTATAGAATGCCCATGTTCTTTCATCATTTTTGTCTCTTCAGGGTGCGTCAGTTCTGCTCCCCATGACATCACCAGTCATTTTTCTCATCCACTTTCACACTTCTTCCGGGACTTTGTCAAGAAGACCATAATTCCTTTGATAATGCATATAGGGTTTCCTCAATGGATCCCTTGTTTCAAGAACTCTTTACGGTAAAGGCATCCTCACTGGTACCGCACGTGTCACAATTTCCGGATCCCACCATATAGAAAACATGGGGGCAGAGCTTCTGGTATCGGAATTTGGCTCCTCCTCTACACTAAGATGAATGGTGGCAAGTGTTTCTAGCTCTTCGTCTTGAAAAGAACTTGGGGGCGTGGAGGGGTATTTTTGGGACTTCCTCTTGAGCTGTGAGAAGGACTTGAACATATCTGTTTTAGACTGCCATTAACCTTACTACTCTGAGTTCTTATTTTATTGCATTGAAGCCATTTACTGTAGAGTTTATCTTCTGTATCAGCTCCCATCTGGTTATCTGCAACCATTTTGCATTTGTATATGTCTGGACAGCTGGAACTACTGACACGAAAAACATCTCTGTCCTGCTAAACAACCGATGCTCAGGTGTTAGATCATCTAGTGAAGCTTCTGAGTCTGATGAGAAATAGTTGTCTCTTTTCACTCTACTCACTTCTACAGACCTTTTCTTTCTTCCCTTTTCTTTCACCTCTATCAATCTATTCTTTCTCTTATTAGTATCCATTTTAGGGACGTCATCTATCTTCACATCCTTCTGTGGCACTACCAGTGTTGGCATATTGATGTGCACCAAAGAGCAAACTCCTCCCCAGTTTGGTGGCAGCTTCTCGTATGCCTTGGATCCACCCGCCAAATAGTGGTCCATTAGTACTGCTGTGCCAACCTTCATTGCTGGATACTTCTCTGTGTACCTACACCCTGTGTTATTTCCAACCTTAACTGCACCTTCTTTCTGGTAAGATAATGCTGGTTTCTTCAGTGGTATTATGAGCATTGGTCCAGTTTTATTGTCTACCCAGGTGAGCAATTTGCTGCTCTCATCCCAATTCTTCAGGCACTCTCTTCGGGCAGGGTAATTCTTTCAGTGTTAGTGATTTTGTCTCTCCTTTCTGTGGCCCATCAGTTACATATTGTATTGCCTGGTCTAATTGCGAGTAATTGTTCTTCATAACAAGAGTCTCTATTTAACTGTCTTCATATGGGAATGTTGCCTGAGAAATAGTTGTCTCTTTTCACTCTACTCACTTCTACAGACCTTTTCTTTCTTCCCTTTTCTTTCACCTCTATCAATCTATTCTTTCTCTTATTAGTATCAATTTTAGGGACGTCATCTATCTTCACATCCTTCTGTGGCACTACCAGTGTTGGCATATTGATGTGCACCAAAGAGCAAACTCCTCCCCAGTTTGGTGGCAGCTTCTCGTATGCCTTGGATCCACCCGCCAAATAGTGGTCCATTAGTACTGCTGTGCCAACCTTCATTGCTGGATACTTCTCTGTGTACCTACACTCTGTGTTATTTCCAACCTTAACTGCACCTTCATTCTGGTAAGATAATACTGGTTTCTTCAGTGGTATTATGAGCATTGGTCCAGTTTTATTGTCTACCCAGGTGAGCAATTTGCTGCTCTCATCCCAATTCTTCAGGCACTCTCTTCGATGTTGCTGTTTTCCCTGGAATCTTCCTCGGCTTGTAACCATGGATAGGTACATAAGGCATTGTGCTCTTGCTCTGCTATTTCAGTTGCTATAAATGTTCTGGAGGCACTCATGGCATAGTGGATTAATGAGCAGATATAGCAGCTCTCCCCAGTGGTTTCTTTACCTACTTGAATCATGTACTTGCATTACATATTGTTAGACACTCGAGCAGTGTCACAGAGGTATAAATCCACCCCTCCCATGTCTGTATCAGCACTGCGCTTACCTCTACTTACTGTGCTTACAGTGCTCCATTGTCCACCTAACATGGTCGGTCCACCTGCTGAAGTTGGGGTAATGTTATTAGAGTAAACAGCAGTATCACTAGATACAAAGGATATTCGCCAAAACAGTAATGCAAAAACACCACTTGGAAATAAGAGATAAGACAGAATGAGCATGTTTTTAATTAGCCCCCATTAACTGTGCTGTTTGGATCCTGGTGCAGCTTGAGCTTGATGATATTACGTGCCCGCCTAAAATGCAGAAAAATTAGCATTATTGTGTTAGTGTTGTAGTATTTCAAGCCCCATTGATAATGTGATCTGTCATTGCAAAAATTAATGTATGTTCCCACACAGCCTTAATTCTAGGATCTCTAAAAACTGCAAGGATAAATGGGTTTCCTCCTTCTAATTGTGGGTAAACCTGGGCCAAGTATGCTATGAAGAGATGGTAATACACATTAGGATTGCGTACACGAAACCTGTTGGATCTTCGAATAAATTGGACAAATTGGCCTTGAAAGGAATAACTTTGGGGGTCACAGGGTAGCATGGAAGAAATGCAATACAAACAGTGGCACGTTCACAATGAATGTGTGCGGAAAGAAAAATAACAAACAGTCTACCCTCACTCTAGATTTGTAGGAAGTCCTTGCCCTAACTCTGATACCTGTGAGCGAGTAACAATAGAGTGTCCTCTGCTCAGCAGTACTGATTCCAAATTATTCCTTTGTCCTTCTTGTTGAGGATAGTTGGCCCTGTCGATGTGCCTGGTGAGGCCACATCTTTGTAGGGCTTGATGTCCCCTAAATGGTTCCAAACACTTTTTCCAATCAGCTTTACCGCTCTTTTGGTTACTGCTTCAACTGTGTGGAGCCCAACGTCTGCAAAGGTTTCTGAGGAGAACCTGGTCTCCTCGGTGTACGAGTGGCTGCTTAAGTAAGTCTCTTTGTCTTTCAAAATTGTCACTGTCTTTGCCTTTTTCAGGCCTCTCCTGGTGTCTTTACAGCTGGCGAGAAATAAAAGGGGCACTAGCAATCAAGGAAATGATATATTCATACAATTCCGGACCCAATACATTTGCTACACTCTCAGCATGGAAACAAGGACCGGCTTCGATCCAATGGGAAACTGGACACAAAACCACCATTATGTAGTGAAACCCTTGGCAGACTTGGATCATGTCAAAATAGTTGATGTGCAGGTGTTGGAATGGACCAACTGGATGAGGTATGGTTCCTCTCACTACCCTTAATGTATGACCTGCAGTATACCGTTTACATATCAAACAATTGATCATGAATTCAGTCATGTTTTCTGCCAAGTAAGGACAGAACCATGTTTCTCCAACATAGGTGGCAAGCGCTTCCTTCCCTGTATGGGTCAGATAGTGTAGTTGTGTCAATGCTGTGTGCAATAATGCAAGAGGCATTATCCCATTCCCTGTGTTGTTTTGCCGCCATAAGGCATCCGTTGGATATGCTGTACATCTTCTAAGCCACAGTTTCTTTTCCTCCCTGGGTGTAGCTCCCTGAAACTCCATTATTTGTGTCATTGATAATGTCGTACCCTTCTTTTAGCATCATGATTCTTGCATACTCGCGTGTGTGTGACAAAGCCTCCATTTCTAAAATGTCCCCAAAATAGGTAGTGCGTTTTGCCTCTGCATCTGCTGCATCATTTTCCCTGGAGATAGGATCCTCCCCTTTTGTGTCTACTTGGCATTTCACGATTGCAATTTGCTTGGGGAGATCTATAACGTCGACTTGTCTGCCCAATTGGAGTGTGTGCTGCACCGGTGACCCATTAGCAAGTCTGAAGCCCCTCCTCATCCAACATGACAGCCCAAAATGCACTTTGGATGTCACGTAGGCTGAATCTGAATAGATCGTCACTTCCTTTAACCTGCTGTGCTCTAATGCTAAGATAAAGGCCACCAATTCTGCTGCTTGTGCTGAATATTGTTATGGTAGGCTTGCGCTTGCCACTACCTCACTTTCCCGTTCTGTCTTAGTCTCACTACTGCTGTCCCAGTATGTTTCTCCCCACTCGTATGGTCAATTGTTGAAGACCTGTCAATATAAAGAACATCTCCCCCCTCAAGTGTGTCCTCCTGTGCCTTGCGAGTGTCACTTAATTCTTCTAGGTTTTCTGTACAGTCATGTGCATAGTCACCCTCCTCTAAAACATCAGCGAGAAATTTCAACGGGTTGACAAGTCTGCTCTCACTACCTTGAGACCTGGGTTAGAGCGTAATACATCTGTGTTGTCAGTGTGCTCTTCGGTCTTTCCAGTATTGCAAAGAGAGCATGCTCCACATAGAGACTGGTGCTGCATCCCATGGTAATACTCGCTGATTTGTCCACTGCGAATGCAGCTGCAGCCAATGCCTGTTCAAATGGATAGTGTCCTCTCATTACTGGGTCTAATCTCCCACTGTAGTAAGCTAGTGGCTTGTGCCCCAAACTAGTCTTCTGTGTCAGTACTGCAGTCATCACTACTCCGTCAGAGTGTGAGAACAGGAAGAATTCCCTTTGATAGTCTGGGATCCCTTACACTGGAGCTGTGTATATTGCTTCTTTCAGCTCATTCAATGCCTCATTCATTTCTGTCATCCATTGTATTGTCTTCTCTCCTCTCTGTGCTTCCTTCAGTGCAACTAATAAGGGCCTAACGTAAGTGCTGTAATTGAATACCCATGCACAACAGTAATTGCATAGCCTCAAAAACAGCTGCATTTCTCTGACTGTTGTGGGTTTTGCTGTCCTGCGTATTGCCTCTGCCATTTCTGGTGTCACTCGTCAGCCATTTTGGGAGATCTGTCCAATATATAACCCTTCTGTCTGGCAATATTGTAGTTTGGTGTTGTCCACCTTGGATCCCTTGTCTGAAAGTACTGTTAGCATACGTACTGAGTCATTTCTACACTGTTCTTCTGTCTTTCTGCAAATCAATATGTCATCAACATACTGTATAACCAGGCTTTCCATCTGTAGATTGCCTAGGTCCATTTGAAGGATTCTATTGAATATAGAAGGTGATTCACAGTACCCTTACGAAGTCTTGCATGTTTCTACCTCTTATTTCTATATAGAAATTAATTTAAGTCTTGTGAGTCTGGATGTAATAGTATAGAAAATAAGTCATTCTTCAAATCTAAGACCATGAAGTAGGCAGCTTCTTTGGGGATGCTGCACAAAATTGTCACTGGGTTTGGAACTAAAGGATACTCTGCTTCTACAATATGGTTAAGAGGGTGCAAGTCCTGTATAAAACACCATGACACCCATGTCACCATTTTGACAGGGTACACAGCCATGTGGCATGGTGATCCTGATGGCACTAAAATGCCCTGCTTCACTAGAGCTGCAATGGTTTCATAGATACCTTTTTCTGCCTCCCTTGAGAGTGGGTATTGTTTAATTTGTGGTAAAATTGCTCCTGTCTTCAACTTTATTTTCACTGCTCCTATCCCCTTCAGGAGCCCCACATCATAGGAACTTGTGGTCCATAAGATGCTGGGTACCTTTGCCAAGTCCTCCTCGAGAAAGGTCGGCAGCGCTTTTAGCACCATCGCCATTCTCCCTGGTACCTCTCTGTAATGTATTTTCACCCAATATGTGATGCTCACTTTGAACACCATCTCATGGTATGATCTGTTGTCTTTGAATAGTTCTTCATCTGTGACTGTGGACAACCTGTATCCTTCTGCTATGGCGATCCCTCCTGGCCATGGTCACGCTGTATCATCTGTCCCGTGCACTGTTATCCAATCGTCACCCATGATTACAGCCTCTAATTCTAGTGGCACTATTGTCCCTTCTTTCTCATCTAACAATATCTCTGGCCTTAATAAGTACTTGTTTGGAAGGCACCACATTTTCCCCTGAATCCCTGGAAGCCATGCTATTATGATTTCAGTCCCATATTGTAACAGGTCCTCATCAATCCCCCCCCTTTGTACCCTTTGTCCACAATAAGCTTGAATTACTTCCCTCACATTTAGAAGTTGTATTCCTGGTGTGGAGCACACTATGCCTTGTCGGTGACCAAAATGGTCATGCTAAGCCTGCTCATGATGTCTCTCCCCAGTATATTTACAAGTGTCTGTCAGATAGATCATGCTCCCCTATAGAAAGTGCAATGTCGTCAATAAAAGAAACCACTTCTGTCGCCCCAGAGAACCGTTGAGTATTGATGGAGTCACCTGACATACTATATTTCCCTTCCTGGATGCAGGATTTAGTCGCCCCTGTGTCTACGAGAAAGGAAAAAGTCTTGTCACCTATCATCACCCCTATATGAGGTTCCTCCACAGGGTTGGCTGTAATCGATAGGATGGAACACATCAAGTCCATCTGTGGGCTGTCCTATTGAGGGTATAAGGACATCCTGTTCCCCAGGAATGGGTTGCCTCCCACTACAGTGATCCCCCCAGGTTCCTAATGGGAGTCGTTGTCATGGAGTATGTGCGTGCCACGGTCACATCGTTTGGTTGTGTGTTGTTATGCATCTGCAGTATTTGCTGTGTCATGTATGCATGTTGTGTGCTACCCTGCATCTGTGGGATCTGTGGTGCCTGCGAATACTGCTGCATAGGTACTTGCTTTTGTGGTGCCTGTGCCGTAGGCTGGTGTGTGCTGTGTCGTAGGCTGGTGTGTCTTTGGGTATGCGTTTTGTGCCTGTCCTTGTTGTGGTGCCTGGTCCTGCGTGTAATAGTCATTCTGTTCCCCCCAATGTGTTGGCTGATACTACATTTCCCCATTCTGTAGCACCCCTCCCCTGCTTCCCCATACCCTTGAGATATGTCCTATCTGTCTGCAGACCCAGCACTGGGGTGGCTCCCTCTCCTGCCCTTGGAACCCCCAGAAAATCCCCCTGGGCCCTGCTGTATTTGTTGCCCATATCCTTGAAACCCCCCAGGGAATCCCCTGTGGTTTTGCTGCACCTGGTACCTATACCCACATCCTTTAGGTGACCCCCTCTTCCTCAGAACCCATGCTGCACATTCCACTGCCCCATGAATCCTCCCCAAATGGGTGGTGGTGCATACTGTGTCTGTGGTGCCCCTTGCGCTCCCACGCTCATCAATACTTCCTCTTTCATGACATATTTAGATAGCTTCTTCTGTACTAACTTCGCTTCCTCTTGCTTTCATACCTCACATATTTTCTCCTCATGTTCTCTTGCATTAGCTACAATAGTGTACTATCCTGAGCTGTATTTCTTACCAAGACTTTGCCTCTATTCCCACTAATTTCTTGAGTTGCAACCCTTGGCATAATATGTGCTAGAATAATGCTACTGTTTTGTCCCATGGTTCTCACATTTCAAGGTGCTAAAGCTCTTGAATCCTCTGAATGTAGTGTAAGGGGTCTTTGTCTTCCCCCATTTTGTGTGCCATAATCACACTAATGTCTGACGTGTCTGGGTATGGTGTCCTTAGAGCTTGCCATACAGCTGCTTGGCAGTTTACAAATGACATGCCATTGTGTGCTCTGTCCTGGGTGGTTAATCCTGGGTACCCCACCCTTTTCCATATGTCAACAGCGGCTTCCCCGAGGATTGCCACTAGTAGCCCCATTACATCACCCACTGCTAAATTCTGTCCCGCTGTCATCCTTTCCATTTCATATATCAATTTCACCGCACTCGTGCTTAACAAGGGTAGTTTATACCTCAAGTTTTCCTTGTCTATGTGCTTCCATGGTATGTATTGAGGTCACCCCCTCCCTTCTCCTGTAAGGGCAACTGTGTGAACCCTATCTCCCCATTTGCCCATTGTGTCAACTTAATCTGCCTATCCATTCTCTCAGCATCTTTAATGTCAGTGCATGCCTTGGCCGTCTCCCCCTTCTTTCGGTATCACTACATATTATCCCCACAAAAAATATCTCTGTATGTACGGTCATTTGTAACGGCCATAGGCGATATTTTTGGGCTGGGGTAATTTTGGGGGTTTTTGGGAGCAGGGTTTGCGGGGGTGTCCCCCAATTCATTAAAAGTGATGCAGCGGTTGCGGGGCTGTCCCCTGCAGGTTCCATGCCTTGATATCGCCGCAATAATATGGCAATATTTCTATATGGCGATATTTTTGCGGGGATATTAACACATGGAACCCTTCTTTCAACTGGAAGATCCCTAAGCCTCTGCACATGTGGAATCAGATCGCCCAGATGTGTGATGCGTCTCTGGACTGTTGTGATCGATCATCTTTGTCACCATTAAATCCCTGTGTGTCCTTTCCTACTTCCCATGTCACACATCCTTCTGCACTTTTCTCCGTCGACCGATGCTTGGGTAACCCTCTCTCCTCGTCCTCACTTTCCTCTGCGTCCCTGTCTGAGTCAGTGTCCATATCACTACAAAAATCATTGTTCCGCAGACTCACCTCCAGTACCCTTTCGGAATACTACAGGCAATTAGGACTACAGGTGTAAGCAAAATTTCACCTTTGGTACAGGCCACACAGTGAAGTGGTAGCGATGGCTGTGCAGCCAGACCTATCTCAAGAGTTTAAATGAGCAGTAGAACAAGTTACACAAAGGACCAACTAATACAGTGATTCAAACAAACACTCACTCAAGGTTTCTTGGTAAAAGAATATACATTTATTTACTCAGTCAGTTCGAAAACATTACACTAACATAACAGGTCAATATCACACACTAATAAACCACAAAAATACAACCGGTAAGGAAATGAACAGGTTTAGCTCCTGTGAAATCGGAGCAAAATGGCACTTTAGATACTTATTAAAGGGGTAAAAGACATGGTTATAAGAATAGACAGCCCAAAAACATTCATAGGCAGGGCAAAGGGTTTCAGTTAAATACAACCAGCAATTCTTCTCATAGACCTGGGCCAAAGTCAATGGTTCAGAGTCTTTGTATAGGATAACACAGTTCTGGTAGAAAACGGTTATGTCTTTGCCAGAGAGTTTAGAAGAATCTGGCTAGGCGAAAAGTTTGACAAATGTTCAGAGAAGGACAAGCCTTCAAAGTTGAGGAAAGTTTCAGCACTTTCTCAATGGCCGAAAATAGTTCCGGAACGCGTTTGCACAGTACCTTGTTAATGAAGAAAGCTGTAGCTGAGGCAGTTGTTCCTGGCAGTTCAAGCAGATCTCACTGTTCCTGGCCTTCAGTCATGGGGACAAGAAGGAGGATGTCGGGAGGTTCCCTCACTGCCCAGAGATGAGGCCAAAAGCTGTAGCAAGACGTTGGTTTAAGGTGTGAGTGCCTTAAAGACCACAAACTGGTATCCTTCTCACTGGCTATCTGGTTTTCAACAGCACTCTGAAGAAAATGTGACCAGTATAAAGACGGTGTCCAGGTGACTTGCGAGATGGTTGTTCCCATCAAACTCAAGGGAATAAATTAACCTTGAAGGGCTTCTCTGTCGATGGAGTTTCAGGCGATTCGGACCTGCAGCAGGGCTTCACCGGACGTCCAGTTGTTGCAGCAGTCCTCTTCCTTCAGCTTGTCTTCGGTTCTTTCGTTCCAGTGGTCGACTGTGCTTTCCAAGTCCCAGAGACCTGCTTTTAAACAGTTTTCCCCCATTCATTCCAGCCAGGCTGTCACTCACACCGCAAGGTGGCTGTCCTTGCCGGACAGCCAGCTGGACAATCACAGCAGAGTGCATTCAGGTCTCCTAGGGCACTAAGCACAGAGAGTTTCAGGCACCTCCTTCGCATGCTGTACACCCCAGACACTCAGGGGCCAGAGGAGGGCTTCAGCACTGAAGCCCGCCAAAGGCCAACGATCAAAGGGACCAAATCTGGTTTGGCGCGCAAAGACAAACACAAAAAGGACTTTTCCTAAAAGAAATGACAAAAAAAGATGACTGGTGTCTGTTTTTACAGATAGGTCTGTGGCGCCATATTGAAAAACATGGCTGACCCGATTTTTAGCTACCGTTGTTAGCGGTCGGGAAAAATCACGGTAGTTGATCTAAACCACTGCCACCAGCCATTTAAAGTAGGAAAGGGTAACATTTGACTGTTACATGAGTGTTTTGACTCAGGGGAAGCTAGGCAACCCCTCCATCACTCTATAGTAAGATAGTGTGTCCCGGGTCAGTAAATTTAAAGAGACTAGTAAAGTCAATTTAACTTTACATGCTCTGGGAGACGGTAGTCAGTCCCAGAGAAGGTATTTAAACCTTGGGACATCTGAAAGACATCCCTGTGTCACTGCCTTAAAGGTGCTGTGTGACACACAGAAAAAGATGATGCCTATGGAGTTGTTTTAAAACTCCATAACCAAAGAACACAAAAGTAAAACACACATCAAAATGAAAAGTTCAAAGCCCCAAAATATAGCACAAGAGTTGGAGGGCTCTAAGTTAGAGGGAATTTAGCACTTGTGTGAGAATTCTCCCTAACAATCATCCACAAAGCTCAGCCTCCTAGAGGTTGTGTCTTTGCTGGGCTTCCCTCCAAAGTCAATCAGGTCCTCACTACCCCTTCCCCCACAGGACCCCAAGTCTGTCCTCTCCAATGGAGTGGAAGTCCTGTCTTGTGTTGTAGTTCTGTCTGGCTCTGTTTGCCTACTTCTTCCCACTTTGTCATCTCCTGTGCTCATTGCCCATTTTGTTCTTATTTCTCTTATTGTGCACTCCTCCTCCTCCTTTTGTTTGCGCTCTCTTATGAGTCGCTCTATTTCCCACTTGCTCCACTGCCTCTTTACTAAATCTCGTCATCTTCTCTTCACCTCTATCTCTTTGAGCTCCCTCTTCCTCCTCTCTCGGTGCTCCCACTCTTTCTCTTTCTCCCTTTGCTTGTCTCTACACGCTCTCTCGCGTCTCTCCTCTCCTTCCTTCTCCTTTTTTTCTACTTCTTCCATTATCTCCACCAAGTCTCGTGCTTCGCTGCTCCCCTTATGACCTTCCATTTCTTTAATCACCCCCGCTGCTTCTCCCATTGTCTTTCCATCCAATTTCAGAAGTATCTGCCCTTCGACTCATTTGTTCGATGCCATGCCTTGCAGCCCCTCCTTGGTGCTAGTCTGTGTCTCGCTACATACTCCCTTCCCACTGGCCGTCTGTCTGTCCGGCCCTTTTATGCCTCTCCTCCTTGGTGTATGGTGGAGGTTGAAATATTGAATTTGTGTACCCCTCCACTGCCTTTAGCTACTGAATAGGGTATAACTGCTGCTTGTCTTCTGTATCCCCTTCTTGCTCACTCGAGGAGAAGGTGGGGGAGCAGAAGGCGGGGATGCTGGCCCCGGTGTCTACTGTAGGCTCAGCATCCATTGACGCCTAGCTACTTCCCCTTCGTCTTCCTGGAACATTCGCCAGAGTTCAAATATCGCCATACGATTGGCCAACTTCTTCCCCTTATAGGTGTCTTCTATGTATGCCTGTAGTGGTTGCTGCACATTTTTGGAAAAACGTCTGAATTGTGGCCATGGCTTAGTCAATTTACCCCCTCTGTTTTTTGTCCATTCCGTGCTATATTTAGACATTTTTGTGTGGTGAACCAGCAAAGTGAACAGCCACAGCCTAAACACGATACATCAACAAATGAGCACTATTCACCTACTGCGGATCCACAATAAGTGGTGAAACACATTAAGAGGTTTCTCTTGATCAACTTACAGATGTTCCTCTTGAACAATGTACACTCATATCTTTGGATGAACACAATGTACTGACTATTATAAAAACATCAGAAAATGAAAAAATATACAAAAAAAATGAAAAATTGAATGTATCCTCTTTCCTTAACGCATGATATGTAAAGATCAAATTCAAAGCTAGGGTCTATAATTACTATTGAAGTACCTGTATCCATAAAGACATTGACTGGATAAGGTTTAAATGGGTGAGAGAGTATTTCTCTGCATACGTGTCAGTCACTGGTGCTCCTGGGCGCTGTCCGAATAGTGAGTGACTTTGTGTAATCTTGACTCTTCGGGCCGTCATGTTCATGGGGATGAAGGGGGGCAATCCTGGGACCCTCTCTTCAATAGCAAGTCTAGATTATAATCTACTAGCATCTTATGAAGGAAAAACATTTTTTAACCGCCACCCACGTGTTGAGCAGTAGAGCATTAATCTTCCCAGGGAGGTAGCCTCTTGCAACCATGGGCACCCAGGGGGATCTACCTTGGATTGTGTTGCATGCTGGGTGATCCTGTCCATATTGTAAATATCGCACTGCCTCACACCTAGATAGTGCCCACTGAGATAGAACTGTGAATTATTAACCTGCGCTGAACACTTAGAAATTGTTAATATTGCATTGAAATAGTACTGTGAATTATCTGACTGTGTCTAACACTTAGAACTCATTCTTCTTACATTATCTCACTCCTAGAATGTGGCAGTTTGATATAATACTGTGATTTATTTGCCCACGTCGCACCCTTATGACATTGTTAGTATTGCATTGATTCACACCTTGATGAGTTGTTAGTATTACATTGATTCACAATGTAATGATGAATTGTTAGTATTTCATTGATTCACACATAGAAAGTGCCACACTGAGATAATACTGTCAATTTTTAGCCTCAGTCACACACTGAGAATTTTAATGGTACAATGACTCACACCTAGAAAGTCTGGCTTTGACATAGTAATACGAATGCTAGCCTGCATCGCCCTCTTAGTAAACTGTGAATATAAAACCGGCCATGATTGAATGATTGATTGATATTTTATTTCTATCGCGCTCATACACAAGTGTTTCAGAGCGCGACAAGGCAAGGGAGGGGAACAGGGGAGAACAAAACAGCGATCTTACTAGTTCCAGTGACATTGAGAATGTGCAAGTGCATGGGAGAGGAGGAAGGGGAAAAGTGCATGGAAGGGGGGAGAGGTGGAAAGTGCGAAGCAGAGGAGAAAAAGATAAATAACAATAAATAAATAATAAAGGCAACAAATGTTGAGTTAGTGACTGATTTAGTGCAGGACTGTACTTATAGTAACTTTCCTACCTCTAACCGAGTGTCCAAAGTCTAGTGGATTCTATTTCAAAGTGGGTAACCTCCCCCTGACCTCCCTCAGACCTCCCCCCGGGTTGGAGATCCCACATAGGCAGGGACAACCTCACCGACCCCTCCTCACTCCCGGCCTCTCGGCACCATGCCTTCATCCCCATGGCTCATCCCCCCGGCGCATGGTCTGTGTTCTTGCACCCAATTTCTTGAACCACCCATATACCCCACTTCCTGGCACAGCCCATGACCCCCGCCCCGAACATCCCTCCACCCAGACCCCGCCTGCACACCTCCCCGCCATCACTCCACCTCCAGCTCTGGAATCAGAGGAGCACTCTGGCACGCCAAACACTTGTCTCCTCAGACGCCCGCCTCCCACCCCTCAACCCACCAGAACACATCATCCTCCATTCCTCCCCTGGCGTCCACCAACCCACCAGAACACATCATCCTCCATTCCTCCCCTGGTGTCTACTATGAACATCCGCATTCTCCTCATCCATATACCCCACGCATATTCTAACTCACAAGACAGAGGAGCTCTCTGGCGCTCCAAACTTCACGAGTCCCCTTCAACCCCCCAAACACACCCTCTCCCATCTCCGCTCTAGCATCCATTGAGAACAACCCCTCACTCCCCGTCCATACACCCTGCCCAATATCAAACTCACAAGCTAGGGGATCTCTCTGCTGCTCCAAACATCACATGTTCCACTCCACTCCCATGCCATCCTTTTGACCTCAGAGGAACTCCCCACCCTCTCATTCTATCATTCTATCTCGCATGCCGCCCTCCCCCTCTGCTCCCACCCCACTACCACGCCATCATTGTGCCCATCGAGGAACTCCCCACCCTCTCAACCTATCAATCAATCAAACTCACAAGCTAGGGGTGCTCTCTGGTGCTTCAAACATCACAAGTCTCACTCCACTACCATGCCATCCATTTGCCCTCAGAGGAACTCCCCACCCTCTCATTCTATCTCCCAATGTTTCCCTCTACCCTCCGCCCCACCCCACTACCACACCATGGTTGTGCCCACCAAGGAACTCCCCACCATCTCAACCTACCTCCCCTGCCGCTCCCTCCCCCTCACCCCCTACTTTACCCCTGCCCTCAGGCCCCCCTTCATATCCCTTCCCTTCTCTGAAAGTAGCTTGTCTCACCCTTTCTAGAACTGTTCCTCCCTCATCTTCTTCCCCCCCTGATCCCTCTACCCTCTCTCACACTCCTATATGGCACCAACAGCCACAAAATGCAGAAAGAATCACTGGTCCTCTCCCTCAACCCTCCACACCTCACCACTTCTCCATCGGTCCAACCTCCCAGCCATTCTCTCCCTTACCTTCAGACTCTCCCCTCCCTCCTCTCCTAGTGTCCAGCCCCTTGCTCTTCACTTCTCATCCAGCACCCTTAATCCACCAGCGCCCTTCAGTCTCGAACCAGAATCAATCCGCCTAAACCCCCTCACCCCAAGTGCTCCACTCACCACCCTTCCAATCCCCCTGATCCTCCCCACCTTGTTGCTCACATACCTACCACTGCCGGCCTACTCTTCCCTTCCCCCTGACGTAACCCTCTCACCTGTCACCCAAAGTGCACAGACATCCAGTCCCCCCTCTAAATCCCCTCTGCCAGTCTCTACCATCCAGAATAACCCAACCATAGCCCCTTCCTCATTTGGCACCCATGTTCACCGAACACCCCCTGTGATTAGCGCCATGAAAATCACCTCCCCTCACAAAGTCACATGCATCCTTTTTAATGCTCGTTCGGTAGCAAGAAACAGACACAACATCTTTCACCTCCTATCCTCTGACAATCCTGACCTCATTTTTGTCACCGAAGCCTGGTTCTTTTGCGCTAGTCACGCACAAGGCTTTCCCCCCTTGCTACTTGCTAATCACCCACAATAGAGCCTCCAGAGGTGGCGGAGTGACGATCCTCTAAAAACCCAATTTCTCCATCCCACTCATTGAAACCCAGACATGCAATGCCTCCTGTGAATCCCTTCTGGTAAAACTCTTGCTACCATCGATGTTCACCCACAGCTTCCTACTCATCTACAGACCCCCAGGATATGACAGACATTTTGCCAATAATCTCTGTGACTCAATTGCTACCATTCAGGTAAAATACCCATCCCTTACACTCCTGGAAGATTTCAATATCTGGTTTGATATGCCCAACATCCTCTGATCGACAGTCTCGATGCACTCAACCTCTCCCAACATACAACTGGTCCAACTCACTCAGGCGGACACATGCTTGACGTGATTTTCAGCTCCTATGTCCTGGTCTCTATATCTAGTCCCAAGCCACTTATCTGGCAGCTCCCCCTGCCCCCACATCTGTCCACAAATGCTGGAACAAAGTCAAGGTACTCTTCAATTTAGCTGAAGCCCTGCTACTCCATCCCTCTGCAATGCTGTCCTGTGGTAGACCCTTAACCATCAAATGTTTCGACTCCTGGCTTGAAAAATCACAAATTTCGCACACCCCCTCTCACCGCGCATCCTCACGCAAAGTACCATCCCCCAAATGGTTCTCACCCCACCTAACGACACTCAAAAAACAAAATGACTCTCTTGAATGCAAATGGCGAGCATCTAAAACCAAACACAGCAGATCCTTGTTCGCCCTCCACCACCGTGATTACAAATCCGGGATCCGTAAGGCCAAAAAAGCATATTATAATAAACAAATTCTGAACTGTGGCAGCAACAGCAAAGAACTCCACAAGATCACCTCCGAATTCATGAAACCTGCTTGCACCTCCGCCCAATCCAACCGCACACAATCACTCTGCGACTCCCTCTCGCTACAACACTACAACATTGCACTTCACAGGATGGCAACACTTCACTCCAAATTGTCCTCACTGAAACCCTACCCTACACCGACCCCTCCTGATCCCATTTCCCCGACGCCCACTCGACCAACCTTCAACACTTTCCTTGACCTACTAACAGCCAGCACACCATACAGATCACCCCTCGACCCCTGCCCCGCCTCTGTTCTGAAAGAAATATTCTTCTCTACCTGCGCAGATGAACATGCAAGAGCCATACTAAATGACTCCCTCACCTCTGGCCTCTTCCCAGAAGCCTTTAAAACAGCGCACGTCAAGCCACTTCTAAAAGAGGCATCCCTCGGCCCACTTGAACCCAAGAATTACAGACCGATCTCCAACACCAGATTTCTAGCGAAACCCATTGACCAGACTGCATACTCCCAGCTCAACTGCTTTGTAGAATCAAACAATCTCCTTGACCCCGCACAATCAGGCTTCAAACCTCGACATGGAACAGAAACCACTCTGATCTTGATCTGGGATGATTTCAAGGTCATAGCAGCCTCTGAGTGATGCGTAGCACTGATACTCCTCGATCTCTCTGCAGCCTTTGACACCATTAACCATTCAATTCTCCTTGACCACCACCAATCCCTAGGAATGCATGGCTCAGCACTCAAATGGATTGTCTCCTTCCTCAGCAACAGGAAACAAACCGTCTTCCTTCCCCCTTTTGTCTCAACTGCTCACCCAGTCAACACTGGAGTACTCCAAGGTGCATGCCTCTCTGCCCCCCTCTTCAACCTCTATCTGACCACTTTACCAGGAATCATCCACACGCACAACCTCTCCTGTTACAACTACTTTGATGATACACAATTTTCCTAAGAATCCCCAAGACTTTCACCAATCCATGTCCTGACCTTGAAGTTTGTCTCTGTGATATTGACCGATGGATGCCTTGTAACCACCTCCTTTTGAACCCTGATAAACCAAAATCATGGTGTCCGGCAAAGCCACCCTTCTCACACAACCGCTCACTTGGCCCCCCTCCCTCTGCCCACCATGCTCTCCCTCCGATATAGTCAAACACCAAGGCTGCACTATGGACTCAGTCCTAACCCTCTCCCGTCAGATCAATAATGTTTCAAAATGCTGTCACAATCACTTCAAACTTATAAGACACATTTGTCCTTACCTCTCCTACCCCAAGAGACTTGCTGCTGTTATGTCTATTGTTATGTCGAGACTGGACTATGCCAACTCCTCATACCTAAGTACACTTCCATACTAACTCAACAAACTACAAAGAGCCCAAAACGCTGCCACCAAACTCCTCCTCGCACTGGGACACAGAGACCACATCTCTCCCGCCCCTTGAACCCTCCACTGGCTCCCAGTCAGATGAATGACCACCTTCAAGACCTTATGCATTACCCACCGAGCAGTGCACAATACGGGCCCAACGCACCTACAAGAAAAGATAAAACCCTACCTCTCATCACACACCCTAAGATCAAGCACTGCCCTCTTTCTAGCGATTCCAACCTCTAATTCGGCCCAGATCGGAGAATCCGCTTTTTCAACCTTAGCCCCTACTCTGTGGAACTCACTCACCCCTCATATCCGACACACCCAGGACTACATGGTCTTCCGCAAAGTTCTAAAAACCTGGCACTTTCCATAATGCAGATTATGACCATCTAAGACTGCTGAGACCTTGCAACCAGATGACAAATGTTCAGAAAAATCCAGAGCAATAACGCCACTGAATGCGGCTATTAAATTACTAATACGTTTACTCTGAACGCGGCAATCGCAAATGCGGACCTTAAATCCGAAACAGCAAGCTCGATAGATCAAATCCTCCTGCCAAACACTCACCTCTCACATCGCTACGCTCACTCTCTTCTCTACACCAACACACAATTAGAACCCAGCTACACCCCTTGATCAATTTCAGCCTAGCTGCTCACATACCAACAATACTTCATGGACACCTCAACACTCTGATAAAAGGCAGCTATAGCCCTCGAATTCGGCCTAGCTGCACACATAAGCGTCCTACATAGGCCTAATGCAGCCAGAACCCAGTCCTGATGACCATCGCCCAGACTGCACACATTCTCCTGTTACAAAATACCACCACACCTAATGGTAGGATGCAGCTACCATCAGGCAATCGCTTCAGCTGCATACATAATCGGTGCACCCAAGCACCCTATGTCACCTTACTCTCTTAACTGACCTGGAATACGGTCCACGAGGGCGTTCAACCTACCAGCGCTTTGAGGTCATACCAGTGATATATAGAGCGCTATATAAATGCCAAATAACATAACATAACATATGATGGCAGTCACCCATCTCACCCTTGCCAATGCCCTCCCCTTTGTTATAGCGGCATAACAAGCCTTAATGCTCTGGTAGGGTCTTAACAAGGAAATGTGAGACAATCTTTGTCAGAGGCTGACTCCTAGCCACCTTACCACAAGCGGCAGAGGGCACGCTTTTGCATTGACACTAATGGGAAACCACTCATGGTGCCGGCTCTCACATACTCTGCTGCCAAATGCATATATTTTTCCAATAAATGTCTTACCCTTAAGCCCACTGCCATTGTATACCACAAATGGCAGACCCCAGCGTCTAATTCCTAACAGCCACCCTCTCACCTGCACCGGGGGCAGTGTGATGCGTACGCAGTCCACAGACAGACCAGACAAAACAAGTTTCACGCTGATGCAGGCCTTTTATGCATGATTGTCCTCTGGGCGATCACCTCAACAGTGTACGGCACCCAGTGGCCTTACGGAGAATGTATTAGAAAATGGGCGTTTAAAATGGGGGAAAATTAGGAAATCCACACCCTAAACCACACTATACAGTTACCTAGCTGAATCACAGTATTAAAACACAATTATAAGATCATAATCCTAAAACACTAAAATGCACTTTAAAATCCCTAATCATTAACTACAATAACGGTTTGCACTGAAGCAGGCCTTTTACGCCTGAGCGTCCCCAGGGGATTGCCTCAACAGCTTTTTCCACCATATGGCCTCACGTGAGTTGGAGTTCTCACTCAGCAAAACTGAGTTAATGTATTAGCAAGTGGTCGTTTAAAAGGAGAACACAGAGGAAATCTGCACCCTAAACCACACTATACAGTCACCTAGCTAAATCACAGTATTAGAACACAATTATAGGATCACAATCCTAAAACACAAAAATGCACTTAAAAATCAATAATAAGTAACTTCAATATTTATATATATGCATTTCCCATATACAATTCCTGAACAAGGGGTATAAAATACAGTTTGACTCAAGGATTCAATCAATCGCCCCAGCCCTCATCGACCTTCACTGGCTTCCAATGCATGCACACATCACCTTCAAGTCTTCCTGCATTATCTATAAGGCAGTCGCCCTCAAGTCACCCAGCTACCTTGCAGTGAAACTCAACATCTCTGGTGGACAGCACACTACCAGAAGCCGGGACACGTGCAGACTTGACATCTGCTGCTGAAAAAAGGAAAGGACAAGTAAACAACCCTTCTCTGCCTAAGCCCCAAGACAATGAAACCTCCTTCCCTTTAGCATCAGACTCGCCCCCGCGCTCCTAGAATTCAGAAAATAACTCAAGACCCGCCTCTTCAAGGAATCTCTCCTCCTCAACACATATGCCATCTCATCACCCCTGTGGCTACCCGACAAGCTAGACGCTGCTCGCCTCTCTCCTCCCTGCCACCCAGTAGAGCTGTACCCCTCTTCTGTGGTCCTCTGTAACCTACCCTGTATATCTGTTCTTTTGTTACCTCTGAAAAGTGCTTTGTTATACATCTGTAATTGTGTAATTCCTCTGTAAAGCACTCTGCTATATATCTGCATTGTTTTATACCTCTGTAAAGTGCTATGTTGCTTCTCAAAGCCAAGTCCACCCTCAATAAATACCAGAATGATAATAATAAGAATCTTTTGAGAACGCACTCTTGTCCATGCCATCAATTTCCCACATCACCAAGAACCAATTTAAGCTAATAGTGTTCTAATCTATTTATGTTTTAAAGATGGTCCAGTGGACTAAGCTTCCTTCTCTTCCCTTTTTAGCACATAGAAACTAATACACAAGTATTACCTACAAGAGTGTTTTTAACATGAATTTTCAATTTTGGACATTTCTCATTTGAATTTTTCAATCATCTTTTCATTCCAGGAGCATGTTTACATGTTATGGGAATTTCAGTTGTTTTATTGTAGTTTATTCTAAAATCCTATGCTTTTCCATTCCATAACTTGCTCTTGCCAAAATGACATACTGATGTTAGCAGTCGCCGAAAAGATATTACATCGGAGAAAAAGGAAGTTCTTAATTTGTATGGGTGATGTCCCTGACATAGAAATGGGACAAGTAAGATACATAGTAAATCTGCGAGTGTGTGAAGAAAGATTTGATGATACACAGGAAATGTAACAAACAGTGTGATACACAACAGTCTTTTAAGGCCCAAGGTATAAGAAAGTGAAAAATATTGATTTCAGCTTATTACTGATGCAGATATTATCGAAATATGAGAAAGTACCACTGGTAAATAAGGATCGTGAGGATTTCTATCTCACATTATGGGGCCCTTTCAATGATTTATATGAGCGATTTAGTATTTCTTTTATTTTGTATTTGTTAGTATCACGTTGTATTTGTGTTTGTTTGTAGTGTGTGTGCTCACAGATCGAATTCGAATTCTCAATAGGCCTGAGACATAACTGCCATTTAACACCAGCGCTTTGGTCTAAAGCGCTATATAAGCCTAATAAATACAAATAAATACAATAGTAGGACTGTGTTGCTAAATGTTGTTATGATGGGGTTATAGTAAATTCTATTAATGTACTGGCAATGTATTTTCTTCATATTCTGATCTTTTGAAGTTATGTGATGTTATTAATTGATATATATGTCGGATGTATAATTCCATACATCAAATTTTTAAAAAAGAAACAATACCATTATTAATGAACCTTTTCAGAGACAATGGGTCCTCGGGAGAAACGTAGGAACACGGATTCCATAAACGTTGTGTAAGTTGAGAATTTCACATCAATTGAGGATTTATAGCGTGGCCAGAAGTCTTTTTTTATTTTTTTATTTAAATAAGGTTGGATAAAAGATGATGTAATAGAAAATTGCATAGCTAGTAGCCAAGCCACTCTTTGAAGTACATGTCACATTGAACCAATCCTGGTATTTAATATTGGATGTCAGGAATTGCAGGTCATTTTTTTACATTGTAAGTATTGGCATACAAGTCCCAGCATGCAGTGGGAAGAAATGACTGTCTCCAGGTTGATGTAGGAACACGTATGCAGCTAGTACATAGTAAAAGAGAGATGTGTGACAAAGATGGGTGGGAGTCCATGGGAAAAGAGAGGGGGCATGGGCTAAATGCTTTATATTATTGTCTTCAACAAATACTTCCTGCAGTGTGTGTGACTTATCGTTTCCCACAGAGTCTACAGGCACCATTGGATGACATTCCTTCCTAATGGCCAAATGGTGTTAGTGAGTACAATGGGTCCTCGATCGTCTGTTTGCCGACATCGAGTTACCATTATTTACAACGACGCAAGACAACATCTGCTGTGGAACGCAGATGGTAAATGTGACATTGTTAAAAGAAAAACAATCCCAGCCCTGCCATCAGAGTTGGTGTTCTGGAGAATGGAAATGTGCTCTCTTTCCTCGGTTTTGTGGATAACAGAATTTTGATCGTGTTTCGAAACGCCAAGAAGCACACCACTGTGAATAACATTAAAGAACTTTAACAGAAGCTGGCGCTTTGCCAAAAACACACAATACTTTTTTTCAAATTGACATTGCTTTTCAATGCAACATGTTTCTGAATAAAATACAATTGACTTCATGTTTCTTTATTGTGCTAAATGATCACTTCCCGGTCCGCTCTTTAATAACAGAGGTACATGTATTTCTACAATGGCCTTTTAATATAAATCCTTAGATTACATTATTTTGTCGACTGCCTTAATTATTTTATAAATGGTATTATTGAAAAAAATATTAGAGCTGAAAGGAGAAAGGAAATATTGATATGAATGCTTAGGCAGAGTACATTCCACATTTGTGTGGTGACATTTTATCGCATAAAGATTTTAGATTTCTTCTTCTCAGTTGGCTGCAGATGTCTTCAAAGGGGGCATTTGCTCCATTTTGTGCCACTAGGACAGACAATGTTACTGCGCCTGTGTGTAATTGTCCCTTATTTGTATTTGTATTTGCTTTATTTATAACGTGCAAGCCATCAGGCCGGAGGCATCAGGGCGCAAGTTGTACACAGTTACAGAAATGCATATATACAGACATAAAAATTACATTGACAGAAATGTTAACAGAGTATCTATGTACATATAATACAGTGGTTTCAGTGCCGCTTAGGCTTAACAGTGGATATACCCATAGGGTGTATAGAAAAAATAGTAACGGAGGTCAGCGGGCCAGAGTATGTAAAACAGGGCGCAGAGCATGTCTTAGTGCTGGTCAAAAAGCCACAATTTGGTTTTGGCTTTAAATGTGTTGAATGAGTCTTCAGCTCTGATTGTAGCGGGGAGGGAGTTCCATAGCTTAGAGGCTAGGACAGGGAAGCTAGAGCCCCCCGCTTTTTGAAGTTTAAACCTAAGGATCGATAGACAGTGGGTCTGGGCAGTTCTTACAGGTCGGGAGGTCGAGTGGCGAGACAGCCGACTGCAGAGGTAGATAGGGGCCTTATTAGCCAAGCATTTGTGCTTACCACAACAGGCTGAGGGAGAATATGAAGGGCATTTAGTTATAAATGCATTAAAATATAATGCTCCGTAGAAAAAAAAAAACATATAATCCCTTGCTAGGAAGCGTGGCGCGGGTGTACTGACAATTGGTGTGACCGTTGGTTTAATATGGAGGCTACCTCATTGTTGTTGTCAAGGAATCAGAAAACAAAACAGCCTTTTTGTTTTTCTCAACTGAACCCATTAGAAGCCAATATCAGCTTGAAGATATTTCTACATTATTTAAAAGATTTTCCAAATGTGCAAATTCTCCAAACTAAAAGAGAAGGTTACTTTTCTTAATGCTCATGGGGGAGTGCACCACAGGCAGTAGTATTAATGGAGAGCAGGTGGCTCTTAAGGATCGTCTCTGTCAAATGGTTTGAAAAAATGTGGTCGAATGGTAGATTTGACTGAATTCAGTCACCACCATTAGTTCGAAGTCGAAGATACCGAACATGGAGAGCTGGGTTTGCGGGGGTGTCTCCCGCTCCCCCAGTTAGGTATTTTTGGCTTCAGCGATTGCAGGGGTGTCCCCCGCTTCCTCAGCACTGGTGGCAGGGGCCCCAACAAAAAAAAGAAGAAAAAGGGACACTGCACCATCATCTTCGACCCATGTTAGATGGATGGATCTGACACTGCAGGGTACAGGAGAGGCGGCGGATGGAGAAAAGGTAAGTAGGGGGGGTTTGCGGGTGTACTGGCGGTTTCGGACAAGATGTGTTTGGTGTTTTGTACCAAGGTAAAAACGTATTCGCAGCATTAATGTCTATGATCAATTTCGCCGTGATTTTGTACCTTGGTCAAACACCTAAATCACTGAGGGATAACACTAGACTACTACAACACAAGAGTCCATTGCTGACGCTTTGTTATAACTTTCATAAGATTGGTGGCCTATCTTTAAAATTCAATTGGGCCCCCACACATCTTCAGCCGGCCTGCCATGCACTCGGTGACACAACACAACATTCACAAACTTAATTCCAATAGAACATACAAACAATGCATTATTTATCATTCATTCAGACACACAAGTCAACACACATATGCTTGCATACACTCTCACACACAAATGCACCCAGCACCTCCATTGACATACACTGTGTGCACACAAAATTTATATGTACATATACAATAACACATGGAAACAGTGGTGCAACGTCCATGGAGCAGACCCATCTTTAGCACCCCCTGATCAGTGAAATGTTTGGCTAAGTTGACTTGACCTAGCTGAGCTATAAAGCCATGGCCGAAAGGAACAGATTCACAGGAATGTCACCAATTCCATTGATTTTTCCTTTCATTCAAAGGCAAAAGCCATCGGTTAATGCAGTGCAGTGGGTGACCAAGTATACTTGGTATCAATTTTTAAATGCCATATATATCCAAACTTGGGTTCTGAACAGCACCTTATATGTGTAAGTGCTGATAGATTTTTTCAACAAGATTCTGGATGATTAAAATTAAGGTATATTTTCATGTGTTCAAATGGCTACAAGCAGTGGAGCAACACGTCGGGAGAGGCGGGGGAGGGGGGACAAGCTGTCCCCCATGGCTCTTTTAAGAGCCAGACTGGGACATTTGGCATTGGGACACCTCTCACGTTCGGCACATCAAAGAGGGCACCCGACGGCAAAGGTGTCCCGCTGGCATAGCAATGTGTGCTGAGCAATTCCTGCTCAGCACCCTCATTGCCCTGGCAGCATTACACCTTACCGTTCCGAATGATAGAGGTGTCCCGCTGCCTGGACAATGTCCCAAGGAACTCTAGGCAGCAGAGGGTCCTCACGTTGCCCTGTATCAACAGAGCATTACAATGTGAGCCATTAGCAAGTGATGGGAGGGTGGGGGGGTACTATTAGCAGGGACGTTTGTCCCTTTAGAAATGTGAATGAGAGGAAGTGATCAGAAGTGAGAAGGGTGCATAATGTTGCATGCTTTATGAAATAATGACTATGGCTTTAAAACCCAAGGGGGATTTGTTAGGCCCACATTAATCTGCATGATGCTATTGTGACTTTGCATGCAGAATGGGGAGAATAAAACTAAAGCTTCACTCCCATTTCTCAACATATTTCTATGAAAATGTATATAGTCTATGGTTAGTTTACTATGAAAGGCTAGTTTATTATGAAATGTGGTTTGCTTCCAAGGCATTGCTATAAATAATTATTTAAGCACATGAAATGTAAAGCAAAACCTTAATAAATATCTATATCAACTAAACCTGGAAAGATGTGTGTGGTCGCTTAAATTGTCCACATCCCAGTTTCACCATTCAACCAAGTGTGTGATCCTGAGCAGCTTATGTTAATGTATCATGGTATTATAATGGAAAAGCCTAATGACTATAGAGTTGCTCCATATATAACAATAGTGCAATTTAGGTATTTTCCACCAGTTATTTGCCACTTGGCTTATTTATGGCAACTTATTCTAAAGTCACTTCCATGGTGCCTCCAAGTATCAAAGATTGATGATGCACCTTGCAATGTACTTTTCTATGAAGATATTTGTGTTGGTGCAGTCCATATAATAATTAGGAGGTTTGCATGTATTTTGCCTCAGTGGGCTTGGACAGAGCTCTAATAGGTGAGTATCCTGCATCTGGAATGATCATTTTTTTATTTTTGTTAAAATGCCATCTTCCACTAATGTTATCAAAAAAGCAGATTGGGGCAGGGGTGGGCGGTTTTGGGGCACCAATGAGACCATGTGGAATTCCACACACTGCATTTCGTCGCCCCCCCTCCCACACTCTTACAATGCTGGATACTCCCCTGCCTAGTTTGGTAAGTGAAGCAGTTTTTGGTGGCCTGGAACCTGAACCATGACACACAATACTAATTTGCACCGAACTGTCCTGGAAAAGTGTCTGCAAGACTGGAAATACTTTTTGGCAGTTTGGTGAAAATGATTTTTGGCGGCAGGGGGACAAGTTATACATGACTCCTAAAAGTGTGCGTTTAACACAAAATCCCATACGGTTCCTTCTGCGCAACTAGAGCAAAAACTGCTTAACAAATGTTCACCATGTTTCTAAGGCGTATAGCACTCAAATTCATTTCACATAATTTGCAGCGTACGACGGTTTTGCATCACAGGTTTTCTCAGCTTGACTCTTTCCACTCTACTTAATTTTGAAATTAGGATGGTGGTGCTTTAGTAGCATTTGAAAAGTGGCAATACTAATTTTAGAGGCATTGCAGAGCTGTGGCTTGCCACAGAGAATGCACCATTTGTTATTGTTAGTGTGTCTTCATACCTCGTGCCTTAATATGTACTGTGAGCTCTGCTCACATTGTCCAAATGTGACATGTGCCCTCACCAGGGTCACCCACAGCCAAGCCGCCCAACAAACATACACAAACACAAAATGATTTAAAAAATAAAAGTACCTCTGCTTTGCTTTCAAATGCCGCCGGGATCACGTCTCATGTTACACCGACCTAACCACTTCGCACTCACGCACCTCCAGACAGAAACCAGCAAGCTGAAAGAGCTTCCTAGTTCCTGTCTCTGTGTCGCACAAACACAAAGCCGGAAAGCAATTCTCTGCGCTGCGGCCCCTGGAAGTGCTGCTGCTAGCGTGGCAGCACAGGCACCAGTCCCTGCACCACCCAGTTCAGCACCCTAGCTGCTGACTTTGAGTCAGGAAAGTCAGGGTGAGGGACTGAGCCATGCAGGGCATCCCGGCCCTGAATGTGTTGCAGCGCAGCTGCCAGGAATTATGTAATGAGACAGCGCAAGCCTTGCTGGGCATCCCATCTGGGCTTGCGCCGTCCAATTACATAATTGATGATTGCGGCCCCCCTGCCCTCCCTCCAAAAGATGGGGGGGACAAAAAGGCATGCCAGAGAAGTTGGGTGGGACGAAACCCCCTGTACCCGCCTATAATTACGCCCATGCGTTGAATACAGGTGTGGTTTGATCAGTCTAGTAGAGTGCTAACTATCTTCATTTTCACCAACATGTGGATGAAACTAAACAAATAATGTAATAATTCAAAAACACTTTACTATTTGATTGAATTGTCTGTTCTCAAAATGTGTATGGTTTTCAGTGAAATTCTTATGACAAGTAATTCTGAAAATGATCCAAAATAAATGTAGTTATCTTGTTGCAAAGCGCCAATAAGACACATTTTCCAAATTGTATTGGTGACTACCAATATATCTCAACAAGGTGAAATGAAAATGAAAAGGCATTTGATTTAGTAACTAAACAATTCAGACCACAAACCCGAGAGATCCTTTTTTCATTTTTGCTTCTTGAGATGTATTGGTAGTCACCAATCAATCAGCAAAATGTGTATAATAGGCGCTTTGCCACAAGATAACTACATTAATTTTGGATGATTTTGACGTTTTGGGCAGACACAGAAGTTGCAGTTATAGCAAGCGACTAGACAGCTGAAAGACAGGAATATCGCCTTGAGACCAAGTGAATGCCTGCATTGCACTTAACTCTGAAAATGGTTTATGCTAAATATACTTCGAATTGGTCTGTATGCATACTTTAATTCATGAAAAAGTATTTCGGTTGTCCATGGCAGAGTATGTGGCTTGATGGGCTGACCACCAGTAATTACAATGTGTATTTAATACTGCATGTTCTGATCCATGCATTGACTTTGACTTTCAAACTTTTAGGAGAAAACAGTAAGCACAATTACATTGGTTTCCTGTTAGTACTTCTTGTTCGCATGATCTGTATTTGAAGTTGTAAGACAGTGATGGCTGTGGTAGGCTGTGAAAGCACAAAGTATGTGACATCTTTTTATTTTTTTATTTTTTATTTTACTTGATTCAATTTACAACATTTTGTTTTTACAATAAAATGAAACATTTCCCATCCTTTCCCACTTTGATATGTCCGTTCCAACTTAAGGAAAAGGAAAGACCGGGGAGACAGAGAGCGAAAGAAAGAAAGAAAGAGGGATTCCTTGGCACGGGGCTGGTTGTAGACATGGGGGACAAGACGGGGGATCAGTCTCCCTTCCGATCTAACGAAGAATAGGAAGGGCTCTCAATCAGGTCTCATTCTTGATCTTCGAGTTTCAAGTTCATAAAGAATTGCGAGACCATAATCACATAAGAGGTATTATCTCCCTCTATTAGTCTGTTCCACCAGTCCTCATCTCCACATATAGTCGACTCTTTGAATATGTGTGCAAAGTGTCTGCTTCTCAGATTCGTCAAGTTTGTACATGACAATAACAGGTGTCGCAGTGACTCAATTGATCTTTCTTTTTACAGAAACGGCAGCTGTTTTCCAACGAGATTTTTCTTATCGCTCTGATTTCATTTGTTGGCAGGAGGTTCATTCGGAAACGCATAAACATGTTTCTCAGACATCTATTTGGGAACTTTTTTAGATAGTTCGACATATCATTTATGCTCCTTGTTGTTGGTGGCTGATGTTTTATTAGTTTGCTCCTGTTTTCCAGAGATGTCGTCTGAATCCAGTCTCGTTCCCACAGTTTTTGTTTAACTTTGTCTGGGTTTTGTATTAGTTCTTCGTCAGAACTATCTATCTCATCCAGTGTTTTTTGATTTTCTTTCACCCAGTTCGTTAGCAGGTTACTTCTTTGATCTTCGAATTTGGTGCAGATAATAGTCGCTACATTTGGGCATTTGCTGATTTTCATATTTCTGTGTAGCATTATTGTATTTCTTACCACCATCGACTCTAGAGATTGTAGGCCTGGTTCTTGGCGTATATTTGGGACAGGCGTTGATGCTGGTAAGTTCAATGTACTTCGCCAGAAGAGCCCTTCAATGCACTTCCAGAATTTTCGCAGAATCATCAGAATGGCATCTGCGCCATATATTAGGGAAGGAGAATTTTCCCTTGTAGAATTGTATCAAGGGGATTGTTGTGAATTGACAGAATCTTCCGTCTATCACTTTGGCCTGACTTGCCAGCTTCTTTGTTTTTTCCAGCACATGTTTTTGCATTTGACACTCTTGTTTGTTGTTACTAAGAATCACCCCTAGATACTTAAATTCCTTCACCTGTACAATCTTTTCCCCTTCCAGGGTGCATCTGAGGTTTTTCGGTACAAGTGTTGTGTTTTTCCATGGTCATGACTTTGGTTTTGGTTTTATTAATTTCCAAGTTGTTCGTCTTTATATAGACTGCCAGCTCGTTTAATTGGCACTGAAGGCCAATCGGCGTGTAATCCAGTAAGATAAGGTCATCCGCGTAAAGTAGTCTAGAGATCTTAGATCTTCCTACTGTCGGTGGAAATGAGCGGATCTCTAGTTCTCCATCTTTAATATCCCAGAGGTATAAATTGAATAGCATCGGGGTGAGGGGACACCCTTGCTTTACTCCTCTGGCCGTGGGAATTTGTTCTGAAAGGAGCCCTTCTCGGTTTAAGCGTACCCTAATAGAAGTGTTCCGGTGAAGAGCTCTAATGGGTTCCAAAATGCCTTCCGGGCAGCTTTTTGCTCTTAGTTTTTCCCATAGGATTTCCCGGTTGACCTGGTCGAAGGCCTGGACCAGGTCAACAAATGCCAGATGGATTTTTGGACTTCCTTCATGGATCTTACTTTTTAAGATGCTTAGCAGCAAGATGTTCGGAGCCGTTCCTGCATCCTTCACAAACCCAGATTGGAGAGGGTCTTCATTGCCAGAGGTTTTTGCCCATTTCCAAAAGTAATGAGCCGAAAGTTTTCCCAACAACGTTGAGGAGTGCTATTGGGCGATAGTTCTTGGGTTCCTCTCTTTGTCCATGTTTATAGTTTGGTACAATGGTTGCAGTTGTCCATGAGGTGGGTATGGATCTGTGTAGTGTGCAGTTCTTTATAACCTCATGGATAAATTCAGCCCATTCTTCTTGATGTTCTTTTAGGTCGGCTTTTGTGATGCCGTCTGGCCCGGGGGCCCTTGAATTGTTCAAACGAACCAGTTTTCTCTTGATATCGTCCCGCTCCCACGTTGTCACCCAAGAGGTATTAGAGGTTGCTGGAATTGTTGGATTATGCCACCTGACTTTCTGGAATAAGTTTCTAAAGTGCTTCATCCAAGCATCTTCTCCAACAAAATTGCTTATTGGATTTGTTTGGATCCCTAACGTTGTTCTTATCAAGGTCCAAAAGTCTCTTGATTTCCTGCTACATACCGTCTTCAGCATTGCGGCTGCGTCTGCTTGGGCAATTACTTCTCTTTGATGCCGTAGCCAGCTTTTGTATGTCCTTACCGCGACTTTTACTTGATTCGCCATCTCAGGAGTATGTGTTTTACTTGCAAGGCGTTTAAGTTTTCTTAGTTTTTTCCTCTCTTCCACAATACATTTATTAAATTTGTGGGTTTTTATCTCGCGGTTTGGCCACACTTTTTTCCTTTTCGTAAACTTTTAACAGTGGATGGTAATCAATGTTATCTTTTTCGTTTTTTGGCCCCCTTTGCCGCTTTAATTTGCATATGGTAGTATAAGTGCCCGTTAGTTCTTCCACTGCGTTTGCCGACAGTCTTAACCTTGTACCTCCTGTACACTCCTCAATCTCGGCGACCATCGTTGGCCTGGGACTCCTCGTGTTGGTCCATTTTACTTTTAATAAGTTATGGTCACTATTAGATGTTTTAACCACCTCGAAATCAACCATAATCTTCAGCATTTCATTTGAGACAAATATGTGATCTAAATTTGCACTCTGGTTGTTTCTTTCCCATGTCGGGATTAGTAGGCCATTGCTGAGCATTGAATTTTCTAAACTGTGAAGATCCCATGCTGACATCGCCTCCTTCCATAGGTGGCCTCGGACCATATTTAGTGGGACTTTATTCATCGTACCATTGGCAATGTTACTTTTAGGGCAGACCGCGTTAAGGTCCCCACAAAGAATAATAAATTTGGGCGCCCATTCTAAGTGTGTTTTTTCTAATATGCTGTCTACTAATTTCAAGAAGTCTTCTTTCTTGATTGCTGCAGGGTTCCAGTAGGTATTTATCAAAACCACTGTTTTCGTCCTTTGCAATTTTTTGGTTGTTGGTATCCGTCGATGTTTTTGTCCATTTTATAACGGATACTTGGAAATGGGAGTTTGACAATTGCGTTTTTATATGTTGGATTCCTACTCCAGATCTGGTGGCTGTCAGTAAGCCTGACGATGGACGGCCTTTTCCAGAACGCGTTGCTGGGGATAGGAAGGTTTCATATCCCTCCAAAAAGGGTTTGTTAGTTAACCATGTCTCTTGGAGACATAAGATGTCAAACTCCCCAAGATTGAGGTTGCTTATTGCTAAGAGGTGACTGAAACCTCTAGTATTCCAACTTCCCATTACGATGGTATCTTTCCCTTCTTCCGACCCTCCTCCATGCACTTGATCCGTGCACTCCCTTACTTCTCTGAATGGCTAGCATCTAGAATGTGACATCTTTCCTTCACAGAATATGGTCATGACAGTTAAGTGGGGACTGCTTTGAACTGTTCTTGCATGCGATATTAATCCTAAAAGAAAAAGAAAATGGTTTAGTCTAATGGCATATAGTTATTAGTGGGGGCTGGTGAATTGTTTGACTGGAGCAAGTAAATATTTCACACTCAAGAGTACAAGCAGCCAAGCGTAGAAAAGGGGTAAGTGGAACTGTGAGTGTTTAAAATAATGGGTTAAAATAATGCATTTTACATCACACCTTTTCTGAAGAATTGCGCAGGACGTATCTTAGACTGGTTCCTCGCGCTCAACTCTTCAGTCTCTGTTACCAAGATCAGCCCCATGCCCTGGACTGACCACTACCTCATCAAGTTCCAATTGACCCACGCTCGTCCTCTGGCCAATAAATAAAATAAATAATAAATAAAAACATCCCACCACCTCACCTTCCCCATCCTATCCTGCAACATTCGCAGACTTACTGAAGAAGTTCCAATTGACCCACGCTCGTCCTCCTCCACCTAGAAACACTTGTGTACTGTTGCGTTATAAATGCCATATCATATCATATCAAGCTCCACCAGGCCCTCCATCTCATCATGGACCAGCATGCCCCACATAAATCTAAAAAACTCAAACTGAACAGATTGTCCAATAATTGGTTTTCCAATGACCTGCTCTCACTCCACCGACTCAAACGAACACTACAGGAGAAAACACCCACTCCCGTCAATCGTTATGGCTTCAACATGGATGCCAAAAATAACAAATACTCATTACCACTAAAGCCAATTTCTTCAACACAAGAATTTATGAAGCTAGTTCCAACTCTAAAGAGCCTTTCACCATCATCAAAGAACTAGAGAACCCCCTGCCCATTACTCCCCAGGTTAATTCGGACACATCCTGGTGCAGTACGATCCAGACGGCCCTATCTAATAAAATGGACAAACTTCAAGATACAATGTCAGCCAAAAAACTACAACTTGCGACCAAAACCCCAATTGTGATCTCTCTTCTGCCACACTTTGATCAGCCCTCACCTCCCCAGTTTAACTTCTCCACAGTCACCTCTCCCAAAACCCTTCAACTCCTTAAACCCCCTGGCTGCAAAGGTGAAGCCTGCCCCGCCCATATAGTCAAACTATGTGCAGCCACTCTCGCACCCACCATGGCTGAATTTGTCAATGCCTCCTTTGTCATTAACTCCACTACCCCCCGCGTCTCAAAGCTTCCTGCATTTCTCCCCTTATTAGGAAACTCACCATAGACCCCTGCCTCCACACCAATTACTGGCCCATCACCACAGTACCTTTTCTTCTAAAAATCTTGAACCGCATAGCTTATAGCCAGATCAAAATGTACCTCTAACAACACAAACCTCTGGGCTCGAAACAATCAGGCTTTCAACCCAAGCACAGCTTGATCTCAAAATCCAATTAGACAGGTTCTGCAAATGAGGTAACATTGCCATCCTGCTACTTCTTGACCTCTCTGCTGTTTTTGACCTTGTCGATCAGGACATCCTTTACCAACACCTCTTATACAACTTTCACTTCTCCCAAGATGCATCCTCTTGGATTAAATCCTTTTTGAGTGAATGCACCTTTAGGGTTTTCATCAGAGATGCCATTGCAGATCCCATCCCTGTCTTATTTGGGGTCCACCAAACACCTGCATCTCCCCCACCCTTCACAACACCTACACCAAGCCTCTCTTTGATCATCTGGATGCCATTGGCATACCTTATACCAAATTTGCAGACAACACCCAAATCCTGCTCCCTATCTCAGGAAACTATGCACTGGATGTTGAAGCCATCCATCAGACCTACAGCATCATCCAGAATTGATTGGCCCACCACAACCTATGTCTCAACGATGACAAAACTGAACTGATCATTGTGGGTCCCTCAAGTCATCCTACACCTTCCCCATTGTCGGCACCATCATACAGGTCTCTAAGCACGTTAAGACTCTGGGCTTGTACATTGACTCTGAACTTGTTCAAACAACGCCCGGGCCTCCTCCACTGCATAGCATGCCAAAATTATTGCCTTGAGCACAAAATCCATCTCTCCAATCAACTGCCTAACTCTTGTGCAAGCCATCATTTGCAGTAAATTGGACTACTGCAATCTGCTATTTTCAGGGACCTCAGCCAAGAATGTATCCAAGCTTCAGCTTTTACAAAAAAAAGGCCCTCGGGGCAGCTGTGGGCCTTAAACGCTCCAACCACATCTCTGCCACAAGACACAAGGCCCACTGGCTACCTATCAAAGCAAGCAAGGATTCCTCACTTCTGCATTTGTAATGCCTACCTGGGTCCCACTCCACTGCACCTCCAGGGTTGAGATCGATGTGAGTTCCACACCTCCCTTTACACCAAAAGCTAACAGTGCGGCATGAATAGACCCTATCATGTTTTGGGGTTAGAAGGCAGGAATGTTGTTGAATGTGCTGACGTAGCCCTGATTGACACCTAGAAACAAAGGGATAATTTCTGGCGTGTTGGTTGTCCCTTCCCCCTATTCTCCCACTCCCATGCTAAATAGTGAAAGGACTGGACTAACCGTAAGGTGTGTTTGTTTGTATCTGCTGTGAGTTGTATCTGTACCAGTTGCTTCACTGGTTCCTGCTGTCCAGACCTGCTGTGACACCTGTGGTGCTGGGGTTTGGAAGATTCTCCTTTGTGAGAGTGGGTCTCTGGTTAGATAATGACTTGCTGATTCTTTGCAAAGTTTTTATGAGTTCTTGTTTCTTTATACTTATATCTTGCTTACTGCAGCAGTCTCTAATACTCGGTTGTTGTCATTAGCATCTTTATGGGTTGGCTGCTTGTGTGCTTCAAACTATAATGTCTCCTCTTCTCCATTTCAGGTTGCTGGTCGTCATTAATGCGGCTGCAAGTGGTGGGCGAAATTAGGTAAATGGGTTCGCGTGGAGCTTGCAAGCTCATTTTTTGTGTTTTTCTCTTCCCAGACTGGCGTTCCTTTAGTGCGCAGCATGCAAGCTATTCTTACTGTCTTTTCTCTTTCTTTCTTTTAGCGTGGCACATGTGATCTGTTCCTATTGTCCTTTCTCTCCCTTTCTTGCAGTGCGGCATGCACAAGCTGGTTCCTGATGTTTTTCTCTTCTTTTCTCTAGTGCGGCATGCGCAGGATTATTCATGATGTCTTTCTCTTCTTTTCTTAACAGGTATGTATTGAGATGAGGATCAGATCCTGAGGAGAGGAGCAACAAGTAAACGGTGTAGGCGCTCAGCTGCTTACTCGGGGAGTAGATGCAACACAAAGCAGGGAGTGACTTCAGGGTTTGGTATTTATAGCCCTGGCCACTCCCTGGTTGCCTAGCATGTGCAGCAATCACAGAAAGATGCGGGACAGTTGAAGGCCATATTGTTTACCAAGTTGAGTCTGTCATGAGGGGCCATCTTTGAAAGGCAACCTGGCTCCATTCTGTGGCTGGGCCTGTTGACTGCGCCAACTACACACCAGTGCAGTCCAGCTCTCTCTGTTGCTTCTACCCTTGCTTCTATGGTGTGTCCTAATGGGCAGGGTAAAGTGTGCTCTGGATGGCCAAACTGGGTGTTGGCTCTTGTGATCATGACAGGGTGCCCCTCATGGTGTTATTTTCTGGTTGGGGGTTTGTTGGATGATTCCGGTGGGCTACTAACCGTGGGTTGTGCACATTAAAAGCTGGTTCTCAGGTTCTGTCTAACACCCCTATTCATTCCAGTCTATTAAGTAGTATGGTGTATTTCTCACTATGTTGGAATGTAATATCTCTCGTACCTCATATATGGAATCTTCATCTCTGGATGCTAAAGGGGGTGGTTGAGACAGAGAGCTACGAGTGCCTGGCTGAACTGGTTTTAACAATGAAACATGGACCATAGGGTGCACTCATAAGGAGGGTGGTAATTATAGCTTAACTGCCACCGGACTGACCAATGAGACAATTGGAAAGGGGCCATTGTACCTTGGATAGAATTTTCAGTGGCCCTTCATTTGCATATACTTGGTGGCTAGCCTTACATTGTCCCCCATGTGATATTCTGGAGCGTCTTCCCTTCTCTTCTCTGCACATTATTTGTAGGTTTTCTTGGCTTGCTGAAGTGTGTTAGAGGTTGCTTCCAAGGTTTTCAGAATGCTGTCATGCAATGACCTGATTGCTGGCATCTCTAGCGCAGCTGGTGGATTGTAGGCTGAAGTATGCGGATGTCTACCGTGCAAGACAAAAAACAGTGAGAAGCCCATTGAACTGTGTATAGCATATTGGAAGCATACTCAGCGATCCAGAGGAACTCAACCCAGTTCTTGTTTGTTTTGTTTGTTTTGTTTGTTTTTATTACTTATTTTATAAGACAACTCAAGGCTTAGTTACAGGATTACATGGCAGATAAGCAAACAGGAAACATATAAAGTGATAATATACAAAATATACAGGAATAAACAACAGGCGAAAATGAGGATGCATGTATTTACAGTCCTAATCAGAAAACTCCTTGGGATTAAATAAGTCTAGGCAGTGAATCAGAAAATTCCTCAGGATTAAATAAGTCTAGGCAGTGGAAGATCTATTGTGTGTCTGCGTTTTGATCCACGTTATGAGGTTGTCTCGGAAAGTGAGGAAGGGTTGATCAGTCTTCAGGGTGGGTGGTAGGGAGTTCAAGAGTTGAGCTGCTTTCACCTGAAAGCTGCAGACACCAACTTTAGTCAGTTTGACTCTAGGTATAGATATGTTGTTGGAGTTAGCGGACCTGGTGAGTCTTGTTAGTTTTAATCGCGTGAATCTCGCAGAGAGGTACTGCGGCGCGGCGTTGTTTAGGCATTTGTGGACAAGAGAGGCGACTTTTAGTTGGATTTTCTCCTGAGTAGAAAGCCAGTTGTTGGCCCGTCTAAACTCGGTGATGTGGGCTCTCCTGGGAATTCTAAGTGCTGCTCTAAGCGCATTGTTCTGCAAAATTTGAATTCTTTTGATGACTTCCTTATTAGCCCCAATATAGAGCGAATTGTAGTAATCCAGCTTTGATAACACGAGTGCTCTCGCGAGTATGATGCAGCTGTTGTTTGATAGGAGGGGTTTGCCTACTCTTATCAATTTACAGGTGTAGGCGGTTGCAGAAGCTATCGCATTGACCTGCTTGTTGAAAGAGAGGGTGGAGTCCAGGTAGAAACCCAAAGTTTTTACCACGTGGGCGGTTGTAATTAGGTTGTTGTCAATGTTAAAAGAGGAGTAATTGGGGCCCAGTTTTTTTAGGGTGGGGGTCTGCCCAGGATGATGATTTCAGTTTTGTCATCATTCAGGCAAGGTCCGTGAGTGGCCATCCATGCCTGGATGATGAGATACACTCTGTTCACCAAGGCCAAATCCTTGTCGTAATCACCGGTAAGTGGCAGGAGAATCTGAGTATCATCTGCATAGTTAGTGTAGGTGATACCAAGAAGGTCCTGATCATCGAAAAGGGGCTTAGTGAAGATATTGTAGAGTGTAGGAGAAACACAGGATCCCTGAGGCATACCACATGTGATGGGGATGGGGTCTGCTGCCGCAGTGGTGGAGAAAACTCTCATCGTCCTGTTATTGAGGAAGGATTGGATCCAGTTTGTGGCTTCTTCTGAAAAGTGCGCAGCTATATCCAAGTGTCTACAAAGGACCTTGTGGTCAACAAGGTCAAATGCAGCTGATAAGTCCAGGAGGAGGAGTAAGGCTGGTTTGCCTTGATCCCTTAGCTCATCAATTTGCGCCTTTAGGTCTAAGAGGGCAGTTTCGGTCCCATGCTGGGGGCGGAAGCCAGACTGCCGTACTCCTAGTAAATTGTTGGTTTCAAGGTGTTTCTGTATTTGTGAGTACGCCACTTTATCTAAAATTTTTAAGAGAAATGGCACAGCAGTGATTGGGCGGTAGGTTGTGGGTATGGCAGGGTCTAGCGTTTGTTTTTTAAGCAGTGGGAGTACCCAGGATTCTTTTAGGTTACTAGGTATGGACCCTGTTGCGAATGAGGCGTTAACGAGTTTTGAGATAAAGGGAGCCAAGTCTCTAGCTGCGTCCTTTACCAGTTGGGCTGGACATTGATCCCCTGGCAGTTAGATGGTTTGAGTGACAGTATGATTTTTTCTGTCTCAATAATAGATACTTTAGAGAACTTAAAGCAAGGATTGTTGATGTTACTTTTCGGAGGGGTGATAGCTGTTTTGGGCTTGGTATCTAGACTGAGCGCAGCTTTTTTCGTGGCAATTTTAGATTGGAGAGTTGCCACTTTGTTAGCTAGGGCTTGCTGAATATTGGTGCATCATATTTTATCTTTGACACAGTTGTCAAGCACTGGGATGGGGGATTCTATTTCCTTTAGGATAATGAAGAGTTCCTTCATGCAGGAGTTGGCTTGGGCTATTCTAGTGTTGTAGGTTTCCCGTTTAGCCGACAGTATTTCCTTTTTGTAGAGGGTAGATATGTCTCTCAGAGTGCTCTTATTTTCTTCCGATGGTTGTAGTTTCCATGCGATCTCACATTGTCTTTTTTTGATACGAAGAGTTTTTAGATGGGGGGTGTACCAGGAGTTGAGGTGGGCTTTGGGTTTGCTACGTCTCATTTTGAATGGTGCAATTATGTCTAAGGCAGAGGACATAATTTTGTTGTACTCATTCACTAGAGTTTCAGGGTCCAGGTTGTCTGGTAGTGAATTAAGTGTGGGGAGGATGAGCGGGAGTAGGTTATCGGGGGTGATGTTTTTCTTGTTCCAGGTCGGGATGGCTGGTGCTGGCTGGACTGCGGTAGACGTAGGTCTGACCGTTTCTAGAGCAAATGTTATAAGGTGGTGGTCTGTCCAGATTAGTGGGGAGATCGATAGGATGGAGGCATTACAGTTGTGGTCTGGTGGGGAGATCGATAGGATGGAGGCATTACAGTTGTGGTCTGCCACCCAATCAAGTATTCTACCCTTGTTGTGGGTTGGGTGAAGTACTTTTTGTGAGAAGCCTAGTTCAGAGAGTAAGTTAGCCACTCTGCTTGCCTGTGGGTCGTTTTGGTCATTGAAGCCTAGGTTAAGATCCCCTAGCAGGATGACTTGTGATGATTGTTTTAGGTTATGCGAAAGAATGGTGGAGATGTCCTCCTTGAAGATTCCAATAGGGCCTGGAGGTCTATAGATAAGGTGGATGGTGAGGGTTTGGGAATTGTTAATAGCAAATTTAGCTGTTAGGCTTTCGCAAGATTTAAAGTCATTCGAAGGAGCTAGCCTGGTGGATAAGTTGGATTTAACAACAAGGGCTATGCCACCTCCCCGGGCTTCACTTCTGTCTGCTCTTAGGATAGTGTAGACATTGGGGATTGCTAACATGATGGCTGGTCCTGCGGTGGCATGTAGCCACGATTCCGTGATGGCCAGGAAGTCAAGGTTTTCGGTCTGGATAAGATCAGCAATCTCAATGGCATGAGCAATCTCAATGGCATGACCTAGCATTGATTAGTGCACCTTTTATGTGTGGCATGGTGGATTGAGATGTGCATATCTTTTCCTGGGTCGTGATAGAAGTGTGCATACGTGCATTCTGTGTTTTCAGGTTTAGGCTGTGTGGTCTTTCTAAACCCCTATTAGGAGTGGGTTTGCTACGGTTGGATGCGGTCAGCGTTGTTGCGCGTGGTTCATAAAGTTTTGCGAGTCTGACTCGGAGTCTAGCGTTTCTAGATATGGTGTTACATGGTTTAGATTCGAAGGTCCTATATTGTTGAGGTTCTATAGTTTGGTCATTACGACTCATCAATGGTTGGGGTTGAGTCTGCTTCATGGCAGGGGCATGGGCTAAGCGTTAAAGGGTAGTGTATTCAATGGTGGGAGCGAGTCTAAGTATGTAGACTAGGAGTGTTGTTAATGTGAGGAGGGCGAGTGTGGCTTGTAAGGTTTGCATCTTGTGGCGTCACCATGTAGGGGTAGGAAGTTCGAGCTAAAGTAAAGCTGTGTATTCCAGCCTAATTACGGTTAGAGCATGTGCGACTAAGACAGATAACTCAAGTATGGTGGGCAGCACCTAGGTTTGAGGAGATGGCAATTGACTAAAATACAAGGGCAGTACATTTGACTCAAAAGCAGTAGGCATCACATAGGTACAAGGTGGCTCAAAGCAATGGGTCAATTGACTTAGATGGAGCGTCTAAATTTGAGATAGTAGCGATTGGCTAAAAATAAATGCAGCTATCAATGGCAGGCTAAATGCAACTATCATGGGCAGGTTGAATGCAATTTTTAAAATACAGCTTTCAAAGACAGGCTAAATGCAACTATCATGGGCAGGTTAAATGCAATTTTTAAAATACAGCTTTCAAAGGCAGGCTGGGTGCAGCTATCATGGACAGGCTAAATGCAATTTTTAAAATACAGATTTCAAAGGCAGGCTGGGTGCAGCTATCATGGGCAGGCTAAATGCAATTTTTAAATACAGCTTTCAAAGGCAGGCTAACTGCAACTATCATGGGCAGGCTAAATGCAATTTTTAAAATACAGCTTTCAAAGGCAGGCTGGGTGCAACTATCATGGGCAGGCTAAATGCAATTTTTAAATACAGCTTTCAAAGGCAGGCTGGGTGCAACTATCATGGGCAGGCTAAATGCAATTTAAAAATACAGCTTTCAAAGGCAGGCTAGGTGCAACTATCATGGGCAGGCTAAATGCAATTTTTAAATACAGCTTTCAAAGGCAGGCTGGGTGCAACTATCATGGGCAGGCTAAATGCAATTTTTAAAATACAGCTTTCAAAGGCAGGCTGGGTGCAACTATCATGGGCAGGCTAAATTCAATTTTTAAATACACCTTTCAAAGGCAGGCTAGGTGCAACTATCATGGGCAGGCTAAATGCAATTTTTAAAATACAGCTTTCAAAGGCAGGCTGGGTGCAACTATCATAGGCAGGCAAAAATGCTGTTGTCAAGATACATTATAATGGCAGGTTAGCTGCCGCATTCAGAAGGCAATGCACCTTTAAAAGATTAAATGCATTTATCATGTGTAGCGCAGTAGCTGGTGGGGGCATATGCATGTGTAGCTGCGGGCCATACAGTGAGTATTCCTGAAAGGTGGTAGTGTAGCAGGTGAAAAAGATAAGTTAGCAGTCGGCATAGTTTGTGTGTAGTTTTTTGACTGGAGTTTACTGCCCAGAGGGTCAGCTGGTATTACATATGCAGTAGCAGGTACTCAGCGTTCACATGTGGGTTACCTGTGGTATAGGAACACCGGTTGGGTATGGTGCGCAGCAGGGGTCAGGTCCAGTAGATAGTCTGGGTAGGTCCAGGAGCCTGGGGGCGTGATAGTGGTGAGCAGGGCTGATAGGGTTCAGGCGTAATGTCCTGCCACAGCCTGCAGCTCGGTCAGCTCAGTCAGGAACTGGAGCCTTTTCCCGACGCCTTCTCACGGGGCCGGCTCACGCCTTCTGGTTCACTGATTGGCCTCTTGAAGGTAGGGGGAGCCAATCAGGTTCCGGTTGCAGATGATCAGGGCTGGTGGCTACACACACGGATGGCTGGAGGGGGTGCAGGCACTCGAGGTGGCCATCTTGGAATGGCAGGTCGCCCCATGTGGACAACAAAGGCCAAATGGCATCCGGTGCTTTCTAGGGGAGATGCAGCACCCCTCCAAAGCTTGGGGGCTGGATGGCGGCCTGTAGATGCCAGGGATCACGTCGCGGATGAAAATTAGCAAATGCCGTGGATTTTCGGCATTTTTCACTCACGCTCACGCTGGGCTGGGGGCGAGTGGGGGAGCGGGTCCCTGCTTCCCTGCATGTGTCGGAGGTTGGGATTGCAGGGGGAAGCTCATGTGAGTGGCCCAGAGCTCATGCTCCGGGGAGGAAGGGCTGCAACTAGGCTCAGTCAGGAACTGGAGCCTTTTCCCGACTCCTTCTCACGGGGCCGGCTCAAGCCTTCCGGTTCACTGATTGGCCTCTTGAAGGTAGAGGGAGCCAATCGGGTTCCGGTTGCAGATGATCAGGGCTGGTGGCTACAAACACGGATGGCTGCAGGGGGTGAGTATGTTAGTATGAGAAAGCATGCAGCAGAGGTATTGCTCCAGGGTTTGGCTGGTCCTTTCCATTTGTCCAAATTGACAAGGGGGGTCCTGGGAGTCCCTCTGCCAGACATTAGTCCTGGTTACGAGGGACTTACCCAGAGTCTTTAGCTCACTATCTTTCACAGAGAAGAAATATCCCAAACATATCAGTCTTTGTCCTGCCCTGGGGCAGTCCAGCACCGAAATGCTAGGCAATTCTCCTTTCCATTTGTCCGTCGGTTTGGGGATGATGGCTGGTTGACAACAGTATTTTTATCTAGGCTATGGCAGAGCATCTACTCCAAAACCGATAAGCAAAGTCGCTCCCCCGATCCGAGATCACTACTGAAGGGACCACATGAAACTTGACTATATATTTAGGAATGCTTGGGCTACAGTTCCTGCGTTCGGTAGTCCTTTGAAAGCTATAAAGTGTGCCATCATGGACAAAATATCAACCACGACCAGGATTGCGTTGAAACGGTGGTACAGGGGTACATCCGTAATGAAGTCTAGAGAGACGGTATGCCATGGAGCTGGAGACACTGCTAATGGTATTAGCCTAATTGACCTAAAACATTCAACCTAAAATATTTGATGGAATTGTTTTGACCATTTTATTGGTCAAATGTAATTAAATATATATATGAGGTGGGTAAGGGTATAGATTAGAAAGAGGGGAAGTGGGGATTTGTGGGGGTTTCCCCCCACATTTTAGACTGAAAAAAGTTCAAATAAATTTGTTCAAATGTGACTAGGTCTAACGCTTTAGGTCAAATAGACACAAATCCTGGTAATGGATAGAGAAGGCCTTGCAGTTTTCATTTCTGTGTCTTGTTTTGTGCACATATATCGCAAGTCTTGATGTATTGGATAATATCCTTCTGCCAGGTAGGCCAACAATAATACTGTTGGATCTTGGGGAGGGTTTCGTTGATTCCTGGATGGCCTTCCACAAATCAGTTTGTGATAGTTCTACATGATTCCTTCCTGCATTGTCGTGTCAGGCAAAAATAATCGATTGCTGTGATATGGAAGTCTGTTTCTGTTTTCTCGTTGAAGGTCTCATGGGACCCAAGCTTGCACTTCTTCAGCAGTCACTGCTTGTTTGACTCCTTCATGCAAAGACTCCAAATTGGGAGGCACGGTGCTCACTAGTCCCAATAACTTGTGTTTGGGAACGTTTACCACAGGTTAGGGGATGGCCTAGTTGTTGTCTCCTACGGTATCCCAGTCTATCCATTATAAGGCGTAACATTTTCCATTACATACTCTGTGCTGGAAGGTTAACACTAAGTCATACTCGGTCAGAACAAAATCCAGCATAGGTGTCAAGGTGATTGTGCCTTGGCGGTTCTGAGATATTGTAGGTTCTGATGGTCCGTGATAACCGTGACAGGATGTCGTGCCCCCAAGAAGTAATCCCACCATTCCTTGAAAGCGGCTTTGATGGCCAGCATTTCTTTGTCTGTTAGGGCATAGTTCCTTTCCGTAGGTGTGAATTATTTGGACCAAAACAAGACTGTATGCAGCTGATCTGTGTCTGGATTGCGTTGGGAAAGCACAGCACCCATAGCCACGTTGGAGGTATCGGTTTACACCGCATATGGAAGCTCTGGTTTTGGGTGCTGTAGGACTGGGGCTGTAATTGGAACAGTTCTTCAGGGGGCTGAAGGCCTGTTCCGCTTCTGTGGTCCAGGAGAATATTCTGTTTTTCCGGAGGAGTTATATGATGGGATGTACTATGTTGGAGGATTCTAGTATGAATCGTTGTTAGGGAGAATTCTCAAGAATGTGCCAATTTCCCTTATCTTTTGAGACCCCCAGAAACTTTGCTGGATTCCTGGGATTTAAATTTTTACCTGGAAAGAGTGTGAGCCTTTTTCCACACTCTTTCATGTATTTTGATGTGTGTTTTACTTTTGTGTTCCTTGGATATGGAGTTTTAAAACAACTCCATAGGCATCATCTTTATCTTGTGTGTCACACAGCACCATCAGTGCAGTGGCACAGGGATGTCTTTCAGGCTTGCCAAGGTTTAAATACCTTCTCTGGGACTGACTACTGTCTCCCAGAGCATGTAAAGTTAAATTGACTTTACTAGTCTTTTTAAATTTACAGACCCAGCACACACTATCTTCCTATAGAGTGCTGGAGGGGTTACCTAGCATCCCCTGAGTCACAAAAAACACTCATGTAACAGTCAAATGTTACCCTTTCCCTCTTGAAATGGCTGGTGGCAGTGGTTTACAATAAACTACCATGATTTTTCCGACCGCGAACACAGGAAGCTAACAATCGGGTCAGCCATGTTTTTCAATATGGTGCCCAAGACCTATCTGTAAAAACAGACTCCGGTCAACTTTTTTTGCCATTTGTTTTAGGAAAGGTTCTTCTAGTATTCGTCTCTGCGAGCCAAACCAGGTTTGGTCCCTTTGTTCATTGGCCTTTGACGGGCTTCAGTGCTGAAGCCCTCCTCTGTCGCCTGAGTGTCTGGGGTGGACAGCATGTGAGGGAGGTGCCCGAAACTCCCTGTGCTTAGTCTCCTAAGAGACCTGAATACACTCTGATGTGATTGGCCGTCTGGCTGTCCGGCAAGGAGAGCCACCCTTCTGGGTGAGTGACAGCTAGGCTGGAATGAATGGGGGAAAACTGTTTTAAAGCAGGCCTCTGGTACTTGGAAAGCAGAGTCGACCACTGGAACGAGAGAACCAAAGACGAGCTGAAGGAAGACGACTGCTGCAAATCCTGGTCTCCCTGTGAAGCCCTGCTGCATGTCCGAATTGCCTGAAACTCCATCGACAGAGAAGCCCTTCAAGGTTAACTTCTTCCCTTGAGTTTGATGGGAACAACCATCTCGCAAGTCACCTGGACACCGCCTTTATACTGGTCACATTTTCTTCAGAGTGCGGTTGAAAACCGGATAGCCAGTGAAAAGGATACCAGTTTGTGGTCTTTAAGGCACTCACACCTTAAACCCATGTTTTGCCAAGCTTGTGGTCTCTTCCCTGGGCAGTGCAGGAACCTCCCGATGTCCTCCTTCTTGTCCCCCCGACTGAAGATCAGGAACAGCGAGATCTGCAGGAACTGCCAGGAACAACTGCCTCAGCTACATCTCTTCTTCATTTAAAAGGTATTGTGCAATTGCGGTTAAGGAATCCTTTCTGCCGCAGTGAAAGTTTGTGAAACTTTACTAACTTTGAAGGCTTGTCCTTCCCTAAACCGATATCTAACTTTACGTCTGACCAACTACTTCCCAAACCCATGGCAAAGACTTAACCATTTACTGCCAGAACTGTGCTATCCTATACAAGACTGTGAACCATTGACTTTGGCCCAGTCCAATTGAATTGAATTGCTGGTTGTAGTGAACTGAAACTATTTGCCCTACCTCTAAAGTATGTGTGCTTTAATTCTTTTAACCTTGTCTTTTTACCCCTTTTTAAAGTAACTGAAGTGCCATTTTGCTCCCACTTCAGGGGAGCTGAAGTTGTTCAGAAACTGATTGGTTGTGTATTGTAGTATATTAGATTGTGATACTGACCGCTCTTACTAGTGGAATGTTTTCCAACTGACTGTGTAAATTAATGTATATTCTTTTACCAAGAAACCTTGATTAAGTGTTTGTTTGAACCACTGTGATTGCTAGCCCTTTGTGTAACCCCTTGTGTAACCCCTTGTACTGCTCACTTTACTCTTGAGATAAGTCTGGCTGCTCAGCCACTGCTACCACATTACTGTGTAGTACAGCCCTGTACCAAAGGTGAAATTGTACTTACACTTGTAGTCTTAATTGTGTGTAGTGTTCCCAAAGGGTACTGCATGTGATTCTGCCTAACAATCGTCAGTAAAAATTTGCAAATCCTAAGAAACTTTTGACAGTTTAACAGAGGTGGGTGACGGCCACTGGAGAATTGCCTCAACTTTAGGGTTGTGCATTCAGACTCCTTTCAGTGTCAAAACAAAGCCTAGAAACTCCACCTCAGGGACATGGAAAGCACATTTCTTTAGTTTAGCATAGGGCTAATGTTGGTACCATTTCTCCAAGACTGCCTTACATGTTGCAGGTGGTCTGAAGATGAGGTGGAATTAATCAAGATGTCATCTATGTAAGCAAGCGCACATACATCCAGGAGTTCCTGTAGCACATTGTTCATAAAATATTGGAAGGTCACAGGGGTGTTGCATAAGCCAAACTGCATGATGGGATGCTCAAAAAGCCCAAACTTTGTGTGCAACACAGTCTTCCATTCATCACCAGCTTTGACCCGCACTACGTGATATGCCCCCCTAAGGTCCAGCTTCATGTAGATGTTTGTGTTCTCCAAGTGGTCCAAAAGCAATGGTATCAATGGCAGGGGTCATTGTTTTTTTACTGGGACTTTGTTGAGGGGTCTGTAGTCCATATAAGTACGCAAGTCCCCCTCCTTCTTAGGAACAAAGAAAAGGGGGGGAAGCTGCATGTGATTTTGAGGGTCGTACGAACCCAATTCGCAGGGACTAATGAAGATAGCAGCAAAGGTGTTTGTTTCCTTGCTCCATCAGAGTGTAGATGAGATTGCAGGGTACTTGGGCGCCAGGCACTAGGTTGATCTGACAATCATAAGGCCTGTGTGGAGGCAGAGTACTGGGCAATCAGTAATAATGCCAGTAAGACTGATATTCTTCTCATCGGCACACCCGCTTCCTCCTTTCCTGTCACTATCTGGCCGGCCTCTCTTGGCCCTCTTCCTGCTACCACTTGTGAGGCTAAAAACCTCGGGGTCATTTTCGACTCCACACTCTCCTTCTCTCTCTCTAAGAAGTCACACTACCAGCTGCACCTCCTCAGAGGTATTCTTCCATTCCTCTCCTTCCCCCAGAAGCTCACTGTCTCCAAAGCTCTGGTTCTCTCTAGGCTGGACTACAGTCTCTTTCTAAATCTGCCTGCCTCTACTCTCTGACCTCTGCAACTCATCCAGAACAGGATTGCGAGACTTGTGTTTGGCCTCAACCCCAGGGATCGTATCACTCGAGGACTGAAATCCCTGCGCTGGCTGCCGGTGGCTGCGAGGATTAAGTTCAAAACCCTCTGTATGGCCCACAAGGCCTTCTGTGGCCTCAATACCTTCAACTCTCTCTTCCTAAATATCTTCCCTCTCGAGCTCTTCGCTCATCCGCCTCCAACTCCCTCAGGGTCAGTTGCTTCTCCAAGCAACGAGTTGGTGGTAGATCTCTTTCTTTGGCTGGGGCCTCCCTCTGGAACAGCCTCCCTGCCTCCCTGAAACTTGAGGAGAACCATCTCTGGTTCCGGAAGACCTTCCTCTTTGCTTCTGCTTTCTCTCCTCCTCTCCCCTTCTGAACTCCTGACTGAAACTGCACTGGTCACCTGGCTACCCTCTGATCTCAGGCCTAGATCCGCTCCCCCATCAGCTGCACACCTGCACTGCCACCTGGTAAGCCCTGCAATTGGAGACTGTTTCAGTTTCCCTACAGTCCCCACCAGCTCTTGACACTTGATGTCTGCACTTACCCCTGCACTTGCCACTTTGCCTAGGCTATGTGTTCTTCCTTGCATGCCACGTCCCTCTTATCCTTGATTCCCATGCCAATAATGCTAGTTTATATGTGGAGCCTTCAGCATCACATAGTGGCCTAAACTAAAAACATGTGGGATATCTACTGCATGGGCACTTAGAAACTGCAGTATTGGTGTAAATGACACATATTTGCCTCCTGCAGTACTGTCTATGTGCCACTTGGATAAATATCCTATGTGCTCCCAACTAATAATTTGGTAGTATATTAAAAACATACTATATTTAAGATTCCAAAGTGTTTAACATTACCGCCATACTCATACTGAGGGCCTAAAGCACCTGTGATGGAGTTTGCAAAATATGGTATTCACATTTTTTAACAGGATAGTGATACCTACCTGTTGGTTCTGATTACTTTATAACTGTTCTATTATTTTCCATATCTGATTACATTTTCTTTGATTACTTGCAAATGTAATGGCATTTCAATGAACGTGCACTGAAAAATCTTGTCAAACGTATCTCAGAATTATGATTTTGTTGTTGGCGTTTTGGCTACTTTTTGGAATTTTTATATGGTTCATTATTCTTTTTGTGTATCTTTAAAGCCATATCTATATGTTGTTCCATGGTCAGCTATATATTTTCTTATCCTTGGAAATGCTAATTAAAGTGCTTCATTGTTTTATAATATTTGCTTCTCTTTGTATTTGCTTCTTTTGAGACTTGCCTATGTGACTGCAGTTTTGCAACTCATGTTAGTTTGCACGTCACACTGTTTCATACTGCTGCAATAGCTGCAATCATTAGTGAAGAGTCCTCATGTCCATCATTCTAGATATACTTTTTGTCACACCATGTTACCAGTTATAATCATATGCTCTGTTGCTCATACTATCTGTTACCCATTGCTATCAAATGTGCACGTAAGAGCACTATTTGCCAGATATTGTAGAATTACCCTCAGGTGATAACAACATATGGCAAGCATTGCCATCATATGTACACTATTTCCTTTATATAGCAGTTTAGAGGAGGAGTCAAATACCCACACCCCACCTGCCCCGCCTACATTACCTGAAGAGTATGAACCAAAATATGTGTGTATACTGAGCAGTTAAACCAGCAAAGAAAAGAGAGAGGGCTCTGTGCAGTACCCATAAGAATACCTATACCTAAGAGAATATGGGAGGTAAAGTACCCATTGAGGAAACCATATTTTCATCCAAGACAATATAATGGCCATTTGAACTAGATTCCTGATGAAACAAAGAAACTGAATGACCAGGATGAATGGTGACGTCGTACAAAGCTGAATCGACACCCATATAGAAGGATAACCTGACCAGAGAGGCAGACGATTCAGAAAGAACAAAGAAGTACCAAGGATAAGTGACATCTTGGGATGAAGATGAAGAGACATATGCCACAAACCTGATTAAGAAACTTAGTTAGTTTAAACATGTACAGATGCAATGAAACACAAGCAGCAAAGCAAGCATGAAGCTAGCCACATGCTTAAATAGATTAGACCATGGCAAGCACCAACATATACCTATATACCTCATAGATACATATCGATTAAGTGAAGAATGAATGTTTCCACTACGTATAAAGTAGTACTGAACAATGCAAGAAGGCCTCAGTTCAGTGTCACAGTTACAAAAAACAATTGATTTAAGCAGAATCCATTTCAACTAAGGAGTTCACTGAGCCAAGAAAGCCATGGTCTTATCAAACTAGGAGTTGGCTGACATTAGATACAATTGACGTAAAAGAACAGAAGCTCCTGTTCAAGAAGGTCAAGCAAAAACAAAAGACGTCAGAGGACTATTGAAGAATAAAATCAAATACACGAAAAGGCTCAATTCATGGTGTCCAGTCACGTGATGGAAGAAAGTTGGATGGATGAGAACATCACATCTACGCACGGAAGCCGGATAGTACCCATACTCCTTAAAAATTCTCAGGGAACAGTACAGACCCAAGGCCAACTTGAAGAGAAGTAGTAATTGACACTGGCCCATCGAGGTGATGATGGATCACATTTTTAATTGGTGGGACGCTGGTATCAAGACAAGTTCACCCGCACCTGATTGTTCGGCCCGTGTGCTGCTCAAAAAACATGCGAATGGTGAGTGAATAGACCAAAGAGTGTGGCAAAGGGATGCATGCACAGTAAATAACAGAGAGTAATGGAGGTAGGCAGGATACAATATAAAGCTATATTAAGAATGTAATATATATGTATATGGGAAAGGAGATATTTATTGACTTGAGTATGGCCAAGTAATATATGAGGAAAAATAGTCATGAGTGTAGCCATGCTATGATGATACGCCCTGTTCCTAGGCTTTAAATAGCGCTAGCAGAAGCATTAATTCAGAGCCCCTTTACGTGGGAGATATAGAAGACGCGATTGTTTAAAGACTTTCTTAAAGGAATTAGCTTAAGTTCCAATCGGAGCAGATCGAGTGGGTAAGACAAGTCTTAAGAGAAGATTGTGAGTATTACGTACATGTGGCCGGTCAAGTCTGTCTGTTTTGTTTTATGTGGTTGTAAGGTGTGATGACATCAGAGTTGAAAAAATAAATATTTTAAGTAATAGAAAAACATGAAGTTAAGACGCGAAAATTGATTGTTTTAAGATTAAACTTTGATAGTTGTTTTTAGCAAGATTAAAGTAAAAATTGCATTGTGACGGGATTGGAGCTTGCGACGATTGGTGCTTGCTCATAAGTGTGTGATGATTGAAACATAAAACTGAAGGCTGTAACTAAAGCATAAGCGAAGTGGTAGCAAAAAAAAAAGTAAAGGTTAGAAATGGAAGAAGTTACGCCATTAGTGCATCTTTTAAAACAGCTGCCAAAGCATGCGCTTAAGCTTAAACAATACAGTGCAGAGTGGGTTAAAGGGACCGCAGACAAAATGTTTATGCCATGGCCACAAGGTGGGTCATTATCGAGAGCAGTTCTGCAACATATGATGACATATTTGCATGCTGCGTACACAGGAAAAAGTGAGAAAAGCTCCTTGCGAGTCCAGAACTCTGAAAAATGTATGAACATGAGAAGGAGGGGCCTCCTTTAGATTGGATACTCAATATATGCAAAGATTGGGGGTGAAGAGCATTCTGCTCCGCCCGCCCTGTCTGAAATGAAAGACGAGATTAAGAAAGATGAAGGGTTATACCCATTAAGAGAACTTAAAGCAGCGACTTGATATAGCAATCCATCATATGAGTCACTTACAGGCCCAGAGAAAGATGCCAAGAAAGATGTAACTTCCAAAGTCCTGAGGGACAGGGAGAGACGCGATAAGGTAGGAAGTGATTGAGCAAGCACATCTCTAGATATAAGGAGAGAAATAAAGAGATGGAAAGGAGATAAGGATAAAACTGATGAGATAGCACTCCTACAGAACAAATGGATGGGGGGGGTTAGATTCTACTTTAACTTGATGGTAAAGGCATCGAAGATGTAAGACAAAGGGGAGATCAAGATGAACAAGACAGAAAAGACAAAGAAAGGGAGGAATGATTGAGAGATGAAGGAGCTAAAAGAAAAGATAGACAAAGACAGGAACAGTTATATCAAGATGAGCAAGGTAAAAAGCAAGAGAGAGCAGAAGAGCAAAGAAAACATGATAATAAAAAGAGAGCAGATGATGAACAGGAAAGGATAATATAGAAAAGGATACAGAGATGGAGAGATGAGGAAATACGAAGGGCATATGAATGAAGGGATATGAAAAGGAAAGAGGATGATAGAGTAAGAGAAGAAGCGAGAAAGCGCAGAGAAGTCAATGACGACATGGAACGTAAAAGAAGGCAGGGAGCACAAGATCTCGAATATTTGCGTAGGGAAGTAAGAAATCCAAATTCAAGGGTGGCATGAGTGGGAATCATTACCAGGCACGTCTAGAGCAAATCTAGAAGACGAGTTTGACTCACAAAGCATTGGGGACACAATTGATAAGGCATACCATGAAATGCAAGCCCAGAAAGAATCACAAGGGAAAGGAAAAAATTAGCGTCTCAAGAGCACTCAGTTGTATGACACAGAGGAAGCCTCCTGCAGTGCGAGACATAAAGAACTGTCTTTAGACAGACTAACATTAAATAGAGATGATAATGAGAGAAGTTGCACGAGTTGGGCACAAGAAGTATCAGACAAAGAAAGGGAAACCTTCCAGAGGGAAAAGAAAAGTGATACATGTGGTCCGGAGGGATGTTTACCTATGGATAAGGGAGTAAAATGGTTAGATTCAGAAATACCTATGTCTAGGGTACCAGAGCAACTGACACAGTCAGACCAACACAAAGGGCAACCCCATGGTCAGAGGGGGGAGTCCCTGCCTTATGTAAGTAGGCTTAGATAATTTCCATGTAGACAACAATGCGGGAATATTATCCTGGTGGTAGATAGACAAATTATGAGAGATGAGAATGAGTTTAGAGCATCACAATTCCCCTTGTTGGAAAAGGGACAGGTCAGGCCACAATATATACTATGGCCCCAGAAAATTTAAAATGTAAACTCCTGAAATGTAACTTCCGGCGGTGGAAAATGGATACATGAGTTAGAAAAAATGACGCGAGGGTATACATTAGCTATAGAGAATATTAAAGGTCATCTAATCGCCATACTTGCTGAGAGAGCTGATGACGTATGGTCGAGGGCAGGTTACCCTGGTGTGACTGCAGTGAACAACGTGCACGATGGAGCGCCATTTAACAATTGTAGAGCAGCGATTTGGAAAGCGATTTGAGTGCTATATCCGGACACGTCTCAAATGGGAGCTGTAATGACAAGAAAAATGAAAGAGAGAGAGGATCCGTTGCTTTACATTCAAAGTTTTCAGGACGCTTTGGCGCTTGAAATCGCGAGGCTTGGGGGAAGTCTATACATGTATTCTATCATATATTATGTCAAGGGCAGCCAGAACAGGTGCAGAAACAGCTCAAGAAATCCAGCTAACTATTGCACATTATTGCAGACTCTTGCAGCAAATGAATCGCAAAAAGGACGATGCACGAAAAGGTGAAGAAGCTTCAAGTTAGTTCAGAAAAAGTTATTTAAGTATGCCATTGAAGGGGCAATGTTAACTAACGTGGGCAGCACAAATTCGATGCAGGCAGTACACATGCCACAAGTAAATAACCAACAACAGTTTGATCAGACAAATAATGAATATATGCCCCACGAGGAAGGGAATATCGAGGGAGAGGTTGGCAAGGTAATCAAGGGTATTGGCAGAATAATCAGGGAGGGTTCCAGAATATGCAAAATGGTAATCAGAACATGCAATACAGGCAGATAGGGAGACAGCCACTTGTATGTTGGACATGTGGAATGACAGGGCACATAGCTTGTATGTGTAGAAGCCAAGGGATGGTACAGAATTATTAATTTTCAAGACAGGGAATGCCAACTCCACCTGCGTATTCGCAGCAGGGTGGAAATAGATTTGCGCAAGATCAAACAGTGCAGCAGCAAGCGCCGAGAGTGCAGCAAGGCTTGAAATCACAGCAAGTAACAGGTAATCAACCTCAAGGACAGTCGCAGCAATCTCCTATGCAACTTCAGCAGAGTACGAACACAGAACCATCTATGACACATAGAATAGGAGGTGTTACTGTTGATGGAGGAAATCCATTCATGGGTGATGGAGTGAGACTGTACCCCCGAAATAGGACAGCCTACTGGGACACCTGATGTGTTCAGTCCTATCTATTACGTCGAATCCTCATGAGGGGCCAAGGGTACACTTAATTACAGGCGGCAAAGCGTTTTCCTTCTTAGTGGACACACGTGCAACATACTCGTGCATACGTGAGGGTATATTTTCAATATCTGGTGATGCGATGAATACTCAGGGCTTTACAGGAGCAACAAGTCGTGTTCCTTTTACAAAAGAATTACCAGTTTCCATAGGAGAATGCGATATGAATGTGCCACTGCTTTACTTGAGGCTAATTTTATTTGTATTGGTGCACACTAGCCAATCACATGACGAAAATTAATATGACCATTTTGTTTACAGAGGATGGCATTGTATGCTCAACACCGGGAATGCACTATTTAAATGTGTGCGAAATCATCTGGGCATACGCAGGGCAAATATTGCCTAGAGCGATACCGTTGGAACCTGAAGTGTTCCATTATGGGATACATATTTTGTTAACATCGCTGCCAGGTTTAGTAAGCAGAACCATGAGAATACCAGATGAGTTTCTATTTAGACCTCAGATACCAATGGAAGAAGAGGTGGGGTGAATTTTCCCCTTAGCCATAGAAGCAGCCATAGTGTGAGGAAATTTGGCTTTGCTTGATGCAACTGATGATAAAGGTAGATGATGGAGCACAATAATTGCCATTGAGGAAGTTTAGTTTAGTTTAGTTTATTATTTGTATAGCGCCGCCTGGCCCTGGGGCATCCAGGCGCTTGCGAAGAATACAACAAGATTAATACAACAGTACAATATGATAAAATATGGTCTTAGGGGACCAGTAACAGAGATTGAGGGAGTTGTCAATCAGTTTCAATTACAGATAGTTACATATATGGTATAGCATGGTCAAGGTGGATGAGAGCAATACATTTGGGACACTATCACGCAGTCAGAGGTAATGTACAGCCTGATTTACATATTTACACATTACGACTCAGGCGGTAAGGGGTTAACGGCAGCGTTAACAGCGCCGCCCCTTACCGCCTGATTACGAGGTCCCCTAGCGCCATGGTGCTTTTAACACCTGCTTTTAGCAGGTGTTAAAATCCATGGCGCTAAGGGACCATGGAGTTAATTACGCCACCGTAATTTACGGTGGCGTAATTAACGCCTTCCCCACTCCCATTATGCCCTATGGGGCAAAAATGGGAATGGGGAAGGGTAAATGGGGATTGGGGACTTACCGCCCCGCCTAGGTCGGAATGAGGCGGTAAGTCCGCCAACCACCATGGCGTAAACGTAGTTTACGCCATGGTGATAAAGTCACGGCCCAGGCGGTAACTTACCGCCTGGGTCGTAATGAGGCCCACAGTCTTGGTGCATGCTAGTAAGGTAGGGCTAGGCAGTTTACGTTTCTTTGGATAGAAGCCATGTTTTGGTGTTGTGTCTAAATCTGTGAAAGGACGGTTCTGATCTGAGCAAGAGTGGAAGTGAATTCCAGAGTTTGGAGGCAAGCACGGGGAAGCTAGAGCTTCTTAAATCTTGGGATATTTCAGCAGTGTGTTTGAGCTGATCTGTTAGGGCGCGCTGGGGTGTGGAGAGTGAGGTTGTCGGATAGGTATCTGGGTGCTTGGTTAGCTAGGCATTTGTGTGTGAGTGAGATGGTTTCATATTCAATTCTTTGTGGTATGGATAGCCAATGGCAGGAGCATCTGGCGTCCAAAATGTGTTCATGTTTAGGTATGTTCAGGGCTGCTCGCAAGGCGTTGTTTTGTATGACTTGTAGTTTGTTAATGTTTTTCTGACTGGTGCCCAAGTATAGAGCATTGCAGTAGAAACAATGATGTTATTGCCGTCTATAGTGAATGCCTGATAGAGTTTGTCGAGTTTATTAAGTCTGGGTTGGGAACCTAGGAGAAGAAGCTCGGTCTTGTCGTCATTGAGGCATAGGCCATGCTTGGCCATCCATTCTTGGATAATGGAGTAAATGTTGTTGAGAGCAGTGAGGTCGGTGGAGTAGTCGCCTGTTAAAGGGATCAGTATTTGGTTGTCATCTGCATAGTTGGTGTAGATGACACCCAAGCGGTCCAATATGTCAAAGAGGGGTTTCGTGAACACATTGTATAGAGTGGGGGAGACGCAGGAGCCCTGGGGGACACCGCAAGTGACTGGGGCTGGGTTGGCAGAGGCTGTGGGTGCGAAGACTCTCATGGATCTGTTGTTAAGGAAGGATTGGATCCATGTATTGGCATTATCTGAGAATTTGGCTGCTGAGGATAGATGTTTGCAGAGGATGTCGTGGTTGGCCAGGTTGAAGGCGGCCGATAAGTCAAGAAGGAGAAGGAGGGCCAGTTTGCCATTGTCTTTAATGTTTTCCATCTGTGTCTTAAGGTCAATCAGGGCGGTCTCAGTGCCGTGTTTGGGGCGGAATCCTGATTGTCTGAGTCCTAGTAAGTTATTTTTCTCAAGGTGGTTCTGTATCTGGAGATAGGCAGCTCTGTCAAGGATTTTTAGTAGGAAGGGTACAGTCGTAATGGGTCTGTAGTTGGTGGAGACATTTGGGTCAAGGGTGGGCTTCTTAAGTAAAGGAAGAACCCAGGAGTCCTTGAGGTTGTTGGGCACTACGTTGGATGTGAAAGATGAGTTGATGAGGGAAGTGATGAAGGGAGCAAGTTGTTTGGCTGCATCTTTAATGACTGGGGTTGGACAAGTGTCACCTTGGCATTTGGACGGTTTAAGAGAGTAGATTATTTCTTCAACCTCTTTAATGGTTATTGTGGAAAACTCAAAGAGGTTATTGTCATCATTTTGGGGGGTGGTGTAGGTGTGTGTAGAGGGGGTGATGTTATCAGTGAGGGTGAGGCTTTCTTTCTTTGTCAGGATTTTGGCTTGTAGCGTGGCAATTTTGCCTAGGAGTGCTTCCTGAATGTTCGTGCACCAGTGGATGTCTTTGTTGCAAGTGTCTGGAATGGGGAGGGTGATTCAAGTTCTCTCAGGGTATTGAAGAGCTCTTTGGTATTGGATTTGCCGTTGCAGATTCTTTCATTGTACATGTTTTTTTAGACTGGATGATGGCTGACTTATAGATGTTCGAGGCCAGTGCGTAAGATGTCTTATTAATAGTGGATGGTGACTGTTTCCATGCTAATTCAGCTTGTCTTTTGGATTTGCGGAGTGTTTTTAGTTCGGGGGTGAACCAAGAATTGAGGTGTGCGCGTGATTTGGCTTTCCGAAGCTTGAGTGGTGCTATGGTGTTTATGGCCTTAAGGATGGTTGTGTTGTATAACTCTATTAGTTCAGTAGGGTTGGTCATGGTGGGTGAGAAGTCGATGATGGGTTGGAGTAACGGGAGGAGTTTCTCTACTGTGATATTTTTGTTGTTTCTTGTGAGTGTGGGTGGGGCATTGGGGGAAGGCCCTGGTGTTTGAGTGCCTTTGTTGATGGTGAAGGTAATGAGGTGGTGATCGGTCCAAGCGCATGGAGTGTTGGAAAGGATGGTAGTGTTGCAGTTAAGGTCAGCTATCCAGTCAAGGATGCGGCCTTTGTTGTGTGTGGGTTGTGCGATATGGTGGGTGAGTCCTAATTCTGAAATGGTGTTGGCGACAGTGTTAGCTTTGTCATCTTTCTCATCATTGAGACCTAGATTAAAGTCTCCTAGGATGAGTAGTCGAGAGTTAGGTTTGATATTGTTGGAGAGTAAAAGGGCTATGTCGTCATTAAAGGATAGTATAGGGCCTGGCGGTCTGTAAATGAGGTTGATGGTGATTGTGCTTGTGTGCGTTGTGGATAGTTTGAGGGTGAGTAGTTCCGCTGATGGCAGGGATTGGTTTTGTATGTGTCTTATGTTGATGGAGCTTTTTGCAATAATGGCTACTCCACCACCTTTAGCTGTTTGTATGTCTGCACGGTAGATGGTATAGTCATTGGGTATAGCAAGTGATAGAGAGGGGCCAGACGCTGGGTGGAGCCAGGTCTCTGTAATAGCTATGAAGTCGAGATCATTGATGGAGATAATGTCGGCTATGTCTAGGGCATGGGCGACTACAGATCTCGCATTGATGAGTGCACCTTTGATGGTTTCGGTGGTGATGCATGGTTTTTTGATGTGGGTGCGGGGGGAGGGTGCGTTCAGGCAGTGTGATATCTGGTCTGTCGGAGGTATAGGGCGTGTGCAGGGAGGGGCAGATTTGGTTGAGGTTATATTTTGTTTGTTGCCTAGATTGAGGAAGGACGCGGGTGTGTGTGTTCTGGATCTCAGTCGGGTGAGTCTCGACGAGCCTGAGCAGGGATAGGATTTGCTGGTAGTGAGGTTCGTGATGGTGGACGGGCCGATGGGTGTAGTTTGTGATGCTTTTTGGGGGCTAGAGGTGTCTGCTATGCGGTGAGAGTCGATGGTGGAGGTAGGCTGGAAGGGGTTGATGTTGGGTAGGAAGGGGGTGGGGCAGGGTATGGGATAATGTCTGGGGCAGGCTAGTCTGCTGAGGCCATTGGGATGTGAGCAAAAGTGTAGCCCTGAACAAGGGATGTCATGGGGACCAGGCAGAATCTGATTTAGAGGGCACTGGCGCACAAAATCATCAGAGAAAAGCTAGTACACAATGCTAATGCACAGTGGTGCTGCAGTGAGGGTACTAACGCAGAGAATCAGAGAAAAGCTAGTACACAATGCTAATGCACAGTGGTGCTGCAGTGAGGGTACTAACGCAGAGAATCAGAGAAATGCTAATACACAATGCTAATGCACAGTGGTGCTGCAGTGGGGGTACTAACGCAGAGAATCAGAGAAATGCTAATACACAATGCTAATGCACAGTGGTGCTGCAGTGGGGGTACTAACGCAGAGAATCAGAGAAATGCTAATACACAATGCTAATGCACAATGCTAATACACAGTGCTAATACACAATGCTAATGCACAATGCTAATACAGAGTGCTAATACACAGTGCTAATATGCAGTGCTAATACACAGTACTAATACACAATGCTAATACACAGTGCTAATACACAGTGGTGCTATGTTGCACAATCAGGTATGTGGCTGGGTTAGTAGTTGGAACGCAAGATGCTAGAGCATGGTATAAACAAATCAACATGCTAGATATTACTTTTAAAGTGGGGGATACACTTGTAGAGCGTGGGTCTACGGTGGTGGTGTTGGCAAAGGTGGCTGGTGGAATTAGTGCTGGGAGGTAGAGGGCAAAGTAAGGCAAGTGCCTGTATGTATGAATTGAAGAGAGAGTATGCACATGTGATAGGATGATACATTACATTTGAGCAATTAGAGTCATAGTAATGTGATCAGCTGACCAGCTATGGTGAATCAAAGAAGTGTCCTTGGGTGCGCTGGTTTGCAAAGTTCCAGGGATATAGTAATGGCTAATGAGGCTTACCCGCTATTCAGCAGAGATTAGTGGCCAAGGCCTCGGAAGCCTCCGGACAGCTCCAGACAGTTGTGGAGGAGCTCCTTAGGGAGGAAGCCGGCGTTCGCCTGCCAGCGCGTGGTAGGCCCTGATGAGCAGGGGCTGGCCCAATGGGATCAGCTGGGTCGAGTCAGGTGGTCGCAGAGAGGGTGCCTGCGGCCATCTTTGATTGGGAAAACCTCGTGTGTTCCATGGTGGCCCCCGGATGTAGAGAGGGCGAAAAAGGGCTTAGGGCTCGAGTCTGAGCCTGCAAGGATTTTATCCTTGCTATTAAAGAATAATGCTGCTGGATGCAGCGCTTTCCGTGTCAGAGGCAGACCGGTGACAGGGACTGGAAAATAGGCAGGGATGCCTACATTGCATCGAGAAAAGCAGCTGTGGTTGCTGCCACACTGCTCCTGCAGTGTAGGGTGCTCCTGCAGGAAGGCCTGTCAGTCACTCTGCAGGAAGGCTGCAGAGTGACTGACGTCACTGATGAAGGCTTGTTTGGAGATGACAGATCTGACTATTTTGTGATATTTTAAATGGCCATTACTTATTCGGTCAAGGCGATTAAGAGAGAGGTCCCGCAGAGAATGATGTTAGCAAAGAAGCGTCCTGAATATTTCGATGAAGATATGGCGAAAGTGCCAATTTAATTGTGCACTACTGGCCCCTATGACGTAGGCTTACTAAAAGGAGGTGGGGAAGTGAAGATTAAATTGAAACCAGGAGGAATTTTACCTCGAGCACAACAATATCCCATGCCTAGAGAGGCAGATGAAGGCATTTTTAAGACAATTTCCGCCATGATGGACCAAGGTATTTTAGTGATGTCAGAGTCACCATGTAATACGTTGATTTACCCAGTGAAAAAAGGGAAGGGGGGGGGCCTTGGAGGCTAGTTCCCTCTAGTCTCCAATCCATCTACAGTTTGATGTAATATACCTGTTGATGCACAATATTACACGGTGATTGACTTGAAAAAGGTGTTTTTCTCAATCCCATTGCACAAAGATTCACAAGATTTGACATTTTTTACTTTTAGACAAGCGCGATTAAAAAGCACAAGGCTGCCGCACGGGTACTGTGAGTCCCCATCAATTTTTAAGAGAGTCCTCCAAATGGACTTGAGCAATATAGCTTTAGAGAGTGTTGTACTGCAATATGTAGATGACATTTTAGTGTGCAGCATCACAGAGGAAGAATGCAGATGTGATTCTGTTCAGCTGATGATTATACTTGCTGACAAAGGATATAAGGCTAACAAGGAAAGGATACAATATTGTCAACAAGAAGTGTTGTACATAGACCAATTGATTTCACATGAGGGAAAGAAGGTCACCCCTGAAAGAGCTGAGGTCATTTTAAAAACAGCAGAGCCACACACAATAAAACAAATGCAGAGATTTCTAGGACTATGTAATTATGTCAGAGCCTGGGTCTTTGACTACAGCTCATATACAAGGCCCTGGCAATGAAAGAAAAAATTGTGTGGACTGAGGCAATGGAAGAAGGGTTTGATGAATTGAAAAAAGCAAACTGCACAGTCCCAGTTCTAGGGATCCCCAATTATGTCATGTTATGTTAAGTTATGTTACTTTGCATTTATATAGCGCCTTATGTACCATTGGTATGATCTCAAGGTGCTGGTAGGTTGAACGCCCTCGGGAACCGTAGTTCAAGTCAGTAGAGAGAGCGAGAGAGTCATAAGGTGCGTGTGTGCATCGGATATGTGTGCAGCAGGTGTGGCACTCGTATGATAGGTGCTTCTTAGCGATAGGTGTGGTGATTGGGAGATCAGGAGTATGTGTTCGTTCTGGCAGGGGTGATACCAGACTGGTTCTGGCTGTGTTAGGTCTGAGGAGAATGCCTAGGCTGGCGGGTGTGCAGCCAGTTGTGTTTAGTTAGATTGATGGGCAGAATGTGGCAGGTGTTGGTATGAGAACAGCTATACCGAATGTGTCATAGTATCGCTGTGTTCTAGTTGAGTGGTGGTGTATAGGAGAGAGTAAGCGTTGTGATGTGATATGGTAGTTTTCAGTAGGTGCATGAGATAGAGCGCCTTCATGCTCCACGCATTCCATGTTCATCACTGTTCCATGCACTACATCCGTTCCATGCACTCCAACCATTCCATGCACTCCAACCGTTCCATGCGCCTCAACCGTTCCATGCGCCACAACCGTTCCATGCGCCGCAACAGTTCCATGCACCCCAGCTGTTCCATGCACCGCAGCTGTTCCATGCACTTCAGCGTTCCATGCACTCCAGCCATTCCAATGAACTCCAGCCGTTCCATGCATTCCAGCCATTTTATGCACTCCTATAGTTCCACGCACTTCAACCGTTCCATGCACTCCAACCGTTCCATGCACTCCTACTGTTCCATTCACTCCAACCGTTCCATGCACTCTAACAATTCTTGCACATTTTCTACATTGTCCATTCCATGCCCTATATCCGTTCAATGCATTCCATCCATCGCATGTACTCTTCCAGCTCTATGTACTCATTTGTTCAATCAGTTCCATGCATTCCTTCTGATCCATGCACTTCGTCCAATCCGTGCATTCCATCGGTTCCACTTACTTCATCTGTTACACCCTCGTCAACCGTTCTGCACGCTTCATCCGTTCTACCGTGAATTTCATCCTTTCCACACTCTCCATCCACACCACACTCTCCATCTGCACCACACTCTCCATCTGCACCACACTCTCTCTCTGCACCACGCTCTCCTTCCGCACCACACTCTCCATCCACACCACGCTCTCCATCTGCACCACACTCTCCATCCGCCACACTCTCCATCCACACCACACTCTCCATCTGCACCACACTCTCCATCCGCACCACACTCTCCATCTGCTCCACATTCTCCCTCTGCTCTGCGCTCTCCCTCCGCTCGTGCTCTACGTCCGCTCCACGCTCTCTGTCCGTTCCACACTCTCTGTCTGTTCCACACTCTCTATCCGTTCCACACTCTCTGTCTGTTCCACACTCTCCATCCGTTCCACACTTTTCATCCATTCCACACTCTTCATCCGTTCCACACACTTCATCTGTTCTGCACACTTCATCCGTTCTGCACACTTCGTCCGTTCTGCACACTTTGTCCGTTCTGCACTCATTGTCCGTTTCGCACTCTTCATCCATTCCACACTCTCCATCTGCACCACACTCTCCATCTGCACCACACTCTCCCTCCGGACCACACTCTCCATCTGCACCACACTCTCCCTCCGCACCACACTCTCCCTCCGCACCACACTCTCCCTCTGCACCACACTCTCCCTCTGCACCACACTCTCCCTCTGCACCACACTCTCCCTTTGCGCCACACTCTCCCTCCGCACCACACTCTCCATCCTCAACACACTCTCCATCCGCAATACACTCTATACCCGCCCCACACTCTCCATCCGCAATACACTCTATATCCACACCACACTCTCCATCCGCACCACACTCTCCATCTGCATCACACTCTCCATCCACACCACACTCTCTATCCACACCACACTCTCCATCCACTCCATGCTCTCCCTCCGCTCCATGCTCTCCATCCGCTCCATGCTCTCCATCTGTTTCACGCTCTCTGTCCGCTCCATGCTCGCTCCACACTCTCCGTCTGCACCGCACTCTCCGTCTGCACCGCACTCTCTGTCTGCTCGGCACTCTCCATCCGCTCCACACTCTTCGTCCGCTCCACACTCTTCATCCGTTCCACATTCCCCCTCCGATCTGCGCTCTCCCTCCACTCCGTGCTCTTCGTCTGCTCCGCGCTCTCTGTCCGTTCCGCACTTTCTGTCTGTTCCACACTCTCCATCCGTTCCACACTCTTCATCCGTTCCACACTCTTCATCCGTTCCATACTTTTCATCCATTCCACACTCTTCATCTGTTCCACACTCTTCATCCATCCACACTCTTCATCCATTCCACACACTTGATCTGTTCCGCACACTTCATCCATTCTGCACACTTTGTCCGTTCCGCACTCTTTGTCTGTTCCGCACTCTTTGTCTGTTCCGCACTCTTCATCTGCACCACACTCTCCATCTGCACCACACTCTGCCTCCGGACCACACTCTCCCTCCGGACCACACTCTCCCTCCGCACCACATTCTCCCTCTGCACCACACTCTCCCTCTGAACCACACTCTCCCTCTGCACCACACTCTCCCTCTGCACCACATTCGCCCTTCGCGCCACACTCTCCCTCCACACCACACTCTCCTTCCTCAACACACTCTCCATCTGCAATACACTCTATATCCGCACCACACTCTCCATCCGCAATACACTCTATATCCACACCACACTCTCCATCCGCACCACACTCTCCATCTGCCCAACACTCTCCATCCATCTGCACCACACTCTCCATCCACACCACACTCGCCATCCACTCCACGCTCTCCCTCTGCTCCATGCACTTCCTCCGCTCCATGCACTCCATCCGCTCCATGCTCTCCATCTGTTCCACGCTCTCTGTCCGCTCCAGGCTCGCTCCACGCTCTCCATCCGCACCGCACTCTCCGTCTGCTCGGCACTCTCCGTCCGCTCTACACTCTTCATCCGCTCCACACTCTTCATCCGCTCCACACTCTTTGTCCGTTCCACATTCTTCATCCGTTCCACACACTTCATCCGTTCCACACTCTGTCCGTTCCACACTCTTCATCCCTTCCACACTCTTCATCATTTCCACCCACTTCATCCGTTCCAACTTCTTCATCCGTTCTACCCACTTCATCTGTTCTATTCACTTCATCCGTTCCACCCACTTCATCCGTTTCACCCACCTCATCCGTTCTGCCCACTTCATCCGTTCTATTCACTTCATCCTTTCTGCCCACTTCATCCATTCTACTCACTTAATCCGTTCTACCCACTTCATCCGTTCCGCCCACTTTATCCGTTCCGCCCACTTAATCCGTTCGGCCCGCTTCGTCCGTTCTACTCACTTCATCCGTTCTACCCACTTCATCCATTTCACCCACTTCATCCGTTTCACCCACTTCATCCGTTCTACGCACTTCATCCGTTCTACGCACATTGTCCGTGCCATACACTCCATCCGTCCCATGCACTCTATCCATCCCATGCACTCCACCCGTCTCATGCACTCCATCCGTCTCATGCACTCCATCCATAGCATGCACTTCATCCTTCTCATGCACTCCATCCGTCGCATGCACTCCATCCGTCCCATGTGTTCCATCCATGTCATGCATTTGATTCATCTATTTCGTTCGTTTAGTTCATTCCATGCCATGTATCCATTCCATGCACTCTATCTATTCCGTGCACGCATCCGTCTCATGTTCTCATCCTTTCCATTTTCTCGTCCAGTTTATTCTTCTCCTCCACTTCGTTCCTGTCTTCCATTTCATTGATTTCATCCCTTTCTTTAGTTTCATCTGCTTCACTGCTTTCATCTAGTTTATTTCTTTCATCCACTTCACTACGTTCATTCACTTCACTCGTTCTATTCAGTTTGTCTGTTTTAATTTACATTGGCTGTTATTAATTTTCGATTTTCACGCTCGGATCACAATGTTGGATTGTAATTTATGATAAAGCAAGTTTGGGCTAAGGTCATTGATTGGTGTTATCCAGTTTGAATTAGGAGTCGATTTTAGGGGAAGAGCCATGTTTTCAGTCATTTGCAGAAGACAAATGGTCCTCGGTGAGTCAGATGTGAGGTGGAAGTGCGTTCCAAGAGCGGGGGCCAGGGCTGAGAATGATGATCCACCAAGCCCGACTGAGTTGGTTTTTGGTATGACTAGGAGGCCGGCAGAGCTTGATCTTAGAGTGCGAGGAGGCTGGTAAGGTTTTAGTTTGTCTTGAAGATAAAGAGGTCCGGATTTAAGCATTGCTCGGTGGGAGATGCATAAGGTTTTGAAGGTCACCCTTCGGGCAACCAGAACCCAGTGCAGAGCTTTGAGGGCTGGGCAGATGTGATCTCTTGGGCCAAGTGTAGTAGCAGTTTGGCTGTGGCGTTTTGTGCTCTTTGTAGTTTAGTCAGTTGGTACACGTGGACTCCGAGGTAGAGGGGGTTAGCATAGTCAAGTCTTGTCATAACAATAGCTTGGACCACGGCAAGTCTGTTAGGAAAGGAGAGGTATGGAAAAATGTGCCTAAGAGTTTTAAGGTGGTAGTGGCAGGATTTGGAGACGTTGTTAACTTGGAGCGAGAGGGTTAGGCCAGGGTAGCGGGTGCGGAAGAAGTTCTGTGTTGCCACATACCATGATTTCAGTTTTGGAGGTGTTTAGCAAGAGGTGGTTTGTGGTCATCCAATGATCTATGTCGAGGAGGCAGGAAGCGAGGTTGGGTTAGCAGTTGGGTTTTGAATTCGGGAGTTTTAGGATTAGTTGTGTGTCATCAGCGTAGTTATAGCACAGGATATTGTGTGAGCGGATTATTTGTGGGAGGGTGGACATTTAGAGGTTAAACAGGAGGGTTGATAGGCATGCCCTTTGTGGGACTCCAGTGTTGACTGGTAGGGTGTGGGAAGCATAGGTGGAGATTAGGGTTATTTGTTTCCTTTGAGGAAGGATGCTATCCATTTGAGAGCGTTTCCACGGATTCCCAGGTAGTGGAGGCGGTCAAGGAGGATTGAGTGGTTGATTTTGTCGAAGGTGGTGGATAGGTCAAGAAGGATTAGTGCGGCGCATCCCGCAGAATCAGCAGTGCTTTTAAGGTCATCCCAGATTGAGGTTAGGGTGGTTTTGGTTCTGTGTCGGGCTCTGAAATCTGATTGAGCGGGGTCTAGGAGATTGTTGGCTTAGACAAAGGCATTTATTTGGGAGTAGGCGGTTCGGTCAATGAGTTTGGCAAGGAACCTGGTGTTTGAGGTGAGGCAGTAGTTTTTGGGCTCGAGAGGGTCGAGGGATGTTTTTTTTAGGAGAGGCTTGACATGAGCAGTTTTGAACGCATCGGGAAAGATTCCCGAGGAGAGGGAGTCATTTATGATGGTTCTTGCGTGTTCTCCTGCGCAGGTAGATGTGAAGATTTCTTTGAGGGTTGTGGCTGGGCAGGGGTCGAGCGGGGAGCCGGATGGTTTTCGGGCAGAGAGAAGTTTGAGAAATTGGTCAGTTGATATTGGAGTGAAGGAGTTGAAAGTCGGTTGGGTAGTGGTCGCAGGCGGTGGAATGGCAGATAGGGTGAGTGGATTGCGTGGTGGGTGTAAGAGAGCTAGTTTGTTGGTTAGAGAGTTTGTTCTTTCTTGAGCAGTGGTGTAAAAGTGTAGAGAGAGTGAGTCACACAGTGATTGTGAGGGGATGGGAAGGGTGTGGTACATGATGGTTTGGTGAATTCGGCGATGATTTTGTGAAGTTCTTGGCTGGGGTTTTTACAGTTTAGGATTCGGGAGTTGTAATGGGCTTTTTTAGCTTTCCGGAATTTGGCCTTGTGGTGGCGGTGGTGCCGGGCCAAGGAGGATCTGCTCATGGCTGTTTTGTCTTTCTGCCATTTGCGTTCTAGGGATTAATATAGCTGTTTAATGGTCTTCAGTTCAGTTGTGAACCATCTAGGAAAAAGGCCATGGCGAGTGGATGGTTTGCAAGAGGGGGTGAGTGGGATTAGCAAAGTGTTTTTGTTGCGGTTGGTGTGTGAGGGAGGGTAGGGGGAGTCGGAGGGGGAAAGGGAAGTGGCTACTGTTCTTGCCAGGGCAAGACGTGCACCTTTTAGGGAGGGGAAGAGGTGGGGTCACGGGGGATGATGGTGGGAGTTGATGAGGGGAGTGGGGGGTGGATGGTAGCGGGCTGGGTGACGGTGGGAGGCTAGGCTGGCCATTAGTCAGGGGAGTGGGGGGGTGGGTATGACGATAGTAGGCGGGTCAGAGGAGGGGATGGGAGGGGCAGAGGATTTAGGATGGTTGGGTCACCAACATGCCCCTCTGGCATGGTGTTTGGAAAGAGGATGGGTAGGGGATGTGGTGGAGGGCAGGATGGTTTGGAGGAAGGGAGGGATGGGGGTAGGGTGGGCGGGAAGAGTGGCAGGCGCGAGGGGGTCATTATCGGTGGATCTCGGTGGGTTGGTTGGATTCATGGTTTGGATTAGTTTAAGCTGTGTTATAGTTGGCATTGTATGATTTCGTTTGCACCTTCCCACTTCAACTATACCACCGGATGTTAGTGTTACACACTCGATATGATTAACTATACCACCGCTGTACCACGTTGGTAATTCACACTTTCCAAGTTCGACTATACCACCGGGTGAGATTGTTCACAGTTTCTAAGTTCAACTATATTACAGGGTTGTATTATTCACAGTTTCTATGTACAACTACACTACAGGGTGAGATTTATCACTGCTTCTAAGTACAACTATATCACAGTTTCTATTTAGACTTTCAGAATGCAACTAGACCACAGATATGCTAATAGACCGACTTACTAAATGCAATTATACAACAGATATGCTATTAGGCAGATTTTCTGAGTGCAACTAAACCAGAGATATGGCATTAGGCAGGCTTTTTAAATGCAACTAAACCATTGATAAGCTATTAGGTTGACATTCTAAAATCCAACTAGACAGAGAATATGCTATTGGGCAGTTTCTAAGTACAACTATATCACAGATTCTATTTAGACTTTCAGAATGCAACTAGACCACAGATATGCTAATAGTCCGACTTACTAAATGCAATTATACAACGGATATGCTATTAGGCAGATTTTCAGAGTGCAACTAAACCACAGATATGGTATTAGGCAGACTTTCTAAATGCAACTAAATCACTGATAAGCTATTAGGTTGACACTCTAAATGCAACTAGACAGAGATATGCTATTGGGCAGACTTTCTAAATGTAATTACACCACAGATGTGCTATTCGGCAGACTTTCTAAATGCAACTAGACCACAGATATGCTATTAGGTGGACATTCTGAATGCAAACTAGACCACAGATGTGCTATTACGTAGACTTTCTAAGGGCAACTACACAACGGATATGCTATTAGGTGGACTTTCTAGAAGCAAACTAGACCACAGACATGCTATAAGGTAGACATTCTAAATGCAATAACACCACAGATATGCTATTAGGCAGATTTCAGAATGCAATTATACCACAGATATGCTATTAGATGGACTTTCAAAATGCAATTACACCACAGATATGCTATTAGGTGGATTTACTCAGTTCAGTTACACTACAGATTTGCTATCAGGGGGACTTTTGAAATGCAATTACACCACAGATATGCTATTAGGTGGACTTTCTCAATTCAATTACACCACAGATATGCTATTAGGTGGACTTTCTAAATGCAACTACACCACTGGATATGCTATTAGGCAGACTTTGTGAATACAAACTAGACTACAGATATGCTATCAGGCAGGCTTTCTGAATGCAATTACACCACAGATATGCTATTTGATGGACTTTCAAATGCAATTACTCCACAGATATGCTATTAGGTGGACTTACTCAGTTCTTACTCAGTTCAATTATACCACAGATATGCTATTAGGTGGACTTTCAAAATGCAATTACACCACAGATATGCTATTAGGTGGACTTTCTCAATTCAGTGACACCACAGATATGCTATTAGGTGGACTTTCTAGATGCAGCTACACCACAGGATATGCTGTTAGGCAGACTTTCTAAATGCAAACTAGACTACAGATATGCTTTTAGGCAGACTTGCTAAATGCAACTAGACCACAGATATGCTATTATGCAGCCTTTCCTAATTCAACTAAACCACAGATATGCTATTAGGTGGACTTTCTAGATGCAATTACACCACAGATACGCTATTAGATGGGCTTTCTAAATGCACCACTATGCTATTATGCAAACTTTCTTAATGCAACTAGACCACAGATATGCTATCAGGTAGACTCTCTAGATGCAAACTAGACCACAGATATGCTATAAGGCAGACTTTCTAAATGTTATGACATCACAGATACACTATTAGGTGGGCTTTCTAAATGCAACTACACCACAGTTATGCTATTAGGCAGACTTTCTAAATGCAACTACACCACAGATATGCTATTAGGTGGACTTTCTAGATGCAAGCTAGACCACAGATATGCTATTAGCCGGACTTTTTAAATGCAAGCTAGACCACAGATATGCTATTAGGGAGACTACCTAAATGCAATTATACCACAGATATGCTATTAGCCGGGCTTTCTAAATGCAATTACACCACAGATATGCTATTAGGCAGACTTTCTAAATGCAATTACACCACAGATCTGCTATTAGGCAGACTTTCTAAATGCAAGCTAGACCACAGATATGCTATTGGGCAGACTTTCTAAATGCAATTACAGCACAGGCATGCTATTAGGCAGACTTTCCAAATGCAAGCTGGACCACAGATATGCTATTAGGCAGACTTCCTAAATGCAATTACACCACAGATATGCTACTAGGCAGACTTTCTAAATGCAACTAGACTAGAGAATGCTGTTAGGCAGACTTTATAGATGCAACTACACCACAGATAGCCTATTAGGTGGATTGTTTAGATGCAAGCTAGACCACAGATATGCTATTAGGCAGACTTTCTAAATGCAACTATACTAGAATGCTGTTAGGCAGACTTTCTAAATGCAATTACACCACAGATATGGTATTTGTCAGAATAGTGAACCTTAACAGGATAAAGCGCCTGGTGATCGAAGAGGAGCTGTTGAACCCGTAGTGCAGTACTATATTCTTCCCACCAATGTAACACTCAGTTGTGTATAAAAACAGTCTGGGCGTTCAATTGGTTGAAAGATGTTTGAAGAAGGAACAGGACACTCTGGAACTCCGGGTGACTGCAAGTTTCTTCCAGATATGTGGCAATTGTACAGGACACACTGGGAGCTCACTGATCGTTAGTAGGATAAGATGCAGTACATATCCAACAGGAAAACGACAGTAGAATGGAACTAAACAATTTCTGTAATGATACAAAAACGTACATAAGGAAAAGAAAAGCATAAGAGCCAATAACTGAAAAATGAACACTAAATGTAATTCTTACATGTATATCCGTATGAAGGACTGCAACGAGGACTGCAACGAGGAAGATGTGATGAATAAGATCCAAACGGCTCCAAAGGAATGTCCGAGAAGAACCCAGTCTCACAGATGCTGAAGGTATCTTGAGTCCGGTGCAACCCTATTCCCGCCGGCACGCGTACGCCTAAAAAGTTCAGCGAGTTCCCAAAAGTGCTATAGGCAGTCTCTAGTCCAGCACTTGTTTCGTATTCCCGCCAGGACGCGTACGCCTAAGGAAAAAGAGCCTTCTTCAAAGAGACGTACTTAGAACAATCCAAGTGTTCCGGTTCAAAATCAGGTAAGCAGACAAAATGAAGCAAGAGACATGAATCGAAGTCAAAAAGAAGTCCGGGTCATAGCAGCTGTTCGTAGCAGTACCGTGGGCAAGACAAGAGGAATCCAATGGACAGGCAAGGGGTCGAGAAGGAGCAAGACCAGAAGTACCGTGGGCAAGACAAGAGCAATTCCAATAGACAGGCAAGAGGTCGAGAAAGGACAAGATCCAAATAACTAGAGCCACTGCAGAATTCCGAGGAAAACAATCAGAAGCACCGAAACAGCAAACGGGGCGGACTTAAATATGCGTGGCCACAACGCGAGAGTCACGTGACCGGGAGACCGGAGCAACACGTGACTGCAGACGTACTCGCGGCCAACGTCGCCATGGCAACCCCCAATGCCTTTGAAACAAACCTTTAAAGGAATGAAAGCGATTGCTGCTGTTCCTAGCTTTTTTGACTCTTGAAAGTCCGCCTGGTAAGCGGGAACTTGCAGTAGACGTTGGTGTTCTGACAGTATCCTCCCCCAAAGGTCCCCCCAGACCTCGAGAAGCTAGAAACCGGGATAACAGCATGGGGGCATGGATGTTGGACTCAGGTTCCCAGGTGCGATCCTCCGGACCGTACCCCTCCCAATCCACCAAAAACAAACGTACACCACGAGACAGCTTGGTATCCAATATAGCGCCAACCTCGTATTCCTCCACCCCTTGCACCAATAGGGGGGGGGGACGTGCAGGTAGCCTCATCTGATCAGAACACGGCTTGACCAAAGACACGTGGAATACGGGGTGTAACTTCCAAGCAGGGGGCAGTTCCAATTTGACCACAAGGGGACTCATTACCTCCTTGACAACATAAGGACCCACAAAGCGAGGTAACAAGGTCTTGCGACCTGGAATACTAAGATTCTTGGTAGAGAGCCAAACACGCATCCCTGCAGTGTACTGCGGTGCTGGCTGGCGATGGCGATCGGCATACTTTTTTGCCTGTTCTTGCGCATGTGTCAAGTGTTCCATGACACTCTTACGTAATGATGTCAGGTCCCGAAGACAAGATTGGACCGCCGGACAATCCGAGGATGTAAATAAATCCAAGGGCAAAGAGCGAGGGTGTAGTCCATACATGGCATAGAATGGAGAGGTTCCCGTAGAAGAATGCGCAGAATTATTGTAAGCGAACTCTGCCATGGGCAATACGGAGAGCCAGGTTTCTTGATGTTGCAGAATAAGGCATCTCAAGTACTGTTCCATGGTAGCATTGAGTCGCTCGGTTTGGCCATCGGTTTGTGGATGGTAGGCTGTAGAATATCTTTCGTCAATGCCCATAGACTGTGTAAGATGTTTCCAAAAACGAGAGGTGAATTGAGCACCCCTGTCAGATATTATGATCTCCGGAAGACCAAAGAACCGGAAGACATTACGTAAAAACAGGTCCGCCAGGATAGTAGCGGATGGAAGACCCCGACAAGGCACAAAAAGGGCCAACTTTGTAAAACTGTCAACTACTACCCAGATAGTGTCAAATCCACCAATCGAAGGTAGCTCGACTACGAAGTCCATAGAAAGCATAACCCAGGGTTGAGCAGGTACTGGCAGGGGTTGTAGAAGACCCATTGGTTTGGCCGGGGCGGTTTTACACTGAGCGCAAACGGCGCAGTTTGCAATGTATAACGCAATGTCCTTTGACATACAAGGCCACCAGCACCAACGTTTGAGTAACTCCAAGGTCTTACGAGGACCGGGGTGTGCAGCCAACATGGAGTCATGACACCAAGACATGGCAATTCTGCGGGTATGAGAGTCTGGTATATAAATTTTACCTTGAACGTAGGGCAAGGATTGAACGACGTCCAGGTTAAGATCTTCCAACTCAGAATGTCTTTCTGAGACCCACTGCTGAATGGCTGTTTTCAAAGATGGTTGCAATGTGCAGCCACAAACAACCTGGTTGGGCAAGAGTAGTCGACCTTCCTGTGGCCGAGGTACCGGGTCATCATAAAGTCTTGATAAGGCATCTGCCTTGGAGTGTAACGTCCCAGGACGGTAGGTCAGTACAAAGTTGTACATAGAGAAGAACTCATGCCAACGTGCATGGCGTGCTGTAGTGCATTTTAATGACTGAAGGGCCAGTAGATTTCTGTGATCCGTGAATACTTGAATTGGGGTCTCTGCTCCCAAGAGATGATGTCTCCAAACTGTAAAAGCCTCCCGGACAGACAACAATTCACGTTCAGTGATGGTGTAGTTTACCTCATATGGAGTAAGCTTACGTGAATGATAAGCAACAGGATGGAGGACCCCTGTGTCAGGACAAGACTGGGAGAGGACTGCCCCTACTGCCACATCTGACGCATCAGCCTCTACAACAAACGGTTGTTTGACATTAGGATGTTGAGTTACCGGAGCTGAAGTAAAGGCCTCTTTGAGGGTCTCAAATGATTTTTGTGCCTCGGGATTCCATTGAAACGGATGCTTGTTTCTTGTTAAAGCAGTAAGCGGAGCCACAATGCTAGAGAAGTGTCTGATAAACCGCCGATAAAAGTTTGCAAACCCCAAAAAGGACTGCAAAGCTTTTAGTGTGCCTGGGACTGGCCATTCCAATACTGCCTTGACCTTGGTTTGGCTCATTTGAACACCCTGGTTAGTGATGTCATAACCCAGGAATTCAACTGAAGTAGTATGGAAAATGCACTTCTCTAGTTTTGCGTATAGTTTATTTTTACGCAAACTTTGTAGTACTTCAGTGACATGTTGAATGTGTAGTTCAAGAGAAGGCGAATAGATCAAGATATCGTCTAAATAGACGATCACGAACCGATCAATCATGTCCTGAAACACGTCATTGATAAAATGTTGAAATGTGGCAGGGGCATTACATAGCCCAAATGGCATGACCAAATATTCAAAGAGGCCGTATCTGGTTTTGAATGCCGTTTTCCATTCGTCTCCCTCTCTTATCCTTACCAGATTATACGCACCCCTAAGGTCCAATTTGGTGTATATTACCGAAGAGCCTAGCTGGTCCAAAAGTACAGAAATCAGTGGTATGGGGTACTGATTCCATATCGTGACTGCGTTCAGGTCCCGATAATCTATACATGGTCTCAGGTCCCCCTCTTTCTTTGGAACAAAGAACAGGGGAGATGCAGCAGGAGAACGAGAGGTGCGAATGAAACCAGAAGCCAAAGCCTTGTCCAAATATTCCTTTAATACTGCATCCTCCTTCAAAGTAAGAGAGTATATCCTCCCAGAGGGGATTCTAGCTCCCTCCTTTAGATCTATGGGACAGTCATAAATGCGATGAGGCGGTAGCTTTTCTGCCTCACCCTTGTCAAAAACATCTGCGAAAGCCTTGTATTCCGAGGGTAAAATAGTGTTGACAATACCACCTACCATCGAAACAGATTCCAATAAGGCTTGACATGGGTTGTTTTTCTCTTGGGTCAATGGGCCACAATGTCCTGAACAATAAGTCGAGGTAAACGAGACAGACCCAGTAACCCAATCCACCAAGGGATTATGGACCCTAAGCCATGGTAGACCCAGAATTAGTCGAAATTGGGGTGCAGTGATGACATCAAATGAAATGACTTCGCTATGACAGCCATCTATAAGTAAGTTCAGGGGCACTGTAGACTCCGTTACCAACCCTGAGAGCAGCGTGGTACCATCAACTGCGTTGACCACTTCAGGTTGTTCCTTTAGTACCAGTGAAATGTTCCAGTCTTTAACATACTGGAGATCCACATAGTTTCCAGTAGCCCCTGAATCCAAAACCGCTTCAGAGGACCAGGTTTCGCCGTCCAGAGATGAAAGTACGACCTGAATGGTGAAAGGAACTGAAATTTTGGAGCCCGGAAGATCAATGCTCGACATAGGGGCTCCCTCTATTGTCGGGCTTTGGAGTTTCCCGACTTCGCGGGTTTCTTTCGACATAAACTCAAGAAATGACCAGAAGAACCACAATAAAAGCATAATTTGTTCTTTTTACGCTTCTCTCTATCTTCGCTCGACAGTGGTCCTCTTATCGCCCCTATTTGCATGGGTTCCCCATTACCTGAAATCGAACTCGTCAGGCTGACAGGGACCGGGGGTAGAATCCTCTTCTCCCCCTTCCTTTCTGCTTTACGGGCATCGATCTGAAGAACTAGATCCAAAAAGTCAGGAAAGGAGACGGGGACCACAGGTACCGTAGCAATGACATCCTTGAGGGAGTCTGACAAACCCTTATAAAACAAGGCTGCCTTCTTTTCATCTGGCCAGTTGGTTTCCGACACCAATTGGTTAAACTTAGCCAGATACGTCAATAGAGAAGAATCGCCTTGTTGTAAATTTAATAACTCCAAATCGGTGGCCTGAGATTTGTATCGGGTGTCAAAAACTCTCGTAAGTGCCTCTATGAGAGCGTCACAGTCAAATAACAAATGACTACCTTGCTCTAAGAGAGGATTAGCCCAGATTGTGGCAGTACCCCCTAAATTAGACAATATAAAAGCGGCCTTAGTGGTTGAATCGGGAAACGATGTTGGTCTACAAAGAAAATGCAGTCTGCATTGATTGATAAACGTTCTAAAGGCTTTTGGATCACCCAAAAAACGTTCAGGAGGAGCCAACGGAAACGGTGCAGCCATAACTACCGGAACCGGGTCTGCCCTGGCCTGAGCACCGGCCGTACCAGACCCGGAAGCCACTGCGATTGATGGAGGTTCAACGGTGCTAACCCTTAATCCCGCTTGAATATCATCAATACGGCGATGGGTAGCATCATGGGCAGTTTGCATGTCAGCACGTAAATCAGCCACTAATTGAACCAAAGTAGTCAAAGGATCAGTGACTGTGTCCATATTTTAAGGCTTCTGATTCTGTCAGAATAGTGAACCTTAACAGGATAAAGCGCCTGGTGATCTAAGAGGAGCTGTTGAACCCGTAGTGCAGTACTATATTCTTCCCACCAATGTAACACTCAGTTGTGTATAAAAACAGTCTGAGCGTTCAATTGGTTGAAAGATGTTTGAAGAAGGAACAGGACACTCTGGAACTCCTGGTGACTGCAAGTTTCTTCCAGATATGTGGCAATTGTACAGGACACACTGGGAGCTCACTGATCGTTAGTAGGATAAGATGCAGTACATATCCAACAGGAAAACGACAGTAGAATGGAACTAAACAATTTCTGTAATGATACAAAAACGTACATAAGGAAAAGAAAAGCATAAGAGCCAATAACTGAAAAATGAACACTAAATGTAATTCTTACATGTATATCCGTATGAAGGACTGCAACGAGGACTGCAACGAGGAAGATGTGATGACTAAGATCCAAACGGCTCCAAAGGAATGTCCGAGAAGAACCCAGTCTCACAGATGCTGAAGGTATCTTGAGTCCGGTGCAACCCTATTCCCGCCGGCACGCGTACGCCTAAAAAGTTCAGCGAGTTCCCAAAAGTGCTATAGGCAGTCTCTAGTCCAGCACTTGTTTCGTATTCCCGCCGGCACGCGTAAGCCTAAGAAAAAAGAGCCTTCTTCAAAGAGACGTACTTAGAACAATCCAAGTGTTCCGGTTCAAAATCAGGTAAGCAGACAAAATGAAGCAAGAGACATGAATCGAAGTCAAAAAGAAGTCCGGGTCGTAGCAGCTGTTCGTAGCAGTACCGTGGGCAAGACAAGAGGAATCCAATGGACAGGCAAGGGGTCGAGAAGGAGCAAGATCAGAAGTACCGTGGGCAAGACAAGAGCAATTCCAATAGACAGGCAAGAGGTCGAGAAAGGACAAGATCCAAATAACTAGAGCCACTGTAGAATTCCGAGGAAAACAATCAGAAGCACCGAAACAGCAAACGGGGCGGACTTAAATATGCGTGGCCACAACGCGAGAGTCGCGTGACCGGGAGACCGGAGCAACATGTGACTGCAGACGTACTCGCTGCCAACGTCGCCATGGCAACCCCCAATGCCTTTGAAACAAACCTTTAAAGGAATGAAAGCGATTGCTGCTGTTCCTAGCTTTTTTAACTCTTGAAAGTCCGCCTGGTAAGCGGGAACTTGCAGTAGACGTTGGTGTTCTGACAGTATTACTGAGACTTTCTAAATGCAAACTAGACCACAGATATGCTATTAGGCAGACTTTCTAAAGGCAAGCTAGACCACAGATATGCTATTAGGCAGACTTTCTAAATGCAATTACACCATAGACATTCTATTAGGCAGACTTTCTAAATGCAAGCTGGACCACATATATGCTATTAGGCAGACTTTCTAAATGCAATCACACAACAGATATGCTATTAGGCAGACTTTCTAAATGCAACTAGACTAGAGAAAGCGGTTAGGCAGACTTTATAGATGCAACTACACCACAGATATGCTATTAGGTGGATTTTCTAGATGCAAGCTAGACCACAGATATGCTATAAATTGGACTTTCTAAATGCAATTACACCACAGATATGCTATTAGGCAGACTTTCTAAATACAATTAGACTAGAATGCTGTTAGGCAGACTTTATAGATGCAAATACACTGCAGATATGCTATTAGGTGGACTTTCTAGATGCAAGCTAGACCACAGATATGCTATAAGTTGGACTTTCTAAATGCAATTACACCACAAATATGCTATTAGGCAGAATTTCTAAATGCAATTACACCACAGACATGGTATTAGAGAGACTTTCTAAATGCAAGCTAGACCACAGATATGCTATTATGCAGACTTTCTAAATGCAATTACACCACAGATATGGTATTAGGGAGACTTTCTAAATACAAACTGGACCACAGATATGCTATTAGGCAGACTTTCTAAATGCAAGCTAAACCACAGATATGCTATTAGGCAGACTTTCTAAATGCAATTACACCACAGATATGCTATTAGGCAGACTTTCTAAATGCAACTAGACTAGAGAATGCTGTTATGCAGACTTTATAGATGCAACTACACCATAGATATGCTATTAGGTGGATTTTCTAGATGCAAGCTAGACCACAGATATGCTATTAGGTGGACTTTCTAAATGCAATTACACCACAGATATGCTATTAGGCAGAATTTCTAAATGCAATTACATCACAGATATGCTATTAGGCAGACTTTCTAAATGCAACTAGACTAGAATGATGTTAGGCAGACTTTATAGATGCAAATACACCGCAGATATGCTATTAGGTGGACTTTCTAGATGCAAGCTAGACCACAGATATGCTATTAGGTGGACTTTCTAAATGCAATTACACCAAAGATATGCTATTAGGCAGAATTTCTAAATGCAATTACACCACAGATATGGTATTAGGGAGACTTTCTCAATGCAAGCTAGACCACAGATATGCTATTAGGCAGATTTTTTAAATGCAATTACAACACAGATATGCTATAAGGCAGACTATCTAAATGCAAGCTAGACCACAGATATGCTATTAGGCAGACTTTATAAATGCAATTACACTACAGATATGCTATTAGGCAGACTTTCTAAATGCAACTAGACTAGAGAATGCTGTTAGGCAGACTTTATAGATGCAACTACACCACAGAAATGCTATTAAGTGGACTTTCTAAATGCAATTACACCACAGATATGCTATTAGGCAGACTTTCTAGATGCAAGCTAGACCACAGATAAGCTATTAGGTGGACTTTCTAAATGCAATTACACCACAAATATGCTATTAGGCAGAATTTCTAAATGCAATTACACCACAGACATGGTATTAGAGAGACTTTCTAAATGCAAGCTAGACCACAGATATGCTATTATGCAGACTTTCTAAATGCAATTACACCACAGATATGGTATTAGGGAGACTTTCTAAATTCAAGCTAGACCACAGATATGCTACTAGGCAGACTTTCTTAATGCAAGCTAGACCACAGATATGCTATTAGGCAGACTTTCTAAATGCAATTACATCACAGATATGCTATTAGGCAGACTTTCTAAATGCAACTAGACTAGAGAATGCTGTTATGCAGACTTTATAGATGCAACTACACCATAGATATGCTATTAGGTGGATTTTCTAGATGCAAGCTAGACCACAGATATGCTATTAGGTGGACTTTCTAAATGCAATTACACCACAGATATGCTATTAGGCAGAATTTCTAAATGCAATTACATCACAGATATGCTATTAGGCAGACTTTCTAAATGCAACTAGACTAGAATGATGTTAGGCAGACTTTATAGATGCAAATACACCGCAGATATGCTATTAGGTGGACTTTCTAGATGCAAGCTAGACCACAGATATGCTATTAGGTGGACTTTCTAAATGCAATTACACCAAAGATATGCTATTAGGCAGAATTTCTAAATGCAATTACACCACAGATATGGTATTAGGGAGACTTTCTCAATGCAAGCTAGACCACAGATATGCTATTAGGCAGATTTTTTAAATGCAATTACAACACAGATATGCTATAAGGCAGACTATCTAAATGCAAGCTAGACCACAGATATGCTATTAGGCAGACTTTATAAATGCAATTACACTACAGATATGCTATTAGGCAGACTTTCTAAATGCAACTAGACTAGAGAATGCTGTTAGGCAGACTTTATAGATGCAACTACACCACAGAAATGCTATTAAGTGGACTTTCTAAATGCAATTACACCACAGATATGCTATTAGGCAGACTTTCTAGATGCAAGCTAGACCACAGATAAGCTATTAGGTGGACTTTCTAAATGCAATTACACCACATATATGCTATTAGGAAGACTTTCTAAACGACATTACACCACAGATATGCTATTAGGGAGACTTTGTAAATGCAAGCTAGACCACAGATATGCTATTATGCAGACTTTCTAAATGCAAGCTAGACCGCAGTTATGCTATTAGGCAGACGTTCTAAATGCAATTACACCACAGATATGCTATTAGGGAGACTTTCTAAATGCAAGCTAGACCACAGATATGCTATTGGGCAGACGTTCTAAATGCAATTACACCACAGATATGCTATTAGGGATACTTTTTAAATACATGCTAGACCACAGATATGCTATTAGGCAGACTTTCTAAATGCAAGCTAGACCACAGATATGCTATTAGGCAGACGTTCTAAATGGACCTAGACTAGAGAATGCTGTTAGGCAGGCTTTATAGATGCAACTACACCACAGATATGCTATTAGGTGGATTTTTTAGATGCAAGCTAGACCACAGATATGCTATTAGGCAGACTTTCTAAATGCAACTCGACTAGTATGCTGTTAGGCAGACTTTATAGATGTAACTACACCACAGATATGCTATTAGGTGGACTTTCTAGATGCAAGCTAGACCACAGATATGCTATTAGGCAGAATTTCTAATAGCAACTAGACTAGAGAATGCTGTTAGGCAGACTTTATAGATGCAACTACAACACAGATATGCTATTAGGTGGATTTTTTAGATGCAAGCTAGACCACAGATATGCTTTTAGGTGGTCTTTCTAAATGCAATTAAACCCCAGATTTGCTATTAGGCAGACTTTCTAAATGTAATTACACCACAGATATGGTATTAGGGAGACTTTCTAAATGCAAGCTAGACCACAGATATGCTATTAGGCAGACTTTCTAAATGCAGGTTAGACCACAGATATGCTATTAGGCACTGTACAATCCATCTCTTCAATGAGATCGAAAAACAATGAAATCGACTTACACAGTCGGCCAGACTGACACAGAGGCTGCAAGCCGATTTCGACTTCATGAAAGCGAAATTAGTAGAAAGCTATCCCAAAGAAAAACATGGAAATGGGTACAGCAACAGAATAATGTTGACCTCGGAGCAATTCTGCAATTTGGAAACAGGAACCACGAACTTCCAACAAAAAACACTCCTTCGGGAAAAGGAAGAGATCGAAGCTGTCAATTCGCCAAGATGGGAGAGGGGTGTCCTCGGCTCTCATCGATTCCATGACTTTAGAGATGGACGAGCTGGAAAATCGAGACGCACCCAGAGTAAAGTCCTTAACAAAAAAAGGTGGAGACATTGCCCCAAACTGCACTACCCCCCTAAATGTACATAAAGTTGAACCTGTAGAGACAGGCCGTGGGAAGCAATGCCTGCCCCGTCAAGCTGTTCTCTCTGACCGCAACTGTCATTGCAAGGCTAAAGTGGCTAGCACAATGGACTCAATTTCCGAAGCTAAATCCAACCTATCTGTTGCTGCAGCAATACAGATACATAACAATGTCCTAGCGGCGACATCACAGGCCTTAATACCTTTCATAAAATTATACAAAAGTGTGAATGAAACGTTACAAAATAATGGTGCGATAGTTGGACATCTAGCCGAAAAAGTATCTTTGATGGAATTCAATCTCAAATCTCAGCAAGAACAAAGAACAAAAGAACATATCGAGATGGAAGATGGTTTAAAAAAAATATTTTGACTACTTGAAAAAAACTCAAATGAAGCAAGGATTCAAATGGATGAGCTGTCATCCTTTATGCAAAAGTCCTTTTTGAATTTAAGCTCAGCATCTCCAAACCTGTCTAACCCAGGAAGTGGAAGTCGCCATGAACCAAATTCTGACGAGCCAGCTGTATCGCTAACATTACCACCTGAAAATAACGTCCAAGTTAACGTACAAGACAACATTCCTCCCAAGCACATTCTGACGTAAGAGCAATAAAGGCTACGACAAAAATGAAAGAAATTGAATTTAGAATTGGCAATCATGCGAAATCTCAATCACACAAAACTGATGACCTCAAACCGACTGACGGGAGGCAAGTGTGTGACAGCTTAAAAGGAAAAGTCCCCCCCAGTATCTGGGAGTTACCATCAGCAGAACCAAGCTGCTCAAATTCAAAGGCCTCTTTTGGAATCTTTCACGGTGGAGCAAAAAACCTCCAAACAGGGAAGATCTTAGGCACCAACCAAGATGAAAGGCCAGGAGGGGCTCCAAGTAGTGTTTAACAAAATAAAAAGAAAGAAAAGACAAAAAACACAGTAGCTATGAAGCAAACTTCAAACTCGAAGACATTTATTAGAAACCTAACAACGCCTCCCAAATCAAAGGTATTTGCCCGAGAAAAACCGTCGGGGAAATTGACAAATAAACAATTGCTACTTCATGATTTGGAGCCTACTAACGAAAACGACATCAGAAAAGAAGAGCCAAAAACATTCAATGAATCGACTCTGATTGACAATGAAGCAAACCATGCATCCAAGTCAACAAATTCAAATCCAAACAAGCGAAGGAGAGTTGCCTCTGACTCTAGTAGCGACTCGACTATTGATGGGATCGAAGAACTCTGCAACTTGTCTACTTACTCACATGAAGTGAGCGAAGAATGCAGTAGTGCTCCAGTCCTTGCGAAGCCCGACAACAAAATGGATGGCGGAAAAATGCTCAACCCCCGCATTAGCAAGGAAAAGCTAGTCACCGCACTAAATCCTAAGCGCACTGCTGCCCAAAACCAAAAATTGGGAGATTCAACACCAAAGTCCTCCACTTCTGGGCAACCCCGCTTAACATCATCAAAAAAAATTAAATTGACAAATGTGTTGGCAGATGACATCAATGTCAATCTGAATCGTAGAAACGTAATGCGCCTCCTGCACTCAGTGCCTCTATTAAGAACAATCTCCTCTGACAACATTCAAATTGTCAAATAATTCTCTGAATAACGGGTTGACTGCGTATTGTTACATGTCAGCTCCCAAGCAGTCAGAAGGTCACTGATGCGTGCAAAGGATGACATCTTATGCCTTGGTTTCGAGATTTTTGAATATCTCGAACCGACAGTACAGAATGGAGACGAACTAACAGACAAGTGTGAACAGAAGAGCTCACTGAGTCACTGGCGTGATCAGATTCGCATGCATTTGAATTCTAATTCGACTTCTGTCATGAACAAAAGGACCTCACAATATTCTGGAAAAAAAATATTAACTAGACAACGATGGATTGGATACTGTTAACACCCTGATTTCATGGAACACCAGAGGTTTTAGCCATCTATACAATAACTTTCCAGTGGACCTATCAGATAATTTCATAATATGCCTGCAGGAAACTTGGTTGCGTCAACCACCCATAAAAGACGGTTACCAAATACTGATAAATCCTGCAAGCAAGAACATAAGAGGTCGCCCATTTTCAGGGCTATTGACGCTGATAAAAATAGGCACAAGTTGGGAAGTGGTGGACTCATTAAACCCAAATGGACATGTTAAGTCAACACTACTTGAAAGACAAAATAGTGGAGCCGGAAAAGAGCATTACCAATCTCAACATCTTTTATTATTCAACGTATACTGGAACCCTGCAAAGATCTCGGCAGGGGCATTCATTCAATCAATAACAACAATAATTGACAAAAACCAGAGGAGTCTTCAAAACCTTTGGATAATTGTGTGTGGCGACCTAAACACATCCTGGTTTAATGGAAACCAACAGAATAATAATCCTCACTACCACAAAGACCTCAGGGACTCCTCTAGAAGAGCAAGATGGACTGAGGCAATGGAAGCCAGAGATTGCACCATGGTCAACGGCAACGTGCCTGGCGATTCTCCACCACAAACCACGTGGCTGAATATGGGATCAAAGAAAACATTGGATTATATTTGGGTTTCGAACAACGCGATGCATATAATTACCAACCTTCAGACAACACCGACGAAGAACAGCGATCATTACCCTCTGAAAATGTCCTGGCAACCTCGGTGCAGGCATTTGAGTGGTACGGCTTGCACTCAGTTAGAAGTGAATTCCGGCCGCAATAGACTTAGGCTGAATACAAAACAGATCCAGCATCTTACTTCTTTTTTTCAATCAAGAAATAAAGAAACCTCAGACTTTATCAACTATCCAGCCATTCTCCTAAACTTGAGTACACTTTCCTCAAGAAACCTTTCTCCAGTTCTTAATCACAAACATACATGGAGTATATCCCTGAATAGTGAAAAGAAGAAATTGAGGAAGGACTTAAAAGCCCTGCGAGCCAGACTTGGTACTAACAGTGCAGCTCAAATCAAACAACGTAAACAAAGGTACCGAAACTGGGTAATAGCATTCGCGCACCAACGTGACCAAGAACGCGGTGAGGAGATGCTTTCCTTGATAAGAACCCATAACACCAGAGACATTTGGAAAATCTTAAACAAAGAGCATCCAAATCAAGCTGCAATAATGGCAAATGGAGTACCCGACGCGGCATGGGTGGGCCACATTCAGAACGTTTTCTCATCCAATGGTTGTTCGACGGAGGAAGAAAACAACCGTGCAGACTCGTGTTGGGACACAATGGAGACGGTGGACGATATAATCTGCACCATAACAAAGCTAAATAATTCTCGAGCAGCAGGCCCGGACGGCATCACGAACATAATGCTAAAACAACATCCTAATGAATGGGCCAAGTTCATAGCCGAACTGTTCGTGAAAATAACCAAATCTAGGAAAATTCCATCATCCTGGCGGGAGGCAATAATTGTCCCAATCTACAAGAAGGGCAACAGGGCCGTCCCTGCCAATTATCGTCAAATCGCTCTATTGGATACCATTGGAAAAGTATTTGCTTCCTTTTTAAAGAAAAACATTTCAGCTTGGGCCCTTCGATTTGGGTTAAACGATGCAAGACAAACAGGCTTCACTAAGGGAGTTCGAACCGAAAACAATCTGTCCATACTAAACCTCTTAAAGTTAGAATCTCTGCGAAGAAAAGAAAAATTGTTTCTTGCATTCATAGATATGCAACAAGCTTTTGATGGAATAAACCAAGAAAAACTTTGGGGAAAGCTGAAAAATTGGAACTGCCCAGATAACATACTAAATCCCATAAAAGCTCTGCACGATTCAACCTCTATAAGAATAAGGCTAAACGAGAATGGTGACCTCTCTGAACCTATTAAAACAAATAAGGGAGTGAAGCAAGGCTGCCCACTGGCAGCGGTCCTCTTCAAATTATACATCACAGATGTGTCAGGAACATTAACAAAAACCCATTGCTTCCCTCCCAAAGTCAACGGCAATCCCATAAGTTGTTTGATCTGCGCCGACGATCTTGTGTTGGTTGATAAAACGCAAATAGGCTTACAGAGGTTACTAAATATGCTGAACGCATACATGATGGAAAATGATCTGAAGATAAATGTGGAAAAAACAAAGATACTGAAGTTCGGCTCCAGCGAGGGTCTTAGAAACAAATGCTTCAAGTGGACAATTAACAACGTCCCGATCGAGACAGTGAACATGATCCGCTGTTTGGGCATACCCTTTAGCACGTCGATAAGAGAATGGAGTTGGGTGTCTGAACTTGAAAAAAGAATTAAAACACTAGCTCTACAAGGAGCCAGAATCCATTCACAATACGGAAAATTTTCCTTGATTCCAGTACGAACTTTCTACCTACAAAAGGTGATTCCAGCCATAACGTTTGGAGCAGAGTCAGACTGGAACATTGACTATAAGATCTGGTCAAAATTTGAAGGTCTGTTTTGGCGACGCGCGCTAAGACTGCCTAAATATCTATCAGTGATAGTAATTCGGCATGAATTAGGGCTGGAGCCTATGTATGGAGCAGTTATCTGGAAATCGGTGGCATTGCTACGAAAGATATCGCTGGAGAAGCCTGAACCGGCTTTAGAGTCTATGTATGGAGCAGTTATCTGGAAATCGGTGGCATTGCTACGAAAGATATCGCTGGAGAAGCCTGAACCGGCTTTAGCTTGCAAAATTCAAACATGAATACCCTACAAGAAGTGTGGTCTGAAAAAGTAAAAGCAAACATGAAAGCCGCAAATGTCACCATGGAGATGCTACTAGAACGTCCTCAAAACGCAAATATAAAATTGAGACAACAGCTTTGGATTGAAAATTTGGAAAAATATAATTGTTACACCTTTGCACCGATGGTCGCTCTGGCGACAACATCGTGTGTATAATACGATGCCGCCTTACTCACCCAAGATGGCCGACGCCTCTGAATCCGTTTGTGCGGGCCACAGTGCAGAGGTTGCAAGTTCTTTACCTTCACGCCGCGACGATCATGTGACTCCATATAATCCAACCAGGAAGTTCAGCAAATGCGTCGCTACTCTCCAGAACGGCGCTTCGTAAGTTCGTTCCTAGGGAAAGTGGTTCATATCCCTTCCTCCTATCTTTAGCTTTCTGAACCTAAAATATCCTGTTCTTTCTGCCCTTTCATCCCTTAGGCTCTTTCCTCTCGTCAGTCCGCTCGTCACCTCTCCGATAGGTTCCGAAGCCAGCCTGAATAGTGAGTTCCCAGGGGTTTATAGTTCCCTTTTTAATCTCACCCCTAATCTTAGCACTTACACTAACCTCTGCTTCTGGTTTCCGTAAACACTCTTACTATCTCTATAGGACTCACCCCCTTCTTGAAGACTTCACACAGCATTCCTGAGGCACTCGACTCCGTACCCGGAGTAAGTTAGTCATAACTTTTCAATCAAGACTCCAGACTACCGAAGGTGGACAAGACTCACCTCTCCTTTCTCTCGCCCAGGACCAGCCTCGTCCGCACCTGACTCCTTGAAGGAAGCCTGGCAGATTCGTCCCGAGAGTCTACAGTATACCGTCACAGCAACACAGGGTTTTTCTTCCCCGGAGGGTTTTCCCTGGGGACTGTGGTTCCTCCGCAGCTGAAACAACTAACGGCTGGGAGGGACCAGGGTGTCCCGGGAAGCTTTCACTTTCTGCGTTGTTGCTGATGTGAAGTCTGCCCGCTGCCCAGGTTAGTGAAACTGCACAACGTGTTCTGTCTCATATTGGGCACAGTGTAATAGTTAGCGACGCCAGATAAAGAAAATATTCGATTCGAGGCTCCTGGGCAGACGGTAGACTTCTGATGGAGCAACAGATGCAGCAATTAATGGCGGCCATGCAGTCTATGTCTCTGGAGATGCAATCTCTGAAACAAGACAATGCTCAGTTAAGACAACAGGTCGCTCGAGCTTTTTCAGAGACTCCCCCTTATGCCTTGCATACCGATAAGTATGACAGGGATCCTCACAAACTCAAGGAGTTCCTTGATAGTTGTATGATTCAGTTTACCTTTAAAGCCTGTTTTTTCCCGTCCGATAAGGACAAAGTAGGTTATCTGATATCCCACTTGACAGGCCCTGCATTGGCATGGTCGACTCCCCTAGTCACCTCGGGAAATGCCATTCTAGACTCATACACAGCCTTTACTAATAGTCTACGATCTATGTTTAGTAGGCAGGAAATTTCAGTTTCTACTCAGGAAAAATTACTAGATTTAAAGCAGGGCAATAAGGATCTCATGAGTTACGTGACTCAATTTAAACAGCTATCGGCCGAAACAGGGTGGCCAGATGATGGTCTCCTCACGCTGTTTCGCAGAGGTCTTTCCGAGGAGCTGAAGGACGAAGTCTCAAAGGTTCCTCGTCCCGCCAATTTAGCCGAGATGATTGCGCTCACGATGCAGATAGACTACCGTCTCCATGAGCGCTTCCAGGAGAAGAAGAAAGGGAAACCCACTAAACCCTTCTCCGGTTCTCCTTCCCCTTTATCTCGATCTCAGATTTCCGACGAACCTATGCAAATAGGAGTGGCCAGAGGCCCCTTGTCAGATGGAGAAAGAGAAAGACGAAAGAGTCAGGGCCTATGCATGTACTGTGGGGCTTCATCTCACGTGTTAAGGGATTGTCCCATCGTTCCTCCTCGTCGGACCAGGAATCCGATGCGGGGAAACGCCAAGACCCTGTCGTAAGGGGAACCACGGCAGGAGGTCCTCAACAGAGTTCCCCAAAAAGACTTGGTACTTCTTTTAAAGAGGAGATGACGGAACACACTATGTTAGTAGTTCCCCTGCTCTTGAAATTACCAGACTTAGAGCTACGAGGAGTCCCAGCATTAATCGATAGTGGAGCAGCTGGCAACTTTATAGACGACCAGTGGGCTGCGAAGTATGGAATCATTAGATCCGCCAAGACCTGTATAACCCCCATTCAGGGGGTGGATGGGTGCCCCCTCAGTTCTGGACCTATTAGAGAGCAGACAACCCCTCTTACATGCCAGATTGCCGCCCACAAGGAGACGTTAGTATTCGACTTGATTAAGACTGCTCATTTTCCCATTATATTGGGGTTACCGTGGTTGCGAACCCATAATCCCTTTATAAATTGGGCAGCGGGAACGTTATTTTTGGGTTCCGAATATTGTGTCTCCCATTGTCTTGCTCAATCCTCTGTTGGGATTCAAGCTCCTTCCATGATGGTTGAACCAACTGAAGGTCCATCGATTGGGATGGTCAGTGAGATCCCGAGGTGTCATCAACAGTTCCAGTCCGTATTTTCTCAGCCAGAATTCCCTAAATTACCTCCTCATCGTCGGGATGACTGTCATTTGGATTTGTTACCGGATCGACCGATACCTTTCGGCCGAATGTACATTTTATCGCAGCCGGAGAAAAAGGCTCTCAAAGACTATCTTCAGACTAATCTTCAAAATGGTCTTATAACTGAGTCCAAATCACCAGCCGGAGCCTCTTTATTCTTTATTCCCAAGAGAGATACAGAAGAACTACGGCCATGCATAGACTATCGAGGGCTTAATAACGTTACCATCCCGGATAAGTATCCAATGCCGCTTATCCCTGACATTCTTGAAGCCGTTCAAGGGGCTTCTCTCTATACTAAGTTGGATTTACGAGGGGCATATCACTTGATTCGCATCGCCCCTGGCGACGAGTGGAAGACTGCCTTTCGGACCCCATTCGGTCATTATGAATATAGGGTGATGCCGTTTGGATTAGCTAATGCTCCCGCTGTTTTTCAGCGCTTTATGGACCATCTATTCGCCGATGTACTCCTTCACTATGTAATCGTCTACTTGGATGATATTCTAGTTTTTTCACAGAGTATAGAGGAACACATCGGACATGTCAATTTAGTGTTAGACCGTCTTAAGGCCAACCAGCTGTACTGCAAACTGGAAAAATGTGAATTTCACAAGAACCAGGTGACGTATCTAGGGTTCGTGTTGTCTGCCCAGGGTATTTCAATGGACCCTCAGAAGATCTCGGCTGTTTTAGATTGGCCTTCCCCCTCAAACGTCAAAGAGATCCAACGATTTTTGGGATTCGCAAATTTTTACAGAAAGTTAATCCCAGGATTCTCCAAGACCGTGCTTCCCATCACCAGTCTTCTGAAGAAGGGGAAGACTTTCGTTTGGGATGACTCTGCGCAGAAAGCTTTTTCTGAACTGAAGAGCCTTTTCACGTCTGCTTCCATCTTGCTCACCCCGGACCAGTCTCGACCATTCATTGTTGAGACTGATGCGTCTCACCATGCTCTAGGGGCAGTTCTTTTGCAAGAAGACGAGTCAGGAGAAGAAAGACCAGTTGCTTATCTCTCCAAAACCTTCTCCTCCTCGGAAATAAATTATTCGGTCCTCGAGAAAGAATTGCTGGCAGTTAAGCGAGCATTTGAGGAGTGGAGACATCTTTTGCTGGGCTCGGCCCACCTGGTCAAAGTTCGAACCGACCATCACAACCTCAAAGTGTTGCAACAAGCCCACACCACGAACAGTCGACAGGCTCGCTGGGCTCACTTTTTTCTACCGTTTCGGATAGAATTTACTTTCCTTCCGGGAGATCAAAATCTTCGAGCAGACGCACTTTCACGAAAGGATCCTCCAATTAAAAAGTTCCACCCAGAGCCTTTCTTTCCTAAAGCTAAATTTCTGGCAACAGTGACTGATTTTCTACATACAGTCAAACAGGAAACTGCACGTCTGGATCCGATCTGCAGGAACTTACAAAAGACTCATTCGCTTACCCAGGAGAAAGGATACTACTTTTTCAAGGATCAAGTGTTCATTCCGACCCCAACCCTTCAGAGAGAAGTCCTGTTCATGTGTCATGACTCCAAGGCAGCAGGGCATCGTGGATATCAAAACACCCTTGAGCTAATTACTCGTCATTTCTGGTGGCCAGGTCTAACTAAGGATATCCAAGATTATATATCAGCTTGTACTGTTTGTCTACAGTCTAAGACTCCAAGGTGTCCACCTTTTGGTTTACTCACCTGCATGCCTATTCCGGACAAGCCCTGGCAAGTCATTTCCACTGACTTCATTGTCGATCTTCAGTTGTCCTCTGGCTACACCACCATTATGGTGACTATCGACTATTTCACAAAGATGGCCCACTTCACCCCTCTGCAAAAACTCCCAGGGGCTGCTCTAATGTCAAAGATCTTTATATCAGAAATCTTCTCCAGACATGGTCTTCCTAACACTATTGTGTCTGACCGGGGTCCCCAATATATCTCGCAATTTTGGAAGGGTATATGTCAAGCATTAGGGATCGATAGAGCCCTCAGCTCAGGATATCATCCTCAAACAAACGGGCAGACTGAGCGCCTTAACCAAACATTAGAAACTTATTTACGTTGTTTTGTTTCTGCAGCACAAGATGATTGGGGAGATCTCCTACCCTTGGCAGAATATGCTTACAATAATGCCAGCCATTCGGCGCTGAAAACCAGTCCTTTTTACTGTTCATATGGTTACCATCCATCCTTTGAACCTTTTATCTCAAAGTCCTCCTCCAGATGTCCTGGAATTGACAGTCCAATCGATGGTATTCAGAAGGGACAACAGCTCGCTCTAATAGCTCTGCTAGCTGCCCAAGATCGAGCCAAGAGGGTAGCAGACCGCCATCGACAAGATCTGCCCTCCATTCAAGTCGGGGATGCTGTCTGGTTATCGGCCCGGTTTCTCCCGAGACATTTGGTGCCGTCCAAACTGTCGCCCAAATATTTTGGACCATTTCAAGTAATAGCATTGGTCGGTCCGGTGGCAGTCCGATTGGCGTTGCCTCCTTCTTGGGCCCGTCTTCATCCGGTCTTTCATGTCTCCCAGATCAAATTATCCATTAAGGATCGATTCCAACGCACCCCTGCAGTTCGTCCCCCTCCAATAATGACCGATACTGGACCGGAATATGAAGTGGCAGGGATTTGCGACTCCAGATATCACCGGGGTCGCTTGCAATTCCTAGTGGACTGGAAGGGTTATTCTCCTGCCAAACGGACGTGGGAATTGGCATCAGGAGTACATGCTCCCTCATTAGTTCGACGCTTTTTCAGGCTGCACCCGGGGAAACCGGGTTATCCGCCCCGTAGGAGGGGGCATACTGTTACACCTTTGCACCGATGGTCGCTCTGGCGACAACATCGTGTGTATAATACGATGCCGCCTTACTCACCCAAGATGGCCGACGCCTCTGAATCCGTTTGTGCGGGCCACGGTGCAGAGGTTGCACGTTATTTACCTTCACGCCGCGACGATCATGTGACTCCATATAATCCAACCAGGAAGTTCAGCAAATGCGTCGCTACTCTCCAGAACGGCGCTTCGTAAGTTTGTTCCTAGGGAAAGTGGTTCATATCCCTTCCTCCTATCTTTAGCTTTCTGAACCTAAAATATCCTATTCTTTCTGCCCTTTCATCCGTCAGTCCGCTCGTCACCTCTCCGATAGGTTCCGAAGCCAGCCTGAATAGTGAGTTCCCGGGGGTATATAGTTCCCTTTTTAATCTCACCCCTAATCTTAGCACTTACACTAACCTCTGCTTCTGGTTTCCGGAAACACTCTTACTATCTCTTTAGGACTCACCCCCTTCTTGAAGACTTCACACAGCATTCCTGAGGCACTCGACTCCATACCCGGAGTAAGTTAGTCATAACTTTTCAATCAAGACTCCATACTACCGAAGGTGGACAAGACTCACCGCTCCTTTCTCTCGCCCAGGACCAGCCTCGTCCGCACCTGACTCCTTGAAGGAAGCCTGGCAGATTCGTCCCGAGAGTCTACAGTATACCGTCACAGCAACACAGGGTTTTTCTTCCCCGGAGGGTTTTCCCTGGGGACTGTGGTTCCTCCGCAGCTGAAACAACTAACGGCTGGGAGGGAGCAGGGTGTCCCGGGAAGCTTTCACTTTCTGCGTTGTTGCTGATGCGAAGTCTGCCCGCTGCCCAGGTTAGTGAAACTGCACAACGTGTTCTGTCTCAGATTGGGCACAGTGTAATAATAATGAATTAAAGACCGCCCTGGATCTGAGTTTGACTTTAAATAAACTGGATCAATTGCCGAAATACTTGAGCAAATTTCTGTCTCGATATCATAGAGATGGTTTTCTGCGTTTAAGAACAAACATCTACAAGACTAAGCAATTGTGTTTTGTCCGGCACATCGACAACATAAAAGACCCTCTATGTAGGTTCTGTGCGAATCATTTGGAATCATTAAAACATTTATTGACTGAATGTCATTTGCTCAAAGACCTAAGGACTCTTCACTTATTCAAGTTCGCTCCACTTACTGACAGTATGGATGAATTGTGGGTGCGAATCCTAAGTGGGAAATCAATTCACCTGACTTGTGCAGTCATAAACTTTCTGGAGAAAACGGTGAACCAAACGGCCACCTGGACCTTGAATTTGACAATCCACCTTGCAAATGAAGTGATCGACAAAGATGGTTGTGAACAAAATTGTAATAAAAGTTTGTAAGAAACTAGATATTGCAAATAATTTTTTTTTTTAACAAAGATATGCAATTAGGCAGACTTTCTAAATGCAACTCGACTAGAATGCTGTTAGGCAGACTTTATAGATGCAACCACACCACAGATATGCTATTAGGTGGACTTTCTAGATGCAAGCTAGACCACAGATATGCTATTAGGCAGACTTTCTAAATGCAACTAGACTAGAATGCTGTTAGGCAGACTTTATAGATGCAACTTCACCACAGATATGGTGTAGTTTAGATATGGTGTAGTGTAGATTAGGTGGACTTTCTAGCTGCAAGCTAGACCACAGATATGCTATTAGGTAGACTTTCTAAATGCAGTTAAACCACAGATATGCTATTAGGCAGACTTTCTAAATGCAATTACACCACAGATATGGTATTAGGGAGACTTTCTAAATGCAAGCTAAACCACAGATATGCTATTAGGCAGAATTTCTAAATGCAAGCTAGACCACAGATATGCTATTGGGCAGACTTTCTAAATGCAATTACACCACAGATATGCTATTAGGCATACTTTCTAAATGTAACTAGACTAGAGAATGCTGTTAGGCAGATTTTATAGATGCAACTACACCACATAAATGCTATTAGGTGGATTTTCTAGATGCAAGCTAGACCACAGATATGCTATTAGGCAGGCTTTCTAAATGCAACTAGACTAGAATGCTGTTAGGCAGACTATATAGATGCAACTACACCACATATATGCTATTAGGTGAACTTTCTAGATGCAAGCTAGACCACAGATGTGCTATTAGGCAGACTTTCTAAATACAATTACACCACAGATTTGCTATTAGGCAGACTTTCTAAATGCAATTACACCATAGATATGGTATTAGGGAGACTTTCTAAATGCAAGCTAGACCACAGATATGCTATTAGGCAGACTTTCTAAATGCAAACTAGACCACAGATATGCTATTAGGCAGACTTTCTAAATGCAAGCTAGACCACAGATATGCTATTAGGCATACTATCTAAATGCAAGCTAGACCACAGATATGCTACTAGGCAGACTTTCTAAATGCAAGCTAGACCACAGATATCCTATTAGGCAGACTTTCTAAATGCAATTACACCACAGATATGCTATTAGGCAGACTTTATAGATGCAACCACACCACAGATATGCTATTAGGTGGATTTTCTAGATGCAAGCTAGACCACAGATATGCTATTAGGCAGACTTTCTAAATGCAACTAGACTAGAATGCTGTTAGGCAGACTTTATAGATGCAACTTCACCACAGATATGGTATAGTTTAGATATGGTGTAGTGTAGATTAGGTGGACTTTCTAGCTGCAAGCTAGACCACAGATATGCTATTAGGTAGACTTTCTAAATGCAGTTAAACCACAGATATGCTATTAGGCAGACTTTCTAAATGCAATTACACCACAGATATGGTATTAGGGAGACTTTCTAAATGCAAGCTAAACCACAGATATGCTATTAGGCAGAATTTCTAAATGCAAGCTAGACCACAGATATGCTATTGGGCAGACTTTCTAAATGCAATTACACCACAGATATGCTATTAGGCATACTTTCTAAATGTAACTAGACTAGAGAATGCTGTTAGGCAGATTTTATAGATGCAACTACACCACATAAATGCTATTAGGTGGATTTTCTAGATGCAAGCTAGACCACAGATATGCTATTAGGCAGGCTTTCTAAATGCAACTAGACTAGAATGCTGTTAGGCAGACTATATAGATGCAACTACACTACATATATGCTATTAGGTGGACTTTCTAGATGCAAGCTAGACCACAGATGTGCTATTAGGCAGACTTTCTAAATGCAATTACACCACAGATATGGTATTAGGGAGACTTTCTAAATGCAAGCTAGACCACAGATATGCTATTAGGCAAACTTTCTAAATGCAAACTAGACCACAGATATGCTATTAGGCAGACTTTCTAAATGCAATTACACCACAGATATGCTATTAGGCACACTATCTAAATGCAAGCTAGACCACAGATATGCCTTTAGGCAGACTTTCTAAATGCAATTACACTACAGATATGCTATTAGCCAGACTTTCAAAATGCAACTAGACTAGAGAATGCTGTTAGGCAGACTTTATAGATGCAACTATACAACAGATATGCTATTAGGTCACTTTCTAAATGCAATTACACCACAGATACACTATTAGGCAGACTTTATAGATGCAAGCTTAACCACAGATATGCTATTAGGTGGACTTTCTAAATGCAATAACACCACAGATATGCTATTAGGCAGACTTTCTAAATGCAATTACACCAAAGATATGCTATTAGGGAGACTTTCTAAATGCAAGCTACACCACAGATATGCTATTATGCAGATTTTCTAAATGCAAGTTAGACCACAGTTATGCTATTAGGCAGACTTTCTAAATGCAATTACACCGCAGATGTGCTATTAGGGAGACTTTCTAAATGCAAGCAAGACCACAGATATGCTATTAGGCAGACTTTCTAAATGCAATTACACCACATATATGCTATTAGGTGGACTTTCTAAATGCAAGCTAGACCACAGATATGCTATTAGGCAGACTTTCTAAATGCAAGCTAGACCACAGATATGCTATTAGGCAGACTTTCTAAATGCAAGCTAGACCACAGATATGCTATTAGGCAGACTTTCTAAATGCAATTACACTACAGATATGCTATTAGGCAGACTTTCTAAATGCAACTAGACTAGAGAATGCTGCTAGGTAGACTTTATAGGTGCAACTATACAACAGATATGCTATTAGGTGGACTTTCTAAATGCAATCACACCACAGATACACTATTAGGCAGACTTTATAGATGCAAGCTTGACCACAGATATGCTATTAGGAGGACTTTCTAAATGCAATAACACCACATATATGCTATTAGGCAGACTTTCTAAATGAAATTACACCAAAGATATGCTATTACGGAGACTTTCTAAATGCAAGCTAGACCACAGATATGCTATTATGCAGATTTTCTAAATGCAAGTTAGACCACAGTTATGCTATTAGGCAGACTTTCTAAATGCAATTACACCGCAGATATGCTATTAGGGAGACTTTCTAAATGCAAGCAAGACCACAGATATGATATAGGCAGACTTTCTAAATGCAATTACACCACATATATGCTATTAGGCAGACTTTCTAGATGCAAGCTAGACACAGAGATGCTATTAGGTGGACTTTCTAAGTGCAATTACAGCACAGATATGCTATTAGGCAGACGCAATTACACCACATATATGCTATTAGGCAGACTTTCTAGATGTAAGCTAGTTCACATATATGCTATTAGGCAGACTTTCTAGATGTAAGCTAGACCACAGATATGCTATTAGGCAGACTTTCTAAAAGCAATTACACCACATATATGCCATTAGGGAGACTTTCTAAATGCAAGCTAGACCACAGATATGCTACTAGGCAGACTTTCTAAATGCAAGCTAGACCATAGATATGCTATTAGGTAGACTTCCTAAATGCAAGCTAGACCACAGATATGCTATTAGGCAGACTTTCTAAATGCAACTATACTAGAGAATATTGTTAGGCAGACTTTATAGATGCAATTACACCACAAATATGCTATATATGGAAGCTAGACTACAGATGGAAAAGTTTACAACAGTTTAGCTTTCGGGGTTCAGTGGTAGGGTAGTATGGCGTGAGGTAATTTCTTCAGTCCCTGCCCTTGCCACACTTACTTATTGTTGGCTTCTTGCTTCTCTTGCGGATACCTGCAGATACGACCTGGAGCCATCTCTGTAGGAGCCGTCCTTTGCCTCAGGTCCTTAGCCGAGGGGCTGCCGGGCAGAGGGCTGCCCTGGGAGAGCTGGCAATGGAGGGTAATCCTCTCGTCTGGTCATTCGGAGTGGGGGTGGGCGGGATGGAAAGAACTAGGAAGTGGGGAAGCGCCGAGGGATGCAGGGGCAGAAACAGGGCAGGGGATCAAGTAGATGGCTTTAGGGTTGTGAATGGCACAATTTAGACAGAAAATGGGGTGCAAACTGGAAGCCCCACTCACCTGCAAAGGTCCGGATGGAAAGAGGTGGCAGGAGTTAGCACGGGTCACTGCACCCAAAGGCACACGGTTGAATGGCCAATCAGGGGCAGTGGGAGGGCCTGGGAGGTGGGAGGCAGGATGAGGGAGGGAGAAGGAAGAAGAAGATGCCGGGAAGGGACACAGGGACACAGGGCCTGGATGCCCTTTTCACAGAATTCCTGCTAAAATTGGAGTTGCACTGGAAGCCCCGCTCACCTGCAGAGGTCCGGATGGAAAGAGGTGGCAGGAGTTAGCACGGGTCACTGGACCCAAAGGCACATGGTTGAATGGCCAATCAGGGGCAGCGGGAGGGCCTGGGAGGCAGGAGGAGGGAGGGAGAATCAGGAAGAAGGTGCCGGGAAGGGACACAGGGACACGGGGCCTGGATGCCCTTTTCACAGAATTCTAGCTAAAATTGGGGTTGCTCTGGAAGCCCCACTCACCTGCAGAGGTCCGGCTGGAAAGAGGTGGCAGGAGTTAGCACGGGTCACTGAACCCAAAGGCACATGGTTGAATGGCCAATCGGGGATGGTGGGAGGACCTGGAAGGCGAGAGGAGGGAGGGAGAAGCAGGAAGGAGGTCCCGGGAAGGGATACAGGACACAGGGCCTGGATGCCCTTTTCACAGAATTCTAGCTAAAGTTGAGGTTGCACTGGAAGCCCCACTCCCCTGCAGAGGTCCAGATGGAAAGAGGTGGCAGGAGTTAGCACGGGTCACTGGACCCAAAGGCACATGGTTGAATGGCCAATCAGGGGTGGTGGGAGGGTCTGGGAGGTGGGAGGAGGGAGGGAGAAACAGGAAGAAGGTGCCGGGAAGGGACACAGGGACACGGGGTGTGGATGCCCTTTTCACAGAAGTCTAGCTAAAATTGGGGTCGCACTGGAAGCCCCACTCACCTGCAGAGGTCCGGATGGAAAGAGGTGTCAGGAGTTAGCACGGGTCACTGGACCCAAAGGCACATAGTTGAATGGCCAATCAGGTATGGTGGGAGGGCCTGGAAGGCGGGAAGAGGGTGTGAGAAGCAGGAAGAAGGTGCCAGGAAGGGATACAGGGAAATGGGGCCTGGATGCCCTTTTCACAGAATTCTAGCTAAAGTTGAGGTTGCAGTAGAAGCCCCACTCCCCTGCAGAGGTCCGGATGGAAAGAGGTGGCAGGAGTTAGCACGGGTCACTGGACCCAAAGGCACATGGTTGAATGGCCAATCAGGGGCAGCGGGAGGGCCTGGGAGGCAGGAGGAGGGAGGGAGAATCAGGAAGAAGGTGCCGGGAAGGGACACAGGGACACGGGGCCTGGATGCCCTTTTCACAGAATTCTAGCTAAAATTGGGGTTGCTCTGGAAGCCCCACTCACCTGCAGAGGTCCGGCTGGAAAGAGGTGGCAGGAGTTAGCACGGGTCACTGAACCCAAAGGCACATGGTTGAATGGCCAATCGGGGATGGTGGGAGGACCTGGAAGGCGAGAGGAGGGAGGGAGAAGCGGGAAGGAGGTCCCGGGAAGGGATACAGGACACAGGGCCTGGATGCCCTTTTCACAGAATTCTAGCTAAAGTTGAGGTTGCACTGGAAGCCCCAATCCCCTGCAGAGGTCCAGATGGAAAGAGGTGGCAGGAGTTAGCACGGGTCACTGGACCCAAAGGCACATGGTTGAATGGCCAATCAGGGGTGGTGGGAGGGTCTGGGAGGTGGGAGGAGGGAGGGAGAAACAGGAAGAAGGTGCCGGGAAGGGACACAGGGACACGGGGTGTGGATGCCCTTTTCACAGAAGTCTAGCTAAAATTGGGGTCGCACTGGAAGCCCCACTCACCTGCAGAGGTCCGGATGGAAAGAGGTGTCAGGAGTTAGCACGGGTCACTGGACCCAAAGGCACATGGTTGAATGGCCAATCAGGGGTTTTGGGAGGGCCTGGGAGGTGGGAGGAGGGGGGAGAAGCAGGAAGAAGGTGTCGGGAAGGTACACAGGGACACAGGGCCTGGATTCCCTTTTCACAGAATTCTAGCTAAAACTGAGGTCGCACTGGAAGCCCCATTCACCTGCAGAGGTCCGGATGGAAAGAGGTGGCAGGAGTTAGCACGGGTCACTGGACCCAAAGACACATGGTTGAATGGCCAATCAGGGGTGGTGGGAGGACCTGGGAGGCGGGAGGTGGGAGGGAGAAGCAGGAAGAAGGTGCCAGGAAGGGACACAGGGCCTGGATGCTCTTTTCACAGAAGTCTAGCTAAAATTGGGGTCGCACTGGAAGCCCCATTCACCTGCAGAGGTCCGGATGGAAAGAGGTGGCAGGAGTTAGCACGGGTCACTGGACCCAAAGGCACACAGTTGAATGGCCAATCAGGGGCGGTGGGAGGGCTTGGGAGGCGGGAGGAGGGAGGGAGAAGCAGGAAGAAGGTGCCAGGAAGGGACACAGGGACACAGGGCCTGGATGCCTTTTTCACAGAATTCTAGCTAAAATTGGGGTCACACTGGAAGCCCCACTCACCTGCAGAGTCCCGTTTGGAAACCATGCAGAGGAATACTTTTTATTCTCACATACAGATGGTACTTTTATGACAGCAGCACTCACATAGAGAACCACATTGAGCTACACCCCCCTTGCATATTACGGTGGAAATTTGGACCCAGTAATGAGAGGTAATTTTCAATGCAAACAAAGTTTGGCAGTTGCCGCGTTCGCCATAGAGAAGGCTACAAGCATAGTGATGGGATGCACCACAACGTTATTTGTTGAAAGTGCATTATTTGCCATTTTAGTAAAACCAACAGGCAAGTTGACTACTCATAGGGTTTCTGTCTATGAGGCAATCATATCAACTCCAGCAATTAAAATAGTTTGATGTAAAATAGTGAATCCAGCCATGTTCATAGCTGAGCCAATTACCGAAGGAGAGCCTATACACGATTGTGCAAACTATGAAGAATTCTGTGATGAGCTCCCTAGAGTAAAAGAGAATGCACTCGCAGGAGGCGAGATTGTCTTCATTGACGGGTCTTCAAGAATCGATCCAAATGATGGGCAAAGATATACAAGCACAGCGGAAGTAAAAAATCTGGAAAATGGAGAATTTTGAATGCTTGTGAGCACTTGATTGCCATTTCATTATTGAGCACAAGCTGCAGAATTATTAGCGTTGATACTCGCAATTGAGAATCACGCAGAGCAGGAAGTAACAGTGTACAGCGACTCCGCCTATGTGACGTCGACAGTATACGCAGGATTAGCCTGCTGGAAAAGGAGGGTTACCTCCAAGCAGATGGCACGCCAGTGCAGCACGCAGCCTTATTGGACAGTCTCATTAAGGCACTACAACTCCCGGTGGGCATAGCAGTCGTTAAATGCGCAGCTCACACAAAAGGTACAGATTTTATCTTGCACGTTAATCAAGCAGCAGATGCTGAAGCCAAGCGAGTAGCAAATACAGATACAGGGAGGATGAATATCTAAACCATTAATGTGAATGAAAGAATGACTGTGATGATGATTGTGGATGAGGGATACAATCATATGCTTAAAACACAGATATAGGAGCTTCAAGGAGAGGCACCACAAGAGGAAAAGAATTTTTGGAAATGAAGAGGGTGTTCTTTAAACCCCTCTGAAGCATTGTGGCAACAAGACAGCACTGGTAATCAAGTAATGCCTATAGTCTTGGAGCTAGAACAGCTACACTAACCAGCGCATACAACTAGGGAGAATCTTGCTGTAACCATTGCTGAGGATTGGTTTGTACCGAATCTAATGGAGCATGCTGCACTTTTTATGGTACATTGTATTATTTGCCAACAATTCACGGCTAGGCATACACTGTGCATAGTGAGGGGAGCCATCTCAAGACCTAATGGCCCTTTTCAGCACTTGCATATTGACTGTGTCGACATGATACAAGTTTGTAATGGACATAGATACCTATTAGTTGTAGTGTGTCCTTTCTCTAGATGGATAGAGGCAGGTCCATGTATGCACCCAAATTCTACCTGTGCAGCCAAGTTCTTAGTGCGCAAAGTGTTTCCAAGATGGGGAGTGTGCAAAGTAATGAGATTGGATAATGGACCTCACTTTGTTAATATGGTTTTCGAACAGATCACCTTGTTGCTTGGTATTAAACACAAGTTTTCTTTGGTTTATCATCCGGAAGGAAATGGTATCTGTGAAAAGCTCAACTGCCTGTTAAAAGAAAGAAAAACTAAGTTGAAGCTTGCATTGAAAAAAGGGTGGTTGCACTGCCTACCACTGGCATTGTATGCATTGAGGAACCAACCAGGTTCTGACTACCATCTTACGCCGCACGAAATTGTGACAGGAAGCTGAATGAGAATACCTTTAATGCCTCCATCCCGAGTTAGAAGGGATGCTCAGTCAACATCAGAAATTTTGGGACTTGAATTACAAAACTACTTGAACTGTTTAACATCTAGTTTTTCTGTAATTTCAGGACAGTTGCAGAGACGAGGGTGTAAGGTCATACAGAACACAGAAGGAGATGCTTCAACAATCCAAACTCCCGAATTTCTACATCCAAGAATCTACCCAGGAGATAAAGTCCTGATTTGTAACCACACAAGGAAAAACTGGGACGAGGCCAGGTTCCACGGTCCATTTATCGTTGCGGACGTGATGCCATCTGCTGTCAAATTGCAGGGTAGGTGAGCTTGGATCTTCCTGGGAGATATGAAGATCTACTCCGGAGAGACCCCTCTGCCTGCAACCCACCGCGAAGAAACTGCAAACATCGGCTAAGAACCACAGCACGTGCAGACGAGATCCATGACGGGGAAGAAGGATGCATAATCTGACATGTTGAAAGCGTGAAGAACTCTTTAGTTAAACTGTGGTTTAATTTGGACACTCTCCGTTTGAGCTTTCAATAAAGGGGAAAAGGACACATTTGAATACTGTGTGCATCCTAGTTGCAGAGTAAAAGAAGATCTGTACGCTTAAAAACCCACAGTAGTTTATTGACTTTGGACTGAGGCACACATAAGCCTTGATAAGAATAAGGATATGCCAAATTTTTCATCGATCGTGGACACAGCAATTGGAAGAGAGTACAGTATTGTGATTCCTTTTACACAGAGCTCTTGTTCAGTGTTACTCATGGTGTTACACAGTAATGACTTTTCTAAGTTCGTGCTTACGTATCTTGAGTGAGTGTTACGTTCTTATCCTACATTGGAGGGGAGAACTTGCCACATTCCATCTTTTATTGGTAATCCTGACAATGAAAAGAACATTAGAAGATTGCTCAAAATCATCATCGAAGAGTTTTTGAAGTTGCTGAGTTCAGTGAGGAAAACACAAATGCCCTTATCAACTGACGCAGGACATAGACTGCTCAGTGTGGTGTTCTTTCGTCTAATAGAAGAATACCCGCATCTCGTTGGAAGACACACAGATGTAGTAAATTTCCTAAGAGATCCAAGAGATACTGCGAATTTGAATGTGATCCTGGAAGGAATCATCATCCAGTTGGCAATCTATTCTGAAAAAAATCACAGAGCTGTGTAGAAACTTTCTTCCAAGGGACAGATCGAGGAATTGAATGAAGGTCAAAACTCTTTGTTCATGCTGACAGGGAAGCAACATGTCATCTGGACTGAAGCAGGTTCGAGGCATTGATTGGGAACTAATAAATGAAGCAGATTTCATAGAAGCTCACTGAGGACATTTTTCTTCACAATAAAGGAACATTTGCACCCTGATTGGTGAAAAAACTGGTTCAGGAGAGAAAGATAAAGTCACTTCTTGAGGCATCCAGAAAGCAGACAATTGATGAAGGACGAATGCCGAATGAAGACAACAGCTTCCAGAAACAATCTAAAAAGGCAGAGCCATTCAAATAGTTTTTCCTTCCTTAGCATCAAATGTTCAAGATGAGGAACCAAAGCAGGAATATTGTGTTGCCCCATGAGGACAGATGTACAAATTGTCCCAGAAGTAGATGCTGTCGAATTACTTATCACTGTATTATTTACACATGCATTATATTCATCCTCATATTGCTTTCACTGAAAGTAAGAACTGCTTTCTATATAGGAGCACATGATGCATAGATTCCTGTGTATGTTTCTGAGTAGAAGGAAACAGTGAGCGTGGCAACTGCAAGGCAACCTAGACCCTACATAGTCATTCCTGTCCCAAGAAAACATTGAAAGACACCTGAGCGTGAAATGGATGTTATTAGTAAAACATCACAAGCAGCACTTGCTCCAAACAGACAGGGTCAGCGGAATAGGCAAAGTAAGGGGTTGACAAAGGTTGGGCCTACACAGATAACGCATGTAGACACACCTGATCCAATAACAAGAAGCCCAAGCACAATTCCCACAGAAAAATCGTGTGCAGAGATGATAGCCGAATCTATATGACAATTTCTAGCTATTGCCAGAAAAAGACAGATGGATAGAAGAAAGACCCTGCGTAGAAGAAAGACTTTCTGAACTTTCTTCTACGCAGGGAACCCAGATGGATGATCCTGCAAATCGACAAGTCAGAAGAAGCTATACTGATGCATTCAAAGATGTAGTTATAGGTAACTACATCTAGGGTATATTAAGACTTTGAGAACCAAAAGAAGCACTCAAGAAGATAATTATGAATTAAATGAGTATCTAGACAGCACAGCACACTTGGGAAATAAAATATGGTATCAAAGAAGTTGGAAGAAGGACGTCAGATGAAGAATGCTTTGTATGTGCACTCCTACCATACAGCATGGGGAAGTTAAAGATCTTTATAGCTATTGAAGTAGATGTCCTAACTGCACACTGCATCATACACCTAGCTTTCTGTAGTACCAGAGGCCAGATCATGGGCTAAACAGCCTCTCTCAAATGGGCAAATGAAGGAACAGATCTGAATGAAGATAATTATGTTCAAAACATAAAGACAAGAAACAATGCCAAGACAAAAAACATTTTGATCAGATATGAAAAACCTGGAGTAAAAGGAACTGGAATAAGAAGAGAATTGAATAAAAAACTTAAAGTTCCAGGACACTTTACAGAAGACATCTGCAGATGGAAAAATAGAGGACAGATGCATATTTGGGGAACTGTCCTATCTCCAGATGGCTGGGAAGGAGGAGTAGTAATTTGCAGTGCATGGGTAATAATAGGTCATTACCAACCAATGATTGAAAATGCACAAATGTTGTGCAAGCCATTATGGTCAAAATGTACGAAACTCCTGACATGAGTCGAAGACAGAGAGGACCCTTGCAGATAGTACCATTGGACAGTTCTAAATGTGTTTCGGGAACAATGGTACAAGAAAAATGGGGGGAAATCAGAACTGTGGACAAATCTTTGATGCACCAGGAATGAATATCGGAACAGCAGTAATTATGGATCATTATTGGGCATATGACTCCAAAGCCTATATCAGATTGCCAAAAGATTGGGGAGGAATTTGCACATTAGTGAATGTCCATGTTCCAGCATTAGCGATTCCTAAAGGTGACCTAAATATTGATAGCTTACCAAAAGCAGATGCACATCTGAGGAGGAAAAGATCTGTGGAGCTGATAACATGAATAAAGAGAGAGAACTACTTTTCAGCCAAATCAATGGAAGCTTTTGACTCTATTCCGTGTGAACACAGGCTGTTCAGCCAGACCTCATCAGTGTTCACAACGATTTTCATGCCGGGGATCCAGATTGGAGCAAATATTAAGTGGCTTCAGATCACCAGATGGGAATTGCTACAGACAATTAATACTTCTATAAAGGGATTCAATGCAATCAAAGAATAGCTGAGAGCTGTAAGAATGATGACCCTCCAGAACAGATATGTCCTAGATATGATCACAGCTATGGATGGAGGTGTTTGTGCCAAAATTGGAGCATCATATTGCACATTTATACCTTCTTATGATGATGAGAATGGAACATTGACCGAGGCCATAGATATGCTAACGAAGCTCCATGGCCAGATGATAGAAGAGGTCGAAGACATTGCTGAGGACAGCTGGTTTGGATCACTCTTCTCATGGGTTCCACAATGGATGGCAGATATGTTCAGGTTTTTAAGAGCTTTATTATTAGTAGTAATGCTTGGATTCTGTTTGATCAAGATAATAATCTCACAATGGAATAAGACTGCAAAGAAAGCCATAGGGATGAAGATTATGATTGCTGTTGAACCAGGATGGAAGTCTAAAGATCTGACTGATGAGGAAATCAGAGTCTTCGTGAAGGCCAGCATCCATGCACCATAGGGGACAAAGTCCCTGTATCCAAAGGATCATAAGAAATATGTGGAAAGATGGATCTACTACAGTCCAAGTGGACAGTGCATGCTCATGGCATGGAACAAGGATGAGCATGTGAAATCAGCTGGATGCTTGAAGGGGGTCATAAAGATATGGTTCCCTAACAAGCATCTCTTCAGACCAGGACGTCTGGATGTGGAAGAGGATGTGAGAGTGGTTGTTAAATCGCCCTGAGGAGGGAGTGTAGAGGAGGAGTCAAATACCCCCACTCCACCTGCCCCACCTACATTACCTGAAGCGTATGGAGCAAAATATGTGACGTATACTGAACAGCTAAACCATCAAAGAGAAGAGCGGGGGCTCTGTGCAGTACCCATGAGAATATCTATACCTAAGAGAATATGGGAGGTAAAGTAACCATTGAGGAAACCATACTTACATCCAAGACAATATGATGGCCATTTGAACGAGATGCCGGATGAAACAAAGAAACTGAATGACCAGGATGAATGGTGACATCATACAAAGCTGAATCAACACCCATATAGAAGGATAACCAGATCAGAGAGACAGACGATTTATGAAGAACAAAGAAGTACCAAGGATAAGTGACATCTTGGGATCAAGATGAAGAAACTTATGTCACAAACATGATGAAGAAACTTATTTAGTTTAAACAAGTACAGATGCAATGGAACACAAGCAGCAAAACAATCATGAAGCTAGCCACATGCTTAAATAGATTAGACCACTGCAAGCGCCAACATATACCTATATACCTCATAGATACATATGGATTAAGTGAAGAATTAATGGTTCCACTACGTATAAAGCAGTACTGAACAACGCAAGAAGGCCTCAGTTCAGTGTCACAATTACAAAAAGCAATTGAAGTAAACAGAATCCATTTCAGCTAAGGAGTTCACTGAGCCAAGAAAGCCATGGTCTTATCAAACTAGGAGTTGGCTGACATTAGATATAATTAACGTGAAAGAACAGAAGCTCCTGTTCAAGAAGGTCAAGCAAAAACAAAAGACGTCAGAGGACTATTGGAGAATAAAATCAAATACACAAAAAGGCTCAATTCATAATTTCCAGTCACGTGATGTAAGAAAGTTGGATGGATGAGAACATCACACCTGCGCACGGAAGCCAGATAGTACCCATACTCCTTAAACATTCTCAGAGAACAGTACAGACCCAAGGCCAACTTCAAAGTACTAATTGACACTGGACCATCGAGGTGATGATGGATCACATTTTTAATTGGTGGGAAGCTGGTATCAAGACAAGCTCACCCGCACCTGATTGTTCGGTCTGCGTTCTGCTCACGTAGGTGGAAAATTACTGACAGAGGTTAGTAGCCAACCAATTGTAATGGACTACGTAGTTTGGGGTCCTATAGTTTATGTAGCCAATGGGACGTTGTACATTTAGTGACGTTGACAGTGGCCATTTTGAGGGGAGGGCTAAATTGACCCACCTTATGTTAACTATCCTATTACCTCTCTCCGTTACTCCATACAGATATAGTACCTATGCTTCGTTATTCACTTAGAACAAATCCTGCTTCCTGATAATTTTCTGTAGTTTGCCAAGTAGGATGACGTTGCTAATGACGCAGGTCAACACGTCAGCTATGACCAATTATGGGTATAAGAACCCAACTTTTTTATGAAATAGTTAGAGTCAGAGTATCGCGCAATTGCTGATGTTCATTGTACTCACTGTTTTAACGACTTGCATTAAAACAGACAAACTTTTGCCAAGCTATTTGTGTCGTCTTGATTATTGATGTATGATTAGAAGCGGCATCCCCATCCATCTCCAGGGTATTGCTACTCATCTTGAAGGCCTGGAAGCCTCCAGTTCATCAAGCTCTTCAGGCGATTTGCCAGGTACGTCTATCATATGCCCAGGGACTATCACCATAGGTTAGGTAGTGCTAACATATAACTACTGCCATTGTTTGTGAAAGTACTCACATCATCAGGCCCTAACTTCACATGGCAGATACCCACACCCTATATTGGCTATGTCATCAAAGGTCCCGGTACTGATATCACATGCTAGGTATTGCCATCCTAAGACCAGACACACCCACAGTTAGCAAAATGTTGACATCCTACATACTTCCACCATGTGCATGGTTTCTCACAAAGTCGTCCAGGTATTGGCATTGTATGCCCAGTTACTCATATCACCTGCCAGTGATGATCATAGCATGGTCTGCATTACAAAACGGTGGTCTGCAATGCTTACGAGACATGGGACCACCCAAATAAAACTATCTGCTGACAACCTGAGCACCAAACCAAACTTTGGTTTGGAGACATATTTAGATGTTCTGCAAAAGAACACCAACGCCTGGTTGACCATTTTTAGATTGGGCCTTCATCCCCTGTGTGCTTTCACAACCAAACGTTCCAAGGAACCTGCAATTGCCCATACTTTGGGCAATGGCAGGAAGACATAAAGCAGTTCCTGTTTATGTGCCCCTTTTACGGGCACTTCAGAAGGCAGTATCTCAGGCCACTGCTAACCAGACACAACATCCGGAGCACTAGTCGTACCCTGTATTTTGTAAAAACAATACTGGTTCTCACTGGTTTAGAACTTATTCTAACATTTTTAGCGAGAGCTTAGTACACTCGACTGCAGTTTTGAAATAACATTGCTTCTGATTGATTGCACTAGATTTCCAAATGTAAAACGGAGATAAAATTGGGAACTACAGAACTAGTATTTTAAGGCTCAGAATATTGCCACCTCGATCTATTGCATTTATATGATGTGTGTCTATCTCTGTATGTCATGCTGTGCTTTTGTCTTTTTATTAGCGATTTAATACTTGGCTATGGATTGCTTCTACATCATTTTACCTTGCTTTTATGGCTGATGGGCGAAATAAATTATTTATTGATTGATTTCATGCAACCCAGTGCTAAACTTATGTGAAGATATCGGCATTATATGCCCTGTTATCTATATCATTTACAAACTAATGGTATCATTGCTTAGGTGCTCACGTCACTTGCCAGGTTTAACTTTTCTATATAGACAGTTACTCAGGCCATATGGAAGGTTTTGCATCCATATTCCCAGGCACTCCCATCGCTTTATAGAAACTAGTGTTATATGCCAGATGCTCACACAAAAAAGATCTTGCTATAAAGCACCCAGATACTATTTGCATTTGCCAGACATACAAAGAAATGCCAACACATTCTTGGTCACAGGGAAAATAAATAGAGTCAGTTGCACTGTGACCCTATTTAAATAATCATTAATAAAGATATCAATAAATACCTTGTTTTTAAGGTTAGCAAGCACTAAATTAGTAGTTTCTCCTATGGGCAGAACAATATCACCATTGCTGAACACCGGCCTTGGCAATTCCCAGATAACAGAATATTTCTGCCTTGAGTGATATAACCTTTTTGCTGTACGAACCATCATTCGTTGTTGGTGTTGACAATAAGGGGAGTAAAATGATCATCCCGGATTCTAAAGGAATGTACATTGCAATTAATTCAGCAATGCCTTCTTAGACTATATATACAGCGACTATCTTTAACATGGCATATATTGCCACCACTCTGTTGTGAGATAAAAAAAAGTAGTGCTCAAGTTTGAAAAGAACATGTCCAGTTTTCATCCTTCTTAAATCCATTAGGACCAGATGACCAGGTCTTGCTGATTGACAGCAAATCATCTTAACCAGAGACAATAATTAACAGTCAATCAAGAGGTAAGCCGTGATTGGTGGCTAGTCAAAGACAAGCAGTGGTTCTAGTCTAATTGCAGAAGCATCCTAAAATGAAGTGTGATCTATACAGTGTATGCCATATCCCACATTCTCTTCTACAGCATTAAGCCGGCCACCATTTGAGTGGCTCTGAAGAGCCACCAAGAAGTCAAAGCGAAAAAATAGGAGTACAGCAACAAACAGCCTTCTCCTTAGCTGATCTCCCCAACAATGTTGAGAACCTAGGAAGCAAATCAGCATTAAGTGCAATGCTGTTAGGTTTGTTCTCCACAGTCATAACCAGTCTTTGCCTTGAGATTTTTCTTCTCAAAAATATTAGGATTTTCTCTATTTGTTGACAGTATTCAAATCATGTGCTTGTGGTTTATTTGCACTGTGAAGTGGTTGCCGAAGAGGAAGCTTACTGTACTTGAGAGTGACATTTATACATTTTGCTCTTCATTTATCAGCTGAGTTAGCCATCATCCCTGACACATTTCTCCACTATTTTGGTCACAATATATCACCCATACAGGTAGGACACAGCGTTTTGTCATTTCGCTAATACTAAGCTACTAGTTATTCAATGGAGGTCTAGACATCTGCATGCCCTGGCCAGAAACACTCGCAAATGCTCCCTGTGCAGGAGAACGGTGTGATGTTTACATCCTTTGAAGCACATATGCATTCAGGCACTAGTTGTTTTCTCTATTGTTGGTGGGCCTGAGGTTGAAGGCCTGCCTGGTGTACCCACAATCAGTCGAGAGCCAGGGTTCGATTCTAGCTAACTCCACAGTCTAAAGGGTAAGCCCTTCAATTGACTCCATCAAAGTTATTTTGTCACCGTACATAGTAGGCACTACTGAGTGCACGTCGCTTTGTTTTTATATAAATGTAATGTTTATTTTCGGTGCACGAATCCAAACAGTATACAGAAGCATGGGACCCCAGTGAATGCATTCAATGTTTATCGTCATTCATTTATTATTTTATTTTTTTCCCTGGATTTTTTGGGAATGAGACCTATCCACCGGTCATACGTACAATACATGAAGTCAGACCAAACAGTATTTCAGTGTGTGTTTTTACCTAAATATACCGCTTTTATTTATTGCATCCAGGGACCACTCATTCCCATTGTACTCGTAGGCTCATGGATAAGTCTCACATTTGGGAACCCCCCAGTCAACTGGGGGCAGGCTACCACAGCTCAATTCCCCTGAACTCTTTCACAATGATTATTTTGTTTATTTATAAGGTCGCTAATAATGTTATGGCAATTTATTTTTGCAGAATAAGTTTTCAGACAGATATAAACACACCACTTCATTCCTGTGAAAAGAACAACTAGGCTGGGCATGGTGTTGGCTGTCCATAGAACTGGCTGAGGCCTAGACTATAATACTGTAGCTTCAGTTCGGAAGACTGTGCTCAGAATTAGTCTTAAACTTTGTACTCTAATCCCAGTGTCCCTGTGGGTACAGGGCTTGAGAATCGTGGACATTGGTGACCAGCTCTCTGCCCCTCCCTTAGAGGTTTCTCGTCTCGGGGAAACCTCCCCAGCATCTCCGAGCAAACTCGGTTCCCTTGCACATGCTCTCACCGCAAAACATCTGCAAACTGAGAATGACATACATTATTGCTGGGCTTATTTATGTTACTGTGCAGAAGGGAGGTGGCCTGGCCGTTTGGGTTAGTCTGTCCCGGTTGGAAGAAGACCCAAAAATATCCCTGGCCTCATTCTGCAAAGATGCAAACCGGCTAAAAAATTGTGGTGTGAAAGATCACCCAGAGTATTGCAGTGGTTAAGATGTATTCAAAACTTTACTCTCATCACATTTTTGGGATACAGTATTGCTGATACAGGATCACATATTCATTTAATTTCGTCAATTCTACAAGCAAATAAAACATAATCAGCTTCATAGAATATGTATTAAAATACACAAAATACTCCAGTCACCTATTCATTGCTGATGCATTCTTTTCAATGACTACTGGTAGGGCCTTTTAACATGGGCAACTTTTCTCCAACACATGCCTTATGAAAATACTTAAAAGCCAAAACTAGTGGATGTCATCAATAAGCTCAGTTGTGTTCAAGGGTTAAATAGCTCTTGATTTGTACCCACATCATTTCGATGTGGTTTAGGTCTAAAGACTCAGGATCAGTTCTGTCCCAATGAAGGCAATGACCCTAAGTCTATCAGCCAGGGAATGCTTTTGACCACTGTCTTGTACTTCGCTAAGTGTTCATGTGTCCTGGGGATTATTCCTTGGCATATGTTTAAATTCGGTGTGCAGACCTTCAAAAATGGCCGCTGTATTTAAGTTCCACAGGCACCTCAACTGCCACTCTCAGTAAGCCCTACTGCAGCACCATCTGATTTGAGGCCAGTCGAAAATATTTACTTAGGCCCAGGAGCCAGCAGGCAGAGCCGGCAGGCGGAGCCAGCCCCTTGCGTTAGCCTGCTGTGAGTTAGCCTGTCTGGCCCTGTGAGGGCGCTGGAAGCCACCTGCCCGCGACACACACAAGGTATGCAATATCTTGCTGCAGTAAATGCCAAGTTAACTTATCTGGGTCACGTGTACTACCCGCGCATGAGGCTATCCGCCCAATGGTTTGCTTACGGTATCTGGACTTTCCATCGAATTCTTATCCATCTAAGTTATATCCATTGAAATGTATTAATTGAAATGCTTTTCGATCGCAAAGCCTATTCATTGACTGAATTTTGATGAATTTCGATGGATTTTAGAATTAGTGTTAGGATTTAGAATTAGGGTTAGGGAAAGGGTTAGGTTAAGGGTTAGGGTTAGATTTAGGAATAGGTTTAGGGTTAGGGGTGGATTTAGCATTAGAGTTAGGGTTACATTTAGGGTTAGGGTTAGGGGGGTGTCCTTGGGGTTAGAGGGTTTGGGGGGCCAAAATAAACAATAAATAACACAAGTGATAAGTGGCTGTCCAGTGCTGAAATACATTAAAGGTTGCAGCACTGGACCAGGGTTCCATTTTGAAAATGGGGGTTGGTGTGAGGGGTGTTTGGGGGGGTGAGACCCCCGCAATAAAAAATAGATATCGTAAGTTACAGAGAGCTGTCCAGCTCCCTGTAACGTTATGTTCCATCGAATTTCCATGCAAACAAATGCAAAGTGTTTTCAATGAAAGTGTTTCGCTGGATAAACACTGCATTTTACGTATGGGAATTCGATGGAACATTTTTTGATGGAAAAAATGTGATGGTAATTACCTTCGATGAACATTTTTCGATGGAAAGACCATAAACCTTTTCTTATCAATCGCTAGTATGCTTCACTTTAGTAACCCCTCCTTCCTGCCCAAGGAGCCCTCGTTCCCGCACTTGCAGACGCCATCAATTGATCTCACACATCCTTACCTTGCATTGGCTACGACAGAAACTGGAGGCTTTCTGTGTGAACTAGCCTTGATAGCTCTCGCGCCTCTAAACCCCTGCACATGCTGAGCAGAAATGACTGCCTACGCTCACAGAGTCCTTTGTTTCCCTACTTCCACATTTTGTCTCTCGGCTACGTCACAAAGATGCATGGCTATGTGCAGACATTAGTCATGACACTCTTGTTCATCACAATCTCGGCAATTGCAAGCCTCACCTCTTAAGTGCAGATTGCACATAAACTCAACAGAATTTGCCTGAACCACTCAATAGATATTTACGCTCTCTCCTCCTTGACTATACCAATGTGCCTGATTGCCCCAAGGCTGCAGAACTTCCATTGATGCCCGACCGCCTTGCCATGTTAGTCCATGTAAATGGGCCAGTTTGTTCTAGTGATGCAGCACCTCCATTGATGCCTGACTGCCATACCATGGTAGATCATGTAAATATGCCAGATTGCACTAGTATTGCAGCACTTACATTGATGCCTGGCCGCCTTGCCATGTTAGCCCACGTAAATTTGCCAGATCGTTCTAGTATTGCAGGACTTCTATTGATGCCTGACTGCCGTATCATGTTAGCCCATGTAAATGTGCCAGATAATTCTTGTTTTGCAGCACCTCCATTGTTGCTTGGCAGCCACGGTATTTATGCCTCACTTACCCATGACCCCACTGTATAATATCCTGACAACTCCTGTTCAGCACTCACCAAGAGCGCACAAAGGAGCCTTGATGGTATCTGGACTTTCCATCAAATTCTTATCCATCAAAGTTATATCCATCAAAATGTATTCATTGGAATTCTTTTCCATTGAAAAGCATATTCATTCAATGAATTTCAATGAATTTCGATGATTTTAGAATTAGGGTTAGGGTTTAGTATTAGGGTTAGGGCAAGGGTTAAGGTAAGGGTTAGGGCAAGGGTAAGGGTAAGGGTAAGGGAAAGGGTTAGGGTAAGGGTTAGGGTGTGTTAAGGATTTCAATCAGGCACACACTCAGGTCTCACCTAGCATGTAATGCACAAATGAAATACTTATTTATTATGTTCATAGGTTCAATATTCTGGGTGATATAGCACTCATATAACACCCGTCTCAAAATACCCCCCAGGTCTCACTGGACCAGGAATAATGCTAGTTGGTAAAAGTAAATATGTATGTATTTATTTAATATTCAAATCAAACACAATTTTTAATATATATATATGCGGGGCAACAATCACCAAGTGGTGACAACACAATTCTGAAAATAAGTAAAGCAATTGAATTCACTTATGGTAATGTAGAATAGAAAACACAGGAAAAAGAACAGTTTTGGCATGTGAAAAGATAGCATTTAGGTTTATATTTCCCCCTGCAAAGTTCTTAAGGCACAAATGAGCAAGTCTACACAAGTGTAAGTAAGCAGCAGGTATTCAGGAATGAAAGACAATGGGCCTCATTACACGGTATGCAGTAACCATGGTGCTATTAGCGCCATGTTTGCCGCCGGTATTTTACTGTGTCCGCCTTGGTGGATGGCGGAATTACCGGCCTACTCCAAGGTGAGCGGGGCCGGTAATTCCCCATTCACCAAGGCACGTCCCCATTCCCATTTTTGCCCTCATAGGGCTCAATGTAAATGGGGAACGATGTAATTACAGTACTGCAAATTGCGGTACTGTGATTAGCACCAAGGTCCCTTCGCGGGCCCGTTCCTTAACGGCTGGTAAAACCAGCCGTTGAGGTCGGGTCCGGCAAAGGGACCTCGTAGTAAGGCGGTAAGGGTTTACTGGTACCGGTGCCCTTACTGGTACAAGCAAACCCTTACCGCATACCCTGTAATGAGGCCCAATGTCTAGAGTTTGAATTAAATCTTCCCTCCCCAAACAAGAGAGAAAAGCGCTTTTTTTGACACTTTTTAAAATGACAGGTGAAAATGGCTTTGTGAAACAGGAAAAATTGTGCAAAATGCTTAAAGTGATAGAAATTCCTATGGGAGCAACACTAAACAGGTTCTAACACACATGAGCTACAAGATGAGCAGCAGTACACACTTTAGATCGTAATGGAAGTTAAAAAACACTTTAAATGGGAAAAGACACGTGTAAAACTTTTGCTAAAATGTAAATTCGCTGCAAAATTTCACTATGCAATTTTTAATAAAAACGGGTCCAATACACTGTTCCGCGATGCGATTTTTGGTTGTGAATGCAGCTATATGTCTTAAGTTTAACTGGGAGTTGAAATTACGTTTCTATCTATAGAATTGAAGAAGTTATGGAAGTTTTAGTGAGAGGCGTTTTTGAAAGAATAGAACAGAGAAAAGCAGAAATTCGGTTTTAAAAATGACAGATTGGTTTTATTACACTATATTACTGACGATGAAAAAGAGAATGCCACCAGTGAATCTCCACAGTTATGCACGACTGCTTATAACTCTTCACGTGTGATACTCTGGTTTCCGTTCTGTATGGGAATTACTTTATTTAATCCAAATCACTAATGGTTTATGGTTTAATGACAGAAAAATGGGAAAAATCAGCGCAAGAATGGTTCTGACAATGTTAGAGGTTCTGAAGTTAAAGATAGGATGGTTTATAGATTGGAATAGGACAAGGCAAATACACTAGGGTCACTATGATTCCTATTGATACAGTCCACTGTAAATTAAAATTGGACCCTTAGGGTTCTGGTAATCGGATTGAGTCTACCAGCAGCAAGGCACCTCTGGCAGGATAGTCCGCAGGGTGGTTCGGGTCAATTGGACTGCACATCAGACTGGATTTGGATTAGCCATTCTGGTCACTGGACACGGTAGACTAGCGTGATGGTGAGTTTCAGCAGGCAAGCGTGATGGTAGCAAGCCAGACTGGATCAGAATTAATTTCCCTTAAATTTGGGATGGTTGGATTTGGGCGTAGCTAAAAAGAGTTCAGCAATTGCTGGACCTGGGTTTTGCAATGAAGTCTGGAATCAGCTGCAAGATGAAGAATTCTGGAACAAAGCGCTGCGCGGAAATCAGGATGTAGTCAGGAAGTTATGTGTCTATGTGTGGTGAAGTTCCTATATTTATCCTACCAAGTGACATCACAAAGTTTATGGTGGTGCAGAATTTCAAACCACACCCCCACTGCTGTGAGTGGCCAAAGGCACTTGCCTTGTTCTGTTGGCACTCAGAAAGAGCTGTCATATCTTATGATGCGATTTAGGAACTCCCATATTGATTTAAACCACAATTTAACTTTCCCATAAATACACATTTTTATAATTATGCCCTCTACTAAAATCAGAAACATGCATTACATATTTTATGGGTTATCCTGGCGTCCAATTCCCATCTCTGTGAGAGCTGTCTCTGTCATTCTGTGGAATTTTGTGCCTTTTAATCATAACGGTTTGGCCTAACAATTTCTAATTCAATACATATCTGGGTAATGACCTCTAGAACATGGGTATACAATATCATATTTGCAACATTAATAGTTTTGCCACAATTAGTGTTTTGGTGTAACTTTGGTTCCTTATGTAGTAAGAATACCATAGTCTGCCACAAACTTTTTTAATATGCCCACAATGGTTTTATTGTACCTCTCAACTCCACCACTAGAGGACTGGTGGCATGCAATGTGTAATTTTCTTTTTACCCCTATTAGGTGGATTTTCTAGATGCAAGCTAGACCACAGATATGCTATTAGGCAGGCTTTCTTAATGCAACTAGACTAGAATGCTGTTAGGCAGACTATATAGATGCAACTACACCACATATATGCTATTAGGTGGACTTTCTAGATGCAAGCTAGACCACAGATGTGCTATTAGGCAGACTTTCTAAATGCAATTACACCACAGATATGGTATTAGGGAGACTTTCTAAATGCAAGCTAGACCACAAATATGCTATTAGGCAAACTTTCTAAATGCAAACTAGACCACAGATATGCTATTAGGCAGACTTTCTAAATGCAATTACACCACAGATATGCTATTAGGCACACTATCTAAATGCAAGCTAGACCACAGATATGCCTTTAGGCAGACTTTCTAAATGCAATTACACTACAGATATGCTATTAGCCAGACTTTCAAAATGCAACTAGACTAGAGAATGCTGTTAGGCAGACTTTATAGATGCAACTATACAACAGATATGCTATTAGGTGGACTTTCTAAATGCAATTACACCACAGATACACTATTAGGCAGACTTTATAGATGCAAGCTTAACCACAGATATGCTATTAGGTGGACTTTCTAAATGCAATAACACCACAGATATGCTATTAGGCAGACTTTCTAAATGAAATTACACCAAAGATATGCTATTAGGGAGACTTTATAAATGCAAGCTACACCACAGATATGCTATTATGCAGATTTTCTAAATGCAAGTTAGACCACAGTTATGCTATTAGGCAGACTTTCTAAATGCAATTACACCGCAGATGTGCTATTAGGGAGACTTTCTAAATGCAAGCAAGACCACAGATATGCTATTAGGCAGACTTTCTAAATGCAATTACACCACATATATGCTATTAGGTGGACTTTCTAAATGCAAGCTAGACCACAGATATGCTATTAGGCAGACTTTCTAAATGCAAGCTAGACCACAGATATGCTATTAGGCAGACTTTCTAAATGCAAGCTAGACCACAGATATGCTATTAGGCAGACTTTCTAAATGCAATTACACTACAGATATGCTATTAGGCAGACTTTCTAAATGCAACTAGACTAGAGAATGCTGCTAGGTAGACTTTATAGGTGCAACTATACAACAGATATGCTATTAGGTGGACTTTCTAAATGCAATCACACCACAGATACACTATTAGGCAGACTTTATAGATGCAAGCTTGACCACTGATATGCTATTAGGAGGACTTTCTAAATGCAATAACACCACAGATATGCTATTAGGCAGACTTTCTAAATGAAATTACACCAAAGATATGCTATTACAGAGACTTTCTAAATGCAAGCTAGACCACAGATATGCTATTATGCAGATTTTCTAAATGCAAGTTAGACCACAGTTATGCTATTAGGGAGACTTTCTAAATGCAAGCAAGACCACAGATATGTTATAGGCAGACTTTCTAAATGCAATTACACCACATATATGCTATTAGGCAGACTTTCTAGATGCAAGCTAGACCACAGAGATGCTATTAGGTGGACTTTCTAAGTGCAATTACAGCACAGATATGCTATTAGGCAGACGCAATTACACCACATATATGCTATTAGGCAGACTTTCTAGATGTAAGCTAGTTCACATATATGCTATTAGGCAGACTTTCTAGATGTAAGCTAGACCACAGATATGCTATTAGGCAGACTTTCTAAAAGCAATTACACCACATATATGCCATTAGGGAGACTTTCTAAATGCAAGCTAGACCACAGATATGCTACTAGGCAGACTTTCTAAATGCAAGCTAGACCATAGATATGCCATTAGGGAGACTTTCTAAATGCAAGCTAGACCACAGATATGCTACTAGGCAGACTTTCTAAATGCAAGCTAGACCATAGATATGCTATTAGGTAGACTTCCTAAATGCAAGCTAGACCACAGATATGCTATTAGGCAGACTTTCTAAATGCAACTATACTAGAGAATACTGTTAGGCAGACTTTATAGATGCAATTACACCACAAATATGCTATATATGGAAGCTAGACTACAGATGGAAAAGTTTACAACAGTTTAGCTTTCGGGGTTCAGTGGTAGGGAAGTATGGCGTGAGGTAATTTCTTCAGTCCCTGCCCTTGCCACACTTACTTATTGTTGGCTTCTTGCTTCTCTTGCGGATACCTGCAGATACTACCTGGAGCCATCTCTGTAGGAGCCGTCCTTTGCCTCAGGTCCTTAGCCGAGGGGCTGCCGGGCAGAGGGCTGCCCTGGGAGAGCTGGCAATGGAGGGGAATCCTCTCGTCTGGTCATTCGGAGTGGGGGTGGGCGGGATGGAAAGAACTAGGAAGTGGGGAAGCGCCGAGGGATGCAGGGGCAGAAACAGGGCAGGGGATCAAGTGGATGGCTTTAGGGTTGTGAATGGCACAATTTAGACAGAAAATGGGGTGCAAACTGGAAGCCCCACTCACCTGCAAAGGTCCGGATGGAAAGAGGTGGCAGGAGTTAGCACGGATCACTGCACCCAAAGGCACACGGTTGAATGGCCAATCAGGGGCAGTGGGAGGGCCTGGGAGGTGGGAGGCAGGATGAGGGAGGGAGAAGGAAGAAGAAGATGCCGGGAAGGGACACAGGGACACGGGGCCTGGATGCCCTTTTCACAGAATTCCTGCTAAAATTGGAGTCACACTGGAAGCCCCGCTCACCTGCAGAGGTCCGGATGGAAAGAGGTGGCAGGAGTTAGCAAGGGTCACTGGACCCAAAGGCACATAGTTGAATGGCCAATCAGGTATGGTGGGAGGGCCTGGAAGGCGGGAAGAGGGTGTGAGAAGCAGGAAGAAGGTGCCAGGAAGGGATACAGGGAAATGGGGCCTGGATGCCCTTTTCACAGAATTCTAGCTAAAGTTGAGGTTGCAGTAGAAGCCCCACTCCCCTGCAGAGGTCCGGATGGAAAGAGGTGGCAGGAGTTAGCACGGGTCACTGGACCCAAAGGCACATGGTTGAATGGCCAATCAGGGGCAGCGGGAGGGCCTGGGAGGCAGGAGGAGGGAGGGAGAATCAGGAAGAAGGTGCCGGGAAGGGACACAGGGACACGGGGCCTGGATGCCCTTTTCACAGAATTCTAGCTAAAATTGGGGTTGCTCTGGAAGCCCCACTCACCTGCAGAGGTCCGGCTGGAAAGAGGTGGCAGGAGTTAGCACGGGTCACTGAACCCAAAGGCACATTGTTGAATGGCCAATCGGGGATGGTGGGAGGACCTGGAAGGCGAGAGGAGGGAGGGAGAAGCGGGAAGGAGGTCCCGGGAAGGGATACAGGACACAGGGCCTGGATGCCCTTTTCACAGAATTCTAGCTAAAGTTGAGGTTGCACTGGAAGCCCCACTCCCCTGCAGAGGTCCAGATGGAAAGAGGTGGCAGGAGTTAGCACGGGTCACTGGACCCAAAGGCACATGGTTGAATGGCCAATCAGGGGTGGTGGGAGGGTCTGGGAGGTGGGAGGAGGGAGGGAGAAACAGGAAGAAGGTGCCGGGAAGGGACACAGGGACACAGGGTGTGGATGCCCTTTTCACAGAAGTCTAGCTAAAATTGGGGTTGCACTGGAAGCCCCACTCACCTGCAGAGGTCCGGATGGAAAGAGGTGTCAGGAGTTAGCACGGGTCACTGGACCCAAAGGCACATAGTTGAATGGCCAATCAGGTATGGTGGGAGGGCCTGGAAGGCGGGAAGAGGGTGTGAGAAGCAGGAAGAAGGTGCCAGGAAGGGATACAGGGAAATGGGGCCTGGATGCCCTTTTCACAGAATTCTAGCTAAAATTGGGGTTGCTCTGGAAGCCCCACTCACCTGCAGAGGTCCGGCTGGAAAGAGGTGGCAGGAGTTAGCACGGGTCACTGAACCCAAAGGCACATGGTTGAATGGCCAATCGGGGATGGTGGGAGGACCTGGAAGGCGAGAGGAGGGAGGGAGAAGCGGGAAGGAGGTCCCGGGAAGGGATACAGGACACAGGGCCTGGATGCCCTTTTCACAGAATTCTAGCTAAAATTGGGGTTGCTCTGGAAGCCCCACTCCCCTGCAGAGGTCCAGATGGAAAGAGGTGGCAGGAGTTAGCACGGGTCACTGGACCCAAAGGCACATCGTTGAATGGCCAATCAGGGGTGGTGGGAGGGTCTGGGAGGTGGGAGGAGGGAGGGAGAAACAGGAAGAAGGTGCCGGGAAGGGACACAGGGACACAGGGTGTGGATGCCCTTTTCACAGAAGTCTAGCTAAAATTGGGGTCGCACTGGAAGCCCCACTCACCTGCAGAGGTCCGGATGGAAAGAGGTGTCAGGAGTTAGCACGGGTCACTGGACCCAAAGGCACATAGTTGAATGGCCAATCAGGTATGGTGGGAGGGCCTGGAAGGCGGGAAGAGGGTGTGAGAAGCAGGAAGAAGGTGCCAGGAAGGGATACAGGGAAATGGGGCCTGGATGCCCTTTTCACAGAATTCTAGCTAAAGTTGAGGTTGCAGTAGAAGCCCCACTCCCCTGCAGAGGTCCGGATGGAAAGAGGTGGCAGGAGTTAGCACGGGTCACTGGACCCAAAGGCACATGGTTGAATGGCCAATCAGGGGCAGCGGGAGGGCCTGGGAGGCAGGAGGAGGGAGGGAGAATCAGGAAGAAGGTGCCGGGAAGGGACACAGGGACACGGGACCTGGATGCCCTTTTCACAGAATTCTAGCTAAAATTGGGGTTGCTCTGGAAGCCCCACTCACCTGCAGAGGTCCGGCTGGAAAGAGGTGGCAGGAGTTAGCACGGGTCACTGAACCCAAAGGCACATGGTTGAATGGCCAATCGGGGATGGTGGGAGGACCTGGAAGGCGAGAGGAGGGAGGGAGAAGCGGGAAGGAGGTCCCGGGAAGGGATACAGGACACAGGGCCTGGATGCCCTTTTCACAGAATTCTAGCTAAAGTTGAGGTTGCACTGGAAGCCCCACTCCCCTGCAGAGGTCCAGATGGAAAGAGGTGGCAGGAGTTAGCACGGGTCACTGGACCCAAAGGCACATGGTTGAATGGCCAATCAGGGGTGGTGGGAGGGTCTGGGAGGTGGGAGGAGGGAGGGAGAAACAGGAAGAAGGTGCCGGGAAGGGACACAGGGACACAGGGTGTGGATGCCCTTTTCACAGAAGTCTAGCTAAAATTGGGGTCGCACTGGAAGCCCCACTCACCTGCAGAGGTCCGGATGGAAAGAGGTGTCAGGAGTTAGCACGGGTCACTGGACCCAAAGGCACATAGTTGAATTTCCAATCAGGTATGGTGGGAGGGCCTGGAAGGCGGGAAGAGGGTGTGAGAAGCAGGAAGAAGGTGCCAGGAAGGGATACAGGGAAATGGGGCCTGGATGCCCTTTTCACAGAATTCTAGCTAAAGTTGAGGTTGCAGTAGAAGCCCCACTCCCCTGCAGAGGTCCGGATGGAAAAAGGTGGCAGGAGTTAGCACGGGTCACTGGACCCAGAGGCACATGGTTGAATGGCCAATCAGGGGCAGCGGGAGGGCCTGGGAGGCAGGAGGAGGGAGGGAGAATCAGGAAGAAGGTGCCGGGAAGGGACACAGGGACACGGGGCCTGGATGCCCTTTTCACAGAATTCTAGCTAAAATTGGGGTTGCTCTGGAAGCCCCACTCACCTGCAGAGGTCCGGCTGGAAAGAGGTGGCAGGAGTTAGCACGGGTCACTGAACCCAAAGGCACATGGTTGAATGGCCAATCGGGGATGGTGGGAGGACCTGGAAGGCGAGAGGAGGGAGGGAGAAGCGGGAAGGAGGTCCCGGGAAGGGATACAGGACACAGGGCCTGGATGCCCTTTTCACAGAATTCTAGCTAAAGTTGAGGTTGCACTGGAAGCCCCACTCCCCTGCAGAGGTCCAGATGGAAAGAGGTGGCAGGAGTTAGCACGGGTCACTGGACCCAAAGGCACATGGTTGAATGGCCAATCAGGGGTGGTGGGAGGGTCTGGGAGGTGGGAGGAGGGAGGGAGAAACAGGAAGAAGGTGCCGGGAAGGGACACAGGGACACGGGGTGTGGATGCCCTTTTCACAGAAGTCTAGCTAAAATTGGGGTCGCACTGGAAGCCCCACTCACCTGCAGAGGTCCGGATGGAAAGAGGTGTCAGGAGTTAGCACGGGTCACTGGACCCAAAGGCACATGGTTGAATGGCCAATCAGGGGTTTTGGGAGGGCCTGGGAGGTGGGAGGAGGGCGGAGAAGCAGGAAGAAGGTGTCGGGAAGGTACACAGGGACACAGGGCCTGGATTCCCTTTTCACAGAATTCTAGCTAAAACTGAGGTCGCACTGGAAGCCCCATTCACCTGCAGAGGTCCGGATGGAAAGAGGTGGCAGGAGTTAGCACGGGTCACTGGACCCAAAGGCACACAGTTGAATGGCCAATCAGGGGCGGTGGGAGGACCTGGGAGGCGGGAGGTGGGAGGGAGAAGCAGGAAGAAGGTGCCAGGAAGGGACACAGGGCCTGGATGCTCTTTTCACAGAAGTCTAGCTAAAATTGGGGTCGCACTGGAAGCCCCATTCACCTGCAGAGGTCCGGATGGAAAGAGGTGGCAGGAGTTAGCACGGGTCACTGGACCCAAAGGCACACAGTTGAATGGCCAATCAGGGGCGGTGGGAGGGCTTGGGAGGCGGGAGGAGGGAGGGAGAAGCAGGAAGAAGGTGCCAGGAAGGGACACAGGGACACAGGGCCTGGATGCCTTTTTCACAGAATTCTAGCTAAAATTGGGGTCACACTGGAAGCCCCACTCACCTGCAGAGTCCCGTTTGGAAACCATGCAGAGGAATACTTTTTATTCTCACATACAGATGGTACTTTTATGACAGCAGCACTCACATAGAGAACCACATTGAGGTACACCCCCCTTGCATATTACGGTGGAAATTTGGACCCAGTAATGAGAGGTAATTTTCAATGCAAACAAAGTTTGGCAGTTGCCGCGTTCGCCATAGAGAAGGCTACAAGCATAGTGATGGGATGCACCACAACGTTATTTGTTGAAAGTGCATTATTTGCCATTTTAGTAAAACCAACAGGCAAGTTGACTACTCATAGGGTTTCTGTCTATGAGGCAATCATATCAACTCCAGCAATTAAAATAGTTTGATGTAAAATAGTGAATCCAGCCATGTTCATAGCTGAGCCAATTACCGAAGGAGAGCCTATACACGATTGTGCAAACTATGAAGAATTCTGTGATGAGCTCCCTAGAGTAAAAGAGAATGCACTCGCAGGAGGCGAGATTGTCTTCATTGACGGGTCTTCAAGAATCGATCCAAATGATGGGCAAAGATATACAAGCACAGCGGAAGTAAAAAATCTGGAAAATGGAGAATTTTGAATGCTTGTGAGCACTTGATTGCCATTTCATTATTGAGTACAAGCTGCAGAATTATTAGCGTTGATACTCGCAATTGAGAATCACGCAGAGCAGGAAGTAACAGTGTACAGCGACTCCGCCTATGTGACGTCGACAGTATACGCAGGATTAGCCTGCTGGAAAAGGAGGGTTACCTCCAAGCAGATGGCACGCCAGTGCAGCACGCAGCCTTATTGGACAGTCTCATTAAGGCACTACAACTCCCGGTGGGCATAGCAGTCGTTAAATGCGCAGCTCACACAAAAGGTACAGATTTTATCTTGCACGTTAATCAAGCAGCAGATGCTGAAGCCAAGCGAGTAGCAAATACAGATACAGGGAGGATGAATATCTAAACCATTAATGTGAATGAAAGAATGACTGTGATGATGATTGTGGATGAGGGATACAATCATATGCTTAAAACACAGATATAGGAGCTTCAAGGAGAGGCACCACAAGAGGAAAATAATTTTTGGAAATGAAGAGGGTGTTCTTTAAACCCCTCTGAAGCATTGTGGCAACAAGACAGCACTGGTAATCAAGTAATGCCTATAGTCTTGGAGCTAGAACAGCTACACTAACCAGTGCATACAACTAGGGAGAATCTTGCTGTAACCATTGCTGAGGATTGGTTTGTACCGAATCTAATGGAGCATGCTGCACTTTTTATGGTACATTGTATTATTTGCCAACAATTCACGGCTAGGCATACACTGTGCATAGTGAGGGGAGCCATCTCAAGACCTAATGGCCCTTTTCAGCACTTGCATATCGACTGTGTCGACATGATACAAGTTTGTAATGGACATAGATACCTATTAGTTGTAGTGTGTCCTTTCTCTAGATGGATAGAGGCAGGTCCATGTATGCACCCAAATTCTACCTGTGCAGCCAAGTTCTTAGTGCGCAAAGTGTTTCCAAGATGGGGAGTGTGCAAAGTAATGAGATTGGATAATGGACCTCACTTTGTTAATATGGTTTTCGAACAGATCACCTTGTTGCTTGGTATTAAACACAAGTTTTCTTTGGTTTATCATCCGGAAGGAAATGGTATCTGTGAAAAGCTCAACTGCCTGTTAAAAGAAAGAAAAACTAAGTTGAAGCTTGCATTGAAAAAAGGGTGGTTGCACTGCCTACCACTGGCATTGTATGCATTGAGGAACCAACCAGGTTCTGACTACCATCTTACGCCGCACGAAATTGTGACAGGAACTGAATGAGAATACCTTTAATGCCTCCATCCCGAGTTAGAAGGGATGCTCAGTCAACATCAGAAATTTTGGGACTTGAATTACAAAACTACTTGAACTGTTTAACATCTAGTTTTTCTGTAATTTCAGGACAGTTGCAGAGACGAGGGTGTAAGGTCGTACAGAACACAGAAGGAGATGCTTCAACAATCCAAACTCCCGAATTTCTACATCCAAGAATCTACCCAGGAGATAAAGTCCTGAGGAAAAACTGGGACGAGGCCAGGTTCCACGGTCCATTTATCGTTGCGGACGTGATGCCATCTGCTGTCAAATTGCAGGGTAGGTGAGCTTGGATCTTCCTGGGAGATATGAAGATCTACTCCGGAGAGACCCCTCTGCCTGCAACCCACCGCGAAGAAACTGCAAACATCGGCTAAGAACCACAGCACGTGCAGACGAGATCCATGACGGGGAAGAAGGACGCATAATCTGACATGTTGAAAGCGTGAAGAACTCTTTAGTTAAACTGTGGTTTAATTTGGACACTCTCCGTTTGAGCTTTCAATAAAGGGGAAAAGGACACATTTGAATACTGTGTGCATCCTAGTTGCAGAGTAAAAGAAGATCTGTACGCTTAAAAACCCACAGTAGTTTATTGACTTTGGACTGAGGCACACATAAGCCTTGATAAGAATAAGGATATGCCAAATTTTTTATCGATCGTGGACACAGCCATTGGAAGAGAGTACAGTATTGTGATTCCTTTTACACAGAGCTCTTGTTCAGTGTTACTCATGGTGTTACACAGTAATGACTTTTCTAAGTTCGTGCTTACGTATCTTGAGTGAGTGTTACGTTCTTATCCTACATTGGAGGGGAGAACTTGCCACATTCCATCTTTTATTGGTAATCCTGACAATGAAAAGAACATTAGAAGATTGCTCAAAATCATCATCGAAGAGTTTTTGAAGTTGCTGAGTTCAGTGAGGAAAACACAAATGCCCTTATCAACTGACGCAGGACATAGACTACTCAGTGTGGTGTTCTTTTGTCTAATAGAAGAATACCCGCATCTCGTTGGAAGACACACAGATGTAGTAAATTTCCTAAGAGATCCAAGAGATACTGCGAATTTGAATGTGATCCTGGAAGGAATCATCATCCAGTTGGCAATCTATTCTGAAAAAAATCACAGAGCTGTGTAGAAACTTTCTTCCAGGGGACAGATCGAGGAATTGAATGAAGGTCAAAACTCTTTGTTCATGCTGACAGGGAAGCAACATGTCATCTGGACTGAAGCAGGTTCGAGGCATTGATTGGGAACTAATAAATGAAGCAGATTTCATAGAAGCTCACTGAGGACATTTTTCTTCACAATAAAGGAACATTTGCACCCTGATTGGTGAAAAAACTGGTTCAAGAGAGAAAGATAAAGTCACTTCTTGAGGCATCCAGAAAGCAGACAATTGATGAAGGACGAATGCCGAATGAAGACAACAACTTCCAGAAACAATCTAAAAAGGCAGAGCCATTCAAATAGTTTTTCCTTCCTTAGCATCAAATGTTCAAGATGAGGAACCAAAGCAGGAATATTGTGTTGCCCCATGAGGACAGATGTACAAATTGTCCCAGAAGTAGATGCTGTCGAATTACTTATCACTGTATTATTTACACATGCATTATATTCATCCTCATATTGCTTTCACTGAAAGTAAGAACTGCTTTCTATATAGGAGCACATGATGCATAGATTCCTGTGTATGTTTCTGAGTAGAAGGAAACAGTGAGCATGGCAACTGCAAGGCAACCTAGACCCTACATAGTCATTCCTGTCCCAAGAAAACATTGAAAGACACCTGAGCGTGAAATGGATGTTATTAGTAAAACATCACAAGCAGCACTTGCTCCAAACAGACAGGGTCAGCGGAATAGGCAAAGTAAGGGGTTGACAAAGGTTGGGCCTACACAGATAACGCATGTAGACACACCTGATCCAATAACAAGAAGCCCAAGCACAATTCCCACAGAAAAATCGTGTGCAGAGATGATAGCAGAATCTATATGACAATTTCTAGCTATTGCCAGAAAAAGACAGATGGATAGAAGAAAGACCCTGCGTAGAAGAAAGACTTTCTGAACTTTCTTCTACGCAGGGAACCCAGATGGATGATCCTGCAAATCGACAAGTCAGAAGAAGCTATACTGATGCATTCAAAGATGTAGTTATAGGTAACTACATCTAGGGTATATGAAGACTTTGAGAACCAAAAGAAGCACTCAAGAAGATAATTATGAATTAAATGAGTATCTAGACAGCACAGCACACTTGGGAAATAAAATATGGTATCAAACACATGAAAGAAGTTGGAAGAAGGACGTCAGATGAAGAATGCTTTGTATGTGCACTCCTACCATACAGCATGGGGAAGTTAAAGATCTTTATAGCTATTGAAGTAGATGTCCTAACTGCACACTGCATCATACACCTAGCTTTCTGTAGTACCAGAGGCCAGATCATGGGCTAAACAGCCTCTCTCAAATGGGCAAATGAAGGAACAGATCTGAATGAAGATAATTATGTTCAAAACATAAAGACAAGAAACAATGCCAAGACAAAAAACATTTTGATCAGATATGAAAAACCTGGAGTAAAAGGAACTGGAATAGGAATAAGAAGAGAATTGAATAAAAAACTGAAAGTTCCAGGACACTCTACAGAAGACATCTGCAGATGGAAAAATAGAGGACAGATGCATATTTGGGGAACTGTCCTATCTCCAGATGGCTTGGAAGGAGGAGTAGTAATTTGCAGTGCATGGGTAATAATAGGTCATTACCAACCAATGATTGAAAATGCACAAATGTTGTGCAAGCCATTATGGTCAAAATGTACGAAACTCCTGACATGAGTCGAAGACAGAGAGGACCCTTGCAGATAGTACCATTGGACAGTTCTAAATGTGTTTCGGGAACAATGGTACAAGAAAAATGGGGGGAAATCAGAACTGTGGACAAATCTTTGATGCACCAGGAATGAATATCGGAACAGCAGTAATTATGGATCATTATTGGGCATATGACTCCAAAGCCTATATCAGATTGCCAAAAGATTGGGGAGGAATTTGCACATTAGTGAATGTCCATGTTCCAGCATTAGCGATTCCTAAAGGTGACCTAAATATTGATAGCTTACCAAAAGCAGATGCACATCTGAGGAGGAAAAGATCTGTGGAGCTGATAACATGAATAAAGAGAGAGAACTACTTTTCAGCCAAATCAATGGAAGCTTTTGACTCTATTCCGTGTGAACACAGGCTGTTCAGCAGACCTCATCAGTGTTCACAACGATTTTCATGCCGGGGATCCAGATTGGAGCAAATATTAAGTGGCTTCAGATCACCAGATGGGAATTGCTACAGACAATTAATACTTCTATAAAGGGATTCAATGCAATCAAAGAATAGCTGAGAGCTGTAAGAATGATGACCCTCCAGAACAGATATGTCCTAGATATGATCACAGCTATGGATGGAGGTGTTTGTGCCAAAATTGGAGCATCATATTGCACATTTATACCTTCTTATGATGATGAGAATGGAACATTGACCGAGGCCATAGATATGCTAACGAAGCTCCATGGCCAGATGATAGAAGAGGTCGAAGACATTGCTGAGGACAGCTGGTTTGGATCACTCTTCTCATGGGTTCCACAATGGATGGCAGATATGTTCAGGTTTTTAAGAGCTTTATTATTATTAGTAATGCTTGGATTCTGTTTGATCAAGATAATAATCTCACAATGGAATAAGACTGCAAAGAAAGCCATAGGGATGAAGATTATGATTGCTGTTGAACCAGGATGGAAGTCTAAAGATCTGACTGATGAGGAAATCAGAGTCTTCGTGAAGGCCAGCATCCATGCACCATAGGGGACAAAGTCCCTGTATCCAAAGGATCATAAGAAATATGTGGAAAGATGGATCTACTACAGACCAAGTGGACAGTGCATGCTCATGGCATGGAACAAGGATGAGCATGTGAAATCAGCTGGATGCTTGAAGGGGGTCATAAAGATATGGTTCCCTAACAAGCATCTCTTCAGACCAGGACGTCTGGATGTGGAAGAGGATGTGAGAGTGGTTGTTAAATCGCCCAGAGGAGGGAGTGTAGAGGAGGAGTCAAATACCCCCACTCCACCTGCCCCACCTACATTACCTGAAGCGTATGGAGCAAAATATGTGACGTATACTGAACAGCTAAACCATCAAAGAGAAGAGCGGGGGCTCTGTGCAGTACCCATGAGAATATCTATACCTAAGAGAATATGGGAGGTAAAGTAACCATTGAGGAAACCATACTTACATCCAAGACAATATGATGGCCATTTGAACGAGATGCCGGATGAAACAAAGAAACTGAATGACCAGGATGAATGGTGACATCATACAAAGCTGAATCAACACCCATATAGAAGGATAACCAGATCAGAGAGACAGACGATTTATGAAGAACAAAGAAGTACCAAGGATAAGTGACATCTTGGGATCAAGATGAAGAAACTTATGTCACAAACATGATGAAGAAACTTATTTAGTTTAAACAAGTACAGATGCAATGGAACACAAGCAGCAAAACAATCATGAAGCTAGCCACATGCTTAAATAGATTAGACCACTGCAAGCGCCAACATATACCTATATACCTCATAGATACATATGGATTAAGTGAAGAATTAATGGTTCCACTACGTATAAAGCAGTACTGAACAACGCAAGAAGGCCTCAGTTCAGTGTCACAATTACAAAAAGCAATTGAAGTAAACAGAATCCATTTCAGCTAAGGAGTTCACTGAGCCAAGAAAGCCATGGTCTTATCAAACTAGGAGTTGGCTGACATTAGATATAATTAACGTGAAAGAACAGAAGCTCCTGTTCAAGAAGGTCAAGCAAAAACAAAAGACGTCAGAGGACTATTGGAGAATAAAATCAAATACACAAAAAGGCTCAATTCATAATTTCCAGTCACGTGATGTAAGAAAGTTGGATGGATGAGAACATCACACCTACGCACGGAAGCCAGATAGTACCCATACTCCTTAAACATTCTCAGAGAACAGTACAGACCCAAGGCCAACTTCAAAGTACTAATTGACACTGGACCATCGAGGTGATGATGGATCACATTTTTAATTGGTGGGAAGCTGGTATCAAGACAAGCTCACCCGCACCTGATTGTTCGGTCTGCGTTCTGCTCACGTAGGTGGAAAATTACTGACGGAGGTTAGTAGCCAACCAATTGTAATGGACTACGTAGTTTGGGGTCCTATAGTTTATGTAGCCAATGGGACGTTGTACATTTAGTGACGTTGACAGTGGCCATTTTGAGGGGAGGGCTAAATTGACCCACCTGATGTTAACTATCCTATTACCTCTCTCCGTTACTCCATACAGATATAGTACCTATGCTTCGTTATTCACTTAGAACAAATCCTGCTTCCTGATAATTTTCTGTAGTTTGCCAAGTAGGATGACGTTGCTAATGACGCAGGTCAACACGTCAGCTATGACCAATTATGGGTATAAGAACCCAACTTTTTTATGAAATAGTTAGAGTCAGAGTATCGCGCAATTGCTGATGTTCATTGTACTCACTGTTTTAACGACTTGCATTAAAACAGACAAACTTTTGCCAAGCTATTTGTGTCGTCTTGATTATTGATGTATGATTAGAAGCTGCATCCCCATCCATTTCCAGGGTATTGCTACTCATCTTGAAGGCCTGGAAGCCTCCAGTTCATCAAGCTCTTCAGGCGATTTGCCAGGTACGTCTATCATATGCCCAGGGACTATCACCATAGGTTAGGTAGTGCTAACATATAACTACTGCCATTGTTTGTGAAAGTACTCACATCATCAGGCCCTAACTTCACATGGCAGATACCCACACCCTATATTGGCTATGTCATCAAAGGTCCCGGTACTGATATCACATGCTAGGTATTGCCATCCTAAGACCAGACACACCCACAGTTAGCAAAATGTTGACATCCTACATACTTCCACCATGTGCCTGGTTTCTCACAAAGTCGTCCAGGTATTGGCATTGTATGCCCAGTTACTCATATCACTTGCCAGTGATGATCATAGCATGGTCTGCATTACAAAACGGTGGTCTGCAATGCTTACGAGACATGGGACCACCCAAATAAAACTATCTGCTGACAACCTGAGCACCAAACCAAACTTTGGTTTGGAGACATATTTAGATGTTCTGCAAAAGAACACCAACGCCTGGTTGACCATTTTTAGATCGGGCCTTCTTCCCCTGTGTGCTTTCACAACCAAACGTTCCAAGGAACCTGCAATTGCCCATACTTTGGGCAATGGCAGGAAGACATAAAGCAGTTCCTGTTTATGTGCCCCTTTTACGGGCACTTCAGAAGGCAGTATCTCAGGCCACTGCTAACCAGACACAACATCCGGAGCACTAGTCGTACCCTGTATTTTGTAAAAACAATACTGGTTATCACTGGTTTAGAACTTATTCTAACATTTTTAGCGAGAGCTTAGTACACTCGACTGCAGTTTTGAAATAACATTGCTTCTGATTGATTGCACTAGATTTCCAAATGTAAAACGGAGATAAAATTGGGAACTACAGAACTAGTATTTTAAGGCTCAGAATATTGCCACCTCGATCTATTGCATTTATATGATGTGTGTCTATCTCTGTATGTCATGCTGTGCTTTTGTCTTTTTATTAGCGATTTAATACTTGGCTATGGATTGCTTCTACATCATTTTACCTTGCTTTTATGGCTGATGGGCGAAATAAATTATTTATTGATTGATTTCATGCAACCCAGTGCTAAACCTATGTGAAGATATCGGCATTATATGCCCTGTTATCTATATCATTTACAAACTAATGGTATCATTGCTTAGGTGCTCACGTCACTTGCCAGGTTTAACTTTTCTATATAGACAGTTACACAGGCCATATGGAAGGTTTTGCATCCATATTCCCAGGCACTCCCATCGCTTTATAGAAACTAGTGTTATATGCCAGATGCTCACACAAAAGAGATCTTGCTATAAACCACCCAGATACTATTTGCTTTTGCCAGACATACAAAGAAATGCCAACACATTCTTGGTCACAGGGAAAATAAATAGAGTCAGTTGCACTGTGACCCTATTTAAATAATCATTAATAAAGATATCAATAAATACCTTGTTTTTAAGGTTAGCAAGCACTAAATTAGTAGTTTCTCCTATGGGCAGAACAATATCACCATTGCTGAACACCGGCCTTGGCAATTCCCAGATAACAGAATATTTCTGCCTTGAGTGATATAACCTTTTTGCTGTACGAACCATCATTCGTTGTTGGTGTTGACAATAAGGGGAGTAAAATGATCATCCCGGATTCTAAAGGAATGTACATTGCAATTAATTCAGCAATGCCTTCTTAGACTATATATACAGCGACTATCTTTAACATGGCATATATTGCCACCACTCTGTTGTGAGATAAAAAAAAGTAGTGCTCAAGTTTGAAAAGAACATGTCCAGTTTTCATCCTTCTTAAATCCATTAGGACCAGATGACCAGGTCTTGCTGATTGACAGCAAATCATCTTAACAGAGACAATAATTAACAGTCAATCAAGAGGTAAGCCGTGATTGGTGGCTAGTCAAAGACAAGCAGTGGTTCTAGTCTAATTGCAGAAGCATCCTAAAATGAAGTGTGATTATACAGTGTATGCCATATCCCACATTCTCTTCTACAGCATTAAGCCGGCCACCATTTGAGTGGCTCTGAAGAGCCACCAAGACATCAAAGCGAAAAAATAGGAGTACAGCAACACACAGCCTTCTCCTTAGCTGATCTCCCCAACAATGTGGAGAACCTAGGAAGCAAATCAGCATTAAGTGCAATGCTGTTAGGTTTGTTCTCCACAGTCATAACCAGTCTTTGCCTTGATATTTTTCTTCTCAAAAATATTAGGATTTTCTCTATTTGTTCACAGTATTCAAATCATGTGCTTGTGGTTTATTTGCACTGTGAAGTGGTTGCCGAAGAGGAAGCTTACTGTACTTGAGAGTGACATTTATACATTTTGCTCTTCATTTATCAGCTGAGTTAGCCATCATCTGACACATTTCTCCACTATTTTGGTCACAATATATCACCCATACAGGTAGGACACAGCGTTTTGTCATTTCGCTAATACTAAGCTACTAGTTATTCAATGGAGGTCTAGACATCTGCATGCCCCGGCCAGAAACACTCGCAAATGCTCCCTGTGCAGGAGAACGGTGTGATGTTTACATCCTTTGAAGCACATATGCATTCAGGCACTAGTTGTTTTCTCTATTGTTGGTGGGCCTGAGGTTGAAGGCCTGCCTGGTGTACCCACAATCAGTCGAGAGCCAGGGTTCGATTCTAGCTAACTCCACAGTCTAAAGGGTAAGCCCTTCAATTGACTCCATCAAAGTTATTTTGTCACCGTACATAGTAGGCACTACTGAGTGCACGTCGCTTTGTTTTTATATAAATGTAATGTTTATTTTCGGTGCACGAATCCAAACAGTATACAGAAGCATGGGACCCCAGTGAATGCATTCAATGTTTATTGTCATTCATTTATTATTTTATTTTTTTCCCTGGATTTTTTGGGAATGAGACCTATCCACCGGTCATACGTACAATACATGAAGTCAGACCAAACAGTATTTCAGTGTGTGTTTTTACCTAAATATACCGCTTTTATTTATTGCATCCAGGGACCACTCATTCCCATTGTACTCGTAGGCTCATGGATAAGTCTCACATTTGGGAACCCCCCAGTCAACTGGGGGCAGGCTATCACAGCTCAATTCCCCTGAACTCTTTCACAATGATTATTTTGTTTATTTATAAGGTCGCTAATAATGTTATGGCAATTTATTTTTGCAGAATAAGTTTTCAGACAGATATAAACACGCCACTTCATTCCTGTGAAAAGAACAACTAGGCTGGGCATGGTGTTGGCTGTCCATAGAACTGGCTGAGGCCTAGACTATAATACTGTAGCTTCAGTTCGGAAGACTGTGCTCAGAATTAGTCTTAAACTTTGTACTCTAATCCCAGTGTCCCTGTGGGTACAGGGCCTGAGAATCGTGGACATTGGTGACCAGCTCTCTGCCCCTCCCTCAGAGGTTTCTCGTCTCAGGGAAACCTCCCCAGCATCCCCGAGCAAACTCGGTTCCCTTGCACATGCTCTCACCGCAAAACATCTGCAAACTGAGAATGACATACATTATTGCTGGGCTTATTTATGTTACTGTGCAGAAGGGAGGTGGCCTGGCCGTTTGGGTTAGTCTGTCCCGGTTGGAAGAAGACCCAAAAATATCCCTGGCCTCATTCTGCAAAGATGCAAACCGGCTAAAAAATTGTGGTGTGAAAGATCACCCAGAGTATTGCAGTGGTTAAGATGTATTCAAAACTTTACTCTCATCACATTTTTGGGATACAGTATTGCTGATACAGGATCACATATTCATTTCATTTCGTCAATTCTACAAGCAAATAAAACATAATCAGCTTCATAGAATATGTATTAAAATACACAAAATACTCCAGTCACCTATTCATTGCTGATGCATTCTTTTCAATGACTACTGGTAGGGCCTTTTAACATGGGCAACTTTTCTCCAACACATGCCTTATGAAAATACTTAAAAGCCAAAACTAGTGGATGTCATCAATAAGCTCAGTTGTGTTCAAGGGTTAAATAGCTCTTGATTTGTACCCACATCATTTCGATGTGGTTTAGGTCTAAAGACTCAGGATCAGTTCTGTCCCAATGAAGGCAATGACCCTAAGTCTATCAGCCAGGGAATGCTTTTGACCACTGTCTTGTACTTCGCTAAGTGTTCATGTGTCCTGGGGATTATTCCTTTGCATATGTTGAAATTCGGTGTGCAGACCTTCAAAAATGGCCGCTGTATTTAAGTTCCACAGGCACCTCAACTGCCACTCTCAGTAAGCCCTACTGCAGCACCATCTGATTTGAGGCCAGTCGAAAATATTTACTTAGGCCCAGGAGCCAGCAGGCAGAGCCGGCAGGCGGAGCCAGCCCCTTGCGTTAGCCTGCTGTGAGTTAGCCTGTCTGGCCCTGTGAGGGCGCTGGAAGCCACCTGCCCGCGACACACACAAGGTATGCAATATCTTGCTGCAGTAAATGCCAAGTTAACTTATCTGGGTCACGTGTACTACCCGCGCATGAGGCTATCCGCCCAATGGTTTGCTTACGGTATCTGGACTTTCCATCGAATTCTTATCCATCTAAGTTATATCCATTGAAATGTATTAATTGAAATGCTTTTCGATCGCAAAGCCTATTCATTGACTGAATTTTGATGAATGTCGATGGATTTTAGAATTAGTGTTAGGATTTAGAATTAGGGTTAGGGCAAGGTTTAGGGTAAGGGTTAGGGAAAGGGTTAGGTTAAGGGTTAGGGTTAGATTTAGGAATAGGTTTAGGGTTAGGGGTGGATTTAGCATTAGAGTTTGGGTTACATTTAGGGTTAGGGTTAGGGGGGTGTCCTTGGGGTTAGAGGGTTTGGGGGGGCAAAATAAACAATAAATAACACAAGTGATAAGTGGCTGTCCAGTGCTGAAATACATTAAAGGTTGCAGCACTGGACCAGGGTTCCATTTTGAAAATGGGGGTTGGTGTGAGGGGTGTTTGGGGGGGCGAGACCCCCGCAATAAAAAATAGATATCGTAAGTTACAGAGAGCTGTCCAGCTCCCTGTAACGTTATGTTCCATCGAATTTCCATGCAAACAAATGCAAAGTGTTTTCAATGAAAGTGTTTCGCTGGATAAACACTGCATTTTACGTATGGGAATTCGATGGAACATTTTTTGATGGAAAAAATGTGATGGTAATTACCTTCGATGAACATTTTTCGATGGAAAGACCATAAACCTTTTCTTATCAATCGCTAGTATGCTTCACTTTAGTAACCCCTCCTTCCTGCCCAAGGAGCCCTCGTTCCCGCACTTGCAGACGCCATCAATTGATCTCACACATCCTTACCTTGCATTGGCTACGACAGAAACTGGAGGCTTTCTGTGTGAACTAGCCTTGATAGCTCTCGCGCCTCTAAACCCCTGCACATGCTGAGCAGAAATGACTGCCTACGCTCACAGAGTCCTTTGTTTCCCTACTTCCACATTTTGTCTCTCGGCTACGTCACAAAGATGCATGGCTATGTGCAGACATTAGTCATGACACTCTTGTTCATCACAATCTCGGCAATTGCAAGCCTCACCTCTTAAGTGCAGATTGCACATAAACTCAACAGAATTTGCCTGAACCACTCAATAGATATTTACGCTCTCTCCTCCTTGACTATACCAATGTGCCTGATTGCCCCAAGGCTGCAGAACTTCCATTGATGCCCGACCGCCTTGCCATGTTAGTCCATGTAAATGGGCCAGTTTGTTCTAGTGATGCAGCACCTCCATTGATGCCTGACTGCCATACCATGGTAGATCATGTAAATATGCCAGATTGCACTAGTATTGCAGCACTTACATTGATGCCTGGCCGCCTTGCCATGTTAGCCCACGTAAATTTGCCAGATCGTTCTAGTATTGCAGGACTTCTATTGATGCCTGACTGCCGTATCATGTTAGCCCATGTAAATGTGCCAGATAATTCTTGTTTTGCAGCACCTCCATTGTTGCTTGGCAGCCACGGTATTTATGCCTCACTTACCCATGACCCCACTGTATAATATCCTGACAACTCCTGTTCAGCACTCACCAAGAGCGCACAAAGGAGCCTTGATGGTATCTGGACTTTCCATCAAATTCTTATCCATCAAAGTTATATCCATCAAAATGTATTCATTGGAATTCTTTTCCATTGAAAAGCATATTCATTCAATGAATTTCAATGAATTTCGATGATTTTAGAATTAGGGTTAGGGTTTAGTATTAGGGTTAGGGCAAGGGTTAAGGTAAGGGTTAGGGTTAGGGCAAGGGTAAGGGTAAGGGTAAGGGAAAGGGTTAGGGTAAGGGTTAGGGTGTGTTAAGGATTTCAATCAGGCACACACTCAGGTCTCACCTAGCATGTAATGCACAAATGAAATACTTATTTATTATGTTCATAGGTTCAATATTCTGGGTGATATAGCACTCATATAACACCCGTCTCAAAATACCCCCCAGGTCTCACTGGACCAGGAATAATGCTAGTTGGTAAAAGTAAATATGTATGTATTTATTTAATATTCAAATCAAACACAATTTTTAATATATATATATGCGGGGCAACAATCACCAAGTGGTGACAACACAATTCTGAAAATAAGTAAAGCAATTGAATTCACTTATGGTAATGTAGAATAGAAAACACAGGAAAAAGAACAGTTTTGGCATGTGAAAAGATAGCATTTAGGTTTATATTTCCCCCTGCAAAGTTCTTAAGGCACAAATGAGCAAGTCTACACAAGTGTAAGTAAGCAGCAGGTATTCAGGAATGAAAGACAATGGGCCTCATTACACGGTATGCAGTAACCATGGTGCTATTAGCGCCATGGTTGCCGCCGGTATTTTACTGTGTCCGCCTTGGTGGATGGCGGAATTACCGGCCTACTCCAAGGTGAGCGGGGCCGGTAATTCCCCATTCACCAAGGCACGTCCCCATTCCCATTTTTGCCCTCATAGGGCTCAATGTAAATGGGGAACGATGTAATTACGGTACTGCAAATTGCGGTACTGTGATTAGCACCAAGGTCCCTTCGCGGGCCCGTTCCTTAACGGCTGGTAAAACCAGCCGTTGAGGTCGGGTCCGGCAAAGGGACCTCGTAGTAAGGCGGTAAGGGTTTACTGGTACCGGTGCCCTTACTGGTACCAGCAAACCCTTACCGCATACCCTGTAATGAGGCCCAATGTCTAGAGTTTGAATTAAATCTTCCCTCCCCAAACAAGAGAGAAAAGCGCTTTTTTTGACACTTTTTAAAATGACAGGTGAAAATGGCTTTGTGAAACAGGAAAAATTGTGCAAAATGCTTAAAGTGATAGAAATTCCTATGGGAGCAACACTAAACAGGTTCTAACACACATGAGCTACAAGATGAGCAGCAGTACACACTTTAGATCGTAATGGAAGTTAAAAAACACTTTAAATGGGAAAAGACACGTGTAAAACTTTTGCTAAAATGTAAATTCGCTGCAAAATTTCACTATGCAATTTTTAATAAAAACGGGTCCAATACACTGTTCCGCGATGCGATTTTTGGTTGTGAATGCAGCTATATGTCTTAAGTTTAACTGGGAGTTGAAATTACGTTTCTATCTATAGAATTGAAGAAGTTATGGAAGTTTTAGTGAGAGGCGTTTTTGAAAGAATAGAACAGAGAAAAGCAGAAATTCGGTTTTAAAATTGACAGATTGGTTTTATTACACTATATTACTGACGATGAAAAAGAGAATGCCACCAGTGAATCTCCACAGTTATGCACGACTGCTTATAACTCTTCACGTGTGATACTCTGGTTTCCGTTCTGTATGGGAATTACTTTATTTAATCCAAATCACTAATGGTTTATGGTTTAATGACAGAAAAACGGGAAAAATCAGCGCAAGAATGGTTCTGACAATGTTAGAGGTTCTGAAGTTAAAGATAGGATGGTTTATAGATTGGAATAGGACAAGGCAAATACACTAGGGTCACTATGATTCCTATTGATACAGTCCACTGTAAATTAAAATTGGACCCTTAGGGTTCTGGTAATCGGATTGAGTCTACCAGCAGCAAGGCACCTCTGGCAGGATAGTCCGCAGGGTGGTTCGGGTCAATTGGACTGCACATCAGACTGGATTTGGATTAGCCATTCTGGTCACTGGACACGGTAGACTAGCGTGATGGTGAGTTTCAGCAGGCAAGCGTGATGGTAGCACGCCAGACTGGGTCAGAATTCATTTCCCTTAAATTTGGGATGGTTGGATTTGGGCGTAGCTAAAAAGAGTTCAGCAATTGCTGGACCTGGGTTTTGCAATGAAGTCTGGAATCAGCTGCAAGATGAAGAATTCTGGAACAAAGCGCTGCGCGGAAATCAGGATGTAGTCAGGAAGTTATGTGTCTATGTGTGGTGAAGTTCCTATATTTATCCTACCAAGTGACATCACAAAGTTTATGGTGGTGCAGAATTTCAAACCACACCCCCACTGCTGTGAGTGGCCAAAGGCACTTGCCTTGTTCTGTTGGCACTCAGAAAGAGCTGTCATATCTTATGATGCGATTTAGGAACTCCCATATTGATTTGAACCACAATTTTACTTTCCCATAAATACACATTTTTATAATTATGCCCTCTACTAAAATCAGAAACATGCATTACATATTTTATGGGTTATCCTGGCGTCCAATTCCCATCTCTGTGAGAGCTGTCTCTGTCATTCTGTGGAATTTTGTGCCTTTTAATCATAACGGTTTGGCCTAACAATTTCTAATTCAATACATATCTGGGTAATGACCTCTAGAACATGGGTATACAATATCATATTTGCAACATTAATAGTTTTGCCACAATTAGTGTTTTGGTGTAACTTTGGTTCCTTATGTAGTAAGAACACCATAGTCTGCCACAAACTTTTTTAATATGCCCACAATGGTTTTATTGTACCTCTCAACTCCACCACTAGAGGACTGGTGGCATGCAATGTGTAATTTTCTTTTTACCCCAGGTATCTCCCACATTTTTGTCATCACTTCGCTGGTGAAGTGACTACCTCGGTCTGACTCAATCCTTTGGGGTAATCCAAAACGCAAGAAGATGTGATTGATCATCAGGGCAGCTGCTGTTTCTGCCTTGCAAGTTGAGGCCGGGAGACATTCCACCCACTTAGTAAACAAGCATGTTACAGTTAACACGTACTTGTTCCCCATAGAGGAGCGAATCACAGGCCCGATGAAATCGGCTTGCAAATCTGACCAAGGCAGTGTTATGCCCCTCTTTTTGAGGGGAGCACGGTGTGTGAGTGATGTTGGCTGAAATTGTGCACACACAAGAAACCCTTTCAAGTATTGGTCGAGGTCCTGAGCCATGTGTGGCCAGTATGCAACCTCTCGCAAGATTTCTAATGTTGTATGAAACCCCTGATGACCGAATCATGGGTGTGACTTAGCATCAGGCTTCGGAATGAGGTAGGGACCACCCACTGGTCACAGCCAGATATGGATCTCCTCACCAACAAACCGTCTTGGATTCGGAACATTTTTGGACATTTCATAAACACTCTGAGGTCCTCTTTCCCAATGCAATCGGTATCCGTCAGGGGAAAGTTCTCAGGGTCCTCAATGTGTTGATAGAAGCTTACCAATTATTGGATCCCCTTTTTGAGCCCTGATTAAATTAGCATCTGGGGTCTCCTTACTCCACTGGGCAGTTGAGAGTTCATGGTGAGCATTTTTCTGGGATCTAGTGATAGCAGTGACCTGGATTTCCCCCAACAGGGACTCGATCTGAAGTAGATCCCCTTGAATGGCTCCGGTTTTGGCCAGCTGATCAGCTAAGTCATTTCCAGTTTTGTCTGGTCCCTCTACTTTAGAATGACCCTTGATCTTTTTCCAGTAGATGGTCATACCACTGGGGGTGACGAGATCATCAATATGTTGTATTCATTTTCCATGTTTTAGTGGTTTGTTGTTAGCACATAGCATGCTTCTGGTTTTACAATTAACCAGGTGCTCCACAAACCCTTTCCAGACATAATCTGAATCAGTGATTATGACCAGTTCGTGCAGTTGGTGTTGGACAGTAGTGAGGATGGTTTGATGCACAGCCATCAGCTCTGCCCTTTGACTACTACGGGGACCGATTTTGTACCCAGCAGAGGGTCCTGGGGCATCATTCACCCAGGCATTCCCAACGCCAGCCACTAGTTCCTTTTCCCCGTTGTTGTCAACATGGTAGGAGCACCCGTCCACATAGACAGTGGGCATTCCCTCACACTTGTCTTCTTCATAGACTTTGTGTGGGGAATTAAGGTATGACTCCATGTTGTCCTTGATTTTAAGACTTTTGTCCTCGACACAGTTTTCTCTGGCACAATCATGCAAGTCAGCCAGACCTTGGGCGAGGGGACTCTTCTTGTTTTGGCCATATCTGACCTCCACAGGAAAGCCTTGCATTGACAGAATCCAGGAAGTAATTCGGGAATTACTCACATTTCTGTCCCGGATTCTGTCACTTTGAAGACATTGCAGAGTCTGGTGTGGAGTCTCCACTATGATGTGTTCTCCCTGGATGAATGGGCAGTCATTCTTCAATGCCCACACTGTTGCCAGGAGTGCCTTCTCACAATAGTTGAATTTTTCCTCCACAGAGGATAAAGTCTTACTCGCATAGTAGTTGACTTTATTGACCTTGTCATGCTTTTGGTATAATACTGCGGTCAAGTGTGTATTTGAGAACCCTGTCTCCAAGAAGAACTCCTTGTTTTTGACAGGGTAAACTAGGCAAGGCACTTCTGAGAGGCTTCTTTTGAGTTGTCTTACTGCCTCAGCTTGTTCTTGACCCCACTCCCACTTGACCCCCCCTTCAACAGATGGATAGGGGGTCTTGTGATCTCTGCGTAATCCTCAATGAACTTTCTACTGTAATTAGTCAGTCCAAGGATGCTCCTTAGCTCACGCTGAGTTGTGGGGTCTTTAAGTTTCAGGAGTGCTTCTACTTTCTTTTCCTGGGGACAGAGACCCTCAGGAGTTATTGCATGCCCCAATAAATTGACACAGATCCTGCACTACTGTGCCTTTTGGAAAGATAGTTTTGCTCTGGCAGCCCTCAACTGTTTCAGAACATAACGGATTTCCGCTGTGTGTTCCTCCACAGTTCAGCTTTTCATCAGAACCTCATCTACATAGGCCAAGTTACCCCTTTCACCCAAGTCGGGCATGGCCTTATGCAAGAAGATATTAAATTCATTGCCAGAGTTGATGTATCCGAAGGGAGTCCAGGTCCATGTGTACTGCTGCCCCCCAAGGTAAAGGCCAGCTTGTATTGGTCCTCCGTACTGACAAGTACGCTCCAGTACCCATTGGTCAGGTCAATCGTAGTGTATACCTTTGACCCCTGGATTTGGGCCAGCCCTTGGTCAATGTAGGGAAGAGGCCATCAGGACGTGTGGACCCATTTGTTTAGCTCTCTCAGGTCAGCACAGAGTCTCCACTGGCCGTTTGGTTTCAAAATCCCCAGCACCGGATTAGTGAAGGTGCTGTGGACTGGACGAATTATCCCACAGGACTCAAGGTTTTTAATTATTTATGTGAGGGACTCCATGGATGCAAGAGGCAAGCGGTATTGCTTCACAAACACTGGAGTCATACCAGGGTCTGTGGGAATTGTTGCTGTATGGATTTCGGTGCGATCACAGTCATGAGACCACCGCAAAGAGATCTAGAAAATCTAAGAAAACTTGTTTCAATTTTAGCTTTTGCTCCAGAGTCTCACAGGCATCAGCTAGGTTGACTCTCTCTTCAACCATTTGCCTGAAGCCCAGAAAGACCTAAAGTATTAACTTGGACTGATGGCTTCAGGTGGGGAAGGCAGTCCTGGTGGACTTGAAAGATCACCTCATCCCCCCTGAAGTCACAGGTCACCTCTTCCTTACCATAGGGGCAGGAAGAGTACACCAGGAAATTCCCCCTATGCCGGGTGAAGATCCTGTCTGGTGTTGTGTCATTGTCGCTATCACTGTCAAAACAGTCATTGGGGTTTGGTCCTATCACTTCATTACCTAAGTCTATGGAAAAATGTCGGTCATCAACTGCCATTCCAATAATGGTGCCTGTGCCCAGAGTGATACTCCTAAGGTTGCTGTTATCCACCACTATTTGAAAGATGTTGTGTTCTGTATTGACTAGTGGTGTTGGGCTTAACCCCAACCCTTGCTGTTGGAGATGGGCGTTGAGGTGAACATATGCTTCAGGATTTTGCAGTTTCTGTCCTCTTTTAATTTTGACTTCAAGTGGGAATAGTCGGGTCCGTTCTGGGATGGTGACGTCCTCTCCAATCTGAACTTCAACTGCATATGGCAGCAGTTGAGCTGACCAAAATGCTTTCTCTGGATCATTAAAGTCCATGGGATTATCCTTTAATCGGGACTAGGCTTTGAAGTTCATCAGGTCCAAACAAATGGCAAAGCGATTGAGAATGTCACTGCCTAAATAAAATGCAGCAGGGGCACCTTGTACGACCCAACAGTTATGTACTATACTTTTGTTGCCTATAGAAATTTTGAGCCACACCTGCTAGGCAGGAGATGTTTGGAATTGGGAGTTTCCAGGTCCATTTCCCATTTGTCCCAATTTATATGTGGGAATGGCAGGATCTTTTGGGAGTTTTCGGAACATGGCTTCGCTGAAGAAGCTCTTACCGTTGTTCGCGCACACTCGGGCAAGAACAGAGTCCTTCCCCTCATTTAACTGAATAGGGATAGACAAATGTTCTCTAATTTTCTGAACGTCAGCTAAGATTTGAGCTGGTTTCTCATCATTTTGGACTATGAAAGTGGGATTTTCTGATTGTGATTTGGCATAGAATTTCAGACTATTTCCTTCCAGTGTGGAATGCCACTTACAACTGGAAGGAAGGTTGATTTTCAGAAATATAGAGGAATTCCCATCACCAGTTTCTTGTCCTACTGCAATTACTGTCATGTCTGTTATGTCTGGGATTTTGTTGTTTAGAAAATGGAATTCAATATAATCCTGTTTTTGTTCAACCAAGTGGCATGTGCCATTTAAACTAACATGGTTGACACTATTTTTTCATTTTATTTGTCGGTTAGTCTGGGTCCATAGGACCTTGTTTACACAATCTATTAGGGGAGACAATCTACGCAGGATGGTGTGCCCTCTGGAGTCACAACCATGGCCGGGTGTTTTCCCTTGTGTCGCTCAATTTTAATTTCTAAATCTGCAGTCCCCTTGACAGGAATTTCATTCCCATTAAAGTTCTGAAGTTGTCCAGAAAGAGGTGTGGGAGGGATCTGGTATCTCTCCCCCTTCCTGAATTCAGCTGATCAAAGGCCCTCTTTGACAGAAGGGTGGCTTGGGATCCAGTGTCCACCAGTGCCAAAAATGTACATTGCCCTTGTATTTGGACCGGGGCATAAAATCTTCCCTCCTTCTCCTCAAGAGGGCAAGGATAATGTGAATTTTGGGCCAATTGGTCGGTTAATTTCTTGACTCTTGACACAGGGTAGTTTGGGCAGGATTCTGTGTGGGAACTTGAGGATCTGTAAGAAAAATGTGGCAGTTGGATATTGTGGGAGTTTTGGGCTCCCCTTGTTCTAATTCTGGGCTGCCCCCCCCCTTTTGCAGGCAGTTCCCAGAATTTGTTTGGGCAAGGTGGCTTCAAGCTTATCATTCTGAGGTTCAATGATGGGCAGTTATAACTCAGTTCCCACCTTTACCCAGTCTTGATTAGGATATCTTGGGACCCATTTTTCTTTGGGAGGAGTTCCCCCATTCCTGAAGGAGAAGATCCTTTTCCCAGAGTCCTCGGAGGACCCCCCCTCCTTCAAATTGGAGGACACTGACCTCCTCCACAAAATGGGTCTTTTTAGGTCCTTTATTTCTCCTACCCACCCTTTGTTCCTTAGGTTGCAGACTTTGGGGGGCAGGAGATTTTGGTTTCTGGTTCCTGGGTTTCCAGGGGTTTACACAAGTGGGGAAGGAAGCTTCCTCTAAGGCTTTACACCCCCTTACCCTGTGCCTTCTCCTTTGGAACTGGTGGATTGTCGCGGTTCTCTCCCCGACATTCGGTCCATAGATCTCTTCTCATGAAAGTCCCTCACCAGCTGGGTCATGATGTATTTAGGGAGTGCATGAAATAAGGTTTTAATGAACTCCCTACTGTCTGTGCGCACCCTCCTGGTGGTCTGCGCAAACGCACGATTTAGTTCTTGCACAAATTCTTGTGGGGCCTGATCTTCCTCACACTGCAGATTGTAGGCCTCCTTGCGGGCGTCTTGGGGGTTCCTATGGGCCGAATTATTTTTAAGATGGCCGCCCTGTAGGTGGACCATCTTGAATGGTTCTGATCCTCCAGCCCTGCAAAGAAGCTGGAGTACTCCGGGGAAAATGTCCATTTGACATATTGGATGCAACTCTGGCTATCTTTCAGATGGAAAGTATCCCTCGTCTGCTGCTCCCAGACTGAATACTTGGCATTTTTGTGATAGGAAGTTATGACGCTCCTATTAGCCTTGATCTGTTTCAGGGGATCTTTTAGTAGAGCCCTCTTAATTTTGTTGGCCTTTTTGGTCTTAGTCACCTGAGTCCACTCAAGCTCTGACTCAGAGGCACTAATACTGTAGGTGGCTATCTGATCCTCTAGGCTCTCTCTGATTCTGCAAGCTTGAGAATGGCTTGCAGCATGTGGGGGCCTATTTTCTTGATGCCTGTGGCGCTCAGAAGAGTCTTCTGACACTCCCTTGCTCCCAGGATGGGCTGAATTCCCCCCCCCCCGACTGCCCTAGCTGCGAAGAGGTCTTTAAAATACTCTTTTTGGGCTTGCTTTCCTGCAGTTCCCCACCAAATTTGACAAACTGATCCTTTGGTAAGCGATATTTTTGAGGATACTGTTCCCTGACTCTCCCCTCACAGGAGTCTTACCGATCAGAGAGGCTAGCCCTAACATTTGGGAATCTGTACAGAGACACCCGTCCATCCATTTCTGGGAGGCGCTGATCTGTCAGTCCCATGTTGCCAATTCTGCTGAAGTCTAACATGCCCCTGGCCCCTGGTTCATATGAGCCAGTGGACATGAAGCCGGCAGAGTCCATGGTACTGAAGGGTTTAGAGTCCCTTATTGCAGGGGTCCTGATGTTATGCTCAGGGGATTCTCTGTCCCTTCCTACCTCTTCTCTTTCAGCCCCTATTCCCTGGTGACATGCCAAAATCTGACTCTTTTGCCCCTCTATTAAGGCCTTACTGGTCTCAATTATTTGCTCTTGCATGGCTATCTGTTTGTGGAGCTTATCATTCTTTTCACAGAGAGCCTCATTGTCTCTCGGTGCTTCCTGCCTGGATTGGAAATACTGGGCCAATTTCTGCTGCAGGAGACTCACCTCCTGAGTTTTATTATTATTGGTCTGGGTGTTCTTTTCCAGAGCATCCTCCACCCGCCTGGTGTGCTCTAGTAGCTTCTCATATTCGGTTTTAACTTCACTAAACTCCCGGAGGGCCAGCTTTCTTTCCTCTAATTTAGTTTTTAATTGGCTGATTTCCTGGCCTAAGGCGTCCCTCTCCTGACTTATGGTGCCCCTCTGTTTAGTCAGGTTGTCCCTCTGTTTTTTAAATGCATGGGAATTCTGGCATTCCTCATCACATTCTGTTTGAGATTCTAAATCTTTAAGAATTAATTTATTGTTTTCCTCTTTCAAGATTTCTATGTGGTTTTGTAAAGTGACTACCTGCTCTGTACAGGCTCCATTAAAATGTAATTGTGCCGGTTTCTGTTGACTCTGTTGTAAAGAGTCCACCCTTTCCTGACACTCCTCTTGCACTGTCTGTACTTGGGTATCTTATTCTGCTTTCTCTTGCTGTAAGAGAGCCAGATCTTCTTTTAATTGGGTAATATACTGCCTAGCTTCTGTCTCTAATTCTTGACTCTTCTGTAGCCTTTACCCTGCAGAGTCTGGATCAGTTTGGATTTTCTGTAGTGTTTCCACTTGCTTCTTTGACCAAACTATGTTTTCTGCATGCTTTTCCTGCATTACTCCTATGTGGAGGTATAGGTAGGCCACTATCCTGGCAATTTGTGTCTCCTCCTCTTTAGCTTTTGGGGCCATGTACAGTTCACTAAGAGCTTGATGTAACAGGCCCTTGTCCTTCCATATATCTAGGTCCATGGCAGTGACCTGTTCTTGGATTTCTTGCAGCCAGAGCTGCTCATTCTGTTCTGGCCACTCTCCCCTGACAAACAGTTTGTGTAGGGGGTGTTCCCTAGCAATACCTGGGATCGCCATTTTAGAAATATCAATTTCCTTATGACTTTTTTTAGGGTTACTTTACTTTTACAAACAGGCCTGATTTTTGGACTATTTATTTTGAGAGGTGCTTGTACAGTGTAGCACAGTACACCAACCCAGCAAGGTGTCTGTACCCTGCAGGCTAGTATGCTGTGTTAGACTGTCATGGGTGGTATCTCGAACTCAGAATCACGGCACAAACCCCCAAAATATGTTAAGGATTTCAATCAGGTACAAACCCAGGTCTCGCCTAGCATGTAATGCACAAATGAAATACTTATTTATTATGTCTATAGGTTCAATATTCTGAGTGATATACCACTCATATCACATCTGTCTCAAAATACCCCCCAGGTCAGAATGGACCAGGAATCAGGCTAGTTGGTAAAAGTAAATATTTATTTATTTATTTAATATTCAAATCAAACACAATTTTTTTATATATATGTGGGGCAACAATCACCAAGTGGTGACAATACAGTTCAGCAAATAAGTAAAGCAATTGAATTTACTTATGGTAATGCAGAATAGAAAACACGAGAAAAATAACAGCTTTGGCTTGTGAAAAGATAGCATTCAGGTTAATATTTCCCCCTGCAAAGTTCTTAAGACACAAATGAACAAGTCTACACAAGTGTAAGTAAGCAGCAGGTATTCAGGAATGAAAGACAATGCCCTGAGTTTGAATGCAATCTTCCCTCCCCAAACAAGAGAGAAAAGCACTTTTGGAAATTGACACTTTTTAAAATAACAGGTGAAAATGGCTTTCTGAAACAGGAAAAATTGTGCAAAAATGTTTAAAGTGATAGAAATTCCTATGGGAGCAACACTAAACAGGTTCTAACACACATGAACTACAAGATGAGCAACAGTACAAACTTTAGATCGTAATGGAAGTTAAGAAACACTTTGAATTGGAAAAAACACGTGGAAAACTTTTGCAAAAATGTAAATTTGCTGCAAAATTTCACTATGCAATATTTAATAACAACAGGTCAAATACACTGTTCAACTTTGAGAATGTAGCTACAGGTCATAAGTTTAACGGAGAGTTGAAATTACGTTTCTATCTATAAAATTTAAGAAGTTATGGAGGTTTTAGTGAGAGGCGTTTTTGAAAAAATAGAACAGAGAAAAGCAGAAATTCAGTTTTAAAAATGACAGATTGGTTTTATTATACTATATTAATGAATATGAAAAAGAGAATGCCACCCGTAAATCTCCACAGCTACGCATGGCCGCTTGTAACTCTTCATGTGTGATACTCAGGTTTCCGTTCTGTATGGGAATTACTTTATTTAATCCAAATCACTAATGGTTTATGGTTTAATGACACAAAATGGGAAAAATCAGTGCAAGAATGGTTCTGACAATGGTAAAGGTTCTGAAGTTAAAGATAGGATAGGTTATAGATTGATTCCTGTTGATACTTACAGTCCACTGTAAATTAAAATTGGACCGTCAGGGTTCTGGTCATCGGATCGGGTCTACCGGCAGCAAGGCACCTCTGGCAGGATGTATCGGAATTAATTTCCCTTAAGTTTGGGATGGTTGGATTTGGGCCTAGCTAAAAAGAGTTCAGCAATTGTTGGGCCTGGGTTTTGCAAAGAAGTCTGGAATCAGCTGCAAGATGAAGAGTTCTGGAACAAAGCGCTGTGTGGAAATCATGATGTGGTCAGGAAGTAGTGTGTCTATGTGTGGTGAAGTTCCTATATTTATCCTACCAAGTGACATCAAAAACTTTATGGTGGGGCAGAATTTCAAATCACACCCTCAGGGCTGTGAGTGGCCGAAGGCACTTGGCTTGTTCTAGTTGGCACTCAGAAAGAGCTGTCATATCTTATGATGCGATTTAGGAACTCCCACATTGATTTGAACCACATTTTAACTTTCCCATAAATACACATTTTTATAATTATGCCCTCCACTAAAATCAGACACATGCATTACATATTTTATGGGTTATCCTGGAGTCCAATTCCCATCTCTGTGAGAGCTGTCTTTGTCGTTATATGGAATTTTGTCCTTTTTAATCATAACGGTTTGGGCTAACAATTTCTAATTCAATACATATCTGGGCGATGACTCCTAGGACATAATATCATATTTGCCATATTAATAGTTTTGCCACAATTAGTGTTTTGGTGTAACTTTGGTTCCTTATGCAGTAGGAACTCCTAACAAATCTTCAAATGTCTAGCATGAGTTCAGATTTAATAGTATGTATTTTTCACTCGTCTACTTATTTTGGCTGCCATGTTAAATGACATAAATTTCTGAGACAAACTAAGTAATTTCCATTCAAAATCCATGCCAGTTTTTTTTTTCTTACTTCCCAAGTGAGCAAATGGCCAGTCCTTTGAAGTTCACTGAGAAACCTCCTCCACATCCTGCCCCTCCTCTAGGAGGATGGGTGTCCAAGCCTTCCTTTGTCTTTGGGTCAGCCAAAGATGAATGGCTAATGAGGTCTTTGTTTTAAATATGCAGGAACCTCCAGCATCCATTAAGCCTTCCTGGGAGCAGCTTAGTGTCAACATGGAGTGTCATCTTTCCCAGGCTGAGCATTGTCCAGTCAGAATTAACCAGTTAACTTCATCTGGGTTACTTTAAGATTCACCTACAATCTTTCATTTAAAAGATATAAAATGAACAGAGTTTATAATCGATTTTGACAATTAAAGGAATTAAACCTTTCACAAAAAACATGCTTTAAACAGGCGAATTTTGCACTTCTTCAGAGAATAAACACTTTTAAACTGAGTTTTTTTTACATCTAAATTTCTTTGCAAAATGCACACATTTAACTCAGCATTATTCTGTCTTTGAGTGCTTGGATTTGTTTTGCATGCAATACATTTCTTAGCTGCTGTTAGTCAGTGAGGCCCGGTTTCTTCTGACTGTACTGGATGATCTGTGGTTTCAGCACACTTTTAATTTCAATAGTTCATTTGGAAAATGACTGAATTTAGCGCCAAAACGGCACTTTAAAGGTTGCAATTGATTGGGAAAGCTGCATTTTAAAAGGCATTTTCGGTTTTTAGCCCACTTCTGTGGCCTTGCTTCATCTTACATGTAACAGCACCCACTGGCCTTCTCCTGCAGTGAGTTCTGTTTTTACACCAACTTTGACTGTGTGTGGCAGGGATGTGCAGCCTTTTGTGATTTATGAATCATGCGCAGTTTTGCAGCTTTTCTGCGCGCACATGTGTTAGGGTGTCCATTTATGGCTGTTTCTTTCCCCATTGGCAAAAGGGTACAGTGGGGCGCATCAGCATGGGTAAAAATATCCCACAGGTTAGGGTTAGATTTAGGTTTAGATTTAGGGATATGGTTAGATTTAGGGTTAGGGTTAGGGGTGGATTTAGGGTTAGGGTTAGATTTAGGGTTAGAGTTAGGGTTAGGGGGTGTCCTTGATGTTGGGTGGGTGTTAGGGGGGACCACCCCAAATAAACAATAAATAACACAAGTGATAGGTAGCTGTCCAGTGCTGAAATACATTAAAGATTGCAGCACTGGACAAGGGTTACATTTAGAAAATGGGGGTTGGCGTGAGGGGTGAGAGGAGAGGACCCTGGGGGTTGAGGGGAGATTGGGGGGACCCCCAATAAACAAAAAAGATCACAATATACTGGGAGCTGTTCAGTGCTGAAATACATTAAAGATTTCAGCACTGGACAAGGGTTCGATTTTGAAAATGGGGGTTGCTGTGAGGGATTAGAGAGGGAGGACCCCTGGGGGTTGAGGGGAGTTTGGGGGGAGACCCTCAATAAAAATAAATATTGTAAGTTACAGGGAGCTGTCAAGCTCCCTGTATAATTATGTTCCATCGAATTTCCATGCAAAAAGTAAAGTGTTTTCGATGAAAGGGTTTTGATGGATAAACACTTTGCATTTTATGTATGGGAATTCGATAGACCATTTTTCAATGGAAAAACTGCGATGGTACTTACCTTCGATGCAACATTTTCGATGGAAAGACCATAACCCAGCCTTGATCAACGCCAGATCACTAATAGCTCATGCACTCAATATCTCTGACCTAATATTTAGCAACAATCTTGACCATCACAGAAACCTGGCTGCACGTAGCAGCAGGTCCTGCCCTCTCTTTAGCCATACCTGACAAATACACCATCCTCAGAAAGGACAGACTAAATTCGAAATGCGGGGAGCAGTATTTGTAGCCACAAAGTCCCTGTCCTTCACTGAAACTAACAGCCACACCTTGCAATCAGGGGAACTGATGTCAACCAAATTGACCCTCTCCTACAATGTTACCTTGACTCTACATCTAATCTACAGACCACCCGCCCTAGCTCTATAATTTGAGGAGGATATCTCACAGCTCCTCTCAACGGACGCCAAACCATCCTTGAGTATTGTGCTTCTAGGATACATAAACCTATGTTTTAATGACCCCTCGGACCTAAACGCTCTCGCTCTAGCAAACTCTATTGAAGCATTTGGCTCCAATGCATTGCAAGCCCCACCCATGACAAAGGTCACATCCATGACTGGCTGGCAGATCTTAACTGCAACATTGCCATCCTATCTAATGAGTCATGCCCTTGGTCAGACCACAATGTCATCTCCTTCATCATACCTACCATCAAACAAATGTCTGCCTCACCAATAGTGTCACCCGCTGCCCTCACAAGAAACACACAGAATATTGCAGCTGCCCACATCCTCCCTCTGCTGAAACCACTAACAGCCTTCCAAACTAAAATAAATTAACCTACCATCATGGATGATTTATACAACCAAACTCTACTACTGGTCATTGACAAGATCGCACCTTTGTGCAAGAGAAAACAAAAGACTCTGGCTCACCTAAACATTTGGTTTACCCCAAGCCATAAATCTTTCTGCTCTACCAAGTGAGCAAGCAGAGAATGCCTAGGAAAAGGATCTGTCATTACCTAAAAAAGATCACTTCACCACTCTCTCTAAAACCTACAAAGAGGCCATACTCCTAGCCAAAAGCTCCACTTACAATACAAGAATTACTAAAGCCAACTTTGGTAGTCTAGACCTCTTTTCCATACTTGCATCTACAGTCCCACAGCCATCAAACTGCTCCAAAGATCTTGCTTGGTGCTCCAACATACAAAATGCCCTGCTATCCAAAATTGCTTGCTTCCAACAAAGAATCTTAGCTAAGAAAAACAAATGTATCTCCTCGGACGTCCCACTGGACATGAGTTAATCAAAATCTTCACCAATCACCTCGTACATCTAGCAGTTTGAGTTCAACCCGGTCACTGAACTGGAAGTAATCAAAATCATCAAAGGTCTACAACCATCCAGATATCAAGGTGACATTTGCCCAGCCCAAACCATCAAAGAATGTGCACAGATTTAATTGCCTCACTCATCAATGCCTCTTTCACCTCTAATACTGTGCCTGTGATCCTACAAGATGCTTGGGTACTACTGCTCCTTAAGAAGCCTACACTAAACCCTAACACACATACCAACTACCGCCCAGTCACGCCCATGCCCATGCCTTTCGTCCCTAAAATCCTAGATAGAGCAGCCTATCCACAAATCCAAAACCATTTGGAATCTATCAACCTTCTTGCGCTGCGCCAATCCGGGTTCCACTCTGGCCATGGCACTGAATCTGCTCTAATAGACCTAACTATCCAAATAGATGAGTTAAGAAAACAATGGCAAACTTGCCCTTCTCCTCTTGTTGGACCTTTCAGTGGCCTTTGACTTGGTAGATCACACAATCCTCTGCCAACAACTCTGGTCGGCAGGGCACTTCTCCCCAAAAGCCACAGCTTGTATCTCATCCTTTCTATCAAACAGATCAATGAGAGTGTTCTCCACCTCTCCGTTTGCCCCTCCAAACCCTGTCACTTGCAGAGTTCCTCAAGCTTCTTGCGTGTCTCCAACTTTGTAAAATACCTTCACTAAACCACTCTTCGACCTCCTCAACTCATTGGGTATCTCCCTACAAGAACTATGCAGACGATATCCAAATCCTCCAACCAACATCAGTTTCTACAACACAGACTCCAACACACTAGGTATAATCTAATAAACTATTCAGGCCTGGATGGCCTGCACTCATTGTGCTTGAATGACAACAAGACCGAGCTGCTCTTGATTGAATCACATCCACTTCTAAATAAACTAGACAGAGCATACAAGTACTTCATTATTGATGGCAACACTGTCCCAGTCTCCAAATAAGTCAAAACCCTATGGGTGTACTTGGATGCTTCACTATCCCTAACTAGACAGGTAAATTATATCGCCTGCACTGTAGCATATAACACAAATTGATTAACACCAGCAGACCTTTCCTCTCCATGGAGAGCTGTGTTACAATCGCAAGAGCTCTTATAGTCTCCAGGTTGGACTTTTGTAACGCGCTCTTCGCCAGAACCAATACCAGCAATATCAAAATGTTTCAGATCATTAAGAATAATGCTCTAAGAGCTGCCCTAAGCATCCTGAAGAAAGACCACATTTCTCCAGCAAGAAGAAGTCTACATTGGCACCCATTTCAGAGTGTATTCTGTTTAAAACAATCTCCATTACACACAAATGCCTCTCTAACACTGCGCCTAAATACTGCACCCGAAAATTCCCCAGACCACAATCCACTAGACCTACACAGTCCACTCACACTCACCTCCTCTCGACACCATGATTTAGTTTACAAAGAGCAAGGGGCTGCAGCTTCCCGGTAGTGACTGCAAAGCATTGGAATGCACTACCACTCTCTCTAAGAGCAGAACCATCATTCTGGACATTCCGCAAATGCCTCAAAGCCTGGATTTCTTCTCAATACCTATAATCGCCCCCAATATGCTTGCATGACTGCCTACACTCTAACCATGCTTATTGTATTAAGTGTCGTTATCTGTTACCACTGTAACCAGCACCTGGATTCCCTCGGGCTTGGTGCGCTCTACAAATGCCAAATATATAAATATGTTATACCAGTGCCCCACAGACAATATGCATCTTGAGGAAAGCTGAGTCACTTTTTCCTTGATGCTCGGGACTTGTTTTGGAGGTCTCCCCAAAATATACATTTTTAGAAGGTGCATTAGCTGTGGTCTACTAGAAGGGTGCCCACTCTTAGGAATTACCATTGTAACAGATGGCCTCAAAAACACACAAACTCTCGAAGACAGCTTGAGGGTTTTTATTTTGAGGTTTTTCAAAGGGGCTTGCTAATGGCTGGCCGTACATGACTCTCTCTCTGTCTGCCTCTCTCTTTCTGTCTCTCTCTCTCTCTCGCTCTCTGTCTCTGTCTCTTTCCTCTGTCTCTCTCTGTCTCTCTCATCTGGAGAAGGGCTTTCCCTCCCAAAACCATGCACCCCTCAACCCCTGCATGCTCAGTAGAAATGCTCAGTAGAGATTGTTAAGCCCTTCTATCTAAATTCTAAAGGTGATGGCCTAATTGCAAATACCTTGACTATCTAAAGATCCCTGTGCTCCAAGGTGCCTAGTGCAATGTAACGAAGGGGTTTGTGCTTTCCAAACACCCTGGTCCCACTTAGTATTATCCTTGCTCATACTGCAGTTTGTTCACCCGATGTTCCTTTTCTCCTCTTGTTCTGCTCCCTCCTACTCCTCCCACAGTCTCGCCTCACTCTCGATAACTGTTCTTTCTCTGTCCCTCCGATATTCCTTTCTATACTACCTACCTCCACCCACCAATCTTATTCATCGCCCCCCCTTTTTCCCTTTTTCCACTTATAATACTCTTCTCTACAAGTACTCTACACCCTCCACTCTACTACTAGTCTATATGCTGTGTGAGGGGTCAGCAATGTGAGGCAGACAACTTTTTGATGATTGGTTATAACAGCCCATACTCTAACACAGGACGTCTGGCCCTCACATCCAAACACAAATACACAAAGATAACATATTGCAATTTAAATAACATCAATAACACCAACAGGTATATTCACAGTTTCTTGATAACCGTTTGGTAACCTGAGTGAACTGACTTCAAAATAAAGTCAGCTTCAATCTTCATAAAAAGGAAACAAGGAAATCCACATCAGTAGCACCGTCTCAATTCAGTTCTTGATGTAAAGTTTTGTTAACCAGAGTTCCAACAACAACAAAGGTCTTCTTCTTGGTGAAATAAAGACTTTCCACTTCCTCAAAATAGCTTCAATGTTATTCCCAGCCACAATGCTTTGCCACCACCTCCAGTTGTCCAAGAAGATTTGATATAGTTCAAATGAAATACAACTTCTATAAATGTTAGTGAAACACCACTCTTGGTTAACCGTTTGTAAGAGTGCGGATGGGAAAAGACCACTCTTGACACAGGTTACGTTGAACTAATAACTTTTATTAAACTTAGAGTCCATAACCTTTCTTCAGGCTTTTAACAGTCTTTGAATTGGTGAGGTTAGAATTTGGAATGTCCTTCGGTAATAACTGCCACAGTTTGTAGGGCAGGGCCTTAACCTCGGAGGTTATGTCTTTTCTATAACATGGATCTCACCCCGTTCAATAAAGAGAGTAGATGTGGCCTTTAACTGATTAGGGTCAGCTTCGTTCCCCCAAGAAACAATAATTGCTCCCTTAAAAGTCTACGACTTTCATTGACATCATGAGACCTCTTTCACTTTCATAGTACCCTTATCAAATGTTTTTGCCTCTCTGTGTATAACAGGCCTCTCTTCACAATTCAGATTGTCCTTTGTGAACGATTTGACAATAGTCCTCTACCTCTCTTTAACAGCTCGGGGAATCATCACACTCCTCACCTCCTTTATGTTCTCCGCCTCCGCAGCACTATCGATGGAGCAAGGCCTCCTCCTCGCCTTTCTCTCCTTATGTCTCTGGGAGATCGACCATCTCCGGAGATCCTCGTTCGCTCAGAGACCTGGTCGCACCGTCAGCTGCTCCTTGACGATACGGACCTCCCCTGTTTGGAAAGTTGCGTCGCGTCAGCCAGCTTCGTGTGGGACTCCGCCCCTCCGACGGTGGGGGCCAGAGCGCAGGAGTGAGCAGCACTCGGCTGTTGGACTGAGCGGCTGGGAGGCACAGCTGACTTTCAGTGTCAGCTTCATGCTTCAGGCTCCGAAAAAGGCTTCTCTGCGACGGTTTTCCTATGAACTTGACTATAAACTTTAACCCCTTTTAAAACATGCTCAACCGGAGCTTCCAGCGTTAGTACACCGTCTCTTTCCTAATAGGCCCATTCATACGCGGCCGTATCCTCATGCGAGTCTCCTTCCTCTTCGCCGCTTTCAGCTGCCTGCAGACCCCGTAGACCAGAAAAAACAAAAACAAAACATCCACATAAAAAAAACAGTATTGTTTCAAGAAAAGCACCCTTTCTTTTCCCTTTCTTTTCTCATTGGAGCAGAGATCCGACTTTCCCTGGAAGACCCTCCCATCACGACATCATCTCCTGCTGACTTCGCAATCCCCTCAGCTTTCCTGCCTTCCTGGATGACTGCACCATCAGTTGATTGGCTCTGATAAATGCTCTGATCGGCACCTTTCCCTCTTAAACTGTCACACCGTTATTATCTATTTTACAAGTTTAGAATTCACAGTAGGTATATTTATCAGGAGGATGTCACAGGGCTGCTGCTCATACTTCAACAACTTCACTTCTACTAGAGTTTACCATGAGGACATTCGCCTTTTCCTCATAGCATTCCACTTCATTTGTACTACTGAAGCCTTGCATCTCCTGGCATACCACCACAGCTTCAGTACTTTGTGATTCAAGACATGTTCAGACAAGATTCACTTAAAGACACTGCAACACCTTGACATAAGCAAGGAACTCTTCCTCTGAATATCTCTCTTAAAAAAGGGCAGCCTCTTTGCCTCTCTTGTCTGTTTGCAGCCACAAAAACTTCAGTATTTTGTAATTTCTAACAGTTTTCAGGTAGAACAAGATTCACTTTCACACACTTCAACTCCTTCAAGTAGATAAGGCACTCTTGCTCAGAACAGAGGGGCAGCCTCTTTGTCCTTCTTGTCTGCCTATCACAACAGCAACTTAGATTGCCTTTAGGATCCACTTCTCTCCTTCTGCTACATTCTTTGGCAATGTAGGTTATGTCAACTTCAAGTAATCTGTATAAGAAGCAAGGTTTGCCTTCTCTAACTTAGCCTTCACCTCTTTGCCAAATAATTACCCAGAAGACTTGGTGCCACTCTCCTGGCTTCAGGTAATGCTTGCACACCTGTAACCTATGCAATGGTGATCTTCTATTGGGCTCACAGTAATTGTAAAACCATGTTCTGGCTTTGAGAAAGGCTGCTTTCAATCTCAATAAGGGAATACTCTTGGCTTGGGCAATGCGTGAGCTCTCTCAAACTGAAGATACAACATTGACACACTCAACTTCTTTCATGAACAATGGCTGTTCATGTGAATAAAGAGGTAACATTCACTCTTCACATGGAAAATGAAATAAGGAACACCTGACCACCTCTTCACAAGTTTTACAAGGTTTAAATATTCAATAATGGCTTTTCGCAACGTTGTTCTGCTTAATGAGAGACACGTGACCATGGCTTTCAGCAGCATTTGCATTCACGTGAGTAAAAGAGATATTTCTGATCACCCGCAAGTGCTACTTTCCATTGTCCCCTTGTTAGGAACTCAACGAACAACTTCAGCTCTCTTCTGCTTCTACGTGAGTGCATATTAAGCTGGATACTGTTGCGGGCAGTGCTCGCACAAGGAATCAGAATGTCAGGTTTGACTCACCGGCTTCTGTGATTCTCTTTCCACGTGTTGCCCAACTTCTACTGCTTCTGATTCAATTGGGACCCACACCCGTCCTTGCTAAAGGTGTCTCTGTCCCGGCCACTCGATTAAGGAGCCCCTCTCGCTCCTGAGACCCATGGCTTAACAACAGCTCCTCGCCTCGGTCTCGACACATTTCCTGCACGGCACCCGCTGCAATCAGTCTCACATGGGGAAAGGCAGCCTTCCTGCATGAGATCTGTGCACTGAGATTTAATAGCGTCTTGATGGGATTTAATCTTGGCGGAGAAAACCATCTTGGGTTACCTGACACCATTTGTCATTGAACTGCAGAGCAGCATAGGAGGTTGTTTTACTCTCTAATTCTTTAAGCATTAAAAAGAGATCTTTCTTGTCAGATTTAGCCTCTACTATCCTAGAATTAAAATGATCCAATTTTGCTGACATGATGGCATTTTTGTATTCTAGAGCAGCAGTTTTCTATAGTCTATGAGTCAACCACTGACTGTTCTCTTCCCCGCAGAGGTGTTACTATCAAGAAAACTTTCAAAAGGGGTCTTCAGCCCTGCCGCTTTCTCATAGGTGAGCCTGCCCTTCTCCAGTAATGGCGGCCCACACAACTCAAATACTAGTTTTTGTGAGGGCTTCCTGGCTGTTTAAGGATGCCAGCTTGGTGAGGGTTCTGCTCCACAGCCCCACTCAGGTGAGTGTAATGTCCATGAGCTGGTGAACCCTGCTGGGTGCTCTGCACCCTGACTCAAGCTAGCATTGCACTGTGGTGGGTTTCTATCTCTCAGTGGGTATGTCCAGCGAGAGCGCTCTGCGCTCTTACTCACTCTGATGATTCTGCTGACTGATGCATGGTTGAATTTGCTGATATTGAAGATCCTATGAGACAAAAAGAAAGGCACGGGCCAGAATGGTGCTGTGTAGGCATGGGGCACATGAGTAAGGGGCAGGCTCTGGCATCAACCCTGGTAGGCCTCCCACTCCAGGCCGAGATGGGTCCCTATCCCATCCTGATCACAACAGATCTCTGACCCTGTCACACCATTCTTGTTGAACCATTCATGCACAAAGAATGCCTCATACATGAATAGCATATCTTTAAAGTCTTCGTCTTTCTCATTCTACAGTTTTTTATACAATACCCACTTCTACTCATTCATGGCACATGTCATAGGTGACTGCATAGGACCTAACAATACACACCGTTCCTATGCATCAAGAAACAACGTGTGTGCAACCCCCCACCCAATTTACAGTCCACACCTCTCTGCACTGCTTCCCTAAAAGCACACCATGGCTGTGCTGTATATAAACAATGCGTATTAGCAAAAGGTGTAAGAATGATTTTTCAGCCTCTCAGGTAACAATATTTTGGTGGTTGATTACACTGAAGTCAAGTGGCATCACCCACCCAAATGAGGGATGAGGGTCAGTCGAGATGAACACGTTACTGTATTGATGAAACCATTGATATGAACATTGCACCACCCACTCCCAAAGTAACACGTTCAGCACAGACTAGCTGAACATTCTGACTCACGACACAGTCCTCTATTTCAAATCCAGATTTTGTAAAGCATATTAGATGACGACTTTCTTAACTCGGGTCCCATGATGAGAACAGCAAATCCTACTCTTGAATCCTATCGTCTTCAATATGCTACTTCTCTGTCCCATATTTCATGTTCTTTAATTGACCTAATCATTTCTTACTTTTCTTCTGAATCTCTCATCTTTACATCCACCTTTCACACTTCTAACTCTATTTTCTCACTCCTTCGTTTGCTCACCCTTCTATTGTCTCTCATCACAATCTTAAAACCTTTGACACTTCCACCTTTACCGCATCTCTATCCAAGTTCCTCACCTCCCTTCCCATTTTCTCTTCTCCACCAGCTAACTCTGCCCTCTCCCTTCTCAATGTTTAACCGTGGCTTGGACTCTTGACTCTTTCTACCTCGATCCTTCCTTCTCTCCCTCACATAAAGCTCCTCAACTGTAGCTACATCCATATCTTCGTTCCCTACTGAAATCTTCATTCCCTACTAAGTTCCTTCCCTCTGCTGTGCAGAACAGCGTTGAAAAAAATCGCATTCCTTTTCTGATCTTACTTCACTTTTTTCACTGCATTCCTCCTGACTCCACTCTGCTCTCTTAACTGCAAGAAAACTGGTGAAAAACAAACATTTTTGAACTTGTTGTCTCCTTTTCTCCTCCAATCACCACTTTTTCAACTCTTAATCATCTTTTATTTCTCCTCGTACACCTGATCTGCCTCCCTTTCCTATTTCTCCTTCTGGTCTTGATAATTTCTTCTCCAGCAAAGTTCTCCAACTTTGTTCTTTTCTTTCATCCTCATTGATTTGTTTGCAAGTACCTTATTCTCCTCCCACTCTACATTGCCTCTGCTGTCTGATTCTGGTACTGCACTCTTGCTTGCCCGCACCCATCCCTCTGCCTCCCCTCTCGACCATCTGTCTTCCTCGCTCATCCCTACAGTTTGAATGTTGTAGATCAGCCAGGAGGGACATATTGAGAAGCAAACTTGTGACATTGAATATGTCCATTGACTTGCCCTGGAATGAGTGATATTTTGGCAGGGAGAAAGTAAAAATCTATAGAAAATGTAACTATTTTTTGTCTAAAAATTAGCAGCATCCTCTCCTAAATAGGGATGATTTGCATGCATTGGCAGTAGAACAGTTCCAGAGCATTGCAACGTCCTACAATGTTTACCAAAACACCCCACAGCACTTACTCCACCTAACGCTTAATTCTCCTCTTCTGTGAGTGCGCTTTCCCACTTGTGCTGTAGTAGATGGCAGACAGTGGGAGGGAAATCCCAGCATATACGAACCATTGCTGGAATACCTAACTGTCATGCCTGCCAAACCCAGCCATGCCCCTACGCGTGCTCGCACAGCCCAGAGGATGGCCAGGCCATTTTTTACACGCTGGCACCTCTTAGGTAAACGATACCATTAACATTATAGGCAGGTATCCTACGCTTGCTATGCAGATATTCCAAAATTCATCCCTATTGCATAGAACGTACCTCTGCAGATCCGTAATATGATTGCGATCCGATCTATGGAGTAGCAGAAGGTCAGCTGATGTGAAGTTATCGTGTGCAACGCAACATCAGCTGACTTGTATTTAAAGCAGGAGCTTCCGGGATTCGGCGCTTCTGATTGTTTCTGTATTCTACGTTACGGAGCTTATCTGCGCGTTCCTAGCAGAGTATTCTGGCTGTTCGATTTCTTTTCGAAGCAGCTTTCTCCTTGCCGCTTCATCCTGCGGCTCCATTTGAAAATGGCTCTTTGAGCCTCAATGACTTTCTCCTTTTGACGCCGCTTGCTGTGTCATCCTCCGGCGGCTCCATTTGAAAACGGCTCTCAAAGACTTTCTCCTTTTGACGCTGCTTGCTGTGTCATCCTCCGGCGGCTCCATTTGAAATCGGCTCTCTGAGCCTCAAGAACTCTCTCCTTTTGACGCCGCTGCCAGCCCTTGTTTTCCAGCGGAGTCATCAGGTTCTCCACTGCTGTTTCTGTTCCCCCCGCTCCTGGTGAGTGGCATCCACAGAAGAGATTGTTTCTGTTCATTTTCACTACAACTGCTCCTGATCAGTTATTCTTGCTGCTACTTCCTGCCTTCAACCCAAGTCATTTTCTACACCATCTTAAAGACTCTCCATTCTCTACGTGTGCTGACTACTTGATTCCACGGACTTCTCCAGGATTTCTCTTCTCCAAATACTATGGACTTTGTGCACGTGACTTTATGGACGCTACCCTGTGTGCACCATCCCGTATCTAGTGTGGCCCTCATTCCGCTCGGGTTAGTTTCCTTACCAACATTCCTTTCCTTTTCCATTGGTTCGAATGGTATCCTGGTGGAGTTACTAAAGAGAAAATCCTAGTCAGCAGGTTAGTGAACTTCAGGCAGATATTACATTGGGTTTTCTTCCCTTTCAAACCTGTTTCTAATAACTCCTTTGTGCTTCTTTCAATAGGCTGGTTGGGCTCTTCATAACACTCCCTTTCCAATGATTTCTCTCTTTGACTGTCACATTGCCTAGTCAATGAGTTACATCTGTTGGAAGGTCTGAATTCAACTGATCATGCTACAATTCGAGTCATCCACGGAAGACTCTATGTGTATCCTTTTGAATAGACCCCACGTGCATACTTTTATTGACGCTGTTATTATTTGTGGATGTTGATATTCGAGATACCCAAACCCAACCTTAACACTACCTCTCAAAGCCTCCCTCAGCTTGGTTCTCATGTTTGAGCCAATGATTTTGGACATTGTGCCATGCAAGACAAGTGCAGAGTACAGCACACAGAGTAGCTCAATGGAGTACTCTTCAAAATGGGGCTCTTTAAGTGGGGTAGGCCGTGAGGAGGACGGGCATACAGGTGTGTAAAGGTCTGAATTTCAGTTGTTGCATAGAATATGGTCATCGATGCTACCTACCTTCATCAGGGCCTTTTAAACTTTAGCATTATAGGTAGTTAGAAATTGTTAATGTAAAAAAGGGGTGCACACCATGCAAGAGCTGAAAAAGGCAGTATCATGCCCTCAACAGGAGTTCAGGAATTTCCTATCAGGGGGGTTCCCTAACCCCAGAGTAAACCAACCAAAAATGCAAATGAAAGGAATTTAAAAGATGGCCCATCCAGCAGCTCACATATCAATAAAGCAGCGTGTTTAAAAAAAAAACATTATTATTTTAAAAGGCTGACTGTTTTTAGGGATGGGACACATAATGGCACTGTTGTCAAGCGGTTCGATCCCTGGAAGGGTTATCTAAATTGCTGAGTCATTGCGAAAGCTCGCCCAAATCTCCTCGGCCATCAGACTGCTCCAACAGTACCTAAGCTTCAACCCCATATTGTCTATTATTTTGTACTCATCAATTGCTTAAACAGAAGCAAAATAATATGAAATACATTTAAAGAAAGGCCAATTGAAAAGGATCTTGAAGGAGTGAGATTCAATCTCACCTCCCATTGCTGATCTGTGAAAACCTTCGGCATCGGCAATCTGGCTTCCTTTTAACACCACGCCATGGAGATAGAGGGCGGCGAGCATTATTTCAGGTCTATCAGCAATGGGAATAAATAAAGTTACCAGAAGTCACTCAACTTCACCAAGGATCTCATAATTGGGCAGTGATTGTGTAGCGTGTCACCAATACAATCGTGGATGGCCGAGTACAGTCAATATAATCATCCTGGCCCAGTCCAATACTTTTGGAGTTGAAATAGGATACACTTCCTTTTTATAGCCTAAGGTATGTCTGGTTGTTGTGGGCTTCCTGCATGGGCCATTCACACACACACGCACGTGAATACAACGAGGGACGGGAGAAGTAGCTTGCTCTCACACGTCTTCTTTATTCACTGTCCTTCTGTAACTTCCACGCCCACATCATGTCCCTCTCTAACCCCAATGTCACTTCCCTGGAGAAGAACCCGCAACGGCGGCCTTCCCACCTAACGATGTGGACGGCCCACATTCAGGTCCATTTTACCAGAGCCTGACAGTTGTCAACTGCATTTAACCGTGCAATCTCGCACCACATGCCCTTCAAACTCCAGCCAGAAGAAGCTGCGTGGATATATGTTGGGGCAGCCTGCCATGCAACGCCTTTTCCACAGAGAACTACACCTTTACATCCATGCTGTTCACATGTTAATCTGCGGTCAAGGCTCATCTTCTGCGTCCCTGTGTAATTATCGTTTCAGTACGATTTCCAGTACACAGCATCGACACGTGTGTCAACATACCATGTAACTCTTTCATACCAAAGACATGTTAAAACAATTAAAAAAACAATGCATGTCCTATTTTATTTAATCTCCTTTAGACATCACTTGCAACCACGTAATAAAGAATTTTTCATTTTGTGATTTCATGTTATTTCTGGGGCATCATTTCTTCTCAATCAGGCGGAAGTGGATTTTGGGATGTAATTCCAGGTGCGCATTTGACATGTGTTGCCAATTAACTGGATTATTTGTCTCATTTACAGACTTTGCTTTTTTAAAGGAACTAAATCTCAAACAAGGCTCTCTGTGGATGTGCAGCGCCCACACCTCAGCTTGGAGTGAACCTTCACTGCTCAGGAATCAGGCGAGCTTTCAGTCACCAAGTTTCAAAATGAGTAGCTCAAATGTGGTTGAATAATTGCACCCAACATTAATGACTCCAGCACTTATGCAATATGAATTACTGTTATGAGGATTTCTTTGAATCATTTAATTAGTTTCCGAAAACGGTGCAAGCATTTCGATGTTTAGTTAGAAACTTAAGGTCCTAACTCTCTGCTGGCCACTTGATCTGAGCTAAGCTATTTATACCTTTCTCCACTCCTCCTTTTGTAGCCTTGCCCTCCTCCCAGCAGAGAATCTAACTTTCTTCTTGAGAGAGGCCTTTCAAAGACTCTTTGAATCTAATTCCGGAAATATTCCTTTGTTACCGTTTGAATGAGAAAACCTGAACAAAAATCTGTTTCTTCTTTTCGACTGCTCCCATTTTAGTCCTAAATTGCGCCCTAGATTTTTTTTTAATTTTCTGTCTATGTGAAAGTCTTTAGAGTACCAGTTGAGGAGCTCCTGTATCCTTATATTTATAGACAATTCAAACACTGATCAAGAAATCGAAAGCTACCTAAAGTGGTATTTGGACAATGTTAGAGGCATGCATAAGCCGCGAGAGACATGCATATTCCACAGAAAGTGAATGCATGTAGAGAGAGGAGGGTGTCAATGGCTTACGGGCTGTGATAGATGGGTTCTAATATTGTGCCAACACACCGGAGACTTCGCTCACTGCACTATAGAAAAGATCATTTCTAGCAAATGAGAGCAATTGTGAGTTATTGTAATTTGGAGAGTAAATTGCACGGCCAGGGCCGCTTACGTTTGCACTTATCTGCAAAAGGCCACCTACGTGCAATGTTACAAGTTTCCAGCACGTAGCGGTAAAAATAGGTGCTTAAACAGGTGAAATAATCTTCGGACCCTCCTTTCCCTCTGTGTTTTGAAAACACGTTTAAAGGATTCCCGAGCTTCATAATTCCCAGAGGCATTTACAATGGATTCCTATGAAATCTACCAGCCTTTACCAGGATTAAAAAACAAGCGGATTCCATAGTAAGCCATTGGATTAACACCTATGAACACGTATGTTGTCATTAAACCATCTGGGGTTTTGAACTGGAGGGGGGGGTTCACAACGGGCACTGTCAGCCTGTTCAGAGCTGCAGGATGAAGGTGGGCACCACGACGGTGATTCGAATTTGTTCACTTAGCAATGTTGTGTAATAAGAATTACTATTGCTTTATCCTGGGGCTACCAGTTAAAGAAGGTCCTATGGCATAAGGACCTAAAATCAATGGAAAAAGAAAAAATAGAGTGGATCCACCCTATTAGAACTGGTGCTCTTAGTTGGCCCTGAACCGGGCTCCACACATGTGTACGGTAATATCCGTGCGTTTTCCAAAAATACTAAATAAATGATAAATAGTCTCAACAAAAAATCATTGAGATTTTCTAAAAGGAACTGTTTATTCACATTCCTTTTGATTTCTTTCATCAAATAATGTAATTTCAAATTCAATGAGACCAGGCAAATATACTGGTTAAGAATTCATGTGCATGTGCCAATGCATTTCGGTTCAAAACCTTCTTCAGGGTTGTACACAATGTGTTAGTTTGACTATAACTAACAAATTCTATCATTGTCAAATTGGATTAAATAAAAACAACCAGATATCAGTTCAAAAAGATCATGCAAAAACAGAAAAACACATACCAATGTTTATGATGTCCATCAATGTGTCCCAATGAGTTGATGAGAAAATAAAATAAAACTTTATGTCAGCAAAGTTGGAAACGCATTTTGTGCAATCTAAATACATTAAAGTGCAAGGGCTGTACCTTATACTTCATGTAAGTCTTCAACTGACGTGCGGAGCATATATGCGGTCATTGCTCCTGTCAAAACGAAGTGGGAGCTGGTAAGTATTCAGCAGAATTTGAAATACTATGTGTAGCTGTGTGTGGCTGGATCGCTTACCTTTATCAGCAATAAACGTCTCGAAGCCAAACGCATTCGCATGAAACGCGAGCGCAATGCTGTCTCAAGCATTTAGGCGTTGCCATG